>NC_143395.1:80878407-82224241 GCF_052110815.1 Crocodylus siamensis | reverse complement strand
GGGACCTCCAGAGGTTATACTGTCCAACCCTCTGCCTGAGGCGGGATCATTCCTATCCAAACTATTTCATATAAATTCATTCTCTAACACCTTTGAAAAACTACGCCAACCCTGACACAACACAGGACATAACACTCTAATCTACCACAGGTAAAGCTGGGGGACCATGACAGCTAACATCCTGCCGCTCCTGTCACTTTATAACTATCATAAAAAACAGTTACTGTTTAAAAGGTATATTGGCATGACATGTGGAAAAGTACTTAATTTAATAGATAAGTAGGCCCAAACCCCAACACTGGAGTTGTTATAATAGAAAGTACTGAACACTGTGTTCTGTAATTTTACAATTGGAAATTAATTCCTTATCCTCCGCAGTTCACATCACAAAGTAATCAGCTTTGGTTGACAGTCTCTGTTAAAAAAAAGAGTTGAGATGAAGATCAGGACCTTACTTAACAAGAAAACTTGCCTACCCATGATAAAGGTAATTACTTCTGATTCTATTTGATATTCTTGGAGGGAAAAGTAAGAATTTTACATTGCAGATTCTCTAGCAAAAATGTCCATATATATGAACACCTTCACCCTTCATCTACATATATGCATGCCCATTCATAGACTTACAGAACATACAAAAACTTCTGACATGCATAAGAATTTGCAGTTTAATTAAGAATTTGATCCTAAAAGTATTGAACAGTCAGGTTCAACCCAACAAAACATTTTAGTAACCATTTAAAACTAGGTACTTAAAGAAAAAGAATGTGTATGAGCTGTGCCGATCTGAACTAGGGAAACTTTAATGTATACATATCTAAATAAATAACCATGTAATGTTACATCTATCGTGCACCTGGCTGGCTACTATATAGTCTCTTCCAACTATTCACTCATCTACATTGGGATTTATTCTAACAATTCAGAATTCTGAGCCATATCAAATATTTGTCATTAAAAATTAAATTAACACAAAATGCTTTCTCTATTTTTCCCTAAAGATGTGAAACTACTGTCCTGAAATTAAAGGCCCAGTAGAAACAAAACACCATTCTGAAACAACAAGAGGTCAAAGGTCCAACCTTTTTATAGAGCTACCAGTGAAAATTGTATGCTACTGAAAAAGGAGATTCTCAAAAACTCCACATGAAACAGAGAGAACAATATTCCAGTGAAGACCCTTTTCAGATACTGGAAGTTAGTCAGGATATTTTAACTCATGGGTGGTAAAATTCAAAACATGAGTGGAGCCCCTTCCAAATAAAGGGTAATTACATTTTAAACTGCAACATTATATTGCTCATCCTCTTACTCCTGTCCTTGATGTCAAGAAAAGTGTACCCTGTGGACACTCTTTGATTTTTTTTTTTTGACAATCTTTAGATATGACCTAACGTATATTACATTCAAGTACACAATGTTCAAGAAAGGAGAGACTGTATTAATGACTTTTCCTCCAATCACTCCAGGCTGCTATTACTACTTAAAGTCATAATTTTGGCTTTATTTTTAACTTTATATTATAAGTAATAAACACATGTTTATTATGGAGATTTTAGCACAACATTTAGTGTAAAAGGCATTTTTATTTTTAATTTATTCTTTCTTTCTGTAGCATATTTTTTTTAATGAAAGAAAACCACAAAGGCTTATAAGAGGCAAAGGTGACTGGAGAAATGTGTGCAATTGATCTTCTTTAAAAGCAGTACATTTCTGACTAAAAATACTGCATCAAATTGGACATACACCTACTGGGACTCTTTAGTCAGTTTTTATGTAATCAAAACTAATATTTGCATACTATTTTAATGGTCTTCTAAATACAATAGTTTTCATGTACTGTTCACAAATGCAAACCAATGAAATACTTGTTACTGACTCAGCACCAGTACATGTATTTAGACTCTTCTAGACATCTGCTTTAACGATACTGAAAAGTCCTCCATTGCAACTCATTTGTTATTGTCTGTGGCCCAACTAGTGCATAATATAAGCTGTACCACATAAGTGTGCAATCATAATATCAGTACTGGATGTTACTAAATATTTAACCAGAGTTTTTAAATATTTGGCTGATCAGAGTATCAGAGCTTATTTCTTACTCCAGAAACTCTGACTGCATTCTAAATTTTCATCAGAATAACCTGCATGTGGAATCTTGAATATTTTATTGCCTTAGCTTCCATGTCCCAAAGGATAATCACTTAACATCTTTGTGAAAAAGCTGACAGCAAAAATGTCAGCTATTTCTGTGACCTAACATGTTAGCCTTGAAATTAAAATGAAAGAAAAAGAAAAAAAAAAAGAAAACCAATAGAATTCTTGGCCTTATTCTGCCACATTTACTCATGGTTAATAGTTTCTTTATTTCAATAGTAATTCAATTTGAAAAAGAAAACAGATTTTCTTCTCAAAGAATAAGGATGATTTGTAAATAAGCATGGCATAATCTTACTGTTTTATGGACTACAGATATTACTTATCGCTAAAGGCATTTAATTTGTTTAAATTACCTTTTTCATTTCAGACTTTATACAACCAGACAGCACAAGACAACAGACTAACAAACTGCCTGATGATTTGATAGTGAACATTTAAATTAATGAGAAGAAAAAGGTGTCACAATAACATTTTCTACAATTTGTACCTTGAATCTATAAGTGCACTATGTTACAAAATATAGATAGCAGTTAACCAGAGCATGCACTCAATTCTTTCATTAATCAAAATAATTCAAACCAGCCTATATTGTTTCACTCATTCTCTAATGTTTTAGAGCTCAACTGTGGCCAGGTTCAACACAACCATGCACTGGTTCCACATCTTTACTGCACAACCATATAGGAATCAAACGGATTCCTATTTTGGTTTCAAGAGGGTTAGAGCAAAGGTGCCCACATTTTTTCGTATCATGTACCCCTTCCAGATTTACCAGCTGCCCGCTTACCCCTGCCAGTATACTTTAATATTTTTAACCCCTTAAACGCCAATTATTATTATAATGAAAATTAAATTTGCCATTACACAATTTCTTCCATGTGCCCCCCCAGAGATGTCTTGTGTACCCATAGGGTATGTATACTATAGTTTGGGAACCCCTCAGTTACAGCATAAACTATACACTAAGTATTACCTCCTAGCCCTATCCTGTGAACAAGAGGATGAGGAACAAAGAGTACCTTTGTACCCTGGAAAGGGATATAGTATATTACACATCTCCATTCAGAGGAAGAGTGACACACAGAGTCAAAATTCTTTTCTGTGGACTCTACTACCCAAGGTAAATCTGAAGGGGAAATACACTGTTTACTAGTTCACAGTTAACAGACTTGTGAATTATATGATTAATATTTTTAAATATTTTGAGTGTCCCAAGATTGCTGGATGACAGATCTATGTTATAATGTATCGCTATACATTACTGCACACATACAAATTGCATGGTTTTTGTAAATAATACTTTGTGGACAAAAAGGCGGGGGAGGGGTGGGAATCATTTCTTTCTTGTCAAAAGAGGTATAAAGGGAGAGAAGGCATTATTAAGCTAGTCACTGAAATGATCCTATTCTATAGTGGTGTACTTTGCAGAACATTTTGTAGGGCAGGTTATGTAATATTCTACATCTATTTTTTATTTAATTCTGAACAAAATATTTTGGAATACAAAGTGGTGTGAAAATGCACTTTTTCTGTGTTTACAAATGGATGTATCTACATGTCTGGGAAGATGAAAGTTAAATTTGCATGTATATCTAAAACTTCATCTGTTTATATAATGTTTTATATCTCTTGCCTTCCCCACCACCTTACATTAACAAGAGTGGTCTAATTAGACTCAACGGGGCTATTCAGTGATCAAATTTAAATTAAGTCATAACAGGATCAGGGCCACTATCTTTAATTAATGATCCCATGAGTAAATTGTAATATATTTTTCTATAACCTTTGATTTCTGTGTATTATCTCAAAGCAGTATGTATCAATCTGTGCATATTAAATACTAGATTAAGATCATTTGTACGAAAAGTCCCTAGTAAGCTGTTGTACACATACTGCAAAGCAGGTATAGCTCCCAAATACAAGAATGGATATATCCTGGCATATGGCACTTGCCTAAATATGCACTCCTACGGTCAAATCCAAATTAAGCTTTGTGACTATGCAGAAGCTTGACAGATCAATGTTATCCTGAACGGTAGATGATCTGAAACTAAAAAGGCCACCCTGCTTGTTGAAAAAGAAATGATTTATTAGCTGGCTGCTACCTGCTAGTCTAAACTTCACCAAAAGCAAAAGGAGCCTTTCTATTTATTACAATGCACCATGACTTATGTTATTAAAGTATATACTTTTGGAAAACATAATTTCTATTACAGATCAAAATCAAGGATTATTTCAACAAAGAAAATAGCCTAAGCATGGCCAAATTAAAAGAATACATAAATTCTTACACATGTCTGATATACAGGCTGATATACATACTTACAAATATCTGATATGCAATATTATTAAACAGAACATAGTGTCACAGAACAAAAGCTCGCAACTTTAATTTTGCTTAACCACTAAATCTTAATTCTGTCATCATACTATTTATATTAATAAAATATGTTAATTTTCCTCCATCCCTGAAAAACATTCTTTTTCAACAAAATCATACACTGATCTCTTTAATATGATGAAATATGATTACACATTACAGATATCTGAATAGCAATTGTTGGCCGTAATACAGGTTTCTATAGAACACATCTAACAATATGGGTATGTAGCTATGTCAGATTAACACTGATTCCTCAAGGGTTCCCTAGATACAATTTGCCCTAGATATGACACATTGAAGATGCATTCTTTTTTGTGTGGTAAATCTTCTGTTATTTAAAATAAGAGGGATTCTTGTACTGAAAGAATCCACAGTATCTCAAGTACTTTACAGACAGAAGAATCCAAAGGGTTACTTAGAGGTCCACTGTTAACCCAATATTAATTAGGATTTTATTAATTATCTAGAAGTAGCTATAAAACACATTAATTAGAAAGCAGATGATACTAAATCAGAAAATGCTCTGAACATCGTGGAGCACAAAAAATAATACAAAGGATCCTAGAGTGCAAGGAAATATACAATGAAAAGTTCAGGGTGATATGAACTAGGAAGATGTAATGCAAATGATAGGAAATTTTACACTGGATATCATCTTAATAGCATGAGCTACTTGATTGGGAAATATTGTCCAAGGAGAAGTGGTAGAAGTGCATTTCCTGAGTAATTTAAACTAAAAAGGACAAAATTATCCTGGAATATATCCAGGGAAGGCTAATACTGTTTGGAAAGGTGATGAACAGAATGAACTAGCAAGTCTTTACTTTCTATTTTTCTAGGTTTTTAGAAATTATTTTTCCCCCAATAATTCAGTGTATTAGCATCTATTGTTTACCTCACTCACAAGCATAGGAGTCTGCTTAACTAGAGAATCCCCTGCTGATGATTCTCAGTTTGAGGATAACCTTAACAAGATCAAAGCAGTTTAACGGGCTCTTACATCATCCCATTCTGTCCTTGGTAAAAGGAATGCTTTACTGGAGACAGAATTAAAACACTCTATGCTCCAACAATCACAAGCTAACAGATGGTTCATTAGGGACACTTACCAGCTGGCACAGTTTACAGCAGCTCCTGGGCTGTTCTAAAATATGCCCAGACAAGACTGGGTTGATATAAAGCTGGCTTCAGATACAGGGATACAGGATGCCATTACCAGTCCTGACTTCCTATTGCATCCAGAGCATAGCAGACAAGCAGGTCATTTATTTTTAAAGGAGAGAAACGTTTTCTTTTACTAATAATAGGAATGTACTCAGAATTGTTTTCTTCTGTATATTAGATTCACATCCTTGTGAATCTTTAAATCTTGTAGTTTTTTATTTTATTTCTTCCAATATGTAACTAGTAATTTACAATTGTGTGTTATTTCAAATGATGCTCGATACTTATTATAGCTCCCATTTGTGGTTCTTTTCCAGATAGCCTATATCAACCCGCTTTATACAGCATTTTTACCTCTTCAGCAGATTGACAGTATTACCATTATTTACACAGATAGGATCCTCCTTGAGTACAGTGCACAAATGGAGAAATAAAAACTAAGCTACACATGAGAGATGTGTATCTATCTAGTCTCCATTTTCAAAAAGAGCATAAATTGTCATAGAATCAACAATTTCTTTCTCTTTCAAGGTGAATGCTTAAAATGCTTAAAATCAGAGTTGAGTATTTAAAAATGTAAATAATGGTAATTATTAAATACACACTGAATTTTTATCCAATGAGCCCATACTATCTGAAAGATTTTACTGATTATACATGAAGAGACAAAAATTGAAGTGGTAATCATTCCCCTTTTAATTTAAAACTTTCAGATATCAAATAAAAACTCCTGACTCCTCTAGTTACAGATTTTTTATAGTAACTATGGGTCAAAGTAAAATTTTCAGGACTTCCAAGGAACTAGGAGTTATGGATTATGATGCTCAGATTAACTAAGGTGCCTGGCTTCCAGACTGAATTAAGTGCCAACATCCCATATTCAGTGTATCAGGAATGTTAGGCACCTCAGAATGAGATCCACAATTAACTGAGCATTGAGTGGAAAGCTGCCTAAGGTAGCCAAATGCAGAAGAGAAAGGAGTATCTTAAATTTTACCTCTTTTATAAGGGTGAGGTTACATGTTACTCTTAAACTATACCATGCATATACAAAATGTGAGTGTTCACACATTAAAGCTCATTAACTTATGCTAAGTGCCCTTTGAGCATTTCAATACTATGTCACTTCAGGTGAGGGTTATCCTCATGTTAAAGTAACTTCAGTCACCACCATGGAAAAATAAAATGAGCAATTTGCAGCCCTTCAGCACCCTCACCCAGAGCAGGGATAGAAACCAGATATCCTGACTCTTAACCATGCCCCTACTTACCATCCCTTTAGTGCAGGCAAGTAATGGTATACCTTTAACGTGTAGCTTTAACACTGCTTAACATCCCACATATTTAGTGTAGTCTTAGTGGATTGTATAACTTTAGGCTTAGGCACCTCAGGACTGTAGAGAAATGCTCATGTCAAACTGGGATTTATAGCCTGAAATTCTGCCATGCAGCTAAATGGAAAATGGAATTGAGATCACTCATCATTTAAAACAAGTCTGAAAGAAGAGACTGTGATGATCCTGGTTCCCCTTTAACCCATTATCTCAGAGACTGTCATTCAAAGCCACCTTTAGCTTGAGGTGTTTAAACTCCCAAGTCTCATTTCTTGGGACATATCCTAAAAACCAGGATATAGGGTGGTTCTAGGATAGAAAGGACAATAAGATTTAAATGTATGTATACAAAATGGAATTTAAGATTCACTGGGCCAGATAGAAGGGGGAACAAACATAACTCCCTAGAACAATGGTTAGGGTCTTCACCTAGGGAGATAGGCAACTTGTCTTCCAGACCTTGTGCCAAGGGCAAATGATATATGTTATATTAGACAAATAAGTCAGTAAGATGTATAAACAGTTTGAAAATGTGAACCATAAAATATTAAAACCCTGAGGGCAAATAAACAAATCCACAAAGTATATATTCTTAAAATTTCATCAGTTGTATACCATAGCTCAAGACCTGAGCTCATGGGAACTGGCTCGTGATATTTGAATATCTGGGTTTGACAGGTCTGTGAGATCCTCCTCCACAAAATGTCTGAGGCAACAAGAGCTAGACTGAAATAATGGCTCTTTTCTTCACACAGTCTAAGCCTCAAGCTATTAACTGGCACTTCACCTGGGAATCACTTCCCTCAAGGTCTAGTCAAAAGGAGTTTGTTTTAAACATAGCCACTAGGAGTCAAATGCCTATGCACATGGTCTGAATCAGCATTTTAAAGAATGTTAATAGTAAAGTGACATCCCTAACACTGCCTACTGAATTACTAAATTTGACATTTGTACTGTCCACACGTTGCGTATTCTATCCAGGGTATTACTTAGGCCCCTTTCCCGTATTATTATTCCTACGTTATAATATTTATCCCCATGACACATCTATGAATGTTCTTTTTCCCCTGGTACTCATAGGGATTAAACCACAGAACAGGTCTATCCCACTCAGTTACAATTTCAGGCAGTACTCACTCCATGCTTGGCATTTTCTCAATAAGGAATATAGTTTACTTAGTGTATCAATGCAGTCATTCATCAGGAAGATCAGCTATGAGACTATGCACAATACTCCACTAAGGGCTGCTGGGGTGGTGCAGGCGCTATGATGCCTGCACACCTATCACAACAAGGACACAAGAAAGAAAAGGAGTGGCTGCACTAAGGCAGTTATGCTAATCAGTGCCTGAGTGGCATTTTATATAGAATGAGCATGTTGTGACTCTGTATAGCACTGACTGGCACCATAACTGGTTGTTATAGAGATACCATAAAGTGACTACCAAGTTTACGTGAGAAGTCTATGGCAAACAAAGGAAGTTAATCCTGGTATCACTCTAGCATTCTCTTCTTCTTCAATAGATGTCATTCTCTCTTTCACGCATGTCCTTCTCCTGTTCAATATTCTGAATGATCATCACAGTTTCTTCTTCTCTTTCCACTTCCTCCTCCACTTTTAACACTTTCCTTACCCAGTTTTGCTTGCTTTTCAATCATTCCCTTTCTTTCTCCTCTTTTAAGCTGTTGTCAGCCTTTTCCATCCTTTTCTTCTCATAGCCCTTACAATCCTCTTTTGCTTGCCATCCCTGTCTCCATCACTCAAGATGTATAACAGCTTGCCTTAGTATGTCATATCTTGCCCTGTCTTTTCATTGCTTTTCCTGTTTCTCCTGGAACATTTCCTTTGAACAATAGCAGCTCCATCACCACAGTATGCCTTATTACTATATTAAAACATTGGTTCAGTACTAACTCTGAAGGAAAAGGAACACAGTGGCTACAGTACCCATGTTTTTCTGTCCACCTAGTGACCATCACAGTCTTGACATTCTTTAAATTAAAAGATCTGACAGGCTTGCAACCAAAGATGATATTGCATGACAAAATAATTTCCTGGTACATCCAAAGGTTCATATTCAACAGATAATTGATTTGCTTATGATCTTTAAGTCCTATAAATAAATGCTATGCATTTTTATAGGGAGGTCCTTCTCTCTATTCTATGATACTGTACTGAGACACTGCTGCTTTTCTCTCTACATTAGGTAATTGCTGAAACATTTTAAGATGTTGCTTGCCAGAGGGAGAAAACCTTTACGAGTCTATTGCCTTCTCAGAGAAACTGAAGTCATTACACAGTGTTCCATGAGCCACTATAAAGATCAGACACAGATTTATGGAAATTGGATTCAGAAAAAGCCTGATAATTGATTAATCTGACACTAGAAATAGTACTGAGGCATCTGCTAAAAAAAATAGAATATCTTGATATTTTTAAAGGAGCCATTCTTGTTGAAAGAGGAGAGGGCAACTGCACATCAAAATAAGTTATTTTTTTTAAAGCACCATTAAAATACTCAGGTCCTCATACAATATTCAACTTGTAGCCAGGATACTTGTGTGATCATTCCTAAATCAATGCAGAATTCTGGCAAAATTCACAAGCATATTCTCTTTAATATCTGAATACATAAGCAAAATATTTATTTCAGATCCCATTATTTATAGAACACTATTTAATCTGTTTCACGGGAATATTTTTTTTATCAAAGAAGTGAATTTTGGAAATCTAATATCAAAGCAATAAAGAAAAATTATCAAAACTATATGTCATCCCTTTTTTTTTTCTTTTAGAAATGAAGGGATAACTGATGTAACCAGATCCTTTTTACTGAAAACAACCCCAAGGAGATTTTGGAACATGATATGCTTTTTTTCCTTCTATTTGTATTTGCAGTGCTCAGAAGTACTATCTCATTGTGGTAACAAAGACACACAAACAAGCAAATATATACATAAAAAAAACAAGAACAACTTTTACTGAATTCAAAGTTGAATTCTGCAAAAATTTAACATGAGCATATAGAAGCTCCAAGTTAACACTGTTCAGGGGCATGCACCCTAAGCCAAGAGATTGCATCTGTCTCTTTCAGGCAGCACAGTATAAAAATACCAAAGCTTAGCTTCACATGTGCCAGCTCCAGAAATGGAAACACTATAACTGTATAGCTTAGACCTGAGAAGCAGTCCTTATTAAGCCTAGGCACAGTGCTGCATGAATATGGATATAATTTTTATGGTTCTGAAGCAAGTACAGGCAGAATGAAATTGCTTTTCTCTGCATGCAATTGTCTTGTGCTGAGTCAACATGTTCCTAAGGTTTGCTTTTTCATGGTGGTGCTGGTTCTAAGAAATTGATACCTGTATATTTATACCACAACTAACATTTATAGGATGCCATGTCCTTACTTTAACTCTTCCATGATAATTTATCAGCCAGATTTTTTTTGTCCTCCAAATTACAAGTTACCTTGATCTTCCAGTCTCTGGACATTTGCTGCACCCAACCAAGCCACATGAACATAGACCATGAGTCGCATGTGCTGACATTTGCTAGTCCCAGGAACTGTACACGGAATCTGAAATAAGTAACTCAGGATGGGGCAAGGGGCAAGAGGGATCAGGGCTGCTAGCAGGTCCACAGGGAGAGAAAGGGGTAGGTGGGGCAACAGAGGGGTTGTCTGTCCAGGGATGGGAGGATCAGGGGCCTAAAAATAGCCCTGTCATGGTAGAGGGGGCAGAAAGAGTGCAGCCCTGGGGCTGGGCTTTCACAGCCCCAGGGCTTCGCTCTGAAAGGGTACAAATGTTCACTACAACTGGCTAAGCTATTCCCACTCTAAGTTAATTTAGTTAATTAAGATTGAGCCCACCATTTCTCCCTAGTTAGATTAATCTAAATGCAACTTCTGTATGTACCCATATTTCTATAATCATTATACATACACTTTATATTATATATACACATCATTCCAGGGTTCCTTTTCATAAGTCAGTTTGACCATTTTTACCATAGTAATAATGCATAGTCTGCTAGTAGAATATAATGAATTTTCAAGAAAGCATTGTTCATCATGAATCAATTTGATGGTTGAAATATTTCTTCTGTGGATTCTCCTGGATCAAATTGAAGCCATTCCCTCCAAAAGGACACACTGAAGGCTCAAACATAAGTGACAATTTTCACCTGATCTAGCCCCTGAAAGCGATCTACAACCATGACCAAACACAAGTGCAAAGCTGAAGAGCATTTTAAAAGGGTCTAATCCCATAGTACTCTGAACCTTCATTAGCTTCTGTCTGCACGTGCCAAAAGCAGGGCTCAGTTGCCCAGCTCTTGGTGCTGTTTTCAGAATGGGGAGGCGGAGGGGAGGCTCATTGTGGGGTTTGCCCAGCCAGCACTAGAGGATGGGGCTGGGCTCCAATCCAACCTCCCCACCCTCCAGTGTGGCTGGGGAAATCCCAGAACAGACCTTCCTTCCCTGCCTTTTTCCTTTTCCATCCTGAGACAGAACAGGAGCTGGGAGAGAACCTGGGGTTCTAAGGGAAGACAGCCTCTGTCCCTGGATTGGCTCCAAATTGGAGCTCAGTTTCCCCCACCCTCCCAACCCAATGGCTAACATCTGTTAGAGGTAGAAGGATCCATCTAACTCATGGCACTTTCTGTGAAGTGCCATGAGTTAGATAAGGGACCTGCACTTCTGTCTGTACATTGAGGCTGCATCCAGAACTGAAAAATGTTATTATCTTACTCAACACAAAGGTTTATTGGTTTGGAAGCTCGCCTCAGCCCCCAGGTCTAAACTATCTGTTCCTGCTGTATTCCCAGCCTGACAGAGACTTCCTTCTTTAGCCACAAACACTTAGTTAATGTTCATTTCTCTTCAGTCTTAAAAATTCAAAGCATAGTTCTTGAATATTATTTCCCTACCACAAAATAAGCAAACCATCTATGGACAAACCAGACATATCAATATCCCAAAGACACTTCTTCTTTTTAGGTCCCCTCCCCCCGTACCCCTCTATAATTTATCTTTAAAGATCTTCTCCAGCTGGAGAAATATTTTGAAAGCTGAGGGAGAAATTGTAGAAGCAGACCATGAAATTGAAAGATGGAAAAGACCTATTAGGTCATCAGGTCCTTTTCCCTCTCACTGTTAGATATTAGTGTCTGCTTTTTAATTACCTTCCTAACCAACTTCATAGATATGAAATTAGCATAGGATTAGCATGGATTTTTACAGCTGTTAGAGTTGTTTATGCCTTATGTGTTATGAAGTGCTAATATATTTAGAGCTCAGATGCTCCTTGGGCCACAGATTTGATGTGACTGGATTAGCACACTTCTTTGTGAAGATAAATCCAAAATTTACATATGTGAATATTTTGAATTAGTTAAGAATCCTGCAATTACAGTGTTTATTCACTGCTACTTGGATATAATGACAAAAGTAACCCAATGATACAATAAGTCTTTAAGAAATGTAAGATTACACAACTTCATTCTCCCTTTAATACTTGCATGGAAAGTATGCACATGAAGCTCAAATTACCTTTACCCAAATACAAGATGCTCCAAATTACCTTTCTCTTTCACTCAACTTAGGTAGCACAGCTATCCAAAAACTTGATTTAGAGTAAACATCTTAATTCTATACTCCAAGCAACTCTGGTGATTTTTTTCCCCATGGATGAAAAGCTCATTATAAACAAAAGCTTAGGAGCAAATCGTACTGTCACTAAATTAATCTTAAAGTAAAGGGGAAAGGAAATTAGGGGCACATCTACATTGTAAACTCAGTTTGCTAGGTAGCATGGCACTTAAGCACACTGAGCAGCTCCCTGCATCCAACCATTTGAATTGAAATGTGTATGCATTTCTGTGGTCCTACTGTAAAGCTGGTTAGAACTGCTAAGATTCATGCCCTGAATACATATACTCCAGTGTATGCTTGGGCAATTTTCTGTTAAAACATTTTCTTTAGGCACTCTGGCTCCTAGCAAATGGCACAATCCTGTGCATCCTTAACATATAGTGTGATAGCATCTAGCAACTATGGACAGGAAAAGTTATATAAATAATAATAGAAGTGGTGCAACACATTTTTATGAAAAAAGCAGAGAGCATCCTGGAATTTTCTGATGATTAATCAAATTAGACACAGGACAATACAGGTACATTGAACCCCAAAGGGATAGCAAGGATAAAGTCCAGGTGCTTATGGGAATGGGCACATTTTATAGCCAGCCAGAAAGAGTAGAGGGAATTCTTTTTTTGTGGAAAGAAAAATGGAAAAAAATAAATAAACAAAACCAAACCTATGTTTCAGATTAAAAATATATAATTTCTTTTCTTTTTTTTTTGCCAAAGCAAGTGCTTGAAATTGGGTACTGGGAAAAGATACCAACTTTTCTTGGGAACAGGAATACTTGCCTGATGAATCAAATTATAAAGGGAACGTATCTGTGAATAAATCTTTACCCAATAAGCACACAAAGGCCACATCCAAATGACCATAGATGTGCAGTATGTGGCATTGCAGACCCATCTGTGATGCCACACAACACACATGCAGGCATCCTCTGCACTCTTACCTTGCAGTGAGGTGAGGCAGGGGGGGTTGACCCCGGGATCTCCTAGGGTCAAAAAAATCCATGCCAAAAAACAGGGCACTGCATGGAGCAGCAGCACACAATGCCCCAAACTGAAGCCTTGCCAGCCAGAGCCACACTCTGGCTGCCAACCAGGCTCCAGCCACAGGAGTACTGGGGCTGAAGCTCTCTGAGGTCCCCAGGCCCCCAGGTAAGGCTGCTGGAGCCAGCCCAGTTGCTGGCTCCAGCCTTCTCTATCCTATCCAAGGTAACCTGCCACATGCCAGAGGGTGCATGGCATGGGCATTCTCCAGGGACAAGTAGCAGCAGCACTAGATGTGCTGCTCCTTTTTGTCCTCAGGGAAACAAACATCTGTGCTCATGTGAACATGGCCACACTTTCCTACTTAACTGGAAATTACCTGCATACAGAAGACAGTTGTAGTGATATAACTATATATGTGCAGCTGGTAAAATAAGTTACATTTATCAGAGTAAAGTTTTACAGGGAATGGGGGATGGAATTATGATGCCCTATTTACTTCATGAAAGTTAGACTTTCTTTCACAAACCCAGAGATTTGTGCCTAGTGCTGCTGAAAATTATACAAGTAAGCAGTATGATATAGACATGATAACAGGAGAAAGTGAAAACAGATCATGTACTGGAACAAAGAACCAGCAAAAATTTGAAAAGAACTGGGCAATAAGTCCAAAACTTTTGGGACTTAACTGTGACCAGATCAGGCGGAGGAAATTAGTTAGCATGGTAGCAGAGAGACCTTTAAGGGACCAACAAAACTGAACTGCAGTTTTTTATCCATGACTGAATGATCTTGCATAAAATCCAGTCAGAACCAAATGGATGAAAACGAGAACAAGAAGCAATTCAATCTGTATTCTAAACTTAAGAAGTAAAAATTGTTTAATAGAAACATTGCTGATACCTGACCAGTTCCCTTTGAAGTTAATAGCACCCTCTCCATTGTAGTACGAGAAAAATTGGATTGGTCTCCTAGGCATATAAAACTAGACTCATCTCCATTGGAGTCTTCTAAATGAAAGAGTAGAATACAGGTAAAGAAATGGTTGTTCTATGGATATGCTACCTTTTGTGAACTCTGGAACTGTGGGGGTCAGGTTGGGAGATCATTACCACTTAATTGAATTGACTTAAGAATTTAAAACATCGTGCCTAGAAGAGGTACAATCCTCAGTGGCACTCTTGCCTGGAGGACTGTAGGCCAGTGACAAAAAAGACAGAGCCACGGCCTAATCTAATTTCTACCTATTCAACTGATAATCGGCTTGCATTCCTGTAGGTGCAGGGTCTACAACTGTAACCAGCCTTTGAACAGATTCTTTGCATATTCTTTCCTGTGCTCCCAAGTAAAGAGTACTAATCCTCTCAACTGATATAAAACTCAGGGTCTTATTATACCATGATTTGGGGCAGCTACTGGAGCCCTTAACACCTGTATTGTCCACACATTAACATCTGAGACTAGTTTTAAGCTCTCATTATGCAGTTTACAATTATGTCACTCCAGCGCAGGATTATCACCAATCCATGTTACCTATCCCATGTTACACTCTAGGCCACAGGTCAGCGTGTAGACAGAAGTGACAATCTGGCAACAGAATGCAGTTTATAGCTGTGACCAAACACAAGTGCACCACTGCAGACCACTTCAAAAATGGATGACTGGGTGAAAATCTGGTCACTAAGTCTACCCCCTGACATACACACACACACACACACACACACACACACACACACACTCCCCCACCAAAACCAACAGTGAACTTCTGTGTAGTCTGTGGTAACACTGTTATTCAGTATGCTTTGTTAAGATAAACACACCTCTCCACCACCCTGATGGCCCAGATCAAGCCCACTGCCCTCCCCCCAGCACCCCAGAGTCCCACTCACTGCCTCCCTATATACCCAACCACTTACTTGGGGCTGACCACAATGTCTGTCCTGGGGGAGTGGGCAGGCAAGGGTTAACTTGCTGCCCAGTTATTGCCATGGCTGCTGCTGTCCAGGCCAGAAGAGCAGCAGCCCAGCAGCAGCATAAGCAGCCACAAGTAAGTAATACCCCATGAATGCAGGAAGGCAAGGGGAACCCTGAGTGGCTGGGGGTGGGGGGGCGCTGGGGAGTGAACCAGGAAAATCCCAGGGGCAGAGAATAGGGGACAAGCCCAGAATGGGACGGGGGTGGGATTCTTACCTTTCAGTCCTCCAGGCACCTGCTGGCCTGAAGTGTGACTGCTCCAAACTCGAGCTAGCACTACCACTCACAAACTAACATGTAGGAATGTGCATATGCTCTTAAGAAACATGCTTACAGAATGGTGGTGAAAACGCTGTCAAATATCTCAAATTTAGCATTTCTTGTATCAAGTAACAAGGGATCTGGGTTAATATAACACTATGCAAGCAGATCATCCTTCCTAAATAATTAATACAGAGAGGTCAAAACATTGTTTGCATTCAAATTATTTTGTACCGGTTAATATTAATTCCAGGATAACATCAGAAGTATTTTGGAAAGAAGATGCATTTAAGTATTTTAATTCAGCATTATATTGGATAAATACTAAATATATCATTTTGGGGAAGACACTCAGCTCCTCTATAAATCTGGTGAAGTGCACTGAGGTCAGAAGTACTACCTTAGTTTATGGTGACTGAGGTTCTGAAAGCTGTAAGTATATTATATAAACATATTGGACATTGGAGATTATAGACCTTACAAGTTCTCTCAGACACTACTGTACATAAGCAAAGAAAAGGGATGCAACTTTCAGGAACACTTCTCTGTATATCTATTTTTATGTCTATTTTTTTAGTGTATATATGAGCTAGTAAAAAGACAAGGTTTGTTCAAGGGAAAAATCATATTCTCGATACTCTGACAGGCATGAATTCATATACCTAAAAATCAAAGGGCAAAATATGAAGGCAACCTAGTGACAGAAGATGCAGAAAAGGCTGAAGTACTCAATGCCTTTTTCATTTCAGCCTTCACAGGCAAGTGCAGCTCCCAGACTAGTACACCAGGCAGCAGCACAATTCGGGGAGGAGGTGAGCAGTCAACAGTGGCAAAAGAACATGCTAGGGACCATTTAGAAAAGCTGGAGATGTACAAGTCCATGGAGCCAGACAGGATGCACCCAAGGGTGCTGAGGAAGTAGGTTGATATGATTTTAGAGCCACAGGCCACCATCTCTGAAAACTCATGGCTATCAGGAGAGGTCCTGGATGATTAGAAAAGAACAAATATTGTGTCCATCTTTAAGAAAAGGAAGAAGGAGGGAACTCCCTCTAAAAATCATGCAGCAGGTCCTCAAGGAATCCATTTCTAAGCACTTGGAGAAGGTGATTAGAAACAGTCAGCATGGATTCACCAAAGGCAAATCATGCATGACCAACTTGACTGCCTTCTATGATGAGATAACTGGCTGTGGATGTAGGGAGACTGGTGGATGTGGTATACCTTAATTCTAGCAAGGCTTTGCATATGGTCTCCCACAACATTCTTGCAGACAAGCTAAGGAAGTATGGGCTAGATGAATGTACTGTAAGGTAGAAAGAAAGCTGGCTGGAACATCAGGCTCAGATGGTAGTAGTCAATGGAACAATGTTTAATTGACAGCTGGCCCTGGGGCTGGTTTCGTTCAATATTTTCATCAATGACCTGAAAGATGGGATAGAGTGCACCCTTAGCACGTTTTCAGATAAAACCAAGCTGCAGGGGTTAGTAAATATGCTGAAGGGTAGGGCTAGGATTCAGAGAGATCTCAACGAATTGGAGGATTGGACCAAAAGAAATATCATAAGGTTCAATAAGGAGAAGTGCAAAGTCCTGCACTTAGGAAGGACAATCCGATGTACTGGTACAGGCTGGGGATTAACTATCTGCAGCAGCTCTGCAGAAAAGGATCTGGGTATTACAGTAAACAGTCAGTAAGCTGAATATAAGCCAACAGCATGCCCTTGTTGCAGCATATTGGGCTGTAGTAGTAGGAGCATTGCCAGTAGATTGAGGGAAGTGATTATTTCCCTCTATTTGACACTGGTAAGGCCATATCTGGAGTACTGTGTCCAGTTTTGGGCCCCCCACTACAGAAAGGTTATGGACAATCTGGAGAGAGTCCAGTGGAGGGCAACAAAAATGCTCAAGTGGCTGGGGCGCATGACTTATGAGGAGAGGTTGAGGGAACTGGGCTTATTCAGTCTAGAGAAGAGAAGACTGAGAGGGGATTTGGTATCAGCCTTTAACTACCAGAAGGGTAGTTCCAAAGAGGATGGAGATAGACATTTCTCAGTGGTGACAGATGACAGAACAAGGAACAATGGTCTGAAGTTGCATCAAGGGAAGTTTAGGTTAGATAGTGGGGAAAATGTTCTCACTAGGAGGGTAGTAAAACACTGAAACAAACAGGTTATTGAGAGAGGTTATGGACTTTTCATCCTTGTAGATTCTAAAGACCCAGCTAGACAAAGCCTTGACTGGGATGCTGTAGTTGGGAACAGTCCTGCTTTGAGCAGGTGATTGGACTAGATGATCTCCTGATGTCCCTTCCAACCCTTATTTTCTATGGTTTTGTGATTAAAAGGTGTTTAGAAACTCCAACAGTCTTTGACTTCAATATGACTCAAAACAGATTTGTGGTCTGAATTTTCTGGGGAGTCTGCCTTGGCATTTTTTCAAGAGACTTGATTTTCAGAATATAGGTAGTCAGCCTATTTTCAGAATTTAGGCCTTTGGAAATATCTTAAAATGTGTATGCCCCAAAATAAGTCAATCAAAAGTATTCATTCATTTTTTTAAATCTAGGCAAATAATTTTTGATCAATGGAATATCTGATGATTTTAATTAAGCTATAGGTCTTTTTAAACATTTGGAAATCTACTTGACTAGTAATTTTGCTTCTTCATATTAATAAAGGCAAAACATGACATGTTATTTTAACCCAACAAGAATTCCTATTTTCTAGTCAGCTACAAACTAACATCTCAGTTGAGCTCTTCTGCTTTAGAATAAACCAGTCATGTGGGAGTTAATGCAAGTAGAAATCATTCCTGGTTTGTAACTCATTGGCTAAGAGAGTTAACAAACATTTTGGCATCCGAATAACAAAGCACTTAATGGGAAGCCAATCATTATCTGTGATACAAATACCTGGAGAACACCTGTCAACACCCCCTCTCTCTCACCCCTGTACAAAAACACTCATACTAAGTCAAGAGGGTTAATCGCTGAGCATTTTGTATTTCATAGTATTATTTACTATCACCCACAATTCTAAGGATAATAGTAAGTGTAGTGCCAGATGCTGAAGTGGCCTTTTTTCCCCTTTTTTCATTTTTTTGGGTGGGGGAGGGGGCAGGAGGGTGAAAGTATTTCTCTCTCTCCTTTTATTTTTAGCTGTTAAATTTAAGCAGCATTACTTCTCAAATCTATTAAACAATGTTAGAAAAAGAAAGAAAATCTGAAAAATGTATCAACTACATCCCTTCACATATGTACACAAAAGCCCTACAGTGATGCTGATGGGGATCACAAGTGTAGGGGCAGCAGAGATAGGGTAGAAATTATCTTGATTAGAGGCTCTGTCTGTCCTTTAAATTGAAAAGGACATGGATGCAAAGAGACTGATGTAAAGGGAGATAAACGGGTAAATGCTATGTCCCTTCCCCATTTCTCAGTGGCAGGTACCTATCCACATTCTGCAGTTTTGGGCTTTTACGCACAGCAGGATACTGTGGCTAAATAAGACATGACCCTAACTGACTCATAAATCTGTTGTCAGACAAATACTTTCACCAAAAAAATATTTTGCCTCTGAGTTAGAAATCATAGATTTCATAGACATTAGGGCTGGAAGGGACCTTACAATATCATTGGGTCCAGCCTCTTGCCCAAGGGGCAGGAAGTCACCTTGGGTCAGATCACCCCAACAAGATAACTATCCAACTGTTTCTAAACAGGACGAATACATCCTCCTGTTCAAGGTAGATGGAAATATTTTGTAGGAAGAGCATGTATATTTTGTTGCCTTGGCATGACTAATATACTGTGCAATACTATATATTGCACAGTAAAGCATCACCTTCTACATGTAGGTTAGTCTACTGCAGAGGTGCCTACTGCCTGTAAACTGAGGTAGATTAACCATACAGTAATGTAGCACACATGTAGACAGCTGTAGTCAGCCCAGACAGAAGGAGGTGGGGAAACTGTCATTTGTCCTGGGCAGCTGCTTCTCAGCTCCATGCTCTGATTGGTAGGTTGGGGCATAGGACTGGGAAAATGTCCCCTCCCTCAGCTGCTGTTGGAGGCATCAGGGCATATGTCTGGGAAGCAGCAGCTGGGGGGAGAGGGGACATTTTCCTGGCCCATGCCTTGATGGAGCATGGGGCTGGGAGGCAACTGCCCTGGAGGTGGGACAGCATCCCCCATCCCTGAGAGACCAGGGCCTGACCCCAGAACCCCCTGCCAACCCAGAGTCTGGAGCTCCCTCTGGCTGCTGCAAGGAGGCACAGCAAGGCTGGAGTAGCTCTGCAGTGAACTGCTGCCCTAGGGAACAAAGGGTGTAGATTCCCTGCTGGAGAAAGGTTACTGAGCAGTATTTTACTGTGCAGTAAACTTATAGCATTGTAATAGCACATGTAGACATTCCTGTTGTCCAGTGGGTAAGCTATTGCCTCACCACAACAGCAGCTGCTCCTCATCTACACGTGCCAATTTAAGGCACTTTAGCCATTTTTAAGGCACATTAATAGCATGGGTTTACATGTGTGCACCCTTAATGTACTTTAAAAATGGGGATTTTAGGATAATTGCACCTAAATTTGATGCCTGCATAAAGCAGGCATCAAATTTAGGTGCAAATAGTTAAGGCAATTCAAGGGACCTGTAGGCATCTTAACGCTGTGTATGTTGACCGAACAGGCCAGAACTGAGCCCACGGGGTCCCACACTACCGCTGGGCACCACCAACAAGAACAAGCAGCAGGTGCTGCTCTCCAAGGCACAGACGCTGGAGTTGGAGTGGCAGTTTTGGTGGCAGCAATACTTGTCCATGTGTCGACTGATGACTGTGCATGGGGGCACAAAAATTTAAACAACCCAAGTCCTGTCATGCACGTGGGCAGGCTGGGAAGTAGCAGTGGCTTCATGTGTTCTCTGCACTGTGTGGCTAGTAGAGGAACTATGCTGTACCATGCTGTGCCACACCATACCAGCAGAAGCAGAGGCAGAGGCATGCATTGTGCCCCAATGTGCAGTCGTTAGTCAGCACACTGACAGGTACTGCTGCTGCCAGAACCACTGATCCAGCTCCAGTGCATCTGTACTGTGGGAAACAGCACCCGCCCCAGCGTAGGACTCCCTGGGCTCAGTTCCGGCCCACTCTTGACCAACAGTGGGGAGGCAGGAACACAGGGAAGGCATTAGAGCTAGGCCCAGGGCTGGAGCCAGACTGCCTGTATCCAGGAGGTAGGTTAAGGCTAAGACACATTAAGTTTAGGCGCAAGTAAATGTAGACACACCTATAATGCATGCAGAGCTGCTGCCACATACCTTGAGTAATTATTTTTACCTCATTACAAAAATGAATTAAACTTCTATATAGCAACTTTTACTTTTAAATCAATACTTTAAAAATCAATACTTTTAAATCAATATTCTGTATTTCCAATTAATGTCCTAAGTCACTATAAATCATTTATTTTGTTTAAGGTATAAGGTTTACTTTAAAAAATACCGAATAAGCTGGAAAGTACTCGAATTTATACTCAAGAAAATAAAGGCTTAATTCTGAAAACACCTAGGGGATGGTACCTACTACTATGAACAGTTTTTATTGATTCCAGTGGAACACGTTACAGAAGTCTATATCAAACAGGTCTGAATTTTTTTACAGTTTGGCTTTGACAGCTTGGATAAGACATTGTTCTCAGTGTGAGCACATGTGGCTACATATCTTGTGTAACTGAATACCATGCTTGTGCACGTGTGCAAACTAGATGAGCATGCAAGATATATTTCCTGATGCATGCCCATGAATTACAGGTGAAGGAGTCAGGCTGATGTACAAAGACTGTTTAGTTTTTTAATCTTTGCCTAATAATCAATCATGTATTCATAAATATTCTCTAACCCTCCCTACCTAGACTTCCAAACATAAATTCCTGTAATAAGGAACACGTACTTCCTTCAAATACATTACACATTGTTGCAGCATGATATATGATAGCATTTGCGTCCTACAGGATCCCACCCTGATGATTGCCTCTAAGATCTCTCCCAACAACTTTTATTTGCTTTGTTCAAGTCTCTTGTATTGCAAACCCTTGCAACACTTCGATTCTGATTTATTTAAAATTATTCACCAAGCCTAGAACTTACCTAAATGATGGCTACAAAAAAGATGGTTTCTTTATATTGTATACTGATCTTTTTTTAAATTCCTATTCAACCAAGAAACAAGAGGTTTCTGTTCTCTAATGACTGAAGAACTGGCCACTGATCAAAGACATAGCAGTCTGCTGCTCTACTATGGTAACCTAGCTTCTTGTTTACACAAGCCTTGCTTGCAAATAATTCCTGCTGGGCCCCAGGCTATAGGGTGCTGTAAACTAATTACAACATGCAAAGAAATTTTTGCTTGTCATATATAGCTGCAGGGAAGCATCTTATTATTCCACCAGTCTAACTGGGCAAAAAATAAGAGGCTAGAGATCCTTATTCAACTCTCTCCTTTTAAAACAACATTTTTTTATCCAGCTTGCATACTTTCCAGGAAAATATCAATATGCTTTTCTAATTTAAAAAGAGGCAAGAGTTCTTGTTTTCATGTACAGAATACAACTAACCTATACAAAAATTAAAACAAGTCTATGTGCAATCACAGACTGTATAAGACCTGGTTTGAATACTAATGGTACCTGTCCCTTAAAGTCTAAAAATGTCTTAGCAGATTAGACATTTCCATACCAATGCATGGCTATTATTTTACCATTTTATTTCTGTGGTGTAGTATGGGAGGTGAATATATATAGTAATAAAGTAGATATTAATACAATATGGTAACCGTATGGCAAATTGTTATTTTGATAATTAAGACATATTATAAAATGCTTCAGAAAAAAAAAATTCTATTAATTCTGCTTGCAGAATTGCTTTCAGCTTTACTATCTGGACAAAAAGGCAGGCTGTATTGGCTCCTTTATGTTATGATTGTAATAACATACAATTATTTTTTACAGTAGCAGTTAGGGCAGATTTACTTTTTGGACACAGAGCTTAACTACACGTTTGATTATACATTACTTTATCCAATATAAAAACAATCATCAGGGTGGGATCTTGAATGCTGCCATATATCATGCTAAAACAGTGTGTAACATATTCCATAATTTGATCCTATTTTAAAAGAAATAGTGCTTAAAAATCAGATTTTTAAATGTTTAATTACATTTATAGTAATAAGGACAATTCATTTTGTATTTATGTTGATGTAAAACGTATGCACATCTTCACTGGGCAAACAGTGTGATAATGCACACTTACCTTTCATATCAGATTTAACTTGCACCTCACAAATATTAGGCATAGGCTGGACAGAACCTCAGGGCCTGTTTCAATGCCCCTTGGGATTTCAACTGTATATTGTATGAAGAGTAAAGCTGACTGATTATTAACAAGCAAACCTAAAACTGAGTGTTTGGAAACCATTCTAAATATGGAGGATTATCTAAATCCCAGGCTCCAGAACTAGTTTAGGAAATGTACAAAACATGTTTTCATTCAAGATTGGAGAGGAAAAATCATGAAGAAATAAAGATTTGTCAGTCACTACTGAGCATTTACCAAAGGGGACAATTTCAGGTAGAACAGTGAGATTACTCTATGAACATGAAGGCATGTTAACAGCAAAGCCTATGTTTGACACAGAGCTTTGTTACAGAGAGGATTTTTGTAGAAGCAAAATTCTGCTTTGTACAGTTCTCAACACTGGCTGATCTGAACACTTGGCTGCTGTCTAATCATGTCCAGGAGAGAATTATGCATCAGGCAACAAATCTGACCCATAAAAAAAGCAAAAAACAAAAAGCTTTCTTTCAGAATTTAATATAAGATGACTTTATGAAGTCTGAGTCTTTTTTTTTTTTAACTGCAGTTGCTTTCATCTTCACAGAACTCTGTACTTACTAGTTTTGGGCAAAAATTGAAGCAACAAAAGACTACATGAAGGGCTATTATTCTCAAGGTATTTCTAATTATGAAGATGAATGAACTATGCACAGAAAGAATAAGGTTTCACTGAACATTTGAATTGATCTCCAAATATTTTGAGGTTCATCCATCAATTCTCTTGTGATGGTTTTAGTGAATAATCTTAAAACATGACATTAAAGACACTTTCTGATCCTACATGTGCCAATTTATCATAACTACATGATAAAGTATGAAATAATACTGATTATCTCTAAAGTCTTACAGAAATCTTTTAAATCAATATTCTGTACTTCCACTTAATGCCCTATTTAGGTCGTGGAGAACGTCATGGATGAACAGAGGGAAAAAACCAAACAGGATTTTCCTTAAATTGTCCCTTTATGAATATATAGGGCCAGTTCACCAGTAACAATCAATCCTCATTTACTTTGTCCAAGGAACAAAGCTGCCATATATAGATACCTGATACTGCCCACATTAGGAGGCAATTGTTGGGTATGAATGAGTGTTTGCAGGACCCAGCTCAAGTTTAGGTGGGTTAATGTAAGCAGCCTAACCTGAGTTGGGATCCTATATGTGCAAGCATTTTCTGCACATATAGGATCCCCATTAGAAGTGTAGGCAGCTGGGGGTAAGTCAGTGGAAAGGGGCTGACTGAATCAGGGGAGAGGGCCTGCTGGTGGGTCCAGGGAGTGCTGCAGGTCTGGTGGGGAGGCCAGTCAGCATTGCAGGACATCACACATAAACTGGTTTAAGGTATCAGAAACTGCTTTAAACCTGTAACAGAACAGATGTTCAGTGCACCTAAATCAGTTTGAAAATGGCTGAAACCAGTTGGAGATTAACTTGATTGAATGTAGTATCAGACTTAACTGATTTGGGTTAACCAGTTTATGCAATGTCTGTCCCAGACCGCTTGCTGGTTTAAGATAAACCAGACACCCCTAGCATCCCAGCATGCTCTCTGGGCTGGGTGGGGCTCTCTGCTCCATAGCAGGCCTGGCCCCTCCCCTCTGCTGCCTTGGTGGTGCTTGGTAGTCTCTGCAAGCATCTGCCTGCCTTCTGCTGTTGCCCTTCCCTCTCTACTCCGTGCTAAGCAGGCATTTCCCCCATCCCCCACAGACACTTCAGCATTAACTAGCAGAGTACATGCTGGCTATAGTCTGTGCTGTGGGAGAGGAGAGAGGCAATCTTTGAATCAAACAGGCCCCATCCCCTGCACTCTCTCCCAGCCCCACCAATGGCTTCTCCATCTGGTCCCAGAGTCCCAGCTCTTTAAAAAAAAAAAATCCCTGCACTCACTGGGGTGATCCCCACTACCCCCCACTGCCATGCACTGTGTGGGGGGCTCTGCCACGAGCCGCTGCAGGCTGCAACAGCCACTGCAGCAGCTGCTTAACGTGGGGCCTTTTTTTTTTTCTTTTTTTAAAGAGCTGGGACACTGGGACCAGTTAGGGTAGCCATTGACAGGGCTGGAAGAGTGGGCAAGGTACGGGGGCTCATGTCAGAGGCCCCCACACAATGCAAATCAGTGTGGGGCAGTAGGGATCACCTCCCCCCCCCCAGCCTGGCAGTAGCTCGTGAGTGTGGGGATTTGGGTTTTTTTTTTTAAGAGCTGGGACACTGGGGCCAGGCGGGGCAGCCATTGACCGGGTTGGGAGAGCAGGCGGGGGTCAGGGATTGCTCAGGGGGATGGGAGAGCAGGCAGGGGATGGGGCCTGGGAGGGGTCCCCCCATGGTTCCCTCCTCCCTCCACCAGCACCCCTTCCTGCCCCGTACTTACCAGCATGGAATCTGGGTACAGCTCCATGCAGTGGTGAGCAGGGACTGCCTTAATCTCCAAATCTTTCCAAAGCTCACTGAATCTTTTCTGAATCAATTCAGATTTTTATTATTGGTCTCCCGATTTGATTCAGATTGCGAGATTTGGCAGCCGAATTGGGCCAAATCTCCTCCGAATCAAATCAGCACCCAAAGTTTTGCACAGCCCTACCAGACAGTATACAGCAGCAGGGAGGGAGAGTGAAAAATTCTGTATCATCAGCAGATGCATGCACTGCAAAACTCACTGCCTCAGAGTGCTAGCCCAGTGCTCCAGGCTGGCAACACTCCTGCTCCTTCAGCAGCAAGTGAGGAAAAGTTTGGGACTGCAGGCAAGCTGGGGGTGTAATACACCCTTTCCTAATCAGAGCTCTCCTGGGGCCTGGCCAGACCCCGCTCAGCTCAGCTCTGAAAAGGCAGAGAGAGCTGCTCTTACACCCTCTGGCTTCCAGCCAGAGCCACTGCAAGCATGTGCCTGAATTTCCTCAGTCCATAGGGATTGTCTGTATGGTTGGAAACCGGTTCAGCCTAGCCAGGTTAGACTAACTTGCAAAGACTAAATCAATTCAGTCTCAGGCTTTTTGAATGTCTGTCCCTAGCCTAGGGCATTTAGATTACCCTAATCTTGGTGCAATCTAAACTTAATTCTTGTCTGTACATTTTGGCTGCCTTTGCCCCATGTACTCCCTACTCTGGAAGGAGCTAAGGAAATGCAAGGAAATCAGTCCAGCTGGCATAAATTAGAGCAATAACAATACTACTCCGATATACAGAGCCTGTTTATTTCTACTCTGCTCCTGGAGTGACCCAAATTTGATTGGCCCCTAATAAGTGACCTTCTTGTTCTGTCACTTACAGCTGCACCAAAATCAATGCAGTTGAAGATGAAGCTCAATATAAGAATTAATTATCATAGTTTGAGGTGAGCCTATTTGGACCTAAGATGTATATATAAATCTATAAATTATATGTGTACATAAATCTATAAATTAAAAAGATGTGTATATCTATACCTATATCTATATATATCACAACTATTAGGGTAGGTGAACCCAAGTGGTTTGTGCCATTCAATCTAAAGAATGTAAGTTGCCACTATTTTCCATGTGTGACAGGTCCACAGTCTAGGTCACCTCTCTGTTAAGAAATGCTTCTTGATATTCAGCATGTATTTTTATTCCTTCCTCTTATCTCAGCATTGTCCATTATGGAGTAAGGGACCATCCTATACAATTTATCTCCCTCTTCAGTGCTTATATTGTTCAAGGACACTTTGTTGCTATGACAATCTGACTAAAGTAGTGCTGAAATCCAGTAGCTTTTGTACATCTCTTTTAAAAATTACTGTTGAATGTTTGGGCATAAAATCAGGAGGCAATTGTCCAGGCTATACAGGAATGGAAAAAGGAAAAGACAGGACAAAATCATGTCCTTAAACTACACTGTAAACAGAAGAACCCCAGGCAAAAAATATTTGTGTTGATGTCTATGTTATGTCTATGTTCAAAGAAAGAATATGAAAATATAATTCTGCTCTCTTTAGGTTATTTTACTAAAGATTTACAGTAATGATCTTTTATTTAACTCAACTCATGAATCCTTGCATTTCTAGCATTTGATCACTTGAAGAGTTATCTTATTACTTGAAGCATAATGGGCCAAATTCATCCTTGGTTTCATGCTACTAGAGTTCAACAGTGAGACAAGAGGATGGAATTTTTCCCAAAGAATATTATTTATGCGCTGTGGTTCAAGCAACATGTAATGTCCTCATCGCCCTGATACCTGCTCTCATCATCAAAGGTACAAATAAGCTCACTACAGCAGATGCATTAAGTGGCTTTTGCATGGGAAATGTTATTTCAGCTGATAAAGAATCTATTTTTGAAGTTCCATATTTACTCAAATACAAGACAAGGTTTCTTTCCCCAGTAAGCATGAGGAAAAAAGCCCCTTGTCTTATATTTGCATACAAGGAACCCTTATTAAATATATTGTCTGTCATTAAAGTGCTGCAAAAAGCAGCATGTGCTCAGTAATGGAAACCAATTAAATTCAGCCAACACTGAGCATGACTATAAAACACATGGGCCACATGGGGCCAAAATACTGACTTGAACCGCTCTTTTTTTTTAAGGAAAATTCTTCGTGTTCAAAGCCAAATCAGCCAAATCAATTCCAAATCCGTGAGTCATTCAAGAACCATATGCAGCCCTACTACCAGAAAACATCCTCCACCACCATCTGGGGCTTCAGATGCCTCCAAATCATTTGGTGGGTACCCTACATGCAGGTCCAAGCCTGGAGGCTTCAGGTTCACATGCCCCCAAGTTTTGCTTGCCCTCAGCCATATGGCTGCAGGAGTAAGCTAGGGAGGAGTCTTCCATTTCCATAAAGTGGGCATAAAAGTAGTTATCCCCAGTGTCTAGGAAAACTGCCCTAATAATCATGGTATTTCCCCTTCCAGATAAAATACTGATGCAAACCTACCCAAGGTTAGTTTAGTACAACCCATAAATAAGATATATGGTAGTGCCCACTAAGTACAGTCCCCCTCAGCACAGACTCTTTAGTAAGTCATGGTAAGCTACCACAGTGAATATATTTTTACCTCTTTTTCACTCCCACAGCTGAGATGTGCTTTTATTTCCCATGTCCAATGAATCCTGTTTCTCACCAGCTTTAAATGTCTAGCAAACATCAACAATGAGGTCCCAAACAGTTCACCCAGAATCCCTCTGTTGCACCCTTTCTCATCCTGGCACATATGATTAGCGTGGTCCCAGCCTCCATGAGTTGAGCCAGACTATGTTGCCATGCATCTCATCTGCAAACACATTTTTGGACGATCCCAGGATGCATAACAAGAAACACCCAGTTCCAGTCATTAGTGGGGGGCAAATTAGAATATAGATCCTCCATAGAGAATACCTGGAATAAACACACATACTGAATAGTGCTGAGCTGTGGAGTCAGTATGGCTTGAAATGCTCTTAACTCTGGTAGAGTCAGTTCAATGAGATATATGGTAAATCATGAGCCTCTTGGCTTTGGACTACTATCATGCATAGTTTGTACTATATATAAGTAGGTACAAAAGTGCTGCTTAAAATTGTGCTTTTGGAGTATGTGTGCTAAAACTTAAAGCAATTTAAAAAAAAGTAAAGTGCATCAATTCTGGATAAGCTAAGTTTATGGTACCTGTAGTAATTTGCCACTGTGTGAATTAAAACAGGTATGTTTATTTCTGGTCAGTGCTTTCAAATTTCTCCTCCTTTTCCAGGTGCTCAGTAAGGAGAAGGAAGAGGATGTAGGAGGTAAAAGTTGAGGGGGGCAAGGAAGCTATCTAATTCTCCCAGATATATTTTCCTGCTGTAGCAGTGGGAGAGGGAGAAATTCAGAACACACTTCCAATAATTGGATTCTATAGTTGGAAAATTATAACAAATATATACATTTTCCATATATAGAATTGAATTAGTGCAGGGCAGGGGGGTTACATTCAGGGTTATCTTATATTCAAGTAAATACAGTAGTTATATTAATGCTGGAGTTCCCCCCACCACCCCGAAAAATAACACAAGGTATAAAAAATTGAACTCCGACTATAGTTATACATGATTAGAGGTTTCCAAGATAATATATATTGGGGGGAGGAATGGATAGTATGATATATTTTAGTTGTCTACACCATGAATACTGTCTTACAAAGTTTAGTTCTTGTTTATTTGCTCCTCATGCCTCCATTATGATACACTTTAATGCCACTATTGTTTCAAATAAGGGAAAGCAATACCAGTTACATGGATTACATATTCCAGAATGATAGTTTTTTTCATAAATAAAAGCATACATTTTCAAAACTTGTACAGCTTTTAGAAGCTTTAGAAGCTTTTAAATTTATTTCTAGTCACTCGTATAGAGCAAATGCTTCAAAAATTTGGTGGTTATTAATTCTTTTTAATATGAATATTAAAATGAAGAGAAGAAAGACTAAGGTATCTTTTCTAAATATGTGGTCTATTTAATTAACTCAGCTGACTTGTCTAAATCTATAGTCTTTCTACAAAAGGAATAATTGCATTAGCCTGAATGGGGAGGGAAAAAAACCCTGCAGGATTTTGACATTTTTAGATTAAAAAGTGTACAACCAAGTACCAAAAAAATCAATATTATTAAATTATTGTAAATTCTGTTTGGCTAGAATAAGCATCTGAGCTATTGCATTCTTATTGGAAGGTTCCTAAAGTTATATAAATCTTAGTAAACTAGGCTGCAAGCCTCATGAGATTAAAGAACATAAGAATGTGATTTCCATTACTTATTTAGGCATGCAAGGTAGGTATTCCATACATCTGGCCATACCTTTCAACCAAAGGACTCAGTTTCCCATTCTAGATATAATATGTTTTTATATTTCATGTTTCTAAGATGACTGGCTATTCAAAATTTTCAAACTTTTTGACATCAGCTATGCAAAATATTTCAGGTTTACCACCATCCTTGACACAAACCAAGATAGCAATATATACAAACAGAGGCCAGAAAATAAACCTCTCTTTAATTTTTTTGTTTACAGTCTGTCAGAGCTTCGCTAATTATTTTCCAAAACCATTTATACCAGTGGTTCCTATGCCAGTATCAAAGATGCTTTGCATCTTTCTTTATCTCTCATTTAAAAATCCCCCTATAAAGAAGAACTATTGGAATTTAGAGTTGCTTTCCCCTACATAAACTTTTACACCTTTAATTTTTATTTGACACTTGTGAAACTACTTTTTGCAACCTAAATTATACTAACAGGTTGCCCTTTCAATCTTTTTCCAAAATAAGGCACTCTGAGTTTCTGTAATTTTGAACTGATATTTTCCAAGTGATTTTTCCTAAGTTTAATACTCAGTGTTCTACATTATTTTAATACAATTTTATTAGTATCATTAGAGCTCTAAAGTAATTTCCCCTCTATGTTGTGGTATCTCGCATAAATGTTCATAGCTTCTATGAACTGAATGCAACTACAGCTGAGAATGTGTCTCATTTGGTTCAACTCCCATTTTCAAAACCCCTTCCTCACATACAGCTTTGGTGAAAAAATAGATGTTTATAATTTGATCAGTGTCATTTGACTAATTTATGTTGCGAATCTACAGCTTTTATTCAATAAACACTTCACTGTTTTCATTGTCTTCAAAGGCTATGTGCAAGCATTCACTGTACCTGTTCTAGGTTTAGGCAGTTACCTAAACCTAGATTGGGGGTGGTGCATTCAGGCATTCTCCACTCCTGGGTACAACACAGGCAGCCCAAGGTAAATAACTCAGGGTGGGGGAAGACCTAGCAGGTCTGTGAGGGCGTTAGGGTTTGCAGAGAGTGGCTTCTCACTCTGATGGGGTGGAGGAAGGGGGTCAGGAGTCTAAAAACAGCCCCTTAGTGGTTGGGTGTCAATATTAGGAAGACCGCAGTTGTCACAAGCGAAGCAGCCCAACTTACCTTTTGTTACACTAATCTAAGGGATCTGTTATACTAACTGTTGAGGATGTGTATCAGTGAAATATGACTCAATACATTATTATTGGTCAGCACCTTTTTATTATTGATCCTTTGCAAAAACCAGACAGTTATAGTTTCTGTGAGTGGCTGAGTGTTTCCAGCCTCAGGGATGTACTGCAAATAAATGCAGGCATTCATTAGATCATGTTCATGACTTCAAAAATTGGGTTAACCCTCTCTCAATCTTAGTTACTTCACCTCCCTAAGTGAACTGACTTAGGATGTGTGTGCCATTTTTGGCTTGATTTAAACCATGCAAACACTTGCATAAGTGGGCATTTAGATCAACCCAACCTTTGTACCCAAATGGAGTAAGGGTTGCAGTAATAAGTAGGGCTGTGTGAAGCTTTGGTCCATGATTTGATTTGGTAGTGATTCAGCCCGATTTGGTGGCCAAATCTCTGAATCCAAATAGAAGCAGAGGGCCTTTTAATCTCTTCTAATCAAATTGGAACCCTCCAAATCAATTTGGGGAGATTCAGAAAGATTCAGTGATTCACACATAGACACAGTTTTAAATGTTTTTCCTACATACCTCAAGGTACCCGGTGGCTTGTCAATGCTATGATCCTGGGGTGGATGGAACATCCCACAGGAGTGCGGGTGGCTCCCCAGCATGCAAGGCAGCAGACTCAGAAGTGGATGAGAAGCACTTCCGGTCCACTTTTGGATCCACTAGGGAGAGCACGACTAAGGTCCCCCCCGTGCCCTGCTGGCTCAGTGACTGGTACCTCCTGGGTCTGAAGAGGCACCCAGAGTCCCCCACAGCTGATCACTGAGCCAGAGGGGCATGGGGGGGGGGGCAACACATTCCCCAGTGGACCTGGAAGTGGACCAGAAGAAGCTCTGGTCCACTTCCGAATTCACTACTGAGCATGTGTGGCGGGTGTACACTCCTGTGGGACACTCCATCCACCCCAGCATCACAGCATTCACAAGCCATGCCTGATACCTTGAGCTATGTAGAAAAAACATTTAAAGCTGTGTCTATGTCTGAATCACTGTTTCTCTCAATCAGCATTGAATCTTCAGATTTGGATCTGGCTGAATTGAATCACTGTCCCCGATTCAGGCTGAATCCGAATCCAAATCCAAATCCAAATCCAAATCGAATAGGGCCCGTTTCGCACACCCCTAATAATAATCCATTGGGCTGCAGACTTCAAGCAGAAACAACTGCTTCATTAGTGGAAGTAATCTGTCTAAAACTACAACTTTAAGGGCTAGATTTGTTTGAGGAAAACAAAGGAAGTTGAAGTGAGAAATAGTATGGCAAAGAACAGGAAACAGAGAGAAAAAAGTAGTCCAAACTGGGTAACATTAGTATGGTTTGGTTTTTTTTGTGATGGTGGTACAGTAAAAGCTTTGTTATCTGGTACCCATGAGGAATGGGGGGTGCCAGATAACAAAATATGCCAGTTAACTGAGCAGCCCAAACAGGAGTCTTTGCCTGTTTGGGCTGCTGCTTCACCTGCTGCGTCTGGGGCATCACCACCCCTCCCATGGGCCCCAAGTGACAAGGAGACAGGCCCTGCACAGCCTGATATGCCCTGGGCTTTGGGGGCTTGGCAGCACAGGCTGCTTTACCTTGGGCCGTGGGGGCTTGGAGAAACCAGAAGTGCCACGGTGGGCACTTCCATTTTCACTTTATCTTACAAGCTGGCATGACAGTTAATAGAACATGCCGTGCTGGTGCTGGTTAACAGAGCTTTTACTGTATTACTAAAATAATATTTCTTAATATTATGGTCCTAAAGGAAAAAAAGGACAAAAGGAAAGCAACACCATACATTTGGAATGCTTTGTTCTTCAAGATTTATCCCATATACTTCTATTGCAATAAAATATCTCTCCATATCTAGTATCAATCTCACGAAAAATCTCTGAGCATCTTATCACATTCATGACTAATCAGATCAAACTGTTCCAGTCCTATTACCCAATGTGTTTTCCTGACCAGCCAGGTTTTATCTGTGATTCTCTGAAGATTTGTTAATGTCCAGTGGCAAGTAAGTTTTATCATACCATATTTTTATTCTCTACAGGTCCATTGAAAGAAAAAAAGCATCTTCTGTTTTATATCTGACAGTTTCTGCTGTATACTTCTGTCTACTAAAATACATTGCATCCTTCAGTCTCATATTTCAGTGAAGTACATTACATGTATTTGCCTCTATTTTTCAATTAGTTGAAGTCAAAACTCCTAAACTGAAAAAGATAGGCCCATTCAGAAATCATATAATCCTACCCTAAAAAAATGTTAGACATATTTAAAAATGTTGTATGTGCACTTCTCTTAACAGTCATTGGGAAACATTTTTTCCAGAATTATCTGCAGTAACAAGAAAGCTCATACAATTTATTAAATAGTTTTATGGTATGTCATTTCCCAAGCTGTTAGGTTATAACATATTTTATTTTTAATAGGTTATAACCTGAGCTATAATACTTCCCATTAGCTTCCAATGTGAAAGTATGAGAAGCACTAGAAAGCTGTAAACAAAAGATTAAAATGCATGACTGCCTTACATAGTAGACTGTATAATCTTGTGATAATTGCATCCATTTAAGATGAGGCATTCAAAATTGCCACCTGTCCAGCTGCTAAAGACAGGCAAATCAGAACTACGGAGATAAAAAATTGTGGCTTGTCCTAGAAATGGACATTTTAAAGAGACACTACCATCCAATTTTAAACCTTGTGGGTTCATGGTTGTGCTGAGTTCACCATTTTTTTCAAACATGATACATTTACTGAATATGTTCTCTGTGTGACTAAGCAATGTTTAATTATTATATACTGATGTGGCTAATACCAAATTAAGTTGAATATTAAACCCTCCCTCATACAGTATTTATTCTAAATGTTAAGAAAAGCAAAATATTATAAAAGGAATAGTAGTATATACACAGAGATATGTACACACATGCTCAGTCATGGCACAAAAACCATGACATGGCTTTTTGTACCACAAAGCTCTATACAGGCCTTCACAGGGTCATTTTTGGTTGGGTTTTTTTTCAGAGCAGTGGCTGCTTAAGATGATTATGTACGTACAAGTGCCACAGAAAAGGTTTGATCATGAACCTTGTTTAGACACAAAAGTGTAGTTGGAATAGCTTGGGGTGAGCCAAAAATCAAATGTTTGTGCATATCTAGATTCTAGAAGCATGATGGGAATCACCTACAGACTGCACCAGCCACATGACTGAACAATTGAATGTGATACTTCAGGATAGGAAAGGACAGCTTTTGAATGCTAGAGCTGAGCTATGTGGATCTATGCTGCACTTCCAGAGAGCCTGTATGCACTAGTTCTTTGTAGACTGAATTAATTTCTCCTCTGGAATAGTTAACTACCTTTCAAGAGCTTGTTGCATTCGCTATTTGCACTGGATTAAACCTTAGTTATGGAAGTCCTAATCACAGTAATGGTTATTAATAAAGTCATACTTACCAACACAGACTAACCTCAGCATGCCTCAGTTTTCCAAGGGTAGTAATCATGTTTTACAGTGAAAAAAACCAAAAACTACCTTTCATCTAACCAGCCTCTGCTGAGCTAAGAAGGAGTATTAAAAGCTTTGCTCAGACACTATAGTGTCATTTAAGTTGTGCTGTCTAATTTAAAGCTGTTCTAACTGGCTATACTCCCTGCCAGTTTTAAAGAAAGGAATGGAGGTGAAAAGGTCCATAATTAACTGCAGCATTAGGTTAAGCAAGAATAATCAATATACTGCCACTTCTTTTGCTATGCACAGCTTCTAAATCCCTTCAAGAGAACCCCAAAGACTAACCCACTCCTTGCCACTGTTAAAGTTGTTGCTGAAAATATCTTAAGACTTTGCTGATGCATGTTTAATTAATTGCTGGTACTACCTAAAAGATGCAAGTGTCCTTACTCGAAGTTGTCGAGAAGAATATGTAGCCCAGTGCAATCAGTCTAATCTACCAATATAGAGTGACTAGACATGGGCACAACAGTGCAATTGCCAGAAACAATTCTAATACTACCATTTAAAATACAATGCAACAGTCCTTACTTGGACGAAACTATCTGAAAACCAAAGTGAAGCTTTCAGGGCCTTGTTTTTAGCCAACCTGGCACAAGAACTAATTATATAACTTAATAAAAGTAAAAATAAGTCATAAAATATTAGAAATGTCCTTCCTCATGCACTGACCCATACCATACCCCCCATGTGAATGCCATATTTTTGACTAGCAAAGATATACAGAATCAAATTAAGCACTGACTCAATCTCAATAAAACCAGAATTTGGCTCATACATTTTAGAGAGTATATTAGTAAATCCTAGCCCGGATTCAAAGGATAGTAGGACGTAAAACCAGAAACCAAAATTCCCTTTTATCCTCTAGAATTTCAAATCATATTTCTCAGTTCCTCCTGCCATGCTGGATGATATCATTACAAAAGCAATTCAAGACATATTGTTCCTATTATCTTCACATTGCTTAAGATATTATTGGCTGAGATTAAAGGGAACATAATTTAGCTATCATGTCCTGCAAGTAAGTAGCAGAGGAACTAGCTAGTAGAGACATTTGTCTTCCAATATTTGGCCTTGCAGTTCGTTGAATTATACTGTTTAATGCTGCGCATATATATACAAATTAGATCTGAGCTCTAAAACATTTTTTAAACAAAACATTTCAGTTTGTCTATAAACAAGGTGTCATGTATATTACTATTATAAAAAGGTTTAGCATGTTAGTAGGAATGCTCCTTCAGGCATAAAATCTCTTTTTTTTTTCTTTTTTTTTCTTACTGTAAGTAAGATTAATCACAGATATTAAAACAGAGGGTAAGGAAGAGGCAGAAAATAGAAGAATTAATTATATCTCTTGCCTTTTAATTTCCAAGGCAAACTATCCCACAACCTAGGTATCTTCAAGATTGCCAAATCCCTCTTGTCAAAATGTCAGGACAATAAAAATTGCTGTTTTGGTTCCAAGATATAACTTATGAACAGATCTTTCCAAAATAAAATGAAAATGTTATGTAGTTCCAATATACAGCATTTGAAGCCAGGTACAATTGCACTAATTTAGTCCTCAAGTCAAAGACATATTAAAATATGTTCTCCTCAGAGACATATGTATTGCTTCATTTGGTTTATTCTTCTGAAAAATAAATGAATACACACTGATGAGAGACCAGTATTCATGTAGGCAAAATCCTCATTTTTCAGCTATTTTTCTTTGAATCAGGACTAACAGAATAGATGCAAACCTGGCCATAGTCACCTTGATTACTATAAAACAACATACTATAAAATGAATCCACCTGGGTTTAAACTGTTTTTACTAGGAATCATTATTTTGGCCCTTCTATAAAATACTATCACTATAAAACACAACATTTGATGGCAGAGTGGCTTTAAATTTGAGAATAAAGGAGGAAAAGGTTTACACAAAAATTGAGCTGTAATCCACAAATGTAGGTTTCTAACAGTTTTGTAAATGACAACAAACTTTCTCTTCTTTGTTGTCCTTAATTCCCCGGTGGCAAAATGACTGCTTTGGTCTTTTTGACCCAAAAAGAAAGTTTTTGCTTCAAGTACACCTGAAGATTTCAAAGGCAATATGCCAGGAATTAAATGCTCTAGTGGTGTTTCTCAGATCAATTAGCTGATAATGAAATCTATAATACTGAAAAGCAGAAATAGCTAAGTGGCACTTTGTTTTTATGAAGGATTCTCAGTCAGAGGAAGGCATGCCACTAACAATTTAACTAAACATATTTGCTTTCTTGTAATCATTTAGCTGAAACAAGGCTATATAAGACATAGAACATGAATATGTAGATTGTTTCTAACAATCTAGTATGTTCTAAGCATATGTATTGTCTACTACCCCTACTAAATTTAAGGAATCAAAGATCACATATTGATAAATTTATTTCTAACAGTTTATACAAAGTTAATAGCTTCCATTTGAAAATATATTTGTTAGCATGTATTTGTTATTAATTAATATGTACTCTACACTTGTGTGGGCTTTTTGGCATTTTTATGAAAATAAAGATAACATAAAAAGAGGAAAAAAGAAAGTTCAAAGATACATTTACAGCACAGTAAACAAGCAGAAACATTTTTCAGATACCTATATAATATAAAATCTTTTTCAGCCTTGGATTTTAAAATAAGTGAAGTGCATTGTTCTGAAAAGACTTGCCTTGATATCAGCTGCACTATTTAAATAAATGGGTTTCTGAAAATTTTATATTTTTAGCAGTTAGAAATACCACTTTCATTATCATTTTGTGGCTTTTCCAGTTTTCAGAACAATAAACCTTTTTTGCTATTTAACACTTGAATTCAAGTTGTTTCCCAACCCTGTATGTTTTACAAGTCAGTGCCATCAATTAACACACACATTTCTCTAACTGAAATGTTTATGATTTTTGGAATTCTTTATCCACAAAATAGAAAGCTTACCTGTTTACCACTCTGCTTATGACTTATAGTGATTTTTTTTTTAAGCAAATAACAGTTTCCAGTCTCAGTACATGCTTTTAGCTTAGCTGAGCTGCTAGACACAATTTTGCAAACCAGGAATTATTAACCAGGCAAGCAGGGAAAACTTACCGAATTTTCATTTTTACTACATTAAAATAAATATTCAGGTGCATATTCTGAACCAACTTAGATGACAGTTGCAGCCCTTGTTTCATAATGGTCATGATGCCAGTAACATTCGTAAGGCCTAAATTTAAGGCCTTTTTCACCATTGCTTCAAATACTAACTCAATAAACTTAATAGAACATTTTACCATACATATATTCACCTTATTTAATATTAGGGTTTTTGATAATTATCTCCAATTCGTGTCATCTTTGCTATGTTATATTTTCATAAAAGACCTTCTCCAATACCTGAAAATGTCAATAGAAATCTTTCCATGGATTTCAGTAGACACTGAATCAGGCCTACTACAGCATGCATCCATGGATCCTTCTAACTAAACTGATGCACAATTACATAACTTAAACAATAGACAGTTTAATCATGTTAATGGTGGCCATTAAAAGGAAATAAAAGAATGTTGCAAAACAATATCTACCAGGCAAATATAGTCAGTAACTTAGAAACTCTACATTCAAGGAGATTAGTTCAGTAATATGTACACCTGTGGTGACTCTCTTTCTCTCCGCACATGATCTTTTTTTTCCACTCTCCGCCTATCTGGACTAGTAAAATATTTTACAACAATCACCATAAAAAGACTAGCATTTACACATAGCAATATCTAAGGACTTCATCCTCACTCTAGCTACTGTACTTAGCTTAGTTGTATAAACTCCACTGGGTACCCCATTTAAGATAACACCATTGTCTTTCTGTTCTTAAATGTTTGAAAATGTAAAATAATTTTGTTCTCTCATATATACCCTACTTAGGAATGTAGGTATTCTTGTATCAGATCATCTTCCACCCTATGTCTCTAGTGGCCCATACTAAAAGCTTCACCTGAGATTGCAGGAACCCCATAGCAGACAATTATAGGATGTCCTTGCCATTAGGAAATTTTCCATATAAGATCTATGCTGCAGTGGTTTCTTCTTGCCCTTTGGCCTTTAGAATTCATACTGAATATAATTTATTACAGGTTTCTCATTATCTGTATAAAAGTCTAATTCTATTTTTTATTCCTACCAATCTCTTAGGTTCACTATCTTGTTGCAGCAGTAAGCTCCATAGGTTAATTACCAATTGTGAGAAATTGATCAAGTTTTCTTTTTTTAAGAATTGTGGTTTTCAAACTGATTTCTTGTTCCTTTGTTTCTCTCATTCTGAAAAAGGGTAACTGTAAATTATCATTTACCTTCTCCATGTCATTCTCTTTTCTCCATAACTCTATCATATCTCATTTGATTATACTTAAAACTAACTAATCAGTCTTTTAAAACTTTCTTCATATCATGACAAAACCTTTCCACTTTTAATGGTAATAAAGTAATGACATGTGGTGGCTTATAGGAACCAATGCTTATTCTACAAGCAATTGAAAACAACTAACCTATTTTAAAAAAAGTTTTTTTAATAAAAAAGTGGAAATATTATTATCATTATAAATGTTATCAGTATCTTAAACTGACTATGACATAACACTTTCATTTCTAATGATTCACAGAGTATAAAATATAGCTATGATCTTATTGTTACACTGGTAAATACCCGTATAAAATGAGGATAGAATTGTATGGATATATAAAGATATAGGTACTAATAGCTTCATACACTTCATATGAATTGGGAACTAGTTATTAAGGAAGACAGAAACTATATAGAAAAAAAAATCACCCTCATTCCTATGCATCTGAAAAATAACAAAAAAAAAATAAGCATCCTATATATAAAGGGGCTGGTCCTGCAAATCATTTAATTTCACTAGAAGTGCACACCCAGAGATGGAGTGTGCCATCTCTAAGATAGAGGCCTGTATTTGTATGGTATTAGTGGCTGTTTCTGAGCATTATCAGTTAAAATATAAAAGACATGTTTCTTGAAACATGCCACAGATAACTGACAAGTAATTTGTCGACAAGTTTTATTTTAGAAACAAAACAAACAAATCAAGAGTGTGGACACAAACATCTGGAGCCTTTTCAAAAGGGAAGCCTTTCAAAAAGGCAGGACCTGGTAAATTCTTTGTGTGATGTGTGAATGAGTTGACAACAGTTCAAACGGAACAAATACACTCCAACTTTAATACTCCATTATCCAGGTTTAATGCTGGAGTGGTTGAAACATTCCCCTTTTGAAAGGTCTCCAAGTGATTGTGTGTCCACATACAAACAAAACTTGTCCTTTGATGCATCTTTAAGAAGGAGAACCTTTGCACCTGGGCAGAGTCAATTACAGAATCCATACATAGTTTAGAAGTTATTAATATAGACCTGAAAACTGTATTAATATGTTTACTGGGAGTACTACTATGAAAATATTAACAGCATAGGTACCATGTGAAGTAATAACAGGCTTACAATACTGGGATTCTGGTTTGAAAAATTCAATATACCCGTTTTTTTTTAACAGGTATGTTTTAACTGTAACCAAACATTATGTGTGTTATAGGGGAAAATACTGTGAACCTTTAACAATTAAATAAAACATATTTTCATTTTATATAAAAACAACAACACTTAACTTTCCTAAGTAATCTGATTTACATGTTTTTAGCTGCAAAACTGCAGCTCTGATATTTCTACAGCACCATGAACTAAAACAATTAGCTTCTTTAATTTACTTATCCAGGCATTTGGAATGTTCTTAAATTGAAACAAATCAGCAAGAGCTGACTGTAGTTCCCAGAAGCTAGTCTACCAAAATATTTATTGAGCTGACACATTTTCTTAGACTACAACTAGGTAGTCTTCCTGCCTAAGGGAGCCTAAAAATCCAATAGTAAAGATGGGAGCTATAAAAACACTGGGAAGCAGTTTTTTAGTTTGTCATTTTTTTCTTCATATTATTATGATCACAAGACATTTTATATTATATTTTAAGCTGTAACTATACTGATACGATATTAGTTATGTATGTTACCCAAATGGATGTTATTGGGAGAAAATGGAAAAGAGGTGTTTGAAACAGTTTAGGCATCTTGTGATAGTCCATAAGAACAAACTGTCCCTTGCAAACCAAATTTTGCCTTTCATCGCACTTAGGCCACGTCCAGATGAGCACGGCAGTGTGGTATGTGGTGCCGTAGACATGTCTGTGGTGCCATATACTGCATGTTCAGGCATTCTCCTCCTTGCAAGGGAGCAGCAAGGGAGCAGCACAGGAGGATGTTTTGAACCTGAATATCCAAGGGTCAGAAAAGCCAGTGGAAAAAAAAAAGCAGAGCAGCATACACAGCTCAAAACCAGAGCCTGGCCAGCCAGAGCCACACTCCACAGCCAGCCAGGCTCCATGCATCAGGATCACTGCTGCTGTAGCCCTGGGAGACCCCCAGCACTCCAGGTAAAGTTTCTAGACCAGCACAGTGCTGGCCCCAGCCCCTCTTCCCTACTCGGGGTAACTTGCTGCGCACCAGACGGCACGTGGCACAGATGTTCCCTGGGGACAACTAGCAATGGCACATGGTGCACTGCCACTATTTGTCCCCAGGGAACCAAACATCCACACATGTGTGGACATGGCCATAGGCTTTTTTAATGCCTGATCTTCTGAGGTAATGAATGCTTGCAATGGCTAATTTTACCATATTACAGAGTTGGTATCAAAATATGTCTTTCAGCAAATTAAACTAAACGCAAAGATAAGAAAATTAATGACCCAATAATATGCTACCAGAATATTTTGTTCAACTTCTGCTTTACCTTGTGAATTTATTAAGCCAATAACTATTTCTATACAAAAGAAGGTAAATATCAATTTAAAAGCTGCATGAGAAAATAAATCAGGTGTTCGTTTTAGAAGTGAAATATTGAAGGCAACTTTTACAATTCATTTTAGAGTCTTCCAGGTTGGATGAAGGAAGTTTATAACTTCAGAAGAACTCTTGATTGCACATAATGAAGTAATTTTCAGACTAAAGTATAAGTAGTAAAGTTATATTTTTGCAATACAAAAGCATGTATTTCTGAGCAAAAGGTAGGGGAAGTTCATTCTATGGGCTTACAACAAAATTGGCATTTCATTTACATGTGACAACAGCCTTCTTGACAGCAGATTAGTTCAACATAGAGCATCCTGGCAAAACAGTTTTCTGGTTCAGAGTGCATAATAATTCACTGTTGCCCTTCACTGTACATTAAATGTCACCTATCAAAGGGACAGGAATGTAAAAATGATTGCACTATAGTCAGAAGCCAAGAAAAAACACTGTTAATAAGAGTATGTTGGACACAGCCATTATATCCAGGGCAAACCGTCAGACAACCATTTTTATAAACAGGTTAGGGTTTTCTCATGGGTGTTTGCAATTGTGAAAGTCAAATGTTCTTTAAACAACAAAAAAGGAAACAGCTGAGCTTTCAAATGCAAAATAAAACTTGTGTCTACATCGTGTTGTTAAATTTCATTTTATATAGTGTGCCCTTGTTGCAAAGAAGTCTAACAAGTTTAAGTCTGTGTTAGTTAGGAGCATTGCTAGCAGATCAAGGGAAGTGATTATTCCCCACTATTCAGCACTAGTGAGGCCACATCTGGAGTACTGTGCCTAGTTTTGGGGCCCACACTACCGAAAGGACAGTACAGATATGGACACATTGAAGAGTCCAGCAGAGGGCAATGAAAATGGTGAGGGGCTGGGGCATACAACTTATGAGAAGCTGAGGGAACTGGGCTCATTTAGTCTGGAGAAGAGAAGATTGAGAAGGATTTAATAATAGCCTTTAACTACCTGAGAAGTGGTGCCAAAGAAGGTGGAGCTAGACTGTTCTCAGTGGTGGCAAATGACAGAACAAGAAGCAATGGTCTCAAGTTACAGCAGGGGAAGTTTAGGTTAGACATTAGGAAAACTTTCTCCCGAAGTGGGAGCACTGGAATAGGTTACCCAGAGAGGTGGTAGAATCTCTATCCTTGGAGGTTTCTAAAACCCAGCTATACAAAGCTTTGGTTGGGATGATCTAATTGGGGATAGTCCTGCTCTGAGTAGTTAGGCTGGGCTACAGGACCTCCTGAGGTCCCATCAAGCCTTAATTTTCTATTAGTCTGTGATTTACTTTAGGCAAGATGAATTACAGTATTTACATTTTAGACCATATTGAATTCTGTTTTATGGTTAGGTGGAATTGAAATGCTAAGATAAAAATAATTCTGTCATTTCAAATGAAGCCCAGTGTCTTCATTCCGTAAGTATTCCATATGATAATGTTACTGGATAAAATCCTCAGTTTCTTACTCTGGTTTAAAAACAAATGTATTCAGGAAAATCTCTAGGGAAGAAAGCAGGCATTCTGCAAAAGTATAGATCACAGAATGTCCTGAGTAAATACAATATTATAAGAGAATCTCTCTTTTCATCCATAATATACTCACTGTTCAACAAGTTACCCAAGCACATACTTAATAGCAAGCACATCAGTGGGACAATTCATGTAATTAAGGAATGGCTTTCAATCTACTGATGAATTGGGGCTTCATTTCTGTTTTGAAGAAAACTGAAAAAGGAATTTTAGCAAATTAATTAAAAAAACCAAAGAAACAAAAACCAACCAAAGCTTCAATATCAACAGGTGTTAGCACAACCTATCTGAATCAGTTATGAAGTTGTTCAGTCCCTTGCAGATTTGCACCTTGGATAGAAAGTAGTAAGGAGTCGTCAGAAATCTAAGAAGATCCTTTAAAATATATAAATTAACTACTTGAGTAATTCTGTGCTACAAATATCTGACAATATACTTTATTGTCAAAAGTAAAGTATAACGGTTTACTTTGTGAACAAAGATTCACCTGGCAAAAATTCATTCAAGCTTTGCAAAGAACTGTTGAACCTAATTGTGTGACTACCATACTCAATATAAGGTTCACTTCTTATTTCTATTGCATTAGCCATCATTGATAATTATATTAAGGGTAATATCTCATTTTCAATCGTCCTGTTATTCTTCTCAGTGGTGCACCATCAGGATCCATGGAAGATGCCAAATTTTAGCTGATTTTGGATTTTAAACTTCACTGCAGAACAACAAGGAAGTTTTTTTACCTTCTTGCCTGCAATTCCAGGGAAGGAATTCTATCTGATCAACACATTAAAGAGCTACTCAGCACAACTCACAAAGACACTCTCATGGACCCAGAGGGACAGCTTCCCATCCTCAGTTCCCTCTGTAAAAAAATGATGTTTATTTCCTACCTATGGGGACTTTTTACCATCTTGTACCATCTATTTTTTTCCCAGAGCCTGACGAAGGGTCTTTGATCTCAAAAGCTTGCAGAAAAGGACAATTTTCTTGCCATTTTCCAGTTGGTTTAATAAAAGGTATCATTTTGGAACCAGGAGTTCCAGTTTTTTGCATATCAGGATCCAATGTGTTTATAGAGATTTTGGAATTCCCACTGTCTTTTGCACATATCTTTTGATCAAAGGCCCTGAGTCAAAGCACTTAAACACATACCTAATTTTAAACTTATGAGAAATTTCATCAAAGTCAGGTTGCATGTGCTTAGGTGCTTTGTCTTGCAACTTCTTCTGATGTCAAGAGAAGTTTTTTTTACTTCAAGATGATCAAAATGCATGATATGATCTTCCCTCACTGCAGTGGGCAAAACTGGATAATCTCTTGGGGTCCTTTTTCAGCCAGTCTCTTACATTTAATTGTATATTCTATGAGCAATTCATTGGAATTTCATGTACATAATTTCAAATTTTTTTTCATTTAACTTTTCTTCTTACCCACACTGCCTAAACATTTATCCAAACCCTACCATTCTGCACCTCAAACCATTGAGCTGAACCATTGTCTCTAGCTACAGTGCTTGCAATCTCACCCCACTCAAGTCTATTTAAAATGTTATTATTAAACTCAGTCTGAGTGACAAGTCAAGAAGATATCTCATATTTTCTATAAGAGAACCTATCCATGTCAAATACAAAATTCTGGTCCTTATCTACAAAGGCTTTCACAAAGTAGGTCCCACTCGCAACACCTTACATTATTGTTTTGTCACTGGACTGCTATTGACTTTAGTCTGCTAATTGGGGTTACTTCAGTTTCCCAGTTCTTTAAACAACACTTCATGTGTTCTTTCCATATTGCTACATACATTTTAAAAAGCTCTCAGCCATAATCTATGAATTTTTTCCAAATATCTCTTAAAAATGCACTGGCTCTTTCATGAGGACAGAAAACTGCAGTCTCGTCAGGGTAAAGCTGATGAGATACGGTCCCTGATCATGTCAAAATTTGACACTGTATTATTTTTGGCACTTTGCATCTCCCAGTGATTATTTTTTTAAATCTTTTTTGAAGATTAAACTCTTAGGGACAAGTACTGTCCCCATTACTGTATGTCCCTGTAACAGCGCCTAGCAAAGTTGGTTAGCTATTCTGTGCTACCACAATATGACCACTCAATAAATGAAACTGTTTACCTCTTGAAAATAAAAACACACATTTCAAGACCCGGGGAGTCTGAATCATGACTGTCATACAATTTGTGACTTTACTTTTACCTCTGAAAAGAGAATACAAAATACTTCCGTCCTAGCCAATTGACACCTGACTTACACTAGTGCAGACACACCTCTGTAAACCTAAAGAGCATCAGAGAGGAGCAGTGTGCATAAACAATTCCTGCTGACCTAAAGGAAGTTTTTCTGAGAGCAGAATCGGGGTCCTAATAGCAAAAATGGGATGTTTTTAGAATCCACATGTAATGGACACTACTAGATACATCTATATATGTATCAAATTAAAGTTACATTTGAAGCAAGGTGAAAAGTCCTCTCGTTAAGAGTAAATTAAGGGCACTTTGACCAGGATTTTAACATGATTAAGTCCCATCTCTGCACTAACATGACTGTTTAGAAGAAGGAGAGAACAAGAGAGACAGAGAGAGCAAGAATACGTGGAGGATAAATATGGCTACTTAGAAACCCCTTTTCTTTTCTTATAAATATATATATGGTATCTTGGCATTTCTTTGCCATGTTCCTTAAGAACTGTAAAACAATGAAATGTAAAAAATTGTCTTAACAGCTCCCACTTTTCTTCTGGATAAGGCTCAGTGGGTACATTGTGTCAACCACAACACCAGTTTAAAAGGCTTGGGTTGATTTCCTTTACTAGATTCTTTCTGAGCCCAGATAATATAATAAAATAGAACGCATACCAAATTAAACTAACAAAAACTACTACAGAACATAAAGAAGTAACTATGCCTTCTTTTCAATGGCTGACAATCATCTTGCCACATACTGATGATGATATTGTATTACAGCAACTCTTTATTCCATCTTTCACAAAGCAAATAAATAAATAAACCAATACCAAGCTGCTGGCTGGTTTTATTGTATAGTTGAAGCAAATAGTTGCAAAAAAGGACAATGAAATTGCCATGAAAGATTTGGAGACCACATTTGCCCTCTCTCTACAACAGGGTGCTTAGGCAAATTATGGTATCTTTCATTCATATACAGTAGAAGAGTGGATAGGCAGATATCTGGGAAGTTATGGTAATGCGGAATCCTTAAACTGTAAACAGGGTTTAATCAGGTGACAAGATTCTAAAATATTTACTACACACACTACTTATGTATTTATTTCCTATGCAGCCAAGGTTTGAATTATGGGGGAGTTTGGGGGGGCTGAACCCCCAAAAGAGATGAGACCCCTCCCCCACAGGCTGGTCAGCACCCCTTTCCCCCACCCCTGTGCAACAGCCCAGAGCCTATATGCCACTGTGCACAGTCCTCAGTGTGCTTGGTGCCTTCCTAAGAAACCCAGGTGGCAGCAGGGGTGGCTCCTTCTGGCTGCCACCACCGCTGGCCCCAGGCCTGTGGTACTGAAGACCGCCCACAAGACTGGAAGTGTAATTCGAACCCTGTCTACAACTACAATACAGAAGTCCTCTATCATGAGCTAAGGGAAAAAGGGAACTATAAAGTAGGCCAGGGCTTCTAAAGCCCCCTCTGAACATTATAAGTACCGCACAAGTAAGTGGTTAATTGTGCAATTACCTTGACTAGGGACAGAAATGCATCGATTCATAGACATTTAAAAATCTATTAGACATTCAAAATAGACATTCAAAAAGCCTGAGCCTGAATTGAGGGGGTGTGTGGCCAGGCCCTAGCAGGTTGCTCTGATTAGGGATGGATTCCACCTGCCCCCCCACCTCCAACCAGCTAGGGAGCCAGCAGGGAGTTACACAGCATTTACTTACACAGCAAAGATTTACACAGGGAGTTACACAATGTTTATCAGCCCATCAAGAAAACAAAAACCTCTCTCATTAATTCAAGCTCTTCTTTTAGATCCCAAAACCCCAAAGCACACACTGTCCTGTCTGCCTTTGTTCTGTCTACCTTACACAGACACCTCTCAGCATTAGTTAGCATGCCACATGATGGCTATGGTCTGTGCTGTGGCAGAAGGGAGGGGGAAATTCCTGCTTGAGCAGGGAGTGGGAAATGGGACAGGAAGAAGCCAGGCAGATGCTGCTTTACCTGCCTGAGCTCTACCTGAGCTCCCGTCAGGAAGCAGAGGGATGAGACCAGCTCTGCTGTAGAACAGAGAGCCACATCCAGTTCTGCAAAGCATCTGGGATGCTGGGGGACTCTGGTTTAAGTTAAATGTGGAATAAATGTGAAGGAATCACCCCTGTGGTGATCCTCCCACCCTGAGGGTTTCCTGGAAGGCATGGTGAGGGACCCAGTTTCTGCAGCTCTGGGTCTCTGGGTTCCAGAAGCTGTGGGGTGCTGTCAGGACCCAGAGTCCACAGCTACTAGGGCTAAGAGTCCCCAGCTAAGAGTCCCAGTTGTGGGACTCACAGCCCCAGCTGGGCAAGGAAAACCCCTGTAGCTAGGAGCCCTGTCAGCTGATGGTGCTCTCAACCTCAGGGGAGACCCTGTTACATATGCAAATTAAAGTTCAATAGCAACCAGCTATAAAGTTAGTACACATTTTTTAAGTCTAATGGTATACCTGGTTGGAGCTGTTTATTGGCACGATAAGTATTTTACACATGTAGCTGGTCTCAGACAGACATTACACATAAACGGTTTAAATGATCAGAAAATGGTTTAAACCTGTAACAGAACAGATGTTCAGTCCACATCAAACCAGTTTGAAAATGACTGAAACTGGTTTGAGATAAATCTGGTTGAATGTAGTATTAGACTTAACTGATTTGGGTCAAACTGGTTCATGCAATGTCTGTCTGAAACCCCTTGGTGGTTTAAGTTAAACCAGACTCACCCATCATCCTGACATGCTCCCTGGGATGGGCAGGGCTCTCTACTCCACAGCAGGGCAGGCCCCTCCTCCCTGGTCCCTCACTGGAGCTCCAGCAGAGACTGCAAGTGTCTGCCTGGCTCCCCCCTGCTGCCCCACCCCGCTCCCCTCTCAGCAGGGATTCCACTGTCCCCTCTGCCTTACACAGAAAAACAGCATTAGCTAGCAGACTACACACTGGCTATGGCACATGCTGTGCCAGATGAGAAAAAGGCAGAATCAACAGGTAGCTGGTAATGTCCCTCTGTTGTTTTCTTATTTGGGTGATAAACACTGAGGGGTGATAAACAGTGTTATCAATTCCCTGCTGGGTTGGTCAGAAGGGGGGTAACCCCCTCCTAATTAGAGCATCCTGCCGGGGCCTCGCCACTGCCCCCCCTCAGCTCAGCATTGTGGAAGGGAAGGGAGGGCTGCTCTAGTGCCGCCCCCCTCCCCCAGCTTCTAGGCTGAGCCACTTTAGGCATGTGTCTGCATTTTTTCAGTCCAGAGGGGATATCTGTATGGGTACAAACTGGTTTAGACTAGCCTGTAAAGACTGAATCAAATCAGGCTCAGGCTTTTTGAATGTCTGTCCCTAGCCAAAATGGCTGAAACCAGTTTAAGATAAACCTAGATGAATGTAGTAACAGATTTACGTGATTTAAGGTTAAACACATTTATTGAATTTCTGACCCCTCCAGATTCAAGTTAACTTACAGTCCCCCAGCATCCCAGGATACTTTGCACCTCCCCTGCAAGCAAGTCCTCCCTGCACCCCCCAACTCCAAGAGGGTGGGCAGGCTAGCTTTGACCCAAGCTGTGTACACCAGACTAGCAAGAAGGCATATTCTAATGTCCCCCCCTGCCTCCTCAGCTTCTGCCCTGAGCCACTGCAGGCATGTGACTGCATTTCTGGAATCAAAAGTGAATGTCTACTCATTTGTTTATTAGTTCTATCTATGCAGTTTAAACTGAACTGCAAAGATTGAATCAAATCAGCACCAGGCTTTTTGACTGTCTTTACTTATCCTGAAGGAACCAAGTCAGGGAGATCTCTTTTGTTCATCAGTTTAATTATCCTACTGCTGTTTGAGTAGATATTCTTATTACTCCCTCTCCACCACAGCAGGATTTTTGCACATCTCATAGGTAATTTTACCCTGTCCTCAGCTGAATCTGACTCTCATCTTGGTCTTAGAGCTGATTTTAAATCAACCAATATTCCATAGGTGTTCTATGTGTTTCTTTCTCTCTTTTACAACAGATTTCCAAATTCTGTTCCTAAACAGAAATGTAAAAAAAAAATGAAAAAAATCTTAGAACAAAATTGTATGTTTATTCCAAGAAAAACTAATATCCTTTGGAAAAGAAACATTTGAGGAAGAGCCATTTGTTTTTGTTTTTTTAAATTAGCTTCATTTCCATGTTTTCAGAAGTGATGAGTAAGGCTATAGTTTTGTCATAGCAGTTAGAGAAACTGAATTTTAAGCAATTCATAAAAGCATGAAAATGGTTGTAAAGACAGTTAATATGGTTCATTATTGATTTAATTTATTTAAATAAATATCTTATCTCTCCCATGCTGTTTTTGGCATAATCAGGGGAAGACTACATTGGATTATGAAAGGTATAGCTCAGCCAGCAATGTTACCTGTCAAAGGGTACATCTGTTCAAGTTAAATAAAAGTACTATCTAACAACATGGACATAATACACATTATAAATACTTGGAAAACTGGTTAAGCATCATTACTGACACTGAAACAGAAGACAATAGCTTTGTTTGGATGTAAGAAAATTAATCCTAAGGGTGTGTACTAGTAGAAAGGATGGTAGAATCTCAAAGTAGCCATGGATTATTGTCCTAGACCTAGTTTTTCCCTTCAGCAAATGAAGGGAAAAACCCAAAAAGTAAAAATCAGCCAAACTGTCCTATAGAAATTTCTCTTAATTTGAGCATCATCTTTCATCCAGCTGCTGCTCCCTTTCTTTCTGAGAAACAATGACAGGACTTGGTGTTCAGATTAGAATTGTGATCAAGACATTTATCTATCATAACAATTAGTCTGTGTTTCCAGTGGCTTGCCCCTCTCTCTGCATCAAGACGGAAGAAAGAAACCAATGGCATACGGGTCCACATCCATAGCCACCACATACTGTTTCTTTTCATGTGTGTGATTCACTTAATATGGCAGTTACTTGTCAGTTCTTTCAGCATTTTTTTCAACTGGCAGTTCCAATTAAGCAAGTGCTACTGTGTTACAGGGCCTCTTTGGTACTGTGAAAGAAGGAATCATGGAAATATGTCCGAATATTTAGAAGATGATATTCTGCTATACCACCATCTCCTGTTTCATCTTGTACTGGGGAAAAGGGGATTATTATGCACAGAGTCAGAAAACCTGGAGCAGTAATAGATCTCTAATTTATTTCATGTAAAATGGCATCTTTCACATCTCTCTTGAGGAAGCATTTTACTGCTAAGATAAAGCAAGATACTAAGCAGGATACATGTAGAGAAAGACTATTTTAACAAGGAAAGTCTCTACCACATATACTATTATCTCACCCTAATATTTTACTTCTCGTTTCTCATTGGGATTGCTTGATTTTATATAGAATAGGCACTGAACTAGTAAAGCTAAAATACAATTTTGGTGACATATAAGGCACAGACTCTTTCACTGATACAAGGGAGTCAATTCCAAGAGTCTCAACATGTATACTTCCATGTTTTACCAGATCCTGTATTTTGTGCTACTGATGATTATTATTTTGTTTGGAGATGGTTTTGATTTTTCAACTCATTTGTCATTGTTCTTAATTCTTTTTTTTTTTTACTATTTAAATTAGTTTTATCATAAAAATTTAAAGATCAGAAAAGAAAAAGAAGGAAAGAAAAAAAATGGAAAATGGTACTTCCTACCATTACCATGTGTTTTTCTGATTTCTTGTCCAATTAGTAGTAAGCTTCATCCTACTTAGAGGATGAAGTAGTTAGAGTTGTACTTTCTTTGGTAGCACTTTAGAAGAAAAGTGCTGCTATTCACTATAGAAAAGTCCCTTCTCGCTATTATTGCCTGTGAAAGGACATAACAAAAAGGAAAAAAAAAGAAAAATACTGAAGAGTTTTGCATTTTCCTCATATGATTATCATTCACCAAATCAGAAAGGGTATATCTAGCCCTTGTATTCCACCTTTTTAAGGCTGCCAATTATCCATCAGTTTACAGATGTAAAGAAAATAGCCTAAAATGCATGTCTGTGAAGCCCATAGAAAGACTGATCTCTTCTTTAAAAACAAAACAAAACAAAGAAATACTGAACTGGTTTCAAGATCTATCATCATTAGACAGAGCAGGGGCAGCACCATCTGATGTCTAAATGAGAGCTCTGGTCCACACCCTGCAATGTACCCTGTAGCTCTTTCTCCCTTTCCATTATAGCCAAGTTCTGCAACTGGGTGTCCTGGCCACTGCCTGCCTTTAAGGTTGCTCAGTATTCACTTCAAAGGCATGTAGGGCCATGCAGTCAAAAGAAGGCAGGACAGGGAGGGCTGCTGGTGTGGCCATAACAGAATTATAGGGGTGTTGGGGGAGGGGAGGGGAGGAGAGGCAATGGGTAGGGATATAGGGAGTGGGGATGGCAGAGATCAGGTTGGGCGATGAACTGGTGGAGAGCAGCATGATGCAAAGTGTAGTCAGGAGTGCCAGGGTGTGGGCTGAATAGGGGATCCCAGGGTGAATGCATGATAAAAAGCTAGCTATGGCTGCAATCAAGAAGAGTTGCCAATCCAAGCATTTTTTTATTCATAGTCTGTGAACTTTTTATGAAAACCAAAAACTTTTTTTTTTTAAATATACTTGGCATTGGACATCTTAATTTGAACCTGGTTCATCTAACTACCATCCAGGGCCTGGCACAAAAGAGTACTATTTATATTATGTAACACAGGGGCAAGCAATTATTTTCGTCAGAGGGCTGCTTACTGAGTTTTGGCAAGCCATCAAGGGCTGCATGACAGGCAGCCCAGGGCAGATTAATATTAATTCTCTAAATTTTTTAGGGGTCCTGTGGGCCAGATAGAATGGCCTGGGGGGGCGCACCTAGCCCCCCGGCCGCATTTTGCCCACCCCAATGTAAAGCATTTATCAGTAAAAATATGTCAGTTAAAAATGTTTAGTTGTTGGTAAAAAGGTTGCAGTTAGTCAGTAAAAACAATGGGGTTGGCAATCCTGCTTCTCCCAGTCACAATCCAAAATACTGCTGCTTCTATGTAAGAGATTAGGCCATGGTCTGATATTAGCAGAAGACTGACAGTGTTCCTTTTCTGACTGGTTAATGTCTTCAATGCTAGATTCCAAATAATTCTTTTAAGCAGACTGCATTCTCTCTTTATTTTAGTACTCTGAATAGCTCTCTTACTTATTGCATGAGCCGATCGTCAACATTAGCAGCAAACAGGAGTAGGTCACTGAATATGCCAATTTGGGAGAGGGTGGGGGAGACAAGGAGGGAAAGAAAACTTACAAACTTTTCCCAAAATTGTAAATGGAACATGAGGGCAGAGACTAAATCTCATATAGCATTGAATCTTTTCCAAAAAGACTGTCTAGGTCCATAGCATTATTACCTCTGGTTACAGAATATACAATAGGAGAATAACATGTGCAAGATGATGGAATATTTCAAAGAATACTCCCTATATCCACCCTTAGTAGCTGGATACAAAAGCTATCAATTGAATTACCATATTTACTCAATTCTAAGATGAGGTTTCCCACACCACATTTGACATGGGAGGAAAAAATTCCCTCATCTTAGAATCACATATGAGGATAGTGAAGGGGGGGATTTACAGGGGGTAGAGGTGGCAGAGAGACAAGCATAAGCTGCTTGATTTCCCCACATACTCCCATCACTGCCCCACCCCGCTACAGGATGGATAAATTAAAGACAACCTTCCAATAATTACATTCTATACCTAAAAAATTATAACAAATACATAAAATTTTCTAGGTACAGCATCTAATTACTTGGGGGTTGTTTTGCATTCAGGGTCACCTTTGTTTACTGTATTTACTTGAATCTAAGAGTACTCTTAGATGTGTAAAATGTGACTCTATCACAGCAAATTTGAAGGTATGTACACATATTTTCCTAAAGTAACCCAGCTGCAGCAAAAAGACAGAAAACCATCAAAAAGACCAGTAAACACATGGGAATGGGAAACCAGTACACTCAATAAATACATAGTAAATACATGAAACATCCTTATATACCTGTATATTGGGATGACAAGATATTTAATACAGCATTCTCCAAGTCTCCTTCCATGGGTTTTAGATAAAAAACTGTCGTGAGCTATGTGAAATAATGACTGTAGTTGATGGCAAACAGTACTCAAGAAGACTTCTTGTATTAATAATGTTATTAAACATGGTATGGTAGACAGTCTCACTGTCCACTTGATGACCAACCTAAAAATGGAGGCTGCTGTGAAATCAAACTTACTATTTCAAAAAGTAAAGTAAAGAGAAACCTTAATGACATTTATTGCATAGATACTAGGGGTGTTTTATTATATAGTAGCCTCCTGTTAGATGGTAGAGACAGGAAGCAGTGCTAGAGGGGTGCAGAGCTCCAGTCTGTGGGGACAAAAGCAGCTAATAAGGTAATGAAAATCCCTTGTGTCTCATTATGAAAGATGGAGGTCAGGTGACTGGCTGGGGTAGAAAGCGGGGAGGGAGCCTAGGAGCCCAGTGCTGTCTTATTTGGCCCAAATCATAGAAGGGAAAGGCATTTCCTGAGAGAAGGCTACGGGCTGCTGATTCAGAACCACCAAGGAACTGGCACTGGATTGCCCGCCAAGAGTGGAAGGGTTTTGTTTGTGTTATGCATGCACCCTGAGCAAAAGTCATTATTTCATTAATTACTTTGTGTTTGCTGCAAGACATTTGGTGGGTTTAATAGTGAGCAGGGAGACACTATGAGTTCCTGCAAATTTGTTTTAATTGACTTAGTGTGGAGACTGCAGTCCAAGGAGAACTGAGTTTGGGTGGAGGTTGCAGACCCAGGAAGAGAGGGAAAAGAGCACAACTGAGCCCTTCCAAACATTCAGTGTTTTAAGGGTTGGTCCGAGCAGAGGGGGTCCAATGATGAGTAAGGTGGTATAAGGCACCTAAGATGTAACTCCAGTAGTCTTAGGGCTGCCTCCCAAATTACTAACATCAAGGCACGAGGCAAAAATAAAGCTGTGAGAAAGAGTACAAAACGGATTTGGGGTGGCTGCCAAAGGGCACCACTGCCACCATTGGAGGTGGAGCTCATTACAACTAGTAAGGTAGATCCACTGGATCCTTTCTGAGGAACTGATAAGACAGTGTCTGGAACTTCAGATTGAAAAGAATATCATCTGTCTGTTCAAGGGGAGTTTGCAAGTCATGGAATAGTTGGCCCCTATAGGCATGTAACTCATTCTTCTACAGGATGATAAATGAGAAAGTAAATAGAGTGAAACTGTACCATAAAAACGATCCAAACATAAACCTTCTCTGTAACCTTCCATCAACATTATTATTAGGAGGAAAATATTAGCAGCTAGGCATAATAAGGACTGAAAGGGAAAGCTAACTTTAAGCAAGAATAGATTCTCCAGTTGAATGGAAACAACTCAAAAATTAATCTGACAAAGATAATTCTAGGAATAAGATATCCAAATCATTGGAAGGGGAATTCTGCATCTTGTAGTGATTTATTTACTGAACTTCTGAAAATGGACTTAAGGGGAATCTTGAATTGCAACTAGTGAACTGAATCAAGTTGCTAAGTGCTGGACTAAAGTAAGATTCAGTTAGGTTGCCTTAGAACATACTTTTGGACTAATTTTGAGATCCAGATTCTGTTGCTGGTAAGTAATGAGCCATTTGAGCTGCATGTGATGGTATTCAGTAGCTATGTCTACACTAGACACTAACTGTTGAATAGCATAATAACACTGCCCAGTAGCATGCCAGGGAAAACCCATGCTAATATGCTACTGCTCAGTAGTATTAGGCTACTGCAAGTTAGCCTCCGTAAAAACTCATGTGCCTGCACTACTGTGCAGTCACTGTGCATTGATTTAGTACTTTGTTATGCAAGTGCTAAACTTAATGTGCAGTAACTGCAGCATATTAATGAACATGCAGAAGCACCCAGTGTAACACAGGAACTTTTTAATAGAAAGATTTTGAAAGAAACAACTATGCACAGAATATAGGTTCAGGACTCAAGTCTCTGACATGAAAACTCAAATTCTGATCAGCTGAATCCATAGAGAAAGCACCAGAAATTGATTTTACAAATAGTAGTTCAGAAGATTATGATAACCTAGTTGGCTTTGTGATTCAAACATAATGTGCAGAACAAAAAGTTCCAGCTATTTGACCAGAAATAGAAACAGATGATGCAAAAATTTGCAAACACTACTTCATTTCTGCAGCCTTATATCTCTATTGTTCCTCCCCATAACAGTCAAAGCACTAGGGATGAATATTGGTCAGCTTGCAGCAAAGGGTAACAAACTCTTCTGGGTTTCAGGCAGAGCAAAGGGAACAACTCATACCCAGGAATGTTGGAAGTGGATATGGAAGTTTGCCTGGAGAAGAAGGTTCTCTATCTCACATTGGCCAGTCAATGAGAAGGTGAGGAGTGCTGATTGGATTTAGGAACTGACTGGATCTAGGAACCTTCCCCTTAAATTTTAGTGAGTTTTCCTTGGATCTTGTTACTACTATAGCATTGTCTCTTTTCCCTTTAGCTGAAGGATGTTACGCTGGTCATGTGGGTATGACCAATCATCTGTTTTTTCATATCAAGAAATATTTTTTTCCTTTCAGGCCAAAATGGCAGAGAGCATTTTGCCTTTTTTGAATTATCAGGCAGGAACAAGTTATATTACAAGAAGTAATAAAAGGAATATATTCTTCACCCAGAGCTGTATACCATGTCCAATGAGGGTAAGGATCTAAAGAGCCAACCTTCAGAGACTTAATGCCTTTAAGGAAAAGGTTTTCCTTTTTTCTCCACCTGTAGTCTTCAAAAAATACTTTAGGATTTCTTGGCACCTTCCATGTCTTCTGTGGTGAGAGGGGAAAGGTGAGAGGATTAAAAAGAGAACAGTTTTTGTAGTTAGGATAAAAAAAATTGACCCCTAAATGCAGCATGCTCAATTAAGTGCCTTGCATGTGCATAGATAGCAGTTCTCCTTGTTTAAACTTAGAAAAGTTTTGGTCTGATTCTTAAATCCATCCTTGTGTCTGACCTTTCAATTATAGAAGAACATACAATTGAAGAACAGAGGAAAACAGTATGCTCCCAGTATGTCTTGGAATTTGTATGTAGGGAAAGGAAGGGTTATTTAGTCAGCATACTGGTAAAAGGAAATTCAACCTGAAAATTAGTAACCTAGATTCTCAAAAAATACTGTGATTGGGAGGGAAGTGAACGCTAGCTATACTTGATCATGCACTGGCTGACTGATGATGCCCATAAGCTGACCATCTTGTAACACCATGGGAAACTTAGTAAATCTTGCACTCTCTAACAGGTTGACAAATAGACCAACAACCTTCCAGCACTGTGCAGTGCGGAGACATACCAAAGCTGATCTATAGACTCCATTTTTATATGACATTGTAGCAAGTGTTTTGGCTAACGTGTGAGAAAGCACTTAAGAAATTGCAAAACAGTGGGATAAAATAATTAATAAATGTGCCTCTTTACTATAGTCACAGTTTCTGTGATAACCTTAAAATCCCAAACATCAATTGTTGGACCCTTCATGAAGCAACTACTTTTTCCAACTTTGAACTGAGAGAAGAAGTAGTCCAAAAAGTTCCACTATGAATTCTATGGAACATTTGATAGGATATTTTTCTCACATTACTAATGTCTTATATGAATATACAAGATTATCTAATAAGATAGGGGAAAGGCAGAAAGAAAGGAAAATAAACTCTTGTCACTTGTTTTCAGCTCAGAAAGTCTGAGGAAGAAAAAGTGGCCAGTAGATTTAGAGACTTGTCAGTTTGCAATTCTGATACCGAAATCCCCTTAGACTGAGCAGGGATTTATTTTGCATCTTGAAGCTTTGGATGAAAAGCAACAAATAAGACTTTCACTGGGAAGAGAGTAAATTGTAAGAATTATCTTCAGGTCAAAAACATTTGGGATGTTAAAATCCCTGACTGAAATTGCTACACTGGTTAATTTAGGAACAACTAAATAATCTCAATGAAGTAAATGAGACTATTCATGTAATTAAGTATTTTACTGTACCCATCTCATACTATATTACACTGTTTTACCATTTAGAATGATAAAGAGCCTGGGTATATCAGAATCACAGAAAAAAATAAAACAGCACTGTGCAGTATGTGGTCTCAAGCTTAGGGAAATCTATCCTGAACACAAGACCACAGGAACAGAAATGGACAAGTCAGTAGAAGAGAGATGACAAGATTCCTGGTAATAAAATGAGAGAAATGTCAATAAAAAAGCAAGAACTCTTGCATAAATAGGTAGGTTCCAGAAAATTATTTGCACCAACAGATTTACTTAAGGAATTAATTACCAAACATTATTCCAGAAAACAGCTCTGATATTTGTTGTTGTTTTGAAAAACAAAACCTCAGCTAATTATCTGAAAAACACAAATTGCATTTTTTTGGAATCCCCAAATTTTGTTTTAGAGTTCTGAAATCTTATTCAGTAATGGATGTTGTTATTTGTATTTTATTTTTAGAGATGCCATTATTAATATAAAATATAATTGCGAATTATTTGTATTAACACCAACACAAACCCAAAGCAGATTAAACATTACTGAAACAAATTTCTCAGATTTTATCAAATTTAAAGTCCAAAGTCAAAAACTTTTGTTTCAAAACACATTTAATCAAAAAAAAATAAAAACCTTTTTCAACAGTGGCATATTTTCTGATGCTTTCATTATGACAAAACTAGTGCCTTTCAATTAAAAAATGCTACTATTTTTTAACCAACTCTAGTTGTTAAAAGCCAAGAGAGCAATTAGCTGAAAGATGTTGATGCAGCCTCTTCATGAGGCTTATCAAGCCAATAGGGTAAAAAGGTTTGGAAGAGAGAACAAAAGGACTGACAACATCTAAAAGGTTACACACTTTCTCTGGGGAGATACATTTCTCAGGGAACTACTTGAGTCTGAAAAAGCTAGGCTATCTAAAGCTGCTTCAAAGAGTTGGAGGATTTGAATAAAACATGTGTTTTAACTTTTTTTATTGTTTTAAAACCTTTTTGGTTCTAAGTTATATTTAATTCCAACTTTTACTATCAAATAATAGTTTTCTTTGAGAGGGCTGTTCGGTCCCTGCATTTGCTGCTGGTCACCAAAGAATACTTGTCAAGGTAAGCCGACTTCAACCATAACATACTGCAGCTCAGGATCTGGTTCAAGAGAAAGACAATGCATGATTTCAACTCAAGAAGGGACAAGAATGGGATCTCAGACTTGACTGGGTTCAATCAAGAGAGACAGAGAAAGGGCAGATAAAGGTGGCCCCACAACCTTGAGAGGTTACCTAGGCTTAAATGTTAGCAAACAGAACAATTAATGTACATTAAAGATAGCTGGTCCCTTTACTAAATTTGCAGAGAATTACTAACATCCAGCAAGCTGCCAATGAATATCCAGAGACTTTAACCTTCAGTATAGATTTCCTGAAAAAGCTGCCTAGTTATATCATTTAAGAATTAATTGTATGAGAGACCATGCCAATTGTGGACTACAAAACTCTCATACCACAGCTTACCACTCAAGAGGAAATCTAATCCGACAAGTAACAAAACATTATTGATAGAGTGAGGAACAAGAGTCTATCTGGAAAAAACACTTAAACCAAGTAGCATATGTTTTTTAGTGTATGAAGAGTGAAATTGGTTATTCTCCACATTCCCTGTTGTGTGGGTAATCTTCATTCAGTCTTCAGATAACTTACTAGACTTTGCAGGGAATAAACAAGGCAACAACTGTTTTATCTACACTAGTTGAAAGAATGCACACAAAAGTGCATATAGGATTTCTAAGGAAAACATGAAATCAGGAGTAGGTAATTAGAAAACTCGGAACAAGGTTACGTACCCAGGAGGCAGAATCCTGGCAAGAAATCTCCCTGGATATAACTAGTTAGAGAAATGCTAGTCAGTGAGAAGGCCACTTGTTCAGTAGAAAAGGCTATATATAAAATTCAAAAATATTTTACTGGAATATTTCAGTTCTTCTTAATCATCCCTCAATTCAAAATTAAGTAAGAATACTGATCACCCCCACCACCCCCCCAATAAAAAACAAGCACAGTTTTGAGAAGATAATGTTATTTAAATCAAATGAAATATCAGCTGTATCAAATGAAGACATAGATAGCCAGATACAGTCAGAAACCCATTATAGTTGCCACCAGAAAACAGAGCTGGCAGGTGATTTTCAAACTCAAAGAGATGAAGTAATTTCAGTGTCAAGGACACCAAGTAATCAGTGATGAGCTGTCAGACAGAAAGGGGCAAGAAAGAGACAAAGTTCTTCACGTATTCAGATTCAATAGCCACAGTGACTGAGATGACCAAGCTATCACTAATTGCTATTCAAGAGAAGAGCACTGTCTGCTATGGCCCCCCATCAGAGATAATAGATACAGAACCTTCAAATTATATGGTTTTCAGACATCCCAATAAGACATCTAACACAAATTATATGGACTCTAGAGCTAGGAGTTAAAGTTAATAGTTGCACAATAAAATTATTATTATTATTTTGTCATTCTATAAAAACATATTGGTTTATTATAATTTTAAATGTACAAAATGACTTATTTTTAAGGGAATTAATGATACAGGGCAGTGAAAAAATGACAGATTTTCCATATCCACAATTATGTTTCTGGAGATACAAGATGTTTACAGCAATATTAAAGTGGAGGGGAGGGTTAATTGTTTTATTTAAATACCAGTTAAAACATGGTGTATTGTTCTAACTGATCATTTGGAGAAGTTTCTTACTGTATTTTTTATGCAGCAGATCTGTGGGACACTTTCTCTCAGATAGACAGGAAACAAGAGCTAGTGATGAAGACATGACGAGCTGGTTAAGTACTTCAACATCAATGAGGATTATTTTCCTCCTTTATGCAAGCTGTTGAACAATCTCAGAAATAACAAAACCAAGGGGTGAGATAGGGTTTTTCTGGGAGAGAAGAACAAGATAGAGTTAAAAAACATGAAAAGTAGGGAAAGCAGGATCCTGCTTTGATAAGTTAAGAATACCAGGTAAGCTACTATGAAGTTGCTATCAATGACATTAGAAAGAAAAAGGGTTTTTATTCAGCTTTCAAAATGAGCATTTTGAGACTTGTATGAAGCTGCATCTGTATGTTTGCATACACACAAAGTTATTTGTTGTGATTATGACAGAGATAATTCAGACAAAAAGGTCTGCTAGATAGCTGGTAAATCTGGTTTTTGGTCTTGTGAATAAAATATGTGGGACAGTTATTGAAGTCTGGATTCCACGTGTGCTACAAGCTATACTATTCTTTGCTGTGAAAAAGAGGACAGGTAAAGACTGAAAAATTCCTAGGATTTATCTTTGTCACTTTTTACTTATCCACTTCCCAAGCCACTCAAACCCTATATTGCTTTTCCCCATTTTCTTTCCTATTAGTTAAAGCTGTGCCATCCAACCAGAGAAAATAATATATATTACATGCCCTGAGTGACCCCCTTTAGTGAGTCACATGTAGTGAAACTCACATATAGTGAGTTTCAAATGTAGCATGTAGTATGTTTTGCAAAAATGCAAGAAAGTTCTTCAGGTTGGCAAGCAATATAAAGCCTATTTGAGTATTTATGAATTCAAAAAAATAAAATAAAATCACGACCTGTTCATGGAACAGTTTACAAACAAAAAAGGACTAAATCTAACAAATAATGATTCACAGTGAGAAGTCTGATGAGCTGTAATTACCTGTGTTTTACCATGAAAGATACACTAAACTCTACACACTGCTTCAAACATGCACATACCTTATTGTGAAACACACAACAATTATTATAAAATACTGGGACTCAGGCATTCATTACAGCTGGGTTGCTATGAAACCAAATCTTTTTTTTTTTACAAAGGGAATCTAGATGGAACCTAGTAATTTGGTACCATATAGGCCCTGACTTTGATGACTGAAGTGCACGTGGTTCACATAAATTCTATATATTACACAAGGCATCACCTACACTGTACTGTATACTATAATAAAAACACACATTCCATAATGTATGCTGTATTGTGTCACTATAATATGTCAGACACAATATATGCTCTACAACGTAAACAGGAAAACATTACTTTTGTAAATCTGCTGTTTTATTTCTTTGTAATTTACATTGTGCTATCTTTACTATTGTCAAGAAATTATCATGTAGATATATTTCCCTGTGAAAATGACTAGGTTAGGAATGTTAGGACATATATCTATTGTTAAAACAAAACAGATTTACTGTTTTAAGAAACAAGTATCCTTTCTTACACTTGCCTACATCTTTGATTTGTACTGATATATGAGTGAGCAAGTTAGCAGATGCTGAAATTTTACCTCTAGTTCTGAAGACTGATGTAAACTTGGATATAAACAGATATTTTACACAAAACCCTACCTGTAAACAACCCTCTAGTCAGTGTAGTATATTTTTATACTATTTTATGACAAAGATAATGCTTTCAAGTACATCAGGATTTTATAGTGCCAGTCCAGAAACTAACACATGAAAAAAGTTCAGCAATAATACTTTACTATGTGGTGTTTCTGTTTGGTAATAAACATTCTTCCCAGTTCAGTGACTGAGATAGAGTGACTGAATAGCATAATAAAAAAAAGTTTCTGAAAAAATAATAATGTGTCTGTAGATTCAGAAAATGCATCTTTACAATACGATATAGTAGGACATATTTTCAGAGTGGTGAGTAAGAATTCAGCCACATAGCTCATAGTAAAATTAATGGGAGACGATTGCTTAAAGGATTGTGCATTACACTAAAAAAAGTCCTTGTAGTGGCAAAGTGAGAGTTTTTGGACATATACATAAAATATTTTGCATGAAAAGTTCCCCCTCCCAATATATTGTTTGTGCACATATACTAAACTATAACATATAGTGTGTTCAGAACTATCTCTATAAAAGGACTCTCTCAGAAATAAAGCTATAAATAGTTTATATAATCCACTAAGGTCTCTTATGCCTTCAGGAAATACTAATGTAAGTGCTTGGTGGTTTAAAACAGCCTTTTAAAGAAGGCACATAAGTGAAGTTATTCTTTACAAAATGGAACAAGTATTTCATTGTGTCATCTATATGATTTCTGTAGCTGTTGCTGAATTACTTATGAAGCATCAGCAGCATCCACAATTACTACCTTTCTATCTGTCAAAGAACAGACACAACCTCTACAAAAGAAACTGATAGTATCAAAGGAAGAGAGAGAACTTTGATATGAACTCCAGCATAAGAAGGGCATAGAGACAGGGAGAAAAAAGATTGTGGAGGCCCACCTGTGCACCAGAAATCAAATTATAAAAACCTTGTTACTGATGAGATTTCTCTTCTCAGTACAAAAAGATGCTATACAAATAGTTGCTGAAGATGAACAGTTTTAGGGAAATCCAGGCAATCATAAGGATAAAGCCATCTATTTAAACATTTTTATTTATAAACTGATTTAAAAATGATTACCAAGATGGTAGAAGTCTGCAAATGATGTTTCAGGAAGTGATATTACTGGTTTCTCTAATGGACTGTAATTTTTTGTAATCACAGCAAGAGTCAAAGTTACAAGGTATAAGGTGCCTTTCTGTGAGCACATAGGGTTAATTCCAGTCCTTGCAGTGAAAGGGTAACATACAATGGGATTTTCTGACAATGGGAGTTATGAGGTGCATGTAAGAGAAGAGTGGGAGGGCAGCATTGCCACATCCGCCCATTTCCCAGAACTGTTATTGGAGCTGTTGAGATTAACAGAGAGAGAACACAATACTGAAGAAAATGGGAAATAACATGATTAAAGATCAAGAGAGCACTATGTATTAGATTGCATTATGATTTCATAATTGCAGCTTTGAGGCCCTTGACCCTAGCAAGCCCAGCTAAGCATAGTTTCAAATGCATCCCAGACTGGCATTTTAAATTAGATGTTGTACTTCAGGGCATTTACCTGGTAAAAAATTTTAAACAAATTATTCCACTGCTTTCCTCCTGAGAATACAAACTACCCTGAGCAAGCTAATATTTCTTACACTTAAAGGGCTAATTTGAGCAGTTAGGGATAAACCTTGCTGTAGGCAGTAAAGTGATTAATTTAACTTTAATACCAAACTAAATCATATAAAAACAGTACAACTGTCATTTTCTATGTAAAGGAAACATAGAAAGAGGAGAAGACATTTCACAGGACTTGCAAATGTCTTTCAGTTTGTAAATAAAAAGCAAGTGTCACCTGGCATACTGACTGCTTGGTGACAAAATCAGCATGCTGAAGTTAGAAGAGCAGTGTTATACTTTGTAAAGAATTGTGAGAACCCTAATAATTCATTATTCTTCTGTATACCACAAAGTGAAATATGAGAGTATGAAAGTAAGAAAAAAATTTGTGACTTTTGACAATTATTAGTGAGAAAAAAAAGATAACAATTGCCAAAAAAATCACAAAAGTTGACATGTTACCTGGCTATGACAAAGAGCACACAACTGACACCCAAGTAAGCCAGCAGAATATACATCCAGATATCAGGGGAGAGAGGATTCAGGAAGGAGAAGACGCCCGGGTTTGTACCATTGGGCTTGCGGTACAAAATACTTATTCCAAGAGTCATAAAGGGCTTGGAGAAGTCGATGACCTTCTCTCGAACATACGTAATGGCCAGAGGAGCAACTGCAAGGTCAGCTTTCTGTTGAGAGAAATAAGAGAGAAGAGAAAAAAAACATAAGTCAGAAGCAGCAGGCAGAAACTGGCAATCAAATTAAACAAAACACAGACTTTACACTTGAGAAGGCCTGTCCCTGCACCAATTAAGCTGGTATTTAAAGCTCTGCCAGTAAGGAAGGTGATTTATTCTGGTTCTCTTTTGTTCGGTGTTTCTGAATTAACATTGCTGAAAGCTGTGATAGGAGTGGTAGGAAAGTAAAGCAAAACACTATGTACTTCAGAGGACACACACATTTACAACTCTCTAATTTCTCTTTTGGCTGAGTGTTGTTATATACCTCTACTTTGGCCTTGTATGTTGTTTTATAGCTACTTTGTCAATTCTTAAATGTACTCTTAAAAAATAGTTATGTACTTGAAAATCAGAAGGCAACATGAATGTTCTTCAAACAGTCACCTGCAAATATAAGGTGACTGGATCCATTAACAGTCAGAATATTCCCCATGATCTCCTATTCTATTATACCAATCGAGCTTCAGTGGCTGACAGAATGAGGTCCTTACACATTTAGAGTGGGATTCCTATTTCTTCACTTGCCACAAGTAGCATCTTGTTCCAGGAATAAATAAATTGACTTCAGTGGGATTGGTAGCAAGATGAGAAATGGCATTAAAATTTACCACATAGACTATTATATTATATTATATTATATTATATTGTGTGTGTATATATGTTGAGAGAGTTGGGGGACAAGAAGATTCTTACGTTCATCTTAGCAGAAGAATATGTTGGTGGAAATGGCAAATGTACAAAAGAGTTTCACTGTGACAATTAACAACTCTAAATTAAGTACTTTTCCTATGTACTCCACCTGCAAAACTGTCATGGTAAATAGATTCAGTTATATACCTCTATTCTTGCTAAATTACATAAATAAAATAACAGACTCCACTCTGAATGACTACTTTTTATTAAGTGAAAAATAAAAATCCTAGAGATCATATTACAAATTAATTTTGTCAGATGGCATTTAGTTTTAGTTATTTGTGGTAGCAATCCTTAGCAAATTAGTAAGTGTGATCTACACTATTTTTTAAAAACAATGAAGCTTAGTGATGTGAGACCTAACCACAGCATTAGCTATTACATTTTTATTGATGGTTGGTAAGAGGCTGCCAGTTTTCTTGAGGATTACAAGGTACCCAGTTTAGCAAAGTGTGGATTAACTAGATTCTACTGTAAGTGATATATAAATATAGATATATAATAAGAAGTGATGGTATAGCTCCTGTGAAAATAACATGTCATTTTCAAAATGACTGTCCTAAACCCAAATAATATAGTTTATCAGTAGATTTTTATTTCCAACTGTGGTATAGATTTCTATATTTTTCTCACTTGGTAATGTGCATGCCACATACAGCCCCGAATCCTGTATATTTCAAATATTATTTCAGTTTATAAGTACTGCTCTCTTGTGTTTGTTTCAATCTGATTTCTGCACTGTGTATTAGATGTGATTGTTGTTACATGTTTTTATGGTGTCATAAAAACTGTATTAGATTAAGGCTACACAAAGAAGTTACCATAAGTTAAACTACAATGAACTTTCAGTATGTTAGCTTCCCTGTGGAAACTACTCATTATGTACACACGCATCCCACTGTAAATGTGAGATAGCTTGTCGCTCAATGAAAATGGGCCAAGCTGCCTTGTATTTACCAGGTGGTATGAGCATGAATGCATGCAGATAGTTCTCAGAGTAAATAACACACTAACATTTCTAGCTCACCATTTTTGGTCCCCAGTTACATTTGGTCCAGTGAAGCTCTTTTAACATGCACATGTATGTGCACACCTTGGAAAAAAATGACTGCAGGATAAGGCGGGTATGTTAGGGTACTCACCCAAAAGTAAGAGACTCAGGTCCTACGTCTCTTCACCCAAAATGAGTTTGAGTCTACATCTCCTACTTCCCAGAACTGTTCTCTAACTACCATACAACCAATCATTATTAAAAAACCTGCCTGACATGCCTTTGAGGCTGGTTATTCATGGCCCCCACAACAGAAAGCCAGAAGTATAAAAAGCAGCTTCTGCAACCTGGGTAGCAGCAGTGGACAGACCATAATCTGCCACACAACACTATTATGGGTAGTCAGAGACACAGTTTCCAACCTCCTTTAGGCAAGGAGGGGCCTATAAACCACGTGTTTGGTTTCCTGCGTTGGGCCCAACCACACAGCTTTTGGGACTGTATAGGAGCTATAGGAGGGCCACACAGCTATAGGAGGGCCTCTCCTCTTCCTCCTGAATCTAACGCCTATTAGCCATGTGTTTCTGGCCACCTATTGTTTTGGAACTTATGCCCACAACAGTTGTATATATATGGACACATATGTACAGCCAGTGCATGTGCCACACATGTGCAGTCTATATGGGCCTTTTTACACATGGAAGCTCTGCAGCAGCGGGTGCTTTGAAAAGCACCCAGCGCTACATCACTTGTAATTGTATAAGTGGCAAAATGTGCGTTAGTGCTGAGAAAATGGCAACAGCATGCTTTTGAACTAAAACACATAGAAGGTGCTTTCATTCAGAAGCACACCGCCACCATTTTTTGTGTACATTTCACTGCTTATACAACTGCATGCAGCACACCGCAGTGCGCATCAGTTCGCGTGTGGAGCATCTTGATTAATAGAGTCTGCTCTAAAGCAGTGGATCTCTGGAGCATCATGTGACAAAAATTTATGTGTATAAATGTCTTATGTGCCAATTAACAAATCCACACTACCTGGGAAAGGGAATCACTCCCTCTGGGTAAGTTTCGTTTCTGAAAGCTAAAAAGATTGCATTTTAAATGCTGCAAAGGACAATTCCACCCTAAGTTCACACCCTAGCTTTATAAATTGCAACTGGTTCATGTCACCACACTCAGATGGGTCTAGGCAGAACTCAGATGACACACTTCCTGTTATTTAATAAAGGCTTAAGAATATAATGGGTGAGGCACAATATCCCCCTTGATACTCAGAACTCAATGATAATATTTCAAGCAAAGTACCAAAACTTCATTCTAGGAAAGATATGTATCAATATTTATAGGCTACCTACAACATTCTGGGTGATACAGGAAGAAAATACAACTCCTTTGATTACAGGATACTTATACTCTAACAAACTAAAGACAGTACAATAAATTAAACTTCAGAAAGAAGGATCCATTGCAGGGCATCCACTGTAGACTCTCAAGGATTCAGTTCTTCCAATCTATGTAACAGACACAACAGGTGGGTTTCATAGTTTCATAGTTTGGAGGGTCGGAAGGGACCTAGGCAGATCATCAAGTCTGACCCTCTGCCATGGGCAGGAAAGGATGCTGGGGTCAAATGACGCTGGCTAGTTGATTGTTTAGCCTCCTTTTGAAGACCCCCAAGGTAGGGGCAAGCACCACCTCCCTTGGCAGCTGGTTCCAGCTGCTAGCTGTCCTGACCATGAAGTAGTGCCTCCTGATATCTAGCCTGAATCTAGTCTCAGTCAGCTTATGGCCATTATTCCTTGTTACTCCCGGTAGTGCATGGGGGAACAGGGACTCCCTCATTGCCTGCTAGTCCCCCTTGACAAGTTTGTAGGCGGCCACCAGATCACCTCTCAGCTTTCTTTTGTGGAGGCTGAACAGGTTCAGGTCCCATAGCCCCTCCTTGTAGGGCCTGCCCTGATGTCCCCTGATCAGGTCCCAGAGCCCCTCCTCTGGACCCTCTCGCTGCTATCCACATCCCTCCTGAAGTTTGGTGCCCAGAACTGGACACAGTACTCCAACTGTGGCCTGACCAGTGTCGCATAGAGAGGGAGGATCACCTCCTTGGACCTGCTCGTGATGCATCTATGAATACATGACAAGGTGCAGTTAGCCTTCCTGACCTCGTCCCCACATTGGCAGCCCATGTTCATCTTGGAATCAATACTGACTCCAAGATCCTTTTCTGCCTTTGCACTGATGAGAAGGGAGTTACCCAGCTTGTAGGTATGCTGCTGGTTCTTCCCCACCCCAGGTAGAATACCTTGCACTTGTCCATATTGAATCCCATCCTATTCTCATCCGCCTACCTCTGTAACCTGTCCAGATCTAGTTGTAGCCTGTCCCTCTCTTCTAGCATGCTCAATTCTCCCCACATCTTAGTGTCATCTGCAAACTTGAACAAGGTGCTTTTCACCCCCTTGTCCAAGTTGCTGATGAAGATATTGAACAGTGCGGGCCCAAGGACCAAGCCCTGGGGAACCCCACTGCCCCATCCATCCAGGTCAAAAATGACCCATCCACCACCACTCTCTGGGTGCAGCCCTTCAGCCAATTTGTGACCCATCTGACTATGTAGGCATCGACACCACAGTCGCCTAATGTTTTAATGAGGATGGGGTGAGAGACAGAGTTGAAGGTCTTCCTGAAGTCCAGAAAGACTATGTCCACCGCGACACCTGCATCCAAGGCTTTTGTAACCTGGTCATAGAAGGCCACCAGGTTGGTCTGACAGGACCTGCCTCTAATGAACCCATGTTAATTCCCCCTAAACATAATCTCCCCTGCTGGTCCCTGTCACGGAGTCACAGAGGTGCCCCGTGATTGTGAGGGTGATTGGCAGAGCTGTCAATCACCCAGGCAGCTCAGGTGCCTGGTTGCCAGGACAACCAGGTGGTCACATGGCCGGAAGAGGGCAGGGCCTGGCCTTTATAACTAGCTGAGGCTGGAGCTGGAAACACAGTTCCCTTCGGGCTGCCGCAGGAGCAGGAGCTCTGCGGCTTGAGCTGAGTGGCCTGAGTGGGTGGTTGCAGCCTTACCCCACTAACAGGCTGCGATGATGCAGGGAACAAGATCACCCTGACTGCAGGTAGGACTGAAAGCCCTGGCAGGGCTTGGAGTTAATGTTATGCGTGTGGAGCCTCTGTATTTATGTTATAGCCAGATGGCTTGAGTGTTATGTTACAGTTTACACCGGAGGAACGGGTGAGGCTGTAGGGGAGCGAGGAGGCCTCAGGGGAGCTCCCCAACAGCTTGGGGGTTCCCAGTGCCCAGTTGAGGCACAGTGCCAGGGGCACTAGTGTCGGTGCTGCTGGGCATTATAGTGCGCCAGGGAGGCGCGGTGTGTGGGGTTACAGACCCCAGCCCATAAGGGCGGTGTTTAGCCCCGGAGTGGGGCAGCGACAGAGCGCAAGAGGCGCGGAGTCAGCCCTAGAGAGGGCAAAGGCCCCTGGAGCGGGGCAGAGACAGGGCGCAAGAGGCGCGGAGCCAGCCCCGAGAGGGCAAGGCCCCTGGAGCGGGGCAGAGACAGGGCGCAAGAGGCGCGGAGTCAGCCCTAGAGAGGGCAAGGCCCCGGAGCGGGGCCAGAAACAGAGCGCAGGGGGCGCGGTAGAGGCCCCTGAGGGGCGAGGCCCCAGAGAGGGGCCGAATAGCCAGGCCTAGCTAGCCACCCAAGGGTGCCGAGACTAGGGCGACGATAACGCCGGCCCAAGGATGCCGAGACCAGGGCGGCGATAGAGCTAAGGCTAGGGCGGTGAGAGCAGACGAGCTAGCCACCCGAGGGCACCGAGACTAGGGCGGCGAGAGTGAGCCGGCCCGAGGGCGCCGAGACTAGGGCGGCGAGAGTGAGCCGGCCCGAGGGCGCCGAGACTAGGGCGGCGATAGAGCTCAGACTAGGACCCGGCCCAAGGGCGCCGAGACTAGGGCGGCGAGAGTGAGCCGGCCCAAGGGCGCCGAGACTAGGGCGGTGATAGAGCCGAGATCCGGGCAGAGGGAGCGTGCCGGCCCAAGGGCGCCGAGGCTAGGGCGGCGAGAGTGTGCCGGCCCAAGGGCGCCGAGGCTAGGGCGGCGAGAGCGCTCCAGACTTAAGGCAGAGCCGGCGATTAGCCAGGCACTGGCTAGAACCCGGCCCAGGGGGCGCCGGTAGTGAGCGGTGCTGGCGAGCCAACCCAGGAGGCACCAGCAAGTGGCTAGGCGCCAGCGTGACAGGCCCGGGCGTAGGGGAACGGGCTAGAGATTGGGGCCCGACCCAAGGAGGCGCCAGGTGGGCGAAGAGCCCCGGTGCCCGAGAGTGAGAACAAGGGCACCCGAGGGGCGAGGGACCATACAAGCGTCCCCCAGAACAGCTGCGAGACTTGGGGCGTGCTAAGGGGGAGGCTTGGAGGCACGCAGAGCCCTTAAGGCAGGACGCACATAGATACCCCGTCTGGAATAGGGACGAACAACAAGACCGTCCATTAGGGAAACTGGCAGCCTCCACATTATATATTTAACCATCAAAGTCGTGGCGGGCGAGGTTCTGAGGGTGCTACGTCACCCTAACGTGACGGTAGGCGGCGCTAGGGAGCTCACGGCCGCCCCTAGCTGCCGCGCCCTCACAGTTCCCTGCAGATGTGCTCCTGGATAATTTTCTCAAAAAGCTTCCCCAGGACTGAGGTAAGACTAATGGGCCTCTAGTTTCTATAGTTCTATAGCCCCTCAGTTTTCTAACTACCAGCAGCGTACCTAAGTCAAAACGCTCCAGCTTGAACTTTGATCAGTGTCCCAGAATTTCACACAAAGGAGCATGGAAAAAACTCAGAAGCCAGTAGCATCCATGGGAGGTGAAACATCCTCCCTAGCCCTGACAGTCAACTAGCAAAAGTCCTGAAGCATAATGGGAAGATTGAAAACACAAGATGCCAGGGGACACACAAACTGGTTTCTCAACAAAGAACTCCGTATCCAATCATATTATCCCTTCATTAAATTAATTTATTCTTAAGTTTTCATGTCTTTTGTCCTCAGTATTTTGCTGACAGGACCATTTCACATCTTTTCTTGTTTGATAGTAAATTTCTTATCTAAATTTGTTCACAGCCAGTTTGAGCCAATGTTAATTTTTAGCCTTCAAAATTTTGGGTACATACAAGCATTACATTAAGTTTGATATCACCAGGGTTAGGTTAATCTAAATGTCAACTCATGCAGGCATTTGGAGGGTTTAATTCAGCCAAAAAAATTATACATCTGATCTAAGTTACTGAACCACAGGAGGTGCATTAACTTAGATCAACAAAGGTTAACCTGAATGTGTAGCACAGCCACAGGGTTGGAAAGGCCACAGCTCTAGGGTTGTAGTTTCTTACTCACCAGACTCTGACCAGGCTATTTTTAATCCTTTAACACCATCCCTGACTGGAATGCCCCAGTAGGTACACCAGCTCATAGACTTGTCAATCCTCCACCCCTGCAGACCCACCTCCCACAACTGTGGACTTCTCAGCCCCATTCTCCCCACCCACCACCCAATTTCCCAGTCCGTCTCCCCATCCTAATTTACTTAGGGCTGCCCATGCTGCTCCTGGTCCAGTTTTAGGCAGTTTAAAGTAAGTTGCCTAAACCTAGACTATGTGTGGCAAATACTTGTTCACAGCCTTTTCTTCCTATTATTAACCTTATAAATGTATTATTAAAAAATGATAATACTTTTTCTCAGTCTTTGTTTTGTTAAACTAAGCCATCTAAGCACCTTCTTTCATAAGGTAAGGTCTCTATTCCCTTAATACTCTAGGTAGCCCTTTTCTGCATCTAGTCTGATTTTCTTTTTAATACTGATGACCAGAACCACATACAATAGTCAAATGGGATTTTATCAATACATTGTACAGTGATGCTAATATTTCTGGTCTCCGTCTAAGATACCAGGGAATTGCATTGGCCTTTTCCACAGTTGTACCACACTGGTAATCCTATAATTAACTAATATACTCAAGTGTCTCTATTCCCCAATTGGCTCTAATCTATAAAATCCCAGTTTATATTTAAAAGTCTTTTTATTATTCTGTAAGTGCAGGACTTTGTATTTTATATCATTAAACTTTGAACTATTGCTAATACTCCATATAACAAGAACATCTACATTTTTTTATATAACAATCCAGTCTCTTGTTTATTGGAAATACCCCCCCACCTTAATGCCACTGGCAAATTTAATGAGTTCCAATACCAAGATTACTAAATAACTCCACTGTAGGATATTGCTTATACCTGACAGTATTAACCTATGGAGGACTTGATTAGTTTATTCTGGCCTAGTAGCTCTGCATGTGTAGACCAGTAATGGTTTACTGTACAGCTAATTAGGCAACTGCAGTAAGTGTCTCATGTAGATATGCCTGCTGTCTCCTTTTTAAAAAATAGATATTACATTTACTATTCTTTATGCATGGGATACTATGCCCAAGTTGACAGATTCATTGAAGATCAGTGCTGAAGGTTTTGCTAACTTTACATGCCAAATCTTTTAATATTCTGGGATGGAGACTATCTGGGATTCATGATTTTGTGGCAGTAAGTGTATCTACATTTTGCTTCCGCATCATATGTAGTAATTTCCCTAACCATGTCCTCATTGCCATGAGGTACACAACCATGTTATCCTAATATTTAAAAGAAATCCATGCTCATATGACAGTCCACTACCCATTCATGGTAGAAGGCTTTTATCTCTGCCCTGTCCTTCCTTCTGAAGAAGAGAACTGTTTCTAAACCTGTGCAAAAGATGATGAGGAAATCAACTTCTAACATAACATCTTCCCATCTACCAAGCTTCATTTAAAAACAAATGCCCTGGACTTTCTGAAAAAAATTATATTGACTTAGACAATTGAACACATACTGTTTTTAAATATTATGGTTAGTTAGAGTTGTGTGGGTTTTATTTATTTATGCATTATTTTGGATTGTCATCCATGGGATAAACAGAATGTGTTCAGATTATTTATTGATGGTTCAAACGCCAAAAATTATAGTGGCTGTGCACGTGATATATTTAAGATAAGGAACCATGATATAAACCCATATCTAAAAAATTTTTTTTTTAAATGCATTTTATACTGTTTCTGCTACAATGCCCTTAAATGTTTTTAAACAGCTTGTACCAAAAACTCATAAGATTTTCTTGAGATATATTTTTCACTGTACAATTAGATATCAGGTTAAACTTACAGTGCAGTATAAAAGGAAGTCATGTGTCATCTAGTAATATAAAAAAATCAGCACAAATAAAATGCATTTATTTTATCCATACTTGCACTACACCCATAACTGTGGCATCTAGATCATGTGAATCATCTACTTACTGAAACCACAACATCCAAATGAAACAGAAGTATATAAAACGAAGTTGTGGGCTCATGTTTCAACTTAATCTCTCTCATGTCCCTGGAGCTCCAATGGAAAGCAATTTGGCAAGTGAACAATTTTCCCTATCTTTTATGAAAATCTCTACAAGAAATGTGTGGCAGAGAGTTACTTGTGGCTTCAACTTGATAAAAATGTACATTATGTCAGGAAATATTTGTGTCAGTCTGACTATTTTGCTTAACACACTAGATACAACTGTGCCAGCAATGTCATTTTTACTGTTTAAGACAGGGTAAATAGTTGCATACTTTTAAATTCAACAAGAGAAGATGTGTATGTAAACATAGTAATTTATTTTGTAAAGATATGATGATTCATACCTACATCTGTTCACTGTTTTCCAAGTTGGCAACAATGACTAAAATATATGTGGGATTTTTGGTTAGTTGAAGTCATGTGTCTAACTCCCCATGCATAAGTTTGAAAACATGGAATTCCTACTCAGAGGGATGATATCCTACTAATATTATTTACACAAAACTCCAACCTATTCAAAATGACTAGTAGCTTTAGGCTGAAGACCAAGGATTGAAATATCTTAGATACCAAACTAATCTCTGAACCTTAAACAACTTCCCTCCTTAATGGTTAAGGTTCATCCACAGGGCTGTTTAAAGTCTTTGCTCCACTGGATATATTCTATGGATATAGAATTTCTAAAAGGAATCTTATTATAAAATATTTTTGCAAGCACTTTTCACATAATTAATAAGCATATTTTTTAGCTCTGAACTACAATAAACAGCCCAAAGACTTGCATACTTATTCAATGCACACATATGCATTGTGACTGCAATCCACGCTTCCCAACCTTCAAGTTTAGCAATCATGTGATATGACATGACTCCCTGAAATGGGTAACAAAAGATTGAAATACAGGCAACCCTCGCCATTCACAGAGGATACGTTCTCCTATCCCCCGTGAATGGCAAAATCCATGAATAAGGCAATGCATTCAGGAACGCCATCTGCATTCATTAACGCAGTGCCCCTGGCAGCTGGGAGGGAGCACGGCTGCTCTGGCGATGGCAGGAGTATGGCAGTGGTGGTGGGAGTGCAGCGGTGGCAGTGGGAACATGGTGGCGGCAAGCATGGAGCTCCTGAGGAGCTCCTTTAAGTTTATTTAAAATGTGGGTTCAGCATTTGTGAATATTTGAAACCAGGATTGCCGAACCCATGAATAGCAAGGGTTTCCTGTACATAACACCAGTTTGATCCTGTTTTACTTCCCCCTTCTTTAGTCTCATTTACTTGTAAACTCCTGAAATCCTGTAGAGAGAGCAGCAAATCTAGGCTGGAAGTGGCAGTGGTGACACCAAAACAAAAGCACTTCATTAGAAGGCACAACCTGTACCCATACATGCAAGTATAACTTTCTAGTGAGTGAGGGCCACAGTCCTTTCCCATGCTTAATTCACAAAAGACAGGAACTTGATACCTCCCAGAGAGGGAGGCTTGATTCTGTATGGTGTCTCAGACAAGGTTTGCACCGCACAAAGGCACTCTTCTCCAGAAAGCTGACTCTGCCCAATTGACAAGGTATTACATTTCAGGCTTTGTATACAAACAACAAAGGTTCAGAGTAGAAGGTTTGCCTTAGAAGGTCAAAACAGGGAGCCAGAACCCTTTCCAGAGCATGAAATACTGAAATTTCTGTAAGGCTGGAAAATTTCAGAGTGACAGGAGATCATCATAACAGAACTGACATTTTCCAGTAAGCACTCTAAGATGACACCCCAATACTTGACTATAAAAAACATAAATAAGATTATATGATAAAATTTAAAGTGTACAACAACTCCAAAAAGATGTCTATTATACTAGCTGGAAAATCAGTCCTCCACTGAACTTCTAAATCAGTAATGTTAAATATATGTTGATACAATTCATAGGAGGGCAAGATGCTAATGTAAGACATGAAGAATATCTTTGGCTGTAAGTTCCCGAGGGCAGTAACAATTATTTTACAGCACAATGCACTAACCTTGATTAGGATTGCTGAGAGTTACTGTAATAAATGATGATGTATTCACTATTGCATAGGTATATATGTGTAGTTTAGATGCCACTATGTAAAATAAATATGTAATGTAAGTGCTTTACAAATTTAAACTACCATAGAGAAACAGTAAATCGTATTAACCATGACTGTCACTTCTGTTGTACAATGTCACAGCCATTTATTAGTATACAGCAACACTATGTAACAGTTTAAGATGTAATCTGAAGAAGGAAAGAATATCCAGATAAAATTAAAGTGGGGATATATGAGGGTAGACTTTAATTATCTGCATTTGGCTAGGAATGGATCTAACACATGATACTCTTGAGAAAAATTCAATGGGTATAGCAGATGACAAACTTATTTATAACAGTCGTTAGGACCTATGTTTTGTCAAGCAGCATTGTGCCACCCCACCAACACCTGCTGTGATATTGGTTCAGCACTGAGTCAGAGACAAGAGTAAAATGAGGAGCATAGTTCCTAATCCCTGGACAGCCCTGGGATTTTAAACATAAAAATCATTTATTACAAAGCATGTCAAAGTTCTACAAAGTACTGGGTAATTTCAGATTAGTGTATCAGAGTATACTTTATTATATAATTATTTCACTTACAGGGGAAGGCAGTCAAATGAAGTCATAAAACATACATGGGTTTAGCTCTTCTAAAAGGTACCTACTGAATAAAAGTAAACATTTATAATGTGTGCGATAAATATAAGCACTTACCTAACATTCTGGTACTTTTTAATACAATAAAATGTCCTTTATCTTTCCTTTTCAAAATTAGTGTTAAAACATAAAGAAGATGGACTAAAATTAAGGGGAAACCTGCATTTAAGGGAAAACCTGCACGGAGAAAGGGAATAAATGGCAGTTTCGGTGAAAATGGTATTTATGATGTATCTCACAGTAAAGTTTGTGATCATTGTAGTTCACCTTTATTATTCTTTCTCTCTCATCCTGTGCTAAATGCACACATTCTTCCTAGTCCAAAACTATAGGCCATTTCAGATGTTATATCAGTTTTGTTAAGAAGTATTTCTTGATGCTGGTGAGAATATTTTGCCATCCTCATTTAGAAGACTTTGTAATGAGAAACAAAGTTCAGGAGGTAGGTGGCACAATGGGTCTAGGTTTAAATCCTGGTTTAAACTGTAAGAAAGAATGAATGTAGTTGACTCAGCCTATTGGCTTGTCCTGTCACAAAACCACCACGTAGCCTGTCGCAACTACTGAAGCAGCTTCTTTTCGAGAGAGACAAATGATTGGAATAGCAGGGGGTTTGCAAAATAAAATTGAAGAACATTGGTCAAGCAGTGCCTGGAAACTTGAATTAGGCCTTGTCTAGTTGGTGTGATTAGTCTTTTGCTTTCAGGAGAACAAACCACACACATTATATGGCAAAAAACAATTAAGAAATGAATAGGCTAAATGAAGCTCTTTAATTCCATTAATTTTACAGACTTTTTTCAAGTAACCTTACATTAGAGCCTAACTCTGCAAGGATACAATGTAAAAGCCTCAAGGGGGGAAAGATCTACAATGGCTGAGGGCAAGAAAGCCAGAAAAATAAATAGAACAATAAATTGTGAACAATAAATTCTGAACATTAAAAAATGTTCGTTTCTGACACATCCATAAACATTTTAGCTGCTATTTTCTTTAGGAAGAAATGTTATAACTGCAAATTGAAAGAAGTCAGGACCAAGGTTGCTCAGATATGGAATCAATGGTTTTAGTAACATTATACTAGGAATAAACGTAACCAGGAGATGATGTGTAGATAATGAACTGGGAGGGGTGGAAACCCAAGCAACATAATCGATTCTATGCAAACTGAAATCTGTGTCACTTGAAAGAGACATTATAAATTAGAGTATTTCTGAACATAGTGTTTCAATGTTCCCTTGCATCTCTAACCCCTATTTTGCAAATAAGAGCTAGTTAGAGTCAGTAGTAGCCAAGTCTAGTTCTAATAAGAAAATAAAATGTATGCAGCTTTAGGAACCTCAGAAAGTTTCCCTGAAGAGCAGTAAATCTTGCTACTGTGGTACCTGAAAGACTCTCACATGCTCTTTCTTGTGGAAGAAACAAATTGGATACAAGTGGTGAAAAATCAGTTGCTGTAGAAAGAAATGCTCAAGCTGGTAAGAGATCACAGTAGCTAGAGAAGAGCAAAAGTGACCAAGGGCCCTGGGTCACAGCACACATAGGGAAATCAGGATCATGTTCTCTACTACCCACAACAATTCTTACTTTAATAGAGCAGGAAAAGGCAGGACAATTATGCCTTTGTCATATTGCATGGGAAACAGGGTAGGAATAGATCATTTCCCAAGATTCTGGTGGGTAATAACTTGACAAGCAAAGATACCAATCATTCTGAAACGTCTGGGACAATCCTGAATTTTGGGTCTGTCTGTCCCAAAGAGACCTTGAGATGGAACTTTTGAGCTGAATTTGAAAAAAAAAGTGGATACTAAACCAGAACATGGATCAGATGTCTACTGAGAAGATACAGATAAGAGGACACCAGTTCAGTAGGGTGCAATCTAAATTCAGCTATGCCACTTCTAGTTCAGGAAATAACTACAAGCTCTTTCTTGAAATGGAAGGAGCCTAGGCATATTCACATAGCATGGCACCCAGGCAAATTAATTTTGCCTACCCTTAACTGTGAATACAGCTATACTAATAAACTCTATTGCAAGGCAGGGTTAATTAGCTTGGGTGAAGCACCATAAAAAAAGCAGCTGCACCACTTCCTATTCCTTTAACTCAAAGCAACATAGCAACCTCCATGTTGCAATTCTCCCTAGCTAATCAGCAATACCTCTCAAGTGGTTTCTAGTCCTCAGATGGGCTTCTACTGCTCTGGAAACTGCTGAGCTTTAATTTTCTTCATATTTCAACATATTCCTGCTGATTCTACACCCATCTATTTACCCCACAAAGATTCAGATCCACTGAAGCAAGATGGATATATTTTCTCTTCTTCATGCTAGAGGAGGAGGCTATTACAGGAAAAAGAGGAGATAAAGAAATGTCGTCCCTTACATCCTGGTGCCCTCTGTGATCTTCTCCTTCCAGAATAAGGAGAGACACTAGAGAAGGGCCCTGCTTCCTCTCCCTCTTCACACTTCGAAAGCCCAGTCCAACAGTCAAAACCAAGAAGTTTCTTCCCCCCAGTAAGAAAGAATGGAGTTAAAACCTAGGGGACACTTTCAGAAAATTACATGAATCAATCACACCTGGCCCAGGAGCAGCGGGGCAGCCTGGTTTGTGATGTGTGCAGCCAGTTCTGCTGTCCCCAGGTGCTGAGGTGCTACCTGGCACAGAGTGCAACCTGCCCTATATCCGCATACAGCTGTCAAGCAAGCCGGGACCCACAGTCTGCAGGGCTGGGTGACAGGGGCAGCGTGATAACTGGACTTGGCTTCCTAGCAGCTCCCAAAGTGGTGGTTCCTTATGGCTGCCATTGTGAATGCCTCCACAACTGCCAAAAGACCCAGCCTGGGCACCCTGGTCTATCTGCCCACACCTGTTCTCCCTGCTCCCACCACAGGTGGCACCAGATGGAATGGGTGGGCAGGGTCCCCATTTGGGAAGTGAATTGCAGCTCTGCCCTGGACCCCATGCTTTATCACCCTGTGATCCTGGCCTCAGCTCCATCTGCCTCTCCCACTCCTAGATGCCACTCCCCACCCACTTGCAGCCCTATCTCATCCAGCTGGCCAAATGTGCCATGCCCACTTGGGTTCATGGAGACCCCACCTACCCACCTGCCTGATCCATCTGGTGCCCCTGGCAGTGGGTATGGGGTGAACAGGCCTGCAGCTAGATAGGATAGGATCAACTGGCATCTCCTAACATGCCACCTCCTCATGGCAGGCATGCAAACAGCCAAGACAGTGGGCTAAGGCTGGGTCAGCAGCACACCCACCAGCTCTCAGCAGCTAACCAAAACTCCTTAAGTGGACCACCAGCCCAAATAATTGCTCAGCCATGTCTTAACTCCTAGATTGTACATACAGATTAAAACCTGAAACTAGTTTAAGGGGTGTAGGTTGTAGCTGTGTTGGTCTAAGGACATAGGCAGACAAGGTTCTTTGGGTGAATCTGATATCTTTTATTAGACCAACTAAATAGTTGGAGAACAATTTTTAAGCAAGCCTTTGTCAAAAACCTTTCATTGAGCTAAGGAAGTTTCAGCAGTTGATGTGTGCTTTTCCTGGATAGAATGAAAAGTAAAAAGGCCAGAGGCTGTGCTGGTACGCATACAAGGCAGGCAATCAGTGAAAATGTAGCTTGAGGAGTTCATGGGTGAGAGACAGGCTGGGTGGGGGGAGAGAAGGGGGATGAATAGTGGAGAAGTACCTGGGAAGTCAGCTGTCAGGCAGGTTATAAGGTGTCATAAATCCAATGTCTATATTTAGTCCATGATTTTTAGTGTCCAGGAGGCTGATGAAGTGGAGTTCATAGGCTCATCTTTGGGAAGTGTTTTGCAAGTTTCCTTTGAGGATCAGGACCAAGAAACTAGTTTTAAACATTCTCTAAACAGTTGAAAGATATTCCAGTCCAGGGCATGTCACTCCCCAACATGAGGCTCTCATCCATGGTACCCAGCTCATATTACAGTAACATGTAGCCACAGGAGGGTGAATCTGAGTTTGTGCACCACACTCCTCAAAGTTCCCCTAGAGGCAGGTCTCTTCTGGAAGGCACTTCAGAATAGGTTGTAAGGGCAGGTGGCTCAGCTCCTCCTATTATTGTGCCTCTGCCTGGTGAGGAGGGGGATAAGACAGGATCCCCACCCTCAACCCAGAAGCTGGTGGATAGTGTAGTGTGGGATAATTTTGAGGTGGCAGATGATCCAAGGTATACTGCCTGCCAGCACTGCCGAAAGCAGAACAGCCAGGGCAAGGAAGTGAAATGCTTCATCACCATGGTAATGCTGCTGCATCTCAAGAGGCAGCACCCACTTGCCTTTGTTCCTTCTCAGCCTGGGAGCATGCCCAAAGGAAAGTCCCCCTCATGCTCCAAAGTCCCCATCCCCAAGAAGCAGGAAGAGCACACACACCAACTGCAGATGCTTCCTCAGGCTGACAAAAGGTTTTTAAACCTGAAAACTTGCTAAGATATATTACTTCAACTGGTCAGTTGGTATGATAAAAGATATCATATTGACCCAAGGAACCTTGTCTGCCTATGTCCTTAGACCAACTACAACCTACACCCCTTAATATACACAAGTGATACAAGTTTTGCTTTCAGCAGTTTGAGGTGCACTTTCACAGAAAACTCTGAAACTGTCTCCTTGAAAACTTGGCAGGCTTCATGCCCTCAGAAGGGGCTACCATCCCTGTTGTTTTCATCCAAATCTGCAAAAAAATGACAAAATTATAGGTATTTTAGTGATTCCCCATTATAGTCTATGGCCGAATCTCCGAATCAGTGCTGAATTTTCAAATCCGAATTGCCTGAATAGAATCAGGACAGTGACTTGAATCACCAAATTGAATCAATGTCCTTCTGAATTGTCTAAATCTGAAATGAATATTTGCCGCTTTGCACAGACCTAGTAGGGATTGTTATATTTTATTCTTCTAGGCCCCTGCTGGCCTGAATATATTACTGCTCCGATCTTGAGCTAGTACTAATAGCTGTCAACATTTGAGCAGCTTATAGTGTAACATGTAACAAGGCCCTTAGGATTGATTCCTATGACAGAACCTCCCAGGCAAACTAATATCCCCTTCCCTACTTATTTTAATTATGAACATGTTGTATTAAGTTATTATTGGCCCTGGTCCTCTATTTTTCACAAAATAACACATGGAATAATGAGGACAAACATTCTTTAATTTCTTGAGGCTTCAATTTGGTGTATGAGCATTCAGTGCATAAGATTAAAGTATAACTTCCTTCAATCTGCACATGCAGCTGCAGGTAACATTAATAATTTGCATGTGAATATAGACTAGTGTATAAGCTATAGCATGAAGAATATGTTTTTATTGATACTTCATGTATTAGTTCTGACACTTGTTTCAAGGCTCTGTGAGCAGCTGTCACATTATCTGTTCATGAATTATGCTTTATAAGTTTTGAATAATATATGGAAACATTATTTAGTGATGGGATGTGTAACAGGGAGCCTGGGGCTCCTGTTACTTTGAGAGAATAATTGCAGACAGCTGAGTTCACCCCAGTACAAGGAGGCAGGCTAGTCATCAAGCCTAAGTGGAAACCCCTGGGAATGACTGCAGAGCCACCTGACAGGAAGAGGTGGGGCAAGAAGGGTGGAGGACTTGCAAAGAAATATAACCCAGTAAGGGGTTAGCATTAGTGCAACCAGTGAGCTGGTGTGTGTTTGGACCAGGGGGTTACATTTTGTTGTCCTAATTATACTACCAGTCGACTGGGTCATAGCTAGCAAATGGGTGATGAGGAAGTCACAGAGGGGCACCTGAGAGGTATGCTGTAGTAAAGCCTGAGGAGTCCAGGAAGACTGGAGCCCTACCCAGGGCGAGTTGCAGGAGGCAGGCAGGCAATAGCAGGCCTGAAACCAAAAGGACCAGAGCACAAGCTCAAAAGTGCCAATCAAACTTCCCTCTGAATGTCTGTATGCAGCCAAGTGATTTTGATCTAAAATGCTATTACCATACTTAAAACATAGAAATGAAAATGTATCTAGAGCAGTAATTCACAACCAGGGAGCCCTGAGGTCTCATTAAGGGTTCTATGATACCCAGTCAATGTGAGAAGGTAAAAGTACTTTTCCCTCTGTCCAGTGCCCTGCACCTTCCCCAACTACTCAGGGGGTGCATCTATATGTGCCCCTACAGTGCTGTTGTTACTGAGCAGTCATTTAGCACTTTCTTTTGGAAGTACTAAATGACATCGCAGTAACAGCCTGTACTGCACCATTCCAGCAATGCATGGTTATTTTGAACCACTACATCGCCGTAGCAACACATTATAATGAGGAAGTCCATTGCCATGGCAACATAGTTGCGGCATCATGGTTTGTGTCCACTGATGCTACGTTGCTGTAGCACATTCCTACAGCAATGCAGCATCTTATGTAGACACATCCAGTGGTGCCTACAGGATTTCCCCTGCAGACTGCTGCTGGTTCTGCCCAACCCCTGGGGCCCCTAGACTGACTGCCCTCACAGCTGTAGCAGAGCACATAGATGCAGGCAGACAGCTAGGCAGATATGGGGTCCAAGCCCCTCTTTGTAGCCTGGCTTTTCCCTTCCACTACACCCATGCTCCTGCACCCATGTTCCTGGGACTGGTTGGGGGTGGCTGTAGGGGCAGTTGTGTGAGACCCTGCAGGAGTAGCCTACATGGCATGGGGGCTGCCATTGCCCCCTCAGGTACAAACTAGGAGTGCAGAGGGGGCAGATAGTAGAAAGGGAACAGTCAGATGAGGTCCTGACACCACTTAGACAAAGGTTCTCAACCTTTGCAGCCTCAAGGGACCACTTCATATCTTTTTTAACTGTAGATTGTAAAATTTGCAACTGGGACACCACAAACTTGAGAAAAGCTAAGGAGGGATGCCTTGAGGCTAAAAAGATTAAGAACCATGGATCAAAGCTTGCTTGTGTCCTGCTTTAGTAAACATACTTTTGTCCTACTATAATTTGCCATATAAGTAGCATACTGTAAACTAAATGAGTAGGCAAACTACGCAACTGATTTTACATAACACTTCCCACTTGAAAAGGCTGACTTGTAGCAATTGAGAAGGAATTAAAAGCTAAATCTGGCATATTCAACTAGCTCTTTAGTTGCTGCTATTTTATTAATATAGAATTAGCCTGTTGAAAATTTCAATAGATATTGATTAAATTCCCACACTTGTTAACTAGGGCTTAACTTCCCAACATGTACCCATTCAGAAATAAGGAGGCACAGTGTCAGGGAAGTTAATTCAAGTTGCTATGGATTCAGCTCATGATCTTTGAGACTCATGCTGAAGGATCATCCCCAGTTGATCCATTTGATAATGGGCACCTGGTCATTCAGGAAGCAGAATCCCCTGGATACAGCTGGATGTGATGCAAGTAATGTGCTGTTAGGTACAAAAATCGATGTACCCTAACTACATTAATTGGATAGACCATCCAGATTCAAGAAGACCTTTGATCTGTTCAGAAATAGAGGACTTACTGCAGGCCAGGTAATTTTCAGAAATAAAATACTGACAGTGTCACCTCGTAATTGTCTATGGATCTATTGACTCCTCCTGATACCATTTTATGTCACTGAATGAATTCCCTTCTTTTGGATAGTCTCACACAGTTGTGGAAATCAATCTTTTCTAAAGACAAAGCTATCCAATTCTAAATTGTTCAAATAGGAGTCTTGCTTCATCCTCTTTTAGTATTCTAACACAAAAAACACCTGGCAGGCTTCAATTAAGGCAGGCTGTCAACATAAGAGGCAGTAACCCTTTTGTCTGCCATTACGTAAATAGCAGCAAGTGATAATATAATTCAGGGGTATCAAAGATACAGCCCAAAAGCCAGATCTGGCCTGTGGAGTCCTATCACCTGGCCTGCAGCACTGCTTGTGGTCCTGGACCAGCCCTGAGTGCCACACGTAGTATGTGCTGACCCTGGCCTGGCTCATCACACATAGTGCGCAGGGACTGGTGCAGGCTGGAGCCAATGTGGGTGCTGGAGGATGCTAGGGCTGGCACACAGATGAAGTACTGCAATCAGAGTCTGCACTACACTGGCTCTGCACACTGGATCTGGGGCCAGTCCAAATCAAGCCCACAGACCAGCCATGTGAGCCAGATCCAGCATGCAGGGCTGGGGCAGCATGTACTGCATGAGGTGCATAGGGCTGGAACCGACACATGTACTATACACAGTGCCGACACTGGACCGCCCTTGTGCACTGTATCTGGCACATGGGGGCAGTCTGTGGGTTCAGTCTAGCCTACAGACCAGTCCCACACTTCTCACCTGGCCTGCAGGACCAAATGCATTTCACACCCATGGTATAAGTCAAATGATTTGGAATCATTCCCGTCATGGCCCTTCAGTAGGATTCAATCTATTCTACATCATTTTCTTCAAGCTACCATCAACCCAGATTAGTGAATGTGGGTACTGTTCTGATGCACTCAGCTCTGCTGGTATAAACTAGATGCCACAACTGCATTTACAAATTAAAAGGTGAGAAACCCACAGGCTGGTATATGAGCTATAGGCATCTCAAAACTAAACTTTGCTTTTCACTTTATTTATCAGTTATTTGAAAGAAGCTCCTTCCTAGAACAGCTCCATTCTCAGGTTTTGAGGTAAAATATAAAATCTGGGGAGTATTCCTTCAAAACAAGCAAGAAGTTTCTTGCTGATGATTTATAAGCCACTGTTTCAGTGAGGCATGTTGCATGAACCTCATTTTAATCAAATGTTTCACAGTGAATGTTAGGGGACCACAAGCAGTAGACCAAGAAACTACTCTTAGCACTAAGATGGATGACTATGAACTACAACAAACCTTCTTAATAAAATCTCAGTCTTATTCCTTATGATTTCACTCAAGCAGTTTTCCACAGAGGGCTCTTCTGATGGTTTAAGAGAACGAGATTCTTAAGGCATACTACAGAAGGGGCAGCCTGCCAAAAATAAATGGACTTTCAGTTCCCATTAGAATAATCAGACAATATTTTTAAAGTAGATATTGTAGTCCTTGTTTTTTCTTTTAAAAAAAAGCACTTGAGTAAATTGAACTGCCAAGTAAAAAAGAAACCCGCAGAACTGACTTTTGCTTCTCAATCTAGATCTCAATGTTCATAATATAAAATTTGTGTACTATTTAAGAAAACATTAATAAATCTAATAATGTTCCTTAGATGTGCTAACAGATAATGGAAAGATTAATCAGTAATACAAGGTGCATTTGAGAGGTGAAAATGAACTGATCTCCATTAATTAATTATGCAACAGGACTAAATTGATGCAGCAGCACCATCATATTAATGAATAAAAGAAGCTATTTTTTAAGATTCATGCATTGTAGGACCAAAGAGATGTCTTCAGTAAACTATTTTTTTTTCTCCCTCTAAGTCAAAGAAACATTCTTGTAGTTATTTTCTGAGTCCTTTCAAATTTATAAACATCCTTTTTGAAGTATATATGCCAGAAAAGGACAAATCATTCCATTACTGCTCTCACTATCCCATGAACAGGTATGATATCTCCTTAATCCTACTTGATATTCCCCTGATTATATATCCAAGGACTGCATTTTCTATTTCTCTCACAGAGAGCTCTTGTACAACTGGACATGATCTGTGATCCCTGTGCCTTTTTTAGGGCAATTTCCTTCCAGAGTACAGTCTCCCTGTCTTATAAAGATGACAGAAATTCTTGATTTCTAGATGTGTAACTTTGTATTTGGCTGTGCTAAAGCACTTTTTTTCAAGCAGATCATCTTATCATGGAATCTAGCAAAACTGACCTGGGCCCATTATGATTGATCATTCTACCATTTTTATGTCACTTCCACATTTTACCAGTACTGTTCTTACATTTTTTACCAGATCATTAATGAAGATATTATAGAAACTTTGTATAAAATAGATCACTGAAGATCACCTCTTTTACTGAATGCTTTTGACTGGAATTTGCTTTTTTTATTTGAATAACAATAACAATGTATTTATGCAATTCTAAGTATATTACTCTGGGTCAATCGGTCCCCTGATTTGATTTGAATTCGGGGATTTGGCTGCTGAATCAGGCTGAATCTCCTCCAAATCGAATCAGCACCTGAAGCTCCATACAATCTGTAGTGCACTGGGGACATTAACAAACTTTAGACTGACCTGGGTTACCACCTGGCCTAATGAATGCCTGGATGAATTCACAGCACAGCCCCGGGCAAGCCCAGACACTTGCCACAGCCACAGATAGCTTAAAGTAATCTCCCTAACTTGAATCAGGTTGTTTGAATACTTTTTGTACCCTTAAACTCCAACCTAACCTAAGTAGGAGATAGGGTAGATCAAGCATTACTAAACTTATTATAGTAATTTATTATTTGCATTCCTGTAGTATCAAAGTGCCTACCCTTGATCTTGCATACTTATATAGACTATTCCTATGTTTATTTCCCAAATGTTAGGATTTAACCAGAATTTTAAAGGTGGGAATACCAATGACACTTGAGGGTTTGTAATGCAGTGGTCTTGGCTACTGACTAGCCAATTTCTGTGTTCTTCTGCTCATAGAAACTTGGCCTCATAACTAGGATAAGAGAGAGTGATATATAATATATACAGTGAAGTAAACCCCTGTCTGTAAACTCCCCTGCCCCCCAAAAAAGACTATTAAAGTAGTAAAAGGTATTCTTTCCTTTGGTGAATAAAAGTGTATGCCTTCTACCTATCTGTAAAAATAAGAATGACATTGTACAATTTATGAAAAATGAACAACCTGCATAAAAGTGCATTTCAATATCCAGCTGCTCTTCCTCACTTGAATATCTCAGTTCTTTCATATAGTTCAAAGAAAGAGAAAAGATTACAGGAATTCCATCCGGATTTGTTATGTTTAGCTTGCAACAATAGATCTTCTACAAATGCTTACACTGTAAATCTACCACAGTTTAGCTGAACTCTAGTGCATTTAATAACAGGGATTGCAGGTCATGCATTTCTGTGAACAAGTACTGTAAGTAATTTCCTTCCCCAGTTCTCTATACCATTTTATGTCCAAAAATGAATTGTAGCTAGGCAATTTTATTTCTATTTTCCATGCAAATAGAGCACACAAAAAAAAAGACTTCCAATGATGGAATGAGATGATCCACATAGTCTCTTAAAATGTATCAGTATATGATACATGACTAAGCCAGTTTGTTTGTTAGACTATTTATCATTTGGGACAAAGAGAAGAACCAAAAGTAAATAATTCATAGATAAAGTAAGTTAAAGATAGGTCAAATAAGGCCTGAAAGTGCTGCTATTCATAAGAATGCAGGGAGTGTAATACTGCAATAGACCCTCTAATCTCTTCTCCTTTTTTTTGATATTCACTTTTACTAAATATTTAAGAAGATGAAAAAAGAAGGTCCTTCTGAACTACTCTGCAAAATTCCCTACAAAGCTTAATAACAAACTTTGGCACCTACATACCACAGTGAAGAACTTAAGACAATTATCTAGAGAAACAGAAAAAAGGGCCTGGGTTAAATAAGTGGCCTGAAAACCTGGGTTCCAGCTGAGAACACCAGGCTGAATATGATCATTGCTAATATTAGGCTTCAGTGTCATGCTAAACGATGGGTAAGGGATTGCTTATGTAAGCCACTGCAATAATGAATATCTGGGCCATAACAAATCCTTGATCACTCCTTCATTTGCCCTTAAAATGAGCCCTGTAGAACTTCCTGCAAAGATAAAAGGATGAAAGTGATATGGATCTGCTTCTGTGCCTCTTGCCATAATGTGAGGACTTCTGGGGTTGTTTTGCAGTCCTTCTGAGTTGGTGTGTCCAACATACAGGGTCACGGAACAAATGAAAATTGAGCTCACTATCTCCAGCAGGGCACAGAGAAACAGAATTATAGCCTACTCAAGATTGGATACGTACACAAGAGTCATGTGGCCAGAAGGAAAACAAGCAAAAAAACCTCTTAACTTAGTATTTGGCACTCTTATACAAGGAAGATTCCTGTGATCTGTTCTCTACTATCATGGTTACTTTTTTTAACCAGTGCCTGGGCAGAAATTGGGCCTTTACCACTATCATTACCACCAGCCCATCCTCAGAAGCAAGGCAAAGTGAATTAAAAGTAAATGGTAGGGGCTTATGTGCAATGTAAATTGGACACCAAACTTCCTGAGAAGGGTGCTGGGTTTAGCATTCTCATTGGCTACCTCTAGTGGCCTTTAAGGTTTTTGAATCACCATTTGGAGATATCTACAGTTCTCTGGGTGCCGTTGTCTTCAGTGCCTAACCCTGAATTGCTTTTTGAAGACATCCAACTCTTCCCATTAACTGTAGAGGCATCCTAGGTGTCTAGCCCATGTAAAAATGAATTACCCTTTTGAATTACCCTTCATTACAATGAAGTTGTAGGCGCTGCAACACTTTCATGTAAACACCTAAGGAATTAATCTGAATTTGGGCCTTAGAGTGCATCTATACCATGTCCTTGCTGAAAGGTGTGACCCCACCCGCTCCACTAAGCAAAGGAAATTAAGTCATGTCAATAAAGCCTCCCTGTTAAGTCTGTAACAACCACTCATCTGCTCCCTGTGTGACAAAACCTGCAAATTAAATAATATAGATGGATTGGAGTAGCCCTGAGTGCATACTCCAGACTGTACTTAAGTTCTCAGCAGCACTGGGGCATATGCTCAGATCCATTCCAATACACCTATATTGCCTAAATATGCCCAGTTGGTTGCACTTTTAGTGGCCATGTCTGTCTTTGATGGCAGTTCCTGGCTTTCTAGGGTGGTATTTTTCCAGGTCTAATTTTCTGGGGAGCCATGCATCTCAACAATAGTTCTGGGTCTACCAGCAAGACAGAGCAGACATAACTTTGGGACTAGATTCCATCACCTATTAAACACAGAAGTGGATTTATGCATGTAAATTCTATTTTATCCTGCTCACATTCCTGAAAACATAGTAATACATACAGTTTTGTAACAGTTATCACTCAATCCCCAAGACTGAGTCATAAAAATACAGCATGGAGAAGGAGAAACCATGCAGCTTTAGTATTTAGTATTAACAGTTTTTCAGGGACTTGGCCAGAGTGGATTAAAGTCATACTTAAATGCCTTAGTCAATTTACATATCTAATGAAGTCTTTAAAAGAGGTACCACTTCCGAACATTTTACTTTTTATTACATGTGCATAGGGGGAAAGAGGGAATTGATGGGAAGGAGAGTGGATGGAGAGGCTTCCAGCCTCACTGAAACCACACACATCCTGCTAGGAGTCCTGACCCCAGCCCAACCCTCCTCCACTGCCCCACAGCCCCATGAGATGTCTGTTGACTTCCAAGGTCCCCAGCACTGCTGGAGCCAGGCCCTACAGTCTGAACTGAAAATCCCTCTACCTCTCTACTCAGCTGAGAGGGGGAGAGGAGAGGTAGAGAGGATTGGGGCTGGAGTGGTAGCTCCTGCTACCTCCACCCCCATCTATTTTGAGCTCTTCTGCCTTCTTCTTTCCCCTACCTCCTCCACCCCAGTGAAGGGAGGGAGAGGGACGAGTGGAGAGAAGAGATTCTGGCCTAGCATCCTGTCTGGTACAGAGGAGCTGCAGCATCTTCAAATGTTCCAGACAGGGAACAGTACAGCGGCTATAGATATGTATCCTTCCTGAAACATTTCTCAGTGTTTCACTTGGAGATGTTTGAATCTGTCTGCACCCTCAGAAAGCCTAGAGGCACCTTCATGTAGCTAACAGGAAATTTTAAACTCTGGAACATTTATCTAGGTTTCTAATACCAACTAAAGGAGATGGTCAAGAAAGAAATGATATTATCTTATTAGAGGAAGTCTATGTGCTTTTTTCACCTTGTCATAATTCTCACTGCTATTCTTATCCTTTTTAAAATTAGTATAATCTTCTGTACTAATTCAAATACTAACTTTTTTGGTTTTAGTTTTTACTCCTACCACATACTTCTGGTTCAGTGTTGTAAACTTCCGAAATGCCACAGTCTTTCTGTAAGCTTAATATTTTTTTTGAGCACTGAAAGCTATTTGCCTCACTAATAACCTACAGCAGTGACAAATTAATTACACATAGCATCATAGAGCATTTAACGGAGTTTGTTTAAAAGTGTTCCTCAGGTGGGCTCTGATTAAATCTCACAGAATGAACAATCATAAATATTTTGGTAGAGCACCACAGAAACATTCTGCCAGCACTTTTTCTCAGTACTGTACTAATAAATAAATGAATCAGTACAGGGAAATGTACATGTAGCAAGCCTTTGTTGGGATGTTCCCAAGGGTGCTTCCCCTAGCTGCCCTTGCATGCACTCCCAACCTGGAAATATTTCCTAGCTGCAACTCTCAAATACACACCAGTAGTCAGCATTATCCCTTTAGATTAAGCTATAACAACACCCTAAGAGTATTCAAAACCTTTGTTTTATATGTTAACTTAAATATGTATTAAGGGCCCTTAAAAGAGGAGTGCCCACAGACTAGGAGAGGGCAATGCATGGTAAGAGTCCCCTGCGTAGTTTAGAGATAATCCTCTTCCATGGAGTATTTCTAATTGGATTTGGTCAGTTCATATCGCAGTCTTATGTGACTGCTCTACGGTCTGAAAACAAGATAGGAGCAGTCCTCCAGCATCCCAATTTTCAAGAAGGGGAGGAAGGAGGACCCAAGTAACTATAGGCCTGCAATACCTCGGTGCTCAGGAAGATCTTGGAGAGAATCATTAAGGAGCACATCTGTGGGGGGCCTGCAGGGGAGATCATGCTCAGGGGCAATCAGCATGGGTTTACCAAAGGCAGGTCCTGCCTGACCAACCTGATTGCCTTTTATGACCAAGTAATGAAATCCTTGGATGATGGTGTCACCGTGGACGCAGTCTTTCTAGACTTTAAGAAGGCCTTTGACACTGTCTCTCACCCCATCCTCATCAATAAATTAAGCCACTGTGGCATTGATGACTGCACAGTTGGATGGGTAAAAAATTGGCTGATGGGGTGCACCCAGAGAGTGGTAGTGGACGGGTTGTACTCAACCTGGTGAGGTGCGAGCAGTGGGGTACCCCAGGGCTCGGTCCTCAGGCCTGTACTGTTTAACATCTTCATCAGCGACTTGGACGAGGGGGTGGAAAGCACACTGCCCAAGTTTGCTGATGACACTAAGATGTGGGGCGAGGTAGACACACTTGAAGGGAGAGAAAGGCTGCAACTAGATTTAGACAGACTACAAAAGTGGGCAGATGAGACTAGGATGGGGTTCAATGTAGACAAATGCAAGGTGCTGCACCTTGGGAGAAGGAATCCACAGCATACATACAGGTTGGGGAGTTCCCCTCTTGAAAACACAGAGGTGGAATGGGATCTTGGAGTCATTATTGACTCCAAGATGAACATAAGCTGCCAATGCCAGATCGCAGCCAGCAAGGCCAGCCATACCTTGTCATGCATCCAAAGGTGCATCTCAAGCTAGTCCAGAGAGGTGATATTCCCCCTTTATGTGACTTTGGCCAGGCCACAGCAGGAGTACTGCATCCAGTACTGGGTGCCACACTTCAAAAGGGATGTGGCCAGCCTGGAGAGGGTTCAGAGGAGGGCCACCTGCTTGGTGAGACGGCAGCAGGACAGGCCCTATGAGAAGAGACTGAGGTACCTGAATCTGTTCAGCCTCACTAAGAGGAGGCTGAGGGGGGAACTGGTGGCTGCCTACAAACTTATCAGGGGAGATCAAGAGAAAATTGGTAGAGCCCTTTTCTTCCCAGCACCACCTGGGGTGACAAGGAACAATGGTAATAAGCTGATGGAGAATAGGTTTAGGTTAGAGATCAGAAGTCAATTTTTTAGTTAGGGTGGCCAAAATCTGGAACGAACTTCCCAGGGAAGTGGTCCTCACCCCTACCTTGGGCAAATTCAAGAGGAGGTTGGATGATCACCTGCCTGGGGTCTTGTGAACCCAGCATTAATTCCTGGCTGTAGCAGGGGGTCAGGCTAGATGATCTGCTCAGGTCCCTCCTGACCCTAGCTACTATGAAACTATCCCTGGAGGCACAGCTCCCAACTGCTCTATCTTCCCCTGCCCAGTGATATTTCATAGATTTCATAGACATTAGGGCTGGAAGGGACCTCGGGAGATCATCGAGTCCAGCCCCCTGCCCAAAGAGCAGGAAGTCAGCTGGCTTCATAGGATCCCAGCAAGATAAGCATAAAATTTACTCTTGAAGGTGTTCAATGTAGGTGCTTGAACCACCTCCGATGGCAGACTGTTCCAGACCTTGGGGGCTCAGACAGTAAAGAAATTCTTCCTTATGTCCAGCCTGAAATGGTCTTGCAGGAGTTTGTGACCGTTCGACCTCGTCATCCCTTGAGGCGCTCTGGTGAACAGACGTTCCCCCAGATCCTGGTGGTCACCCCTGATAAACTTATAGGTGGCCATCAGATCACCCCTGAGCCTGCGCTTTTCCAGGCTAAAGAGTCCCATTGCTCTCAGCCTGTCATCGTAAGATCTGTTTTCCTGACCTCTGATCATGCGCGTGCCTCTCCTCTGGACTCTCTCAAGCTTCTCCACATCCTTTTTGAATTGTGCAGCCCAAAACTGGACGCAGTACTCCAGCTGTGGCCTCACCAAGGCCGAGTACAAGGGGAGAATGACGTCCTGGGATTTGCTCGAGAAGCATCTATGGATGCACGCCAGCATTTTGGTCGCTTTACTAGCCGCAGTATCGCACTGCAGGCTCATGTTCATCTTGTGGTCAATGATGACCCCCAAGTCTCTTTCTTCTGTAGTGCTAACCAACGTAGCAGTGCCGAGCCTATAAGGGTGCTGCAGGTTTTTCCTCCCAAGGTGGAGAACCTTGCATTTATCGGAGTTAAACACCATGAGGTTCTCGTCTGCCCATTTGCTGAGCTTGTCCAGGTCAGCCTGGATCACCCGCCTATCTTCTGGCGTGGATGCTTTGCCCCAAAGTTTGGTGTCATCGGCGAACTTGGCCAGTCCACTCCTGACTCCAATGTCCACATCGTTAATGAAGATGTTGAACAGTATGGGTCCCAGGACAGAGTCTTGAGGGACCCCACTGGTTACAGGGCACCATGATGAGTGACTGCCATCAATCACAACCCTCTGGGTCCGACCACGAAGCCAATTTCCCAGCCAGTGGATCGTGGTGGAGCCAAGGCCACAACTGGCCAGTTTGGCCAAGAGGTGATTATGGGATACCAGATCAAAAGCTTTTTTGAAGTCAAGATATATGACATCAATCTCTTCTCCCTTGTCCAGGTGATAGGTCACCTGGTCATAGAAGGAAATGAGATTGGTCAAACAAGACCTACCCGCAACAAACCCGTCTATTGGTCAAACAAGACCTACCCGCTGGCTGTCCCTTAGAATGTTAGCCTGGGCCAGTCCCTCAAGGATGGCCTCCTTAATAAACTTTTCTAAGATCTTCCCCAGGATAGAAGTCAGGCTAATGCGCCTGTAGTTAGCTGGATCCACTCTCCTCCCTTTCTTGAAGATCAGCACCACATCGGCCTTCTTCCAGTCTTCGGGCACTACACCAGAGCGCCAGGAGTTTTCAAAGATCCGTGCCAGGGGCTGGGCTATGACGCTCGCCAGCTCCTTGAGTACCCTGGGGTGCAGATTGTCAGGACCAGCTACCTAAAAGTAAGAATGTCACCTCCTATTTTGGGCTCTTCTTGGGTCCTGGGGCTCCTCCTTCTCCACTCCATGCCTCCAGGGCTCCACCTGACCCTTGGGGACTCTCCTCTCTTACCTCCTGTCCCTTGGGATGCCTCCTTTGCCCCCGGGCTCCCTCCCTGTCCCTTGGGACTCTCTCCCAGTTCCCCCTTTCCCCTTGAGGCTCCCTCCCAGCCTGTCAGGACTCTCTCTGTACCCCCTGCCATCCCTCAGGGCTTCCCCTCTTCCTCTCCCCAGGCCTCACCGCTCACCTGCAGCTCCCAGTGCTGTCCCAGAGAAGCAGGCAGGGGAAACTTCCAGCTGCTCCCAATAGGCAATCTCTGCCTTCCCGGCTGAGCCCAGAAAGCAAAGACAGAAGGCAGGTTCCCCATCCCTGCTTCATCTCCTGGGGCAGTTCTGGGATCTGCAGAGGGGGCAGTGAGTGGGGACCTGGGGTGCAGGTCCAATCTGGGATGGGGGTAGGGCAGGTGGTATGCAGCACAGTGGTCCCAATCTAGGTCAGTGCGGTGTGGGGTGGGGTGGTTCTGATCTGGAGGGATGCAGGGGCCACACAGCATGCCCAATTTGGCTAGTGATGGGGAGAGTAGCACATGGCATGGCAGGCCCATTTCAGACCAGTGTAGGGGAAGGAGTGCTGCCCACCCGTCTCCCATCAGCCTGGATCGGGCTCATCCCCTTTGCACTCCAACAGCTCCCAGTTCTCTCTCAGGACAACAGAAATAGAAAAGGAACCTGCCTGCCACCAGCATCTCTTCCTGGGCTGAGCTAGGCTATTCTAAAGAGCAGCTGCAGCTTGATGGTAGTGCCATCCAGGCAGGAAATTTCCCTTTTCCTGCTTGCTCCCTTGGGACAGTGCCAGCAGCAACAGGTGATCCTGGGGTGTGGTGGGGTGTGGCTGAGTCATGAGAGCAGGGAAGCAGAGGAGGGAGTCCTGAGAATGAAGGACTGGTGGGGCCAGGGCAGCAGGCCTGATCCAGGCAGCAGAGGGCAAGCAGGGAGGTAGTCAGGGCAGGTAGGAACTGACTGACCCAGATTGGGACAGTATCACAACCCAGCTGCCTGCAATCCTCGCTACCTTGCCTGCCCCTGAAATCAGGTACAGAGCCAACTTGGCTCTTAGCTGTACTCAGGCATGCCAGCCCTCTAAGAGCAGGTGAGAGCAGTGTATGTTACAGGGGGTATTAACCCATAATGTAAGACTGCTCAAAGCACATACTAAATTTAACACTAATTAAAATTAGCAGATATTAATTGTAAGGTATAACTATACCCTTACTCCAGTTTGAAAATCTTTATGCAAAAGCAGGGAGATTCACACTCTAGTGTGGGTGATTTTATTCAACCTGCCTTGATTCCTCCTGTAGTTCCAGGGTCACTGTACCCACTAGGTTTAAGCAGCTGGGGCCTGGGATGAGTGGCTGGGCTTTCCCAGCCCCTGGGCTATGTTGAACTCATGCAGACATTTCAGATATCGGGTAACCTCTTCCTAGACTAGTTTAATCCTTTCTTGATCTAAATCGATACATCTCCTGATATGAATTAACTTAGAAAGGGAATGACATTTTTTGACCAGATTAAAAACCCTCTGAGTACCTGCACGGGTGGGTATTTAGAGTGACCTAGCCCTAGTTAGGTTGATCTAAATGTAATGCCTGTATGTCCCCATAATTAAATAATCTGTTCCTCTAAACTACTGTGCTGCCATATTCCCAGATGAGCTTGTATTACTGTGTCAAGTGAAGCTTTGGATGAATTGATTCTTGTATAAACTATAATTGGTTACGTATTTGGAAGCCCTTAGGAAAAAGGTCAAAATGTAAAAATAGCATGATCAGTAATATATATATTAGAAGAATGAAACTGATTTTTATCAAAAGTCAGCCTTGTAGTGCCTAGGCACGAGTATAGTTATTCTTTAAAGGAATCCATGCATTTCATGGGATAGCTCAATAACCACAAAGGCCCTTGCAATGGTCTAAGTTATGCTGTTGGTTACTTATTACAAAGCAGAACAAATTATTTTTTAAAACAGTGAAAGTGTTATGCGTTATTCATAGCAATACCTAGTGGCCACAACCTTTGACTTAGTATAAAAATTTATCATTTTAGCAAGTTGCTTTACATGGCAACAGAGGGGTACATTAATTTTTAATGTGCATTGAAAACCACCTCTGAACTATAACTTTGTGAGGGTTAGAAAAAATGATAAATGATTGAAATTTAACTGCTATGGAATATTCCAGACTCCATCTGGGGAAGGATTGTATCCACCTTTAAAAAAAAACAAAACACCCTTATCATAAGGGGAAAATAGCCTATAGGAAGAATAAGAGATGCAGAAGACAGGCTATGTTGTAGACAAACTGTATGTATGTTGTAGACAAACTGAGTAAGAGATGTGTAAGCTTTCATGAGCAAGAACTCACTTCATCAGATACATTGAAAAGGAGATGAATCTATAGAATAATGAATCTATAGAATATAAGCCAACAAATATACACATCACAAACATACTTAATACAATCTTTGGCTTGTCAAAAGCACTGCAAGATGGCTTCTTCTTTGTACAAGTGGTATGTGAGTGGTATATGGTTGTTTTAATGGAAGAAAGGAAAAGTTAAAAAAGGGATCTTATAAAAAAGTTCCAAAAAGTGACTGAGGTAATTGGAAGTTTGACAGGACTCAGATATGGCAAGAGGTGGTAAAAGTAGCCTGGAACAGAAAATGTTTCAAGAGAAAACAACTGACGTACTACTGTTTTCATGAAAAAAATGAACACTTGTTTAAGGTAAGCAGCACATCACATCCTCTATGGCTAGGGACAGAAGTTGCACATAAACCAGTTTAAGTGATCAGAAACTGATTTAAACCTGTAATAGAACAAAAGCTCAGTGCACATAAACCAGTTTCAAAATGGCTGAAACTGGTTTAAGATAAACCTGGTTAAATACATTATCAGACTTAACTGATTTGGGTCAAACCAGTTTATGAAAGTTCTGTCCCAGACCCCTTCCTGGTTCAAATTAAATCACAGTCCCCCAGCATCCCAGAATACTTTCCAGCCCTGGGCTGGACTGGGCTGTGCTGTCTGCTCCAGAGAGCAGGGCTGGCCTCGTCCCTCTGCTCCCTAGCTGGAATAGTGAAGGCTGGCTGACAAAAGAGATGCCCAGCTGGAGATGCAGGCCAGTCTACATCTCCCAGCAAACCATGGAGGGGGGTTAAATACCCCTTCCCCCACTCAAATTTACTGCTGGCTACAACTGTGGACTACAAATCCCAGAGGTACCTGGAAGCAGGAAGAGGAAGTGATGATGAGCAACCCTGCAGAGTCCTGCTGCTATAATTCTGGATTGCAAATTCCAGAGACCTTGAGAGCAACAGGAAGAGGAAATGAACACACAACCAGAGTCATGCTCCAACGCCTCCTGGCTACAGGCATGTGGCTGCATTTCCTGAATCAAAGGTAAATGTTTGTTCACTTGTGTTTCAATTTAAATCTGTACCTCTTAGACTAACCTGCAAAGACTGACTCAATTCAGCCTCAGGCTTTTTGACTGTCTGTACTTAGCCTATATGTCATATATAAAATTACCATGTGTGCATAATCTTCTGAGAAATGAGAAACTAGCCTGCTGAGTAACCTTTGGCAGAGTACCTAATCCTATAATGTCTCAGTGTTCCCATCTATAAAATGGGCATAATGGTACTGGCTTCCTTTCTAAAACACATTATAATCTATTCCTTTTTATTTATTTTAATTGTTAATAAGCCTTATTACTTAGATAAAATCTATGCAATCTGAATGACTCTGACTAGGGCAGCAAGAAGAAAGGTAGGGTAAAGAAGAGAGGAATTCATAAAGAGATGGGATTTGGAATAGAAATATGACCAATTAAACAGAGACCCTGGGACAAGGAGCAAAAGGTAAAAAAGATGACCCAGCAAGACTGGACAAAGATCATAAGGAGGAAGATTAAGACTGGCACCCAGTTGTGACAGGGAACATGTGGGATAGAATTGTAGGCCATGGTAAGGAAAAGAGACAGGTTGGATGAGGAACAGGATTTGCCAGGGGTTGGAGCTGGCTAGGTAAAACTCAATGAAAGAAATGGAGACTAAGACTTGGGGTGTCCATGTTCCTTGTGATGGGGGAGGGCATTTTAATTAGAGTCATTCTTGGAGAGCCACTCTAATTAAAACACCACAGTGTCACATTTATTAAGCCCCTGCACATTAAAAACGGCTGTGGAACACTTTGTGTAAAGCTCATTCAATGAATCTGCTCTGACACGTTCTAATTACAATGCTGGCTACAACTGTGTATGAGCAGCCATGGAGTCTGGGAAAGTGGGATTATACTGAAATGAAAAGCGTGACAAGAAAGTAGGATAAGGAGCCTGGTTCTGTAAGGACAAGGTGGGAAATGAAAACTGCATTTAAAAAAAACAGGTGTTGGAGGAGAATAGACAGAGGTATTTTGCACTCTAGTCTATACTCAGAAACACAGCCCAAGGTGCTCAAGGTTCCTGAGTCTCACCATTCTTATGCTGGAACCATATCGCTCTGAAACCCACCAGTGAAGTGTCTAATTTATGCCCCCAGCCCTACTTCCTCCCCTAGCATGAGTCCACAGAGAGCAGTGTCACATTCATCTGGCAAGGGTGCTGGGTTGCTGTGTGGGTTAGACTGAGACCAACCCCCTGTACCATGTGAAGCATTCAGAGTTGGGTGTGGCTCATGTGCCACACATGGCATAAAACAACTTTGTTCTAGGGCACATACTGTATGCAGCACACAGACAGGACATGGCACTGCACACAACACAGGGTTGCTCCAGGGTGCATATTGCATGTGGTGCCCATACTAGACTGGACCTAAGTGCTCGTTCCAAGGCCCACCAAGATTGAGCCCCAGGCTGTTTGTGTGCACTAGCAAATAGGGCCAGTCCAGCGGGACACTGCATGCAGTTTGCACCCCAGCACTCTGTGTTGTGTGCAGCATTACATCCAGCCCGTGCACTGCATGCAGTGTATCCCATGCAGACCTTGTGTGCACACATGTGCTACACATAGCATGGTTGAATGCACTGGCTGGTCTGTCCTGGGTCCAGTATCATTCAGTTTCTTCATTAACAATCTGAATGATAGGATCAAGTACATGCTTAGTAAATTTGAGGATGACACCAAGTTGGGTGGAGTTGCAGACACTCTGATTGTCCCCCATGCAGCACACGCTTCAGACCAACACCCTGTGCCACATGCAGTGTGTGGTGTAGGTCCAAAACCCGGGGGCCAGATCACACAGATTCATAGGCCAGGTTTGGCCTGTGGGACATAAGTTTGACACCCGTACATGAACCGTATAAGGATGACAAACATACTGCTCTTGGACTGAAAATACCCATGGTGCAGCTCCAGAGGTTTCAATCCTGTTGATGTACCATGTATAATGGAAAATGATGGAACGTCTGTCTTTTCAGTGTGTTTACAAAATGTAAAAAAATATACAAACAACATGTTGGTAAGAGCACTATCAGAGCTTACAAATTCAAACATTCCAGAGTTAAGAGATGATATAATTAGGGTTGCGTATATATATGCATTATAGCACAGTTTAAATATGTGATCATATTTTTTTCAAAAGACCCCTGCATCATTCAGTAGCAGTGAAACCAAGTTATATTTGCACAGACAACCACAATTCTGTTTTTCCTAGTTTTTGAGTGTTATGTGAATCTACAGATGCCACATAATTAACATTAAGTTATACGTTATGCATACACCATAAGTGTTCATGGAATAGAGCAGTAATGCAATGGCTGCACCCCCTGAATACCACCTCTAATGGTCCCATACACATTACTAAAGAAAGATTTGAAGAAAATATATTCCTTTTAAAAGATATGAATTTTTGAAGAACTGACTTCACTGATTCTGGAAACCCATGCCAGGTGGTACATTAGTTCCACTTTGCATTAGTGAAATGCAAAACTCTAGAACTCTTGGTTTAGAGATAATACCTTTTATTAGACCATCTAAGAAATCACAAAAAATTGCATAATAAATGTTTATTTTATACCTATGGGGACTTTTTACCGTCTATAATTTTCTGTGAGCCTGAAGAAGTGTGTGTGTGCCTGAAAGCTTACAAAAAAGATTTTTTTGTTGGCAATTTCTTAATTGGTCTAATAAAAGATATCATCTCTAAACTCCAGAGAGTTTTGCATTTCTTTTTGTCTCAGATCAACATCACTACCAAATATCTCCCATCTACATTAGTCTCAGTTGTGGGATTGTACAAGAAAAGGTTTAACCTAGAGAATTACAACTTTCATTTAGCACTTACCTCAGTCTTGCTCTAGAATGTGCATGATGATTACACCTTAGTTTACAGTAGTGACATTTCTGAAAAAATACACAGCTTTCATGTGTACATACTAACATACTGCTACATGTACTACTAAATGTTGCTGTCATGAAACAATATGACATATTCAGGGAGATGTATTCAAATTAGTGTGTTCTATTTTCCTGCTTCATCCATATGTTGTCAAACCTAAGAATCAGTATTGCATTTCTTACATGCCTCAGTACTTCTTTCTTATAATAATAATAATAGTAAACAAATACCACCTGCTAATTCTCCAAACAATATGGGTGTCACCCTGTTTTGGGAATGAGTCCCAAATATACAACTCCTGACAGCATATCCTAAAAGACACTGCATTATTGAAATGTTGTTTGGCTGATGTTTGAAATTCCCAAGTGTTCCACCTCCCAGCAATGTTGACTTTGAGATGTTTGACATTGCTTTGAGATGAGCAATGATAAATCACAGCGTGGCTTTTGAAAACCGTAATAATGTTCATTTACATGCAGCTTTTCATCTTCATAGCACTTTATAAGCATTGACTAATTAATCTTCATAACACCAATCTGGGGTTGGCAAAATCTAGTATCCCCATTTCATAGATGATGAAACTGATATAGAGGTTAATAGGAACTCTACCTAAGATCACAGACAAAATCAGCACCAGAGTTATGATTAGAATATAAAAATTATTTATGCGCAATACTGTGACGAGGCTGTAGATACAGATTTTTTGGAGGAGGGGGGATAAAGGAAGTGCTGTTTGGAGCAAATACCGATCAAGGAGGAAGAAACAAGACTGGTATCAGCATTAGACTTTTTCAGTCAACCAGTCTTTATTATGAGCTCAGCAGTGGCCAGGTACATAATGGACAAATTTTGCAGAAATGAACTGAATGATCAGATATACGATAAACCCTCAGAAATGAAAATGTAGAAATACCTCACTGATACTTAAACATGAAATGTAGAATTATAAATCACCTTGCTGGAGGAAAAACTACACATAAGAATGAAGAAACCATTTCATGAATTTTTCCATGTAATTTAATTTATGTAAAAGTAGGCTATTTCCCAAGCTGAGCCTTTTCTGAACTAGAAAAGACAAAATTAAAATGCATGCACATGATATATGTACTACAAATGGTAGATTTCCAAGAGACAAACTCTCCTATCAAACAGCTCTAATTTTCACATTTCCCTTAGATGGATGTGTAAATACAAGCCAGTGATTCTCAACTCAGGTGCCATGAGATCCTTAAGGAGTGCCATGGTGCCAAGCCCATATGACAGTAAAGCACATCCTTCTATCTTCCCTTTGGAAACTGCCCTCTATCTCCCTCTGGCATGCTTATGCTGCCTGCCCCACATTCTGAGTCGGGTGCTCTGAGGCAGGTAGGTGGGTGGACACATAGATGGACCTGCGTTTTTCAACCCATCTCACCCCTTGTCTCTCATTCTCAGAGTCTACAAGAGGAGTGTGGGGGCAGATAGCACCAGTCAGTGGTATGCACAACCCCAGGGGAGCAGTCTTGTCTGCTTAGACCCTCCTTATAGCTGAGGGATGAGGGAGGGAGACAGGTGGTGGAAACAGGGTTCTGGATCAGTAAATATCTCAACCAGCACTCCAGGGTGACACTAAATTCAGAAAAGGTATGGGGGACTTAAAAGGTTGAGAAACAATGATATAAACTGCTTTTTTCCTGCAGTACTCATAATTTTTAGAATTGGACAGTAACCTATGGGAGCTAAAGGGAGATATCATCGCCTGCTGGAATTCACCATCCAGCGCAAGGTGGCAAAGGCATGCAGTAAGACAGCGTCCCTGGATTTTAGGAGGGCAGACTTCAACGAGCTAAGAAGGATAGTTGGAGAAGCGCTGAGGTCCCGGTGGGGTGGGGAGCCAGGTGTCCAAGGAGAGTGGTCGCTCCTTAAGGAGAAGATCCTTCAAGCCCAAAGGAAGATAATCCCAACGGGGATCAAAGGGAGCAGGAGAGCACACAAGCCTCTGTGGCTCACCAAAAGAATCCGGGAAGGTCTCCTTGCTAAAAAGGAGGCCTATACCCAGTGGAAAGAAGGGGTCATCACCAGGGAGGACTATTCTGTAGTTGCTCGGGGATGTAGGGGGGCAGTTAGGAAGGCCAAGGCAGAGATGGAACTGGGACTGGCTTCCCAGATTAAGGACAATAAGAAGTCCTTTTTTAAATATGTAGGGGGCAAAAAGAAGGTCCCGGGTAATGTGGGGCCCTTGCAGGATGACATGGGTAACGTGGTCATCACACCAGACAGCAAAGCTAACATGTTTAACGATTTCTTTGCCTCCGTCTTCCTAAGTAGGGACCAAAACAGCCACCTCCCTGCTGGGCCCCCCTCAGGCCCCGGGGAAGGCACACCTGGGCCACGGGTTAGCGAGGATTTAGTTAAGGAGCTTCTGGAGGGGTTGGATGTATTCAAGTCAGCCGGCCCAGATGATCTCCACCCTAGAGTTCTAAAGGAACTGGCCGAGGTCATTGCAAGTCCCCTGGCACAACTTTACGAGCACTTGTGGTGCTCTGGTGAGGTACCGGAGGACTGGAAGAGGGCCAACGTGGTCCCATCTTCAAAAAAGGCAGGAAGGAAGACCCGGGAAACTATAGGCCGGTTAGTCTCACCTCGCTCCTAGGCAAGCTGTTCGAAAAAATTATGCTGGCACACATCCAGAATGGGCCAGCAGGAGACTGCATGCTTAGGGGCAACCAACATGGGTTCATAAGTGGCAGGTCCTGTAAGACCAACCTGGTGGCCTTTTACGATCAGATCACCAGATCATTAGATGCAGGAGTAGTCTTCCTGGACTTCCGGAAGGCTTTTGACACTGTCTCTCACCCTGTTCTCATTAAGAAACTGGGGGACTGTGGTGTAGACACCCACACAGTCAAATGGGTCGCCAACTGGCTGGAGGGCCGCACCCAGAGGGTGGTAGTGGATGGGTCCTTCTCAACCTGGAAGGACATGGGCAGTGGGGTTCCGCAGGGCTCGGTCCTCGGGCCCGCACTGTTCAACATCTTCATCAGCGATTTGGACGAGGGGGTAAAAAGCACCCTGTTCAAATTTGCTGATGACACTAAGATGTGGGGGGAAGTGGGAACAGTGGAAGGAAGCAACAGGCTACAATCTGACCTAGACAGGTTACAAGGATGGGTGGACAAGAATAGGATGGGTTTCAACACAGACAAGTGCAAGGTGATGCACCTCGGGAGGAACAACCGGCACCATACCTACAGGTTAGGGAACTCCCCTCTTGTCAGCACGGAGGTGGAAAGGGATCTGGGAGTGATCATTGACTCCAAGATGAACATGGGCCGGCAGTGTGGAGAGACAGTAAGGAAGGCCAACCGCACCTTGGCATGCATCCACAGATGCATCTCGAGCAGGTCCAAGGAGGTGATCCTTCCCCTCTATGCGGCATTGGTCAGACCACAGCTGGAGTATTGCATCCAGTTCTGGGCACCGCACTTCAAGAGGGATGTCGACGGCATCGAGAGGGTCCAGAGGAGGGCCACTCGTATGATCAGGGGACAACAGGGCAGGCCCTATGAGGACAGGCTGTGGGACCTGAACCTGTTCAGCCTCCAAAAGAGAAGGCTGAGGGGGGATCTTGTGGCCTGTTATAAACTAGTCAGGGGGGTTCAGCAGGCATTGGGGGAGTCACTGTTCCCCCGAGCACCGCCAGGAGTGACCAGGAATAACGGTCACAAGCTGGCAGAGGGTAGGTTTAGGTTAGATATCAGAAGGCGTTACTTCACAGTCAGGGCGGCTAGGGTCTGGAACCAGCTTCCAAGAGAAGTTGTGTAGGCTCCTACCCTGGGGGTGTTTAAGAGGAGGTTAGATGAACATCTAGCTGGGGTCATTTGACCCCAGTACTCTTTCCTGCCATGGCAGGGGGTCAGACTAGATGATCTGCTCAGGTCCCTTCCGACCCTACAAACTATGAAACTATGAAACTAAGATATAAGACTCACACAAATACATCAGAAGATCTCGATCCAAGGGTTTAGGGTTAAGCAGGTGTTGTATGGTTTCTATACAATCCATCCTATGATACAAGATACCAGGCAGAGCCCGACAAATAGATGAGCAATTACAAGCACTGCCCAGAATGAGGAAATATCTGACATAGCATTGCATCTTCCTGAAGTACAATTTCTTTTCTTGAAATTTAAAGAAATGCAAAAGAAGAGGCAAGTAAATTATCAGAAAGAAAGGTCTAGAAAAAGACAGCCAAGAGAGAAAAAAGTTCTTTAGACAAGACTTTGCCTGAGAAGGTTAAAGACTAGCCATCCATGCTCCCTCTTCAAGGGGCTCGCTGTGTTTCATACCACATTGCTTTTTTGAGGAATCATATCATTAAAAATTCACTGAGAGCTACATCCTCCTTATTATTTAAATGTCACGGTTTGACGTAGCCTTTGGCACTTGGGTGCCAGGAGTGGAGAGGAGAGGAGGGAACTGGGCACACGTGCATCCCTGCACACACCTGACCGGCAGCCAAGGTGGACTCAGCAGCAGAGGGAGCTGCAGCAGGGGAAGCAGCAGCTGTTCCCCCTAAGGTAAATGGGACAGCGGGAGCCGGCGCAGCTGAGCTGGATCCGGAGGGGGAGCCCCCCAACTCCCTTTTAGTTGACCTGGTAGGGAGCTGCACTCCTGAGCCACGTGCAAACAGAGCATGCAAACAGGCGCGCTCTGCAAGGGTGTGCTGGTGTTTGCACTGGCATTCGCGCAGGCGGGTAAGCAGGAGAGCCAGGAGGAAGTCTTGATAAGGGAAAGGTGAAAACACCACCAATAAATAAAAATGGTGTGGACGTGGAATGCTGCTAGGGCCCCTGCCCAGAGGGCGCCACCTACCCAGGGCTCCTCTCAGGCCTTCACCCAGACAGAGTCCATAGGGGGGCTGGTAGCACCCTGCCCCTGGCCTGTGTGGGGTTCACCAGAGCTCAGTCCTCGGGCCTGCACTGTTCAATATCTTCATCGGCAATTTGGACAAGGGGGTGAACAGCACCTTGTTCAAGTTTGCAGATGACACTAAGATGTGGGGAGAAGTGAGCACGCCAGAAGAGAGGGACAGGCTACAACTAGACCTTGACAGGATACGGAGGTGGGTGGATAAGAAGAGGATAGGTTTCAATACGGACAAGTGCAAGGTATTCCACCTGGGGAGGAAGAACCAGCAGCATACCTACAGGCTGGGGAATTCCCTTCTCGTCAGCACAGAGGCAGAGAAGGATCTTGGAATCACTGTCGATTCCAAGATGAACATGGGCCGCTGATGTAAGGATGCAGTCAGGAAGGCTAACTGTACATTGTCATGCATCCATAGATGCATCACGAGCAGGTCCAAGGGGGTGATCCTCCCCCTCTATGCAACATTGGTCAGGCCACAGTTGGAGTACTGTATCCAGTTTTGGGCACCGCGCTTCAGGAGGGATGTGGACAGCATCGAGAGGGTTGACTGAGAGTAGATTCAGGCTAGATATCAGGAGGCACTACTTCACAGTCAAGGTAACTAGGAGCTGGAACCACTTCCAAGGGAAGTGGTGCTTGCCCCTATCCTGGGGGTCTTCAAAAGGAGGCTAGATAGCTGCCTAGCTGCGGTCATTTGACCCCAGCATACTTTCCTGCCCATGGCAGAGGGTCGGACTAGATGATCTGCTTAGGTCCCTTCTGACCCTACCAGCTATGAAACTATTCTCTGCACTACCTCCTCCCCTTCTTGTCATCTTCTCACTAGTTCCCTATCTGAGCCCCCACAGTGATGGCATGGTTCTAAAAGATATCCTGGTAGTTTTAATGTTGGGGGTCTAGTCTGTCCAACTCTGCCCACCTCCACAAGTACCTTTGAGAAATGTCAGGCGAGATCTACTATTTTTCATACAGCTCAATAGGGGATGATCTTGCAAGGTTTTGTAATAGTATTTAGTATTTCCTAATGTTATTAGGAAAACTGTCTCAGTTTTTTTTTTCCTATCCATCTGTAGTATACCAGGGATTGAGTATACTTGTTTCTTTAAGTTTGATTATTGAGTTCCCTTGCCCTTTGGGGATTAGTCCTTTTATCTGAATGCCTTTTGTTGAGTGTTACATATACATAGCTTTCTGTTTACTCAGCATCAGAATCATGCTGCTTCCTTGCCATTTGATTGTGTCTGTGTCTTTTCTCTTGTTCCCTTTACTGCATTGCTTTTGGTCATACTTTTTTCTCTGATAAGTTAGTGTGCATCATGAGATTTTTCACTGCATGCCTACCTAGGACTGCCCTGAAATCTGTAGTTTCTTGTTCTACATATTATAACCAGGAGCAGATCCAAGAACTTCCAAAGGTGGTGTTGGAGCAACAACTGGTGCTGCAGAGAGGCTGCACCCCTGCTCCCAGCCTTCTTCCTGCTACTAGGGTGGGCAGATCATGCCACAGGAGTAGCTACTGGATACTTTTTAAGTCTCCAAAGCAGGTAAAAATGCCCATACCCTTCTCAGACACATATCCTTTTCCCTTCCCTTTCCTACCACCCTGCCTGCCACTGCCACTGTTCCTCATACCCTGAGTCATTCCAGACATGCTGCATGAGGGCTAAACTTAGCCCAGGAAAATGGCAGTGGTGGGCTGGTCCCCCTTTCCCACACCTGCTTCCAAGGTGATAGAGAACACCCAGAAGAACAAGGCAGGGAGTGGAAATCTATCCACCTCAGTCACTGCTGCCTCTGTCCCACATGAGCCCAGCCTTTGCTTAGCCTGGCTGGAGTACCTTTGGAGCTCTCCTCACCTCCAAGATAGCAGCAGTGGGAGGCAAGAGAGGGGGGAAAGGGGAGGCAAAGGAGAGTAGTGGAAGGGACATGTCCCTGAGCACAGAGAAAAAGGGAGGGAGTAAATTTTATCTTCCTTCGGGACTTTAAACACTATCCCCAAAGAAGGTGCAAGCACCTACTCTGGATTCATTCAAAAGGTGTTTGGATGACTTGATGATCTGACAAGGTCTCTTCCAGCCCCGAATGTCTATGAAGTATAAAGCTGCATGGTCAGAAAGGGTGGTGCAGCTGCACCACTGCACCCTGTCTGTATCTACCCTGAATATAACTGATATGAAAGAATCTGTGAGTGTCATTTAACCCCTGCGAGCAAGTGGCTATATGAGCTTTTGATTAATGAGTTATATATATCTGTCTCTTCCAGCATCAAAAATTTCATTCAAACCTATTCACACTGACCAGCCAAATCTACGTCAATACAGATTTAAATGAACCATTTGAAATAATTTCTTACACCTTGAAACAAAGAGAGGATGGCATTTTCAAAAGCATTTAATTAACTTAGAAGCCTAAATTTCATAAAAGTCAATGGACCTAGAAGCTGTAAAAAATGTTACTGAAGTAAGTGTGGTATTTTGTTAGTCCTTCATCACTGAGACACTGACCCCTCAACAACTTGTAACTTCTTTTTACCAGTAGTATAATTAGGTGTCTTCCTGTAGCTACATAGCTGCACAAACCCTTGAAATAGGAGAGACTAATAGGAGGATGGATGTAATTACTAGCAGTCATACCAATGCTTGGGCTGCTCATTACACTAATGAAAAAAATAACAGAAATAGCGGTGTGGAATTAGTTAAACATGGTGCTTGCAGGAGTTTTATTACTACTTCTAGATATGCAGTAGGAGGTTTTCTAGAAAAAAAGCCATAGAGTAAGAATGTAGTCACAGTTTGCTGGAAGCAAAAACAGAGGCACAAGCAAAGGAAGAGACAAGGTTACTAAAGTAAACTCCAGTGATGCCTGCTGTGCTCATTCAGGTTGGGACAAATGACAGTGGAAACAAAAGGTCAAAGTATTTGAAGCTGAAGCTTACAGCATTAGCAATTTTACTTTAAAAATACAAAAAAAATACAGTGATCTTTTCTGGCATATTAAAAATTATCATAATAAGTTATCTTGTGGACCCCCAAGACAGTATTCACACTGAAATAAAATGCTACAGTAATGAGAAGGTAAACCATGCCAACACAGTAATAATTGGAAACTAGTAGAATATTTGGACCAGTAAACACATATGTGGAAAATCTGTTACAGATACTGAAAGACAGAGGCTTGTAGTTGCCTATGCTTGATCTGGAAACAATAAGTAAAAGAGGATAATTAGAAAAACTTGATCAACTGGACATAATATGTTTAGATATAAACTAATGTGGATCAGCAGTTATGTCTTCAGAAAAGCTAAGGTTGGAGGGATGCCAAAGAAGCTTAAACAAATATAATTGATAATGATTAATGGAAATTACTTTTTGTGAAGAGAAATGGTTCAGGCATAAAACAATAGTGGTTAATCTGCAGGGTAAATAAATATATACCAAGAAATAAAAATGCAGTCTGAGCAGATGGCCTTCAAATGGCTAAAAAGATAAATCAGGAAGGAACTAAATTAAAAACAAAAACTTGTCATGTTTGAAAATAAAAGAAATAGAAGGCAAGAAAATAACAATACTGAAGCACAAAATACCACCTTGAAAATATACACAAAAAATTTAGAGGTTTGCAAAAGGGCTTTTCCAGTATCACAAATCCAAAAGAAGAGTTAAAATAAATGCTAAATAGCACTGAATAATAGAAAATAAAGTAAAAGTTAAAATGCATTGGTATTCTGCACTGCATCCATGTTTACTGGAATGGCAGACAGAAGTGATAACCACAGTGTACCTCCTGGTCTGCCGACATGCTGTGTAGTTTTTGGAATGTCATCCTTGGAAATATCATCTTCAAAACCATTTGAGATTAAGTACTGAAATAATTATATGTCCTTTTTATTAGTTAAAAAAATTACCTTGTAAATGTCTCATTGCAGTCTTATACCGGATCGAGCCCAGGTTTTGGATAAATTTAAGAAATAGTCCAGTCTAATCCTTCTACAAATATAATCCATACTATTTAAACTTTTAGATATATTATTTACTGATCAATAGCCTAAGTTTAGTTTTTGTGATAAGCCTGTTTCTTTATTATATTACTTACATTATTGCACTACATTCCCTTACTGTAATATTATTTATTTTCTGTGAATAGAAACTGGCCGGGGGAAGGACCTGGCTGGTCTGCAGGGGGAGTTGATTGACGGAAATGTTTCGGCATGCAGGCATTCACAAGGCTTAAGTCACCTTCAGAGGGGAACTAATTTTAGACCTGGATTAACCCAGTGTAAAATGGATTAATTCAGCCTAGTGAATACCTATATACATTCACAGCAGAGCCCTGGGGTTGGGAAAGCTGAGCCATTCACCATAACCATGGGGCTATGCTGTTCCTACCCCAGCCCCCACCCTGACTGGGCTATTTTTAGCCCCTCAAAAACCACCCCCCAAACAACTGAGCAACTCACTTTACCACCCCGCAGACCCACCAAACTCCCCTGCTGACTTGCCAGGCCCTTAGACCTTCAAATCCACCCTGGACCTTTTAGCCTCTCCCTCTAGCCCTGTGTTCCTTACCTCAGCTCTACACCACTCTTGGGAGCAACCTGCATGCTTTCAGTTTAGGTAAGCTGCCTAAATCTAAATGGAGTCCCAGGAATGCTTCTTTGCACCCAAAGTTTGCAAACGTTATATGGTTGACAGGATATTTTATAATGAAACCTGACATGAGCCAGAGCTTGTCTGGTTTTCTAAACTTTCTTGGTGATTATAGTTTTTTTTCCTGTTTGACTTTCATGTAAATGACTCCCAAAATAACAATTCCTTCCTCTCTGTCCAGTTTTGTATCTCCAAATCATCTCCCTCCCCCATGCCCCCAAATGGAAGACCTGCCACAGTTCACAAACTTAATCACTCAGTACTTGAATTTCTTCTCTTTCCTTCTAAGGTCACTCTTCTATGTCTAATTCCTGTTACTACTGACAGGTCCATTGTCTTTCCAGTCTCCAACTAACAATTTATGTGTTAAGAGAAGTAGTTAGCCATGTTAGTCTATAGTCAGGCAGAAGGCAGGGCAGGGCAGCACCTTAGAGACTAAATGTTTCAGAAATTAATGCAATTTAATAGGCAAAAGCTTACTTTGTCAGATGCTATGAATGAGCCTACATCTAAGAAGCTACTGCCTATGAAACTTTAGAGACTAACTTCTTCAGAAATAAATACATAAAGTGCCACTGACCTGCTTCTGCCTAATTTCATACTATACTATTAACTTTGCTTACTTTCTCTCCTGTACCTTGTACTATAAGATAATTTTAATGAATATTGTGTCCTTAAAATTAAATTAAATTAAATTAAAAGATTTGGAGTTTTATCAGGAGATGCTTTTCTCAAGCAATTTCTTTCACTATATAGCGAAATTAAAGATAAAAATGATACTGGGAATTCTTGTGCTGCTTTCTGCTTTATTTATTTTTTAATCTAGTTTTATTTTTTTATTTATTTTTGATGTGTAGTTTCTCATGTTAGGTACATGACTATATTGGGAAATATTTAAAATATCAGGGAAAGAATGTAGAGATAAACAAGCAAAAAGCAAATACACAGAACAAGTTAGGAAATGGAAAAAGAAACTAAGTACAATAAATAATAGCTATGGCTAGGGTCATGTCTAGATATCAGTTCATATTATATTTAATGAGAGAGAAAAAGGATTTGGAAAAATAACTGGTTACCTTTACCGATAGTAAAAAATTGGGAGCAGCACTGAATAAAGATAAAAGCAAGTGTAAGCAACAGATATTTTAACAACTGTGTAAGTGGCTGGCATGCATACCAAATGAAATTTAAGAGGGGAAAAGTTTTGACAGTTAAAGAAAAGGCCAGAATAGGATCATACATTCACAGATATGGAAAAACTTCTTGGTGTAAGACCTTAAACCCAGTGCATTTGGAATAAATTAATGTTGGGCATTCATGTTAGATAAAAATAACAAACTGATTCTAGCATATATTATAAACATGACATTCCAAACAAAACACCTTTTTCTTTTGTATCATGTGTAGCATATTAATTCCGTTGCATTTTGCAAGTGATAACTGTAGAGTTAGGATGTCAAAAAAAGACTTAAATAGTTACATTGCTGGGAACTGCCTTAATGTTATAAGCTCTGTTCATTGCCTCTGAAGAAAAACTTTGACTTTATAACCAAAAACTGGCACTGTCCCTATAGTTTTGAGATTTTCTAAAAAGTATCTTGGCGTGTAAGTTGATTATTTGCCTAGAAATGTGCATGTGGCAGAGGAGCAACTTCTACAATAAGGAAGCCAGTTAAACAGGATTCTCAAAAGCTGAGAAAATTTGTCACTATCTGTGCTGAAGACAAAGGTTATTTGTATCAAGTGAAAAGTGTTTAGACACTTCAGACAAATCCCTTTTTTAAGGAAGACTGGAAGGGGATATATTTTATCCAATACCGAGGCTAAATGCAGACATTCAAAAAGCCCAAGGCGGAACTGATCAGACCTAACTGGGCTTCTCTAAGTTGCATAGATTGGGTCGGGAGGAAACATAACACACATTCACCTTTTGGGAGGGTTGAGGCATGCAGACCCAGTGTGCCAGAGATTGCTGAGGGCAGCCAATGCAGCTGCATAGGGGCTATCCCTGATTGGCTGTCAGGCACATGCTCCCAGCCCCCGGCTGTCACCTGGAACCCCACCTGCCCCCAGTCCTAGGCTTAGAGGAGATCCCCAAAGCAGGGCAGCATGACATGCCCCTCCCAGCTGTTGGCCCAGCTGCTGGGAGTTCCATGATGATCTCCTCTGGTCCTCTCCTGGAAGCCTAGGGCTGGGCACGGGGGAGGGTCTGTGGTTATGACAGCAGGGTTTAGACTGTGCCTGATAGCCAACCAGGGGTGGCCACAGAAGGAAGGATCAGGCTCCAAGAGGCCCAATCCTTCGTTGTACAGAGCTCTCCTCTCCCCACTACCTGGCACAAGTCTCCTGGACTGCCTTATTTATTCAGCACATATTGCTGGAGTTTAGCACCAGTGGCAGCTGGCAAGATATGCTGGACAGCCCAGAAAACTTGTAACAGGCAGCAGGGATAGGAGCACTTCATAGAAGAAAGAATTGGGTTCCTTAGCTGCCGCTGGTGCCAAGCTCTGAAGAACCCAAACCTTCCTTCTATGGAGTGTTCCTGTTCCCACTGCCCAGCTTGAACCTCCCTTCCTCCCTGCTGCCCCTTCCCCCTGCCTACATCTGTGCTGACTTGGGTCTGTGACAGCCCAGAGCAACTGAGCATCTGGCAAGTGCTAGCTCATCACCCTTCAAGAGAGGGGAGGGGTTGCATAGGACCCTGTGATGCTGATGGATGGTGACCTAATATGAATTAATAGAGTAGGGGATCTGATACAGAATTTTGATAGTTTGGTCTAACCTAAATCAATTAAGTCTGATACTACATCCATCCAGATTTATTTTAGACCAGGTTTCACCAGTCTTAGGTGCACTATTTTTGCACTCCATTTTTAAACCACTCTTTGTGCACTTAACTTCTATTCTGTTACAGGTTTAGGCTCTTTTTCAGTTTACATGTGCATTGCTGCAGATGCTTAACATTTACTGCACAGCTAATGGGTATCTATATGCATGCCTGGGGGTGGGGAGGGGCCATTTTAATTACAGCAGTTCCCCAACAGCCACTCTAATTAAAATGGCTCATCACCACTTGTATTAAGCCCCCCACATTTTGAAATGGCCACAGTGCTGCTTTAACTAAAGCTTATTTGATGAGCCTTAGTTAAAGTACCTCTACAGTCTTTTTAAAGTATAGATGCATCTACACAAAGTGTTTACTGCATGGTAGACTAATTAGCTGCCTATAGATGTGCAGGTTCACATTCTAATAAGAACACATCTGAGCAGTCTTGATTCTTGATTAATTGCATTCTAATTAGAATGCTCCAGCATTGCCTCATTGTCACATGTATTAACCTTCCCCCACCCCCCATCTCCTTTAAAATGGCCATAGGGGCACTTTAACTAAAGCTTATTAAATTACCTTTAATTAAAGCACCACTATGGCCATTTTAAAACATGGGGTGGGGTTAACACACATGATGGCAAGGTGATGCTGGAGTATTTTAATTAGAATGCAATTAATCAAGTCAGCTCCAATGTGTTCTAATTAAAACACGAATCAACATCTGTCAGCAGCCAATTAGTCTACGGCACAGTAAACATTTTGTGTATCCCCCAGTGTTTTTTAAATTTGCCCCTTATTTCTATGTGCTCAGGAAGACCAGTAAGGAGTGGGAAAAAGGACTACAGAAGGAAGAAGTTGCCAAGGGGGCCACCTGACCCCCTAATATTTATTTTCCCTTAGTTTCATAGTTTTATAGTGCTTAGGGTTGGAAGGGACGTAAACAGATCATTAGGTCTGGCCCCCCGCCCCAGGGAGGAACGAGCGTGGGGTCATAACACCTCAGCCAAATATCTGTCCAGCCTCCTCTTGAAGACCCCCCAGGTAGGAGAGACTACCGCTTCCCTTGGGAGTCCATTCCAGAGCCTGGCAGCCCCAACTGTAAAGTCATGTTTCCTGATGTCCAGCCCCAAGCTTCTCTCTAACAATTTGTGGCCATTATTCCTAGTAACCCCCGGAGGTGCCCGGAGGAACAGAACCTCACCCAATTCCTGCTGGCCCCCCCTGGTGAGTTTGTAAACAGCCACCAGATCCCCTCTCAACCTTCTCTTGTGAATAGATTCAGGCCCTTCAGCCTCTCTTCACAGGGCCTGACCTGCTGCCCCTTGACCATGGGAGTGGCCCTCCTCTGGACCCTCTTAATGCTAGCCACATTCTTCTTGAAGTGCGGCACCCAGAGCTAGGCACAGTACTCCAACTGCAGCCTGACCAATTGTAGCAGTGGGAGGGGAAAACAAATTCAAGCTAACCTTCAATAACTAGGTTCGATACCTGGAAAATTATAACAAATATATACATTTTCAATGTATAGAATTTAGTTACTGGGGTGTCATCTATTATTAAACTAAATATGGTCATATGAATGATACTTGTTCACACAATACTTGTTCACAAAAAGTTAGACAAACAAAAAGAGGCCTATCTTTGCAAAGCATTAAGTTCATTTTGCAGATGAAAATGAGGCCCCACTGGGAGGAAATTTTACTCTGAATTTGTTTTTGTTTAAACAAGCAAAGTGATAAAAATAGGCTTGCCTACTACTTTATAGTGCCAAGCGTGTTGTCAAACATGCAGTAAAGGGTATGTCTCTACTAGTTCCACCTTGCTTTCAAAGCTGCCAACAAAAAAATTCACTCAGTCCATCTGCCACTCCCCAATGCTGAAATGGTGAGAATGATCTGGGGATGCCTCTCTTCTCTCTGCCCTGCCTCCTCCCCCCACATCTCACAAACACTTCAAGGACAGGGATTCCAACAACAGAAATGCAAGATATGGGCATCCCCACCCCCTCAGTTCCAAGTTTTGACTATGAAGAGCAAGAGCATGTAAGTGGGATTTATTTTTCACCAGCAGCCTCCAGAACATTGCAGAGATACCTAGAGTTCCTGCACTAAAGATGTCATTCCCAGTTGCAGATATGATAACACTAAGGCAATGTTTATACTGCATGCCTGGCGCTGGAGACAGACATCTCAAAAGCAGCCGTAGGGGAATGCCACTCAACTGCATTTCTCTGTTTAGTATGTGTGACTACTCACAGGTGGGTGGAATATACTTGAGAGTGAGTAGTTTGAGCAGCAGCAGTGCAGACATAATGGAGATGTGCCCTAAAGGGCATAGAGAATGTAGTGTATCATTATAAAATGGAGTATGCAGTTCACCAGTGAAAGTTAATCCAAAGTATAGTAGTAAAGAAGTATTTTCTTTGTATAAATAAAGAGATCAATAATGATATATGTATCATTACATAATTTTTGCAGACTTCATTGTAGAAATGGGATGCTAAGTAGAATTAAAGTGAAGAGGTGCTTATAACTAGTAGAAGTGAGCAGAATATTTTTGAAGGGAATGTTTTTCCTTGAAATTGGTTGTATCAAAGCAAAACCATTAATGGAGATATATCAATTTTGCTAAAGCTTTTCAAAGGACAGCTTCCAAGATTCGAAGCTATTCGGTGAAAAAGAGAGTGCATACAAGAGAGAGACCTCAATTCAACATCTGATATTTTCAGCCCATAAATCGATATGTCTACAACATTCTTTTTACAAATAAAAGAAGTTTAAAACATTTTGCTTTCATTTCAACATGGTACAACTAATTTCTCAAGTTGCAAATTGTTGTGAAATGACGCTACCATCCCCACATCAACTATTGCATCTCCCAGCTCTGTTGAAACTCCTTCCCACTGAAAAACTAATTTTTTGACAGTACCAAAATTCTCTCATAAATGCTTACTTTTTCAAATTCTTACAATTTTTATTAGAAAACTTACAAAGAAAAACATAATCAGATTTTATCTTCAAGTCATTTAATGGTTATGTTTTTGATTTTCTTGTTGAATAGCCAGATTTTTTTTATCAGAACTTTTGGGTTGTGGGGGTAGGAGGTAGAATTTCAACCAGTTAATAGTCTTAATCAACTCAGGATAGTTGACATGAGAAAAATCTGTGTTTGGGGTTGTAATGTAATGCAGTGATGGGACAATATGACAAGACACCAGACCTAATTAAAAGTTTGGCAGAGTTCTGGAAGGTTTTGAAAGCTTAGGCAAGAAGATTGAATTTGATCAAATGTAGAAGTTGGAGTTCAACAGAGAGACTCAAGAGAGAGATCACATCAGATTAGTAGCCCAAGAAGATGATTCTTTATGGTATGTTTGGGAAGTCAAAGACAAAGGGTTACAGTAGTGAAGTGGAGACAAGAAGTTCCCCCATCCCTCCTTTCCATTTCTACCTGAACTTGGATATGGAACCTGACTCTCAGATGCAAAGATTCACAAGATTTGAATATAGTCTTTATGTGAAGGAGGAGAGAAAGGAAGATGTCTAAGTGGAGTGCCAAGTTAGGCACCTGAATGATGGGAGCATGCTGGCATTGTCAACAGTGACAGGAAATGGGTGAACAGAAGAAAATGAAAGCTACTGACCTATGTTTTGGTCACATTCAGCTGAAGTTGACAATTAGACTGCAAGCCTGAACTGTGGGTTTAGATGGAGAAAGACAGGCCAGGAAAAGAAAGGTAGATTCATTACCAGAGATGGTAGGTAAAGGCACTTTTTTTACATCATAATATATTACCAACTACTCATATTTTCTGATATATCAGCTACAATTGTTTGATCACATTTTTAGTCCATGTTGTAAATCATTAGTTGGTTTGTCTTTCTTTGGCCACTTGGATGATGCATTAAAATAGGAGAAAACCAAAATTGATAATGTCATTCCTTATTAATGTGATAGGATTAGATATGCAAAAGACAGATGCAGGAAGTTCTTTTAAAAAGGAAAAGTAGATGATTTGAAATCTTGGATGATGATCCTAACTCACAGCATACAATGCAAATTGATTACTTTTCAATCATCATCAGTGATGAGAGGAATGGATAAACTGACGTGCTCAACATTTAAAATGTAGTTGAGTATACTGAAGACGTGGCATAAATCTTCTACTTTTGAATCTGTATTAGTGTCTTTTCGCAGAGGTCTTTTTTTCTTTTGGTAACTCAGTGGTGGTTTCTTTGTAAGCCAAACTACTTACTATCCTTATGTAGTAAGTATAAAATTACTACCTCTCATGCACTAAATGGTTATCATTGTAGAAACAACCAAGTTATTCTCTCATAGGCCTGAACTTTCCAGATTCATGATGATCTACCCAGTAACTCAATTCGTAAAGGAAGTGATTTACTTTTTCTTCAGCTGAGTCACTTTTTTATTCCTTCTATGCTTTACTGGCTAGATAAAACATGAAATACCATTGTCTGTTTTTGAAGCATAATCTCAAGACCACCATCACAACCTTAAATGAGAAATTAGGGTGTACTGCAAAAACATTACCAAGACACACTGATAAAATACATTTAAAAATAAAAGCCAGTTTGGGGAAAACTTATAGAATGAGATCATGTTATACTTTACTTAATATGAAATTATTATCATATGAAAATAATACAATTTCAGTAAGTTAAAATATTTTAACAATGAACTAACAGTAATACTCTGTGTGCAATAATATATGAAGGAATGTCACTGGAGAAGAATCAGAGGAAAATTAGTGAGAGTTAGGTATCTAGCTGTCATTTGTGCTTTTGAAAAATCTCTCCATGGAATCAGTGTCTATACTAGGAAAGAGTGAAGAAGTTGTAATGCAGACAAATTGCAAGGAGTACTGATGGATCACACATTGATTGCCATGGTACCACATGAGCTAGATGCTGCAGAAAGGGAGTGGAGTCAAAGACTCTATCCTATTTTATTATTTGTTTGTGTTGTATCCTACAAGGTTTCTACCTGTCTATTAGTGCTAAACACTCCTTCCCCTATCCTTCCCCAGCTGAGACTTCTATTAATATAACATACATGGCTAAATCTTCCTGCATTTCTTTGAAAATTAAACCCCCTGTCCTTCTGCATGGAAATTACCAGGCCAAGATTGTGCCAGGCATTGACTGAGCATAAAGATTGGGAGAAGGATTGGCACCTTGGAAATCTTTTAAAGGAACAACACAATCTGAACAGAAGGATTTTTTAAGAATTAAAAAATTTACGGAAGTTAAAATAATACAATCAAATTGACTTTGGTGGGGGGAGGAGGAGAGAAAGGGAGAAGTCAAGAAAAAGTTAGCCATAACATTCTTTAATCTAAAGGGTTTTTTCTTGTTTGGGGTTTTTCTTACTAGCAAACAAACAGGAAGCTACATACCATATTTACACAAACCTAAGACAACCCTGAATTTAAAAGGAGCCCCTAATAATTAGATTCTTTATATGGAAATGTTATACATTTGTTAAAATTTTCCAGGTATGCAAACTAATTATCAGAGGTTTGTCTTGAATCTGTCCCCCTCCTACTGCTACAGCAGGGAAAATAATGTTTGGGGGCATCAGGTGGCCCCTTTGCTCTCTTTCCCACCCACCTCAGTTTCTTTCTTGTGCAGCCCCCTCCACTCCCTTACTGTCAGACCCTGCTCAAGGTCTGTTGAAATGTAAGAAACCAAAAAAACTCTGACTTTGAAACAGACATACCTATAGCAATCTGCATAAAAATAAATTACTCTGGGTACCTATAGACTTAGATCATCCAGAATAGATGCATTTAGTCTTTTTTTTGCAAATTGCTGCAAGTTTCAGTACAAGTACTCCATAAACCTACATTAAAGCAGCAATTTTGTACCTACTTATACATAATACAAGCTATGCCTAATAATAGTCCAAAGTCAAAAACCGTATGATTTATGATATAGTTCATTGGGCCAGGCCCCAGCAGAGTCAACAATGTTTTAAGCCACGGTGATCCCTGCAATTCAGCACTGCTCAGTTTGTATGTCAATTTCAGATACACCCTCCACAAAGGATCCATATGCTAATTATGCTCCCTCCCCCGCTCGCCAGCACATACTCATCACTGGAACCAGACGTTCTGGGATCCTCCAAAAATTTATACGCAGATGAGGCACAGGGCAACCGGCTCTACCAGCACTTCATGGTGGGCAGGGCCACACCAATCACATGCAGTGGGCCAAGAGAAAAGGCAACAGAGCCTCTCATCTGTACAGAAGTTTGGTGATGTTTGCCAGACATCTAAGGCTGGTGAAGAAACAGCGAAGAGGAAGTTGAAATGTATGGTTCACCATGAGTTCACCATGAGTTGACAAAGAGGTGGTACTGAGGGGAAATGAGTGCAATGGGCACTGCATCTTACTTAGATTGGATGCACTAATGTAGCCTTGTGGTAGGTTCCCATCAATATGTTTACTTAATATGGGCCATATGTTTTACAAGCATGCTCAGTGTGGGTTGCATTCAATTATCTTCATAGAGTTGGTTATCTTTACTGAGCACATGCCACTTCCGGCAACAATTTAATGAAAGACAATGTATTCAGTGAGGTTTTCTTGTATGCAAATATAAGGTGAGGGAATATTTTCTCCATGCTGATTGGAGGGGCAGAGGAGTTTTTTATATTCAAATAAATAGGGTAGCTGCCTGAGTTCAGCAGCTAAGCAACTCTCTGAGCCAAGTTATTCCTGGGCATAAATAGCTCCAAGAATTACAGAAAACTAATTAATTAAGGTTTATTCCAGACCACTTTAAATTGATTACACAAACATCTAAAATCTTCTAGATTACTGAACAAAGAAAATAATGTTGGAGCTATTATCAGTTCAAATATCCTGTAGTGAAAAGTGACTGAAGATGTTAATTTTAACAAATTCAAAAAGCACATGCACTGAAAAGTAGTTAAGGTTAATTCACACTAAATTACATCAGTTTATCTAACTGCCCACTTATGTACAAGTCTTGCTCCTGAACAATTCTGAAGAAACAAATGTTTTATTTTAATACTTGTAGATAATAAAACAGCAGTCATGATCTAAAAGGAAAGTAGTTAAAGAAGCTTTTCTATAATGATTTATGAATCATAAAAGCTCTGCTAGTGATAATACAACTTGTAATGCATAAGCTTTGTGTTCCTTAAGAACTATTTGGGGAAATCATGTACATTGAAAGCCACGAAACAACAACTGCATTTTTTTAAATAGCACATAATAATAGTGAATTAGTTCCCAATGGATTTCTCACTTTAATACATATCTGCCAGAAACTACAAAACTGCAGATATTTGCCTTACTGTTTCAAAAACCCACCAGCTAAGAATGTTTTTGAATAATTTTGTGGTTGCACAGAAGGGCTTCTATTATTACAAAAGTAAAGTAAATTATTTTACTGTGTTATCTAACTATAGAGTGCCAGTATCCTATATTAATACAGATAAATAGTGGACATACCTGCTCATGAGCACTCTCATGTACATACACACAATTTCTTAAATTATACAATATCACTGCACACAGTTTATTCTACAGCCCTAACATGCAATGGTCTCAGCACAAAGCATCAAGAACCTTAGCTCTTCAGAGTTTATGGCCTAATTAAAATTAATTTAGGAAACTGAAAGCCTACTACTGACTTCAATATAATAGTAATTTGCCACCAATAAACAAATAAGTTTCTAACACCTGAACTCAGCACCATTTGAACAATAACAACAAACAAGATACTACTTAGAATTGAAAATTTTCAGTGAATCAAATGAACATATTAATCAAAATGTTTAGTTTTTTAATATTTGAAATAAAAGAAAATAGAATTTGAAAGTGAAAGGCTAGCTAGGGTTCACCAGAGGACCACAAAATCAAGGACAAAGTAGTGGCATCTCTTGTTTAGGATACTCACATGAGAGTTGAGAACTTGATTCAAATCTCTGGTATAAAACAGGAAGAGAACGGATTTAAATTAAGTTCTTCCATTTCCCAAGAGAGTGACATAAACGCCATCATACAGGGTATTCTGTGATGAAGCTCTCTCAGTCTTTCCTATTAAAGCAGTTTCATTTTGCATTAAGAACTCAAATAAAATATACACTAGTACAGAGTTAGGGTAAGAAAGAATACAAGTCTAAGACTGTCTTATATGGGATTCACCTGGGATGGAGACAACTAGGTCCCAGTGCCTGTTCCTATGAATATTTCAGTATTTTCCACTGAAGCAGTCAGGAAGGGTAATAAACTATTCAGTGAAAACAGTCTAGCCATACTTTGGGGCTATAAATATAAGATTATAACATAAAAAACAAATACACAACTCCCCCTCCCTGGTGGGTTTGCAAATTTTTCATACAGAAGAATATATCAGTGGAATTCACTTGCTAACTACCACCCTCCAAATTGCAATTATGAAGGCAATCACCTTTCCATCAGCAACCCCATGACTTCTCCCTATAAGCAAATGCTGTAGCTGTTACAGGGAAGTAACATAAGGGAAAAAAACACTTTCATGTTTTCACCTTTCAATTTAATACATTTGCTTGAAAGAAAGAAAAAAGGAGATCCAATATATTCAGTCAGTCCTTTGTAGACCATTTGGTGTGCATGTTACCATTTGGGAAATTCTGACGTACAAGATACAACACAGATAAACACTGTTTAAACACTGTTTAACACACCGGCTATGTATGCAGTAAGAGGGGGAAGAAAGCTTGATGGAATAGTGAAAAACAGACTGGAATTACACATAGGCTGAAACAATGGCAAACACTGTTGCCTCAGTCTTTGCCTATCTAGTACAATAGTTCTCAACCTTTTTAGATTCAAGGCAGCCCTCATTAAACTCAGGACACAACTCAGAAAAATGCTAGCTCATTGCTTTAACTGATTTCTTGACTATGGAAAAATAATAGAGTAATTCTTCTGGTGCAAAGAACTCAGACTACAACAGGGCAGAATACTTTGACACTATAGATTCTTATTTGAAATCCCTGGGTTTATCTTGTGAATCATGTGTAGGCATTTCACATCTAACAGTGTTAATGTTATGTGGCACCCTTTAAAGGATCTCAAGTACCACAGGATACAGGAGCACCTTGTTTGAGAATAATGATTTAGAAAATTGTGCAGCATTGGAACTCTTCTTTTTGACATGTCATAAAAAAACAAGAGCGGAATGGAAAAGCTCCTTTCTCAGGTGTTAGGAAACCTAAATGTATATTTAAGCACCTAAACAGGTGATGTGTTTCCAGTAGTATAAGGAGAACCTGTAATTTTCATTTCACACATCTCTCAGCCAGTGACCCTTGGACTAAGTATTTATGAAAAGTGACTCAATGGAAATTTTGATGCCTAGCTTTAGGATAAAAGTTTGAAAAGTTGAGTCTTACACTGACTGTATTATTTATCTTTTTATTTAGTTTAGGAATTCCCTTTATCTTGCACCCAAAAAGCATTCACAGGCTGCATCCATGTGTGTGGACATTTGGTTCCCTGAGGATAACTAGTAGCAATTCACCTTGTGCTGCCACTAGTTATCCCCAGGGAACACTTGTGCCATATGCCCTCTGCCACACAGCAGGTTACCCCGGGTGGTGTAGGAAAGACTGGCCCGATAAGCCTTACCTATGGTCCTGGATATCCAGGGGTCAACCCCTCCTCCCCTTGCAGTGCAGAGAACAGCTGAACATGTGGTATGAGGTGCCACAGATGTGTCTGCAGTGCCACATACTGCTTGGCTGCGCTCATCTGGATGTGGCCACAGGTTGTTTTTAAATATAGACTCTGCATTTTTCCTTTAATGATAGAGATTCAATATCCTTTCATTTATTTATTTAGTACAGTTAATGTAACCTAGTCACTTTTTCCTTCTTTCTGATTTTATGAATGGATGATCAACAATTTACTTTTCAGGTTACTAAAAAGTACTTCTAAATTATACAACATAACCACTTTACTTTGTCCCCCCCGTACAGTAGAAAAAGGCACAACTAGCAGCTCTCCTAGTCCAGACAGACAGTTGCCTATGAAATTATCCTAAGGATTAGGCATGAGATTATAGCTGTATTGTATAAAATAACCTTCAGAATCCTGATTTCTTTCCATCTCATCTAGTGTTTCTATCACCATTCTAATCAAAGACTTTGAGAAAGGGCAAAACAAGGTCAACTTGATATATGGAGTCATGCTACCCTCAGTAGGACAAAATACTCCATTTTTTAAAACTATTTTATGTAAGACAAAACCTAGTGTTTCTGTCAGCATTCTTGTAGATGCCTTCTTGTACAGGAGCACCTTCTCCTTTATGATTATTTATAAAAACTCTATGTCCTTTCCTGGATATTAAATGTATCAAGAAACAATGCTACAGCAGCTGTCCTATAAAGAAAGGTAGTATATAAGAAGCATATTGATGGAGCTTGGGTCACTCCGGCAATCAGAGATGTGACTGCTGAAGGTACCATAAGTCAAAAGATGTATGTTGGTTGTAACAGAAGGTGTACAATGCATTGCTAATCATCAACAGAGCAGCTAGGATGGTCAGTATGGTATAAAGTTCTGGCATACATCTATCCAGTGCAAATATGATGTAACATTTCCTTATTGTGCCCACATTTGATTCTGCCTTAAAGACACATCTTATGGTCTGCCTACAGATACTCTAAATTATTTGTATAAAATAAGACCTGCATGTTTACTTCTTCTGCTCCCTATATTTAGAATGGGACCCCTTTAAGGTGAGAGCTGCCTCTTCTTTAATTCAGTTCATTCACTCATACCCTTTAACTCCTCCCAAAACACATCTAGCTTCGTTGGATATAGTAGGCAGCACCCCTGGTAAATTTTAGGGGCAATTTTCACCTCCAAAGTAATTACCAATAACATTGATTTTAAAATTGGTGAGGCTCATGAACCTTTTTTTTTAGGAGTATTCCCACTCTCCTTCTGTTGAAACAAGTTTTTTTTCTCCTATTGAACAACAGACTGGAGACTTTAGAGAAGTGTCTTGGGTCCTGATCCTAAAGATAGTTACACATCCAAATTTTGGGGCCTTGATTCCTCTCATCAGGACATTGTACTGGATGAATGAATATCATACTGAATAATTATTGTATTCCCAAATACATAAACCAGAGTTTTAAAGAGATGCAGATACATAGAGAGACAAAGGACAAAGAAAAAGAAATGAGAGAGATGAAACTAAGTACTGATTGAAAGTTTGGTTTGAAAATGTCAGTGTGGTATATCACTGGAGTTGCTCATATCTAGTTTCCATCTATGGGCCAGATTCACCAGGAATATTAGATCTTTCATGATGTGCTATGGCTCAAGAGTCCCATGACTGACATAGTGAATCAGTAAGGATGAGGATGACGCAAAAGTAAGAAAATTAAGGAAAAAAAATGTACTAAACATTTAACAGAAGGGCTGGGAAGCCCTCTTGGCTAAACAGGGAAATCAAGGTCCCTCCTAAGAAAGAAGAAAGAGTCATAAGAACAATAGAAGCTTGGGATAGGCCCCAAGGAGGCCTATACAACAACAGCCCGCACTTGTAGGAAACAAAGTAGAAAGGCTAAGTTGGCAACTGAGCTTAAATTAGCAACAGGAATCAAGGACAACAAGAAGTCCTTCTTAGGTACATAGGGAACAGAAGGAAAGCAAATGAGAGTGTGGGGCAATTGCTCAGCAACTGAGGACACCTGGTTATCAGCACTTAGGAGAAAACTGAACTCCTGAATGACTACTTTGCCTTGGTATTTCACCAGGCCAAGGGGAAAATCATGCCAGCTATGATACAGAATGAACAGGGCAGGAATTATTGCCTACCTACTATTGCCATAGAACTGGTATGTGATCAATTGAAGAAATATGTCAGCAGGACTGGATAAATTCTTTTGAGAGTGGTGAAGGAGCTGGCTGAAGTCATCGTGGAACCCCTGGTGAAACACTTCCAAAACTTGTGGTGCTCTGGAGAGGTTCCTGAGGACTGAAAGAGGGCCAATGTTGTGCCCATCTTCAAGAAAGGGAGGAGGGAGGGCCCAGGTAATTATAGGCAAATTAGCCTAACTTCTATCCCAGGGAAAATCCTAGGAAAAAATCATTAAGGAGTCTACGTGCGATAGACTTGCAGAAGGTAGGATTCTGAATGGCAACCATCATGGCTTCATCACGGGCAGGTCTTGCCTTACCAACCTCATCTCCTTTTACAATTAGGTATCTCACCACCTGGATAAGAGAGACGAGGTTGATAACTGTGTACCTTGACTTCCAAAAAACCTTCAATCTGGTATCCCATGATGTTCTCAGACAAAATTGGAGGATTGTGGGCTTAACTGCAAGACGGTGAGTACAAAGCTGACTGAATGGTTCTGTATAATCCTGGTGAGAAGTGATCAGTGGTGTCCTACAGGAGTCAGTGCTTGGTCCAGTACTCTTCAACATCTTTATCAATGATTTGGATGTGGGAGTGAAGAGCTCACTGGCCAAGTTCACAGACAACACCAAGTTATGGGGAAGCATGATCATGCTTGAAGATAGATTACAGATACAGGCAGATCTAGACAGACTAGCAAGCTGGGTGGCTCAGAACCAGATGAAGTTCAACATTGAGAAATGTAAAGTGCTCCACTTGGGGATGAACAACCCCTGCACACCTACAGGCTTGGTGGCACCAAACTGACCAGCACCACGAACAAAAGGGACCTAGAGATAATAATAGACCACAGTATGAATATGAGCCAGCAGTGCAACACTGTAGCCAGCAGGGCAAATAATACCCTGGCATGCATCAAATTGATGCATCTCCAGCAAAATCAAGGAAATGATTCTTCTACTGTACTCAGCAGTGGTGAGATTGCAGCTGGAGTACTGCGTCCAGTTCTGGATGACACACTTTAACAAGGACATGATAAAGCTTGAGAGAGTCCAAAGAAGGGCCACTTGTATGATCAGAGACTTGCTCAGCAAGCCATATGAGGAAAGGTTGAGGGACCTGGGACTCTTCAGCCTGAAAAAGTGAAGGCAAAGAGGGGACTTGGTAGCAGGTTACTGCTACATCAGGGGAATACACCAAGGGCTCAGTGAACAACTGTTCACCAGGGCACTCTTGGGGAAAACCAGGAGTAATGGCCACAAACTCCTGGAAGACTGATTCAGGCTCAACACTATGAAAAACGTCTTCACAATTAGAGTGTCCAGGCTGTGGGATAAGCTCCCTCCAGAGGTGGTACAATCTTCTACCCTGGAAATCTTCAAGAAGAGACTGAACAGACACCTTTCTGGGGTCAGCTGACCCCAGTTGTGTTTCCTGCCTGGTGAAATGATCTTCTGAATTCCCTTCCAGCCTTACCATCTATGAATCTATAAATTAAACTTAAAATATCATGAGAAAAATCAGTTCTGGATATAGTAAAACTGAACAAAAGGTTATGGAATGATTACAGCTACGTTTATATTTTAATACTAGGATTTTAGTATTAGAATTATTTAAATGTGTAAAATTTTTGATAATCTCAGTGTAGGTCCTAGACGACCATGACCACCTCAAGAAATGGAGAGGAATGGAGTAGGGTATGTACCAAAAAGTGAGACTAAAAAAGCTTTCAAAAGAATTATAGAAGAAATGATTGTACAGTGCCTACTCCCGATCAGGGATAATTGACTTAAGTAGATGTCATTAGTGTACAGCCATCAATTTCACACTGATATATACACAAGCATGTTTGAAAAAAATGCTAAATGAGATGTAATTAATATATACTGCAACAGCAATTACTTACTTCTAACTGCAGAGAAAGCTATTTAACTAATATTCATAATCTTATTTTTTTAATTGGAACCTGTTCTCATGAGTTCTTAGAACAAATGGCAGCAAGGTAACTGGCTGCTTTAGCTTCAGGTTGCTCAGGCATTTTATGCCAATGCCATCTTGAAGAAATATGACTTTAGCTAGGGGCAGGATAATCTCTTTATTTTAATCATATTGATGCATAAAGCATTTGTTTTATTCCAAGTGTCTTTGATCACATATCTTGATGCTGAACAATTTGCCCAAATAAATGCAAATGTGACAAAATAAAGACGCCAGATACAATTCCATACTTTTTAAACAGACTAACCTCCATTCCTAAGAGGGTGAATTCATTTGGCACCACCAACTGAGAAAGTATGTTTTAAAGGCTGGATTGAAGGGATGCCTGGATTAGTTACAAACAATTGCCTATAATGGTATCTGTTTTGATTTGCATTGAATTACCCTGCTGCTTCTGCCTGCACTGAGACTTCTGTCTTGCTAACTGGACTTTATAGGTTATGTTATGAGGAGACAAGAAGGGTCTGCTCAGTTTTATGTTCATAATAAAGAATACTACATATTTTAAAGGTTATATAGAGATTTTTCTAGGACAAAGTATAAAATCTGCTATCTTCAATGAATGATCAATTATTGCTGAATGATTAAGTAATTATCATATTTCTTCTTACATGAAAACTATATGTATTCTTAAGAAATCATTCTTAATGCTATTTGTTCTATATTTTAGTTTGGAAATAATCCATGGAAGAGTAAACATCTTTGGTTAGAAAAAAGCAGTGTTAAAAAGACAAAACAGTGATGCATAAAAATAGCCTATATTTAATAAGACATTTTAAGACTAAAAAAAAAAGTCATTTCTTTTCAATGTACAAATTTTCTTATCATAAAGTTGTTATTGTCACATACTATTACTGCAGTCTATCGTTATATAAAATATAAGTGATAACCTTGATAAATTTGGTAAATATCCTTGAAAGTAGAATGAGAATAATATAGCTGGCAAGGCTTTCGTAAAGGTACTTACATGATCAATTAGTTCCCGAACCATTCCATTCCACTGTCCGCTGGCATCATCTTGGGCTCCATATTTTCCATCCTCCACAAGCCTAATTTCATAGTTAAATCCAAGGATGGTAGATAGTTCCCTGAGGAGGTCAATGCAATATCCTTCAAATCGATCATTCCCATACAAAGGTTTGTCAGACTTCTTGAACATCACATATGGCTCTTCCTGTAAGAATTGAAAGCACAGAGAGAGTGTCAATCATATAGTATATTAACTTTTTTGTTAATATATTACCATGATATCATGTCTTGTGCACAGAGTTTATTAAGAGAAAAATGTCCTTGGATCATTCAAAAAACAATTCCTCTCATTTTTAAGTGACATCAAAAAGCCAATGCTGCAGCCATGTTGTCAACGCAGCTGTACTCAACTCAATTTGAAATGTATTCTTTAACAAATTCCTTATTTGTCCCAAGTATTGATTGGGTGGAATTCTGTAAGCTGCTTAAAAATGAAAGTAATCTAAAAATGTGATTATTTTGGCAATTGAATACTAATAGTTTTATTATGGATCTCTAATATCAATCAAGAGTCCTAAGTACCACATGCTATACTTTTCTTAACAGCAGGGATGTTAATAATGCTCTCAATGCCGTATTAAATAAGTATATCGAAAAACCCTTCAAAAAACATCAGCCACAGTACATTCTGTTCTCCTGCATCAAGTTAAAAGTTGTTATTTAGGAGAGCACAGAACACTAATGAACATATTAACATAAAAAGTACATGAAAACCAAATTTTAACTTTCTCAAGTTTTCAGCTCTCAAATTTAATTCTAAAGTTATGATGTGATTGAAGATTCAGGCAGCTATATATTGTTTCAAGTAATGCCTAGAGGACAGCGTATACTTTACTAAGAACTGCCAATTACTTTAATTTTTTTGGTAGTAACCTAATAGCTGACACCATGTGGGATTTCTGATTATATATTGGTTGTAGAAAAAAATCTAGCTTTCACTAAGTACAGTATAATGACAAGGAAAGGAGAGAGGCTTATAGTTTTCTACTACCAATACAGTGCCAATCTTCCGTTTCCAACTGACACAGGATAGGTTAGATGCTGATGTTTTAGAGTCCTTTCCATTTTATACAAGGATAAAAAATAACCACAAAGAAAGGTAAGAAAAATGGCACCAGATGCAATCACTGCACCAGACACAAGATTCAATGAATAATAAAATAAATTCTCTAGGGTAACTTTACAAAATGCATACAGTCCAAAATCCCTGCCTCAGCATTCATAGGGGTTAACGGCACTTCATTCTACTGGCACCTGGCAGCTTTAATAAGGGTCTGTCAGCATTTCCAATATAAACCCCATTTTGAAGAGTCCCATAACTCATCCATTTTAATTTGCATACAGCTGAAACTTTAGCACACAAGTTTTTAGCCTGAATAGGAAGAGGTAATGCATGAAGATTTTTCTTTTTAAAACCAAGTATTTTCAGCAAGTGGATATTTCCCCTTCATGTAATTTAAAGAGACTGCTGGCTTTTTTATTTTAATTGCCATGTTAAGATTTTGTTATCCATACTTAAAATAAACGCATTTATGGTTTAATGTTTTATTCACACAAACTATAATACTATAATACTTCTGCCAGTGGAGCTCCTCACATGAGTTAGGCTTTTACAGAGTTCAGTACATTAGTTTTTAACAATATATGCCAAATAATTCAAAAGATTTTGGATTTTTAAATTTTAAAATAAAATAAAGTGTTGTAATGGAATTTCATTCAGTCTAGATAGCAGACAACTGTATATACAAGCTGCATGCACACATACAATACTTGCAAAGCTGCATATATCCAGTCTTGGACACTGATAAAAAAAAAAGATTCTATCAGATTTGAACATCTTCTTCATGGTACAGTTCAACCTATCTCACCTACAGATATTTTAATGTGTTATATAATTTGATTTTTACTTTGTTTTTAAAAGCACTTCTGGAATAAACCAGACAACTACTTTCTAAAAACCTGAGACACACTTTTATCTAGGTTTTCATTTGGCATGTGATTAATACTGTACAAATAATTTCAAGGCTAGTAATGGATATCTGATGAATACAGATAGTGTGTGTGAAATACCTACATAATATTTACCTTAATTACCCATATAATTTTGTATGATGAAACATTTTTAAAATATACATATATATATTTTAAAGAACTGCATCTATAGATTAACTCTTCACCTTAAAATTTCCATCTTAATAAAAAGCAGTACACAACTGAAAACCTCAGTGGAATTTTTACAGATGAACACTATAAAGATTAATACTGAAAGGAAGACAGATGATGACACAGATGAGTAACTAAAACAGTTTCAAAAGCCTTCTGGTATCTCCATCTAATTTTTTTCAATGCTTTTCACTCCTCACCTTCTTAACATGATAGGAACCTTTAACTCATCATTTCTGTCACTGACAAACTAGCTTACTTTCACTGAATCACAAAGAAAGAACAGATAGATTTGAATGTGTTAATTGATATACAACATTCCATTAACACAAAGCACACTGTTTTCTTTGCATAACAGGAAAGAAGAAAATGATGAGGGTCTAACCATTTCAAGATGTTATGCCTTTTCTCATGCTTTTATAATGGAAGCCAAAAAAGCCAAACCATTTCTAGCACTCTTCTTTTGAAAAATGCCTTGATTAAATATATGTATTCATAGTTAGCTATTCATTGACTGCCTCCACAACTTGACCATTAACAGCAATGTTCTCTTGAACCTTATTTTTATTAAATCACATTGACATGCACAAATTTTGTTTTTAGCACATTCAGACACAGACCATCATGCTCATTAACTGTTTTTATAGTCTCTGACACTGGCTTTGCACTGGGTAACGAGAATATTGGGTCATCATCGAAACCAAGATCAGTTAAGAGGTGTCCATGAATAGGAGTTCAAAATTCTTCCCCCTTGTCAAATATTTCCAAAGCTTATCTCATAATAAATTCTGCATGCTGAAGAGCCTGTGAGCAGAATGAGCCTTGTTTCTCACCGTAGAAAAACACTAACTATCACTGTGAGATATATGAATGTACACATGAATGTTAAATGTGCATATTAGAATCTAGCTTCAATTTGTGTTTACTGAATCTGCTGTTGGCAACTAATTCATTGCTTTATTTTAGCTTCAAAATATATTCAGTGCTAGGCAGCATGGCAGCACTCTTACCCATATCAGTGGCTTGAGTCATTAAATTTCTGGTTGCACACAATAGTCACTCACTGCTGTTGACTTCCTGATCTGTTGTTGAAGATGGAGACTTTTGATGAGTTTGCCTCGTAATTCTGCACCTGCCACTACACTCCATAGACCAGGGCTGTCTAGTTTCCAAGCAGCTGTTCCACAGGCTGCCCCAGTGGGGGACTAGATCCCATAGATTCCATAGACATTAGGGCTGGGAGGGACCTTGTAAGGTCATTGGGCCCAGCCTCCTGCCCAAGGGGCAGAAAGTCAAAGGATCCCAGGAACATAAGTATCCAAATGTTTCTTAAAAGTATCCAGAGTAGGTGCTTGCACCATCTCTGGGGGGAGTCTGTTCCAGGCCTTGGGGGCTCAGACAATAAAGAAGTTTTTCCTTATGTCCAGCCTAAAATGATCTTGCAGGAGTTTGTGACTGTTGGACCTTGTCATCCCCTGTGGTGCTCTGGTGAACAGTTGTTTCCCCAGATCCTGATGCACACCCCTTATATACTTATAGGCTGCCACCAAGTCACCCCTGAGCCTGCACTTCTTCAGGCTGAAGTCCCATAGTGCTCAGCCTTTCATCATAAGGTCTGTTTTCTTGCCCTCTCATCATGCGCATGGCTCTCCTCTGGACTCTCTCGAGCTTCTCAAGCTTCTGGACTCTTTCGAGCTTCTGGACTACATGCCCAGCAGATTACACCAGGGCAAGCCACAGCTTCCTGGGCCTCACACCCTGCAGATATGCCTCATGAACCACCCCCTCACCCTCCATCTATATCTGCCCAACTGCTACACCATGTGCCTGGGACTCTCTCTCTACCCATGAAGGTGTTCCTCCACTACATTGCACACTTGTATGGATGCCACACCACTATGGGCCTGCAACTGCACCCTGTTGTAGCACACACCCACATGGGTGCCCCACTGCTGTACCTGCTCCCCCACTAAACTGCATACCCCAGACTCACCCTTAGCTCACTGTGTTACCACACTGCCCCACTCCCTGCCCTAGGGAAGGGCAGTAAATGGCAGCTAGAAGAGGGAGTGGGAGCCCAGAGGGAGTGTTGGGGAAGCCACAATTTAACCCCATTCAGTTGGACAGCCCTGCCATAGATTATCACATGAAGTAGTATCAAATACTTTTAAGCAGTCAATAAAAAGTTGCTCAATAGGTGATATTGATCCTGAACTTTTCAATAACTTGACAAACTTTTGTGATATGATCATGTGACCCTTCTCCCTTTCTGAAACCAGCTTGTTCTAATGGTTGTTCTTTTATAAATCATTCCACACAGTCATTCATTACGCAGTCTTCCTCATGTGTTACAAACTTTTGATATACCCCTTCTCTTTGGTAAGGTCAGAAAGATTCATTTTATCCAGTTGACAGACCACATTCTAGGAACCTACATGGTAGCATAGTTGATGCAATAAAAGATACCACCCTAAGAAATCACTGGTGTTCACAGTAATCTATCTTTTGTGTGTTTTTCCCATTAGACCAAAACTATGGTATACAATTACTTTTAATAATTCTGCTGATATGTTATCTAGCCCTGTTGCTTTTCCAGCTTCATTTGGAGAACAGTGTTTGCCAGATCCTCTGGTAAAATTGATAGTCCCAGTTTCATGATCTCCTTTCTGTTATCTGTTATTATTATTATTAATTTTGAGACACATCATTTGGCACAATAATTTCCTCACTAGCATTTGATTATTCTGTCATTATGATTTTTGTCACATTTTAACACAAGCAATTTTTTTGATCCACGGAATATCCCTTTTGAATTACCTTCTTTATGATTCTCAAGTTCCATGTATCTTGTCATTATATATTCGCCCTTGTCTCATCTAGCTTGCCTTTGGATCTGTCTGTCTGGTTACATGTATCATCTTTTGTGGTCTTCAGTCTCCAAGTTATTATTTTTCACTCTTCATCATTTTTCACCAGTTTAATTGCCTTATCATTTAAACATTTTGCAATCCAATGTGTTGACAGTTTTGAGCATCGTATGTTTCACTAAATTACATTTGGGTGTTCTTATCTTTCACATGCAACAATTCCTCAAACACACTCTGGACAGAAGGGAGATACTTTTTCATGATTCTGGACAGGTTTAGATGCATAACTTGTTTAACATAATACTTCTTTACATTTTGGAAGCTAACACATGGTAGTCTAACCTACTGCCTGTACTTAGGAAAGCTTCTGTCCACTACATACTACAGCTCAACAGTTTATTTTCCTGATGATGTAGGTAATGAAGATATTTCCTTCAGGAAGATAAACCAGACCTACAATGTAGAAACAGTGTCCAAGACAAATTATTTAAGTACACTTTAGTTACTATCAATCCCAGGCTGTTTCAGGTAACCTCACTGAACTTTTTCTTTGATTCAATTCCCCTGTGACCCTAAAGATCTTGGCAAGGAAAGGGAGAAATGCCCAGCCATTCAATAGAACCTAATGCAAAAGCAGTAGAGGCAAAACAAAGCCTGAGTGCACTCAGTGCATTTTAGAATGCTTTCTTTACATTTTAAAACTTAAATGGAAGATATTTTTAGAATGCTTTAATACATTATTAATTCTTTTCTTACTGACCAGGCAGGTGGAAAGGGGGCAAGCAACATTTCCCTTACACCCTTTACTATTCCCTGCAGAGACAGTGAGTCAGAGGAAGTAGAGTTATGGTTTGTCTTTATAGGGGGTTGCTTTAGCATAGTGATTCCCGATAACTCACTGTGTGGACAGTCTTATTTTATAATGACGCATTGTTGGGAAAATAATCCCTTATGTAAGGATATATACCCAAAGAGTCTAGCATTTCTTTGACAGGAAGGATAAAGAACAATTTTGTCAGCTTTCAGAGACTTTCTAAATTATTTCTGCCTTCTTACTGAGTGGGGTTTTTTTAGATCCTGCAAAACTGTGGGATACAATCATGACAGAAGGTCATACGCTTTTGAGTTCTTGAGAGTAACACAGTTTAACAGTCTTGGTTGAGGGCTCTAGGTACTACTGTAGTGTGAATTATAATGTTAAATTTAAAAAAACAAACCAAAACAAACAAAAACCACCACCACATACCTTTCCTGTAAGGAAGGTACAAATCCAAAGATTAAGAAATATTAAGTCTGCTTTCAAGGATGTTGGCATGTATTTGCCTATATGTTCCTAACTGGGGAGGGGAGGGGCAGGTTGAGGAAAAATGCAGAAATATGGCACTTTTTGGGTAAGGGAGTCTTAGACCTGTGGTGCTCAGCCTTAGAAGCATAGAACTGTAGAACTGGAAGAGACCCATAGGACCATCAAGTTTGGCCCCTTCCGTGGACAGGAAATTATTGGGCTTAGACAAGCTCAGCAAGGTGCCTGTCCAGCCTCCTCTTAAACATCTCCAGTGAAGTGACTGCACCATATCTGGTAGAAGTGTCTTCCAGATTCTAGCAACCCTTACAGAGGAAAAGTTCTTCCATATGTGTAGCCTGAATTTGCCCTCTATAAGCTTATGTCTGTTTGTCCTTGTCCTCCCTTGAGGTGCCCTCCTGAAGAGTTGCTCCCCCAGATCTTTGTGTTCTCCCCTGATGTACTTGCAGGCAGCCTTCAGATCACCTCTCAGCTTCTCTTACTCAGGCTGAACCGGTCCAGTTCCCCAAGTCTCTTCTCGTGGGGCCTACCTCCATGCCTTTGACCAAGAAGGTGGCCCCTCTTTGTACCCTCTCAAGCTTAGCCATGTCCCTCTTGAAATGCGGTGTTCAGTTCTGACTTCATGGGCCAGATGAATAGTGTGAGGCAAGGCTGTGGGCCAAATTAAGCCTCATGAGCTGTGATTGGGCCATCGGGCCCAGCACCACCACCTCCTGATCTGTGTGCTGGGATTGGGCCCCAGGGTCCACAGACCACACTCTCCCACTGGGATTAAGTGCCAGGGGGTCCTGACACCTACCCTTCCCAGCATCTGTGTGCCAGTATTAGGCCCTAGGAAGCTATCATCACCCCTTTCCTGCTCCTGTTCCCTGGATTCTGGTATCTGGCATCTGATCAAGTGCACTGAGCCTGGGACTCCCTGTGGGTGCCACCAAATTTCTGCACCTGTGGGGAGGTCTGCAGATCAGATGGCATGATGCTACAGGCCAGATTCCACCCATGAGTAGGGGTTTAGCACCCCTGCCTCAAACCACACTGCAGTGAATCTCTGGTCAGCTGAAAAGTAAGATTAATGATATCCGGAGTGAGTTCTTCCCTCAGATGGAAAGAATAGAGAAATATTTCCCAATTTACATATAGCGAGAAATAGGACAGAAAAGCAGAAATGTGAAAAAAAGGAAATGTGAACAATGATAATGACCTTTTGTTTGAGAGGGACACTGCTGGAAAAAGTGTATTAAGCTAGGTGGGGTATTGTTGTTGCTTTCTTTAATTTAGCATTATAATTCACATATCATAGTACATACAGCCCTCAACTAAGACCAAGACCTTGCTGTATTAGGTTTTATACATACACCTAAATGAGCTTGCAGCATAGAAAGATAAGAAAGGGAAAAGGTGGAAGAAAATGAAATATTCTGTCCCTACTTTATAGTTGATATTGGTGGCTTTTCTTTATTCTACAGCGGGATTTAGGATGGTATAACTTTACTTAAATCTTGTTGAATTCTGATGTAGTTTTGAATTACACTGATTCAAAGGTATGTGTGCTCCTGCACAGCTAATTTTGTAGATAAAAGCACTTTCATAGTACTGAAAACACTTTTTCAATACAAACAGAAAATAGAAAAGGTATCCCTACAATGGCAGCAAGGGGAGCCAGACACTTAAAAATGATAGTATGTGTACTTGCTCACATCCAGCATCGTCCTGTGACATAAGATAATTTTTTTATAGAGCTGATTTTCAGGGGTGGTGAAATCTGAAGTGATCAATGAAAACAAACTGTGGAGGTACTTTCTACTCTCCAGCCCAGCTTCATTAGTATAATGTTCATCTGAACAGCTTTTAGCTACTTTTCTGAAAGGAAAAGGGGCTCAAAGGGCACATGACTTAACTGCTACTTCTAAGTTCTTTTTCTATTATCTCTTCAAATCTAAAAATAGACAACAGAGAAACTGGAGACACTAGATTTTTCAAAGGAGAGACATTTTCTAAATTTCCAAGCCTAAAGCAGAAGTGTAAACGCATGATCCATTCCAAAGTTTATTACAAATTTGAGATATACTGAAAATGCAATACTTTCAAGGCTAAACACCTAAATTGCAACTGCAAGAATGAGGCACTAAATAATAATTTGCTTGAAATATGCAATTTGGGTAACTGTGAATTCAAATCGGCACTTGAATATTTTACAGTATATGAGGAATGCCTTTTTGCACATGGGTGTGCATATTTTGTCACTGTATCAAAGTGCTCAGTAGACACATCTACATGAGACACCACATCACTGTAGTGATGAGCTACAACATTGCTACAGCAATGTAGTGTCAGCAGACACGAACTATGATGCCAATGCTACTGCGCAGTAGTGTGGGAAAAAACCATGCAGCATCAGAACTACATGGTAAAACTGCTTAAGCAAGTACTAAATGACTCCCTTTAGATACAAGCACTAAATACTTAATCAAGTACTAAATCACTGTGAAGTAAGAACTGTACAGTCTGGCACATGTGTGGAAAAAATAGCACTCTTGGTGCTGAGATTCATAGCATTGACAACAAATTTAATTATGTATATAATCAAGATTAGCCTTTTTGACCACACATAACATTAGATGTTTGAGGATATTTCTTTTATCATATCCTTTAGATTTCAACACATGGGTATGATAAATATACAGTCTCAAAATCATCCTTAACCTGAGTCTATAATATTTAGTAACTTATTTTGATCCTTAATTCCCCAAACCTCCAGAACATACCAAATATACATCAATTGCCAGGTGAACTTTGGACCAGAGGAATAGTAAGCATGAGAAATTCAGAATGGAACATAAGAGGCTCACTTTCTAAGTAGAAAACCCTGATAACCACTCACTGAAACAGTGGTTGAGACCTTCAGTGGATGTACCACCTTTTCTTTCCTGACTGAAATTAGAAAGGATTTTATATGGAGTACAAGAAGGTTGCTTTGCTGGAAGAAAACAATAGATTCAGGAAGTATTACCGCCATAGGCACACGAGAGATAAGAATTTGCAAACAAAGAAACAGAAAGAGGAGAAATTGGAGACAAGTTTTGCTTGTTAATACCACTGCAATAAGAGTGTGAAGGAGCCTAACAAAAGTCATAGTCTGCATTTACCAGAAAGAACTTAGAAGGAGCTCTAGATGCTTCTTAATTGTTACCATGCATAGAAAAAGTGAGAAATATTACTGAAGATCCAGAAGGCCAAAGAGAATGAAGAAGTGTACAAAGACCTGTAGATAGTAGCTGATCCCAACCAATAAGACAATGTAGAGTAGCAACAAAGAGATCTAGGTTATTCTAAACTAAGGAGAAAGGAAATAAACTTCTCCATAAAAAGATGATGTGGCCAAGGCTGGATATCAAACAAGAGGCAAGATCCAGATGTATAATTATCTATTAGGATGTCAAGGCTGGGTATCAGATAAGAGGCAAGATCAAGAGTCACAGTCTAGGTTAATGACAGATATTGGCCTATAAGTCCCTTCAGTGTCAGAGTAACTTCATGCTTCCTGTGTGGTATGGAGAAACAGAGATCAGGAACAGGATGATCTCAGCTAGGACTCTAGCTGATATTGTCAAAACCTGGTAGTAAGATGTGCATAAATCTTAATGTGTAAATCAGATGCATTAACCTACCAAACAGGAAGCAGTTTTTGGCTACTCAGCTGAGAGAGAAGCAGCAGCTATTTTGTAGCACAGCCTTCCTATTAAAAAACCCATTCTAGGACTTGTTTCAGCCAGGTCATGCCTCGCTAATGGGTCCATGTAGGATTTAGAGGGATCAGCAGGTAGGAGGGATAGTTGGTGGGTCCACAAGGGTGGGGGTGGACAGCAACCTAAAAATGGCCTAGTCAGTGTTGGCAGGGGTGGAGGGGGAAGAAGAGTAAAGCCCCAGATCTGTGTTCCAGACATGTGCACATGTTCCCTGGACCGGGTTAGCCCATTCCCAATCTAAGTTAGTTTACCTGCTCAAGTAAACTAACTTAGATCAGGCTCACCATTACTGGCCTAATTTAAACCTCACAGACACCTGCACAGCCTGGCATTTAGATTAACCTAATCCTAGTTAGGTCAAATTAAATATCACATCTGCACAGACCCAGAATGACATGGACCCAAAATAGTTGCCCCTTTAGTAACTATTTTTAACAGTCAGAGGCAAAGATAGTGCTGGTGCTCTATCAGATGAAAATAACGGATTTGACTAACACCACAGATATTAAATAGAAAGTATTATAACTAAATATTTTTATATCATCAATTCCAGATGATTTGCAGTTGTACATTTTAATATTGCTTGCCAAAAGTATCCTAGATCCTTAGACTGTTTTTAACAAGTTTTGGAAGACTGGAGAAGCTCCAGAGGACTTGACAGGAATGAATGTTGTATTGTTAAAAAGGGTAATAACAGGTCTGTCAGTCTGACACTGAAAAAAAGACAAAGTAGAGGAACAACCAATATGAAACTCAAATAATAAAAAGCAATTAGTGGAATATAATTAATACCAAATAACAGACATTGATGAAAAAATATACCTTAAGAAACTATCTTTTAAATTGTTAACAATATGTTTAAGCTCTAGAACAATTTACTAAGCATCATAATGAACTACCTTTCAATGGAAATCTTGATATCAAAATTAATTTTTCTTCTAAAAATATGCTACAGCTGAGACAGAATAGCTCAGAGAAGCCCTCTGGCCTTTGATGGACAAACAGCTAAACTAAATGACCATAATCATTTTCTAGTTTTATAATCCAGGAATTTTCTTGAGGGGCCTTCTCAAATTACTCTCCTATGCCACTCTTTTGTATGATGGTAGGTAAACTGCCAACGTATCTGAACCTTTCAGCAACATAGTTTCTTTTTTAAAAATAAAATCAATCAATATATCAGCTGTTCAAGTTCAGTTCTCATTTGTTTCATATAGAAGTCTGGTTTTACAGACTATTTTACATTTGTCCATATAGTTAGTGTGATAATTTTGAAATGCAGACCTGCTCAATCCTAAAGTGCAAGTTAAAAAGAGCCAATTGAAAGGGGTGCTTATATATGTTTGATTTTTTCATTCTCTATCCTATACAAACAAGCTTAGATAAAAGATATTTAAATCCATTTATATTTATATTTATAATTTTTCTACTACAAAGTGAAATCACTACAAATGACAGCCACAATTCATACAAAGTATTAATCATTACCTAGCAGAGAATAGAATACAGGATGTAAATTCCATATATGTTTTAAACCTTTTCTAATACAAAAGGTGACATAAATACATCTTTCATTCAGTGGTTTTCCTTTTTTTATTTTGTTTTTGCCAGAAGAGAAGATTTTATAGAAGCATAATAATGAAATGCCATTGCTGCTGATTTCTGAGGTTTTGCTGTTGAAGAAGCAGCATGTACTGTCTGTCTTTGGGATTTAGAGAGATCCACAAATAAATGTATTTACAAATTTAGTTCTTGATAGCCTCTCTTCTGCATTACAAGAACGTTGCATTGCCAATATTTTCTTTCACCATAGAAGAGATTCATAGAATTCTGAATTCACAGTTTAGATCTTTATTTTGTTCACTGCAGCAATGTGAATAACCAGTACCAATTTATGTAGTCAACTTTATACTTTTCTCTGTTTCCTGAATGCCAGATTATAATTTGCTATTTGAATTAATATTTTTTAAACAATCATTGAATCTATAAGATTGCTCATGAACTTTCTTCTGGTGAATTTCTGTGATTTTTTAAGGATGGATTTAATATTCCTTTTCCTGTTTAGAAATAGTCTGTATTGTATTTAGTTTAGTAACAAAAAAGTAAAGTTGCTAAGAACAGGAAAATCTTGATTAGACTAGGGAATTTTGAACTTTAGCTTCAGCTCACTATGGCTACTAGAGTTAAAAGGCTGCCATATGTAATTAAGATTTATGTCAGATGTAAGGGGTATACAATGGACTTTCACAGCTGGCAGACAATGCAAGTGGGAGAAGTGAAACAGTCCAGCAGCTATAATCAATCAAAGCAATTTAAATATTACTCTGACATTTCACTAGCCATTTGGGCAAGAATATTTTGTTAAGGCATGTCGAATACTCATAAAAACATAAGTTTCCCTACACATTCAATATATTGCTAAGGTTTTGACATAAGCTAATTGTGAAAGTTCTTGACTGGCACCATAACAGTAATGTATGAAAGTCCACTTATATGACTTCTGTGGTTGTGCTTTATGTACCCATCATTATGTGTCTATGAATTGTGGTTATAGCATTGAGAATACATTAAAGCTTTCTTGTGATGGCATTCCTTACTTTCCAAAACTACTACATAATATAATTCAGCCCCCATCCCCTCCACACAACTTACTTTTAACTTTAGAGCAGCTTCAGTTTCAGTGTCACTAAAGCAAAATGCATATATGCAAGTGGATGACTGGAATCCTATTTTTACCAATTTAGAGTCACTCAGTACACTATAGAATGTGATATCCTTACATTCTTGCACACTGCAAATGTCCTAACCTACTTTCAGGTAAATTGAATGATACTGCATGAGATACAAAGAATATCAAAATCTATATTAGTACCCATTATAACAAGTGAAATATTCAGCTCTTATGCTATATCTTTAGCAAATTTGTGATAGCCTGGAAAAAATAGGGAGGCAACTATTCTCATCCACCAGTAGTACAAGCATTCCTCCCAATGTACTTAGCTTTGCAGGACCTGAGTTTTTTCCACGAAGAGCAACAAATTAATCCTTACTATATAGCTGTAACTAGGAATTTATCATTGTTTCCATTTCATGGAGATGGAATTGAGGCACCGAAGTCTTTGAAAATATCTGTAGCAGTCCTGGAAATTGAAGTAAGCAGTTCTGACTCACCATTCACACCCATAATTCCATACTCTCCATTCTTTTTAAATCACTTGTGCACCTTTTGCTCAGTTAATAGGTTTTAATTGAAGATGTATTTTGGCATATTTTGACCTCTCTTCCCAGACTCCAAACTAATGCAGTCTGTGCTGATGTCACTACATTCATTCATGCTCACTTCAAAACTTGCTTAATTCTTGCTAAGAATATAAAATCATGGGAAAAATAGACTAATCCATTCAAGGCAGGATTTTCCTTAGCTAAACCAATGTATCCAAGTGTCAGCCAATCCAGTGGTTCCTCAACCTTGTTAGACTTAGGGCACCCCTCAGAAAATGTCAGCTTTTAATCTTTCACTTGTTTTTTGATTATGCAAAAAAAAAAAAAATACAGTAATTATTTTGTTGCAAAAAACTCAGAAAGACCACCATAGGGTATAATGTTTTTGACACTATAGATGCCTATTTGAAATATCTGGGTTTATCTTGTGAATTGTATACATGTTTTTCACACCTAACATTACTAATATTGAGTAGCACCCTGTAGCACCCTGAAAAGGATCTTGCTGCACCCTTAGGTGCTGTGGCACACTGGTTGAGATTGATTTGCCTAGCCTGTTCTCAAAAAAAAAAATCTCCAGCAATGGAGATTCCATCAATTCATTTTTGTTGTGGAGCTCTTTGGACTCTTTTCAATGCATCCACACCTTTTTTCAAATGCAATGGCAGCTGAACACATATTCCAGATGCTGCCTCAGCAGTGCTGAGCAAAATGGATGAATCTGTGATACTCCAGTGTACTACTGGGGCTTTTTCTCAATGAACACTCTGCTGACCATTACTCAGACTTGAAGTCTACTATAACCTCTTCACTGGGTCCTTTTCTGCAGTACTACGGTCTAGTTTGTCATCCCCTAATTTCTATTTGTACATTTTATTGTTCTACTTTAAATATAGTACTATGTACTTATCCTTGTAGCATTCCATCCAATTACTTTCAGACCATTTTTCTAATTTATCAATGTAATTTTGAATACCTAGAATCTCCTCCAAGTGTCCGCTACTCTAGCCAGCTTAGTGTCATCTGCAACTTTACTAAATATGTACTCTGTTCCATTCCCCAAGTCATTAATGAAAAACTGAATGATACTGGACCCAGGAAAGACCCCTGGAAACTTCCTCCTAGTTAGACATCAAGTTCATTGATGTTCACTGAATATATGCTTTATGGTTCAAGTTTCCCTGGGCAGTGGGGCCAGCACAGTCCCAGGGCATTATTTAAGTGCCACTTTAGTCATATTCTCAGTGTTTACATGGTACATTGAAATTTTTCTAGGTCTCAGAACATAATATTTTGAACACTATAATATATGAAATAATGTCTATATAAAAGTGTGGTGGTTACAGTTTGCATGCTAAGGGGGTAGGGAACAAAAACAACAAAAAACAGACTATTCCTGACAGGCATCCCCACTCACATAAAATCAGAATAAATTAGGCTCTTGAAGAGAAATGAGCAATTGTCCAGGGTTAAAACATCCTGCAGGTACCAAATATTATTTGATTTGTCAATTACTCAAAATGTATGGGTTGCTTGGCCACACAAATTAATTATCAGAAAATGAATAGGAGAGGCCAGATTGAGCATTCTTTCCTCATTATGTGGTGCCAGTATCACAGAATGAAATTAAAAACCCAGAGCTCTAGATTTATAATGTCAGGGCACATGCAAAACAATTATTCTTTGTGCAGATCTGTGGAGGAATGTATCACAAAATTACAAGAAAGAGTGATTTTACATATGTCTAATATGACTACATAAAATACTCCAGACTTCTGTTAAAGCATACATGCTTTCCATAAGATGGGAAATGTGCAAAAAAAAAAAAAAAATTAAAGATGTTTCTAAAGCTCAAAGCAAAATAAAAAATGTGAAAATCTTCAAATTTATCCTGTTTTTAGCCAAAAATATTTTATCGTCTTTCTAACTCAGCTTTGATAAAATGAAGTTAAACTTGAAATATTGCTCTTGTAGAAAAAAAAATCTTAAAAGATTGTTTTATAGAAACATAATGAAAAGCAAAATTTCAAGATTTCAAAAGGGCCAGAGTGAAATAAGAAATATTAGATGTAATCAAACATTTCTCACAACTTGTACACAACGCTACAAAACAAATATTGAAAAATAGAAAATGTGCAGAGCCTGAACATGGGTATACATGAAGTGCCAGCAGCTAACAGGAATCCATAAGGGGCAGGGACGATACATAGGGGTGATGCGTGGCGGTACACCCCTTGAAAAAGGTGCTGCCAACACTGCTGGCTGCAGGTGGTTGCCAATCCTTACTTGGTGCTCGGCACCCCCCTGCACCAACAGCACTGATGGTGCCTGGAAGAGCTCCCCACTCACCACCGCAATGCTCCTGCCACTCCCGCTGCCATCACTATGTTCCCACTGCTGCTGTGCTGCCCCTCCCCCGCCAGCTGCCGGGGGCACGAGTCATTCATGATAAGGGAAAGATCAGAATTTCAACTGGAGTTGAACAGAAGAAATGGTGCAAGTCCCCGATATAGGTGAATGAAGCCCTGCATCTGCAAAACCTACACTGAAGTCAAAAGGGCGTATGATGGACCTTGCAGGGGATCCCTCTCCCCACCATTTAAAGCCATCACTAAATACAGATAGTGAAACAGCCTGATACTGAATTAATTTAATCTTCACAGGTTAGTCTAAGGTGTGTAGATTGAACCAATAAGCAAGTGAACAGTCATTTACTTTGGACTCCCAAAAAGTCAGCCACTTGCCTGACGTTGCCTAGAGCAAGAAGCTGCAGGGCACTATTGCATGCCTCTCTGGTCGGCTGGAGAAGACAGCTTAGGTCAAGGTTAGACCACCCACCTGGTGAGGAGGGATTTGTGGGGCAGGTGCAGAGCATCTTGGGATGCTGGGGGACAGTGAGTTAACTTGAATCTGGAGGGGATCTGGGACAGAAGTTCAATAAGACAATTTAACCTAAATCAGTTAAGTCCGATACTACATCCATGCCGGTTTATCTTAAGCTAGTTTGGGTTTTTTTTAAATTGGTTTATGTGCACTGTGTGTGGATACTTTTATGAGTGTTATGTATAAGTTGTTACATTTGCCCAGGGATTGCAGGAGGGAACTGAAGAGAACAGCACAACAGTAGGCTGAGCACAAACTTTATCATTCTATAAGCCTAACTCCCTGGTCTTCTTAGAACAACACATGGTACCAGGAGTGGGGTGCAAAGAAATACAAAAAAAGGAACATCTCAAAATTCCAGAAGAGTTAAAGCTGTCTACAATGCAGCAGAAAACTGGAAGAAATTTAAGCAGAGCTTCACCATATATGATGGCCAATGAAGCTACAGAGAAGGAAGATCCACTCAAGGTAGCTATTTTTTTTTAATATAGCAGGCCCAGAAGCTCTGTCTCTTTATAATAGCCTACAACTGTCAGAAGCAGAACAGAAAACTATGGCACAGTAATAAAAAAGTTTGAGGAATATTGTATACCCAAGCAAAATGAAAACTGTGAATGGCATAATTTTCACATGAGGCAGGAGAAAGAATGTGAGACAACAGAGGAGTTTGTCAAAGACCTCAGACTGCCATGCAACTTTGAAGACCTAAAAGAGTCCATGATCAGAGACCAAATAGTATTGGGTAGAAGGGATACAAGCCTCAGGAAAATATTGAGAGAATCCTGAGCTTAATTTGAAAAAGGCAATTAGAATGTGCCAAGTGGCTGAAATCACAAATGCAAGACTTCAGAAGCTGGAGGGAAAAAAAACCAGAACAGGCTGAACGAAACAAGATTACAAGACTGCAAAAACCTAAGGCAACACAGAAACAATACAGAAAGGAGGACCACACTATGAAGCAGGCATGCAAAGGCCAAAGAGAATTGCTTGAAGAAAAAATGGTCAGCAACAGATGCCGTGGGGGTTACCACAAACCCATGCAATACTCTGTATTTGGTAAGCACTACAGCAAATGCAAAAGATTCAGTCACCTTGCCAGGGTTTTCAAAAAGCTGCAGGATGCACCACACAAGAAACAGCAGGTACGTGCTCTATGCAGCAAGGAAGAGGAAAAATTCCTCACTGGTACAAGCCAGGAAGAAATTAATTCTTCCAAGAATTGGAAGACAACCACCCTGGACATCAATTGACTAATAGTAACTTTTAAATTAGATACAGGAGCACAGGTCAGTGTAATACCATAATACATTATTCAAAACCTGAAAACTAACCCTATGTACTATGAGAATAAGAAAGTGAAACTTAGAGCATATAATGGAAACATGATTGCAGCCAAGAGTGTTTGTGCACTGCATGTTAAATACAAGGGTAGTATAGTAAAAGTTCAGTTTGTAACAGTCCCAGGAAAGCTAGAGACAATTATTGGGTTGCAAATAAAACTCTAGGTTTGATTAAGGGAATGGATGCTACTGAGGGACTAGAAAGCAAGAACACAGAAGAAGTTTTATGATGTGGTTCAAGGCTTAGGGAAATTATCAACTGAGTACAAGATAAAATTAAGAGAACCAAATGCTCCCACCATTCATGATCCAAGAAATATTCCTCTAGTACTAAAGGAGAAACTGAAAAAGGAATTAAATAGATTACTTAATATATACATAATAGAAAAGGGAGCATTTCCCCATTCCCACCAGGAAAGAGGTTTTTGACAACATGGCAGAAGCTAAATATTTCTCTACTTTGAATGCTTCTTCTGGGCTTTGGCAAGTGCCTCTAGAAAAGAATAGCACTAGATTATGTATCTTCAATACACTCTTCAGAAGGTACTGCTTTCATAGGCTTCCCTTTGGATTTTGTTTTGCATCTAAAGCATTTCACAGAAAGGTGCAACTAATTTTTGAAAGTCTTAATGTTTTATACTGATTATATATTAGTTTGGGGAATACTATGGAAGAACATGAACTGAGGTTAAAAAAGGCACTAGTGAGAGCTTGCAGAGCAGGTTTGAAACTGACAAAACAAAAATGCAAATTCAGGATCAAAGAAATAACATCTCTGGGAGAAAAGATCTCTGAGAAAGGGGTACAAATAAATCCTGCAAGGGTTAAAGCTGTTACTCACATGCCACCCCCTACAGATAAGGAAGGAGTGCAAAGATTACTGGAAATGATCAGTTTTGTAGGGAAACATCTACCAAACTTAGCAGAGCAGACCAAACACACTAGCTCAGTCCTTCAAAAAAGTGCTCAATGGATATGGGAACATGGACATGAAGCTAAATTAAAAAACTTGAAGGAAGAAATAATGAAAGGTCCAGTACAAAAATACTCAGAGCCTAAAAGACCTATTAAACTGTCAACAGATGCTTCTAAAGAAGGCACTGGTGCAACTTTGCTTCAAAAACACAGGAACACATGCATCTAGGGCACTCTCTAAGTCAGACTGTCTATATGCACAAGCTGAGAAAGAAAGTTTAGCTCCGGTATGGCTGTAAGAAATGCCATATATTCATCTATGGGAAGCCTGTGATTAACTAAAACTGATCATTAATCTTTGATAACTATAGCAAAGTAAGGGTTATCACACATACCATGCAGATACAGCAACTTTCCTTTCAACTACAAATGTATGATCTAGGTAAACAGTACATACCAGGAAAACATCTACTTATTGTAGATACATTGTCCAGGTTGAGAGCAATGGGGCTCTTTAGCCTGGAAAACACAGGATCAGGGGTAATCTGGTGGCCACCTATAAGTTTATCGGGTTGTTCATCAAGAACTGGGGGAATGTCTGTTCACCAGAGCCCCCCAAGTGATGACAAGATCGAACAGTCACAAATGCACTGTGACCTGTTGAAGCTGGATATAAGAAAGAACTTCTTCACTGTCCGAGCCCGCAAGGTTTAGAATAGACTGCAGCTGGAGGTGGTTCAAGCAGCCACTTTGAATGCCTTCAAGACACATTTGGATGCTTATCTTGCTGGGATCCTATGATCCCTGCTGACTTCCTGTCCCTGGGGCAGGGGGCTGGATTCAATGTTCATCCGGGATCCCTTCCAGCCCAAATGTCTATGAAACTATGAATCTATGAATATGACACAATGGAAAGTGACAGAATTCCAGACTCAGACATAGTACATGTTAATGTAATTACAAGAGGGATTCTTGTCACAGATAAAATGAGGACACTAATTGCAGAAGCTACTGCTCAGGTTACCACATTGCAAAAAGTAATAACAGCTATTTGTGATGGTTGGCCTGGAAAACATGAACCTAGACAGTACTCTCAGTTCAAGAAAGAACTATTGGTACTGAATGGTTTTTTTGTTCAAAGGCTCATGACTTGTTGTTCCACCAGTGTTAAAGAAAGACATGTTAAACAGAATGTATTAGGGGCATCTAGGCATTGAAAAATGCAAAAGGAGAGCCAAGGGTGATCTATATTGGCTTAACATAAATAATGACATAAAAGATGCTATAAGGCTTGTACAATGTGCCTAAAGTACAGTTCAGTGAAAAGAAAAGAGCCCATGATAGCCATGGAGAAGCCTGTAGCTCCATGATATCAAGTGGGCATTGACTTATTCATGCATGGGGGAAAAATTATGCATTAGTGATGGATTATTATTCTCACTATGCTGAAATTGCATTGCTCAAAACCACAACAACAAATCATCTCATAACTCACATCAAATTGATTTTTGCTAGACATGGAATTCCACAAGTTGTGAGAACAAACAACGAACCTCAATTAAATTATCTTGAGTTTAAAGAGTTTGCAGACAAATATGGATTCCATCACAATACTTTAAGTCCTAAATACCCACATTCCAATGCTCTGGTGGAAAATGGAGTACAAATACTGAGGAAATTGTTGAAAAAAGCTGGCTGCAACTTGTCTACAAATCCCAGAGGCACCTGGAAGCAGGAAGAGGAAGTGATGAGCAATTCTGCAGAGTCCTGCTGTTTGTAATTCTGGACTGCAAATTCCAGAGACCTCACAGACAGCAGGAAGAGGAAGTGAACACACAGCTCTAATGCCCCCTGACTTGTGGCCTGAGCCACTGCAGGAATGTGGCTGCATTTTCTGAATCAAAGGTAAATGTCTGTTCACTTCTGTTTCAATTTCATCTATGCAGCTTAGACTAACCTGCAAAGACTGACTCAATTCATCCTCAGGCTTTTTGACTTTTTGTACCTAGCCTCACAGGCTGTCTGTTGGACAGCTGTGCCATAGAAAAGTCATGAGGAAGCAAGTCACATGGGGAAATGGGAGAAATAAAAATCTGATTAGAAATAATTCTATCCAAATGGTGCTTGCAAGCTCCACAAGGATGCCTGACACTGGACGGTTTTTATATCTTTCCTTAAATTCCAATTAAAATTTGTTAACCTGTAGTTAAGGAAGAATACATCCAGCAGTTTCTAGAGGGAAAACCGAAATGTCAAAAAGTTTGAAAAGTGCAAGATTTTCTTTACGTATTTAGAAAAAATGAACAGCCTATAGTGATAAATTATGGAAATGCCTAGTTATTATTACTTTAACAGTCACAGGACAGAATTTACCCTCCCTCCAGCATAAATGAAGAGAAACTCTAAAAAAGCCAGTGAATTGTATAAAACTGGCGTAAGTGGGAGTTGCCCCAGTCCATTGACAAAGCATACAAATTCAGTGGATTTAGTAGGTTCTGTAGTGCTTAGTAGGTGATTTTAAGATGTTCTTAGCAAAGAGTTCTCAGAGTTTTATCGGGCTATGCAGAAATCTGATTTTTTCTTCTACACAAAATTCTCAAGTTTCAAAACACATTTTGGTTCCAAAAACAAAAATAAAGTTTTCCACAAAACAGAAGCAAAAAAATATTCTTTAGAAAATTTTAGCTGCTGTTTTGGTTCAATCTTTTTTAAATGTATCAGAGACTTTCAACCTGAGAGTCATTTAGTTGAGAACTTTGGTTTTATGAGCTGATGGTTTCTTTTCCTTTTGCACTAGAAGCATATTTGATGTTCCAGTATGTGAAGAAGTCATGTGGGGACCTGGGAATGTTGGTAGTCTAAACAGGAGTACTTTCTATCCAAGTGAAGTTTGCAAGCTCCACACTGGAGCTGCATTGCTGAGAAGCCAGGATTTTGGAAAGTTTGGAAGGCCTCACCCAGAGACTTTTGGTACCACAGCAGTATACCTGGTGGACCACCTCTGAGCCACTTGTTCCTACAGTTCCCAACAGCTTATCGTGTCTATTATACAGAAAGCCAATCTAGAACTTCACAATGGCCCTTCCTGGCTTACACTATGTGTCTGTTTTGTTATTTTTTTTTTAATTTGATCAGATTGGTATGTTCTGGAAATATAGAGATGTGCAAAGAACTGGGCTAAGAGGAGTTTAAACCTGCAAGCTTGCAGTGTAAAGAAAAACAGGACATCATAGTTCAGTATGTCTGGAGAGAGAAAACAAAATCTCTTAAAATTAAACATTAATGCAGTAACATTAGCCTGAAAGATTAAAATCAGGATGTAACCTTGAAAATTCCATATAACTAGGTCAGGCTAAGTGAGCTAAATTCTCTTTTTAGGCAATATTTTGAAAGGAGTTAAAATGAATGAATGAAGAGAAAACTATCTCCATGGGCTATATCCATGAATTTATATAGCTACACCCTAATTCTGTCTCAGACTGTCTGTTTACCCATGGAAGGACTGGTAAAGTGGCTGGCATGTAGCATGCATTACAGATGGATCGGCAATGGCATACATCTGGCATGCCAGCTGTATGGTATTCCCTACTATGCTTTTTCACTCCAACTGCCCTTCAAGGGATATATAGTCTTCCCTGACAGTACTGTGGTGGCACAGCAGAAATAGTAGCAATGGTGGTTAAATCAAACAAACAAACACAAGCCTCTAAATCATTTTTGTTTCTATTACACTATGCACTACAAAACCTCTCTATGGGATCCATGAGGCCATTATTTTAAAGCCAATTCTTTCTTCATGATTTTAACTTTTCTGTTATTGTTGAAAGCTTTGTCCCAGAGAAGCAACCTCTCACAAAAGTCTGTACAGCTGATACTTCAGGAGTACAATACAATAAATGAAAAAAAGAAAACCGTGATTTCTCCAACTCATCATGTTGGCTGTCCATAGAATACAAACAGTAATATATAGCATGCCAAGTGCAAATGCATTTATAAAAGACAAAGGGATGGGATAATAAAAGCAAAGCACCACACCTACTCTTTATAGCCAACCAGATGGAGAAGAGAAATTTAATTATTCTGAGTACCTTCCTCATAACTTTTGCTTTTAGTTCATGTGAGTTATTACAATTACCCAGAACTTCAGCAAACGGTAATTGAGGTGTAAAGTGGCAATTACAAGTGAGCAGCTAGGAATCTGAATGTCCTTGCTTTTTTTTCCCCCCTTAATTATGCATTCCATCTGGAAGTGAAAGATGGGGACATATGCCTACAAAACTAGCAACCAAATGTTATTCTTAAGAAAACAGAACTCTTGTCTACACAGGGGACTGGCATGATTACAGAAGTCAGTGACCAGCTATCAATGGGGCTGCACAAATTCAGAGCGCTAGTGAACTCAGACCAAGGCAATGAGCAACTGTTCATTTCTGGAAATTCTGTGACATTTTCACCACTAGAAATGTTTCTGGGAGAGAAAGTAGTATGGGGTTCAGTCTGCAACTACCCCCTCTTCCCTGCTCCTGTGGTTTCCTTAAACTAGATGATCCTGGTCTGGGAAAGACTTGGGGATTGGAGCTGCTCCAGTCCTCCCATTTCAGAGAGAGGAGGGTCTGGAGAGGGGGGGAGTGGGGAGTGGGTAATGCAGCCGGAGGAAAAGACTTCCCACATTTTCAAAGACTAGTGACACCCAGGTCTGGGAATAATCCACCTCCTGTAGACTGGCCTGGGAGAGGGAAGGGACTGGAGCAGTGGGACAAAGCCCCCTCCCTATTGGGACCTCCTCAGACTGGGAGCTGAGTGGAGTGAGCAACATAGCAAACCTCCCATTCAGTTCTCAAACTGGGGACCCTGGTGAAGGAAGTGGGAAAGAGAACTTTGCCTCATTGCTCAATTCCCTTCCTGGACCAGTCTAGGAGGGGACTGGAGCAGCAGGGCAATGCTTCCTGTCCCTTCCCCTGACCTGGCAGTCCCTAGTCTAGGGAGGTAAGTATTGCCCTGCTTCTTCATTCCCCTCCTGGACCAGACAGAGAGAGTTTCTCTTGCAAGGGAGATCTTCCTGGAAGCTTTTTTCCCAGAAGGGACTTGTTTCCCTCCAGAGAAACTGAGTGAATGCTTGTATGCCCATAGTTTATATCAGAAGAGCAGGGTTTCTTCTGGTAGAAAGATACTGCCAATAGGTGGCCCGAGTTAACATCTGTACTGATGGTGTTTACCCTTTCTTGAAGCCAGGATTCAGAATTAAAAAATGAGTAGTATACAAAATCAGTATGATACCTACATTAAAGGGATTAAACATTTGCTAACAGATCTCAAAACAGAGTTGCTAATGGAGAGACTTAGATTAGTGGCGATGGTTCTACTGGGGTCTTGCAATAATTAGTTCTTAGATGAATACTGTCAATACAGACTGTAACACAATGTAAAAAAATAGTGATTAAGTTTATACATAACTTAAAGGATGATTGAGTAATAAATAATATAGATGACTGATCTCTGGTGGAGATAAATCACTAGGTAAGCTGATAGGAGTTTTAGGAGTTTTTAAATATAGACAAATACATGGATCTATATCAAACAGCAAAGAACAAGGATTGTAGCCAACTAGAGTGTGATTCAAAGCAGTGCTTAGGGACACATGTTTGGCAATAAGTAAACATGATCTTCCAGTGTTAATCTGCAGCAAAAAACATGATGTTTAGATATGTAATCATGATGGCTTTATTACCTTGTATAACACATTAGTAAGACTATTAGTGATATTTTATATCTACATCAATATTATGCATCTAACTCAATATTTTGCTGTAGTTCAACTAGATGTTATTGGGTTGAATATAATAATAACTGGGTGAAAATCAGCTTCCGAGTTGTGCCAAGGGCCAAAATGGATTATCAAAAAGGTCCATTCTAACATCTAAATCTACATCTACAAACATATGAAAATTCAGTCTACTCTGAAGTGTCAAAATGAAGTTTCCCATTTTTAAATTCAATTTGGTTAAGATGATTGCCAAGTTATAAAGAGGACAAGAAAAATTAAAATAATTATGATGAAGAAGATTAAAAACTAAGTCTTACAATATTATCTATCAAAATGAGTGACAATATTGCCAGTTTGAATCATCAATTCAATAACCTGGTCCATTTAATTGAATTATTTTTTTCCCTAAATATGATTTTAAAATGTATGGTTTGTTTTTTAACCAAGATTCAAAAATTTTAGCTAATAATAAGCAAACCCAAATTATTAAGGGAGATAACACTAAAATTACAGTAATTTACGTCAACTTAAACTAGAATAAAAATCCATGACAAAATTAACAACTGCAGCTCATTCATTACGCAGTAATTGCTAAATAACTGTAAAAGACATTACATACTGTTCATTAGTGTTGTAATTAGTACAGCTTTCTCCATCAGCTCTCATGTACATCTGTATTTCTGGAAAAGGAAGGCAAATATAATTACTTACCAAGATGGTGGTAACAATTAAAGAGCGATTGGATAGAGAATCTGTGATGTTTGCTGGTTTTCCTTTCTGATTCTCCGTCATATTAAGGCCACTCGCTGGATCCCAAGTTCCAATCTATAAAACAGCATATGCACTTTATAAATTGCCCATCAATTGTACCTAGGCACCTAGGAAAGAATCCTGTAAGGGAGAAGTTAAGACTGCTAACACTTATTATTCACCTCTGCTACATTATCTGCTGTCATTATATTAAACTCTGCTTGTTTAAAATATGATTCACTGCACTTCAAAGTGTGTCTGGTGAAGTGTGACATTAAGGGGCAAAATGATGCACAGAATTTCTGAAGTCACTCTCAGTGCTTAATTTTCCATTTAAACTTTCATTCTCCAAGCTAAACCACATCTGATAACTTAATAGCTGGGTGGAAATTCACTGGCAGAGAATACAGTATCACTTTTGCAAATGGATTTATCCCTTCTTATCACAGACAGCATAAGGGCACAAAAATATGTTCTTTGGAAAACTTAATGGGGAAGATTCAAAGTAAATTAAGTATAATGGCTTAATTGATTTGCAGATAAAGGTTCAGTACATATATTTTTTGACATTTAGTGCCTTGAAGTTCTTGTTCCAGTGAAGTCAGTAGGAGTTCTGCCTTAGGAGTTCAGGATTACATCTTACATTTCTGATTCACTGCTGCATCACTTCTTAAGCTTAGAAGTAACCAAGCAGTGAAGTCAAGACCTTAAATTTTATCTTAAAGCATAAGATAATTTCAGTTTTTTTAGTTTACTTTAATTCATTATGGTGTAGAGTCTTTACTCGTAATCATTATCAAAAAATGGCCAGGACAGTTTTACTCAGAATTTTAAGCTGCATCATTCTTGCCGTCACACTTGAATTATGTCTATGTATTAATGGGGGGGTTGGTTTTGTTTAAATGTGAGCATAAAAAAAGCAACTGGAAAGAACAACACTTAATATCCTCTCTAGCACCCTTTCACAATGTTGGGTTCTAAAGAAGTATTGCAACATGGAAGTAGGTTGAAATACATAAGTCACCAAGGAGTCACCTCACTGGCTGGGAAAGCAGCAAAATCCTGAAGCAATGAGAACCCAAACAGGTAAAGGAGAGAAAAGTAATTCCATCCAAACTTCCTTCTGCTGCTGCCTCTATTTCAGCTCTCAGCTGGCTCCTTTAGCAGTTGAGAGAGAGAGAGAGAGAGATGGCACCAGGAAGCAGGGAAAATATCACAGGGTATGTGCGGGTGGCTACAGATTATCCCTGAATGCAAGGATCAGCCCCACACCAGCCCCTGTTCACCCAGATTGGGCCTTGTGCTGGCCCTGCCTCCCTGAGCACCCAATCTAGTGCATAGGGCCATGCTATTGTTATTATTTTTTGCTTCTGGAGCCACATGCCTGCCTAGCCAAAGTGTAGCCTACTGAATAAGCTCAGTAACCGTTGTAGATGCTTTCAAATCTACACTGCCCAAAAAATATGATTGTCAACTGTGTATAAATTTCACTAATCTGGCCAAAAATGCCAATTACATGGCTAGGTATATACCATTTTGGTGCAAAAAATGAGTTGGGATTCTGGCCTAAAACAGCAGTTGGCAAGCTTTTCAGCCTGTGGGCCAGAACGCCCCAGGTCAGATCACAGGTAGGTAAGTGCTACAACTTGTCCACCACTGCAGCTTCTTTTCACTGTGGCACAGGTTAAGCTTCTGCCACTGCACTTTCTCTTTGCCATAGCACAGGAAAAGCTCTCACCACAACATGAGAGAAGCCCTGCTGCCAAATACCATTAAAGCTTCATGTCTGTGGGCAGGATCCAATGACTCTGTAGACTGTGTCTGGCCTGTGTGACATAGATTGCCAACCCCAGGCCTAAGCCAACAGGGAAAGCAAAGGAGAAATATAGTAAAAAGCACCATCTGAAGTCTCCTATTAAGAAATCTCAAAATGTTCCATTCTGTAACCTAAAGGATTCTGGGAAATGATACACTGTAAGCCAGATTTTCAGACACTCGATGGGCACAAAAAAAATCAAAAAATGTTAAAAGCCATTAGGCATAGTATGTTAATAGAATGTTTCTTAGGGAAAGGGAGGAAGGACTCAGAGAGGAAACCACAGAAGTCTGGGAATGACCAGGCAGAGGAGAGGGGACTTTGTCTTGCCTCTGCTCTTCCCTCCAAATGCTGATCTGCAATTAGGTTAATCCCTACTGTTCTTGAATACCTCTGTATTCCAGCCTCAGATCATTAATCAATGAATTGTACAGATACAGGTATCTAAGAAGAGATATCTGAGAACTTCATATGTATTTGATACTGCATTTACTCCATTCCAAGACAAGGTATTTTCCCCCATTCATCATGGGGAAAACAAAGCCTCATCTCCAAATGGAATATCACAGCTGGGAGCTGTGGGAAGCAGCTGTGCAGGAAGCCTAGCTGGGCCAGGGATAGTATCAGCAGCATGCAGAATTTAGTCCCTACCTGGCTCAGGTTCCCCGGTCTCCCTTGCCGGCCAGGGAGCCAGACAGGGCTAACTATGCTGCTATTGCAGTCTCTGGCCAGCTGAGCTCCTGGTGGAGCAGCTGTTCACAGCTGCTAGCTGGAGCAGTCTGACTCAGCTGTAGCAGGCATGGGGGAGCTCCAAAGCCTCTCCTGTTCCATGCTAGAGAGCAGCTGTGCGGGGAGTCTGCCTCTGGAGCATGGGGGAGAGGGGCGAGTGAGGAGTGGGGCCAGGTAGGAAAGGAGGAATCTGCTCCCTGAAAAGCCAGGCTCCTGCAAAGCTGCTCTCTGCAGCATGGGGCAGGAGTTGTACTTGGGCTCCACCTGCACCCAGATCAGCAGAGAAATCAGCAGAAGGAGAGACAGGCAAGGAGGCAAGTGGGGGAGGAACAGGCAGAGGGGGGGAAGTGGTAGGAGTACAAGGGGTAGGGGGCAGGCAGCCTGCTCCTGCTTTTCCCCCAGTGGTGATGCGTAGGGGGTGCATAGGAGTACATGTGCACCTCTTGAGAGTGCCAGTGCACCCTCTGACCAGCCATGCTCGCTGCTTAGGCGAGGGGCAGGGGGAGCAGGCAGGCATGCTGGTCTCCCCTTCACCCCCGCCCCCCTGCAAGTACCAGCTGGGGTGTGGTGCTCCCAGAAGCAGCCACAGCCACTTCCAGAACCAGCTCTGTGATTGACCGTGGGGGGACCCCCCCTACAGGTTACTGACTAAGGTGGCACCAGTCACCCACATTTTCCCCTACATATCCCCCACCCCCGCTTTCCCCTTACCTTACTCTCCACCCCTTGTTTCTCCCCAGCTGCCCCCGATTTCTCCCTACTTTCCCCCTGACTCTGCTTCCCCCACTTGCTGCCCTGCCACAGCTTTTCTGCTGCAGCAGTAAGGAACATGTCTAGAATCAGTCATAAGCAATTGAAGATTTACACATTAGAATTCTGGTTTTCTCTAATAATATTAGAGTATTATCAACTGTATCATTTAAACGAGGACCTTGAGTATCCAAAACTATCTTACTTTTTTCTATAAATGGTGGCAATTATAAATGCACATTATTTTTTTTAAAGAATTCTGAATAAATCCCTTTAAAATGCAAGGAATATATTCTCTTTATGCTGTCTTAGTATGATCTGTACCAGGTGAGCAGTTTCAAATGATTACACCAGATAATACCAGATATTTTTATACACTGCTATTGTTCACAACTAAATGCAGCATAACAACATTCTACTAAAAGCCTTTATTCCCCAAGAATAAAGTTTAAGTGGAAGATTAACCTTGGCACTGAATCCACTGCTATCAATTTGTTTACTGCAAGTGTTTTAATTCTAAAGCAGTCTCAAGAATTGAATAGATTTAATAACACATGTTCATTGGAATCTGGAAAACAAATAATTCCCTCAAGGTGAAAAACACAGTGAAATCAAACCAAGCTACTTTATTATGTATAATTACATAATACATTCCAGCCCCTTTGTAGCATTTTCTCAGAACTCTAAACATGTTGAGTGTTATAAGAGAAATATTAAAGGGAAAGTTTTACATGGCAGCTAGAGCTTGGATGGAAAAGAGATTTTCCATCTCCCAAAACTGAGATTTCAAAGATTTTCCGGCTCTACGTTACTACAGAACTGAGAACTTGCAAAATTTTTCACAACCAGAAAAGAAAAACAAGAGAAAAACTCTCTTCCTGAAAAACAGACAGTCAGGTGCACTCATCTGGGACATGAAAAGCCCACTCTGAGAAGCTGGAAGGGCACTCAGCATGTGTTAATGAGCGTTAACATGCTGGCACATTTTACTTTCTGCCCCAAAAATGTTAAACAAAAATGTTAGCCATCTTGAACTCCTTCATATTCTTTTTGAACCTACTATATTTGTCAGGAACAGTCTGATTTAATACAAACCTCTAGACCCTGAGGGGCATTTATTACATTCACCTTAAAAATGAGCTTTACTGACTGTGTATCTATATGTCAAGGGAGTTTACTCTTGTATCACTCTGAGACTTAATCAACAAATATTTCATGTTTTAATGTAGTGCCTACTCAGACACAGTAGAAAAAATAAGTAATTTTATGAATAAGTAGATACTCTTTCATTTTCCTTTTTTTTTTTTAACTCCCCCCCAATTGCTTTTATTCTGGTACTGAAAACTGCATGCATTATCCTAGTTGTAGTATCTCAAGTAGTGTATCAAGTGCATCACCTCTCTGTTCCATTATGCACGTTTTCCAAGTATGCAGCTAAAAAAATCACACCAGCTTTTCAACCCCAATACATGACAAGTTCATGTACAGTTTATCACCTGCTTGTTCTTTTTTATATGTATTAGATATTTCTAAAGTGCTCATTATCGTAGTACCTAGCTGTCATACTTTAACCTTTGGGGTATTATTGCATTCCATTTATGTCCTTCCCTATTAGAAGTTTCATTAAAATATCAAAACCTGATTTCTCTTCTAGATGAATCTGGCACTATTATCCTGTTTTTTCTAATTCTGTATGTTCCATTTACTTGTCCTCCATAGTATTATTAACAATTTTTTTTAACCTAATGAATATGCAACTCACGTCCTCTTCCAAGTCATTAACAAAGATGTTAAATAAAACCAGGTTTTGCACTGACATACCAGACAACACTCCTAATTCAATTTATGCCTTTTATCTTCATCCTATGCCTATGCCCTTAAACCAGTTTTCAGGCCACTTAGGCCACACAAAGGCATTATATGTTTCTACTAGGAAAAATGCTGTTCTCTACTTAGAAACTACAAGCAAACAAGTGCCACGAGTGGTGGCTGTGTGCTGGCAGTGTTTCTGCCCACCATGTGGGAGATCTGGGTTCAAGTCCCAGCTGAGGTGACTTGGGGTAAGTGAGATAACAAGAAGCAAATTTTCTGGGATAGGCTTCACCTCTCCCCTAAAGGCAAGTGTGTCTTCTCTTCCAGGTTGGCTGATCTTGTATGGCAAGCTTTAAACTAGCATTGCCAGGGGAGGGGGCTACAGAAAGACAAGGAGACACCACCTGAGCAAAACAAGTAACAAATGCTAGGAGTACCCATGTAAGAAACAGGAGTCCAAACAGTCTCCCAAGTTGGGGGGGTGGCACATGCAGCTAGGAAAGGCCTTAAATGCCTATATACCAATGCTCATAGTATGGGGAATAAGCAGGAGGAACTTGCCCTCAGAATAGCCAGTTCAGACCCAGACATAATAGGGTTAACAGAAACTTGGTGGGATTTGTCCTAGGACTGGGCAGTTAGTCTTAGGGGCTATAGGCTTTACAGGCAGAATAGGAGAGGTGGGGGTATGGTGTTCTGTGTCAAGAAGCAATACATATCCTCTGCCAGCAGAATGGTGTCAGAGGAGGGGCAAGCTGGAGTGCTCTGGGTCAAGGTACAAGGGGGCTGTGGGGAGAGGGATTTGACAGTGGGGGTCTACTACTGACCCCCCCAACCAAGGGGAGGAGCTGGACCAGGATTTTTTGAGCCAGCTTGCAGAGGCACTTAAGGCAAGGGATGTAGTTGTCATCGGTGATTTAAATTACCCATCTCGAAACCATCTTGAGCCAGGTCGAACTGTTCCAGGAGGTTCCTGGCAGAGATACAGGACCTCCGCTTAATTCAGGAGGTGTGCAGCCCCACCAAAGGAAATGCTCTGTTGGACCTGGTTGTGGCCACAGGCAACAACCTGGTAAGGGGCCTCCAGGTCCTTAACCACTTGGGTGATAGCGATCATCGCTTGCTGGAATTCACCATCCAGCACAGGGTGTCAAGGGCCTGCAGCAAGGCAGTAGTAGTTCTAGACCTCAAGGAGGCCAACTTCAACAAGTTGAGGAGATAAGTGGGACAGGCACTGGGGTTCTCAAGGGCAGGGGAACTCAGTGCCCAAGATGAGTGGTCGTTCCTTAAGGAGATGATACTCAGGGCCTAAGGGGTGACCATCCCAACAAAAAACAAGGGGGACAAGAGTGCCCCAGAACCTCCCTGGCTCACCAAGGGTGTCTGGGAATGCCTGATTGCCAGAAAGGTGGTGTACAACCAGTGGAAGGAGAGTAGTATCTTCAAAGATACTGCTCGGGCCTGTAGGGAGGCTGTCAGGAAAGCTAAGGCAGACATGGAGCTACAACTTGCATCCAAAATCAAAGATAACAAAAAGTCCTTTTTCAAATATATAGGGAGGATGAAGAAAGCACAGGAAATGTGGGGCCCCTGCAAGATCCTCTGGGCAATCTGATGGTTGTGCCAGAGGAGAAAGCAGACCTCTTTAACCAATTCTTCACCTCTGTTTTCTTGTGCAGGGACCGGGACTTCCCCACTGTGATGCCAGACAGACTCAAGGGGAATGCCTCCAGACCTCAGGTTAGGGAGGACCAGGTTAGAGAGCTTCTGGAGGGGCTGGACATGTTCAAATCCAGATGCTCTCCACCCCAGGGTGTTGAGGGAGCTATCAGGGGCTATTGCAGGGCCCTTGGCATGGCTTTATGAGCGCTTGTGGTGCTCGGGCCAGGTGCTAGATGATTGGAAGGTAGCCAATGTGATCCCCATCTTTAAAAAAGGGAGGAGGGAGGACCTGGGCAACTATAGGCCCGTCAGTCTTACCTCAATCCTAGGGAAACTCTTTGAGAAGATCATCATGGAGCACATCTGCAATTGGCCAGCCTCAGAGGTGATGTTCAAGGGCAACCAGCACAGTTTCATTAGGGGCAGGTCATGTCAGACCAACCTGATTGCATTTTATGATCAGGTCACAAAAGCCTTGGATGCAGGTGTTGCCGTGGATGTAGTCTTTCTGGACTTCAGCAAGGCCTTTGACACCATCTCCCACCCCATCCTCATTAACTGATGCCTACACAGTCAGATGGATTGCAGATTGGCTGAAAGGTCATACTCAGAGGGTGGTGGTGGATGAGTCATATGTGACCTGGGGAGAAGTGGGCAGCAGAGTCCCCCAGGGCTCGGTCCTTGGGCCCGCACTGTTCAATCTTTTTATCAGCGATTTGAATGAGCACCCTGTTTAAATTCGCTGATGATACCAAAATTTGGGGTGAGGTGAGCACGCTAGTAGGGAGGGAAAGACTGCAGCAAGACTTGGATAGGTTACAGGGGTGGGTTAGCAAAAACAGGATGTGCTTCAACACCGAGAAGTGCAGGGTGCTACACTTGCGCACTAGTAACCAGCAGCACACTTATAAGATGGAAAACTCCCTTCTTGAGAGCACAGAGGCAAAAAGGGATCTTGGAGTCATTATTTACTCCAAGATGAACATGGGCCGACAATACGAGGTCATGGTTGGAAGGGCTAACCGCACCTTGTCGTGCATCCACAGGTGCATCTCTAGCAGGGCAACACTGATCAGGCCACAACTGGAGTACTGTGTCCAGTTCTGTGCACTCCACTTCAGAAGAGATGTGGACAACATTGACAGGGTCCAGAGGAGGGCCACCTGCATGATCTGGGGACAACAGGGCAGATCCTACAATGAGAGACTGCAGGACCTGAACCTGTTCAGCCTTCACAAGAGAAGGCTGAAGGGGGGACCTGACGACCATCCATAAACTCACTAGGGATGACCAGAAGTGTTTTGGAGAGACCTTGTTTCCCCTTGTGCCCCCTGGCATAACAAGGAATAATGGCCACAAGTTGTTGGAGAGTAGGTTTAGATTAGACATCCGTAAGAGCTACTTCACATTTAGGACAGTTAGGATCTGGAACCAACTTCCAAGGGAAGTGGTGCTGGCTCCTACCTTGGGGGTCTTTAAGAGGAGGCTTGATGCCTATCTGGCTGGAGTCATTTGAGCCCAGTTTTTTCTCCTGCCCTGGCAGGGGTTCAAACTTGAAGATCTATAAGGTCCCTTCCGACCCTACTTCTATGATTCTATGAAGTGTTCATTCAATTTCTTCCATGAGAAACTGGCTCCTGCTGGGATAGACATCTTCCAGGTGTTAACCTGGAAGGTTTCCCTTGCAAAAAAAAAATACTTTTGCAGAAATGAATGCTTCCCTCCTCATTTGGTCCTGGACAAAGCCCCACCACTCCCCTCCCACAGCGTATGGGAAAGGAGTTAGAGCAAGTTGCCCCTTGCCCACTACCTGCTCCTAGGGACCGTTTCCTGGGGAGCAGGTCTGGGGGGTGCAGGGGGTTGTCTTGATGTTCCCTCATTCTGCTGAGAAGAGTTGAGTCCAGAAACTCTTTGTCTCCACGCTCCTTCCTCCCTGGACCAGTCTGGGAAGGAGACAGGGGCTTTGCCCTCCTACTCAAGTTACCTCTGCAACCGGTCTGGGAGGAGACGAGAGCAACTCACTATGCATTCCCCAGACTAGAATCACCCAGGTCTGGCAAAGGCACAGAAAACAGGAGAGAGGGACAGCTTCAGGCTCAAGATTTCCAGCAGTGAACATTTCTGAGAAATTTCCACTTCTAAAAATGAATGCCTGTTCAAGGCGTTGAGAGCATTCCTATGCAAGGCAATCTAATTCTTTTACAAGCAGAAGTTCAAGAGTCAGTATGTCTGAATTTATTGTACCATACACTTACTGATCTCTTCTAATTCCCTAAGGTTATTATTTTCATATAGTGTAAAAAGGTCGGCAGTTCTGTCTGCTAAGATATTCTTCTTTTTACTTTTTTTTATTGTTGTTACTTCTGTCATCCTCTAAGGCCAAAAGTTTCAAAAAACAGGTAGCTCAAGTCAGGCTTCTACATCCACGCTTAGCTTTTTTTTTGAGTTTTGAAAATGACAGCCAGCTGCTACCACAGCTATATTTGGATTAGCAATGAGTATTATTTACATTAATTCCTTTTACAGTTATACTTAAAACATGAAAAAGCCCATTACTTGGTGCCAAAGTAGCTTCTTTCCATTTCTCTTATGTTACAGAGTAAAGATTTAGGCATTCTGTCCTTGGAAAAATGTTTATTAGTTCCCTCTGAAGTTTTAGGAAGCTACAGTGTTTGCTGCAAACTGTTGTACCCCAATTTCATGTCAGGTTAGAGACTTATAAATACTATTTAAAACTTTTTACAGCATTTTCCAGTGTTAAAATTGGAAGGGTGCACTACTGCACCCCCTCCAGTAAAGAGTATAGAATTGATAAATATCAGGTATTGGTTTATTTCAGAGGTGCACTGATACATCCATCCAATATTGGATATTGGATTGGTACCGATATAAAGAAAATTGGCTGAATCAGAAATTGGCCTGATGTGGCCAATAATTTGGCCGATAAGTTCCCATGCATGCACACAGCTTCAGTACAGCATGCAGACAGCTGAGAGAGCTGTGTGCAGCTGGTAAGTCCATTGTGGACAAGGGGAGGGGGGAGGGAAGAGGTGTGGGGGGGTAGATCATCACCCCCATGGTGAGGGAGGGAGTGGGGCATGGTCTGGAACAGGTGCTGTCCAGCCAGAGCAGGGCAGGGCATGGGACAGAGCCACAACTTGTCTGGTGGGGGTGGCTCCCACCCCGGGAGGGCATGGGGGAGCGCGTGCCCCTGGGTCTGTGTGGGGCATGGTGGGTGGGCTGCAGCTGCAGGCTGGAGCCAAGGCTGCACCAAGCTCTTCTTGGTAGTGGCTGGGGTGGGGCAGGCAGCAGTGGTGCTAGGAGCGGGACTATGGGGTGGGGGGCTGCAGCCAACCCAAATTTTGCCATAGCTCCCCCATTGTCCCTCCCTTCTGAATGCTGCTGCCACCTGCCCACCACAGCCCCATCGCAACTCCTTGCCTCCACCCACATGCCAGGAAGAGCTGAGGCTGCTCCAGGCAGCAGTGCTGAGAGGTGGGACTATGGGGGACTTAGGGAAAAATTTGGGGTCGCTGCAGTGCCCCACCATAGCCCTGCTCCCAGTGCTGCAGCTGCCTGCCCCAGCCCAGCACCCACCAAGAAGAGCCCAGCACAGTCTTGGCTCCCACATGCAGCTGCAGCCTGCCTGCCCTGCCCTGTCCCACACAGACCCAGGGCACATGCTTCCCCCATGTCCTCTCAGGGTAAGCACAGTGACAGGAACCTCCCTTGCCTCGGCATCCCCTGGATAAGCCACAGCTCCATCCCATGTCCCACCCTACCCAGCTGGGCAGTGCCTGCCCTTGCCCCTTTCCATCTCTCACCACAGGAGGAATTGATCTGCCCCCCTCCCCTTCCACCACAACTGACTTACCAGCTGCATGCAGCTGTATCAGAAAGTGGACCAGTATCAGCCAATAAAAATCAGCTATCAGTACCAGCCCCCAAAATCTGTATTGGTACACTCCTAGTTTATTTCATTTCCAGTGGTTTGCTAGTAGCAATCCATAGCTTATTTATGATCAGAAACAGTAGGGAAGAAAACATATTCCATGATCGATATTTACCATGTACAGTTGTACCAATTGTGAGAACTTACTCCCAGGGAACTGCAGACATGTGCCAAAATTCTCAAATGTGGATGACTAAAATAATTTATTGATATTTAGTGGATTTAGATCTATCAAGTGTCACTATGCAAGCATATCTGTAAAATGTAGCCGCTTAAATAAGAGGTTTGATTTTCAGAGGTCCTGGTTCTCTTTTGTCCTCTTGTCACCTTCTAAGACAGCCCTTCCACTTTAAGTCAGATGAAGCTGCAAAATCCCTATATTTATGAGATCAAATCCTAGAGGAATTGAGAAACCACAACTTCCATTTTCCGATCAATAGTGCGCCAAAGTATTAAGTAACTACCTACAGCAACCCCAACCTGGTACTGTACAGAACCCTGTTCTTTGGAAGAATTATGAAGTGCTCTATTGACATAAAAGTTAATACCTTTCTCCTTTACTTCTTTATATTATATGTATAGCATGGGAAAGAAGGCCAAAACTTGTAACAAAAATGCTATATATCCATCTTCATGGCTAGGGACAAAAGTTACAAATAAACCAGTTTAAGTGATCAGAAACTAGTTTAAACCTGTAACAAAACAGAATTTAAATATATTTAAATGACTTAGAAAATGGCTGAAATGGGTTTAAGATAAATCTGGTTGGATGTAGTATCAGACTTAACTGATTTAGGTGAAACCAGTTTAGGGAACTTCTGTCCCAGACCCCTTCCTGTTTCAAATTAACTCACAGTCCCCCAGCATCCCATGATGCTTGCAGCCCTGGACTGTGCTGTCTGCTCAAGCGGAACAGGGTTGGTCCCACCCCTCTGCTCCTTAGCGAGAGCAGTATCACTATTTACTGGCTGAGAAGGGGTTCGGGGTAGGAAACCTGGCTCTAAGTTCTAGTCAGGGTCTGCCTGGAGAGAGTGGAACAGCCCCTCAAGTGTTTTACCCTGCTAGGGGTCTGCCTGGAGGGGGTGGAGCAGCCCTTCAAGTCTTTTCCCAGATGCTGGCCTGGCCTGCAGGCTGAGGCAGAGTGTAGGGAGAGGGATTTAAACCCCCATTCCCCTTCCAGCTCAGCCTGCCAGGCTGGCTGGTATCTGGCCATACCCCTTGCTCCTCTGCGTGAGCAGAGAGCAGGGGAAAAGCCAGGCAGGGGCTGCTTGGGGTCCCTTGCAGGTGGTGGAGGAGGTTTTAAAGCCCTCTCATCCCCCTCCACTTCAGTATGCCAGCCTGGACAGGGTCTGACCACCCCCCACCCCACTCTCACCACCCCACACACACACTCCTCCACTCAAGCAGGGAGCAGGGAAAAAACCAGGGAGGGGTTGCCCCCAGGCAGACCCTGGCTAAGGTCCAGGACCAGGGAGGGTTTTAAACTCCCTCTCTCCTGACCTTAGCCTGCGAGCCGCTGGCTTCAGTGTTACCATGCCTCCCACTCAAGCAGGGGGTGGGGTCCAGCTACAAGGTACACCCAGGCTACAGTCCCATGCAGCAAAGGACAGCCTCCCCATCTCAGCCTGTGAGCTCCTGGCCAGGGAGTGGCCAGAACCCTGGCATGGGCTGCCTCCCTCCCCTTGAGCAGGAGATGGAAGCCTTGCAGGGACTTCCCCCCCACCCCCAGGCAAACCAGAGTTGGGGTCCCATGTGGGCCCAGGGTGTAGTTTAAAGCCCCCTTCTGGCCTCAGCATGCTGGTCCCAGGCTGGGGCCTGACCATACCCCCTCCATTCAAGCAGGGACAGGATGGAAAGCCTTGGAGGACTTCTCTCCTCCTTTCCCTTTGGCAGTTGCTCTAACACCCTGCAACTTCTCACCTGAACCACCGCAGGCATATGGCACAATTTCTAGAATCAGTTAAGAATGTCTGCTCACTTGCTTCTCAGTTCAAGCTATGTAGTTTAGACTAACCTGCAAAGATTGGATTGATTCAGCCTCTGCTTTTTTGTCTGTCTGTACTTAGCCCATGAGAAAAATGCTGGACCTGGAAAAAATGTGGTATGTAGGTTCCTCTGCCTCTCTGAAATCCAGCTGAATTATGTTACAATTAACACCTGTTTTGGACTTGGCTAATGGGGCAGATTTTCAAATGAATTTCTGTATCTCATAACCATAATCTTCCATTGAAACTAAGAATTTAAATAAGTTTACATGTTTTCAAAAGTCTTCAGCACAAAGGAGCTCTCTTCAGAAGCTGTGTTCTGTCCTTCTGCTGAAAAACTAGAGATTTCTTTTAGGTCTCAGAATTATTTTGAAAAACTGAGATTCAATCTTGCCCCTATTGCAATCACTGAATGTGTAGCCATCTCTGATCTGAATCTTTGACAACTTTTGAATCTTGGATATTGGCCATGTGTTTTGCCCCAGTTAACTTTACTATTTTATACCAGAAAGCTGTTGAAACTTAATATAAATACACAGAATCCTTTTCCATTCATCATTATCTTTCTATTACTCCAGAGTTCTATAATTTCACCCATAAATATAATCAGCCCTCCTCTACTGAATATACATTTGTAATTTTTTCATAGGAATTTAAACTTGTTACACTTATGTAGAAGTAATTATCTTACTTGACTAGAAAAACAGACAAAGACCAGAACTGGTGATACTGCTTAATTCAGTTAAATGTTCTGAGATAAGGAATCCCACACACCTTGGGTTATCCTTAGGTTATCTTGATATCTTGCCCTGTGCATAGATAGTTTGTTTAAGTAAACTTCCAAAATTTCTGTGTAATTTACTATTGTTTTGTTTCTTCAAGGTGTATTTTTTATCTCTTTCTCTGTCTTAAGTATAAATATGCTTGTAACCTTAGAAAGTCTCAGAAATCCTTTGAAACAGACAAGTGGGTGATTCCCCTTGCTGTCTGGAATTCTCCCTGTGATCACAGTATAGCCGTAAATAAAGAAAAGCTGGCTCTGTCAGTTCTGATTCAACCACAGTGCGAAGTTTGATTTCTTCCACACTTAAAGTGCTCCCTGTTCATTTTTGGTATTTGCTTATTTATATTTATATTTGTGTCTGGTGACTGTGTTCTGTAATCTCTTTGTGGATATGAATTGTACATATTGCACGGAGTAAAATACTTGAAGTGTTGAAAGCAATGTTTTACCTCTACATCCTAATTTGGTATCAGCAATTTATTTTAGTCATCATAAATATGAAGGTTCCCCCCCTCCCCCCAGGATATTCATGAAATGTGACTTTTCATGAGCACACAAATGTGGCCCCACATCCAATGTAACATGATGGTATAACCTGGTATAAATAGCCTTTTCCCAGGAAATATATATATATTGTTCTGTACTTCACATGACTCTCAGTAAATATACTGATCATCTTACATACCTTTTCAAGACCTTCCTCCTTGAGGCTGATCACATCTAAATCAAAATCTGTCCTTAAGCCATTGGTTTTGTTGAAAGTTATCCTGCCTGTGAGGCCTTCCCAGTGGGCCTATAGAAGAAGAAGACAATAATAATTTCTATAAATAAGAATAATAGAAAGAACAAATTAATATTTGTAAAATGGGATAGTTAATTATTCATTACATTTAAATAATTTACCTTGTGGCTGATTTAAAAAAATCATTTCATATGCACTTCTGAGATTCTTAGGGTTCTTTGCTAATTAAACCAAACTTTCTTTAATCTTTTCACACAATTTCTTAAGAGTTCTCTATTTTCACCCATAAAATGGTTTCACTTAAGGTGATAAAAGGATGTTTCCATAAAAAGTTATTTCAATATTTACAATTTCCATTTTATTCCCTCCCCTATAGACTGGGCTTGTTTCTTTTGTCTAGGAGGATGTCTTAAGAACATTTCATGTGTGGCTTGAGGTGCCCAGTCATTAAAATCTCACTGGGACAACTGACATGGAAGACACTAAGGCCGCGTCCAGATAAGCATAGCTGGGCGCTATATTGCACATTTCATTGTTCTCTGCACCACAAGGCAGCAATGTGGGGGGGGGTGTTGACAGCTGGGTACCCAGGGGTCAAAAAAACCTGAGAAGAAAAAAAGAGCGGTGCATGTGGCATGCACTGCCGAAAGCCAGAGCCTGGCCAGCTGGAGCTGTGCTTCACTGCTGACCAGGATCCATGTGGCAGGATTTCCACTGCTGCAGTGCTGCCTCCCCAGTGCTCGCCCCAGCCTTCCCTACCACACCTGAGGTAACTTGTCCTGCCTGAGTGCACCAGTGACATAGGCATCCCCAGGGAACCAAATGTCCATGCACATCTGGATATTGCTAAATGACTACCTCTCAGAAGTCTCTCTCCTTTATTTAAAAATGCACAATATATTATTTTCTAATGGCTTAGAGATGACATATCATTCATAAATAGTAGAGCCAAATTATAGCATCATTGATAATAGGACTATTAATTTGTATTTATTACATAGTCTCCATCACCTATTCTCTTTTTCAAAAGGAAGAGTTGTCCAAAGACCAGTTATTATCTTGAAAGTATGCATCACTAAAATAGTGATTTTACCACCCAGATGTATTATTGATACCTTAGTATTTCATATGATGGAAATGGGAAATACAGTAGTGGCAGCCAGACATCTATGGGCCAAAAAAAATGAACCCTGTGTAGTGCTGTGTAGATCTTCAATGTCCTAAATAATCCCTGATTGTATAATCGTTACATTTTAAATAAAAATCCAGGAGAAACTGCCCTTCCATAAAAAAAGAAAACATGTAAATAATGGATATTTATGATAGAAAACAATCCAGGGACAAACAGAATAAACACCAGAAAATATTAGTGCAGATCTGTCACCCTTTTGTATTTATTTTATATTTATAAATTGTTCCCAATTTCTCCTGCAGCAGGAAGAGTTTTCAATTACATATGCTGCCATGACTGCAAGTTTCCCCACATACCAAAAAGCAGAAAGAGATCCACCTGCCAGGGAAAAAAAATCTGAATCAGAGCAGAATGAGAATATGAAGAAAGGGAGGAAAAGTAGGGAAGCAGAACATATTTTATTAGTGACATACCTCTTTAATGAGACTCATAAAGCGGGTCCCAAAGCGCCATGGCTTGTGCCGATTACACTGTAATGAACTAACAGTCATCTGTGGGAACTGCTGGACAGCCACTGACACCACATGAACTGCATCATACATTAAAGCAGCATCCGTCTGAAATTAGAATGAAATCAGTGTAGTGAACATAAAATTGAATGACAGGAATGAGAGGGGAAAAAATCTGTCCTGCTGTTCGATATGATGCAAAGAGAAAACAATTTGACTGCTTGTGCAGTACTGTCAAAAGCAGCCTGGTTACCAAGTTCATATACCAGAAACATCAAGCTCTTCAGTTTCAGCTTTTCTTTTTTTAATCCTGAAATAAGGGCCCAATTACCAGCTATCCACAACCATTGTGTAGCAATGACATCTATGATAACTTGTTTTTGTATTTAAAAAGCTGTACGTTAGAAGCCTGTATAAATCACACTATACATGTATATGTCAGTGAACATGTTATTCCCTTGACTGAGAAGAATAATGAAAAATTAGCAAAGGCCACAGCTAAAAAGTACAGAGAACATGGAAATATCCATTTATTTCCATTGTATAATTATGGAAAAAAATAAAATCTCAAAGGTGTTCAGCATATTTGCTAATCACTTTTGCAGGTATAAGCATAATCCCTAGAGTTGACTTGACCAATATCCCCTATAAATGGGAGACAATTTAGAATTACACTGAAATACAGATGCATCATTTTAATTGCTATCTTGTGTCCTTTGAAATAAATAGTCTGTTCAGACCCAGAATAGATTAACTAGTCTTGTTCTACCAACAGCACTGAGCCAGCTTCTCAGTATATTCTGTAATATGATGTTTTGAGAAACGAATATGCCTCTTCTACTACACCTGATAAACAGAGGAAAGCCTTGCCACCAAAACAGAAGAGGACTTCAGAGACTCAGCTGGTACAAATGAACTCTATGCCATCTGCTCAGTATACCTTAGAGGAAAAGGACCTATTTCCCCTTCTCATTCACATAATTAGTGAGCTGTGAAATGAGTTCTTTAATGGATAGGAAACCTGGAGATTATTGCACTTGTCACAATATAATACAATGCAATACAAAATGAGCTTATATAGTGCCTTTCATGCAAATGCATCCCAAGGCACTTTACAATAAAACTAAACATAAAAATGCAAAAGTGTTCTGCCATTATGGATCATAAGCTAGTGTTAAAAGAGAGAATATACTTTTAGATTTCAATTGGTCTCCTGAGGTGACATTGCATAAATTCACATAGGAATAAATTCCAATTTTAAAATAGCCAGTGCACTGGTTTGGGAGATGATCTTAAGCAGCTAGCAGGTTTGTATGGAGACTGCAACCCAGAAAATACACAGGTCCCAAATTGCTCGCTACTTTCCAAGTCATTAGAGAGCTTTTAAGTGCAAATTGATATCTGACAAAGAGCCTATGAAGCTCCCAAAAGCTGAAGTAACATGCTGAGTTTGCTTTATATGAGTTAAAATACTGGTGGCAGCATTTCAAGTGAGAGTCTAGACAACAATCTCTCAAGTTAACCATAAAATAAACTACTACTTATTGTTTTGGCTCAGAAATGCGTGCACTGTGTTCTTCTACTAACTAACTACATTCCACTAACTAATGAAGAGAAATGTTGCATACAGATCTCCCATAGCAATTGGCAGTCAGAAGTCTTTCCACAGTGACCATCACAGTTTTCAGCAGAGGTTGGTAGCCACGTTAAAGTCAGGAAGTAGGACAGGGTGGCACCTTAGGGACTAACTGGTTTAAAGAGGCATCTGCCCTTCATTCCCCTGGCATACATGAAGTACCTTGATAACATTACCTTTATGTGGACACATGAAAAGAAATTACTAGAGAAAAAAATCTACTGGGAGTTTAGTAACCATTCCTCCATCAAACTAACACTTCAATACTCCACCCAGAAAATTCATTTCTTGGACACCATTGTGAAACTTGAATGCTAAACTAAGAAATAAGATATCATCCACAGAATTAATCACGTTAACCAGAATTAACTTTGGTGCTTGCTGTGGTGGCCATTAGACCTATTAGATAAACCAGCCCCATTATTCATGCAAATTTTGTTTCATTAACCCATCCTTCTTCAGTAAGCTTGAAGAAACTTGTGCTTAAGTACTTTCTTGAGTAAGGATGGACTCAGATACACACTTAAATGCTTTGTCATATTGTACTAGTATTTTCCTTCCCCATTTCACTCTCAGAGAGACCTGAAAAATGAAGCAGATAGGCAGAGCTTATGTCAGATGTGAATGGCTGTGGTACCTCTACAGGCATTCCCACCTCCTTAACCTCTGCAGATTTGCAGGCAGTGAGATGTTGACACTTTTGAGTATCCTACCCCACCTCGCCCACCCTCCCTAGTTTGTATCTAGGAATTGTGTACAAGTTTGAGTGATTATCTGCTCTGGGACCAGGACAGAATCGTCCCCATCAAAATTTCATGATACATTTAAAAGAGGGTGACTGTTTCAGCAATTAGAATATTTTAAGCAGACTTTGAGGCAGAACATCTATGAGTGATGACCAAGGTAACTATTGAATTTCAGAGTCTAGTTAAAATAATCTCGTGCAGAAGAGTTTCTGACACAGGACAACAAGGAGCATAATGAGTTGGGAAATTGAAATGAGTGCTTTTTTTCTAAAATTCTCTAAAGTTAATTTCAGCTCTCTAAATTTGCCAAACATGATGCTACATATAATAGCTGATGTGTGCCAGCATTTAATATTGAAATGGACCAGGTCACAGGTGTTCTGACCTAGTGATTAGGCCACTGAGAGAAGGCAGGAGCTGGGAGCCTACTTTAAAACACAGGATAAGTCAGAGTCTGGGAATCAAGTTACCAGGTTTCAAAGAGAAACCCTAGACAAACTCCAGAACACAGGCTGGGTCAAGATTCAAGCTAACACCAAGTGACCAGATTCAGAGGAAAGTCCAGGGGCTGAGTCCAAAATGTAGGCAGGGTCAAAGCCCCAGGCACTTGTAGCCCACTAGGCAATTAGCTCAGACTGGTTGTAACTGTTCTTTGTCACAACCAATTTCACTCATACCCTTTGCTGTATTTGCAGTGGGACCAATAGTTATCTCCTCCCAGGTGAATGAATTACCAAAGCCTCAGCCCAAACGTTCTGCTGTCTCAATTCTCTGAAACTGGACAACATGATGATTCTGTACAAATGTTTTCCACTACAACAGCAGAGAAGTGAACACAATCACAAAGTGATTCATCCAGAACAGAAAATAATCCCATATTCAGTTGAGCAACATATTCTCCTTCTCAGTTTCATTCTTTTACCATTCTCCCTCCTGCATTTCTGTATGGATATTATATTTGTCTATTTTAATCATGTGCATTTGCACAGAAATGCATAAAATTGCTGAAATACTGCTTGGTAAGTACCACATAGATGTTTGGAAGACAATGCTCATTCTGCCAGCTGTGGTGGGCATTTGATGTAGCTGGAAGCAGTGAAGAGGTAATGGATAGGGAGGAAGTCTTAAGCAGGAACAGTATTTCTAGTGCTATGCTTTTCTTCATCAACTCCAGAGTGTTGAGAGTTTGGCTTTTTTCCATGTTTTTTTTTCTTTGTGGTGTCAAAGGACAGAAGACAGTTTCTAACATCTAGGTACTATGTTTTTTTTTTTCTCCCATACCAGAACAGCCATTGGCAATGACAATGTGGGAATGGAAGAAAACTATAGCAAATGGAAGTGGTTTGGGGCTGTGTTACTGATTTTTAAATATAGAGTGGAGGAAAGGATGAAGGTTAAGTATCACCAGCTTTGTGGGTGAGAAAAGCCACTGCAGGTATCATATTCCACCTTCACCCTTTCCATCCTTTATTGGGTATTTTGGAGACTATGCTGATCTTCAGTTTTGGGGAATGGAAGGGCTATATCCTACATGGAAAAACTGATGTAGTGTGGCATGGATTTGTTTCTTTTCTCCATCTAGAATCCAGAAGGCCTGGTTTTAATGGTCTCATGTACCTGGTAGGTCAGAAAAAGGACTAATTAAGGACTCTAAAGTCTACTGAGATAATTAGTCACTATCTGGCCTTGAACTTAAAGGTGCAGCCTGTCAGTGCAGATGCTCATCTCAGGCTTCCACAACATAGTTAGACACCTAGACTAGTCACTCAGGACAGCCCTAAAGCTTCCAGTCTAGACTAACCCTCTGCCCATTCCCTGTTACTGGGGTGCCTGGCCAGGGTCAGCTGCCCCTCCACTTCCCCCATTTAAACCCCTGACCAGAAACAGAAAGCATCTGAGCAACAGGGCTCAGTCTGACCCTGGATAGTACAGCCTGATCTTCTGGGTTCTCAACCTAGTTTGCTCTCTAACTCCTTCTATTGTGCCTGGTCTTCCAGCTTCTCGACTTGGTTTAAGACCCTGCTCTTGGACTGATGTCCTGGCTTCCTGGCCTGGCTTGTCCCTAGATTTTGCTCACTCCTCCAGACTCAGGTTGGTGATTTGATTCCCCAAGTGGCCTCAGACCCAGCTGCCCATGACAAGTGTGACTGTCACTAAGAAGCCATAATGAGTATTTCTTCCAACTTTGTGATTCCCCTCATCTCATCTCTCTCACGTAACATGGAGAAAGGGAGGGTGACTGAAGCAAAAGATCCCAATCTTTGTAGACTTTAGAACAAGCATGGTAAGAAAAGTAAGGAGTACAATTAACATGTCTAGCTGGAACAAGAATGAGATCAAACTAAATTGAGCAAAAGGCCTGACAGAAAACATGATAAAAAGAGACATTAATATAAATAAACCAAATTTAATATTCCTTTAGTTTTAAAAATGTTACTGTAGTACTACTATAGTAACTTTTAGCTATAATAAATGTTCTTTGTGAACTGTCTTAAGTAAATCATTAAAAAAAAACAGTTTTTTTAAAAGAGAGCATAAAATAAGATTTTTTTAAAAGGGGATAGTGATAAGAAACACTCCAAAATGATGAAGGAGATAAGAAACTGTCCCTTTCAAAGTAATTTCCACAAAGATATAAATCACTGCTAATTGACATCTTTCAGATGATGGGAGAAATGGTTTAGTCTGGTTTCCAAAGCTGCTATGTAAAAAGGGGATTTAGATAAACTAATCAGAAAACATTTGTTAGAAACAATCGTGTACAATTATGGGTTACACACTGGAGGGAAGTTTGGAGAACTCTGCAAATTCAAACGCACCTGCTTCCAGTCTTTATGCCATCCTCCTCCTCCCCACAGAGTCTTCCCTGGCAATATAGGAGAAAAATCAATACTTTGCTATCACGGGTAGCCAGAAAAACACTGGAACAAGTATGCATTCTTGTACTTTTGAAGTATAAAATCTGTGCTTTGGACTGTAGACCTGTCTCTTGCCTCTTTTATCAGAGAGCCTGAATCAGTATGGCCATAGGGAAAAGCAATGGCCTCAAGCTGAAGAAGAGGAAATTTATGTTGGAGATTAGGAAGAACTTTCTGACTATAAGGATGGTTAAGTATTGGAACATGCTCTCTAGAGATGTGGAATCTCCATCCCTGGAAATTTCCAAGAGAAGGTTTTCAGTTTTCAAGACAGACCTTGACTGGGGCAATTTAGTCAGGAATGATCTGTTCCTGAGCAGGGAGCTGAACTAGATGCCCTCATGAGGTCCCTTTCAGCCCTACTTTTTTGTGAACGTAACCTACCAGTGCACTTGTAATACAGGTCACAGACACCCAGAGAGAGACATCTCAAGCAGGCCTAACAGTATAGAAGGTACCATGCCTCCACAGTCTACCTCAAGCCTATAGTACATCACGGACCATTGGAGCCAGTTGAGGTACACACTGAAACAACAGTGATGGATAGTTTGAGGTGGTTTACTTTTGTTAACTACTATTTCTTACAGTAAATTGTTAACTTTTAACCCTGCCATATTGTGGTATCTGTCTCTCTTTTTTCTGGGGGCACAGATGGCTTAATAAACTAAATCTGTATATTATATTTTTTTCTGACTACAAGGAAAGTTGAAATATGATTTTAAGTTTGGGGAGTGGTATCACAGCCAGTTAACTGTGTGACTTTGTTCATATCTCAGTATTTTTGGCCTTCTCTGGTTTTAAGATGTAAAAATATATATAACACTTTAGAAGGCATCTACTATGTGTGTATTATTCCCATGTAAAAAAAATAATTCATGATGTAGCTATTCTAGATTAAATCAGTTTAGTCTTTCAATACTTCAAAATAAGAACCACTCCTCAAACTCAAAATCCTGTTTCAACTATCACTGTCTCAAATCAAAAACTTTCTAAACCATAATCTTCAAATTTATTTTAATAACGTTATATACTATTAAAACGCGAACTGGAGGACTATATTATTGCCCAAAAAATAATTCCTTAAGGTTTTATCTATTTTCCAGTACATTCAAGTCTTGTTCTCAGTTATCTACAACCATATCTCCTGCCTTTCCACAACATATGTCCTACCTTTTCTACATTAACCTCCTCCAACAGAATGCAAGATGCACATAGGGGAGAAGGGTAATGGGCAGACTGAATCCTAGAAGTACATCTGTTTGAGGAGTTTAGATTGGGCAACAAAATGGCTGGCCTGATCTAACTTAATTCACCTGAGGGTACACTAAGTAGATTAGGCTAACTGTGCCTTACCTAACCTGAATATATGCACACATTCAGAGCTCAGCCCCAGGACTGGAAAAGCCCAGCTGCTCATGCCTTCCCTACAGCTATACTTTTCCAAACAACCCTTCACCCTGACCAGGCTCTTTTCACCCCTATTAACTTCAGCCCCACCCCTGGACAGACAACTGCCTTAGCAGACCCACCAACCGCCCTCTCCCCCTCCTGGACCCACCACATTTTCTCAAAGATCTGCTAGCCCCCATCCCCAATCCCACTAACCCCTCCCTCTCCCATGACTTATTCAGATTGCATTCCCAGAGCTGGTCCTCCCCTGGCGAACATGTGTGTACAAGTGGGACCCAATCTAAGATCATGAGGCTTAAAGTAAGCCACATGATCATAGCTCAGATTCTGGAAACATCTGCACATGCCCTAAGTTATGAGCAACCAGAAGTGACATTCTGGTTATTTGTGAAGCAAAAAAATATTAGAGTGTATTATTTTAATCCTTGGCGGGGTACCAAGACAACATAACTAATAGGTCAAGATGTAGGTAATACTTCATTGTATTTTTCTCTCCTGAAAAGAACTGCAAATTCTTTTGGTAGGGTTTTGTTTTTGTTTTAGTTTTGCTTTTTGAAGTACACATTATTGTTTATTACAGAAGCCCAGGGCAAAGCTGTACACATTGCACTTGGACAAGATGACGGTGAAATTTACAGCAGTCCTTAATTCTTGTGGAGCTCATTCAAATGTTTGCCTGGCCCCCAAGGTAGCTCTGTTTCTGCATAAAGAAGCTTTCACCTACAAAAGAAGTCCCATTGTGTAAGAAGAGTAGAGCTGCTGCCTAGGGTCCTCATCCTTTAGATGACCTTTCAGGATGTTTTTGGCCGAGGCGTTAACAGTGTGTTAATACTACAAAGCAAGGGACAAAATCAGGATGACTAACTTATATCAAACAACTTCTATTTTTTCCCCTCTTTCACTGGAGATCATACTTGCATTCTAAACAACTGTGTGCCTAAATTAAATGTAGTTTCCTTCTATTCAAACTTAAAACCTTTAGAAGTGTTAATTTCTTATCTGCATGAACTATAGAGATGCATGCTAGCAAATTCATACCTGCATTTGTTTCCAGGGTAACCAACACAAAAGTAACTAAAGAAATTAGTACAAAAAGTAGAATACTGTCCACCAAATGATTTTTAAACTAGGGTACTTTAAAATATTCCAACGTTGAATAAACAGTCCATGTAAAATGTGCATAGTATTAATAAATTCCTGTGTTTAACCATATAATATATCTTGAATAGATAATATACTAAGGCTTTTGATTGGAAAGGAAAGGAGGCACTGAACTTTTCTTAGCTCCACAGGCAGCCAACTTCTGCAGAGCCTGTTAAGGCTTCAGAAAAAATCTAGTTCAAAATGATATAAACATAGTCATACTTCCATATTGAAATGACAACCTACTATTTGAATAGTCACATCTATATTTGTAATATGAATACCGTTTTTACAATAGTTTGGAGCAAGATGAAGTTGTTAAATCTCTATTTTGGTATGAGTACAGTGCAGCTAAACCACACAGTACTTTCTCTAAGGAGGCAAGAAACTGCTACTTCCTATTACTACTTACTCCAGTGAAAGAGCTGAAGACATACTGGGAGCAGATTTAAAGCTCTTTCCATTTCCATTTTATCAGTATTTCTCACCCAGCTTTGTTGGGAGGAGATTCTGAAACGTCTGCTTCTCCTAGCTCCATGTACAGATCAGAGATGCAGGGCAGCCATATTTAAGCAAAGGAGATAAACAGCCTGAATTGTACACCCTCTTCCCACAGAACAACCAAGAACACGTTACAAAATCTTGTCCTTTATAAAGAAATTCTTTCCAGTACATTTTGCTACTCATTGCATCACAATGATATTTACAAATATCCACTGCAAACTCCTTCACTGAATTCTCTCCACTTTTGCCAGTTTGTCAGTAAAAGAATTTTCACCCTGTTATCACTTTTCCCAAATCACACTGTACAAATGCAACATACGTTACAAAATGATGAATTAAAAATCTTGAATTAAGTGGCAAATCATATAACTATATTTTGCATCCTTTGCACCTTTTCTCCCCCTTCTTCTGCCTGCGAAAGGACTCTGTTCTCCAGTGTTATTTCCATTTATTACCTTCTCATAAAACAAATATGCTTGAAAATCCACCAAAATAAACAGAATGATGTAAAAAGTTGGGTATATGTGAGTCAAGGGATCAGAATCAGTGAATTATTCTTTTTTTCCCCTTATTTGGCCTTAGTTCCAGGGATGGATACAAGCATGTGAAAGCTGGGCAGCCGGACAGAAAATGGGCCTGAACATGGTCATTTTTTTTATAATTATCATCATCTCTGGTGAAGGGGGACCCAATACTAAAAGTTCACCTGGGGCTGCCAGGAGTCCAGGTACGATGCTGCCTGGTTTTAATCTAGAACTTGATTGTTTCACCCCCTTCTAAACAGACATGGAGATGTAAAGAAAAACTAATGAATCTCAGAAGTCATGACGTGTTGACCACCTATACTGTCAAACACCTTTCTTTATTCTCTGGAGTTGTCCTTATTGCTTAGAAAATAATATAAAGCTATTACTAAAAATTATTGGATATGGCCTACTATTGGAAGGAGCAGTCAGAAGAACAATACTGCATATCAAAACAAGTAGGGTATATTTATGTTTTCTTAGTGCAGGTATTATTGTCTTGGTAGAGCTTTAAAAGCTAAAAACCAGATTTGTAGGCCTTTGTGACTATACCAACATAAGCAGCTGTCTTGTTATTTCCTTTGCATAAAAAAATCCTGAGACTGTATAATCACACTACACAACCACACTATTTGCAGCCAGAGTCACTTCATTCTAGTGATTCTTAGTCATCTGCTGGAACAGTCATATCTTGTCACAATGTTACACTTGAGACTGGGCAACTCTGCACTAGACTCTAGGAATTAAAAGGAAAGGAAGGAAAGACAGATGTTATAAAGACTCCTTTCCCCTCCCATTTCTCAGGTCTTGGACTAAGCACAGCTTTGCTGGATCAGAGGTTTCAGTCCAAATTGAGAAGACTGTAAAATGTGACTATTGTAAAATATGTCATTCTAAATGTGGTTTGCTTATAGCAAAGATACATATTTTTCCTTTTCAGAACCTCTTGTTAAAAAGGCTCTATCAGAGTTTCTGTGGAACTCCAAGCAACTATCCTTCCCTCCCACCTTTTCTATGGTTATATAGTTTACAAATAGTTTATCATTGGTGGGGGAAGGGGGCATCTTAAATTTGAAGTCATCTTGGATTGGGATAAATATGGTATTTAAGTAAAAGTAGATATCTGCCACTTGTTGCAATGTTTGCACTTCCTTTAGCATTACAGATACACTATATTAAATCCTTGTGCCCTCTCCCAAACAGTCCCTGACACAAGTAGACAACACTACTGTAATATATCCACTGACAAAAAGTTAAGGCAACAGCTGAGTATTATAGAAATGACAGTAATTGGAATGAATTAAGGCATTTTTGCTTCATTTTTAGGTTTAGTCATATACCAAAATGATGGGTTGGATAATACAAATATTCTGGTCCATGTAGGATTATTGGCAAGCAAAGAGAAGAGTAGAGGAGAAGCCGATATCCTTCCCCTTCTGCCCTCTTTACAATTTTTTGAAAAAAATGAAAAGATCAATTGCAAAATAAGAATAAGGTATGTTGGATTTTGTTCTTTCCTTTTCCTTTCTGTTGTGTAACACAGTTTAATCTTTTTTCCCCCAGTCTTGTTTTCATTCCTATAAAATTATATTAGGTTTCAGGAATAAATTAGACAAAAGACAGTGAGGATTTCTTATCTTTTTCAGGCTGTCAGATTGAAAGCTAACAATATTTAAGCAAGCAGCAGAAGATGGAAAAGGAAACTGTTCACATTTCATAGGTTTTTAGGCTAGAAAGGACCACCATGACCATACACTTTGACCTTCTACAGGAAAAGTCAATTTCTATACCTTGTTCAAATTCCAACACTATGTCTAATCATTTGAAGTATCAGGACATTGTTCCCACTTCTTTGTTAAAGGACTTTTACAAGATCCTTGGAATGATATCATACTAAGCTGTATCTTGTAGTACAGCTGTTTTGTGCTCTCTCCCACTAATTTGATTATTCTTATTTTACATCCTTTGCACCTTTCCTCCCCCTTGATTATTCTTAAAACTTGATAATACTTAAACTGTGCTAAATAGATATTACCTTTGCATATTTTTTTTATACAGAGTCTCAGGATTTTTTTATGCACAGGAAATATCTATGTTTATCCCAATCCAAGATGACTTCAAATTTAAGATGCCCCCTTCCCCTGCCAATTATAAACTATTTGTAAACTATATAACCACAGAAAAGGTGGGAGGGAAGGATAGTTGCTTGGAGTTCCACAGAAACTCTCATAGTGCCTTTTTAACAAGAGGTTTCTGAAAAGGAAAACTATGTATTTTTGAGATATTCACTCTTCTTGCATTTATAGTTTCATAGTTTCTAGGGTCGGAAGGGACCTGAGTAGATCATCTAGTCCAACCCCCTCCCATGGCAAGAAAGAGTACTGGGGTCAAACAACCCCAGCAAGGCATTCATGTAACCTTCTCTTAAAAATCCCCAGGGTAGGAGCCTGCACCACTTCTCTTGGAAGTTGGTTCCAGATCCCAGCCACCCTGACCATGAAGTAGCGCCTCCTGATATCTAACCTAAACCTACCCTCTGCCAAATTGTGACCGTTATTCCTGGTCACTTCTGGCAGTGCTCAGGGGAACAGGGACTTCCCCAATGCCTGCTGATCCCCCCTGACTAGTTTATAACAGGCCACTAGATCCCCCCTCAGCCTTCTCTTGTGGAGGCTGAACAGGTTCAGGTCTTGTAGCCTCTCTTCATAGGGCCTGCCCTGCTGCCCCCTGATCATGCGAGTGGCCCTCCTCTGGACCCTCTCCATGCTGTCCACATCTCTCTTGAAGTGCAGCGCCCAGAACTGGACACAGTACTCCAACTGTGGCCTGACCAGTGCCGCATAGAGGGGGAGGATCACCTCTTTGGACCTGCTTGAGATGCATCTGTGGATGCATGCCAAGGTACGGTTGGCCTTCCTGACTGCCTCCCCACACTGCCGGCCCATGTTCATCCTAGAGTCAAAGATGACTCCAAGATCCTTTTCCACCTCTGTGCTGACAAAAGGGGAGTTCCCCAACCTATAGTTATGGTGCCAGTTGTTCCTCCCCAGGTGAATCACTTTGCACTTGTCTGTGTTGAATCCCATCCTATTCTCATCCGCACACCCCTGTAACCTGTCTAGGTCTGATTGTAGGCTGTTGCTTCCTTCTAGTGTGCCCACATCATAGTGTCATCAGCAAATTTGAACAGGTGTTTTTTACCCCCTCGTCCAAATCACTGATGAAGATGTTGAACAGTGCAGGCCCAAGGACCGAGCCCTGCGGAACCCCACTGCCCACGTCCTTCCAGGTTGAGAAGGACCCATCCACTACCACCCTCTGGAAGCAACCCTCCAGCCAGTTGGCAACCCATTTGACTGTGTGGGTGTCAACACCACAGTCCCCCAGTTTCTTAATGAGAGACAGTGTCGAAAGCCTTCCGGAAGTCCAGGAAGACTATGACCACTGCTACCCCTGCATCTAATGATCTGGTGATCTGATCGTAAAAGGCCACCAGGTTGGTCTGACAGGACCTGCCACTAATGAACCTATGTTGGTTGCCCCTAAGCGTGAGCTCCCCTGCTGGACCCTCGTGCATATGCGCCAGAATAATTTTCTCAAAAAGCTTGCCCAGGATTGAGGTAAGACTAACTGGCCTATAGTTTCCTGGGTCCTCCTTCTTCCCCTTTTTGAAGATGGGAACCACACTGGCCCTCTTCCAGTCCTCCAGCACCACACCAGAGCACCACGAGTGCTCGTAAAGCCATGCCAGGGGTCCTGCAATGACCTCAGCCAATTCCTTTAGAACTCTTCGGTGGAGATCGTCCGGACCGGCTGACTTGAATACGTCCAGTCCCTCCAGAAGTTCACTATCTAGTTCCTCACTAACCCTTGGCCCAGGTGTGCCTCCCCTGGGGCCTGAGGGGGGCCCAGCAGGGAGGTGGCTGTTCTGGTCCCTACTTAGGAAGACGGAGGCAAAGAAATCGTTAAACATGTTAGCTTTGTAGTCTGGTATGATGACCAAATTTCCCAACATGTCCTGCAGGGGTCCCGAATTACTCGGAACCTTCTTTTTTCCCCCTATGTTTTTAAAGAAAGACTTCTTATTGTCCTTAATCTGGGAAGCTAGTCCTAATTCCATCTCTTCCTTGGCCTTCCTGACTGCCCCCCTACATCCCTGAGTGACTGCAGTATAGTCATCCCTAGTGATGTTCCCTTCTTTCCACTGGGTGTACACCTCCCTTTTAGCAAGGAGACATTCCCGGATGCTTTTGGTGAGCCATGGAGGCTTGTGTGCCCTCCTGCTCCCTTTGACCCTCATTGGGATTACCTTCCTTTGGACTTGGAGGATCATCTCCTTAAGGAGCGAGCACTCTCCTTGGACACCTGGCTGCCCTCCCTTCTGGGACCTCAGTGCTTCCCCAACTATCCTCCTTAGATCACTGAAGTTTGCCCTCCTGAAATCTATGGCTGCTGCCTTGCTGCATGCCTTTGCCACTTTGTGCTGGATGATGAATTCCAGCAGGTGATGATCGCTGTTGTCCAGGTGGTCGAGCACCTGCAGCCCCCTCACCAGGTCATCACCTGTGGCCAGCACTAGGTCCAACAAGGCATCTCGCCTGGTGGGGCTGTGCACCTCCTGGGTTAGAAGGAGGTCCTGCATTCTGTCTAAGAACCTACGTGAGCGGTCAGACCTGGCTGACTGCTCTTCCCAGAAGATGTCCAGGAAGTTCAGGTCCCCCATGACTACCACATCCTTAGACTTCACTACCTCTGTGAGCTGACCTAAGAATTCTTGGTCAAGCTCTTCCCCCTCATTGGGAGGTCTGTAGTAGACCCCCACCATTAAGTCTCTTTCCCCTCGACTGCCTTGTACTCTAACCCAAAGCACTTCAGAGTGCCCTTCCTCTGACTCCTTGCTAATTGACGAGGATGTGTATTCCTCCTTAATACAGAGTGCCACCCCCACCTCTCCTTCCTATCCTGTCCCTCCTGTATAGCCTATAGCCCTTGACATTCACCGCCCAGTCATGCGTTGAGTCCCACCATGTTTCAGTGATCCCCACTATGTCCGGGCTGGTGTCAGCTAGCAGGAGGGTGAGTTCCTCCTGCTTGTTTCCCATACTGCAAGCGTTTGTGTAGAGGCATTTGAGGCCTCCTGTGGATGTGCGTTCTGACCCCCTAGTCCCAGGGTTGCCCTGGCCCATATCTCTTACCTGTTTATTTGTTTTGCTCGTTGGTCTAGGCTGGGCTGTAGTTGTGGGTATTGCTTGGTCTGGCAGTCCAATGTTTCCTCCGCCCACATCTTCCCCTTCCCCCGACAAGCCTAGTTTAAAGCCCGCCGTCAGGCTAGGATCTAGAACCAACTTCCAAGAGAAGTGGTGCAAGCTCCTACCCTGGGGGGTTTTAAGAGGAGGTTAGATGAACACCTTGCTGGGGTCATTTGACCCCAGCACTCTCTCCTGCCATGGCAGGGGGTCAAACATGATCTACTCAGGTCCCTTCTGACCCTAGAAATTATGAAACTATAAATGCAAGAAGAGTGAATATCTCTCTGTGTGAAGGGCTTTTCTATTTCCTCAATCTCTTCTACAAATATATGTATATACTTTCACAAACGGCTTTAATTCCAGGATGGAGTGCAAGTTCTTTCTGTTCATGGAACTGCACCTCAAGGTTTTGCAATATACAAAATTCATCCTTCAGTAAATGTTATGTTACATTTCAGGTCTCTGTTAAGGACAATATTAACTACTCAAACTTTGTGTATGTAATTAAGGATGACTCCATAAAGTATACACAGGAGAATTTAAATATACTTCAGGGATTTATCTAATCTCACCTAGACATCTTGTTATACATAGTCCTGCATAAAAGACTATCGTCATCGTGCTAACTGGCATGCTATTTCATTTACATGAGGAAGGTGGTTGGTAAGAGTAAAGCAGGATCAGGAATATATATACAATGAAGATTCTTTGAGGAGAGACGACTAAAAGAGGTTGGTTTCTTTGGCCAAGCAAAACAAAGGGGTTAGAAGATTTAAAAATCTTTAGCAATTATTAAATGAACTACAAACACAAAATCATCTGCAGAAGGGAGTTCGGTTAGATGAAGCCTGACAGATGCAGCAATATGTATGCATTCTACAGAACCAATATATTTCTTCTACTCCCAGAAAGCTCTCCTATTTAAGGCAATTATAACCACTGAATGAAATTAAAAAGAAATGGTTTGCAAACCCAGTTCCTCCCTTCCTTGGGTAATAAAGTCTATTGCCCCTGAAATCATTTCACTTAATTCTCACTTGCTCACACATCCCACACCCCATTTTGCTGAGTGAGATTTAATAAATCTCTCAGTCTGGGATTAAATTTTACTGTTTTATGAACTGTTAAATTGCATTGTATGCTTATTAAAGCTGGTGTTCTCTCACTTCTTGACACATTCCCAACTCCACCCTGGGGTACAATTAAACAAACAGTGGAGATTTTGTTTTCACCACTGGAATGCATTCCAACTGGGAACAAAATATGAGCATCAGCAAGCCATCAAACTATAAACAATGTGCACTTCATTTTCCAAATACGGCTAAACCTGCAAACATAAACTATTTTTAAAATAGGGTAATATTTCACATGAATAATAATTATCGCACCAAGGGGAAACTGTTTAGATGTTTTTTAAGTATAGATACCCAATGAATTTTAAACAGTGTGTTTGCTTAAGAAAATGATGTGCCTGTAATTTAAATAACAGAAGTTATATAACCTAAAGAATAGGCACAAATAATTTCTGCCACTATCATCAAAAAGTTCTCTTTAACATCGAAGAAATCAGCATTTATTGTTGTACCAGAAATCATATGGTCAAAAAAGTCAATTAAAAAAAATACCTAAGATAAATCTATTATACTGATGTTTGGTGAAAATGTAATTTTATTTTATGTTTGAATAATATAAATATGAGGTTAGAAAAAGAGGTTTCCTTCTGCCTCCTGAATAAAGGGAATATTTGTCTTCATACCCTCCAAGAGCAGGAGGACAAAGAAGAGGAAGGCCAGTCAAAGAATTCAACAAAGATACTTTGTGGTCTATGTTAAGAGAAAAAGCCAATACATTTTGACTATTAACTAGTCATTTAAAAAAAAAGAAAGAAAAACATTAATGAAGCTTTCACTTACAAGTGAAACAAACAACAACATCACATACATATAAGCATATTTCTTACATAAAAATTAATATTAACAAACTAACATTTATCACTTGAACTAGCATTCTTCATCACTGAAAAAAATCTCAGTGTTTCTGACAGCTAGTAATGCAGTTTCTGGCACTGGAAACCAGAAGTACATGAAAACATTAAATAGGTGGCCACCTATTACAGCGTGAGCTAATGTGAGTTAAGAAATTTCAGAGAACCTGACATTTTGATATCAATTAGCAAAACAATTATATGCCTAACAGAGTTCATTGTTCAAGAGTTGTAAGTTGACCTTTGATGAGACTCTTGGATTTAATTTTCACAAGTAAAATTCTAAGTATTTAGAATATACCCTGTTGCACACAGCAAAGTTTTAAGTTCAGTTTGGTGGTCAAGGACACATTATTATTCATTAACCCTAGGGAAAGCAGGCAGACTTGTGGAAGGGCCAAAATGAAGAAGGAACCAAACTGTTTAATCAACCTGTACCTTCATATTAAATTTGGTTGGATGTTGCTTCATTCAGTTTAGACTCAGAATTATGTTTGTTCTTGTTCAGCAATCTGGTGTGTGAGATCTACCTAAAACTAAATTCCTGAATTCTTTTACTGGATATTAATTCCCAATTAGTAGGAAATCATTTCTTTTGAAATTAGTTATCTGATAAGGGCCAGTCAGGATGTCTGCATTTTGTATTCCAAAAACATGTAAAGGAGAGAAACAAGTGTGGGATGAAGCTGTGGAGAAGAAGGTGGCGGATCCAGCTGTCCTTATCCAAACTATACTTACATATAAATGCTGGGTTTCATCTATTGTGCAATGCCTTTTCTGATGACTTGATGAATACTAAGCCTTTTCAGTGATAAAATAAGCATGTAATTCCATTATGCAACTATGTCAGTAATAAATGTTAGTTTTGAAATTCATACTTTAATAACATGATATGGATAACTCATATGATTCCAACAAGGAGATTTTTAAGCTTTATCTCCATGGGAGGGCCACATTTTACATAAGTATTATAATATGAATTTATTAAACCTATTTGCATCAAGCATATTTCAAAGAAAAACTGTGGTTAATACTGTAAGATTTTAACACATTAGGTTCAAATTCTCCACTTGTTTAACAGTTACATCTTCAGAGAACGTCTCCTGAATGTCTTGTTTCCTGAGCAAGATGGGAAATGCTTGTGTTAACTGACAGTGTAGTATTATGGTCAATTATAGATATTACACTTCCACCAATATAAGTGATTAGAAACCAGTCTATATCCAGAACAGAACAGAAGTTTGGCACAAAACTGATCTATACTCCTTACAACAGAAGTTTGGCATACATAGGCTGTTTTAAAAATGATGGAACCTGGTCTAAGATTTGCACCCCCTCAGCAAAGGGCAAATGAGTGACCTGTTTGCTATCAATCTAAACTAAGCCACTTACAGAAAACAACGTAGCTTAGATCAATTCTGCCCTGGGCTTTTTGAATGCCTGTATCTAGCCTGTGTATAAGTCTGTTACACACACTTATCCTTTATTAAAACTGTTAGTATAACAAACAAAGGAGAACAGAGAACCAAAATCTTAATTTAGTAAATATTCTTACAAGCATTAAATGATCTATTGCCTTCATTTTTTATTTCTGGATTGCAAAGACCCTAGACCTGAAAACTTCTTAGCAAGAGAAGCTTCACTCATTTAAAGAGTTCCGTTTCCTTCACAGATAAAGTTGCATGAGTGTTTGTAGAATTAGGTCAGTAGAGAATGTACTCAGCTTTTTTAAAAAAAATACCTTGGTGATGTAATTGTAATCTGGCTCATGGGGGTGGGGAGATACTGTTGTATGGACTGATTTTGTTTTTAAAGTGCTGCATAGTTTGCCTGTCTAAATATGAATTTTGCCATGGCTGCACGCTGCATGCATCAAGCATGGAACTTCCATAACTCCTCAAAGATGCAGCTCTTACATGATCAAGACATGCAACAGAGCAGAATTTTGTTTCCTTGGAAACAAATGTACTTTTCAGATGGAAAATATCTTTAAGTGCTAGTCTCAGCCTCAGTACTTACCTTAACAAAGAGTAGTATTCATTATATTAATAGTAGTAATCATTATAATATTTCCAATTAAAGGAATATTTTATATGCACGATGATCACATGGAAAACTCATCCTCAGAGGCAAAACTGATACCATCTGGTCTTTGATTCTTTTTTTCCTTTTTGCCCCTTCAGAATCAATATTATAGTGACCATTTCAACTCCAGCCATAACCAAAAGCCACATACTATAGCATATGTCTTACTGTTTAACACCTATTACACACTGGGAAAACCCCTTCTGAAGCTAAGAGTATATCAGCTGTATCCATAAGCAGCTACAAAAGGTCCATGCTTGTCACACACTGTGTGCATCTACACACACACATTTTACAGTGGAATAAACTAATGAGCTGCGCAGTAAAGTATCACCATCTACACATGCCCCAGTGTTAGGGCATAGTAAACTAACTAATTCCACAGTAAAATAGTACTGTCAAGGGCAGTACTATTTTACAGTGGAGTACTTGCATGCACTGAAATGCACATATAGACAGTTACAGGGTTGCCTGGGGCATGAGGGTACTAAAGTGCAGGGGGCTGCCTGCCACCTAGCCCTGCACTTTAGCACCCTCGTGCCCCAACCAGCCTCTCCGCCACCATCTGGAGCCTAGGGCTGACCCCCTGGACTCCCTGCCAGCCCAGGGCTACTGTGTCCCAGTTCAATGTATGGTGGTTCCAGGGGCACACATAAACAATGTGCCCAGGAGCAGTTGACTCCAGCATGAATTGTCTCAGAATTTATTGCTTTGCTTTAATTCCTCATGTGTAGCCATGGAAAAGCTCATATTCTGGCAAACTGGTAGCAGTTTAAGAACAAACTCAGTCCATAAAACACTATCTTTTCCTTTATGTAAATCAGAGTTACTTCATTAAGATATTTATTTTTAAACAGTAAACGTCACCATCAATACTTCAGATTCTGGTATCCTCCTGGTACTCCTATTTCAATGAAGAGTTATACTGTAAGGGTGTGCGAAACAGGCCATATTTGATTTGGATTTGGCCTGATTCAGGGGACACTGATTTGATTTGTTGATTCCTCCCTTCCGCACCCTCCTGGCTCAGCGATCAGCCACAGGGGGACCCTGGGTTCCACCCCAGACCCAGGAGGCACCAGTCACTGAGCTGGGGTGGGGTGGGACCCCCACATGCTCTGCATGTTTCTGGTCCACTTCCGGCTCCACCGCCAAGTGCGCTGGGTACCCCCCACCCCACGCTCCTCTGGGACGCTCCATCCACCCAACCATCTCAGTGTTCACAAGCCACCTGGTACCTTGAGGTATGTAGAAAAGATTTAAAGCTGTGTCTATGTCCCAATCATCAAGTCTCTTCAAATCAATTTGGAGGGTTCTGATTTGATTCAGAGAGATTGGAGGGTCTTCTGATTTGATTCAGATTTGGAGATTCAGCCACCAAATCGGGCTGAATCTCTGCCAAATTGAATCAGCAAGCAAAGTTTTGCACAGCCCTTTTATATAGTTTTAAATTAATTGTTAGCCTGTGGTTTAAGAACTATGAGAAGTAGACCCTTTGGTGCTGGAGCTTTTTCTGCTTTTAGTTCCTTTCATTTCTTTTTCACTTTTTTTTATGAAGCCCTTAGCTTAATACATTTTTCAATTTCTTCTCCAGAGAGGCCTCTCATTTTCTAGCATATTTCTTGTCTTGAGTAAGCTGAATATGCAATTGCACATACATATAGAGAAAGCTTTTTAGGTGTATATGTCATCTACAGCATAATTCGTTCCATTTCCCAGTGACAAGTATTTAAAATGAACAAATAGTTAATATTTTCTATTATAGCTACGTACATCAATTTCTCTTTTTTTATAAAAATGTTTTCCACCTTAAGTAAGCAGACAATTACATGTTACTCTGTAACAGGAAAAATAGATCATGACATATTGTTTCCCAGTCTTTTTAACATCTTCTTACAGACAACAGATTCTTGCTTTAAATAGCACCCTGTGGTTAACTTGTAGGACTTAGAAGTATGACTTCTGGGCTCCATTTGTAGTTCTATTAATTATTCAATGATGACCCTTGGCAAAGTAACTTGACCTTCCATTGCCTAATTTTATGTAACTTTAATGAGTACTGGTGATTAACATCATAAAAGGGATCTGCTGGATTCAATTACTTTAATTAATGTTTGTCAAACACTTACAGATTCAGGGAACAGTGAAGTGTTATTGTTAAGTATTATATATTGTGACAATTTTTGCTATGAAAAGTAGGCATCATAGTTTGACTGTTCATATAAAACAAAAATTAAATCTCATTCAGTAACACACACTTGATTTGCTGTCAACATCTATTCCTCTCAGGCAACTGTATCTGTGATGAACAAAGATTGTGAGTGGAAACAATCTACAGGGCATTTAAAAAGTCAAAATAACATGCTAGATGAGAGCAAGATGGATAAGGTGACATCTTAGTCAAGCAATTTTGCAATTTTCAGCAATGTCAGTTTATCGAGATTTGTATTTCTCTACAGTAAAGGAAGAAGCTTTCTTCTTTGAATAGGCCATACTTGTTTCAGCTAGCCTTCCCTCAGTGCTTCCAACATAGCACTACTGTGACAACATTTATTATGTTAACAACTATGAGTGTGTCTACACGTGCACATTTAATGCGCATTAGCCTGATTTAGAGTGCATTAAGGGTACACGTCTCCATGTGTGTGCCCTTAATGCACCTTTTAAATAGTGATTTAAGGCTATTCAAGCCTAAATCTGATAGATGCATAAAGCAGGTCTCAAACTTATGCACAAATAGCTAAATCACATTAATGAAGGTGTAAACATGCTAATGTACATTAACATGATGTGTGTCCATTGACTTGGGACTAAAGTTAGTCCCAAATTGGTCTTCACACCTGAATTAATGTGCATTAATGTGCATTATTGAATGCACGTGCAGACATGAGCCTAACTTGTCTTAATGAGCATTAGTTTAGGCATGCGTAAAAGCATGCGTAGACACACCCTACGTGTTCTAAAGCTTATTTAGCAAAAATCCAAAGTCATGACTACTTGTGGTCATGAAAGTTTTCAAGATAAACTAAACAGTGCTCACTCAATGTCCAGATAAAATTCAAACCCAGATAGCTATATTCCATGTAGCTAAAATTTTCTCTAATTATAACCATGTACACAGGGTTCTTCTTCATGTATTTAGGGTTCATTTATTGTGTCCATATATGACCTTGCAGAATAAATTTACCTAACACAATGCTGACCACATTTTTCAGTCAGTGTAGACAAGAACAAATCACACTTAATGTTGTCAGTTAGTCCCAGTTAAAACCTGGTCCCAGCAGCATTTAGCAAAAACCTGGTGACATGGAACAAAAAATAACCTGCCCTTAACTACATTGATTGAAATATCATGGTAACCATTATGCTGGGTAAAACTATTGTTCCAGGTCAGATTCTAAAATAATTATATTTTGTCCTGAATGGGTAAAAGTAAGAGTCTGCATTCATGAACAGAGACTACTTCCTATTCAAAGCATGTGGGAACTTGTGGTATCTCTGATAACATATTGCAAGAGCAACTAGTAACTTTAATGGCAATGACTGTACCTACCTTCACGAGGTGACAAGGTGTTGTAAGCTTAATTTGAAATGGCAAACAGTTTGAAATCCTTATTTAGAAAATCAAACAGAAGTTCAAAGTGTTATTAAAGAAAATTGGGACATTAGAGTATTTTTACTCATCTGAAACTACATCTCTAAAGATCAGTGAACTGTGACATATGCACACGGAAAGCTCATAATGGAGTTTGTTCTTTTTCTCAGCAAAAACAAAATATCCCTGCTAGGGATCCACTGCAACAAACTATAAGTCAGTTGTAATTGTACATGTTAAATTAAGAAACCGGAGTTTTTATTAAAACAATTACACTCAGCAGGATTCAATTAAATCACTCATGGTTTGGGTTGAAATAAAAACTAGGTAAAATCTTAAATTAACTGACTACTTCAAATATTACCACATTTCATAGAATCATAGAATCATAGAAGCAGGGGTGGAAGGGACCATGTAGATCTCCAAGTCTGACCCCCTGCCTGGGCAGGAGAAAAACTGGGCTCAAATGACTCCAGCCAGGTAGGCATCAAGCCTCTTCTTAAAGACCCCCAGGGTAGGAGCCAGCACCACTTCCCTTGGAAGTTGGTTCCAGATCCTAACTGCCCTAACTGTGAAGTAGTTCTTATGGATGTCTAATCTAAACCTACTCTCCAACAACTTGTGGCCATTATTCCTTGTTATGCCAGGAGGCACAAAGGGAAACAAGGTCTCTCCCAAACCCTTCTGGTCATCCCTAGTGAGTTTATGGATGGTCACCGGGTCTGCCCTCAGCCTTCTCTTGTGAAGGCTAAACAGGTTCAGGTCCCACAGTCTCTCATTGTAGAATCTGCCCTGTTGTCCCCAGACCATGCGGGTGGCCCTCCTCTGGACCCTCTCAATGTTGTCCACATCCCTTGATGATCTCCCAAGGTGCCTTCCAGCCCTGATGGCTATGAAATCTATGAAATCCCGACTGAAGTGGGTCGCACAGAACTGGACACAGTACTCCAGCTGTGGCCTGACCAGTGTTGCGTAGAGGGGAAAGATCACCTCCTTGGCCCTACTTGAGATGCACCTGTGGATGCACGACAAGGTCCGGTTAGCCCTGCCAACCTTGCATTGTCAGTCCATATTCATCTTGGAGTCAATAATGACTCCAAGATCCCTTTCTGCCTCTGTGCTCTCAAGAAGGGAGTTTCCCATCTTATAAGTGTGCTGCTGGTTACCAGTGCAGCACCCTGCACTTGTCAATGTTGAAGCGCATCTTGTTTTTGCTAGCCCACCCCTGTAACCTATCCAAGTCTTGCTGCAGTCTTTCCCTCCCTACTAGTGTGCTCACCTCACCCCAAATTTTGGTATCATCAGCAAATTTAAACAGGTTGCTTTTCACCTCATCGTCCAAATCGCTGATAAAGAAATTGAACAGCGCGGGCCCAAGGACCAAGCCCTGGGGGACTCCACTGACCACTTCCCCCCAGGTTGAATATGACCTATCCACCACCACCCTCTGAGTACGACCCTTCAGCCAATCTGCAATCCATCTGACTGTGTAGGCATCAATGCCACAGTCACCTAGTTTTTTAATGAGGATGGGGTGGGAGACGGTGTCAAAGGCCTTGCTGAAGTCCAGAAAGACTACATCCATGGCAACACCTGCATCCAAGGCTTTTGTGACCTGATCATAAATGGCAATCAGTTGGTCTGTCATGACCTGCCCCTAATGAAACCATGCTGGTTGCCCCTGAGCATCATCCCTGAAGCTGGCCCATTGCAGATGTGCTCCTTGATGATCTTATCAAAGAGTTTCCATAGGATTGAGGTAAGACTGACAGGCCTATAGTTGCCCGGGTACTCCCTTCTCCCTCTTTTAAAGATGGGGACCACGTTGGCTATCTTCCAATCATCTGGCACCTGGCCCAAGCAGCATGAGCACTCGTAAAACCATGCCAAGGGCCCTGCAATAACCCCTGCCGGCTCCCTCAACACCCTGGGGTGGAGAGCATCTGGACCTGCTGATATGAACACATCCAGCCCCTCCAGAAGCTCTCTAACCCAGTCCTCCCCAACCTGAGGTCTAGAGGCATTCCCCCCAAGTCCGTCTTGCATCATGGTGGGGAAGTCCCAGTCCCTGCACAAGAAAATGAAGGAGAAGAATTGGTTAAAGAGGTCTGCTTTCTCCTCTGGTGCAACCACCAGATTGCCCAGAGAATCTTGCAGGGGCCCCACATTTCCCAATGCTTTCTTCATCCTCCCTATATATTTAAAGAAGGACTTTTTATTATCTTTATTTTGGACAATAGTCATAGCTCTATGTTCGCTTTAGCTTTCCTAGCAGCCCCCCTACAGGCCTGAGCAGAAGAGGTATTTCATAGATTTCATAGACATTAGGGCTGGAAGGGACCTCGGGAGATCATCGCATCCAGCCCCCTGCCCAAAGGGCAGGAAGTCAGCTGGGGTCAAAGGATCCCAGCAAGATAAGCATCCAATTTACTCTTGAAGGTGTTCAGTGTAGGGCTTGAACCACCTCCGCTGGCAAACTGTTCCAGACCTTGGGGCCTCGGACAGTAAAGAAATTCTTCCTTATGTCCAGCCTAAAACGGTCTTGCAGGAGTTTGTGACCATTCGACCTTGTCATCCCTTGGGGCGCTCTGGTGAACAAATGTTCCCCCAGATCCTGGTGGTCAGCCCGATAAAGTTATAGGTGGCCATCAGATCACCCCTGAGCCTGCGCTTTTCCAGGCTAAAGAGTCCCATGGCTCTCAGCCTGTCATCGTAAGATCTGTTTTCCTGACCTCTGATCATGCGCGTGGCTCTCCTCTGGACTCTCTCAAGCTTCTCCACATCCTTTTTGAATTGTGCAGCCCAAAACTGGACACAGTACTCCAGCTGCGGCCTCGCCAAGGCCAAATACAAGGGGAGAATGATGTCCCGGGATTTGCTCGAGAAGCATCTATGGATGCACGCCAGCATTTTGGTCGCTTTAGTCGCTGCAGCATTGCATTGCAGGCTCATGTTCATCTTGTGGTCAATGATGACCCCCAAGCCTTTTTCTTCTGTAGTGCTAACCAACGTAGCACTGCCGAGCCTATAAGGGTGCTGCAGGTTTTTCCTCCCAAGGTGGAGAACCTTGCATTTTTCAGTGTTAAACACCATGAGGTTCTCGTCTGCCCATTTGCTGAGCTTGTCCAGGTCAGCCTGGATCACTCGCCCATCTTCTGGCGTGGATGCTTTGCCCCAAAGTTTGGTGTCATCGGTGAACTTGGCCAGTCCACTCCTAACTCCAATGTCCACATCATTAATGAAGATGTTGAACAGTATGGGTCCCAGGACAGAGCCTTGAGGGACCCCACTGGTTACAGGGCACCATGATGAGTGACTGCCATCAATCACACCCCTCTGGGTCCGACCACGAAGCCAATTTCCCAGCCAGCGGATCGCAGTGGAGCCAAGGCCACAACTGGTCAGTTTTGCCAAGAGGTGATCATGGGATACCAGATCAAAAGCTTTTTTGAAGTCAAGATATATGACATCAATCTCTTCTCCCTTGTCCAGGTGATAGGTCACCTGGTCATAGAAGGAAATGAGATTGGTCAAACAAGACCTACCCGCAACAAACCCGTGCTGGCTGTCCCTTAGAATGTTAGCCTGGGCCAGTCCCTCAAGGATGGCCTCCTTAATAAATTTTTCTAAGATCTTCCCCAGGATAGAAGTCAGGCTAATGGGCCTGTAGTTAGCCGGATCCACTCTCCTCCCTTTCTTGAAGATTGGCACCACATTGGCCTTCTTCCAGTCTTCGAGCACTACACCAGAGCGCCAGGAGTTTTCAAAGATCTGTGCTAGGGGCTGGGCTATGACGCTCGCCAGCTCCTTGAGTACCCTGGGGTGCAGGTTGTCAGGGCCAGCTGACTTGAAGGTATCCAGGTTCTCAAGGTGTTCCTTCACGAGGTCAGCATTGATGGAGGGTAGGGGATTCCCCTCACCCAGATTTCCCTGTCCCATAGCAGACATGGGCATCCCATGTGACTGATGAAAGACTGATGCAAAGTACCTATTTAATAGGTTGGCTTTTTCCTGGGCATCAGTTGTCAGTTGCCCCATCTGGTTTAGCAGTGGTCCAACATTGCCCTTGCGTTTCCTCTGGCTCCCCACATACCTGAAAAAGGACTTTTTGTTGTCCTTGATGCCTGAAGCTAGTTGGAGTTCAGTATACTCCTCTTTGGAAATAGCACACTGGTTGTACACCACCTTTTTGGCAACCAGGCATTCCTGGACACTCTTGGTGAGCCAGGGGGGCTTTTGGGCACTCTTGCCCCCCTCGCTTCTTGTTGGTATGGTCACCCCTTGGGCCCTGAGTATCGTCTCCTTAAGGAACGACCGCTCCTCTTTGGCACTGAGTTCCCCTGCTCTCAAGAACCCCAGCACCTCTCCCACTAATCTCAACTCTTTGAAGTTGGCCCTCTTGAAGTCTAGGACTACTGCCTTGCTGCAGGCCCTTGATACCCTGCACTGGATGGTGAATTCCAACAAGCAATGATTGCTATCACCCAGGTGGTCAAGAACCTGGAGGCCCTTACCAGGTCCTTGCCTGTGGCCACGACCAGGTCCAACAGGGCATTTCCTCTGGTGGGACTGTGCCCCTCCTGAATTAAGTGGAGGTCCCGAATCTTGGCCAGGAACCTCCTGGAACAGTCCAACCTGGCTGACTGTTCCTCCCAGCAGATGTCCGGGTAATTTAAATCACCGATGACAACTACATCCCTTGCCTTAAGTGCCTCTGCAAGCAGGCCCAAAAATTCCTGGTCTAGCTCCTCCCCTTAGTTTGGGGGTCTGTAGTAGACCCCCACCGTTAGATCCCTTCCCCACGGCCCCCTTATATCTTGACCCAGAGCACTTCAGCTTGCCCCTCCTCTAACCCCATTTACCTGGATCCAAGAATATTCTGAATTTAAGACAAACCCCACCCCCGCCCAATAATTACATTCTAAATATGGAAAAATTATAGAATTGTTTTAATTTTCCTTTCATAGAATCCAGTTATTAAAGGGTTGTTGCCCTCATTCAATCTAATTATTGAATTTGTTTTCACTTCCAATTGCTGCAGAAGGGAAAGCAGTGACAGGAGTCAGAAAGTGGAGGGGCAGGTAGTAGGGAGGAAAGGAAGGAGCCAATGAGGAGTAAGGTGTTAGGGTCAGGTGGTGGGGAAGTCAAGCAATTACTCCCTTGTCCCTTACCCCCCACACCTTTCTCCCTTCCACCCATTCCTCTTTCCCACTTGCTTCCCCTGTTGCCTGCCCCCTTGATACCTGCTCCCATGACATCCTTTTGCTTGCTCCTGCATGCCTGGAACTCCCTGGCCATTCCTTCTCCTGCCTGTCCCCACCAGCCTCTTCCCTGTTGCCCCCAGGTGGCCTCTACCCTCCCATCTGTGCTTACACCCCACCTCCCATTGCTTAACCTCTCTCTGGCTCCATCAGGCTCCAGTTACTCTTCATCCCTGAACATGAAGCACATTTTTTCTTCAGCCCCAGCCCAGCCTAATAGCAACAACAGTGTTGGAAGCTCCAGTCCAGGCTACAAGACAGAGGCTGAGTGGGAGGTGGAAAGGCAGAGGCTGAGTGGGGGTACCAGATGGGAGGCAGATGGGAGCAGAGGTGGCAGAGGGGCAGGCAGAGACTGGCTCCATCCCTGACCTCGGATCAGGACTGCAACCAGGGCCAGAGAAGCCACCTTGTCCACTGCCATGTTATACTTGAATCAGAGTCAAGGGTTTCCTCCCCATATGTGACAGGGGGCCAGGTCAGGACTGGAACTTAACAGTGACCTACCCCACTGTCTAGGGCAGTCTGCCCTGCCTTGCCAGCCACAACTTGCTGGTTAATAAACTTGATATAAAAATGTGAGAGCCTGCCTACTTAATGCCCCAATGCCTGGGGCAATATATGTGGCTATGACCTCCCCTACACCGTGTCCCATTCCTCACAGATGGCATCATAAGTCATTTATAACTCTGGCCTGAAGTCAGCCCATACTCTGCCCCTTGCTGGGCCTCTCACATTCTACTCTCACACTCTGCCCCCTCTTACAGGGCCTTTTTCACTCCTCTTTTCACTGGGTCACTCTCATCCCACCCTGCCCTGTGAGCAGCCCACTTAGGCCATCAGGCTTACTTACTTGCACTCTGGTCGGTTCCCATGCAGCCCTTTGGTTCACTGAAGCAACACTGCTCTACACAGCACCAGCCTTATGCCTTACACTGGACAGAACTCTGCCCCACAGCCCCTCACCATGCAACTCATACAATTATATTCATATTCATCATTAGTTTGAAAAATCTTTATTATTTCTAGTAATACGCAGTATTATATAGAAATATTTTCTGTTCATTCTTTGACCCTTTATCAAAATTATTTCTCTTTCTAAATGCATCTCACTTTAATCTCCCTTTTCAATAGGATAGTTATTTTTAAGCCAACTGATGGCACATAATTATCACAATTACCAAAACACAAATAGGACTTAATAAGCAAAAAAAAACCAAAAAAAAAATCCAGACCTTTCAATCATCCATAAGAACCTGGAAGAAGGCAAAAGTAAGAAAAAATGATTATTGGAGCTAAACCTACCATGAAAATTAATTTAAAGTTTTCTCAGCAAACTTAGACCTTGCTGATGTGTTTAAAAAGTGCTTGATACATAGAATATATATATATATATATATCATAGAATTTCCATATCACACACAGTATGTTAAGCACTGCTTATTACTGTTATAAAATCTCAACTGTATACAGGTGTTTTCTGGCTACAGTTTGAAATGTCAGTGGAATGGGAGGAGAAAAGTATGCCACTTTTCAGGAGCTAAATACAACACTTCTGTCAAGGATGGAGCATCCTTCTATGAACAAGCAGATTTAATTGTTTATTCTTAGAGATTAATGGCAACTATTGTATCTCTCAGATTTCCCCTGAACAATAATAAATCTACTGAGTCAAAAACACAACTTGGCCCACAGTCAGGTAAGACACAATAATGTTCTGTTTCCATCTGCCAACAACATAAGGATTTTTCCATACCTCTTTGCTAGTTTATTTCTGACATATCTCTGTGTGCTAAAGACCTGTGACTGACAAAATGAAAGGAATGATGGGTAGTGTGCCAGAGTTTTAAATCTAATTTCAAATCAGATTACAATTGTAGCATAAAGAACTTTATACACATGTGTGTGCACGCACGCACACACGGTGCCTAATCTTTTTGGATTGTGGGCCAGATGAGTGTCCAGCCAGATGCAGCCATGTGAAAGAAGAATTGGGTCCCAGTTGGACCCTTCATGCATGGCCCCATCAGGCCCCAGGAAGGCTGTTCCCACAATAGTGCATTGGGCTTAGGCCCTGGCTGGCCTCCCTGAATCTGCATTAGGTCCCAGCTAGGACATTTCCTCGTGGCTCAACTCAATCACTTGGGGAACAGAGCCCCAGGTCAATCCAACCACATTGGAATGGTGCCTGATCCCTCAGGGAATGGCTGTCTGGCTGAGGTCAATTCATCCCCTTATTGTTTAGAAATTTGGTGATGGGGCAGTGGTAGCAGTGTTAATGACCACTGCTCCCCTACTGCCAAATTTTCAGAACTGTAGGGAGTCCTGTGGGTCAGGTTACCTGGCTCCACAGGCTGGATCTGACCCGTGGGCCAGGAGTTAGCACTCATGTCCTAGATTAGGGCTATGCAGGAGATAAAGTTTTCTCTGCCTCCATTATAGGGCTCCTATACACGTGCATGGACCCTGCTCTGATGTACTGAAAATCCAGTGTGTCAGACAGTGCTGGAGCACGGAAATTGATATGCTCTAGGTTATTTATATCAGTGTTGCTGTGTGTCTCCAAAAAAAGTGGTGGCAGTGTGCTTTGAAATAAAACACATTCAATGAGCTTTAGTTCAAAGTGTCCTGCCACCACTTTTCGGCACGGGGATGCTCAGCGATGCTGATGCATGTGACACACAGGTGCTTTTAATTAGCACAGTTCACTACACATGTAAAAATGCCCATAGTGTTAATTTATCTGCAGGTCTGAAACTGTTCCATGTGATAAACAACCTGAATAAACCACGAGTTTAACTGAATCTGGTGAGAAAGTTGGATATTTCTTACTGTGAGCAGATTTTACATTATTCTCTCAATTGGAAAAGATCTTTTGGATATGGACTAAGGTTTCTGCCTCCAAAGAATTGGAATCAATAATTTGGGGATGCAAAGGGAGAGATGGTACAGCTATAAGGGGATGTCTTTGCTTGCATTTCATCCTATAGGAGCTCTAGAGGAGGCCAGAGGATATACAAGCTAATGCCATTAAAGAACACATTCTTCAAGCTGTTGCAAACCGATGTCTCTCCAAGGGCAAAGTGCTACCTGCTAGCAAAGAAGTAACTTAGATCATTGTTAAAAAAGCTACACAATCTTAAATTTCCTGTTTGTAGGGGAGGAATGAACTCTTAAGAAAGATGTGACAGAACTCAAGAATTCTTGGATTCTCTAGATCACATAAGCTCAGTTGTTTCCCTTCTAAACCTGGATACATTACAGACACTGCCTTTTGTTTATATATTGGTGTTTTATCTGCCCCTATGGATTTCAGGTACTTATTTTTATTCTTCTATGTTTCTGTGTTTTCTGAGACATTCTGGCTAATTTCTTTGAGCTTCAGAAAGGTTCAACAACAGGGTATCCTTAATTGTATCTGATTCTTTTCTAATAGAAAGAGGACAATCATTTTTCTGTTCCTGGGTTCAGGGTTATCAGAAGGTTTGATAGGATTCTGTCTCACAGTCCACTTCAAAAAATATTGCTGTATTCCATGGAGTTCTTTTTAGAAAGAAGCATATTTCTATGATTTCTTTCTGTGATTCTATATATTACAAGGCTTTTCACATGCTGACATCACCTAGATCTGAAGTTTCCTTTCTGACTTTGAAGCTGCAATGTTGTACCTGGAAGATTCTTCTAAATTAGATTTGATGACTTTCAGGCATCTCCTGCAACAGATGGCCAAATAGGTAGTCAAGAGAGATTTACTGGGAGAGAACAACATAAGGCTAGTTAAGTTAAGGAAGTTAAGTTTGAAGATCCACTTAGGGTTAGGATGTTATTTAGGAGACCTGTATGCCTTCCTGTATGATCTCCAGCCTAGTTGTACATCCAGTTGCATGTTAATATTTTATATAAATTGTTTTAAATACATTTTGAAGTCTACTTTGTAATTTGGAAGGCGTGGTGAAGAAATGAAAAAATGTGACATACACACATAAGCAAGCATATGTACCTGTACTCACAAATGCGTCTATTCAATGTGTTAATACACACACCTTGGGCACATCTACATGAGACACTTAATGTGCAGTAGACTAATTATACTGCACATTAGCACGTCATGACAAAAACTGTACTAATGCACAGTGAAATGAGCCCACTGCTCATTAAGTATCACAAAAAGACAATGCACCTTTGCTACTGTGCATTAGTGCCTGCTACTGCACATTTATGTAGTACCTCCTTAAACTTAAAGCACAGTAGCAAAGGTACATTAATGCACATGTAGATGCACACCTTGTGTGCCTTTATGAATGTACATACAAGCAACCATGTTATATCTGTATATTAGACAAAAAACCCACCCTATATATTTTTCTTACAAAGACAAGGACTCAAAAGATGGACATGACAAAACTAAGAATAACTGCGCTATCTTAATTTGCTCTCCTTCTATATAAGTATTACTATCTTTATTATATGATAATCTATGATTTTTTTCAACAAGACTGTACAGGAAAATGTGCAGTTTGGCAGACATAGGAGCTGTGGGAGCAGAGAGGCCGCTTAGTTGTTTTTCAATGTTCAGTGTGTTCATCACCAGGAAGTGAGAGGGGATGTCAGCATCACCTATGGAGCATGCCAGAGAGCAATTCAGAGCTGCACGCCAGGCCTGTCCATGCACACTGTTCCCTGAATGGATGTAAAGCAGGTGCCTTAGTACTGCACAGCGTGCATACTAATAAGCTTGTTCTTTCAGGATAGGCTGTCAGCACACATCTGCAATAAGGTAGCTACATTGTAGCCATTTCTGGAGATCCTGCGTACAGTGCTGGCATGGCATATTTCAGTGTGGCCCTCCTTAATGCAGTCCTGAGGCAATGTAGTCTTGAGTTTCCCCAGGAGAATGGAACCTACAGAGAGTTTAGCTGCTACAATAGAGGAAAAACCAGTCTTCATGAAATGAGGTTTTAAAAATGTTTATAACGTCCAAATTTCGGATATATTTTCATGGGAACAAGAAATGGTACATTCTTGGCACAACCCTGCTCCCTCTCCACAAATTCAAGTTTCTGCTCCAAAGCATGGGTGTGCTAAAGCTTTTCAAAGAAAGAAGTTTTTAGACTTTTTTTCCTACACCCACAAAAACTCTCTCTTTTCTGAACCTTGTTCTTGAAAATAGCTGAATAGTTTCATCTAAAACTTTGCAGTGATGGTGAATTAAAACTGAAATGATCAAAATTTGACAAGTTTATAATAGAACTTAGCCATGGAGAAATAGGGCAGGAAAGGACCTCCCCTTTGTAAATGAAGCAATCTTACAATGAGGAGTGTTGGTCCGCGTTATTATAGTCTATCAGTCCTAATAATAATACTAAGTGTAGATAACTTGTAGGAAGATTTGGATAACCTTTTTACACTAAAACATTCAAGACAACAGAATTAACTAAAAACAAAAGCAGAGTACAAATAAATTAAAGCCTGCAAGGTTCATATTCAAACACAGATGCCTGTTGGCGTTGCTTTACTGTGCCTGGCATTTTGCAAAGAATCATGAACAGGAAAGAATCTAACCATGCTAATAATATATCAGATTCTTGTCTTAATCAGTTATTTCCTCAGCAGACTGTGAGTAAATGATATAGAGTCATGAAAAATGAGCTATTTCTCTTGATGCCAGCCTACTATGCTAACTTCTGTCCTTGACGAAGGAACCCTTTCAGATATCACAGCGTGCAGGAAATGTCACAGTTGTTTAGGAAAACCTTTTTTGAATGGCCATAAAATGCTGCAAGTGAGCAGCCAGCATACAAATGAGCCTTGCAAAACAGTTGTTTTCCCCTTTTAACAGGAACATCTATTTTCTCGCTCTTATCTGAATGACTGAGGTTCTGAGGAACCCAAATCTAGAGATGGACACTGAACTCTTTTCAGCCTTTTAGTTGCAGCTGTTCTTAACAGGACCTTTTTTTTTAAATGTTAGGAGTAGTTTTCTAATCAATTTAAAAAAAAAAAAGGAGAGAAACAACAACAAATGAGGTTCCTCAAGTGAACAATCACAAAACGCCTTAAAGTTTCACAAAGACATGATGAATGAGGAACTTAGAGAGAGAGAGATGAATGAAATGCTCATCCCTGACCTTTATGCTACATTTAAAAGCTACAGGGAACAAAGAGGCTCTAAAAACTGTTTTTTCCAGCAAAGAGAGTCTCCCTCCCCACCAGTGCAGGAACTGAGGAATATTGTTTCAAGCCATTCTCCAAGGATCCCCTGGAATAAGGAGACACGCAAGATGGATGTGGTATGTCCACAACAGGGTGCCAACACTAACCAATTTTAAGTCAAACTGCCTCCTGGCCCCCAGCATAGGTTGCTTCGAGCCCGGAGGCATTCTGGGATGCTATAGCCCCAGAGCAATAAACAATGAGGAAGATAAAACTGGTGTCTTACAGGTCCCCGAGTCCCCACTTGCCCCTAGGCTTCACCTTCTTTTCTGTTCTACCTCTAATAGGCACAGCAGAACATCACTCTAACGTTAGACTTATGTCTTATCATTCTTTAGACCAGGTTTAAAAAAATATTCTCAGTTTTATTTTTTGTTGGGTTTGGGAGTTTGCTTTCCTGTCACAACTGTCCTAACAAATAAGACACTGTGTAATTTGTGTGTTTACCTGAATAAACTTTTAGATATGTTAGCATGATTCAAAGGCAACCACTTCAATATGTAATCTAGTCATTTAAACAAGTATTAAAAATATATCACAATTTCTATTAGGCTATTACATTTCAAAATCCATTTTTATTTAATCTGTGACAGATAGGAAAGCAATACTGATTTTCACATTCTTCTTCTCTGATAAATACACTTAAGATTTTAATAATATTTTTATACAGCTACAGTATCTTCCAGTGAACGCTGCCAAGTACTATCACTTAACAACATACAATGGAAAACTTGATGCTAGTTCACACTGTATCGCTATTAGTTTGCTGAGAACCCTGCTCAGCACACAATTTAATTTTCTTCAAGCAATGCAAAGTGAATGCAATTGCTGCTTACATTACTTTGTTCTCAGTTGGGCTGGTTACTGCAGCTCTTTTGTGGTTTAAAGAAATAAAAACAGAACTTAGTGTTAAATTAATCACTCCCAGAGAGTGAAGTGGTGACTGCATTTAGAATACCATTAGGAGTTGCATAGTCTGCAATGTAGCATCCTCAAATATTCTTCTTTGAAAGAATGGAGGAGAAGCAGTACACGTATTTTATTTGGTGGTAAAAAATAATTGTTTAACCTGGTTTGAAGCTTTTCTGAAGATTATGCACAAACACCCAAGTTGTGGATGAAGATGGTTGCCTTTGGCTCTGGTTGCTAAAAAACAGTTATCAATCTTCATCATGGTCTTCAAGCATCTGCTCTTGGTGAGCAATCAATACTGCATTTGCCACAATAGCTCATTTAATTAATTTTCATCCTAAATATCCTGTCAACGGGGGGAAAGACTTCCTGATTTTAATTAATTTTGAAATCATTGATTATTTGCTTTTCCTTTCCTGTGGTTACAGATGCAAACACAAACGCTCACAAGCACAGATGCACACTTCTAGCCTGCAGGCTGGATAAGATGTATGACAATTCCTTGTTGAAACCCATACATATTGTTGCAGCATACCCGGATGACATGCAGCTCTATTTTTAAATCCTCAACTCTCAACTGCTGTAAATAAGCCTCTGGCTCCTAAAAGGTAAATGGGCAAAACAGTAAATTGAAAACAGTGTTTGCTGAAGAGTCTTCAATTAAAGAGTCCTTAAATCAATAGGCACTAGGATATCCAGCAACAAACATGATGCAAGTTACCAGAGAGACAGAAAAACAGAATATAGAAGTCAAAGAGCTGTGCTATAGTTTTAGAAATTATAACTGTACTTCAAAAAATAAAGAAAGCCCAGAATTGATGAATACCATCTGAAGCCATTAAGTGGTACAGAAAATACATCATACAATAATTTTGCATTTCAATCATAATAACTAGACTCTTATAAAAATAATACAAAAAGACACTGCACAAACCCTCCAATAAGGAAGTTGTAAAATTAATAACCCTAGACAAACTCATGCCACAAAATTAAGTTATAAAGCTTTACATGGGATGCATACAGTGAATGATGTATTTTTCAGAGAAGAAAACTTGCTTTCTGCTCTAGAAGCATGGGGCATACACAGCTCATTTTTTTCGCTTGTAAAGTCTATGGATTGCTTGCTCCAAAGGTTTTTGTAACCAGAGCCTGGGGAAAGTCTGGAGTCAGGGGAAGTAGTCCGGTGTCTCTGCTGAGACCCCAATGTCCCCATAGCAGTTAATTTGTATTCCTGTCCAAAAAGGGATGAAGTGTGGGGATTGTGCAGGAGGAATTCATTCAGCCACAAAACAGGCTTTAAAATATTTCTTACGCTACATAGAGAGGTGTCTACTTCAGGGACATTTATGTATTTAGAATGTGTCCCTTTGAATCTAGAAATGCAAATATTGTGTTGTTAATTATAATTATTTGAGCATTCTAATAATCACATGATTTTTTTTTCCTTTTTAAAAAATCTGAATGACTGGAAAAGGGGTACTGTTCATTTCATTCTTAGCAAAACATAAACTGTGAAGAAAATTAATAATCCCTTAATCAGATTTGTTTTACCCCTCCACTCCAATACATCAGTATAAAAACCAGTGAAGGATAATAAACTGCCAAAACAACACTTGAGAGGAAGTAATTAAAAACTGCATATCTTAAAGAGCAGATAACACAGCTCTTCAGCTGTAAGCATGCTGCTGTAGCCTTTATATATGAAACTGAAAGCAAAGCAAATACATATATACGTTTCATCAACCCAGGAAATAGAATAAAAATTAAGTTGCTTAATTGTGAATATTGAAGGTAAAGCCATGAATAGACAGCCTAGTACTTAAAATCAATCTCCACCTCTCCCTTGACAAAGGCCAGTCACAACTAAGAGGACAACACTCAAATTCCATCCAGTCTTGGCTCCACTTGAAGCGGGAGAAAGGCCAGGGGGGAAAGACTGGGAGCTGACAAAAATAACCCCTAAGTGTGGCGGTGCAGTCCATGAGAAGCAAGGGTAAGGATGTTTGGCAGATGCCCTTTTTCAGACTCTCATCTGGACAGCTTTAAAAGGAGTGAAACTGCGAATTATTACTTTTCCCAATAGCAGATTCCTTAGCTTTGAGCTGCAACAATATTAACACCTGCCTTCCTCTATAGTGAGTACTTTTTCTGCAGAGGTGCCCCCCCGAGAGATGATACAAATTTCATCTCTGTCTCTGGGGGTAAGCACAGACATTATTTCAACTAACCAGCCAAAGTTTGCACCTCAGTTTAACTCGTAGCAGTAAGAGCCGGTGATTAAATTTTCTTTAAAACAAAAAAAAATTTCTATCCGTTTACATTGTTGATATATGCAAACTTCAACTAGATTTCAAAACCGGTAGGATATCACAGTTTTTTTATTCTCCTTGGTTGAAATGCATGTGCTTAACCAAATACATATTAAAATCCTGCAAAAACCAGCATTTCTGCTACAATACGCTAAAGCAGTATATAATACTGGCACAACAACAGAAACAATCCAGAACAGTAGATTTTCTTAGGAAAAGTAAAAGGCTAAAAAAAAAATTTTTTTTTAAATCAGCAGCTCTGCTGTATTTCAGAGTACAGGTATAGTACCTCTAGCAGCTGTTCCTCAGGGAACTAAACACTGCCAGCAAGGCCAAGTCAAAAAAGCTCTCTGAGCAACAAAGCAAGATTGTAAAGTACTCTACCACATGCTAAAATTCCTCTGGGAACTGTTATGCTGCTCAAACAAATCCAACTCAGTAAAATTGACAGTTGTGCACTGCTCTTTTTCTTAAAGGATTAACATTAGGTAAAAATATGAAATGAAAGTACATTTCAAGAGGAAAGGAAACAGGGAGCATATCTAATCAGCACTGCTAAAGGTCTAAGTATTTTGTTTCTAAAAATACTCCCTGCTATTTTTTCCCCTGTAAGCAGGCAAAAAGGTTTTGGTTTTTTGGGTTTTTTTCACAAAAGGCATGTTTTGTTCACATTTTTCTGTTCTAAAAAAAGAGTATCTTTTAAATAAAATTGAACCAAAGTTCCCTCAGAGATTGTTACATATAGCAGGGATCTCCAAAAGACTTCATGACTCTTTCCCAGATGTGGGCTTCTGAAAATGTAAGAATTTTGTCACATAGATGCATGCATGCACACGTGCGCACACACAGGAATCTTGGATAAATCAGTTCCCAAACAATATTTCCCCCAAAATCATCTAGTAACAAGTTGCTAAAGTTGCTCAGAAACTGAACATTTTGACATTTCTGCAACAAAAGAAAAATGGAAACACTGTTTACCCCCCCTCCCCCCAAATTGCCCCAGTGGCATTTGTGGCATTTTACAAGCAGTTAAATAGCTGAGTGGGACATACTGAAAATTTCAAAACATTAAAAGTGCTCAGCAGAAAAAAAATATAAAAAGAATTCCCTACTTGGCTACCCATGTATTATTTTTACTAATAACATGTTTGCTTCTTGTTGCTAGACAGTTATAATGCCATGGCTTTAATCCAACAGAGCACTTAAGCATTTGCTTAACTCTAAGCTTGCGAACTGCAGTGTACTATAGAGATTATTTTAAAAGGGAGACAACCTATCTGGGGATTGGCCTGAGAGCCAGAGATATAGATTTTAATTCCTGGCTCTGTCAGGAACCTAAGTAAATGTGGGCAAGCCATATCCACTCTCAATATTTCAGCTTCCTCATCTCTAAAGTGTAGATAAATATAGTTCCTTTCTAAAATGCTTTGAGAGTGAGAAACCCCATCATATTATAAACATTATTTTCTAACTCTCCAGGATTCCATTCAACAATTGCACCTCTCCTACTCCTATTGCTTCATCAATAGAAAGAGCTACCATGGGGGGTTCTCCTTCCTTCCATACATTCACAGTCCTGACAACTTGAATGTCATATATAGGTTTCATATGCCATTAACCTGACTCAAATACGTTGGTGGAACTCTACTGCTTTCCCTTTAAGGGGTAGTGGAGAAGAGCTTGACTCATCGCTGTACCACATAATAGAAACATTTATCCCATTCCATACATTCAGTGTCTTCTACTAAGCCACTTCTAATTATGTAGAATCAGAATCAGGCCCCCTACTGAAGGAGTATCTGCACTAGCCCCCCTAGTCAAGTTGCGACAAAATGAATGTTTCAGTTTAGCCCTATCATACCAATGTGGCAAGAAGGAAAATGTTTCTGCTTAGGCCCCCAAAAGCAGATAGCATGATGCCCACAGCAAGTTCCCCAAACCTGGCTATATTTCTAATCAGATGGAGAGACATAAGGGGAGTTTTTCTTCCCCGGATACAATGACACCCCAGGCTCGGGGAAAGAATTAAGCCCTCCCAGTTGGCTTATGGTGCACCCTTCTGCAGAGGCAAGCAGTCAAAGAATCAGTGAAGAAAGGAGGGTGCAAGAGGAGTCAAGAACTTCCCCTGCCAATCCAGAAAAGCCTTTCTACCTTTGACACTGCAGGGGGAAGGAAAAGTGCAGAGTGATCTGATTAATGTACTTCCTTAGGGCCGTATTCACTCTTATAGTAGTTAGATAACAAACTACCCTTAGCTATGGGCCTCAGATTTTACAGTTATGGGAGCATAAGAATAAAAACCTAAATAGGAAGGATATAAACTATAAGCTAGCTGACTAAAGAAAAAAACCCAAACCTACGTGTACCAGAAAAATATGCAACACACTTGTAGAACGTGAAAATATATGGCACTGTGGTTAATATCTGGCTTACCAAGTTATTGATGAATATCACAGATTTTTATAGGCACTACGAAGAAAGAAATTATTGAGCCGTTTGTGCTCTTCCAACACAGATTACATAGGAGAGTTTTTTAGAAACCCAGAGTACAAAGAAAAAAACTTGCACTTTTCTAATTAAATGCATAATCATGGATGCGAATCCATGTTACCAATGCTAAATGGCTTCTACTTTAATGAGCCATTTGAAATGAAATGGTTGCCTGCAATTAGACATCTGCAGTCCAAGGAAAGCAAGCCAACTATGCAGTCGGGCTGCCAGAATTACAGTTGCATTCCTCAGCAGGACAATGAGGGGAGAATGGATAATTGTAATTATAACATATACATCTTTTAACGTTCTGTGGCTGAAAGAGTATGCACAACAAGAGCTCTTAATACATTTAATTGCTGGCTGCTAATAAAGGGTTGTCAGAAAGAGCTGTTTTTTAAATGTATTTCAATTCCATTAGCAACATCACAGCCTAAGGTCACTAACTACCTACCTAAGTACTTGTCTCTGAGGGCAGATGGAAGCTGTTTCTTACCTTTAAAATATCTGGTTATGGAGGCTTGGTGCTGAGCAACTGATATGAAGGTAAAACAAAGTGAAAGCACTACCAAAATGTTTGGATTAATGATGCCAAGGGCATTTTTTTTTGTTGTTGTCTATGTGGGTTAGTACACATGCACGCACGCATGCACACACACATGCACATTTTGTCAAGCCCAGTATTAAATTCAAGCTTCTACCGGTGAAAAGTGAAAACAATCTAGCACTGTATAACTCAGTTTAACCCGTATATCCCCCCTGTATATCCTCTCAGATGTCTGAATATGTCATAGATCAGAATGCCCCAAGTCACCAAGGAGCTCACAAAAATGGAGTAAAGAGAGACTTTTTTTGGAAAATTCTTCTTCCACTCAAGCTCATTATGAATGCTGCAGTCTGAGACAGGTTATAATCAGGCAGAAGATTTTTCTATCTCAGGATAAGCCAACCCATTGTTCAAGAAAAAGAATAGCATTTAGTAACTCCAGATTTTATCTCTCTTGTAAAGACATAGGAGCACTTTATGGCCTGTTTACATAATTAATGTCTTCCAAATACACCTTGTTCTAAGCTCTCTAGCAATAGCCTAGACATTACTTTCCTCCAGGACAAGCTTGATGCTCAGCTGTAGAGATATTTGTGCTATAAAAAGTTCACTGAATATTTATTATTACTGGCGAGAAGTACTACCAAATTACAACAATATTACTATGAAATCGGATATTGTCCCCACAAATATTAAAAGCCATAATATATTTTCTAGTCACTAATGGCAAAATGTCCTTAAATAAATTAGGCAGACAAGGTTCTTTGGGTAAATGTTACATCTTTAATTAGAACAACTAAATCATTGGAAAAACTGTTCTTTGCTAGATCTTCATAAAATAGTTTTCTTCCAATTTTCCTAAGAGAGAACATAATTATCCAAGCAAACTACTGAAAAATAAAATATCTCCTAAAGACTATGATCTGACATATAGCCAGTACACCCATAATTCCAAAGATGTAAAAGGACGTTAGTATAATTTACTAGCTTTCCTTCCAAGATCTATATATGAGATGCAGACTGCAAAGCAGTTATCACCTACAAACACGGTGCTACAAGGTCACAGCCTATCATGCTGACCATTGTTTTCTGTTCTTCCTAGCCCTTTCTGCTACATCTGTCTGTTGCTTCTTGCCTAATTAAGTTCCCTGAAGCAGGATCATATTTTTGTTCTGTGGAGTCCTGATCCATGACTAGGGCTCTTACACACTACAGTAATACAAATAAGAAATAGTAATTAATTTTCAAACAAAGGCAACCACAAAAGCTTGAATTTCGAACAAAAATGTTTGCAACAGGCTGCTGATCAAAAATGTAGACACCAAACACTGTATAGTGAAGCAACCTGAACAAATATAATATATTTTGGGAGTGCACAGTAGCAGCCTAGGCAACACCTTTACAAGGTGAGGGTATGTGCAAAAATAGCTGCTGCACTGCAGCTGGTGCTGCCCTGTGCACAGCTGCTGGAAACCAAGTAATCCAACTTTTGTGAGTATTGTTACCTAGTCAGGCAATTTCCAGATGAAAGGATATCTTCTGTTTGTGATAATCATAAGCTGCTTAGCGAGGAAGCCAGCTTTATATTCATAGTTTCATAGTTTCTAGGGTTGGAAGGTACCTGAGTAGATCATCAAGACCAACCCCCTGCCATGGCAGGAAAGAGTACTGGGGTCAAACGACCCCAGCAAGGTGTTCATCTAACCTCCTGTTAAAAACCCCCAGGGTAGGAGCCTGCACCACTTCTCTTGGAAGTTGGTTCCAGAGCCTAACCACCCTGACTGTGAAGTAGCGCCTCCTGATATCTAGCCTAAATCGACCCTCTGCCAGCTTGTGACCGTTATTCCTGGTCACTCCTGGCAGTGCTCGGGAGAACAGGGACTTCCCCAATGCCTGCTGATCCCCCCTGACTAGTTTGTAACAGGCCACTAGATCCCCCCTCAGCCTTCTCTTCTGGAGGCTGAACAGCTTCAGGTCCCGTACCCTCTCCTCATAAGGCCTTTCCTGCTGCCCCCTGATCATGCAAGTGGCCCTCCTCTGGACCCTCTCCATGTTGTCCACATCCCTCTTGAAGTGTGATGCCCAGAACTGGATGCAGTATTCCAGCTGCGGCCTGACCAGTGCCGCATAGAGGGGGAGTATCACCTCCTTGGACCTGCTTGAGATGCATCTGCGGATGCATGACAAGGTACGGTTAGCCTTCCTGACTGCCTCCCCACACTGCGGACCCATGTTCATCCTGGAGTCAAAGATGACTCCAAGATCCTTTTCCACCTCTGTACTGACAAGAAGGGAGTTCCCGAACCTGTACATATGGTACTGGTTGTTCTTCCCCAGGTGAATCACTTTGCACTTCTCAATGTTGAATCCCATCCTATTCTCATCGGCCCACCCTTATAACCTGTCTAGGTCTGATTCCAGCCTATTCCTCCCTTCCAGCGTGCCCACATCCCCCCACATCTTAGCGTCATCAGCAAATTTGAACAGGGTCCTTTTTATCCCCTCGTCCAAGTCACTGATGAAGTTGTTGAACAGTGCAGGCCCGAAGACCGAGCCCTGTGGAACCCCACTGCTCACATCCCTCCAGGTCAAAAATGACCCATCCACTACCACTCTCTGGGTGCAGCCCTCCAGCCAGTTGGTGACCCAATTGACTGTATGGGTGTCAATGTCACAGTCCCCCAGTTTCTTAATGAGAACAGTGTGAGAGACAGTGTCTTCCAAAAGTCCAGGAAGACTATGTCCACTGCTACCCCTGCATCTAATGACTTGGTGATCTGATCATAGAAGCCCACGAGGTTGGTCTGACAGGACCTGCAACTAATGAACCCGTGTTGGTTGCCCCTAAGCATGATCTCCCCTGCTGGTCCCTCATGGACATGGGCCAGAATAATTTTCTCAAAAAGCTTGCCCAGGATCGAGGTAAAACTAACTGACCTATAGTTTCCCGGGTCCTCTTTCTTCACCTTTTTGAAGATGGGAACCATGTTGGCCCACTTCCAGTCCTCTGGCACCACACCAGAGCACCATGAGTGCTCATAAAGCCATGCCAGGGGTCCTGCAATGACCTCAGCCAATTCCCTTAGTACTCTAGGGTGGAGATCATCTGGACCAGCTGACTTGAATACATCCAGTCCCTCCAGAAGTTCCCTAACTAGTTCCTCACTAACCTTGGCCTAGGTGTGCCTCCCCTGGGCCCTGAGGGGGGCCCAGCTGGGGGGTGACTGTTCTGGTCCCTACTTAGGAAAATGGAGGCAAAGAAATCATTAAATATGTTGGCTTTGTTGTCTGGTGTGATGACCAAATTTCCTAACATGTCCTGCAGAGGCCCCACATTACCCAGAACCTTCTTCTTACCCCCTATGTATTTAAAAAACAACTTCTTATTGTCCTTAATCCGGGAAGCTAGTCCCAGTTCCATCTCTGCCTTGGCCTTCCTGACTGCCCCTCTTCATCCCCAAGCAATTGCAGTATAGTCATCCCTGGTGATGGCCCCTCCTTTCCATTGGGTGTATGCCTCCCTTTTAGCTAGAAGGCATTCCTGGATGCTTTTGGTGAGCCATATTATTTATGAAGAAGCCCTAAAAACTCATCTCTAAAATATAATTAAGTTAGGGGTGTCAAATGTATCTCTTCCTGCAGGCCAGGTGAATGGCACAGGGTTGGAATGAGCCCATGGACCTCCCTGCAGCCCCTCTAAGACCCTACAGTGAATCCAGTGCACGGCACCCACTCCAGGACCCACACTGGTCATGGAGCCTGCTCCAGCCACACACAGGACCCACTAGTTGGTCCTAGATGTGTCCTGTACACAATGCAGTCCCAAGATGGGCTTCAGGGTGATGAAGGGGTGCCACGTGTGGCATGGATCCTAGACTGACTGGGGCAGGCATGGATATGCCTACACGAGGCCAGCCCATCATGTGTGGTCAATTTAGAACCAGGGCCTCTCCAGGGCCACATGACAGGGCTCTCTGGGCCAGATCCAGTCCATACCTTTGACACCCATAATTTAAAGAGTGGCTGCTGTTACCCCTTGATGCTGGAGAGAAATTCTGGGTTGTTACTGTGCAGCTAAGGTCCAGTTTTCTCCAGGGCTATTTTGAATTTAGCCTACATACTTTCAGATACAGTCAATGCAAAATAAAAGAGATGCAGGTTAGGAGAACAAAATTTTAGGTTTCTAGGTTTGGCTGATCTGTCATGAATTCTCAACAAAACTCTAGAATACTTTTATGTAATTATTTATTTTCCAACAATTTCTAGAAGCCAATGGACAACAGAGGATACAGATATTGAACACTTGTATAATGCACATCGTTTCTATGTGTATTGTTCAATTATGCCATCATTACATCTGCATTTTAGGAATGTTACCTTCAAAATGTGGATTAATTTCCATCAGTAAAAAATTCCCATCTTCATTTGAAGGTGCTTCAATCATCACTGTAACTGCCTTTGACTCAGTTGTGTGTAAATAAGCAACTATGGATGTTTATACTCTATGCTGTCATAATTGATTCCCTGTTGGTATGCCCATCTGAACTGCATGTTTATCATTAAAACACTACTCTAACCAATTCATGAGGACATTATGCAGTTAATTCTCTTTAAGCATAAAAATTAAAGCACCACTTATGTTACCTACCCCCTTTTCATTGGCTTCCGTTAACTACTGGAAAATCATTGGCATATTGTTACAAAGCAACAGACAGTTCTTTCACAGTTATTCTTCATTTCCTATTAAAAGTGTGGCGCAGCCAAGCAGAACTACACTTAATGAGGATTCGATGTCTTCTTTGGACATTGTTTTCAGAAGAGGTTATTCAGTATACAAGGGTTATTTCTTGAATCTGTCCATGAAGAACAAAAGCACGGCAATTAGTAATGTGCTACTTTTACTGTGATGCCTCAGAGTGATTTCTTATAATCATTCCCCTTCCACCCGACCTTGTGCCCAACCAAGTCAAACATCTCCAAAATGTAAAGCTCTAACAATATTACCTGGTTAATTCATATTTTCCTATTTTTTAATCATATACACCAATGGAACTTTACCTATGTACTGACTAAAACTGAATAACAACTTCAGGAGTCTGCATGCTGTAAACCATACCAGCTTAACAAAAATATTTACAGAGATAAATCTTACATTATGTGGCAAAATTCTGTTCTTAGATATATATGAACAGGCTTCCTGAGAACAGAATTTGGTATCCACAGATAAATTGGTTCTTTATTACAGTGAAGTCACTCGAGTAACCAGACTGATCTCAATAAAGGTTTACATGGACATAAATTAAAACAGAATTTGCCCCACTCTGTAGATAGGGGGTGCATCGACACGTAGAGCTATTAGTGCAATGCAATAAACAATGGCACAGTTTACACTGGACTCAGCTGCTCACAGGTGCACATTTGTACAAGCAGGGGCAGAGCAGCCCCAGGCTGGCAGAGGCCTGAGGGGTCAGCTGTGGGCTCTAGATGGTGATGTCAGGTGGCAGAGAGGCTGGCTGGGGCATGAAGGTGCTACAGCATGGGGCTAGGCAGCAGGCAGGCCACCATTGTGTCCATCCAGCCCTGCTCATTGTCTGCACATACAATACATAAACAGTACCATCCTTGACAGTGCTATCCTACAGTAGAATTTGTTAATTTACTGCACCCTAATACCAGTGCACGTGTAGACAATGACATTTTACGGATAAACTAATTAGCTAGATTCACAGTAAAGCACACTGTATCCAGTGTTGAACAGTGCACATGGTGAAGTATATATATTTCAATATTACGTAGCTTTTAACAAAACATGGGAAACATTTAGTCAAACACAAGATGGAGCCCTACAATTAATTAAATATCATTATTTCCCACTGGCACATCAACACAGGATGCTTAATGGGCAGTAGAACAGTCTACTGCACATTAGCATGTCACAGCCGTGCTAATGTACAGTAGAAGTCTACTCCACATTAAGCATCACAAAAAAGACCATGTGCTGGTGCTACTGTGCAGTAGTGCTGATTACTGTGGATTTAGTTAGAACCTCATATTAGAGACACTAAACTTAATGCATAGTAACAATGAATGGTGCATTAATACACGTGTAGACGTACCCACTGAGTTCCCAATTTTTGACGCCAGATGCATCTTCTAATTATCTAGAGAACTATTCCATTAGATATAGTTTCTTGTAGAAAACATTTTGCTACTTAAAGATCTTATGTGCAAATGTGCAAGACCAGTTATATTTGAATGGTTAATGAGAAAGACTGTAGTACTGACCTAAAATGTGTTTTGTAAACACCAATCTCTCTCGCAACACAAACTATCAAAATATTAATCTAAATCTTTCAAACATTGATTTTTCTATTAAAACAGTTGCATTGTTTTGACTTGGACATAAATGGGCAGAGTTCAGAATCCAAACACTGCAGACTTTTCTAAAGGAGGTTGTGTACATGGCCTGTGTAACTGAGTCCCTGTTGGAATCATTACCTTAAAGCTAAGGTACTGCCAATGAGACATTTCTGATGCTGCCAAACCTCATAGTTTTATCATGAACAAGCTCAGCATTTTTCTTAATACCCTTGGGCCTAGACTTACGCTATTTCATATGACTCTCAGCTTTCTCTTCTTATACTAAGTTTTAGCTTCATCATTGCAAAATGAAGCTGGAAAACATGAAGGCTAGAGGCTAAGAAAATAGCAGTAGTCCCCAATTTATAATTACTGTATTTAAATAGAATTGTGAGGTTTTTTTAAGGCACTCTCATGGTTTTCTTATTGCTTTTCTATATAAACTGACACAATTATGTACATTCAGGTTTGGAAATTGGAATTTATTCACAAAAATATGACCTCCATATCATGCCCTTATTCCTTCCCATGCTGACTCCTCCAATCTCTATTAACTTGTGTAGCTTTGAGATGGAATAAGACATCCCTCTAGTGAGCAGATTTTTCTGCATGAGCAGAATTTTCTTGTGGGCTATATATGCACTCTCTCCCCAAACATGTCCCCTTTGATCCTGAGGTATTCAGAGTTGTAGAGTACATGTGAGCTGGTGTTCAGCAAAGCTATGATTTAAAATCCATGGAGTTGCATCAGATTTATGCACATTTAGATAAGGTCCAGGTTTTTCAAAGCTTGTTTCCAGCCTGACTTTTTTCAGTATTTTATCCAGTATACCTATAGAATTATATTTTGCTCTGTGTTTCAACTTTACATTCCTTGATTGTGTACTACAAAAGGCTCCCTCCATTCATGCTAAGATAACTTGATGGGTACCACACAAAAGACTACAGAGGAAGGGTTTTTCTGTGACTGTTCCAAAAGCAATGTCTAAAAATGTAACTTTAATAGATTGAAAAAGATTTATTAATTTGTATGTTGGTTTCTTAGACGTATTTTCATGAATGCTACGTTCACAGTGGCAAACAGCAAGTGTTAATGAACTTTACCAAACAAAATGCAGCACAATTTTGCATCTTGATCCTGTTTGCATTGTCCTTACTTTTCCCAAAACTCTCATTTATGTTGTACAGGTGTGCTGGTGTGTTGAAAACTTCTGAAAGTTATGAGGACGCACCCATTATTATGTCCATTTATGATTCAAGCTAAATTTTAGAAACTCAGGCGTGTTCCTCCTAACTTTAATCTGCTATATGCAATGTGATGTTCAAAGAGGAAAGGGAAATAGCAAGCATACCAATGGATTATGCATGTTGTGTGAATAATGATAGTTTCTCATTAGTTCTACATATTATTTAAAGCATTCTACCTTCTCTGATGGCTGTTCATAGTCTATTACATATACAATGTCTTTATGTAATTAACTGTTTAAACCAGCTGAGGTCCCAATAGACTAGTGTCTAAGATCAGGAAATCACATCTATAACTGAAATCACTTTTCTCTCACTCAACAGACTAGCCAAGCATATGGACATGGAGGCAACTACTCCAAAGAGTGGTTAGGCACACTGGCAAGATAATGTAAGGAAACCTCTAATATACTATCAAGACTGCCTGTCAGGCAACATTTGTGGCCATTATAGGTCTGCTAATTTTATTATCAGGAAGAACATAAGGTAGAGGTGCATTTTGTAGACTAACTGAATCTGTCAGGTCAAGCCGGAATTTCTTTTTAATCTGAAGGCGATTAGTGAAGTAATTGAATAATAGATTCCCTAGCACAACAGTTTTAATTTTGTTCTGAAAAAAAAAGGTTGAAGGACATTCCACTGAAGATTTTGACCAAAAAAAAGAACTGAGATCTGACAATTTCAGAAAAAATGTATTTTACAGAAGAATAAGAAACAGTCTTTTTGCCAATATATCCCTCTGGTCTATGCACACTACCAATGTCCAGAAAATACTCACTAAAACAAAAAGTCAATAAAGTAAACTTTGATTTTAATATATTATTGAAGACATCGTGTTTTTATCCTTCAAAAATGATTTCCTGTGTTAACCAAGTCTGCACATAAGTGCAGTGTCTTGTACATAGCAATAGAAAAAATGAAGGTATGTGAATGATCTCTTTCCTCTCAGGGCAGCAGGTGTGCATGCATCATATACCCCAAGTATTACTGGAAAATGAGAATAACTCTCTTATTTTGTTCTTTTAACAATGGAATGGATTTAAAGACTATTGTTCAGTCACACTCAGCACAAGAAGCCCCTTGCCAAGAAGGCACTTCCACCTAACTTACTTTGGTGCTGTTTCTAACAGTTTAACTAAAGGTTAAAAATGCAGTAATACCCTATGATATTTTTAAAACAAACAGAATCTGAACAGAATCTGAACAGGTTGAAATAACAGTAGCTCATAAAATGTAAACCTTGCTGTAAGAACAATGAATTTCAACTAATGAAGTAATCAAACTAATACCACATCACAAATGTACATGCTATTAAGTGCTGTTACTATTTTAACATTGTACATACACATACACACACTATGGGTACATCTAGGTGTTGAGATTGACCTATGGGTTGGGGGTGGGTTAACCTGATCTATTGAACACCTATATGCGTTCGGAATACAGTCCCAGATCTGGGAAATCCTAGCCCGTTACCCTAGGCCTTGGGCTGTGCTCTTCCTACCCCCACCTCACCAGCCCTGATTACTAAAATGTTGAATTTTGGTGTGAACCTGTGCTCGCTCCCTTGAAAAGCTGTTCAGTTATATATTAAAACCAACTTGCAATACCTGTTGACTCTAATGAAAACCTAGAATCATCCCTGGTGATCTATACACAACTTTGGGATGTTTACTGTGATATTCACAGCAATAGTGCCAAGACAGCAGTGTAAGTAATGCCTACAGCAGAATTTCTGTCATTCCCAGCTGCCAATCCACCAGCAAAGAGCACAAAGGTAACTCTAAATCTTATTACTTTTTTCAGATTTTCTGGGCTTCATGAGAAACAACTGCCTTTTCTTGTAAACCCTCCTTGCTTATAGGAGATATGAATCTAAAGGAAAGTCAAGGTAATTATTGCCAGTGGGAATACTTAATCCCAAATCACTGCCTAGAATCAAATTTCTCCTTAAGGGACTAAGGAACAGCACATTTTCTATACTAATGCAAAGTTAAATTCATTTTGTTTTAATGCATAAGGTGGTATTCTTAAATACTATTAAAAATACTAGCTTTTAAAGCTATTAAAGTTTATTAAAGCGTAAGTGACAAACTCAGAGCCTATGGACACATTGGGTTTTAGAAGGTGGAAAGTGAGAGATGCGAGTTTCCATAATTGTCTGTCTCCTAGGTAATCCATAAAATTGTATTAATATTACTTTGAAATAAATCAGTCTAGCTATCTCTATGAATGAAACATGAATTTTGTACATAAAATGGGTCAAAAGCAAAACAACATTACATGTTGATTACTTGTATACTTTGGAGTTTTGTTGATAAAAAAAAACAGCTTTACACTTTGAGAAAAGCATAATATACCAGGAATTCCAATCCCTACCCGGTAGATTTTTTTGGATTGTCTTCACATTATAGCTCCTTGAAAAACAAACACACACACACACACACACACACACACACACACACAAAACGTCCTTTCCCAAGTGATTTCCACTGGTAGTTTTTCAAACTAAAAATCAGTAGATTTTAGAATGAAAAACTGTGACCATACAGTGTTGTAATATAACAAAAGGTCTACTCATAAACTGTTTCACTATAAGTTTTGCCTATTCTATATTCTTCAGTATACAGTAAGGTGCAGAAACCATACACTACCAATACCTATTTAAAAAACCACTGAATTAAGGTTTCAGAGTGGAGAGTAGATGTAGTGATTAATATGATACATAACTTTATTGATTATAAAAACTTAAGTTTGCCTAACGATACCCTTATATATAGAGGGGGAGAGCAGATTGCTGAATAAGAAAAAGAAATAAAGTTCTCATTCCAAAAAGATGCAAAAGAGAGAAGCCAGGGTAGGGTAGCAAGGAGTACAAGGAAAGTGTACAAACAGACCTGTCCCTCGTTATACCAATGCAAAGGGAAATAGAAAGGCTCACGACCCTACCTTTTCTTTGTCATCAGAGTGGCATGGCACTCTAGGAACAATAGAACTAAATATTCTTTGCACCCTTCCAAGTACTAGGGGAGTAATAATTAAAACTTCACATCATGCAAGGACAAAGTGCCTTCTACTGGATACACCTCATAATTATGTTTTCTTTTATTTCATTGTATAATGTGCTATTGGATATATTATTTAAGTTGATACAAAACTGATGGAAAAAATGGTATTTCTCATCCTGAACACTGCAAAAGTGCCATTCAGTGTCTTTTGTCTTTTTTCCAGTACTTGAAACAAATCTTCTGTTTCTACAAACAGTCTTTAAGGAGAAAAATGAATAATGCAAAATAGGTCATTACTGAAAACAGAGCAAAGAACAACAACAACAACAACAACAAAAACTTTCCCATCAATGGGTTGGAGGGGTGCTTTATACTGGTTAAATATTAATTATGCAAAACAGGCCATTATTTAAAATACAGCAAAAAACCCAACAAACAAAAACCCTCCCAATAATGGGTTGGAGGGGTGCTTTTATACTGGCTATAAAGCATCCCGATTTAGAAACACCTGGAGAAATGGAAATGATGACCACTTCAGTCACTGTGAGCAATGGCTACTTTTTGTATGTAGTAGTTACTTATTCACCTTCCCACTGCTAATAACTTCTGTAGAGTTCAGAATCTCAAAAGCAGAGATAGCGGCCTCTAGATTATTAGAAAGAAAATCTTGGAATGTTTTCAATAGTAGTTTAATAGTAGTAATAATTTGGAAGTCAAGAAGATTAAAGGTACAGTCAAATACCTCAGCAGAGGGAAGGGAGACAAGGTAAGTAAAACAAAGAAGGCTTCTTTACTATATTTTCTAGAAAACTGTCCTTCTATAGATATTATATTCTAAAAATAGACAATTTCATCAGAGATCAGTCACAAAGCCAAATAATTTATCCCACTAAAAGCTTATAATTAATTGCAGATAAAATGTATAGAGGATGGGGAAAAAACTATGTAGGGAATATTAAACCCTTCAAGACACAAATGTATAGCACATTGGAGAGACTTGTGACATTTATGGATGGAAAAACTGAATAAAACAACCTGATGTATTATGCAGCATCTACTCTGAAAATACTCTAGCAAAAAAATCTTACTGAAATCAGTAACTAAACCTGAATTGGAAAAGCATCAAACTTTAATGTATGAAACCTTTTTTCTACAGAAAAAATGCCATTCCAAGCCATATCAAAACAGCTTGAACTTGATTGTGAAATGAAAATAAAGAGCATAGCCATCACAGTGGAGGCGATGACTCTAGGAGGAAAGTCAATGGACTATTAAATGGGAAATCATCTGTTTTCAGATTTTACTTTACCACTATTACATTCCTCCAGTGAGCCGTTATCTGGTAGAGGGGGCCTTAATCTTCTCATTTTCTGGCAGAAAATTTCCATACGTTTAGCACAGCTATTCATATCATAATGTGCAATCACCCCCTCATAAGAAATTCCAACTAAAATGTACGCTTTCCCAGCATGGTGTCTCCATTAGTGCATCTAACTGCCCAGTGAACTCAAAAGACTTAATGTTATTCCATTACAGCCTGTTGAAGGCCTCATTATTTAATCTTGGCCTACTTGATGGCTCATACTTAGACAGGGTTTTTTCTCCTAGCATGTCTTCCCACAGGGTATTATCCCACTGGAATAATCTGTAAACAGAAATAGGTAAATAATATAATCTTAATGGTTACAGAGGCCTCTAGGTCATGTATATTGTTTGACTAGCACTGAAGTATACTTTTTAACAACCTCTGGGTTCCTGCTGGTGCACAGTTAATGGGGAGAAGACATGTTGAAAGCATAACATCACAACAAATTGGCCTGTGGAGACTTGGCTTGCTAGTTTCAGCAGTTACAGCTGCTAGCTAATCTGGAAAAGCTGTGAAACTACATACAAATTCTAAGAACTTTACACAATTAGGATCTTATCAAAAGAAATGACCTGGAGCTTTATCTACTTTTCTGACAAACAAAATTGCCACATGGTTTAAGGAAGTTCAAGTCAAAAACAGGCATGTACTTTTCTCTATAAAATACAACCACTAAAGCAACAGTTGTCAACCTTTATAGACCTGAGGGACCTCTCATAACACTCAAGACACCCCTCAGAAATTGGCAGCTCATCGTTTTCACACTTTTGACTATGGAAAAATAATAAGAGAAACTTTTCTATTGCAAATAACTCAGAAAGCCCACAAGTCAGAAAGTTTCTAACACCATGGATTCCTAACTGGTATCTCTCAGTTTGCACCATGCTGATACTGTGTGGAACTCTGTAGCATCTTTGGAAGGATCTCAAGGCACTCCAGAGTTCCATGTACCCTGGCTGAGAATCGCAGCACAGATCATTCAAAGCAAAAAATGGGCATGCTAGCAGCAGAAATGGATGGGTGCATCTTTGGGACAGTTTTGGGCATGTGCCTAAAAGGGTTTTGATAACAGGAGAAAAGATTTATAGTAGGTGAATTGGGGGGTATATACTGGGGCTAGGTACAGACAGTCAAAAAGCCTGAGGCTGAATCAATTCAGTCTTTGCAGGTTAGCCTAAAATGCACAGATTAAATAGAAACAAAAGTGAACTGCAGCCACATGCCTGCAATGATTCAGGCCAGAAGCCAGGGGGAGCCAGAGAGCTGTGCTCACTTCCTTTTCCTGATGCCCCTGAGATCTCTGGGATTTGAAGTCCAGAATTACAGCAACAGGACTCTGCAGGGTTGCTCATCATTTCCTCTTCCTGCTTCCAGGTGGCCCTGGGATTTGTAGTCCACAGCTGCAGCCATCAGTAAGTTTGATCAGGGGAAGGGGTGTTTAGACTCTCTGTCTGGCCCCAGACCCCAGTCAGGGTTTTCCTGGGTGGGGGCAGTCCCCCCCTGTAGACTGGACTGTACTCCCAGCTGGGCTTGTCTCCCTCCCACTTCCTTGTCAACCAGCTCTCACTGCTCCAGCTATGGAGCAGAGGAGCAGGGCCAGCCTTGCTTTCTGGAGCAGACTGCACAGCCCAGCCCAGGGTTGCAAAATGCTGGGATGCTGCGGGACTGTGATTTAACTTGTATCAGGAAGGGGTCTGGGACCTTCATAAACTGGTTTGACTCAAATCAGTTAAGTCTGATATTACATTCAACCAGGTTTATCTAAAACCAATTTCAGTCATTTGGTTTATGTGCACTGAGCTTCTGTTCTGTTACAGGTTTAAACCAGTTTCTGATCACTTAAACCAGTTTGTGTAACTTCTGTCCCTAGCTTAGGAGGCATTGTTGGGAGGTGGGGAAGGAGGCCACAAAAGTACTGTGCTAGAGTCTCTGACTGAAGACAAACAACTCAGCTCTTACTTCAATGCTATTTCATTAGCTCAGCTGTCCAGTAACTCCTTCTGAGGAATTTAGAAGGACTTAGAACATTTGGAATAAAATGCATTTCTTCAAGGAAAAGAAATTGATTAGCACTCAGGGGCATCCTAATAAGCAGGGATTTTCCTGGGTTTTAAAGGTCATCTGATATTACCATAAATCCAAAGAAAAACTTCTTACTCTGTTATTTATTACTTCCATTTAGGCTTCTTTTAGACCCATTTTTGTAATACGTTAAGTTGATGTATTAAGAGTCAGATGCATGTCTGGTCTCATACGCAGATACTGGTTTAGTAACAAAACAGAAATATTCAAGACAAAGTGTTAACGTTCCATGTCTATTTTATACATAACATTTTTAATACTATATTAAAGGAATATTAAGTGTGCAAATAAAGCACTCAGATGTCAGGAAATAACACAATTTAATTAATTTGTGCATCCTTCATTCAGCCCCCTTGTCCATATACACCATTATACAGGCATTCTTTATGTGATCATAAACTGTTCAATTTTTTCCCCAGGAATCCTGACTCATTCAATGCACACGATGGATGGTCTCACTGAATGGACAAGTATTCAATATTTCTGTCTGGCCTCATCAGTGTGTGTTGTCAAACCTTCTACACTGCATGCCATCCAAGCATTGCAGTGAATACAGATGCATTAGTTTCCTCATAGGCTTTCTATGGCAGTCTCTTACCAGTTACAGCCCGAGAACATTATTTTAGCATTAATTGATAACCTTTCTTTGAGCATAACTTTGTGTGTGAATGTGTGTATGCATGCAAGTATGTATGTGTACAAGTGTATATGTGTCTGTATAAGAGGAGGTAGGAGCAGGTGCATGTAATGAACTGCAGCCTTATCTACATCTTCTCTAAAGATCATCAAATGCAATTTAAACTGAAATATGATCCCATTTCTTTTCTTTCAGGTATCCAGCCACACACAAATATAATGATAATGGTCACAGTTCTATTTATTTTTATTTATTTCTGTAGTAGAATGGAATAGACACTTTTCAGTCAACATTGTAGTATTCTTATGTTGATTCTCTGACAGCACGACTCATTTAAAGGCATTTGAGACACTTATATTAGCATGAAGGAACCTGAAGCTTGTGATGAGCTGCTGAACTGTATACTGATAATAGACATAAGGAATCTAATTTCTTTCTTGATAACTAGATAAAATTCATGAGGTCTTGTGGCTGAATAACAATGAACACACAATGTGCTAACAAATGAAGCATGTTATTTGAGGATATGCTATCTCTTTATATATACACACTGAAGCTTTGCTCTTTTCTGAGGAGTTCACATGACCATGTGGATTAAAACAGAGCCAGCTAGTGAAGGCACATCCCTTTTAGGTCAAAAGGAATCTCTAAAAAGTAAATGATACCAATACCAAGCTATATTCTAGTTTAACCTAATTACTATGGCTAAGTACAGATGTTCAAAAAGTCCGAAGTGAAAGCAGTCTAAATTTTGTGCTTTAAGCGCCCTAGGTTAGGTCAGGAGCAAACAGAACAGATATTCACCATTTGGTGGGAGAGGGAACACAGGCTGCTTGTGCTGGTTGAGGCTAGCAGATTCAGGGTACTCCCACAGGCCTCCTAGCAGGCTGGCAGAAAATGCGGAGCCCAGCTGAGCAACTGGCTGCCCCTGATTGGCCAGCATGGCCCTGCTCCCTAGCCCTACCCCTGCACCAGCAGCCAGCTGTTGGTAGCAGCATGGGGGCGGGGGGAAGTAAAAGAAGACCCCTCCCTAAAACAAGCCCCCTAGACCTGGGCCTGCACAACTGGGAGAGGGTCCTACATGGGGGGTTTTCCCCTCGCTGGTCCACAACTTGGCTGGCCAGTGCGACTCCATTCCCCAGCCTTACCCTGCTTATGAGCAGCCAACTGTCAACAGCAGCAGAGGTGGGAGGGGAGGGAGCAGGCCCCCACCCTTCAGACCCAGATCTTATGATGCTTTAATATATCACTACTCAATTTGGTAATACAAACTACAGACTAATGCAAAACAATAGTTGTGCAATCCCACCTACAAGTGAAAATAAGTTATATTTAAATAATAGATATGTTTTGTTGCGATGCTTTTTCGGAGATTTCACTAAGATCATAACTTTAGAAAGGACCCAAAGCATGGGATCCTGTAGACTGCACCATTTCAGGTGTCTGATTCTGCAGTCCTTCTCCTGTTTCCTCCTTGCTCTGGAGGTGTGCTGTCATTTTCCTCATGCCCACACTCCGGTTCTGGGAGTAGAGCCACTACCCCAAGCTGTTCCCCAGCAATCTCTCCAGGGAAAGAGGAATTGAAGTGATTGAACAACACCAGAATTGTTCTTAAAAAAAAATTAAAAAGCATTGGTTTAACAGAAGATATCAGATTTACCCGAGGTTCTTAAACTAACATGGCTACAACCTGGACAACAGCTGGACAACAGCTTGTACCCCTGGACAACAGCTTATTCCAGTGCACCCAGACAGCATGTCAGAGTAATCCACAGAGGGATGAAGTTTCTTACCTTACAACATAGGCATGGGATCCAAGTAACAAATCCAGACATTAGCCTTAAAGTAGATCAATTTAATGAATTTATAAAACACACTTAAAAGAGGCTCATATTGGATCAAATTCTTTGTCAGTTACATTGCGACCCACAAACTGGTGTACTTGCAGCCCCCTCTGAATCCTAGTCTATCCAAAGTTTAAAAACAACTGTCTGGCAGTAGCAGAAGCACTTCTAGTCAGGCAGTACTGGGGGAATCAATTGCCTTCATGGCTCATTATGATCTGCCCGATTCCTTCCAGACTCTTAATTTCACAGGCGTTAATGGCCCTCTCCTTTTTAATAGTTTTGATGTTCTTACCAGTCAAACTATCCATTGTTCTGCATTTCTGCTGTATGTTCGATGCTCCTGATAACGAGGTGCCTATTTCAGAGTTATGCAGATTGTTTTTAACACATTCCAATGAAGTTATTTTGTTTTTTGCTACCATCTTAAATTAAATAAAAAAGGTCTAGGCCCCTAGAATATTAGTAAAGCTATTTTTAATGAGAAAAATATTTTCTTTTTAATGGGATGATATAACTCACCATCTGCACTCCCCCTCTTCAAAATTCTAAATCTGCCCGTATAGACTATGATATAGAGAAGATGTTGCTGATGGAAATGCCCACTTTCAAATGAGATACAAAGCTTAAAATTTGCATGTTAATTAATTAATTAATTAATGTATTTATTCAATTTATATGCTGCCCTCACCAACAGGGCTCAGGGTGGCTTTGAGGAGCACTGCAGGAATGTCAAAGCATTTTTCAGAGGAGTAAGAACTGATTCCAATAAAAGGGCTATTTTAAGTTTGGCAAAATAGTCCACCTCCATCAGTAAAATATAGTCTCAGCTTCATAGATTACCTCTCACTTTCTCTCGCAAGCAAATAATCTTCTGCTTGTGTTGGTCTTTGGTGTCAAACAATGGAGAAGTTTCTGAGTTGTGATCCATTTTCATGAAAGGAATTGTAGAAATGCTACATTATCATTATTGTCTTATAAAAATTTAAATAGTCATTCCAGTTGTGATTTCTCCATATTTTGTGGTCATTATGTTCTCAACCCCAATAATTTCATTAAAGTTACAAATACAATGTACTAGAATGTCATAGAGTTAGCAAAAGTGTATATTCAGCCACATGCAAAGTGCTGAGGGCTTTGTGATGCTGTTCCAGATATCTGTGTGTGTTTGGTAAAAACTCTGACTAATCTGATTTGTGAAGAGAAAACTATTTAGAATATTCAGAGAAACAGAACAAGAACTCTTTTCATTCTTTGCATAATTGTACTGCCATCTCCACAGTTAAAGCTGTTAGAGCCAGACTGATTGCAAGACTTAACAGTTTCCTGTTAACAAGATTTATCTAAAATTTATAGGAAATGAAGCACCAATTTTCACCATTTGCCTCATTTAAAAGCATTTTGATCTCTAACACTACAAATTACTTCATAATAATCTGGTTATATTGCATTAAAAAACATCATTATTGCAAAAAGCTTGGAGCTAAAGAAGTACATGTTTATGTTTGTCATAACTTTCATGGGCAGTGGGAGGATATTGTAATTGAGGTTCAATAGATATTACATAGCCCCATCTTTAAGAACCCATTTGTAACATATACAGTCAATGCAACTACACTTTACTCTTCAGGATTAAAGTGGTTCATGGGATATAGAGCTGGCCATGATGCACAATATTTGTGATTATGAAATAGGATTTGTTATGCAATTTATTTTCTTACCAGTCCTCATAGAATCATAGAATCAATGAGTCGGAAGGGACCTAGACAGATTATCTAGTCCGACCCCCTGCCATGGGCAGGAAGGAGCACTGGGTGTGGCAGGGGTCATAAGACCCCAGCCAGGTGCCTATCAGTCTCCTCTTGAAGATTTCCAGGGAAGGTGAGAGCACCACATCTCTGGGAAGCCTATTCCAGGCTCTGGCCACCCTTACAGTGAAGTAGTTCTTCCTAATATCTAACCTAAACCTATCCTCCCTCAGCTTGTGGCCATTGTTCCTGGTGACTCCAAGGGGGGCCCTGGTGAACAGACTTTCCCCGAGTTCCTGCTGCTGGCCCCTGATAAGGTTGTAGGCAGCCACAGGATCCCCCTCAGTCTCCTCTTGTGGAGACTGAAGAGATTCAGGTCCCTCAGCCTCTTCTCATAGGGCTGGCCACGGAGGCCCCCAACCATATGAGTGGCCCTCCCCTGGACCCTCTCCAGGTTCTCCACGTCCTTCTTGAAGTGCGGCGCCCAGAACTGGACAGAGTACTCCAGCTGTGGCCTGACTAGCACCACATAGAGGGGGAACAAGACCTCTCTGGACCTGTTAGTGATGCCTCTGTTGATGCATGACAGGGTGTGGTTGGCTCTGCATGTTGCTTCATCGCATTGGCTACTCATATTCATCCTAGAGTCAATCATGACTCCAAGATCTCTTTCTGCCTCTGTGCTGCTGAGAGGGTCAGCCCCTAACCCATAACCATAATGCTAGTTCCCTCTCCCCAGGTGCAGCACCCTGCACTTGTCCTTGTTGAACCACATCCTGTTCAGATCCACCCACTTCTCTAACCTATCCAGGTCTGCCTGCCAGTGTATTCACTTTACCCCACAGCTTGGTGTCATCAGCAAACTTGAACAGGGTGCTTTCCACACCCTCGTCCAGGTCACTAATGAAGATGTTGAACAGCACTGGCCCAAGGACTAAGCCCTGGGGGACTCCGCTGCCCAAATGTCATGCATTCCTGAAAGTCAGTACAAATGGAACTACAGGAATCTTTCCATGTAACATCCTAATCTTACAGGAAATGACTTTACTAAACCTCACATAGGAATTGGTTGACTAGTTGCTTCTGATTTGTATGCCCAAAGGAGCTCTTAAGTACAAGTACTGCTGTGTACTAACCATGATATTTGGAGTTCAGATGACTAGAGAAAATTCTGTCCTAATACCGCTTTACCTCCCACTGCATTACTGATTGAGTTCTTCCTTTGATCTTATGTGTAAATCAATACAGGCCCCTGGCATTCCAATTCTAAGCAAGAGCATAAAAAAAAAATTCATTTAGATGAGGTAGACACTTTGATTCCCAAGACTGGTATTCATAACCAATTCTGAATAAAATAAAATTAACATGAGTACATGTTTCTCTAGACTAAGACAAGCAAACGATTACATATGCAAACATTATACTTTTGCTTTTAAAAGTCCACATAAGATTCCTGTTCTTGGAATTTTCTCCTTGAATAAAATGGTGGAAACATAACAAATCATGTTTCCTCATGAAACACACTTTGTTTTTAAAACAAAAGAACATGAACTAATAACTCAGTTGGAAAAATAAACAAAAAACCAAAACCTTAACTATAATTAATGTCAAAACAGTTTTGTGCAACCTTAATTACTTTTGTATCTGGCCACTCTGGGCATTTATACATGTGTTCCAGGAGGCTGGGGCAGGGAAGAGGTGCTTAAATTAGAGGAGCTGCTCTAATTAAAGCACCTGGACTATCACATGTATTAGCATTCCTGGCCTGAAAAATGGTGGCAAGGGCACTTTAACTAAAACTCGTCAAACAAGCTTTAGGTACCACCACCATTTTTCAGCACAGGGATACTGATACATGTGACTCTGGAGCATTGGAGCAGCCCTGATGCATGTGTATAGGTGCCCTGTATTTTTCATTCCTTGAATCCTAGGCTGATGTCACTATAAACTGGGAATAATTTCACTGAAATGGAATGTTATACCCAACTAACCCAAATGGTCAACTTTGAAGTTGCTGCCTATTTATACTGACATAAAGAAGATCAAGATCTTCACATATAAAAACGATGTGCTAACACACTATTAACACAATAAAATAATTATCATTGGTCCCATTTATTTCAGCCAGGATTCCATACAAATGTCAAAATCTAGCACTGAATTACTTTTGTTTGCACAAATAGCTAAAAGGTAATATCTTCATATTTGCTAATAACTGATTTTTTTGTTGACAGAAACTAAAAACAAGTAAGATAAACCTGGACCATGTACATTAATCCTGCAGCTGAATGTATTCATCTCAAGCAACACAGTTTTGCTTGAGGCTTTCTTACTTTCTACTATTTAATTTAGAGATATAACTAATTTTAACTTCTTCACATTTAAGGAATTTAAAGGAAATATCCTGCCATTGCACTTCTATTACTAATAGATCATAGAATCACAGAAAAATAGAGTTGGAAGGAACCTTAGGAGGTCATCTAATCCAACCCCCTTCTCAAAGCAGGACTATCCCCAACTATAGCATTCCAGCCAGGGCTTTCTCGAGTCAGGCCTTAAAAACCTCCAGGGATAGAGAGTCTACCACCTCTCTAAGTAACCTGTTCTAGTGGCTCACCACTAGTTTTTCCTAATATCTGATCTAAACCTCCCTTGCTGTAACTTGAGACCATTGCTCTTTCTTCTGTCATCTGTCACCACTGAGAGTAGACTAGCTCTATCCTCTTTGTAACCACCCTTCAGTTAGTTAAAGGCTGCTATCAAATCACCCCTCAGTCTTCTTTTCTGCAGAAAAATAAGCTCAGGTCCCCAAGCTTCTCCTCATAAATCACATGCCCCAGCTCCCTAACCACTTTCGTTGCCCTCCACTGGACACTTATCCACATTCTTTCTAGAATGGGGGGCCCAAAACTGGACACAGTATTCCAGTTCTGGCCTCACCAGTGCAAAATAGAGGAGAATAATTACTTCCCTTGATCTGCTGGCAGTGCTCCTACTAATGCAGCCCTGTATGTTGTCCATCATTACTCCACCCATTATCTTAGATGGACAGAGTAATACAAATATCAAATTCAGTAGGGATGTTACAATTCATGTATGTATTTGCAAATATGTTCATGTATATATTTGTTGGAGCTCCTGGAAGGAAAATAAAAGTAAATAAAGTATGTACACAAAATACATTCTGAAACTTTTTTTGCCATAAATTTGCCCAAGAGGATCAACTCTTATAAAACTTTTCTTTATTTAGATAAATACGGCAAATGGGAATATCATTAGCTACAGCATCTGTGTAGAACTACTTATCAAAAAGATATTGCACCTGGCCCTGATGTTCAATAAATGGCTTTGTGTTACTTCTTTTCCTGGGATTACAAGGATATCATAGCAAATATATCCATGCATTTAGCAATAAACTGGTCATTGGCTGTATATGGGGGTTTTGTACAAGGAAAATGACTTTGAAACAAGTCTGATGGAGAAAACGAAATCGCTAATCCTCCCTCCATGTTCCCATAGTTTTTATATTGGATCTATAAAAGCTGATTCTCAAGGCCCAAAGAACTGATCAAATCAGGATCCATCAACCTGGAGTCAATTCCAAGTACTACAACTTCACATACATGCTAGTGCATTTGAGGGTATGAAGTATGTCACTATTTGTAATACCAAATAAGACAGAGAGGGTGTGTCCAGGTGAGCGTGGATGTGCTCTACTTTGCAGTGCCGGAAGATCCTAGGGTCCAAAAACCCATACCAGAAAAAAAAAGCAGGACAACAGATGCGATGGCAGCACGTGCTACCCCAAACCAGAGCCTGACTAGCTCGAGCCACACTCCAGCTGCCGGCAACACTTCCTACTGCAGAAGCACCGTGTCTGCAGCTCCCTGAGGCCCCCAAGACCCCAAGGTAAGGCTCCTGGGACCAGTGCAGTTGCTGGTCCCAGCCTCCCCTACCCCACCTTGGGTAACCTGCCATGTACCAGAGCTTAATGTGCCACTGCTACTTGTCCCTTGGGAAATGCACATTCCTGCTCCTCTGGATGTGTCCACAAAAGTTAAAAAAGAAAAGAAAAAAAAGGATTCCATACTCTCTCTATTATGACACTCTCATCCTCATGATATCTTTTTAAAAACAAGTAAAAAACTTAAGCACAAAACATTCTCAGGCACTGAAACAAAGCAATCACTGATAAGGTGTCAGAGATGTGCTGAAGATCAGAGAGAATTATTCCATCCAACTGCGTTTCCTGGAGGCACATTTTGATAAAGACAAAAAGAACCCAGAACACCAGCAAGAAGTTTGAATTCATGAACTTTTTCATTGTATTGAAAGCTGTTCTTTTTCACTTAAAATGATGATAACTGGTCACAGCACTTGCTCTTTTGACAGGTGTCTGTACATACTTTAATTCATACTTCAACAAATTCTATACCAGATTATCTGTAGACGTATTTAAATGTATATACACAGCCTCACTTACTTCAGTAGTTTATTTGCATTATCTTTAGTCCACAGGTAACTGTACAGTAGGATTCAGCACATTTTTACTGCAAATAAAGAAAAGCTTTACTCTACAAACATGGGAAGTAAAACAAAATCCATTGCCAAGAAAAATCTATAGCTATGTAAGTATTTGGCAAATAGTTCTGAATTCTTCTACAAGGAAAAAAAATCACAACAAAGTTGTGTAGAAAACCCTTTCACGATTTGCCCAGGAACTGTCTGAAACACTTAGATCAACAGTGCTTCCTTTAAGAAGCTCTCCAGAATCTCTCTGGTTTCAACTCTGATTCTACAGTATAAAAGAGCAAACAGACTTTTCAGAACCACTAATGGCACAGGCAAATGTACTAAAATCCTATGTTACTGAAGTATGAATCATACTCTACATGGGACACCCATGGGTCTAAAAAAAAAAAGATACATAGTGTTAAAAAAGCAGAACATCATTTTTAGCTTTAGATTTAAAAAAAATGCTTCTTTAATGTAATTGTACACCCAGGAAAACAGTTATAACTAAGTAGTTATTTCCTCTTGGGTTCTAACTGCTTTGGTGTTTACTCTAGACTACAATTCTAGCACTAGAGCTCTCCTAGAGTATTGCAACTAATCTAAAGCAGTTTAATGCTGGCAACAATTACTATTTACTATTGATTTTTAGGTGTAGCTTGAGGTTTAAGAGTGTAACAAATTAACACTAAAGACATCAACATTTCTTTCTATTTAGCTTTAGTGCTTTGCAGGAATCACAATAATTCCAATATAACTGTTGTACAGAATCAGTGTGTCAGGTAAGCTTTTGTGTTTCTTTTAATAAATGGTACTTGCAGCAGTTATATGCACAGCAGAATACCATTTGGAACACCATGCTATGTGAGCTATATCCTTTACTACTAAAAAACTGAAAAAGAAATGAAGTAACCTAATGATCTGACACCAGTAGCTTAACAACAGGTTGCAATTCCAAGTCCTTACCTGAAGCACAGTATGAGGTTGAATAATTATGTGAAGAGGTTTACAAAACTCATTTTACATCAAACATCAGGGTCCCACTTACATACAGTAATTAAGTGATAAAATAGTCCAATTTGCTTCAGTACTGACATACATTACATGTCAATGGGTACATTGAGTAGTTGGCTCCCCGCTCAGCCCCCCCCCCCCCCACTGACACCACTGCGGACACCTGCAGGCGGTTGCTGCTTGCCACCCGCCCCCCACTGCAAGCTGTGTTGGCAGGTGGTTGCCAACTACTGGTCGGTGCTCGCCACCCCTCCCCCCCCCCCGCCACTGACACCACCATGGTCATCTGCGGGAGCTCCCCCCTTAGCCCGCCCCCACCACTGACACCGCCACCGCTGTCTGCAGGACCTCTCCACTCGCCACCACCATGCCCCTGCCACTGATACCACCGCCACTGCCTGTGAGTGGTCCCTGTGCTCCCCCTCGCAGCCTCTGGAAGCATTTGTTGTTCAGGACCCCAAGGAAGTGATTGGAGAGTTTGTCTCCATGAATCCATGACTGAACCCATGTTTACTAATGCTTCTGTTGGGACAAACAGAGATCCCCAGCTAAAGGGTCTTGCCCCTCTACTTAGTCATACTGATCGCCCTATTTGGAGTCAGGCAGGAAATTTACCCTATGGTCAAATTGGTATGAACTGTAGGGGTTTTTGCTTTCCTCTGTAGCAAGGAGCGTGGCCCTCTTTCTTGAATCGCTTGTATATTTTAACCACCTTTGCAGCATCATGACATTTGCTGCCAGGGTCCCTCTCTTTACCTGTGGCAAGTTTGTGTGTCATGGCATGTGGTTGTATCAGTGTCTGTTGTGTACTTTTTGCTAATAGGTTAGACAATTGATGTTTATAGGATGGTTTGGATAAGGATCAGGCAGGATCATCCTGCTTCGACCAGATGAGCCCTGGATTTTCCTTCCAGCCCTACTTTTCTAAGATTCTAAGATTTTAGGAATATCATTATATTTCAATTTTTAACTGAACATGAAAAAATGGCTTACCCAGAGTGGATTCAGATGCTTTGGAGACATGTTTAATTATGCCAAAAGATGACTTAGGTACTTTATCTGAACCATAACATAATCCATATGAAATAACTACCCATCATTTTCAATTCAGATACTTTACGACTTGAGTTAAGAGATCAAACAGCTAACAAAAGAATTCCCCTTATGCAACATTTATAAAGGGAAATACTGGACCTCTGAAGTCACTGGGAATTTTCTTATTCTGTTCAATAGAACCAGGATTTCATTCAGAAATGTATGAACTTCCTACATATTTAAATAGGTACAAAAGAATCTTTACTAATGACCTCTTATTTCTCTTTGTATGTACACAAAATGGTCCAACTTTCACACCTTTTTTAATTAATATGCTCTTAGAGGCATCCTGTTTTATTCAGGTCCTTGAATCAGGGCCAAACAAGAAGCAAGAAATATTCCTAAAAGTGATCATGTTGTCAGTGTCTTATCTAGAGAAGACACAGAAAATACAGTTGATGAGCACTGCACTCCTTCTGAAAAGAAGCAAATTTTACTGAGTGGCAATAATGTTTACATTTAAATTATCTCAAATTGTGCCCTCTGGAAACAAACTCAATTTTTTTTCCAGTGTACATACTGCTCTAATTGACTGATGAATTAGTTTCACCAGCAAAACAACATTGATAATTACAAAAATGTTCAAGAACTGAGCCAAGTGCTGGACTAATTCAATCAATGAAAAAGTAAACGTCACTCTATCACTTGACCAAAAATATGAAATCATAATAATAATATTAACTTACTAAATAATATAATGTGACTAAACTATACTTAAAGATGAAAATTACTGTGAATAATTCAAGTATACCCCAAGAAATGTATATTATACTTAAGGATGTCTCTGCTAGAGAAGCTGTCACCCCTGGATCTGGAGACTATAGCTTAGAGCAGTGGTTCTTAACTTTTGTAGATCAAGACACACCTTGTTAGGTACAAAGCACCACTCAAAAATGCCAGCTCTGAACTTTGACTTCTTGTAAACAACTCAGAGGTCACATCCAGATGACCACACACATGCATTTCCCAGAGACAAATAGCACAGGCACATAGTTATGCCACTGCTACTTGTCCCTGGGGAATGCCCATATACATGTGCTCTGGTGTGGAGCAAGTTGTCATGAGTGAGATAGGGGAGGCTGGGCTCTGCACCTGGGCTGGCCCCAGCAGCTTTACCCAGGGTCCTGGGGGCCTCCCAGGGCTGCAACAATGACAATTTGGGTGTGTAGAGCCTGTCCAGCAGCTGAAGCATACCTATGGCTGGCCAGGCTCTGGTTTTGAGCTTTGCATGCTGCTGCTATGAACACCACCCTGCTTTTTTCTGCCACAGACTTTTTGACACAGGGATATCCCAGTGTCAAAAAAACCAGCATTCTGCAAATCAATAGTGAAGTGAATGCCTGCATGTGCAAGATGTGGCACCACAGATGGGTCTGCAGCACCACAAAACCACACATGCACACTCATCTTGAGGCACCCAGGAAAACTGTAACAGGTCCAAATGTTTTTGACATTGTACATTCCTATTTGAAATCTCTGGTTTTATCTTGTGAATTTTGTGTAGGGGTTTGCATGCCTAACAGTGCTAATATTGTATGGCATCATAAAGAACCTTTAAAGCAATCTCACAGCACCCCAAGGTACTGTGGCACCTTGGACTACTGTGGATAACTGTGGATGTTTGGAACAGTGGATCTTGAGAATCACTTGCTTACATGTTTAAGATTCTTATTAGAACTTGGCCTTACATATAATCACTGGCACTGATACAAATCGAGGATTGAGTGTACCAGTTTCCAGAGCTGTTTTCTTCCATTTGCCAGCTGGAATTTTAAAATCCTGGATCATTATAAATATGTATAAAAAGAGAATAATTCTGTTTGAGATAATGTTTCTTAATAGGCTAAATAGCTTCTAGTATTCCAGGCTGCAAACAAAATTCATAGCATACATTTTTTTCCTTCTGTTTCTCTATATATAGCTATGCAAACAGGTTTTTTGTTATTTTGTAAAACTCCAGTGGGAAGACCTCAAGAATGAAACGGCTATACAAAACAAAATGTATCCTATTATATTCTGAAATCTCTTCACAAGGATTTATAAATGTTTACCTAACGTGTTATGAAGAAATTCTCTAACATTTATCATCATACAAAAGAAGCTGCAATTTATCTTTTGGTAAATTACAGGGCACTTTGGTAAACCCTCCCACTAGGGCAGGATTGTAAAGTTGCAATATGTCTTTTGGCTCCTAAACTATGAGAAACATATGAGAATAGTTGGGAAAAAAATCAAACATTATATTACAAAATTCAGTTCTAAAACAGCTGATATACTGCTTTTAAAGTATAGTACAACATGAATGCTTGTAAATTCTTTAAATTTGTGAAGTTAACTGTGCCTAAGGGACATTTCTAGCCTGTAATAGAGTAAAAAGGAATTGTTTAGTTCTTCTTTTGAAGTATACATTTTTAACCATATAATTTATTAAATACATCTCATCACCAGATCTAGAAACGGCCGTCAGCCAAAGAGAGAATGTTAAGGCTGTCTCTCCTCAAATCCCACTATCAATTTAAAAACCCTGCTCTAAAACTCGCAGAAGTCAATGGCATTCTTTCCATTGACTTCAGTGGACTTTGAATCAATGCCATAAGGTCCCAATTCAACAACTTACTGAATTATGTGCCTATCTGTAAACAAAGAAGTAGTATTTTTTATTTCAGTAAAACACCCTTCCCACTTGGGACAGCATGTACTTGCCTGATCCTTCAGTATAGCTTCCCAATCCTTCAGTGATTGCCAATAAAAACTAATATTTAGCAAAAGCTCACAATCGGCTTCCTAATTTTCCTACACATGCAATTAATATGACTGAATATACACTAGCTCAGCGTCACTGCCTACATGTACATTTAAGCACAGTAATTTACTCCAGCATAAGATAGTGCCTGTATCTGATGGGACTATCCTATGGCAGAATAAGTGAATCTACTGCACACTAATTGCAGCACGTGTAGATGGTGATTCTTTACTGTGCATTAGTCTAATGTTAAGTAAAGCATACATGTAGATGCTGTTGTGTTGGAGATACAAAATTTATTTTCCCTATGATTAAATAAAGGTTAGAAACTGCAATATCACAAGTTTCTTTGTACAGCTGATAGATCTGAGCAAATAATTTAAAGTTATTCAATAAATGTATTTTTCCTGTTTTCCATAAAAATTGCTACACATGCAATTTACTAAAAAAAAAAGAGACTAAAGTTGTAAAATATTGCAGAAGTAAAATATTTGGACTATTTTGCTATTTCAAAAAGATCAAAATGCATATTAAAAGAATAGGAGGAGGCAGACTGGCTGTAGATTCAAGTCAGCTCTACTCAGTAAATGGAAAATTTCATTAAAGCGCTAATTTGAAAGGCTTAAGAATAAGAGGTTTGCAATGAATTTATTTTGTTTTACCCCCGAGCAACTATAAAAGTCTGTCTGCCTAAAGGAAAACAAAATTGAATTCTAATAGAATTCTTTACATCACAGTCTGCTGCACACTACATGTAGTGTAATAAGCTAAGCATCTACATCAATTAGAGCACTCACTTGAAGACACTAATGAAGGAAAGAAGGAAGGAAAGAAGAATAGAAGCATTTAGATTCAGAAGCTGAAAGAAAACCTTACCAGATACAATAAACTATTATTTTCTTAGAAGGGAAACAAAAGAAATGTCTTTAAAGTATACCCCTAGAATGGAATGAATGGGATGAGAGAAGGAGAAGAAAGAAGATTAGCTGAGTTGAGTATACAAACTGTTTTCATAAGCATCCTCATTAATGGTGGTGACCTCACAGTGGCCATCAATAAAGGTGAACACTGGCAATATTCCAACACAGAGCCCTCGCAAAATAAAAAATCTTGGATCTGGACTTGAAATAATAAAGTTTAAAAAATCATTAATTTTGCTTTTTGTTTTTCTTTTGTCCCTTAGGGGGTCTTATTTTCAAACTTTTCTTTGCAGCCATAAGAGAAACAAACTTTCTAAAAATGAAATGAAATTAAAAAAAAATAAAAATAAAATAACTGAAATGCTCATAAATATGATTATGGGAAACTGGATATTTCGTGTTCAGGCCCTATTCTGCCTGATTAGGGGTGTGGATTTAAACTTGGTTCTCCTATGTAACATGAGAATGCCCTAACCACTGAACAACTATTTTGGGGGGTCTGACTCCAATCTCATTTTTTGTGAAAACTTTAAAAGGTCTGGATTTCATCCTCTTACAGAACAGATTTTTTTTCCAAAGCAATCCTAAAGTTTCATGCAATGGAAAAGCCATTTCTTATTCACCTCCCTAAATACTCTCTCAACCAACTCTACCAAGATACTTACATTACATTTTACAAAAGGTGATTAGGTCTGTGATATAAGCAGTATGAAAACTATTCTGCAATGTGTATTAGCAAACATCATAGAAAATAAAATGAAAAAATATATATTAAATCCACACAAAAATATTATTAAGAATGGAAACATGAGTATTGGACTCTCCAAGACTTAATTTTTTCTCATCTGTCCTGACTTCCAGAAGAAAAAAATAGCTCAGATATTAGGAATAGTATGAACTCTTTCCAGTCTTTACAGCTGCAAGTAAGGAAAGAATCTTTACCCATTGTAAGGAAATAATAACTGCAGTCATGATGCTTTAGTTATGGAAACCCAAAATGTACCAATATACTACTGATGCAAAAAAGTGGAAGAAGGAGCAGGGATAAGACTTCCAGAAATTCAGCAATTATTATGATGATCATTACGTTTGTTTCATTGTAGATATTACAGTCTGGGTTCTATTGTACTAACTGATCAGAGGATGATACAAACAGGAGAAATGGCAAGGGTTTGCAGCACCACAATAATGGTATGGGAAATATATAGTTATCTCACTGTAAGAGATACTGGAGAAATACCAACTTTCACAGTTCCCCTTGTCTGAACTGTTTGCAAAATAAGGCAAAGAAAACAAGCAAAGGAAAACAAAATAAAGAAAAACTACTCTGAGAATGTCATTCCTTTTACCCAGGGATAGTAGGCTATTCATGTGGTATCCAGCTTGTCACTGGAACTGAGGGACTTATCTGCTGTGTATCAATTTCAGGGACTTCCCACCCACTTATCTCAATCAAGGCAATTTAACATGATTCAAAATCCCTGTTAAAAAGGCAGGCTACCATGCTCATTGCCTGGGCTCCTGCTTCAGTTACAACCTGGCAGCTAACATAGTTTCAAGAAGTCAAAGTCCTAACGGAGATTATGTGCAGAATTGGAAAAAGGGAGAATTCCAGAGGAACAGGAGCCCACATGGCTCCACAGCCCTTGGACTCTGTGAATCGTTGTGGGAGCTTTTGTAATGTTCAGGGGAAATAGTGAACATGGCTCCCACTAGGAACTGTGAGGAACTGCTTCACAGGGTGCCTGGTTGGATGGAGACTGCAGCTGCACAGGGCAGATTTTTCCTTCCCTGCCTTCCTAGAAGGTCCCAACTTTATAAATATATATATATAAATGCCAGAGCTCTGAAGGGCCTGATTCTTCTGACACTCCCCACTCCCTCCCCACAGGGACACTGTGTATAGAAAAATACTGAGCTACAGACATTCCTTTCCACATCAGTTTCCCTCCCAACTTCAGGGCAGGGCTGGCTGAGTAGCATAGCACAGCCTAGGTAAGCATGTCTCCTTGCAAGGGGGAGGGAGTAGGGGTCACAAATGCACCTGGGATGATGCCAGATAGCAACCTAAGTTGAGTCAGGAGGGGATCTGGTTCAGAAGTTTGATAGACTGGTCTAACCTAAAATGATAAGGTCTGACACCACATTGATCCATGTCTATATTAGACTGAGATCTACCATTTTTAAACCAGTCTATGTGCCCTGAACTTCTGTTTGGTTATGGATTTAGACCAGTTTCTGATCACTTTTACCAGTTTATATGGAATGTCTGCATCTGGCCCAGGTTTCCTGGTAAGTACCAAAGCATTAACCTCAGCATTGTCCCTGGGTCTGTCAAATGTTTAGTTTACAAATAAATTATCTTGGCATCTTTGTGGAGGATATACATTGTGGATTCTGGAAAATGTATTAACATCTTAAAATTTCTCTTGATAACCTTTCAGGTCGTGTATTTATAGAAATTCTGCCTATGTTCCTTATCTAAGAAAGGATACAGATTTAAACTTTTCAAATCCTTATTCACTTCTTCTCTGTTTTTGAATCAATAAAATCCCCAAACACACAAACACACCATAAACACACCATAAATCCATCCCAGGCGTGTACAAAATCTCTACATTTTTCTACTTGAAGTATTTAACATCATTCTAAATTTATATTATGGTAAGTTTTATTATGGACACTGAGAAATAGCATTATGTGTGACTGTGGAAAGGATTTGAACTAGAAAACAAGGTTAGCTTCACATAAGGTAAGGGAAAGAAAGGAGAGAAATACAAACAGTAAACAAGAACAATAAAAGAACAATGAGAAAGCTGCAAATATACTGTATTCACAGAACTCAGAACAACATTATCGTTATCTATCGTACTAGACAGCCTAGAAAATATTTTGAGTTCAACCCTAATCCTGAGGAATATTTTAATATTGAACTTGGATATAACATTCTCTAAGTGCTACGATGCTTCACTGCACCTGCCAGATCCAGCTACTAATGCAAGCATTAAAGAACAGATTTAATACCTGAAATAGAAAAACATACACTCTTTTCCACATAAGATTAAAGCAGATAAGTAAATCAAATGATACGCAAAAGCAATTAGCAAGGAAAACTTTATGTTAATGAAGCAGTGGAGCTTGTTGGGTCATCTTAATTATGCATACTAAGCTTTGACTTGAGGCACAGTACACTGTTGAAGAGTAATAGTTGTACAGTAGAAGAATTATAAAACCATATCACTTTATTCTTGCTATACAATTCTTAGCCTGTATTGCTGAAGCCTGTAAATAAAAGGCCCATCTTATGTTTTTCATTCTGATTTTGTATAGAGAGGTGCTATTTCATATTTTTTAATCAGTTCTACTATGTCATGTTTTATTGAATGTATGCATACATCTTACCCAAACACAGTTTTAATAAGACAGGTTAAAATGCTGTCCTTATATACCTGAAAATGTACAATGGTCAGTACTGAGAAGTGTGATTTCCTTGAGAGATTTTTTAAAATTCTAATCTTTCCCTATCACAAACCTTAAAAAAAAAGTTGAAAACTTGAAAAATGTTATAAATCAAAATAAATTCATATTGAGTCAGTTAAAATGCTTTGCTTCAACAATTACATCCAAATTTCATTTTGGCTGTTTTGTATTTGTTTACTTCAACTTGTATTTCAAACTGAATCATTGCTCTAAAGTATGTTGTTGTTTTGTTTTGAAAATCTCCAAATAGAACATTTAGACCATTTCAAAATATAGTTCTAGAAATAGAAATATAGTTTCTAGAAATAGAAAAGTCAATGAAAACAACCTTGTCTATAATCAGTTTCAATGAAGCAACATAGTCAGTGAAAAAGTTTTCATTGAAAAACTACTGATAATATCTTGAAAGAAGCCAGGTCCATTTTTTTTTCTTTCTTTTTTTAAGGTTGTATCAGGTCACATCTTCTAGGGAAACCTCTGCCATAAGAAGTTTTGAGACCAAGAACTTAGGAGGATTTAAAAGTAGATTGAACATATGAAACACCTCAGACAAAATTTTGAAGGGACATTAAGCTATGTATCAAAGTTTAAACCAACCTTTAACAATTAGACAATCTGGATAAAATCTTATACAAGAGACAGCTTCTTACAGCAAAGTATTTACACTTTCCTTTGAAGCATCTGATACTGTCAGAGACAATATGCTGGACATCACAATGTCTTATCCAGAATGATAATTCCTATACTGTCTTGGTTATACTATATTATACTCCAGATTGAAACAGATACACTTTCAATAAGACACTATCATTTATAGCCACAGTTATAAACTCAGAATCCTTCTTGCTTTTTAAGATGATAATCTCTGCTCTTGAGATCTTTGGGAAAAAACACCTGTGTTTCACTGATCAGTGCTAGCAGGGGGGCAGCAGAGGTCTTCATGTTGTTCCCTTACGTGTGCTATTCAAGATGTGAACCTCTTTCTAAGTGTGACTGAGCACCATTTGCACACTTAACAGTCTGAATAGCAACACTATTCAGTTGAAAGCAAGCTAACTGTCTAGTAGGCTTATTGATTCATTTACATCAATTTAAAGTCAAGGGCTTATTTCAAGCAACAAGTTATGTCCTTGGAAGTCTATAATATGCCTATAACATTTTATGTTCCAGCCCACCAGGATATGCATGTTGATTAAACAGATTCAGTACACTTTCCAATATGTATTTAAAACACATTCCTTTCATTAGCCAAAGCCTCTCAAAACATGGCACTGCTCCTTATATAAGGCCTGAATTAAATAATATTACCAAATCAATATCAACAATGCTTTATAGCTTTTCAGTTTGTGTCCAAATGAATTAATTTGGCAACGTATTATAAAAAGCACAACAAGGTCACACTGGAATCTTTAGCAAGCTAATTGCCCTCTGTTTTCAGCACCTATTGAGAAACTACTGATCATTTATACTCAACTCCCAGTAATTTTGATCATTTTTACAAGCTACTGTAAAAAAACATAAAGAAAAATATGCTTCATGGCTTTAGGATTTACCCTATGTTCCAGGTTAGAAACTGAGACAGCACAAAGCTTTGATTGATTTGGATGTAGCCTCTTAGAATCATTCTATTCTACTAGACAGATGTCATGGGCCAGGACAGAAGAAGATACTTCACAAGTGCATTTGTGGCTCCAATACAACACACACCTAAAATTACCCCTTCCCCTGATCAGACTTACTGCTGTACCTTACAAATCCCAAACTACAAACTTAAACTGTAGACTACAAATCCCAGAGGCACCTGAAAGCAGGAAGAATAAACGATAAGCAACCCTGCAGAATCCTGCTGGTGTGATTTTACACTGCAAATCCCAGACACTTCAGCAACAGCAAGAAGAGGAAGTAAACACACAGCCAGAGAGCTGTGTTTTAGCACTCCCCATCCTGCCCCTGCCCCCGGATTCTGACCTGAGCTACAGCAGGCATGTAGCTGCATTTCCTGAATCAAAGGTAAATGTCTGTTCACTTCTGCTTCAATTGCATCTGTGCAGCTTAGACTAACCTGCAAAGATTGAATCGATTCAGCCTCGGGCTTTTTGACTGCCTGTACTCAGCCAGGCAGACAAGGTTCTTTGGGTAAATCTTTTTGGGATATCTTTTCTTAGACCAACTCAAATAATTGGAAAAATTGTTCTTTGCAAGCTCTCGGCTATAAATACCCTTTGTCAGCCTAAAGAAGTATCTGCAGTGAGTGTGTGTTCTTCCTGGATGGAATGAATAGTAACAAGCCAGTCTTCATTGACTGGTTTTCTTGCATGCATACCAGCCTCTAGCTTCTTTACTATTCATTCTATCCGGGAAGAACACAAACCAACAGCAGATGCTTCCTCACCCTGATGAAAAGTCTTTATACATGAAAGCTTACAGAGAAGAATTTTTCCAACTATTTGAGTTGGTCTAATAAAAGATATCAAATATACCCAAAGAACCTTGTATAATTATCATGTCGCATTAAAGTAAGAAGGAAATACAAGTCACCAAGAATCACTCATAGGGTATATTCCTTCCTCATCTTTATCAAACCCATTCTTAAAGACTGCAATTGCTAAAATTGTTCATTTTAAATAATAAGGAAAGGAAAAGTAAATGGTCCAGACTTCCTAGGACATCTTGGCCTAAAAAGATATAATTGACTGGCAGCACTTTTTGTGAAGATCCTCCTTTCATGCACGATGCCAAAAAGTTAGAGGGGGAAAAAATCAAAAGTTATTGTCAAAAACTGTCTGGTAAACAAGTGGATGACCAAATAGTATCATCTGCTTTCACTTTATCTACAATGTACAAGGTGACCCTTACTTTGAGAGAGTAGCACCCTCAGAAGAGGAAGATGCTAGGTGAAGATGGAATTGTCATCATCATATATTTACCTTTATATCTTGTATTGAAGTGACCTTTCAGCAGAAATTAAAAACAGCAGAATCTTTTATAGATTTGTCATCTACCTCTGATGCTGTTTGATATAAAGATCTACATGTGAAATAATCAAATATGTGCAGTGTAAAACAATTACAATTTTCAAGAAAATGGTAACTCCTCATCAGTTTCAAATTCGTTTTGGCAGTCAGGTCAGCAATGCTTGAATTATGTATAGCAAGATTCCACAAGGCTAAAATCTATCAATGTCCAGTTTTAACTTCTATGTAGGTGATATGCCTGCTCCAATTAGGTGTACATTTGCCTTTACGGAAGTATAGTTCTGTGGCATAAGGATTGTTTACAGACCATACCCAGCTATTGATAAAAAGGTCTTTCCTACCAGCAGCATAAGAGGCAAGCAGGCAATGAAATAAAGTCTTGAATTGGTCTGATTCAGAAGTCGACTGTCGCTAGAGAGGTTGCATGCATTCATATTATTGATATCTAGCTTAACTATATTTTGTCTGTTTACTGAAATGTTGAAATCAACTCCTCTTTCATAATTACTAATGTTCAGACATGTACAGCCATTTATTGGTAATCTGTTGAGAAATGTCAACATAACAAGATTCTAACCCTATATTTCCTGTTCATCAAGATCTTGAACATCTACTTCAAATTCATCTGAAGTCATGGCAGCCTTTTTGTCTTATGATGAAACTTTAACAACAAAGAAAATATTCACAAAATGATTTTAGCAAAAGCAGTGAGCACATGGGGGAGGAAGAAATAAAAAAAATATTAGTAATTTTCCAGACAAGCTTTCTGGTGAACACTAATAATATCAGGATATGCTATGCTATGCTATACATATATCTGATGCATACCTGGTGACTAAAAGATACTCCAAATTTGAATGCTTCAAATTTCAGACATTAATACGCTAAATGATGGCTGATACATATACTTATATTACACACACACATGTGCACACAGAGAGTCCTGATTGTTCTTCCAAAGTACGGTCACTGGCCTACATATACCTTTGAAGAACAGTGATTCAGGTGAATGACACTAAAGCACAGACCCTGTTTGCTCCACCAACTGTCACAAACCCAACCATCAGGGGCTTCTGAGCCCCAGCTTTCTGCCTACTTTGCTACTACTTGTCCCAAGGAACAGACAGATTGTCCCAAACCCAGCAAGCCTCAGCTCTACTGCCTTTATACTAGACCCTGCAGCTATAGTGAGGGAATCTCTGCCAGCCCCAGATAGCCACCCCATTGGGTTATTGAAGATCTTTTTTTAGGTCCCCCTTTGCATGTACAGGATAATGGTTACTTAGAAATCACTCCCTCCGCAGCTGTTTAGTAAGGAGCCAACCAAAAATGTTATTACATAGGATAAAAGGATAACATAGAGAAAACAGATTATAGTTTTGGAGACACTAAAACAAAACAAGGAAAAAGGTTCCTCACTTTCCCATCTAGTTACACTTCAGCCTTCTGGAGAGTCTTGCCAGTATCACTTTAAATCAGCTTTTCTGCTGATTTCTGCCAGCTCTGATTACTGAGCTGTCTCTGACCCTTGCTAGCTGACAGCTAACTGCACAACTCCTTCCAACCAGACCTCCCTATTCACCAATACTCTTAACAGTCACCCAAATGCTCTAGAAAGTTCTGGTCTGCCTGGAATTATTTTGGCTGGATGGGCCATTTCCAACCATATCCAAAACTACAAAGATACATAGACATGACACAACACAATCTACACATAAACAGTAACATAAATTCAGAACACTGACTTTCCAGCAAGACAATACATGCTATATCAGGATAATAAGATGCAAGAATACATTCAATGGCAGACAAGGTTCTTTGGGTGAATCTGATATATTTTATTAGACCAACTTAAATGGTTAGAAATATTTTTCCTAGCGAGCTTAAATTTGTCCAACTCTTTAAGTATCAGATTCACCCAAAGAACCTTGTCTGCCTGTGTCCTTATACCAACATGGCTAACCTACACCCCAGAATACATTCATTATGCACCATGAACCCCTAAAACATAACCAATTTGTGGCAATTTGTCAAACAAATGTATTGCTGACGGTGTCTGCTTAGATATATAAAAAGCCATCCTTCCTACCATTCTCCTTCAGAGCACTTTACAAAAATGAAAATCTTCTGTGTCCTGACTGAACTCAGCAAGGCCTGCTCTGAGATGCACATTTTGGCTTGCATTTAGGTTATGGTCTATTTTTGAAGATTTTATGGGCTAGAATTTTTTAGGGGGGTAAGGTCTCAATTACTGTCAACCAAGTGGTTATTTTCCCAGATATTCTATGGTAAACATGTCATAAACCCAACTTTAAGAATGAGAAATCAGTAGCTCACATTAAACATACAGTGTCAGGGTAGAAAGTCTTTACTCTTGTACTTTGGGTTAGTTACTAGTTTGTTTACATGCAATGTAAAAATAAATGGAAAAGAGAAAGATATAAATGCCAATGGAACAGGTAAGTTTCACAATCTGGAACTATTTGGTTTTATGTCATTGGAACCCAATCATCCTTGACTGAAGCCTCTGACTGCCCAGAAATATACACACCTCAATATTTATTTGGAAACTTCTCCAGAGTGTAAAGCTATCTAAGTATTTAACACCTATTTAAATGACATTTTACTAATTGACTGTAGCTAAATTCACACCTATTAAGCAAATTTTATGCTGAACTTGTTTGAAATAACTGTAGTCAATACCAATCAGTACTATGAAGTTAAATCTGTTTCCTGAGAGATGTGAAAGCTAAACAACTTTCTTGATTCAGCCTGTACCAGCCAAGTAAAGTACACCATAATGATAATAAATATTTATACACCAACTTTCCCTCTAAAAGAGTTTACCAATTTATAAATATGTGTATCCTCAGCCAAATTGAACTGCTGTGAAATGAAGGATGGCAGCCAACAGTTATGCAGGTGGATATAATCCACCTGAGAGAGGAGAAGCTTTGTACAATGACAAGAGGGACAATTTTTATTCCATTACAAAATACTTTTATGCCCACACACTCACTTCTAAGACCAAGTATTTTTTTGTAAACTCTTGTTGTCACACCCTTGGAACTTCCTGGGACAACCATTTGAGAATGCATTACCTACATACTTTTGCTTCACATGAAGCAAACCCAGAAATTAGTTGATGAAGCAGTTATAGGTGCACCCTCACCTTCCCACTACTCCCAAGCCTTCCGGAGACATGGTTCAAGTTCTCAGTGCCTACCGCACTGGAACTGGAGACTTCTAAGAAGGTCTGATGCAGCAGGTGTACTCTGCCATATGTCACCTGTCCAGGTTGCCAACTTTCAGTAAATTTACTGACTGTCAGTATAAACAACAACAACAACAACAAAACAACCCTACATACCAAGCTAAATATCTCTTTCAGTGAAGTCTATAAAAAAATTAGCCATCAGTAAAAATACTAAGCAGCCATTGCTTGAATGAAGCTCTGACAGAGCACAGCAGCACCACCTCATGCTTGAGGAGGACCATACCACCCTGCAGGGTGTTTTCTCAGCCATGTGCTGCTGCTGTGGCCCAAGCTGTGTATAATATTTCTGGGTCACAGGTAGGATTCTTTGGGGGTCTCTGCTAGGATGGGGGGAGTGGGGCTGGTGGGAGCAGGCTTAGAAATGGGCTATGGAGACAACATGATGCAGAGTGCAGTAGGGCCATCAGTGCACGAAGGTGAGTATGGAGCCTCTGGCATGTAAAACAGTACAGTGTAAAATCATTGCTGAGTTCAAGTAGTGTTGCCAAGACAAGACTTTTTTTTACTGCAAACTTTTTACTGACAAGCAAACCTTTTTATTTGTTTACTAGGGTTAATATTAAATCCCTAAATCTGCCCCTCTAACTGGGTCCTGGCAGCAGGGCAGGGCCTGGCAGAAGAGTTACATTTATATCATATGAAGCATGGATCAGCAAAAACATGCATTAGTAAGAAAAATAAAAGTTTAGCCATCAGAAAAAAAGCTTACAGATTGTCAGTTAAAAAAATAAACAAATAAACAAATACATCAAATTCTTGGGTTGGCAACCCTGCTACAATCTCAGGATACACACAGAACACACTAGCACTAGAAACCTATGGGCTTTTTTTAGGTGAGCTCTTTCTTCCTGGGAGGCTCCTTAGCCAGTCCACACCAATATAATAGTCATTAAATGAACAAAACAAGCAAATAAAAAACCTTGTTGTCTTGTCAAAGACACTGGGAGGAATTTCCTGTGGCTCTGTCCTTTGCACAGAGCCCTTCTGTGCAGCTACTAGCTCATCCCACCACCTGCCTTAGACTTGCAACTGTTCCCTCATAGTATGCTGCCCCACTGTTCTTTTCTCTGGGGTTTTTAACAGTCCAGTGAGCCACTCCCTGCTTCTAATAGTGATGTGAATATGTTGTGAAAAAGACACTGCAGAAAAATCTCAGAATACGCTACATTCTAAGGGCCTTGTCACACAGGACACTTAGTATATCTTAAATCTGTGCAGTATTAAAATTAGAACATGTTCTGAGCAGTTGCATGGTAATGTTTACTATGACTTTCACAAGGATTACTGGTCCTAGCCCCTATGCTGCACAGGAGTCTTGGACTCTTATAATCTCCATGGAACAGCCTGAGATAAGTGAACACATCTAACTTAATGTGGTCTGGAAATAATCCTTCTGTGAAAAGTCACAACTTCGTTATCCTATGGTCACACCTAGCACTTGCTTTACTTCTTGAAAGAGTGGATTGATTGATAGGTATATATTTATGACCAGTTTATTTCGGTTTTCAGCTTCTGGAATGATGGGGCTGTGTTCTGATAAAGAAAACTAACATATCATAATACAGTAGAAATATCCATGAATCATAATGTCTTTTCAGGGAAAAGAGGAAACAGATTTGGTCTGTATGGGCCCAGATTGGATATGTGCCTATTCATGACTATATTCATGACTGGCTGTTTCAAACACAAAGCACGTTCACTTAAGTGGTGCAAACCTTCCAATGATCCTCCAGACAAGTCAGTTATCTTTCTCTGTGTGCCAGCTTCCTTGTACTGACCCCATCTTACCCACGTTGATTCTATTGTCTGAGGTTACAAACTCAAAGGAGAGAGTACTTCATGTCATCCCATAGAATGTGCAACATTGTGTGGGAAGAGGTAAGCCTACTCTCCATCTGAATGATTTTAAGGCAATCACATGAGGGTAAACTCTGATTTTCCTTTATCCCTGGTGCCGCTTTGCAAAGTATTCCCACACTTAGGCTAGGGACAGACATTCAAAAAGCCTGAGCCTGAATTGATTCAATCTTTGCAAGTTAGTCTAACCTGGCTAGGCTAAATAATGTTGTAACTGCACAGGCATCTGCTCTGTACTGAAAAACAGCTCAGGCTAGAAGCTGTGGGGAGTGCTAGAACAGCCCTCCCTTCCATTCTACAGGGCTGAGCTGAAGTGGGCATGGCCAGGACCTGGCAGGATGCTGTGATTCAGGAGCCCCTCTCCCCCCTTGATAACAGAGCATTTATCAGCTCTCTTATCAGCATTTAACACCCCATCAGAAAACAAAGCCTCACTCATTAGTTCAAACTATTTTTAAATAGCTTTTTTCAAAGGAAGGGACATTACCAGCTGAGCTTCTGATTAGCTCCAAAAAGCGTTAAGTGGACACTGTCCTATCTGCCTTATGTAGCATTAGCTAGCATACCACATGCTGGCTATGGTCCATGCTGTGGGAGAAAGAAGGAAGGGATCTCTGCTTAAGCAGTGAGTTGGGGCGGGGAGGAAAAGGGGTTGGGGGAATCCAGGCAGATCCTGCTGTGCCTGCAAGTCTCTTCTGGAGCTCCAGCCAGGGAGCAGAGGGGAGGAGCCAGCTGTGGAGCAGAGAGCCCACCTGGATGCTTGGGGAATCTGATTCAACTTAAACCAGCAAGGGGTCTGGGACAGAGATTGCATAAACCAGTTTGACCTAAATCAGTTAAGTCTGACACTACATTCAACCAGGTTTACCTCAAATCAGTTTCAGCCATTTTCAAACATTATGTCTACTGAACGTCTGTTTTGTTGCAGGTTTAAACCAGTTTCTGGCCACTTAAATCAGTTTACATGTAATGTCTGTCCCTAGCCTTAAGGGGTAATATACAATGAAATCCAGGACTTCCGTTGACAGTAAATATGAAGATTAACCACAAAAAAGTTAATGCTATAATTCATATGGATGAATGCCAAACAAACATCTAATGAAATAGTCCTGAAATTATACCCTTTCTGCAATGTCCTCTTCCCACACAAGAAACAAAAACATTCATTGCAGTGTGACTGAACACTTGACTCTAAGTGGTGCCATGAAAGTGGTTAACTGAACCATGGGAGTTCAGAAATTAACCCAATAGCACCATTTCTTTCCTTTTTTTCCCCCTCCCACTTGGAGGTAAAGGGAGAATCTAGTATGTAACCTCTCTATTCTTAGTTGCAAATGACTGTTACTATTAGCAATAAAGTGTCTCTGCCCCAGATGCTAAAAGCTTTCCTGGGCATATTGCTTCTTTACAACATTGTGTAAAAGAAAGAAAATGTGATAGATAAGCAGCAGGGTTGCATGTGAGGACAAATTCTTGTCAGTAATAATTATCTCTCTACTAACCACAGGCTTGTGATTTCTTTGGCTTGTTTCAGAGTGGACATAGAGTCAGAGCAAGTGAGAAATTAAAAATAAGTTTAAAAATTTGCAAATAGACAAGGAATGGAAGTTATGGTGTAAATACAGACTGAGCTATGTTATGAAATTATTTAAATATCAACTCTGACTAAGCTGTGCATCTCCTTTATGTTTATTTCTAAAACCATTTCTTCCATTTCGTTAGTGACCACTGATAAGTATAGCTAAGTGAACTAACAAGGTACTTCTTTAAACAGTACACTGCAATGCAATTCAATTATTAAAAAGAGAAATCTTATTAATTCTTACTATTTTTTAAATTTCTGTTTTCAGTGAATACACTCAACTCATGAACTATAACATAATGTACAAATAGATAATCAATCTCCTTTCTCTATAAATATTACAACTGAATAACACTCTGCAATACGTGACCTTCTTATTTTTCAAATGAAATTTTAATGTAAAGATGACGTAAAATGTTTTATTGAAGGCATAAAATGACCACTACTGGGTTCTTTTCATGGGAAATTACTTTTTTCCAAGAAAAAATATTATTAAAACAATAAGATAAATAACAATTATAACATTCAATTTTAAAAATGTATGGTTATGTTTTAAAGAGGAAAAATCTAGTTGGTTATCTACAACATGACATTAGGTTTTTAAAAAATTAAGTATAATTATAATGAGTTCAGTAATCGCCCCTGCAAAAAAAACAAAAAAACCCTACACAAAACAAGCTCCCCAGGGTTAAGCAGAACAAACAAACAAACAAAAAGATTCTTAAAAAACACAGGATATGTGTAAATTAACAACTTGTGAAATTTCCCTTCTGGAATTTTCATATGATATCATTCGTGCCTCACCCTTTCACTTCAAAGAGTGGTAGGTGTGAGTTAATTAGCCTGGATAGGGCCAGAATCCCTTCTACTGCTCCATACCCTAAAGATCCATTTCTAGGCCTAGTTCCATGGTTAAGCTGTCTCTCGCTGGAGATACACTGGAGAATTGATGTCAGCTCTTCTCATTGGTCCCAAGACTCCACTAGCACAGGAAGCAACTAAAAGGGCTTCCAATTTAGATTTAATTCAGGATAGGAAACAGCTGATTGAGAATCTGAAGGTGGATCATAATTAGGATAAAAATGATCATGAAACTAAAACTGCTCATGGGTCAGAGTCCTCTGTTACGAGGAAAGGAGTGAAATCAGCAAAATAATGTTTATAGAACTTTAAAAAATGGACTTCACCAAAGTCAGGGAATTGTCTTATAGGAAGGAATTGTAAAGGAAAGTGGAATCCAAGAGAATTGGCAGTTTCTAAAACAGGCAGTATTAATAGGCATACGGGCAAATTATCCCAGTGCAGAGGAAAGGTCAAGACATACAGAAAGAGATTAATATAGCTACATCAAGAGCTCTTTAATGACCTGAAAAATCAAAAAGTTATGATACAAAAGGGGAGAAAAGGATAAAATCCTGAGGCTAAATCTAGAAGAATAGTATATACATGCAGTGTCAAAATCAGAAAGATCAAAGCACAAAACAAGTTACAACACACAAGGGGCATGCGAGGCAAAAGGAAATGGTTCTATAAATACTTTCAAAGTTAAAAGAAATGTAAAGGAAAGTATAGATCCATGAGAAAGGTGAGCAAATTAAATGACAGAGGAGGCTTCAGGGTCCAATGGCTTTTTAATTCAGTCTTTCCAAAAAACAGTATTTATAACCAAAAAAAAATAAAACACAAGAAAGGATGTACAACACAGAACAAAGCAAGGGGGAAAAGGTGTTTTTACACATGTTTTATGTATTCAGGTCAGCAGAACCTGATGAAAATTGACATTCAAATATGGAAGGTACTAGCTAAACCACCTCTAAACCTTTAGCAGTTATCTATGAAAACTTGTAGAGAGATAATTAAGTTCTCCATTGAAGGACTGAAAAAAATATATACCTAGGCTTTAAAAAAAAAAGGTAGTAGAGAAAAGAAGACCCCACTAATTATAAACCAGTCAGCCTAATTTTAATACCTCATAAAAATATTGGAACAAATTATTAAACAGTCTGTTTTTAATTGGCCTTGTAGATAGGAGGTAGAGACGAGAGAAAGAGGGGACTGTAGATGTGATATATCTTGACTTTAGTGAGACTTTTGACACAAGATCATCTAACATTCAGATATAAAACTAAGGAGATGTGGTTTGGAGGAATTATCGTATTCAAAGAGTAATTGTCAATAGTTCAGTCAACCTAGGATGACATATGCAATGAGATCCCATAGGGATCTGTTCTTAGTCTTGTTCTAGGGAATGTTTGGCTTAATGATTTGGATGATGGAATGAAGAGTATGTTTTAAAAATTTGCACATGAATCATCCTGGGAAGGCTAAAAGCCCTTTAGAGAACAATATTAGAATTCAAAATGATCTTGATAAATTGGAGAAACCATCTGAGATCTATAAGTTCAATAAACACAAGTGCAGAGTTAATTAATGAGAAGGAGAAAAGGAAATCAAATACATAAATACCAAATGGGGAACAAATTGCTATGCAGCAGCACTGCAAAAAAAAGGAGGGGATGGTTATAGAGAAGCACAACTGAATACGAGTTAGCAGTTCTATTGAAAGCAAATGCCATTCTGGGATGTTTTAACAACAGTTTCATATTCAATATACTCATAGTTATTCAGTATGGAGGAGGTTTGTCCTGAAGTGTTTGTCTAATTTTGGGTATGCCATCTTAAGAAAGTGATAGACCAACTAGAAGAGTCTACAGCAAGAATAGTGATTGGTTTAGAAAACATAACCTTTGAGGAAAGTTGAATACAACCATGTTAATTGTAAAAAAAGGAAAACTGGTTACAAGGCTGTAAAATATTGTTATGAAAAAGAGAATGATCACTTCTTATCCCATGTCCATCCTTAAGATACAACAAAAAGTTGGCTTAATGTGAAGTAAAGGCTTAAGAGCATCATTTCTAATTTCTAAGCTAGAGATAATTAAGAAATTAAATAGATTTCTTAAGGAGGTTGTACAATGCTCATAATGAAGTTTTAGAAACAGATCAGATTAATATTTCTCAGACATTCTCTAAACAGATTTCCTTCAGAACAGATTTTTGGACTAGATGCCCCATCCAGCCTTTTATTCCCATTACTTCTCCAAGATCTTGCTAAATTATTCCCCCTTAAGTGAAATTAAAGTAAAAAGTACAGGCCAAGATACACAGAAAGGTACCTCCTTTTTAGATATCTGCATGCAAGCAAGTAAATATAAATGTTATTGTTTGAGATAAAGGTAGTAGGATCATCTGAGACTCAACTCAAAAATAACATTTGGTTTTCTTCTATATCCCTAGAGCTACTGAACAACAGGACGACAGGTAAGGTTTTGTGATTAAAAATGCAGACACAAACTAATCTTAAATTGGTATTCATACCGTCATAAATCCATCCAGCAAACCTGAATCGGGTTTTGGAGGTGCTTGTAGTCTTTCCATTGACCATTTTTCAATGATGGAGGCCACCTGGCTATTTTCTGTGTTTAAGATTCTGAATCCAGTCATGTTAACACCACTATACCGGTAGGGTTCCACATCAAGAGCAAAAAGATCCTGAAAGACATATTCCTTAGATAAATGCTTTGCCAATACTTAATTCAATTGTTTAACCATCTCTCCAGAAACTAGTGCTAAAACATCCATATCAGCATACATGCACATTGTACGATATGTTCCATTTATAGTTTAGGGTTCTATTTCCTATTTTACTCCATATGGGAGTTACTTAGAACATACTAAGAGAAGGACATATTCCACAGCCATTAAAAAAGCAAAAGTTAAGTCCAAATGCTGAACTGTATTGCCTATTATATTGGTTACAAATATTCTACAAAGTTTAATCACATTTTTAAATTATTTCCTAATTTAATGATCTCTTTTTATGGTTGCTAGATATGGTTTAAAAAAATGATAAAAGAAAAGAAAATGACAGATTCTCTTCATTCTCCTCAAACTATTTTTTGAGGTTAAGTGTTACCCACATCTCCAACTTTTATCTTGCTCTAGGACCTGTAACATGTTTCACATTATTGAGATACAGAGTAACTGGTAGACAACTAGTCTCTTTAGTCATAAAAAGGGAACAAATTTAAAAGTTCATTAGGAAGGTTAAGCATTTTCAGCTGAATTGCACAGAAGTGCTTACACTCTATTTCTTCACATATTCTGATACCAGTTCATTTATGGACTGTATTTAACTATGATAATATTTATAACCAAGATATATTTAGACTTAAAAAATTATAAGATAAGCACTGCTAGAGAATGTGTCTTTTGGGGGGGGTTGGTGCTGGGTTATTGCATTAGTTTTAAGTTTTCTTTTTTTTAAAAAAGTAAGAAATTTAAGATTAACCTATTTCAATATTATGGTCCCAATTTTTCAGTTTGAACTTCAGAATAGCCTGCAGGTAAAATATTATGTCCAGAACTCTACATTAAGGCATCCTAATGCACAATCAGGGCTTAAATATGAAAACATGTAAAAGGAATTTTATGAAAAAAAGATGTTTCTTTAATGACTCAGTGGGCACACCTTGAACAAGCATGAAAAGCTTTAATACAATACAGTAATAGTACTTTTGCAACAAAACCATCTTTTTATGATTTAGTAATGTGTTGTCTCCCTACATATACTACATGATTTATTTTGTTAAATATAGCCTCATTATATGTTGTAAAATGACACTACTTATCTTTTAGCATCTTTCAGCACCTTTGATTTTTTAAATGTCAGTTTAATGTGGTCTAGGTTTCTGTGAAGCGAGAAGGCTAATATTGCTGAAAACATTTATTTACTTATTGCAAGGAAAGCTAAGAAATAGCCACACTCTAAAAAAACAGTGCTTATTGTTCATACGAGAACTTTAAAATAATCTCAAACCACATAACTGTCCCTATTCTAGTTAGGAATTATGGCACTATTTGCCATATAGAATCTAAGATGTTCTGAATTTGTTTGCTATATAACATCTATTTACAAAAATCCATATTTGTGTCCTTATTGTAAAGACACTATACACTCTAGCCCTGGAAAAATAATTGAAAGAAATGAGAAACTAGCTACTTTCTTTCAGAATTTCTTTCCTGTTAAATTTCAGTGTGTTCAAACATCTCCATAAATATAAGAGATAGATAGACAGATGAATGATGTCTCATCACTAATTGTTTAATCTAAACACATCCATGTTTAAACAAAAGTGTAACAAATACACACAACAGCTCAGTATATTAATAACCTAGTGCATTAGAACCCTGAATCATTGAGAAATATGGTTCCAGAGACTGCTCTACCCAGTGACTGCACATTTTATTTGACAGGATTTTTACTGTGTCAGGCAAATTACTACTAATAAATCAAAATATTTTAAACTTAGATGCAAGCTACAGATGCTGTATTGCAGCATCAAAATTCATTGTCTAGTGGTGGATACCAAATTATTGTTCTTCCTGTCCGAATCAATCTGATCCCTGGCTCTTCTGTACAAATCAAGTGTTCACATCAGAAAATGGAAATACTGAAGGTAAATTACTCAAAGCACTGATTCTTACCAGTAAATCAAATGAAAATATAAAAAGAGAATGGAGACCTCTGAAACCAGATGTTATGTTAGACAGACTGAAGAGGGGACTTTTACTACATACATTCCTAATATCTTTGATGTCCACAAAAGTAGTACCGTTTGCATTTCCAAAAGAAGAGGGACTCTAAATAGGACATTAGGTTTTTACCTATCTAAAAACATTCAGAATTAAGAGTTATTTTGCTAACCATTCAATACTCAGGCTGTGATAATGCAGCTGTTCCTAGTGTCTTAATAACCTCTATTCTAAGGCTGGGATGACTGTTCATTGTAGCATAAAGGCTTCATTTCAGCAAGGTACTTAAGCACATATGTCATTTTAAGCACACAAGTAGTCCCACTAAAGTGGATCTACTCAGATATTTAAAAATGACAAATATCCAAACAGCCTAGCTAAATCACAGCCTCAGTGTATCCATTTTGATACAATGAGAGCAAGATAAAAGTTTTTTGACAACATGTATTTCTCAGAGTGAGACTTGAAAAATAATTTTTAACTTCCTCGCTAGTAAGACCCTCACGTATTGCTAGGAAGACATAGAAATGTAGAGCTGATTAAAGAGTTCACTGTGAATATTCAATCACATCTGAAATCATAGTTAAGTTTAAAGTATGTCCATTTCTGAAATGTACTAACATAATGAACAATGACTGTTCCCATATTCATCAAACTGATGTTTAGAGCTGGTTAGCAATGTTAGTCTGAAGGCAGACTGAAGATAGGGCAGTGTGGCAACTTAAGGCCCCTCTGCACATGCAGGTAAAGGTGCAACAGGATCTAGTGCAAGATCTCACAATTATGCCTCCTGCCATGCATGTGTGGATCATGCATTAGATCCCACTTTGCCTTATTGCTGGTGCAGGAGAAGCCCAATCCTGCCCTCCATCTCTCACCTGCACTGGCAATAAGCAAATTCCCATGGCTGGGAGCACCCTCAGGTGAGGAGTTTCCATCTGTGAGGGCACCCTATGCACCCCTGGGCCTGGGAGATCATTACTGCTTTGGTCTCCCAGCCCTGGGTTTGCATGAAGCCCCAGGTCTGGGAAGATCACAGCTGCCATGGTCTTAAGGTCTGGGAAGGTCACAGCTGCCATGGTCTTAAAGCCCCAGGCATGTCTGTAGTACTCCTGGGGCTTGGAAATGGCAGGCATGGCCCATGGTTACTGGGACCCAGCTGCATCCCAGAACCAGGAGGTGAACTGCTGGGCCCAGTGTTTGCAGCTCCAGGACTATGGGTCCCAGGCATAGATGCTATAAATAGACAGATGTTTGTATTGTATATAAAATTCTGAAGTTTTTCATTCCTACAGAGCTGATGACTTACATATAAGGAAAGACACAATGTTACATGGCATATATAATTACCATCCCATAGATCATTTTACATTGTGAGTTTCAAATATTCACAGCAAATTATTTAGGAATGATCTTCAAACCAATTTTTTTTTTTTTGCTAAAAAATAAGCAGGTAACTTATAATCTTTTATAATCTGTAAATGAACACATGAGAAAAATATTAATTATTTGTGGAGTAAATTATTCATTATTAATTATACTGTCAGCTCTTCTTACACAGTTAAAAACAGCACTGGTATTAAAATAAGTAGTTCTGAGGTCTATCAGTTTCCAGGATATAATGCTGAACATTAATTAAACCATCCTCATGAGTTTTCTTTGAAATGTAACAAAACTTGATGGAGAAAATATCCCATTTTCATACCAACATCCCAAGAGAGCTCTTTAACATTGTCAAGTAATGTAATTAAGAAAGCTAAGGCCTTTGTTATATGTCTTCAGAATGTTTTTATAAGCTACTTACCAGTGTGGTAAAGATATAATGATAGTATTCTGTCATCATTCCCATAGCTAAAGCCTGAAAAAATAAACAAAATATGAATATTACTGAGGTCACATAACACATTTTTATCACACGTATACGGCAAAAGAAAAGCAGTAGTAGAAAACTACAGGGATCAATCAGACTATAGGGTTGGAATTGCACTAAAATCAGGTCAAGCAAATCATTCCTTAGCAGTTAGACCAGATTACTGACTATTAAAGGAATTTATGAAGCAGATCTTCAGGCAGAAAGAACATTATTAAAATGTTTGGCGCAGTAAAAGTGAAAGAGGCTAATACTTTTACATATTATTGGGTATATTAAGTTGCCAGAGGCATTGTATGTGATACATCTCTAGGCTCTTGAGATGAAGACAGTAGGTCACCCATGTTTCACATCCATAGAGGAGAGTGGGGATGAGGGCTGCACTGTAGATTTGGATTTTCATGTCTTTTCACAGATTGTGATGAATAAAAAGACATGCCAAAGCCATTTCCCAAAGGAAGCACTTGAGCACCAGATCCTGTGCTGGATCTCCTCATCAATGTTCACACTTTGAAAGAAGTGGCTACTGAAGTATGAGAAGTGCTCAGCTACCTCCAAGAAAGGAGGGTAATTTGAGTGTGTGTGAGTGTGGGGGTGGGGGGTCACATTCATGGCCTGGGACAGGCTGATAGAGCACTTTATTCTTCTTGATTATATGAGACAGGCCCACATTTTGACAGGTTTCTCTGAAGAGATTGAGTATCATCTGGAGGGTTTTTTTCAGGGTGTGCAACGATGGTGCATGGATGGTGCAAGGATGGTGCACTTGCCAACCTATTGAAGGTCTAGAATGATTATTTTGTGTACTTTGGTCTTTGAGAAAAATATCCCAGATTGAAGAGCCCTCCATCCATTAAGTATTCAATGTTAATTCCAAAAGGAAAGAGGTTCTTAATAAGAACCAGGATGACTGTCAAATAAATGGTGATCAGAGTTGGGGCAATGAGGCACCTTTGCTTGTGACCCCAGTTCAGATGACTAATGGATCTGTCTCCGATCTACTACACAGAATAGTCACAATCATTTGATGGTAAAGCCTCAGGACCTTGATGTACTTTTCAAGGACATCCAAATCAGCCCAGTACTTTCTACAAGGTTTTGTGACTGATGGAATCAAAAGGCTTAGTAAGATCAATGAAGACCATATACAGGCCCATATACAGGCCCTGATGTTGTTCCTGGCGGGCAACAAAGGTCATGTCAATTGCCTCAAAGAACAGTTTGAAACCACAATGAGATTCTGACAGGACTTCCTCAGCACATGGTAGAAGACTGTTCAGGAGAATGTGGGAGAGGATTTTTCCTGCTGTGAAAAGGAGGGTGATACCTCAATAGGTTTCCTATATAAAACATATCTCCTTTCTTGAAGATGGTCATAATGTTGGCATTTCTCAGGTTCCCAGGAATCTCTTTGTTGATCCAAATTCATAGAATAAATTCATGAAGTCTCAGTTCTAGTTCCTTGTTACAGGCCTTGTAGATTTCAGTAGATATGCCATCTGGTCCAGTAGCCTTGTTGTTCTTGGTTTCCTGGATGGCACGCCAGATTTCTTCCAGGGTAGGAGGGTTGGCAAGTGAGTCCCTTTCAGGGTGCTGGGAGGTGGACTCAGTGGTGGAATCTATCACAGTCAACTCATGTGCTTCTTCCATTTAGCTTTTATAGCTTCATTGTCTTTGAGGAGTACTGAGCCATCCTACAAATGAAAGGAAATAGAATGATGGGAAGTTGGGCTATAAATGGTTTTGTCTTCTGTAAAAAACCACACATCATGTTTGTCAGCATAAATCTGGGTATCCTTGGCTTTATCTTGCCACCACTGATTGTTGATGTCCCAGATCCTCCTATGAGCTTCAGCTTTGAGAAGTTGATATGTTTCCTTCTGCTGAGATGAGATGAGCTCTTGTCTTCTGCTCAAAGAGGGCTTGCATCTCAGAGTCACTTTCATTGACCCACTGTTTTTGTTCATAGGTGGTACAGTCAATGGCTTCAGCACAGGCGAGAAGGACAGCAGTTTTAAACCCCTTCCAGGGTTCCTCAACGTTGTCTTCATTTGGGTGCAGGGCAGACAGCTTTTCATGGAGGGTACTGTTGGCATTCCTTGCAGACCTTATGGTCTTGAAGAGGTTTGGTACTGAGAGTCTTTCACATTGCTTTTCACTGTTTTTGGTGTTCTGGAGCAAGGCAGATGTTCATAACAGATCTCACAAGACAGTGTTCTGTCCAGCAATCATAGGTTCCTCACATGACTCTCATGATATGGACATCCATTCAGTTACAGGGTCTAACAATAAAATAGTTGAGGAGGTACCAATACTTAGAGTGATGGTGTCTCCAGGTGGCCTTGTATTCGTCTCTGTCTGAAGATGGTGGTCAGGATGACAAAAACATTATCCACACATTTGCTCAGGAGAAGGATGCCATTGGAGTTGGCTTTTGCTAGTTTTTCCTTTTCAATGGTGCCATTCCAGAATTCCAGGTCCCATCCAACTCTGACATTGAATTCACCAAGGAGAATGATCAGACAGGGGTGGAGAAGGATTACACTTCAACATTTAAAAGTCTTAACATCATTTAAGCATCACTTAGTGCCCAGTCTTCCACATTGCAGGAAAATGGGATAATAAGAATAGAGCTCTCTCTTCCTAATTTTCTATCTTCCTGAATTTTCCTAATTTTCTATCTTCCTGATAAGTGAATTTTATTCTGCTTCCATCTTCTACAAACCCTCATTCAGATTTCTCTTCACTTACCTCTCTGAGACTACACAATTTCTATTGGCTTTCTGGTTTGCTTTCCTCAGCTTTCTTGACTCCTGTTCTATAGTCCGTCTTCCTTGCCGTACTTTTTGCATACACTGACCTCTTTCCTAATGCTTCTGTAATCATTTTTTTAAATCTAACTACCTGCCTGTATTGACACTGCCCATCACATTCATTCCCTAGCCAAAACAGCTAGTTCATCTTCTGCTCCCCATATTTCTCTCATCTCTGCACCCACAGCTTAACTTTTGATCATTCCAAGCAATTCTCTGTCCAAATCAATCCTCTTCTCTTTCCTTGGCTTCTTGGTAAATTCAAGATGCCTCAGAACATTTACCCTATTATGTAATGCAAGTCACTCCCTCAACTCCCAACAAAAATAATTTTTGGTCTATGTCCAATTTATCTGTATAGTTTTGCCTCTGTTGCCAAAAGACTTAGGCTTAAGAGCTGCTTCCTTCCTGCCCAAGACTGATTGTGTATGAGGAATGAAGCAAACATTTAGCAGGTGCTACCCTGCCCAAATGCAGGCAGAGTCAATAGAAATTCTAAACTGCTCCCAGACTCCTTGCACAGTCCTTGAAGTGAGGATTTTCCTTTTCCTTTGCTCCTTTCCCAGTGAGGACTTATTCAAAGAAGCACACTCTCCCTCTTATTCTGGCTCCAGCAGCTAGTGGGGTTGCTGCTTAATAGAACAGAACTCCCTGCTCAAACAGGAAAGCAGCATTTGAGTCCTCCAGACAATGCACAGAAGAGTGGTGAAAAGAAATAGAGAAGTGATGCTTCTACTGAATTCCTGCAGAAGTGAGTCTGGGAACCAAACTTTATTGTCACAGTCCAAGCTGATTTTACTTGACTGATACCTGGCAAGTTTTTCTTTAGAAAAAAATATCTCTCTTTTGTAATGGACCTAACTGCATTAGGTATTCAGACATTGAGACATAACAAACATCCAGACCCAGAATGATATTATTACAGACAGTTTTCAAAGCACAGGCTCACTTTCAGCTAAAGTACCAAGGTCAGACTCAACTGTTTAAAGCATGACAATGCATTAAGAGAATGGCTTCACCTGTCTTATTCCTTAATTATCAAGATTGAACAAAATGGAAAACTCAAAAAAGGCAGATTTTGAAATGATAAAAACAAACTCTTGTGAAAAAGTCCCTATTTCTCCTTCCTATCAGATTCACTCTTTCATGAATTGACATAGTTTACTTAAACCATTTAAAATTTGTAACATCTAAGCAGTTTGAATATTAATCCTGGGAATTTTACACATTATTAATCTTCTAATTTTCTCCTCTAATAAATTAGGAAGAAGATTAGGAAATAATAGAATATTCACCTCCTACTATGTAAATGCAAGAACAGTTTTTGGGAGGAACATGGGAGAGAAAGAGTGGAAAGGGGAACCTGGATATGTTTAACATTTTGTTCCCTCCAGCACATATTTGTTTTTGCTGATGCTGGATACTGTGAAAAGCCCAGTTTGCTTTTCACCTAAGTACTATTAGGTGCATTATAAATAATGCAGCTTGATGGATTTATTGTTAAAGTTATTGGCTGTCAACACCATTAATACATATTTTGCACCTACATTTTAAGGTGTTTGAATAATTAAACATGCATTCAGTGATTTTTATGAGACTGCTAATATAAGACTGGCTTGTACATAGACAAGAATATGAACAAACGTGCTCTTTTCAATGGTGGAAGAAAATGTAAAATTATTGTGAACACACAAAAAGTATTTGAGTAAATTCAAGATAAAAAGAGGGATTTTTGTGTACGTGAGAGAGCGAGGGACAGAGAAAACATAATTAGCACTTAGCACTGGTGAGTTATAATGCATTAAGAACATAACAAGTGCCATAATGGGTCAGACCAATAGTCCATGTAGTCTAGCATTTTGCTTTCCAATGGTGAGTCCAGCATTCTGATCTCCAACAGTGGCAGACACGGATGATATAGATGTATATCATTGAACTGGATCTCTCTAGAGTGATCCCCTATTCGATATCCTCCCTGACACCCACCATTATTGGTTAACAGATGCCTGAAGAAACACCTCCAATCATTCTGTTCAATAGCCAGTAATTATCTATCATCCAGGTATTTATTTAGTCCCTTTCTGAGCACAGCTCTGATATCTGCCTCCCCCACCTCCTGTGGCAATGAATTCCACAAATTAACTATGTGTCGCATAAAAGAAATACTTACTCTTGTTAGTGTTAAGCCTATCACCTACTAGTTTCAGTGGGTGCTCCCTAGTTCTAGTAATATCATAGTGTCTTTAAATGTGAGAGTTCTTAGTTGATGACTAAAAAACTACCCTAAATACACAGAATTTGTATTGGTGTCCAGAAAAATGCAATCAGTCTATTAAAATGACTGGTGTAAAAATAAAGGTGCATTAATACTGTTATTAAAATAGCATATTAGTAGTATATGTTTTGTCCTTTTTGTTTCAATTATCTTTTCAAACCCAATTATTACTTCAAATTCATTAATATGAACAAGCTAATAATATTACCACATTTTCCTTCTAATAGTGATGTCTCACCACCAAGCGCAGCTCAGTTAAACTAGGTGTGAGAAGAAGCACCACTGAGGTAATGAATTCCTCATTCACTGAAGATACAGAATGATAATGAAGTCACTACTGCACTACATTCACTGAAGATACTACTGCACTGTTAGGACTACAACCACCCTTCAGCGCACAGCCCCACCAATCAAAAGGAGTGGGTAGTTGATACCACCAATCATATTACTATCTATTTCTCAGCCTTCTCCTTGGAGTACCATTGGTGGTATTGGTCCCAATGGCCAGTAGACAGTGAAAAAAACATGGGCAAATTCTTTGGGTTCTGCACCCCCATCCTCTTCTACATGGATACAGTGGAAATGAAGCAATTTGACTCTGTTTGGTGGCCTTTGCATTCATAGCTAAAAGGCACAGAAAATTTGCCCCTAGGAAAACATTTAAGGGGAATTAACAATATGAGCAATTTTCTTAGTGGAACATATTTTTGTGCTTATCTTGTATGGAAAAGTGATGCTTATTTGACAAACATACACTGGTGGCTTGTCAATTCACTATGTCTTCTATTATTTAAATGTGTTATTGGAAATATTCTTGTTATATATGAAATATAGTAAAATTAGAAATCATAGTTAAAAATTGTTCATTTGCAAAATAACACCAAATAAATATTTGAAATTTCTGTTCAAGTTCCAATGCATGATTGTAGAATCAATAGTGCATTCATCCTTAGATAATATCAAATGCGTTTCCCTAGATACAAAAGTATGTTGGAAAATAGATTTGTCTCCTTATACAAAGATGAATATAATTCCTACAAAAATGAAAAGAAAGCTGCTTTCATGAAAGTTTCATATCAAAGTATCTCAAGAGGGTTTTGTCAATTTTCCACAAAGTCCTCAGAAACACTGACATACAATCCCTAAACTGTTAAAGTTCATCAAGACTGAGTGTTCCTTTTATTTATTAGGGATGAAGAAGATTAGGCCATCTGAAGTGAGGTGTTGATTACCTGTTTTAAAATGCCTGCTGCCATCTCATGACTGCAGTCAAAGATTACATGGAACTCCTTGCCTCTTTTCATCTCCTTTAGTAAAGGCTTTGCATCCTTTGTGTCAGCTGGCAACTGCCGGATTTTTAGTCTCAGGTTGTATCGCGATGGAGCCTTGATGAGCTCTTGTAATCGAATAAGGCCTTAAAGAATATACAAAGGACAGAGGAAAGGAAAATTATCAAAACAAGAATGTGATCTTGCAAAAAGAGAAGCTTATTAGAGTATTTGCAATTTCCTGAATTTCATTCTCTCCTCATGCATATATGCTACAGTGAAGATATGGAAATCTGCACTTTTTATGTACTCCCAGTGCTTTCTTGTCATACTTCTTTCTTCTTCTTTAATATTAATAGACACTAAGCAGGCCTGAGTTAGGATTACCTTCAGGGATGCGGACAAATCTTCCTTTTGCATTATCATGAAGCTATGACTTTCCACTCTAAAGTATATATATAATTATTCTAATTCAATTAAAGCAACATCCCAGACTAATAGTTTGTAATCAGACTACTCTTCTCATGACTAATCTATCAGGTTTATATACACAGTTTCAGTTCATTACAGCACTGTGGAACATTCTCACAAAATCCACATCAGACTACTAACCGAGTTAATTTCTCTTCTTTAATTATACAATTAAGGAAACACATTTAAGCAGCACGAAAGGCACCAAAATGGACTATTCAATAAACACTTGACTCCTGCTGTTTCATTCTTCTTTTATATTCTATAAAACATTTTGGATTACTTTGTTTGTTTTTCCATTGGAATTACATGCATGGAAATTCCTCAAAAATCTTTTGGTTTACAGTAGTATGACAGTGCCACATGGTTTACAGACCGTTGGTCTGTGACCAATACTAAACATCACATTATTTCACATTATTGAAAATGACAGAGTAAAAATAGACCATCTCTAAAATAACAGTTCATTTCAATGTTAGCAAGAAAAATGTGCTCTTTCATGCAAACTTTAATCATGGCACGTATGTTGGGGCTAAGAATCTATTAAACCTGTATGTTTACATAGCCACTTGCCCAAAAATATTCATCTCATCTCAGATATGCAGTTTTGTCATGGGGAGGTGCTTAGCTTTCCCATTCTTTCAGACAACCACCTAGTGTATCTACAGAGAATGTAAGTACTGAGCTACCTACAGACTGTAATGAGAAATCTAAGAATGAGGGGGTTAACTTCCACCCCTCAGGCATTTGACTTGATTCTCTTCCACTATCTTGGGATCCAAATCATCTCAAGAAAGTGGAGCCACCTGCTTTTTGTCCAGTAGCCTATAATTAGTTGCGGTTCCTAGAAGTGTCCTAACATCCAGGCTATGGGCTAAGGTACTCTCTATCTCTTCTCTTGAAGTTGGATCACTGGACAAAAAATTATGCAAGAATCACAGGCAAAGGGAGTACCTAAATTGGAATATAATTCTGTAGATTAAAGAAAAGGACCCTCTCTTGGAAGGGACAGAGCCCTGTGTTCTGCTTCTTGCTCCCATCCCTGTTTATTAATTTTGCATGTAATAATCAATGGATAAAATGCATAAATATCTTTAGAAGTAGGAGTCAGAGCCTAGGGTTCTCTTCCAACCTGTAATCTCTTCACTGTGCTAGTCATGCTCCATCTAACTCATAGCCCAGCATGAACAGCATTTTTCTGGGAAAAAGACATGCTAATTCAAACGCCCTCAGCTCCAGTGATACCTAGCACTCATTTCCCCCTCATTTCCTAGGCACATGCCCTGGCCACTAAGCTGCAGGCAAGGAGTCGTTCTCCCTTTCCTCTTCTAGGGCCTAAAACTGAAGTTCATGTTTAAAAAGTAGATGTATTAACAGTTTTGGAGGGTCTCAGTCAGAGTGGAAAACAATTGCACTTCAAGACTTAAATATCTTAATATCATTTAATTATCCCTTAGTACCCATCTATGCTTTGCCATCTAACGCTCAGAGTGATCTTGATGAAAACAGCCCTACCCATTTGCTCATGCTTTGCAGACGTCACATTAGAAAAAAAATGTAGTTACTTATAGGGACACACTTGGGATACACCTAGGACCAATATTATTCTTTTTCATGTTCATATATACATGCTATTCAGTGGCTACATGACATTTTTCATCCATACAGTGTGCAATATGGGACTGAGTATGTAGATGTGACTTTTATGGTGGCAATCCTGAAACCCATACAATGTAGTGTCAACAGGCCCTTTGAGGCCAAATGGGTGGAATAGGAAATGGGGCCTCATTGGCAGTGAAAGATATTGTGTGCCACTAATTTTCTATATAACATACTGGGGTTCCAACCCTTATCTCTCAAAGACAATAGGAAGAATTTATTACCTTTGATTTTAATCATAACATGGTGGAGGCCTCGGTAAAAGGTATCTCTGACAACTGATATTACTATCTTCCTTGCAACGTATAAAATATGTATGAGGAAGGTATTTCGTTATTAGTCATTAAATTCTATATGCTATCATTTATCATCATCATGTGTATATTTGCATAATATGAAAAGGATAGTGTTTGCCTTAAACTAGCTAGGTATCATAGAATGGGAGAAAGTTATATTAAACTAATTTGATTTATGAAAAAAAATACAATTCTTTTACAGACCTGCAAATATTTTCTTTGAAAAACTGAAAGAAAATCTAATTTTTCCTGAAAATGCTCTATATTCCCTCTCAGGCATGGAGGACTAAACTAAACCTTTATACTTCGGATTCAAACTTGATTTGAACAGACCTTTTATCACCATGCCTTACTGTGCTATTTAAATGTATATAATAGCACTCCATGCTATGGTACTTTGCTGTGGAGTTTTTAAAATCTAAATAAGCAAGTATCGTTTCAGAGAAATCCACACCTGAGGGAGATGTCTATGTAAATATTATCTACTCTATGTAAGAGATAGAAGCAGTCCCTTCCTTTCAACCTTCTCCTTTCTCCTTCCTTCTCCCCACTCCCAACTCCATCTTTATTCCCCCACCTCTGAAAAAATTCACATTATGGAGTGTGAAGATGCACTATTTCATATTTTCTCCGTCTTTCTCAGTAGCTATTCAATGATCACTTAGAATAGGAAATACAGCCATACTACTTGTTCATGAATTCCTTCTGGAATTTCTATATTTGTGAGAAATTGAAATATAAAAAGCATCTGGGAGCTGCTGCAGCAAGGGATAGAGATCTGTGTATCAAGGGTTCTCTGGATCCATGATGCCAGGGCACAGAGTATGGTAGGCTCCAAGAGCCTACACAAACTAAAACAGATACAAGGGTTGTGAACAACTGCTCTTTGCTTCCTCCAGCTCTTCTGGAATTTTTAAAACTGGGAATTAGGAATATATCAAAAGAGGCCAGCCTATAGCACGGGAATTATTTGGCAAAAACTAAAAAAGGAGATTGTTACAGTTTTCCTCTCAGTATTTCTATTCATTTCCTTCCAACAGCAAAGGTGATCTGCCTGAGCTCTGTATGTTATTTACTTCAAGAAGGTCTCTATATGATACTGTAGTCTTAACACATACATGCAACATTTAAATTGATGATGAATACACATTCATAATTAAATCCAAACTTCAAAGTTCCATTTTTTAAAATGACACAATATAACATTATGGAATAGTGATAGACTTATGATGTTCTAATTTCAGGCTATATCCATATTTCTATTGTAAACATTGTCTTTCAAGAACTGTGGCTCTCCCGTCATAAAAAAAAGGAAAAATAGCATTTTGAGGCTTTACTGATACAAAAGTTTTTAGTTGAAGTTCAATTTTAATAAAACTATATACATTTTGGTTTTCCTTTAGTAAGACATTTTGAAAAAATCATTTGGAAGGTTTTTATCTACTCAATAATTCAAAAATATTTTTGATTTTATCAATTAAACTTTGCAATTTGGCCTAAATACTGACTCACTTTACAAGGAAAGAACCCCCGTCAAACAAACAATGAAGACTTTGTGAAAACAACTATGCCTTCTGGCAGATTTTCCTGAGATTTTTTTTAAAACAAAATTCTATATATTCTATACACACATGAGACCAGCACTTCTGTATACAATATATCATGCATGGTTTAGCAAATAACCTTAGGCAGGAAATCAATGATGGACTGTGGAATCTTTCACCTATGAGCATTGTCCTATCTAGAAGCTTAAGCCAGAAGTTATCTAAGGTTGCCTGTACACATGCAGGGAGGCTGCTTTGATGTACAGTAATTAATTGAGTCTGATGGGAAATGCTAATTAGCACTCTCTAGCCAGCATCCATGTCTCATGCATAAGCGTCCTAGCACTTCAAAATGGTGGTGGAGGTGCTTTAACTAAAGTTCATCAAAAGAGCTTTACTTAAAGTGCCCCTGCTGCCATTTTGAAGTATGGGGACACTAATGCATGGGAGAATGTGGGCACTTTAATTAGAGTGGTTCTTGAAGCTAGTTTAATTAACGCACCCTCCTCTCCCCATTCCCCCGCATCCTCAGAATATGTGTAAAAACTCCCTAAAGGTCTAAAGCCCTTCATATATAACAGATGATTAGTTGCCTCTATGCAGTGTACCAGTGATCACAGCCCAATTCTTAGTTTCCACATCACAGAAACCCCACAGAAACCCCACTACATTCATTGACAGCCTTTCATTGGCAGCCTAAAGGGCTAAATAGACATGGATTGAATTGAACTACTCTCATCATTAAGTCTCACCTTTACAGGGTAAGATACAGAGTAGAAAAAAAAGTGGTGCACATGACTTGTGGAAAACAGCAGAAATCAATTTACAGGATTTTTTAATATATTGAAATATACTTTTTTTTTAAAATGGTTTACTCAACAAACCATGGTGACATCAGAATTTTTTTTGAAGAGGTGGCTTAATGGCTTTAGTGAAATCCTTTTCTTAACAATATAAAAAAATGAAATACATTTGTTTTTAAATTTGTTTATCTAACTGTATGTACATCTCATGTAAAGCAGCACCTGTCCTTTGCCATTGATGTTCCTTGGCAAATCCTTAAAATTTCAATTCTAAAACAGAAAATTTCCAGCATACTATGCGATCAGCCAAGCTATCCCAAACAGTAACCCATAACCCATAAAAAAGAACCAACTAAATATTTCCAAATTCTTCCCATTACACACAGCCAAAGATGACAAAGGACCTTGCTTCATCTCCTGAAGATCAAGGAACTTGGGAAATTTCAGAATAACAGGGAGGAACGAGGTTCAAAGCTGAAGGCCTCCTTTCCTAACACTCCAATATATAACAGTTTATATAAAACACTGTATACTCCCACTTATGGCAGTATGATAGAAAGAGAGAAACCAACTTTTAGATAATGAGGTACCAGGCCATTTAGGCTTATATTAGTCAATGTTGACACCTTAAATTGTATCTGATACCTTATGAGCATCCACTACCACTAGATTGGCAATAAGATAAAGACGTTTTCTCTCTAGGATGCTGAGATATCCTACAGACAGACAGATGATTTTGCAGCATAATTTAGTTAAGAAAGTCTGAGGAATAAAGTTGAGAGAGAATACATTTGAGTAGAGTGCTGCCTTAAAAAAGGCTTGAAATGTAACCAAAGAAACTATTGCGTAATTCCCTCATGCCCCTGCCAGCCCCTATCTGTCTACATTGTCAGTGAAGTAAATTTCTTTGTCATAGGATATTAGCCCCAACAGTACTATCCTATGGCAAAGTTAATTCATTTACTGTGCCCTAATACCAGCACACATGTAGAATATGATGCTTTACTGCAGAGCTAATTAGTCAACTTCACAGTAAAATGCATGTGTAGATACACCCAGTAAAACAAACAGAAAGGATAGATGTATAGTAGCCAGCTTGAATGGTTCAACTTTGATGATGCTGCAGAACTTACTTCCAGAAAAGAGACTAAGCAACTTTACCCACCTCTAGTAAAAACTCACTGTTATGTGGAATCAGGCAGCAACTACAGGTAGGCAGGGTCTATGAGACCTCCCCAAGAACTGACAAATGATTTATGGAAACTTGTGTTTCCAAAATATATGGACAGCAAACTTGCTACTTCACAAAAAGTACTTCACCAAAAGACTAAAAAGCCACTACTAAAGAAGTTGAAAGTGGGCTGCCATGAATGCAATAAATATAGTCCTGTTCATAATATGGGTAGTGAAAGGAGCAATTCTGATCAGGTTCATGATGTCTGGAATAGCCAGAAAAAAAGTTTTAAGTTTTATTTGCAAAATAAGAAAAACTGCCCATAGGAAGGTAGTTCTATTAATTGTGAGTACTTGGGGGGGACGGGGAGGGGGCATAAAAGCACCGTTAGTGTAATTAGAGTTGGGATCCATGAAACTGATAGAGGTCAGAGGTCATTTCCAATAGTTTTTGGTCAGATCAGGGTAGTTAATTAATAATAATGGAAGTTCAGTGTGAAATAATGTCTGTGAAATGCACAGGAATGGGAGATGCTACCTTAAATTTAACAGGTATCAGACCAGACATACCGAAAAAGCTGAGGAATGGGGAATTCAAAATTGAATAATGGCATGCATTGGTCTTAAAATGTGACTGACTTTGAATCGTGAACAAAAAGAGAAAAATAGGTTTGCAAGCTAGACATCTGGAATTCAAATGCAAAGTCTAGATAGTTAAGGTATCAGGTTAGCTAATAATCAATTTGGGTTTCATTGTCTAACAAATTCCAGGAAATTCAGTTCATTGAACTCCCTTTAAAGACATAGCCTGCATGAAGATAGATATAGATATAGATGATATAGATATAGGTATTTGTAGACTGTTGACTTGCAGTGAATAAGTTGTTTTACCTTTATGGGCAGAAATCACAATAATACGCAGATGCTTACCTGCAAAGGAAGGAGTGGTTCAGACTTGCTTTAAGATTAAGGGTCTCAGGAGAAGTTTAGCTACTTATCTTCTTGTCGACCTGAACATTTCAGATAAGCAGCAGACAGTGAAAAGGTAACCTTAGCTGCAAAAAGTAAGGCAGTTAATCTAGGAAATGCTGGGGGAAAGTAAGCTTCCAGTTTCATTTGGTCTTTTCTGTCACAGTGATATGCATTTAAATGAAGACCAGCAGAGAGATCTGAGACACATTTCTGGTTAGAAATCAAGAGTTGTTCTGCTGATCCAGCAAAACTATCTGTTCAACTTGAGTAGTCCAGCACAAGATTGATGCTGGGGGGAGCCGGCCCATTAAACAGCCACTACACTATTCAAAGAAGACAGGAAAGGCATTACAAGCCATTGAGGAAATGTACCACAAATATAGCTGGGTAACTATTTTTTTTCCAGGAAAGATTTTATTCACTTAAAAACATAGTAGCCTCCATTTTTCGAACAGCCTACTGATTAGCGCACTCACAGAATATGAAAGATTAGGTTCAATTCCCTTTGCAGCCTGAGCAAGATTCAAAACAACATCATCTACACAACCACCTGGTTTCTGGATAAAAGGGAGATAACACATCCTCTGGCATTCTGTTAATCTAGTTTCAAAACATTTCTTTTCCAGAAGGAGCTACAATTTTTTTTTTGGAGAATAAAGTATAAGATATTTGGGGGTTGGCTGTCTCCATCTTTCCTGTTGGAGCTTTTAAAAAAATATATAAGTATATAAATATTTATTGGGCCAGGGATTTAAACTTGTGGCCCCTCTCTCAGGCATTGCCCATAACAACTGGGCTAAAGACCTGTTCTTTCTCTCCCTTTTATGAATACTCAAATATGTTATGCCAAATGGAACAGCTTTAATGTACCCCAGAATACTTTGCAGTCTGTTGATTAGAAAACTCTCCTGTAAGTTTTAAAAATAATTGGGCAGAGGTAATTCTACCCATATCTGCTGATCAGGCAGTTTGTTTAATCCAGCCTCCACCTCCCCCGAAAGAAAAAAAGAAAAAAAAATTGAGTCAGAAATTTTAAAATGAATTCACAAACAGTTATTTAACTGCTGAAACTCCCTTTTTTCTTGACAAAAATGTGTCATCTCATGTACTCCCAGCTATTCCTTCCCACCAAAAAAGACACTCAAAATAGAAGATGATAAGTCATCAAATACTTTATTGAAGAGCCAACAGAAAGAAAAAGGAAAACACGTTTTCTCTTTTGTTGTAGAGTAGGACACAGACTGATGGCTTGAAGATGCAGCAAAGTAAGTATGGATCAGCTATCAGGAAAACCTTCTTCACTGTTTGAACAATGAGGCAGTGGAACAGATTGTGTAGGGAAGTTATGGACTCTCCATCATTAGAGGTGTTCAAGAAGAGGTGGGACAGGCATTGGCCACAGATGATCTAGGCACAGCTATTCTGGGTATCACCCATACTTCTGAACTTTGCTGGTTGCCACAAGGGGCAGGATGGAGTTTAGTTTTTTGTTTTTTTAAAGCCTTCCTCAGAAGCACTGGGTATTGGCAGCAGTCAAAGCTGGGGATTATTATTGAGGTGTGCCTGTAATTAAAACAGGAGGTTTCTGGCTAAAGGGTGTTGCCCCTCTGCTTAGGGTCAGACTGATTGACATACTTGGGGTTAGGAAGGAATTTCACCCCATGGTCAGATTAATATGGAAAGTACATTTTTTCCTTCCTCTGTAGCAGAGAGCATGGCCCTCTTCCTTGGATCTCTTGAGAATATTTTAACAACCTTTGCAGCAGCAGGACATTAGTCACCATGGTCTCCCTGCTTTACCTGTGGCAGATTAGGGTGTTATGTCTGGTTGTGTCAGGGTTGTCTATAGTTTTGCTAAAAGTGTTGAAAAGGATAGTTTGGATAGGAATGATCCTGCTTCAGACAAGGGGTTGGACTAGATAACCTATGGAGGTCCCGTCCAACCTTACTTCTCAATGACTCTATGATAAGGGCATAACTGAACTTTCCACTAGTCCATAAGCTTCACTTACATTTCTATTTTATTAAAAAAATAAGAAGGATGAAACAAATAAACTTAAAAAAAATGAAAAGAGGTACCCTACATTAGGTATACAACTAACAAGAGTGAAATTTACAGTAATAGGAAACTGAGACTGGAAAGTTGGCTAATACTCTAGGCTATTGGTTCTCAACATTTTCAGAGTTATGGCACCCCTCCAACACTTTGAGTGTGGCAGCACTCCCAGTTGAGAACTACTGGTACTATGGACCATGGGAGGGGTAGAGGGCCCAATCCAGGCCCATTGGGATTGGGCAGGGGGGAAGGAAGCAGGTGGGTTGTTTATACCAAGGTTTAACCTAGAGTGGCTACACCTTAGTGTAACATGAGGTGGGGAGGATGGATTAGAAATAATCCTGCCCTGGGTAGTGTAATTTGAAACTGCATAACAAGTGCTTAAAACTAGTTTCTGGTGTTATTGTCTAGACAATCCAGGTGTTAAAAGCTCCAGGAGTTGCCTAAAATTAACATATAACAAGGCCCCTTAGACATTCACAAATATTTAGTGTATTTCAGTGCAGAGGCAGAAAAAGATCTTGGAGTCATCATTGATGCCAAGATGAACATGGGCCAGCAGTGTGGGGATGCAGTCAGGAAGGCCAACTGCATCTTGGCATGCATCCACAGATGCATCTCGAGCAGGTCCAAGGAGGTGATACTCCCCCTCTATGCGGCAGTGGTCAGGCCGCAGCTGGAGTACTGCGTCCAGTTCTGGGCGCCACACTTCAAGAGGTATGCGGACAACATGGAAAGGGTCCAGAGAAGGGCCACTCGCATGATCGGGGGCAGCAGGGCAGACCCTATGAGGAGAGGCTACGGGACCTGAACCTGTTCAGCCTCCAGAAGAGAAGGCTGAGGGGGGATCTAGTTGCCTGTTACAAACTAGTCAGAGGGGACCAGCAAGCACTGGGGGAGTCTCTGTTCCCCTGAGCATTGCCTGGAGTAACTAGAAATAATGGTCACAAGCTGGCAGAGGGTAGATTCAGACTAGATATCAGGAGGTGCTACTTCACTGTTAGGGAAGCTAGGATCTGGAACCAACTTCAAAGAGAAGTGGTGCTGGCTCCTACCCTGGGGGTCTTTAAGACAAAGCTAGACAATCACCTTGCTGGGGTCGTTTGACCCCAGTACTCTTTCCTGCCATGGCAGGGGGTCGGATTTGATGATCTGCTCAGGTCCCTTCCGACCCTACTAACTACGAAACTATGAAACCGGGACTTTGCTTCTATCATTGAATAATTATTTCATAAGCTTGTCAGCATTTTAAATCCTCCCACAGATTGGCAAAAAGTTGAAAAAGTCTCAGAGAACTGCATTTGGCTGTGATTTTTTTTTCAAACTCCCTTTCACAGAGCAAGTATTGATGGATTTAGGGGCAAGAAGAAAAAGGATTTGAGGGGAGAAAGGCTTATTACTGCATCAGTTTAATTTTATGGAGAGAAAAATTATTGCACCACCTGAATGGAAATTTTGGCAGCCGTTATGTCTATAGAACATATTGATCATTATTTGTATAAAAATAAGTTTATCATCAGGACCAGCCATTCAACCCTGAAATAGCTCTTTAGATTCAGGAATCTGGAGGTGCAACTTGTCACTCAGATGGAAAAAACTCCAGCAGTGTTGAGGCCTTTACATAGGGTAGAAGACTGTAGTGTTTTGTAGCCATGATGGTCCAGGAAGTGTAAGGCAAGCAAGGATTCTTTGTGATATTTGTTATTAGACAAGCTGTATAGTGAGATGCTGCTTTTCCTTAAGCCTAAGAAAGGAGTAGATAGGCTGCGTTAAATAACAAAAAGACTCCATAGCAAATAGTAAATACAAACTGTTTGCTCAGAGAGGTAGAAAAAGACTGTGAACCAGGAGTGAAAGGGTGATACCTGGAGCCATTAGAAAACAAAAGTAGTACAATACTGGGAACAACAAAGGCATCCCAGAGAATTGGAAGGAAGTTAAACCAGTTAAATTTGTAACTGGAAAAGAAACAACCAACATTGCGTAACATGAAAATAAAGCTGTTACTTTTGCAGACCATGGAGTCTAAATGCAAATGCAGGGGTCTGTATATTGTGTGCTGGGGCTGGATATGTCAGGACCCCTGGGATTCAAACCCAGATCTTTTGCACCTACAGGAAAAAATGTAAGCTTCAGCACTACCTGGCAACTAGTTCTCCAACCTCATCTGGGCCAACCCAGCCTCATCTGGGCCCTCCCATGAGTTACCAGTGGCTGACCAGATGACCTGATAAGAGCCACACCCCCCTCACAAAAGGGCTATAAAATCTTTCCACTTCATGTAAGACCTTGTCCGAGCAATAACATTTAAGTGTTGCTATCTTGGACTCCTAACCTTGATCAACTGCTACACAGACCATGACCTTGTCTTGACCCTTGGCTTGGCACCTGGGCAACCAGATAGATACCTAGCTTTGATCTCAGCTACCTCACTTGTGGTAAATGCTTGACTCTGATCCTAGTGTCCCAAGCTTTGCTTATGGTTCTTGGTTTCCTAGTCTATAAATCCTTCTTCCTGAATTTCTGTTGATATCCTGTGCTCCAGATTGCATTGGTGTCTCCTGGCCTAAGACAGCATACATATCGGTAGGGAACAACTCAATTTGTGATATCATGGAAACTGTGAAATCTGCAACTATCTGCAAAAGAAACTTAAAAAAAACATAATAAAAATAAAATGCTGGCTCCCCAGTGGAAGCCAGTGGTCCTTCCTGCCTTGCAGCCCAAGAAGGGAAGGCACTAGGTGGCAAGGCGACATGACGAGCAGCCAGCAGCCAGACTGGTTGCCAGACCCTCACCACCATCCGCCCTCCAGGCCTCTCTACCAATCAGAAGCAAGGGGTGGGGCTGCTGGGAAATGCCAATGAAATCAGCTCTTCCTGCCATGACCAAGCCATAGCAAGTTTTTGTATTACCATGAAAAGTCCCTACATGTAAGAGAAAAAGAATAGAAACATCACAAAAGCACCTGGAGAAGGCATCAAGAAAACCCCTGGGACAACCAGTGAAACTCTTGTAGTGTGACCCTGAGAAAAAGCTAAAGGGAGTTTTGGGGTCTCATACTGCCTGCATGATACTGGCAAAAGTACTGTCTGGAAAAATTGGGCATACATGTCCTGTAAATAAATATATTGTGTCTTATTCTGCTGCTGTTTAGAAGAGCATTTTAAATAAAGCATTGAAGCTGTTTAAAAACATTTTTAAAGGAAAAAATAAAACTATTATACAGATACCTGAAAATTTAGGCTTAGGGCTTTCCTCGGTTTCTTTTTTCCTTGCTCAGTGAGGAAAGTTAAAAAAAACACAAAAGGAAAAAAAAACCCTAGCTTTAAATTTTCATTTTTAAAAGGTTTTTGCATGGTTTGCTCATTTCATGTGTATTCTCTATTCTTTATCCCTTCTTGTCCTAAATTGCTGTGTATGGATTTGCTATAGCATGTCCTAGTAAAAAATGCTGTCAAGTTCCACTTCCAAAGTGAATATAGGTCATTGGTTCAAGAAGAAATACTTACATATAAGTGAAGTATTTTTGGTTCCTTGAAGAGAAAAACTACTATATAAATGTATAAAATACATATTAGAATATGTACATATTAAAAGGTGTTCAAAAGAAAGATTACAATTAGTCCACTCAAAAAATGGCAAAACATTAACAACTGCTTCATTCAAAGGAATTCACAGTGAAATATTTCATTGTCTCTTAGATAAGCAGTGCCAGAGGTGTTTAGAAAGCTGAAATGAATTATATAGGCCACAAAACATGCTCCAGTCTACTAAATGGCTCACTTTGGTAGTCCACTGGGCCATCAGCTACAATAAATATTTGTTCATCCCTGTTCATACTTATAAAATAAATCCATGCTGGCACTAATTCCAACAGTTTTCAGCTTGCAAGGCTCCTTAGGGAATGCATCTGAAGAGCAAAAATCTCTCACTGGCTGGAGCTGCCGTCTCCTGCTTAGGATTCCAAGGATGCATCACTTTGCAGAAAATATACAGCTCAGGGAATTACCTTGAAGCTAAGTCACAAGGAGTAGCTTTCACCACAGTTCCCCTACAGTTACCTACTACAAAGAAATCTTTCACAGAAGAACAAACATACAATGCTTATTATTTCTTTGTTCATTGTTTTTATTTCCACTTGAAAGGTACAGGACAACAAAAAACACTTTGTTAAAACCGAAAGAGTGAAAAGTCGAGATTTGTTAGGTTTTGAAAAATATTTTTTGAGTTTGAGCCAGTAAAGCAAAACATAAGGGCTTGAAACATGTTCCTGCCATATTATGGCTAGGAACTGCATACGGCTTATTGCTGAACCTTGTAATATGACCATAACTCTCAGGCTACAGTGCAGAGCATGGAGATGTGTTGTAAGTGTCATAAGAAACTTGTACCTGGTTTACCTTCTAAATCAAAAAATCCTTCTGGTTTCCTAAGAACAAAGTCTACCAAAAGAAGCTTCAGAGCAATACAATAAACACTACCTGGTATATAAGTCTTTTCCTAATTTTCCCTGAAATAATAATGAATTAACCTTGAGTAAGGGCTGGTCAATATAGATGTAAGGCTGATTTTTTATAACAGCCTTACATCTATATTGTAGAGTTTTGTTGCTTTTTTAAATTTTTCCATTCTCTCCCTTTATACCCTCCTCTCATCCCACTTATCATACTAAAAGCTTGCATACTTGCTCAGTATGAAAGTACTAAGCTCTGAAAAACTTTAAACCCATCCAAATTTTGAGAGCTAGTTCTTATAGAGTCTATTTACACGTATGTTCTCACAATGGGCAAGGTATGCTGTGGGATTTATGCTGTCAATCTGTTCTTGAAGTTTGATTTTCAATACCAACCAAAGACATTTCTAACATTTCCATTGTTAGAATGACCTGACCATCCTTAATCTGCAGAACTCATTCCCTGTAATAGTCCAACAGAAATGTGGTTTGATGATCCTCAGGAAATATTTGTTGTATATTCCAACTCTGGGGTTAATCCTTTTTAGCAGGCCCTAGCCAGGCAGGAGGAACATGGCCCTATTATATCATGCTTTAGCATGATGTAGCATTTTCTATTGTGTGAGACTCTGTTCCTCTTCACTTTTGTAGCTCCTGCAATTGTGTCTAGCTGCTACATGTATCTTCCCCTTTCTTTCATGCACATACATCATTTGGCCTTACATAAAAAATAAAGACATATAAACTATTTTGACATTTCATTTTGTAGCGTTGCACCAGTTCAGAAAATCCCAAACCAAATTCATTTCAGTCAGATAGCTGTAGCTGTTACTAGATACCTTACAAATGGACAGAAAGTATAATTCTTTGCCGTCTGAGTCAAAATTGATAAAGGGGTGGGAATACGTAGCTGGAATGTAATGTTTATTTGAAGCAATGTGGGGACTGCATTGGGTGGCCCTCAGAGTCTCAAACAGAGTTTAAAGCAGTCTTCTCCTACCAGAACAACAAGTCTTTCCAGTATAGGGCCTAAAACAATAGAAGGAACAAAAAAGGGAAAACTGGGAGACAATGAACCTGAGGACAAGGCAATCTATCTATCTACTATTATTCAAAAGTGGGTTTTTTTTGTTGTTGTTGCTGCTGATGAATTCCTAATTTCAACCATTTTAATACTACTGATTTACAATATAAATTGCAATGCAATTCTGTAGGTGTAATGCCAGTCTCTTATTAATTAGCATTATGAAAGTTCTGCTATTCGGAAGGAAAAAAAAATATTTGAATCAACACACTTTTGAAAATCTATTCAAAGAGTACAGAAATAAAATAATTTTATATTTTTGGAATATAAGTCCTGCAGGCACTACAAGTGTATTTTCTACCCCTTTAAACTGTTTTCGCCCTTTTAGCAGCCACTATGATGGAACCCTAGCTTAGCAGCAGAGAAGGTGCAAGTAACTCTTTTCAGGAACTGACATCAATTCATCTCTAAGGAGAATCCTGAAGGAGCAGTTTGTGAAGTCTCCAGCTCTCCATGTAGCACATTGCTACAGTGACATGGCGTCACATATAGATGTGCCCAGTTTCACCTAAGTCTTCCTTACAATATTTTGGATCCAATACCCTGACAAGCATATTTATCATATGCATGGCAGCCCTTATGAAATTTTTTCTAAATCAGTGTACTCGGATGGTAGGTCTGAATCTATCAGATGGAAAGATGTATGGGAAAAGATGCAACCCCCAAACCCTGGGGGGAAGACTAGATGGAAGGTACATTTCCTGAATGCTAGCACCATCTTCATGCGGGTTCTGGACCTCCTATAAAAACCAACAACAAACAATCAGAAAAACAAAACAACCCTTCCCCTTATCAGAAACCCCCCTGTCTTCTTCATTCTGTACGAAAAGCATATAGTTCTAGGAAAAACAGCATATATATGTCTCCCTGGAACTTTTGTTACAGAGAAGCTCTACAGCAAAGAGCCCCTTCTGGTAGGCTACATAAATTTCCAAGTAAGTGCCATGCATGACAACTTATGAATCCTCTGACCTCCCTTTCACCATTTAAGAATCCACCACCACAAAGGTATGTCTACAGCAGCAGAGCAGGATGTTTCAAAGGCAGCAGGCACTGATTTCATATGAACATGGAGAACTTTGCTGAGGCTGAATACTTCTGTTTATGCATGCCCAGAATTCGATCTTTAAAGTTTTTAAAACAAAACAAAACACAAAAATCCCAAGTAAGCTAACACATTTGTTGGGCCTCACTGAAACAGGAACGTCAAGTCACCAAGTTCTAGACTGCAAACAAAAGCCTTGTTACTTTCAACTGAATGACATTTTTCAAATACTTTCCTTAGTTTAATATATGCCACGCCAGTATGTAGCACTTTTCAGCTAGTCACTAGCCTGTCAAAGAAACCCCTCTCTTTCTGGAATTTCTTTTACCAAATCAGCAACTTGCAGTACCATATATTGTCTAGGCTGGACCAAAACGAAATCCATACATACAGGACTTTTTCATAGCAAACTAGCTCTGAGGCCAAGAACCCATTTACTACAATAATTATCTGTAGTAACAAGATTTCCAAGACTGAGAAATACTTGTCAGTCTGTCTCTGTCTCCCTCCTCCATACTTGTGACTATGCTATATTCACCAAATGTTCATTCAGTACTAAAAATTCTGATAGGTGTACGATTCTATTTCCACACTCAATTTCTACCCCACTGGACATTTTTGAAGATTAACTGGATGCGTAGCATAAAAAATACTTTTGTGTGACTCTGAAACTTGTCTACAAGTACATTGCCTTTTAGTGGAGTGAGTCACCAATACTATAAAATTCTCAGCCAAAGTACCAGAGCTCCCTAAGGTGCCAGGAGACCCTTTTAAGGGTTCAGTGGGGTTTTGCATGTTAGCATTATTAGATATGCAAACAGTTACACAGCTTTCATCAAATAAACCCAGAGATTTCGAACAGGAATCTATAGTGTTAAAAACATTTTGACTTGACGTGGTCTTTGCCACAGAAAATTTGTTCCAAGAAAATGAATGATGGCCAAAAGGTGGTATTTTCTAAGGAGTGACTGGACTAATGTCCTAGCTGACTTCTGGGTAAGCATATGTACCATTTAAAATGCTAGTTTACATTTTAAAAAGGCGCACGTGCACTAATGAAAACTTGTATGATAACTTCTGTATGTGGATGGGAAATGTGTGTAGCCAAACTGTACATATTTGAATGTTGTGTTCCTTATTTCCCGTTGCACTTCAGGGATCAGATTTTGATTCTTTATACAATTTGCAAGGTTAGATATACAGTTGATTCTGCAATGCCCTAAGTCACAGAAAGGCTTTTGAAACTTAAAAAAAAAAGTTGGGGTGTGGGGGGGGAAGGATTTCCCTTTTAAAACTGAATCACCCAGAGCAGGAAAGGAAAAATGTACTTAACCTTATATGCGTAACACCTTATATGCAGAATGTACAGACCTCGAAGGAGGGGGAAGAGGAGGTGTTCATGTTTCAAGGCACTGGACTAGGACTCAGGTGATAGAAATTTATCCCTCATTCTGTCACAGGTTTTCTTTGAGACATTGTACAGGACACAATTTGACTGAGACTTCATTCTTTCAAACCTAGTATCCAACTCTAGCCCCTTTTTGTCTTCTCTTTTCTTTCCCCTCTTCTTCTTTCTTCCCACCAGCATAGTTGTAGGGAATCACAGCATCTAAACAGCCACCATATTTTGTCAATACACAGAAAAGCTAAATTTCTTTCCCTATGCCAAGTTAAGAGTACTAATTTCTACTCTCTTCTTCTGACTAGGAATGCCTGCAGACATTTGCTTTCCCAGGAGGAAATCTCCCAGGACTTATTTAACCCTGATTGTTCCCAGGGTTATTTTCATCCTGCAGAAGTCATTTTTTCCTCTGGGAGAAAAATGCTGAACATCTGTACACTTATGTTTTCTATTGGAAGGGCAACTCTCTCAGGAGAAACAATGCCTGGATGTAGCTTAGGTTAAAGGAGCCACTCCTACCTCTTCCTACTGCCAGTTTCAAACCTCTTCTAAAATATTTATTTGTATCACACAGGAGCCCATATTCAAACCAGTTGAATAGTTCTTCAAAAGAGCATCTAACCACTATAAAGATCCATTACAATCCTGTCCTTTCTACAACTCTGTGCAGCATAACACTCATGCATGACTTTAACAGATTGCTCTTGAACTGTGAGTAGTATCAGCCATATTGTGCAGCAGGCAGAAGAAACACAGTTGTGAAAAATATCTCATTGTCTTTCTAGAGAATAAGTCAAACAAAAAGTAATTTAATAATGTTTCCTCCAACAATGTTAAACAAGTACATATACATATATGTATATGAGTGTGTGTTTGCATGCGTGTGTATATATATACATGCATGCATGTGCACACATGCACACACACACACATATATATTTCTGGTAAGATAAAAACAGAAAAGGATATTAACCATGTACATAATTTATATTTTTCTAGTTTGGCATAGATGTATTACTTATTTGAATATGCATCTCTGAATCTATTATTGTAGCAAAGAGTTTGAACAATTTTAGGTTTCATGGTTACCAGCTAAGTGTATGTTGTGAAACATCTGCCTGAATGTGGAAGGTTACAATGACAACTAAAAGTGCTGAGAATTTCAACAAAAAATTCACAGGCACAGAATTTAATACAAACAACTACAGTCATCAGAATGGTCCATGTCCATAAGAGGTACAACTTTGTGAATGCAAAACAAGGGAAAACTGATTTTACTTAGTGCATTGGCTCTTTAGGTATCTCAGCTTTATAAAGCCATGTCAAAAGAAAGTGACAAACCAAATATAGCAATCTTTGGAACAATACTGTTGCCTACGTTCTCCTTTTGGCCAAACAACAAGATAGGTCTAATAATTATTGTAAGTTACTTTAAGACTAGTTTGAAAACAGTCTGACAGCCCTACTTGTCAATGGAATTACTACTTGCTAAAAACACAAATCCAACATTTTCTAGAAGACCAAAACAAATTAAAATTTTAGTTGAAAAAGCTGATAGGAGACAGGAAAAAAAATCCAAATATGAAGCTGAAAATGATTAGGATGTGAACATTTGAGTTGAGACAGCACAGTAAAGAACAACAATATGCACACTGCCACACAGTTCAAGCCTATTACAAAACCTCCCTACAACTAAAGGACATAGTCACAATACTAAAGTGGAAGTGAAAGTAAAGTTAGTACTGCTAATTCTAAATTGTTGAAAAATATGCTGCATTCAAGCTATAGCTAGTACTTTTTCTTTTATTAAGTTTTTTGCTTTGGAATTGTATTCCATTTTCAAAATAGTGGATGAATAATTCATCCAAATATGTCAGACAGTATACCTGAAAGTAAGAATTGTTTTTATTAACAAGTTTACTAGCCGATGTACTACAACACTTCTAAAATTCTTGAGTGTGTATGTTTTTCTCTGTGTGACACAGTACAATTTGAAGTGCCATCTGGAGTAGGTTTGTTTAGCAATACAATATTTTCTGGAAATATTGGCTGCAATCTGGCTCTCACTAAAGTCAATGGAAAAACTCCATAAACTCATTATATTTCTACAATAAAGTTTTACTTTAACCAAAACATCATTTCTGCCCTAGTACTGCTAAGAAACGTCAAGTCATATTCAACTCTCAAACTAGTAGGATTATTTTGCCAGGTACACTTAGCTGGGAGGGAAATTGGCCTTATGTACTATATACCAATTTTGATTTTTTTTTTATTTCTTTCAAATGGTCAGGTAATTTTCAGTTATTAGAATTGTGCATGAAAGAAATCCTACAGGATTTAGCAAAACAAAAAAAAATAAAACAAAACCAATATTGTCTTATAGTACAGGAACTCAATTGTTAAATTATAATGGTAAGAAATTGTTAATACAGAGCCTATAAAAACATCACAAGTAAAATTACGATGACATAAAACTCTCCTTTTGGCTTTACTTCTTCAGGAAAAAATAGTCTCAAGTTTTACTGGACAAGTGGTACAATAACCTTTTTGGAAATGAAATATACTGAACTATATAATCAACTATACCCAAATACAGTAATTAGGTTTAGCACATAATTGCTAATTGTATTTGCAGTTGGAATTACTGTGCACAGCACTTGAAACACTCTGTACTTAGAAGATACTGCATAATATGTAATCAGCCTGAATCAATAATTCTCTTGCCCTCTAAAAATATCAGAATTATTATTTAGTAATATTGATCATTACTGTCATGTTAAAAGCCAAATTTCTCATAGATAGGAGAAGCCCATATCCTCAATGGAGCTGCGAATGTTAAAAATGATATATTATGATGCCTTTAGATATTCAATCACTCCTTTACAAAAGCAGTACTTTAAAAACATTGCTAATGTTTATATTATGATTTTAAAGAAGCTCAACAGCAACAATCTTCTAGTTTTCATGTCACATAAAACTCTTTTACTTCCTGTGGCTCCATGTAGCTCTTACAAAACAACATAGTTCTTTGACAGAGCTACACCATTTAGCATATGGACACAAGATACCTTTTCCAAAGCCATAATGGAAATCCCTGATGAATATTTGCTCTTGTAAACTTTCATGAACATCAAGAATGCCACATGAAAAACAAGCATGAAATATGTAATGCAGAGTCAAGCAGTAGAAAAAGCCATAAAGTTGATTAAAGGAGACCCTAAATTAGGAGAATGGAACAAAAGAACCAACAAAAAAAGTGTAACGTTGATACTCTAAGCATTAAACTTTTGGCAAATTTCTCTCACTCAGGCTCCCTCTAAAAGTTATAATTAACCAGGTAATCACACCTTAAAGCTGTGACCCAGCTACATGTTCAGCCAATTAATGGCATAATGAAAGAAGCAATAGGCTACAAAGTTTTTCCACCAAAAATGTGCAATAAGGTTGAAGCTTGTTCTAATCATGTCATTAATTGAATGCATAACCAAGTGCTGCCGTGTGTCTGAGAGCCCCATCAACCGAGGGAATCCCAGCTACATGCATGTACCACCTGCTGCTAGCCCGAAAGCTGACAAGACTCACGGTGGTGGCAGCATTATAGGCTTCAGGGCTTACAGCAGAAAGAACACTGTCCCCCTTGTGAGTTTCATCAGCTACAGGACTCATAGTGGCTATGGGACTTGCAACAGGGGCAGCAGGAAGAACGCTCCTGCCACAGCAAGCTTCATGACGTGCAGGACTCACAGCATGAAGAATGCTGCCCCTGCTATGAGCCTTGTGAGGTATGGAGCTTGCACAGGTAGTAGCATTTTCCCCACTGCCCCCACTGAGAGCCTCAGGGAATGTCATTTCAGCTGAAATCCTACCGAGCCCTATCAGCTGTGGGGCTTGCAGCCATGGGAACTGGTTCGGGGAGAGTCCAGGTTTGTGATCCCAGCCTCCCCTTGCAATGGCAATAAAGTGCAATGGGATCTACTGCATGCACAAGCAGACCTCCTGCTAAGCACATAGGGTGACCATCCATCCCTAACTGGGCACAACAGTCATGAAATATAAACAACAAGTCCCAGTCCTGGGCTGAACGATTCCAGGACAACATTTGTCCTGGATTTCCCCTCGATACACTCAGCTATGGTCCCAGTATCATGTGCAAGGATATGGGTTTTCCATTTGCCATGAGAAAGTACAGATTTTCTCCTTTGAAGGAGAACAACTCAGGAAATTGTGCATGGAGGGAGAAGGGATATGCGGGGGAGGAGGGTGAAGTGATTGAGGACACCACAGTGAGGAAGGCAGTGGGGCACAGTTGGTGGCTGGGGTTGGGCAAACTGCCGAGACAGGGCAATGTATGAGGCCTAGGTGGGAATATGTGGCCAGGGGTCCAGCTGGGCGAGTGAGATGGAGCCATGGCCAGCTTGTCTGGGGACAACAGGAGGGCTGGCTCCCCACCACTGTGTGCATTCCTGCTACCCACAGGCTCTGTTCAGCTCTGCTCCAACTGTGCCGCCCACACAGGAGGTGGACTGGGCTGGCAAGTGTCCCACCTTTGTTTTTGAAAAGGTGGTCACCCTACATGCATATGTGGCATGGTAGGAGGCATGATTGTGTGGATTGTGCATTAGACCCCATTGCACCTTTGTTTGCTTGTGTAAAGGGGCTCTCAGGGCACAGTTTCTCATTTTTTACTCTTGCTGTAAATTAGCTTGTATTAAAATAGGAACCAAAACCAAGACTTTTCAGACATAGGGGAGTGATTCTCATCTCCCTGTCACCCAGTACAAGTTTATGTTTAAAAACAAAAACAAAAACCCCCACTTAATCATGGTGTCACTCAACATTTAAATCATGGTGTGACCAACAGCAACTCCAGTAAAGTCAAATGAGTTATACTAGTTTAAAATCCACATAAGTGATAGAGTCAGGTCTTCTAGAGCAGCAGTTGTCAACCAGGGGTACGCATGCCCCTGGGGGTATTTGGGAGGGCCCCAGGAGGTACATGTGGGTGGGCAGGAATGGAGCGCTGCCACCTCCCAGGAGCAAGGCCAGGAGTGAGTGAGGGCAGAGATGCCCTTCTGCAGGCTGTTTAGATGCCACCTGGCTGGCTGGACATGGCAGGGAAGAACTTCCCACCACTCAGTACCACCACTTTCTACCACCCTGCGCTGCCACCACTCCACTCCTTTTTTAGTAAGTGTACCCCAGCTCTGCATCCAGCTGCACACCACCATCCTCCCACCCCTGCTTCCACCCCCTGCTCAGGGCCCTGCCATGCACCACTCCCTCCCCTCCCTGGCCACCAGGGGTCCGTTTACTAAAAATGACTGGCCACTGGGGGTACATTTACTAAGAAAAGGTTGAAAACCTAAGTTCTAGAGCCTAGGGACACACATTACAATTGCTTCAGTTGTCAGAAGTGCAATACTCAACTCCATATTTGTTTTCTGTTTCAGACTTTTTATTTAAACTAAAAGCAGATTACTTTCATTAGAACAGACTTTCTAAATACCCTAGATAACCCATTTTAAAGTGTGGGAAACAGTTTGAGCAATACCTCCTGAGCCAGCAAGACTCTCCCCCTCTCCTATCTAAAATACTTGTTTTCTGTGTGCCTAAACTCCTCTTCTCATCTCCCCCAAAAAGCTTATAATGTTTATTTCCTTTAAAGAGACAGAGTTCACTTAGGTTACACTTCCAATAAGTAATGAACCATATTAACCTTATTGATCTTTTAATTTTTAGTGGCAAATGCTTCCCCAGGTTTCTCAGGGTACTAAATTACCCTGCATAAAAAGTTACTGCTGAAAATGCAAGTGGTTTTATTTTATTATTATCATAGAAACAAAACAGCATTTTGCCCTTTTAGATAAAATAATATGAAATATCTAATATGACCTCACACATTTCCCAAATGAAAAACCCTAATTAAAACTAAAAAATAATTAAAATTATCAACAAAATTATACATCATATGATATAAAAATCTAAAACAAGTCACACATTACAGGAGTCTAAAAAGCAACAGAAACTGTTTAATTTCTTAAGTCGATTCCTTTCCATCTTTTGTTTTGGCTACAGTTCAGAGATGCAACAGATTTTATGGTGCTTAAATTCATTCACCCAAGACCACAACAAATGCTAATTAGGAGATGAAAAAAAAAACCAGATCCTGCTTATATCAACTTGATTTGCATAAACCATTAGTTGCCATTGCACTATGTAATTGAAAGGTGCCAGAAACTAATGGCTTATGCAAATCAGGAATCAGGATAGTTTCATATGCAATACCCACAAAGGGTTATGTTTGATTTCCTGCCTCAAAATGCTGGTTCCCATTAAGTTCTGTCTCTGATAGGCCCGATTTGTTTTCTCCAGCTTAGAGAAGATTAGCTCATATGGTTGAATTTTGAGGCCCTGGGTCACCCTATGGAACAATTAGAACTCCAGGGAGCTGGTGATAATGCTTACCATTTTCCCCCTTCTTTCTTAAATCCAACAGGCTACAACAAATCTATCAGCCTGAAAGGGGATTAATTAAAATCAAATAAATTACAGATATGAAAGGAACATAAATTACTAAAAATAAAAATGTTTAGGGTTCATATCCTGCTAGCCATTTTATGCTGTGCTCTTACTGAATTATATATAAGTTCCATTCTGATAAGTACGATAAGGTATGATTATCCAGGTCTTTAAACAAGTAGCAGAAAAGCTAAATAATTTTGTGAGTTTTTATCAGTTCAACAGATGGGATACATCAAGGAACATCAAAGAAAGTCTACAAAGGAAACAGAGGGAAGCAGGGCTTATCTACAATCAAATAGAAGTCCAGTTAGACAAAGAAATACAGAGATACCCAATACTGTTTCTTCCTTCAGAGAGGATTTTCTCCTCCAAACTTTCCTACTGCTTATTCCACACAACTCTGGCAACATAAAATACTATTTAGAAATTGTGCTTCTCTGTAATAATGAAGCAAATCTTTACAAGTATTTTTGTACTTTTTCAGCCTGCTAATACTATCATTATGAAATGTGCACATATTTAAAATGAATAACCAAGAATTGCTTTCCTTCATCCTACCATTACATGGGAGATGGTCAACCTGCAGTATGCAGTATGGTCAACCACATTTTACAAGTGGTACAGACAATCTCTGTGTGTGGCATGCAGCAGACCAGGGAGGGATCAGGGACCAGATAGGATAGAGAGCTAAAAGCAGACCAACAGATTACTCAGGGAGCAGAAAGCAGGATAGCAGTTTGGGCAGGGAAAGGGAATCAGGGTGATACTCAGTGGAGGATGCTCGGCTAACCTTGTGGTAAACCTGCCAAAAAGGATGGCCCCCACTCCATACTATCAATCAGCATCACTAAATACAGGTCTAACATTTACGTTCTAATACACAAGATCTGATTAGTATAGAAAATCCCTGGGGTCTTCACTGGCATGAAAAGTAGCAGTGTCCATTGCTAGCACTCATGCTAAACAGCTCTGCAACAACAGACCTGGTTGGTAGAGGGAAAAGGGTCTTCAGTTCCTTCTATTGATATAGGAACTTCATGGGCCATACCTAGCTTCACTGTCTTAATAGCCCTTTCCCCACCCATGGAATAGAAATGAACTTCCTCCTTCTAGGTTTTAGCCACTGACTGAAATATTTTAAATGGCAGCTACAATTGTTGACATATCTTCCAAAGAACACAGTCTTGGGAAGGGACAGGAATAATATAAGTAAATTTGTCTCCATGGTCTAGAAGCTATTTGATGTAGGTTAACTGAAACACAGTTGCCACTGTATTCCTGGGCATGGGCTGGACCTTAGTGATAGAAGAGTTTCAATGTCAGGTGCAGAAAAAATGTATTCCTGCATTAAACACATATCCACCATATGAGGAAAGCACAAAATGGGAATAAATATGATTCATAAGTGGGTGTGTCTACACATGCTATTAATGTGTTTTAAGCTAAGTGCTCAGTGAAATAAGGTACAGTAAGCATTCCTCAGTACCACGTCTACACATGCACCTGTTGGTAGCAAATTTGCTCCCAACAGGAGCAGTTCAGTGCAGGGCTACTCCTGCCCTGCCCTGCCCTGCCCTGCCCTGCCCTGCCCTTCCCTCCCAGAGCAGCCAGGAGGAGCTCCAGGCTTTCCCATGTACCAGCCTTAGGCTAGCAGGGTCAGGCCTGGCTTCTAGGGGACAGGGGGAGCTTTCCCACCTCCAAGGCAGCTGCCTTCCAGCCCCACACTCCAACTGGCAGATCAGGGCAGGGGCTGGGAAACAGTCCCCTGCCCCAGGCAGCTGCCTGCTTCCCAACCCTGCCCCCAGTCAGAAGATTGGGATACCGGGCTGGGAAACAGTCCCCTGCCCCAGGCTTTGTCCTCTGTTGATCTGCCTGAAGCACTGGGAAGTAGGCTGCCTGGGGCAGGGGACAGCTCCCCCACCCCCATGCTTTCTGAAAGCAATTTGCTTTCTGTCAGCTGTCTACGTATGCGCTATTCCAATTACTAACCAAATGTGCATAGACTAATTTACTGTTCAGTAGATACTGCGCATGTACAGATGGTGATTCTTTACTGCGCAGTCAATTAGTCCACTGCTCAGTAAAGCATCTTGTGTAGACATGCCCAGTAAGGATTTTTCAGAAGGGGATTGGAAGTGGCTAACCTTAAGAATCACTCTGTCGTTATGGCCTTGTATTTGTATTTGTATAGGGAGGATATACAAATGTCTCCATATTAGCCATCTAGCTGTCCCTCCTGATAGATATTTGTATAACCTCTTTAAAAGTGCAGTGATAGGGATTCTACCACTTCCCAACACAACTTGTTTCAGTGCTCAATTCTTCTTATAATTCAAAAGCTTTTGGAAAATCTAACCTATATCTACTTTGGTACGGACAAATATATTTTTTGTGCTACACTCGGCAGGCAGATAGAGCAATTCACCAGCCTTTTTCAGGACAATCTTTACCTACTTAAAGTTTGTGCTTGTCCTCACTCCCTATTGTCTTCTCTAGCTAAAAGAAAAATTATTCCAATATTTCCTGGCAGGTCACCAGACTAGATGTAAGGAATGAATTCCTCCTCCACCAAACTAGACTGAAAAAGAATATGGGGACGGGGGGTGGTGTTTTTTATTTGTTTGGTTTTTGCCTTTATCTGTAGCTCACAATCTTCTTCCCAGAACTGTATAAATATACAGTAGAAACATAAAATTTGGGTTGGAAGGGACCTCAGAAGGTTATTTAGTCTAATCCCCTGCTCATGGCAGAATCATCCCTGTCTAAACCATCTGAGTCAAGAGTTTGTCCAAATCCCTCTTAAAAATTTCCAATAATGAAGATTCACATATCTGAGAAGTCTCTACTGCTGCATCACCTGCATAGTGAAGTTCTTCCTAACAGCCAGCCTAAATTTTCCTACCTGCAATTTAAGACCATTGTTCTTTATCCTGTTCCCTGTGGCCACAGAGAATAGTGTATGTCCTTCCCCTTTTTAACTATCCTTCAATTATTGGAAGACTGCTATCAGTCTTCTCTTCCCCAAAATAAATAATCTAGTTCTCTCAGCCTTTTCTCATAAGTCATGTTTCTAGACCTCTAATCATTTTTCTGCTCTCTAGTAAACACTAATTTGTCCACATCAATCTTGAAATGCAGTGCCCAGTGCTGAATAAAGAAAGAGAATCACTTACCTTTACATGCAAGTGACATTCCTATTGAAACAACCAAGTATGCTATTAGCCATTTTTGCAACAAGAGCACACTGTTGTCTCATATTCAGCTTATAGCCCACTGTAAACCCCAGGTCCCTTTCTGCAGTACTGACAATCAATTCTCCAGTCAATATTTGTTCATGCAATTGTTCTGTTCCAATTTTTGTTCATGCAATTGTTCTGTGCTCCTTGCTACTGTACAGTAGTGTCTGAAAACAGTAACAAGTATGCAAGTACAAAATGACTGCACAGTAACAACTGCACAGTCCACTGCTCATGTAGATGTGACCACTGAATTCCCATTTCACTGATGAATTTCAGATCTTCTTTTTAGGTTATCAAGGTCATTCTGAATTCAAACTCTATTATCCAGTATCTTCAACTCCAGAGTGCCATCTGCAAATTTGCTAAGCATTCACTCAGTCCCTTCCTCCAAATCATGAATGTAAATATTAAAAATACTGGGACACTGAAAAATCACACTTGATACCAAGTTGTTTAGTCAGGTATGATTTTCTCTTACTGAATCCATGCTGACTGTTCCTGACCGCTTTGGTCTCCTCCAGGTGATTAGAGATTACCTGATGGCTTGATCTGTAACTTTTCCAGGTACTAAGGTCAGACTGCTTGGTCTATAATTACTTAGATCCTTCTTCTCTTTCTTAAAGATTGGTACAATTGTTTCCCCTTCTTCCAGTCATCTGGGAGCTCATACAACTTCCACAAGCACTCAGAGATAACAGCTAAAGGCTCTGAAATTATCTCAGCCAATTCCTTCAGTATTCTAGGATGCATCTCACCTGGCCCTGCTGAGTTGAAAACATTTAGCTTCTCTAAAAATACCTGAAATTGTTCTTTCACTGCTATAGACTGCTTATCTCCTCCCCTATCCTTGCTTCATACTGTACACACATAATCTGGTAGCTGACCTTCCTTGTGAAGACTGAAATGTTTAAAATTTTTCAATACTCCAGCCTTCATTGCATTATCCATTTATGAGATTGTCTTCTGTATTCAGTAAAAGACCTAGAAATATTCTAATATTATACAAGCCTTAGTCTGTCTGTCTGTCCATAACACTTTTCCCCACTCTGATTTGTTGTCTCGGCAGCCAATCACAATGCTTACTGAAACAACCACTCAGAGTGCTCTGCACAGACAGCAGTACCACCATGACAGCAGGGCCTGAAGGGCCAGAGTGGGGGAATGATGCCACTACGACAGCAGAGACAGAGGGGCCAGAGCGGATGCAGCTGGGGAAGCCCCACAGGACCAGAGACAGAATGGTGGCAGCACAGGGCGTTTGGTGGCGCTGCTCCGTTCCCCCCCCAAAATATTCTTGATGGGCAATTGGCTAGTATAGATGTGTGTGTGCGTGTGTGTGTGTGCGTGTGTGTGTGTGTGTGTGCGCTTTGCATCTGATGCTCATGAAAGCTCATCCATCTCTGATTCAGTTAGCCTCTCTGGCTCCAAACAGTGACCCATGTCACGTTCCACTTTCTCAGTGGGAGTCTTATGCACTTCTACCATAGCAAGATTGAACTCGATCCAGCTTGTTCAGAAAGAAAACATCACCTGAACCAGCACCTGTCACCTATAACTGAGAATATTTAATGAACAAACATCCTGAATGCTGCATCAAAAATGAGACCCTATTTGTTTGGGGGGGGGGGGTTTAATATATCTTCATTTCCCCAGTATGCACAGACTCATGGTTTTATTTGGAGATGTATACTTTAAAATATCCAGATATCTGTTATAGTATAAATCAGTATACACTTTCAAACTACCCTTCACTTTTTCCCTCTAAATACAATTCCACATTGCCAGCAATACTTAGGTACTTACAGAAATAATGACTACACAAAGTAAATACATCTTTTAAAAATGATCATTTTTAAGAAGGAAGAAAAGAATACCACATAATTTCTGGAGCATATTGTTACCATTGAATAGATGTCCATTTTGGAAATATTCATTTGGAAAGAGAAATCCATTATCAAGGAACTAAATCATGAACCTGAGCAACTAATATTGCCATCGATCCTAAATAGCTCTTAGAGTGAGAGGAGAAGGGATAGCAGAGGAAAATATACACTGATCCCATAGTTAGGTTCTCTATGGCCCTGGTTAGAAAGCCAAGATGTGCATACAAAAACAAACAATTTTTGCCTTATTTATTGTTCTCATTCATTTCAGTGGCTTTGAAATTAAGCCTCTGGGATCCCTATTAGATTCAGTCTTTTAGCATTAGATGAAACTCTTTTGGTTTCAGCCCAAGCCTTCAACCATGGAATTTTTCACATAAGAAGTATCCATAAGGGGCCTGGACCTCTTCTCAGACCAGAGTAACTGTCTTCTTCAAAAAGCGTTTTTAAAATCAGTTTTCAGGCCAGCAGTAACAAGATTTAAAGTCTAGGTTTTTTAAGATTGACAGTTTCTCACAGCTAAGAGTTGCTCCCATATGTACTTCAAAGGCAGGCAATGCTGTGGACTTCCCAGCAGCGTGTCCTGCCTTTGAAGCATTTGAAGTATCCGAGGGAGCTGCTCTCAACAAAGAGATGCTGGCAGTTTTTAAGAAGTAGACTTTAAATTTATTTACAGACAAGACCATGAAAAGATTGAAAGTTTATTTTTTAAAATAGTGTCACCCTCCCTCCAACCCCCATCTAGAGAGACCATCTTTCAAGATGCTTCAGCTGGGATTGCAAATTCTCAGCTGGCGCTGGCAGTTTCAAAAGGTGAAAATTCAAGGCGACTTTAGAAATTGATAAATATTTTAAATAAATTAATAAGGAACCAAAAAAAGAATGCTATAGCAACTTTACAAACGTAGAGCAATGAGCTTCTTGTTCATGGTTATTTCTGAGGAGAACTAACCAACAACAAAAGGTATTTGTATCATATTAACTGTTATCTTTATACACACACTCTTTTGCAGGTGTGTAATCAAAATACTATGTCTATGTTTATATAGACGGTATACAACAAGTTCAAGAGATACCCCTTCAACCTAAAATCTCCGGTCTACATGAACACTATGCAAATATTTTTACACTGGTATCAAAAAATTCAAAAAGCAAAATGAACAAACAAACCCCCCTCTTGTCCTCCCCTTCTCCCCTCCACCCAGATACACAACATCTCTCATCAGGAAAAAGATACGTTAAAACAAACTTTTCATGTGAAAGTATGTTTGGATAGATTATTTAACATGAGTATCAATTTGAAAAAATAAGTTTTGAGTATGCAAAAAATGAATATTTTTAAAGGGAGGAATTCATTCTCCCATTATAAATTAATTTACTGTAAGCCAATTATATTAAACAAATTGTAAATCAATAAAAATTAAATGAACTAATTTCAGAATTATTCAAATAAAACATTTCCAATTACTTGAAACAAATCACTGATTCATTTTCATTTTTACTATATTTTGAAAAAATTTGTGACCTTTGTCCCTGTCTGGACAGGAACATTTTGAAATAAAAAAAATTGTGGAACAGGAACATCATTCCATACCCATCTCTACAGCTTATACTGCTAAGCATGAAGATAAGTTTGATCATCTTTTGTTTATGAAACATTACTCCTGATAAATGACTAGGTTGAACTCCTAGTAAATAATATATGCCAGCAAACATTTATTCTTTATTTGTATCTAAGCACTGCTAATTCTGTTCATAGCTAGGCTATTCCTATCACTGTTATCACTCATGCTCACCTCCACACCATTTTTATGCTACACTTCTTGGTATGTCTTATCAGCTGAAGATATATGTAGAAACTATATATTTGTACTGTTGCAAGGACACCAGGCCTCCATTGGGATTGCATCCACCTCTTAATGCAATATTGATCACTGATATGTTTCCTCCTTTTTAAAAAATTAGCTTTCATCTGTCTTTGGACTTGTAAGTTTCAGCTAGAGGCCAAGTTACACAAAAACATTTTCCAAAAATCCCTGGCCCATTTAGCTAAAATATAATCTTGAGGTTCATGTTGCTCAAAGAGCTTCACCCTTAGTGGCCATTCAGCAAAACTGGGATGGAGTCAGCATCCCTGAAGCTTCCTTACTTAATTTGTTCCAGTTGGCTTCCCTGCCTCTTTCCCAACAGTCATCTCTTCCTCTCATTAAGTCCTTGTTTTGACCTTGCACTTGCTAGAAGAGACGTCAAATAAGAAGGAAGGGTTCAGGGCTTATTTGAAGCATGATGGTCCTTGACAGGGCAGAACAGATGTGGGGGGCTAGAATGATATGGAATATCAAGAATCCTCCTTGGAAGATAAATGTTTAATTTTATCAAATTTTAGTCTACAGAGGAAGTCTTCAAGGTTAATTTGCTTTCAACTCCTAAGAGCCAAATCGCAGAATTAATTTTGCAAATCCCTTTGCAAATCTTAGACTGCAGGTTTCAACAGTCCTAAGCAGAAGTGAAAATAGATGAAAGCAAGAAACCTTTTTGCCTTGTTTCCCATCTAGCTAACACCAGGGAGCAAGGTCAAAAATCAACTGGTACACACTTGCAAGGCATACCATCACCCCTTTCCCATTGCCTTCTATTTTTAGGATCCCTGCCTTTTCCCTTTCCTTCTTTCTTTCAATTAAAAAAAACCAGCTGAGGCAGGACACTGTTTGTGCCTGCCACTTTAAGGGCCTGAAGACAGCAACACAGAAGACAGTGCTTGATGAGGGCAGCCATTTTGGATTTAGGGCTGCCCATATAAACAGGGAATTTTTCTGCTGGAAGGCCAGACAACAACATTGCCTGGCTGCAGGGCTGCTGGTATCATCTGAAGGTAAGGGCAGGAGCTGTAGAGGATGGTCAGGAGGCTCCTGGTCCTGGGTATGACCTAAAATTGCACCCTGCTGGGATTGGGTGGCCTGGTTGGGCTCTCAGTGGTGCGGGAGCCCCCAGGAAATGCCAGGCTAGTTACCACTCCGGTGAAAGGTAGGTCAGGGCACCTTAATACCAGCTCCCACAACCAGGTGGGTTACCCCTTTGTAGGGTCTGGAAGGTGGACCCCAGCGAGAGAGTGGAGCCATAGACTCAAACCTGTCTTGACATCCCCCAACTGGTCCATGCTGAGGCCAGGACTGGAAGGGTTGAAGGGCCAGGGGCCCACCACACGGGACACCCAGAGCTGAGGGCCAGGGTTCCGACTGGCCTGGAAGTGGGCTAGGGCCAATAGAGCCAAAGGTCCTGGGGGGACCACACTCATAAGGGGGAAGCAGCTCAGGGAGCTATGCAGTCTGGAATGAAGACAGCATAGGCCTCCTGAATGGAGGGATCCAGGTGGGGTTCAAATAGCAGGATTCTGGGGCCCAGTATGAGGCTGGTGATATTGGCAACAGCTGGATGCCATCTATGAGGCTTGGGCTGTGGTGTAGGGGAGGAACGGAGCTGCAGATAGCGCCCCCTGGCATCAGGCAAGAAATGGGCAGCTTCACACTTAATTAACATTAATTAATTAATTAACAACAAGGTATGGCAGATGAGAAGGCAGGCGGTTAGCCCAGAAACAGGTGGGCAGGCCACAGGAAAATCGGCCCCGAGAAGGCCACCTGTTACACCAACCATATATAATAATTGCATATTATGCAGCATTTTGCTCATAGAATTACCCATCTTTCAGTTATGTGTATTGAAGATCATTTAAACTAAAAATTTAGAATAATTAGAAAACACATATGTACATGCACACACACAAATACACGTGTACACAATCCAGTTGATTTGACTTACCAGTGCTGTCATCATACACAACAGTGACGGTTTTCCACTTGAAAAACTGCACCAGGTCAAGGATAGCGCGACTGAGTGAAGAGAAATCTGGGTAGAGGCTAACATAGAAGGAGTCTTTGTTGTCTGACACCTGATGTTTCCAGCGAGTCTGTATATGTGGTACACCAAGCGCATTGCAGATGGATTGCACAGCATTTGCTGAGGAGCTATGGGAAGGTCCAAAGATGGCTGCCACCCCAAGGGACAGCTGATCACAGGCTGAAGAGGAGACAGAATTCTGTCAATGGTGAGAGGAGAGAAGGCAATGTGCCAGAAGGTATTGTACTATTCACATTAATTAAAAGGAACTCCATGAAATTTAATTAAAAAAAAGAAAAGAAAAATAAGTAAATTCAAACATATACAAACAATTTTCCCGAAGGAGTTCCTGTCCTATTCAGGTCTAACACTTGGCTTGAAGACTTTCACTTTAAATTAATAATTGTTGTAAAATAATTCTTTCAGTTTCCACTGCAATTTAACATAGCGTATAAGTACATTTAGTAAAAGCTCCCATTAATGCATACAAGTTGCAAAGACTCTGTTCCAATACCTCTGTTTGCAAATCTCAGTGAAAAAATCTTGACTCCGGAGACTGAACATATGGGACCGAACCCTTAACCAGAATGTTTTCTATGTGAATTTCTTCCCCAATCCATCCACTCTATTTACATTAAGAACCAAAGAACTCAACATTTCCACAGGCTTAAATGGATTTCATCCCAGCAGAACAATGTAACATTAAGTGCAGATGGTGGCTTATGACGATCTCAACATGTGGTTTTATAAACTCCAAAAGGATATCTTGACTGGCAAGAATGCAGGGGTTAAATGTTTTCCCCCAGAGGAGATTATATTTTGAACTTTAAAAAATGAAGTCAATATGCACTGTTACACACATACTGACAAAGTATTTAAAAATATTCTCTGTATGGCCATGCATCAAAATGTCACAAGTTAAAATTTGAGGGTTTTTCCCCTCCCTCCCTCTTACAAATTAGTATTATAAAGTTAGAGAGCTTTCTCTGAGCATCTCTCTCAGACTTATATCTCTATCTCTGTCTCTATATCTATAAATAATAAAATGAACATACACACATATATATGGTGGAAAGAGTGCCATAACGATATCTATTTCTCTCTATGTATATCTATGTATATAGCTGTATGCAGATATCGTTATGGCACTCTTTCCACCAATTCAGAATCAAAGATTCCCTGGAGAAGTTTAACTTGCTTAAAATGTGACGTTATGACTATTAGATATCTCCTACTGAGTTTGAGAATTATGCAGGAATGTACCTGTATTCATACAGAGCACCAGTGACTAAAACCTGGGGTTCTCAAAGGCATAAGATACCACCTGTATGTGTCTCTATGACACATCAAAAGCCTAAGCAACTATATTTTAATAAAAACATTTATGCAAATATTGCCCTTTCTGAGTGTAATCCTTAAGCTTTACGCAAATGTCAGTAGATGGGATCTCTAACAACAGTGATAACTACCAGATGGTTTTTCAATGGGCTTCCCCCCCCCACCCAATTCTTCCCCTCCCCAGCTTCTGCAATTTGAAAATATGACGATTTCACACATGATTTTATATAACACTGTTCTATAAGAGGCCGTACCATCCCCCACCCCTAAAATGTTAAGGGAAATTACCCTTCATTCAAAAAACATTTGGGGAAGTTGTGATCTTGTCTTGAGGTTGTTCTTTTGTGTGGTATCTTTAAAAACTCATTACTTGCTCATCTGTATTCAACTCCAGAAGTATGCAGGATGAGGAGGTCTAAACAGACTGTATTTTCTATGCAATGCCTGCCTGCTCAGTAATGGACATAATCATGAACCCCATTAACTAAGCAAGTGCCTTAACCTACTTGTTAAAACCATATTTTGTAGCCACAATAGTAAATGCACCATTTTATGTTAACCTTTAGACTTTGATTCCTGACCAAAAATCCTTTCAGCACAAAAACAATTGTCAAATACGTGAAAATACTTTGAATTCATGAAGCCATGAACTCTAAGAGATTATACACGGATTTTGATATAATTAGCTACAACTGAAAGGGGCAGCATCTCATCTTCAGCTACATATGGGAAATATGCATATACCCCAAAACATCTAGTGATTACTCATATGCAGCTATTTTAATGCTCACAAAGCTCTTTTGTCTAATGAATTGCAGAGTAAGACTAACAGAGATAAAATATACATTTAGGCTTAGCTTGATTTAAAGAAACAAACTTGTAGTGCTGCAGAAAAATAAATAAGAGCTGGGAAAATTAAACTTCCATCCTTGTACTGTCTTTGTTCCCTAAGGAGACGGAGAAAACATGTATTCTGCTATCCAGCCCCAAATATATTGCACCAAACAGTGCACAGTGGATGGATTCTACCCCACTACTAAACCATTCTCTGAGGACTGGGAAGGAGCAGTACCCAGAAGAGCCATCTAATGTGGCTCTGCTCAGGGAGTATTTTTCTCCCCTTTATGCCCCTGCACTGCCATAGTATATTTTTAAAAGGCTGTTAAACAAGTCACTGCAGCAAATTCATGCTACTATTACTTGTACAAAATAGGGCAGTATGTTCTTTTTTACATTCAGCAATCATTAACACCTTTATTAAGTAATGCATATGGCAAAACAGGTGATTGGAGCACACAAGTGAAAAAGGCCAAGCCCTTCAGCCTTTCATAAAAGATAATAAGCCTCCTCAAAGTCAATTGCTTAGTATTTTAAGCCAAAGCTTTAATCAATATAGTGAATTTCCCTTAATTTCCCTTTTATTTGTTAAAAGTATGCTATGTGTATATACATTTTGAAGCAGCAATGAATCTTTTATTTTTCTGATTTTTGTGTGCAGTTTCTAAAAGAGGATTAAAAGAAATATTAGCAGCCTAGATTTTGCTATCCAGCCCCAAATGTATATGCTTCATTACTGTAAACCCAACCTGAATGATCTTAAAGGCTTTGCTGAATAGGGACTTTAAAAAATACTTAAATGCTTAGAACTAAATTTGAGCCCAGGTAAACACATAGGAGGAGGATTTAGTTATATAATGATAGGCTGTCACAACATTCAGATCGAGATTCTGAACAGCCTAACTCAAGAGATCCTGTTCAGACCTATCTCTAAATTCGACGGATGTTGGAAGCAGCAAGTAAGGGCTGCCTCTGTCTTAGGAACCCTTATTTCAATTTACTCAGTGGCCTCTGCTGAAGTTTGATTAACAGTGTCAACTTTTTGTGACTGTCTACAAAACAGGAACTCTCACTTCAGTCATGAAACAGTCTCTGCTCAGGAAAAGCCTAAAAGCCATTCCCCTTAAAAGATGGGCAAGATTTTAAGGTGCATCTGTGCTAAAGTAACTGCAACTCAGTTGATACACCGAAGCTAACTTTAAACAAGCAACTCAGGTACAGCTAATCAGCACAGATGTGGCAACTCAAGGCTCACCTAGCTTGGCAATTTTTTTTTACATGAGGTACAGTCACTGCAGTGGAAATATATCCTTGATGACAGCATGGAGTAACTTGCAAAGCATAAACGACCCAGTCCTATGAGCCCTAGCGAAGAGCTATCAACTGACCCTGACTTCATGTGGCGTTAGGGGCAGCCAGTAGACCAAGGGACAGCTACTAATCTTGAACTTCATGCAAAATTGATTTCAAATTTTAAATATTTAAACCTAAAAGGAGTCTCTGAATAAAGGCAGTGGAAGCAGTGCTGACACAACACAATTTTCGAGCTGTTAGCTTTGGAGCCTTTAAGGACATTCTTTAAAGATTGTCTTCTGATGTCAGCAGCGCATGCCATAACCCTGTACAGTATCATTCCATACTGCTTTATCCATGGCAGTTTTTCAGGTGTGTGGTCCAAGTTAGGTTTAGCTGACATAAAAGTTTAAAATATGCAAGAGGTTACCTTTTTTTGATGCTTCAAAACTGTCGTACAGATTTATCTTTTGGGTGTCATATGTTAATGTGGTGTTTGGCAGTAGAGTTCTGTTTCTGTTGATTGTGTTTACAGCAAATCTGAAGGCTAATTCCTCAGCTCCCATTGGGCCAGATTCCACACATTCAAAAATACCCCCTGGTAAGGAGAAAAAAGGGAGGGAGAGAGAGAGAGGGAAGCCTGTTAGCCAAAACATGCAGCACACTTTTCAAATGATCATTTCCAAGTCAGACACAAATTCATGGGAATTTTGTCCTATTTGGCCCCCTGATACCAATGGAAAACCCTCTGTGACTTCAAAGGGGGGTGCATCAGGCCTTCGTTGCACAATAGCAACACATATTTATCAGAAGATCAAGTTCATACAGCTTTAAATTGTAATGTTTTCTTATTTTCCGCAATACCTTTATTCATATTCTACATAATTAAAAAAGGAATCAGTTTATAATAATTTGAACTAGGATTAAATAAAACAAGGTATTAAAATGTAAGAAAAGTGAAGAACTTATGACATGAATGACACTTCTGATTGCACTCAAGTCTCTGCCATTTCCATACATCATCTCCTTCCTAAGAGGAAAAAGATATAAAATGTTTGGATGTCCATTCTCCATTACATTCTAGACTTTCTATGGAGCTTTAATAAACTAAAGGGGTCTGAATAGAAACACACACACACACACACACACACACACACACTATCATTGAAAGGGGAGGAACTAAGCAAAGTTGTTGGAGTGACTCTATGCCACCCCTTCTCACAGCTTTATGTGAAAGGGTTCAGATGTGCTCTGCTTCAGCAAATCTCGTCTAAGGATATCCCATTGTACTCAGAATGTAAATTCATCTTCCATAAGGCTGTAATTATGAACACGGTAGGGTTCGAACACGGACACTGTAAAAACAGCTTATAAAGATACCCATGTCCCTGTTCCTTCTGTTAGCACCATTTGTTAACTCCTTTGTGAGTTCGGTTTGTCCCCTGCTTTCTTCCTTCCCCCCCTAACAAGGCTTTATTGGGGCCAAAATCTGAGTAGATGCAAATGCCTACACCCATTTTGTACAATCACTAAATACTTGTAGGATCTTGTCTTTTCTTCCTTCTAGGTACACATATTTTTGGCAAAAAATGACTTCTGAGGGAGCTATAACCTAGCACCCTGAATCAGTGCATTCACAGCTGAAAGGTTTTTAGAAGTGTAGTTTTCCAGGGCAGCCACGCACAATCTAATAAGGCTTAAATGGAGGACAGCCAAGGGCCACCATGCCTGGGATCATTAATTATGAGTCAGGTTTTATTTCAGCTCAGCAGACATTTTTCATTCACTCTTTTGTACTAGCTTGTGCCTGTTCATTTCTGAACCAGTGTTGCTACCTGGCTCTATATTACCCAAAAAATTCAGCACTCGGCTGCTTTTCAGCAGAAAGCTTTTGTCAGAGCCTAGATACAGAGAAGCTGACTCAGACTAAACTTTTCAAACTACAACCAGAGTACAAACAATACTGCTGAAGAGCTGAGCAGCCAGCTACCCCTATTAGAAAAGAATGTGTTTTTGGCGAGCACCTCAGCACTTCCTTTTTTCATATATTATTAAATACTAAAAGGCTTTTCATTTTACAAGCCTCCTGTTTCTTTCAACCTGTTTCTCACCACAGGATGGAGAATAGGTGTTAATTTTTTCCCTACAGATGAGCCCTTAAAATCCTGGTGAGAGCCCTGGGGATAGATGCTGAAACAATATTAATTTAAGAATAGACATGCTACATACTGAGAACAGAAATGACAAATGGCCACTTAAAGGTTAGCAATTTAAAACTCAGAATGAAGCTCCAATGGGAGGAGCAGATGCTTGAACAATATCTAGATATGTGCAGAAGTTATCAAAACTGACATCACCTAGATGAGAGAAATACAAATAATCTAATCATGAGGCAATTAAGTAAAAAGCTAAGAAAGGAAAGAAAAAACATGCAAATGTCTATAGCATACAGCTAAAGGCATCAAACAAAGTGAAAAGGGAAATTAAAACTGATTACCTGAATAATAAAATGTAGATTAAAAGAAGCCAACTGTATAAATAATTATTATATTTAGTAGAACCTGATTTGAAAGACAGACCTCTGTATGCCATTTAAAGACTTACAGCATCTAAACATAAAAGCCAGACTGCGATGTGTAGGAGGATTCTATTTCTATGATTTCAGGAGACTATGAAAAATACTTTTGCAGCAGAAAGCATAACATTAAGGAACACAATTGATAAATATAGATATTAAGTGACAAGAAAAATGAAAAGATGTTTGCCTGAATACAATGAGAACAAAAATAGATTCTATAGACTTTGCTAAAGCAACTGGAAAATTGTTATTCAAATATTTGGATAAATAGATAGCAGGCAAACTGTAACAGTTATTAAATGGAAGAATGTATCCTAAGTGACAAAGGATTCATATCAACACTAGAAACAGGTAATACAATATCAAAAAAATATTTATTATTTTGTTTTTCACATTGGATTTATTTTAAAAATTCAGTATTTATCTCAAGCTTTTTCTATCCTTTCCTTTCTCATTTCTATTTACTACTATATTGCTCTTCATTTTCTATGAATAAGAAATTGAGGTGTAATCTGTTAGAGTAGTAATGCCAAAAAAAAAAAAATTCATCCCAAAGCAGAGGACACTAAAATAGATTGCAGATACATGTGCACACTCTTATTTATGGCCAAAGCCAACCCTCAAAGCATAAACTTTGGCTTCACTTCAAGACCATTAAAATTAAAGTAACTCATCTCCTGACTCCTGTTACTTAAGGGACTTACTTAAATTGCCTCAAGACAAAGGGATTTTCATGGCCCACTTATAGTGTGTAAAGCTGATTTTGTGGTATTTTTGCAGAACCCCTTCCTTGACAGCTATTGGCTGAGGGGCCCCGGAAGCCCCATCACTCACCACTGATTGGCCAAGAGGCCAATCACTCATCATCAGACTACAGCTTTGCATATGGCTTCTTAAACGATGTTGCCAAATCTCTCTTGCTTTCCTGACTAGCAGCTTCATTGAGTCTATGTCACTATCTCAACCTCTCAGTAGTTCTCTCTCAAGCCACGCATACTATGGCGGCAGAGATTGCTGCATTTTCTTGTATTCTTTTGTAAGCTTTTCTGCAGGGAAGGCAATTCTGTAAAATTGCAGGAAATTCCATTTTCCATGGTGACTACAGAAACCACCATATTTTGTGGTTTCTGGAAAAATAGTAGAGCTATGATTGAAGTAGGTCCCTACCTGTCACTGGCAAACCCAACAAGGATCCCCAACACTATACTTCGTGGCTCCATTTTCCCTGCACAAATACATTCTCTTAAACTTTAAAACAGTCATATCCCCATGCAGGGACTTAAGGCACAGCTTAGATATGGGTTCCTCCTCCAACTGCTGCCTATCCATGCTATCCAGTAACTAGAAATTGCAAAATACAAATATGGGAACAGAAGTCAGAACCCAGGGAATTCAGCCTTCCAGATCAACTCCCCTATCTCTAGCTTGCTTTTCCAGCCCCACATATTTTCCCTGGTTGGCTGCCCAGATGGCCAACTTCAACACAACAGATGGAGGCTGCTGTTGGCCCTGCCCAGCCAATGGTCTTGCGTTTAAAGGCACTTGCCTAGGAAGTATGAGATATGGGTTTAAACTATTTGAGATTAACCTAGAGACATAGAGCCTGCATCTCCCATACTATAAGCAAGTGCCCTAACCACTATGTTGTTCAGCTAAACTACAGTCTCCTCCCTCTCACAGCTAGGCTTCCTGGTTCTATTTCAGGCACATCTGCAGGGATTGATGCAGTATTATGCACTTTCCCAGGTGGAACAGATGTGCCACCATTTGGGGAGGGGGGTTCCCTCCCATTTGCCCTCTCTCTTGGCAATACTGCTTATGTTTAGTGCTGTTTGTCTGTTCATAAACAAGAACATTGTGCTCCATGACTTCAAAGTATTATCCTGGAAGCAGTGAACTGGTCTCAAAGGACATGTTCATCATCTGACCTTTAAGGCCCTTTATAAGAAGATTATGATGATTATGTCATTTGCACTGATTGCAAAATCCAGAGGGGGAAAAAAACTGTACTCTCTACTGTTATGGTGTAACAGTATTAATAGCCACATAAAATCTTATTCTCTGTTTCTTGAAAAGATCAGGATCATCACCAGTACCAGTATCATTATACTAATTACTGGATGTTTTGAAAAGAGACGAAGAACAACAATGCACAATCTATGAAGTATCAGAAGACAAGGTAGTCTTTCTGGTTAAATTCCAAAGTGTAACAACAACAGCATGCTAAGGGCTATGGTGACTGTACACTTACTGCACCTTCACAGTCTGCATCATGTGTGTAACAAACTTTAAAACAAACTGATTGTCAGGATAGGAGACTAATTTGACAAAAACAATGATCCTTTACTCACCATAAGGCACGTTTAGTCATTACTCATTCTTGTTATTACTTACATAGTCGCTGTTCTGATCTATTTCCTAAGTTATTAAATGTATTTCAGAACACAGTGCTGCTACTAACTGCATATTGAGATGCACACAACCAACCACATTGTACTACCTGTGAAATGGAAATGAGGATTGGCCTTGATAATCACCTATACACAATTATAAAGGATACCGGCTTCCACAGGCTGTTAAAGCACACTGAGCTGTGTTATTCCCTCCTAAACAAACTGCTACTGTCATGCTTTGTATTCAGAATAACTTCACTAATAATCAAAGCAAGGCATGCACCACATGCTCCCAGATAAGCAGAGGGAAGAGCCATAAATTTTGCCATTGATAGGTGGACAAGCAGCCAAACCATTGCCTATCTTTGTCTAGCAGCTTGAAAGAAGCGGGTATAGGGGGAGTGTCTTATTTCTAACAGGTATGGACCTGAAATAAGCAGCACCAATAGCTTTTTCAACATAAGCAGCAGCACAGGAAATGGCAGAAGTTGCTCCTCTACCTAAAACTGAGACTGCAAATGTTTAAAAGGATCAAAACGCCCATTTAAAATTTCAACACATCAAGGGGATTGCAAATCATGGATTCAAAATTTAGTGGCAGCATTAATTGCTGTCTACTGCTCCCCTGCTGCCAAATCTCTCGTTGATAGGGAATGCCATGGGTTGGTTGACCTGACTTTGTGGGCCAAAGGTTGAGCACCATTGATATACACTGTTATCACAATTTAATGTATCAATGTAAGAATTTAAGGTGTGCCGTCTGCAAAAGGACACAAGGATTGTGGCTTATTGCACCTGACAATTAATAGGTCTTAATTCAGTCATGCAGGCATTTTAACAAAAGCTCACAAGATTCCTGCCACAGTTTACCAGTACCTTGAAAATGTGCAAATCCTTTTTATCCCCCTTTATTTCATTTTTTTAGGCTATATGCTACACTCCAGGTGATTTTTCATCTCCATGTGACTGATTCTAAAGAAACCATCTTGCAACACATTGTCTGAAATGACATCTAGGATAGCACAGGTCTTCCCACCTACCTGACAACAAAAGCTTTTTCCAATTCTTAAATCCTTCATGATTGGGAAATCAATAAGGAAAAAAACATCTTTAGAACAAATATAGTCTTTTGTCAATGTTTCCAAATTATTAATAACATCTAGATAAAATTTGCTATTCCAATGTGAAATGCGAAGTCAACAACACAATTTTCAAAAACACTCAGAAATAGCATATATGCTTCCTTACTGCATTACACAACCCATGTGCTGTTTTAACTGTATATAATCTAACTGAGCAAAAGGCAGGGGAGTTTTGCATATTATAAACCGATGGACACCAAACTGTCAATCCCAATCAACCGGTCGATCCCGGAGCCTCTTCAGGTTGATCTGAGTCTGGGGGGGAGACTGAGTGTCCACCTGCATGTGCACATCCCCACTCCACCCCACCAGCCCAGCAGGTGAAGAATGTGGGACAGAGCTGCAAGCGGCTCATCTGGGGGGTGCAGAGAAGGAGAGACGTATACCCCAGGAGGGCATGGGTCTGCACGCAGGGTAGGGTGGGGCCAGGCTCTTCCCTGTGCAAGTGTTTGGCCATGATGTACTTAGGCTGGGCAGTGGAAGTGGTGGCACTGGGAGGTGGGTTATGGGGAGGGCTGCAGGCACCCAAAAATTCACTGTAGCCCCCCAGACCTCCTCCCACTACTGCCACCACTTGCCTTGAGTGTAGTGAGGCCAAACTCCCATGCTTGGAACAGCCTGGAACCACCTTCCCCTGCCCCCTGCCCCTTCACCCTTGAGGGCATGGGGGTATGGCAGGCTGCTGCTGTGGGCTGGGAAAGCGGAAGCCTGCACTTGGCTCTTCCCAGCTGGAATTCAGCAGTGCTGTACTTAGGGGGAGTGGCAGTGGTGCTGGGAGAGGGTTGGGGGGGGCTACAGTGAATTTTTGGGTGCCTGAAGCCCTTCCCGTAGCCCCACTCCCAGCACCACTGCTCAGCATGGGTGCAGTGTGGCTGAACACATGCTCCAGGAAGAGCCCAGCCCCACCCCACATGCAAATCCAGGGGCACACATTCCCCATGCCCTCCTGGCCTGTGTGCCCCCCCCCACCTTAACCCACTGGATAAACCACTCGCAGCTCTGTCCTGCACCCCACTCCTGCTGCGCAGGGCCTGTCCCTGCCTCATTCTCTCACTCACTGTTGTGGGGGCAGGAAGGTGCAGATTGAGGCCCAGCAGTGAGGGAGAGAGCGGGGCACAGGCAAGAGCAAGGGCTAGGGGGAGTGGGGGACAAGCAGAGGCCTGGGGGGCATGTGCCCCCCTGGCCTCTGCTTATCCTACCACCCAGCCCAGCCAGGGCCCCACTCCTTCTATCCCCTGCTCCTTCCTGTGCCCCACTCCCTCCCTCACCACTGGGGCCTTGATCTTCTCCCACCTCCGGGCCCTTTCCCTTCCCGCTACCCCTTCCCCCACAGACTTAGCTGCTAGGGTGCACACCCACAAATAATTTTTTCTCTGCCTCAATCTGCCCTCTCCCCCCTGCCACACACTGACTTGCAGGAGGTGAGGGGTAGTGGGGCATGGTAGACTTGGGTTGCTTTTTAATTCAAAAAGTGATCTCCTACCCAAAAACTTTGGAGACCACTGTTATAGACCAACCAAAGTAGATACATATATATCACATGCTTTTACGATCTGAGGCTTATTTCTTTAGATGCTTTTATATTCTTGTCCTACTACAATTTTAGCAAATTGCCTACCCAAATCTTCTTTAGTTCCAAGAAAATTTTCCCATTTGAAACTATCAGTACAATTCATTTGTGTCTTCCATTCCACATTCTACAAGCAGCCACAGCTGGTAAACATTAGTATTTATATCTAGGCCAGTGGTCTCCAACCTTTTATGGTGAAGATCACTTTTTAGCACCCCAGGATCAACTGCACCCCCCACCTGCCCTGCCCTGCCCCACCCCTGCCATGCCACACCCTGCCCACCCTGGCTTCCAGACAAGCTGCCCAAGCTCTGACCCTACTCACCCAGCTGAGCCCAGGCAGCAAGGAGCATGGCTCAGCCCAGCCATGTATGTCCTGCCACTCCTGATTGTGGAACCTCTGACAGACTGACATCAACTGTCAGAGGCTCCACAATCAACCACTAATCTAGGCTATGTGTCATCCCTTTACAAAAGATTTCCTATTGCCCAAAATAAGTTTGTTTTTGCATTTTTTAAATGGACAAGTCATTTTTTGGAGTATCATAATTATATGACAGATTTCACAGAGAGCTCTTATTTGTACAGTGTCAAGATACAGGTGCCAGACCCAACCAGAGTATATATGAATCTTCTTATTTTGTTGCAGATGGGAAACTTTGAAACAGATGATTCTCATAAGACTGAGAACAACTGTTGCCCTCTTGAAGTAACTGACACCTAAATGAGCTCCAAATGTTGTTGTGTTGAAAACCGACTAAATCAAAATAATTTATTTTTCACTTCTTATAACATTCAAAGTTTTGTTTCAATAATAAATGAATTATTTTACTGCACTATCTACAAGTTATTTTAGAATCTGATACTGCTGTATAATTAAACCTTTCAGTGTAACAGAAGTCTATAGCACATCAGATTATAAAATGAGAAACCAATGGAACATACAGCTTAATGGACTACTCAGAATATTAAATCTAAATTAAGCATATTCTAGTGTAGGTATACTTGCTTAAAAACAGTAGTTACTGTTCCTCTGGCTGCTAGTGCCAGAAGTTGATCAGTCATCTTGCTTATAATCAAGTAGAAAAAGAAGTCAAAACATCAAGTACACTGGGAGGTAATTTCACTGACTGAAGTTATACAAGGAATAAGTTGTTATCATTATTTCTGGTTATTAACCATAGCTTGTTTATATAAAGAACTTAATCCTTTCAGCTAGAGATGGATACAGATTTTTAAATATAAACCATTTTGACTGAAAGAAAAAAAATTCACCAAAGGATTAACTTTCAAACAGTGAAACACCCATATTTTCCACATCTTGTACAAGTCAGTGTATAACTCCCTTCAGCAAAAACAATAAGCATATTTCTCTAAAATCATTTCCCAAATGCTTAACCATCACTAGCCTTGTGACACAAAACCCATCTGATTATGTGAACTCTTGCTCAAACTTGTGCACTTTTGATTCAGTTAGTCTGTAAAGTGCATTTCTACCTTGCCTTCTGCGATCCAGAAATATTGTCCAGCAATACTGAGAAACAAATAAAATCCTTCACTTGTTGATAGGGCTTTTAAAAATGATTAAATATGATAAATTTGTGTAAAATAATTTTGCTGTTATTGAATATATTGCTTCTTCATACTTTTTAGGGCTTTTTTTCTTAAATAAAAATAAAATAGCCAAAACGTTTATGTTCAAATTTGATCTATGTTGCAAGGAATTTTATTTCCTTCAATTTCTCATTCCTCATCTGAACTCAGTGCAAATATTTTCATAATTTTTTGCAAGACACTAGTGGATCTTCAAATACTTATACTTCCATGAGCCAAGCCAAGTAAATATTGTTATCCCCCATTTTAAATAATGTGTCATTAAAAAAAAGAGATAGAGGAAGAAATTAGTTCCCAAGAGCATATAGATGGTTTCAGTTGCAAAGGGATATGACATCAGTTAGAATTAGAAGGGATCTCAGGAGGTCATCTAGTACAGCCCCCTGCTCAAAGCAGGATCATCCCCAACTAGATCATCCCAACCAAAACTTTGTCTAGCTAGGTTTTGAAAACCTCCAAGGATGGAACTTCCACCACCTCTCTGGGTAACCTGTTCCAATGTTTTACTACTTTCTTAGTGATAAATGTCTTTCTAATATCTAAAAAAAATCCCAGCTTTATCACAAGGGAATTATCTTTCCTGCTAGGATTTCTGTGTCATAAAATACAAAGAACCTTAATTCTCCTACAGCAGGTATTGATTATGATAGATGCCAAGGTCCCATTAGCAAGCTCCAGTATAGGCAGCTTGCTGGGAAAGGACTGGAAACCTGAGGAAACAGAGCTATAATATATGTTTCTATAATAGACCACAGGGATTATTCACAGTGCTGCTGTCCATAGGTAGGCTGGCTTAGAAGGTACTAACTCAGGATGCCAAAGACTGTCCAGGGCAGTCTGGAATCACTCCCTTTCAGTATCCACAGAAGTACAGAATCAGGGAGATGCAAAAAAAAGCTTAAAGCCTCCTGTAAAGGTATTTATGTTTGCACTGTACCTTAGAGAGATACAGAACAACAAGCAAACAAAACAAATAAAATCACACTGTTAATACCAATCTCCCTTTGGATCATAAAAATCAAATTAGTTTTCATGAACTCCACAAAAGGTATAACATGAAAATAAGATTTTCCAACCTTACTCCCCCCACCCCCTTCCCCCACTCCATCTCTTTCCTCCTTTTTTAAAATTTTGATCATCAGTGTACAGCTGGGCAGAAAACTGTTTTCCAATTCCATGAATGCTTTCACGACAATGAAGCATTGCCTCCCCTGAATGAAAGTGAAAAGCTTTTTAAAAAAAAGTTTCAAAATCCTTTACTTTGATTTTGTCTATTTTTTGGGTTTCATATTTTTATAATCTAAAAATTACCTTTGATTAAAAATAAAAAGTAACTTCAAACTCAAAAAACCTAGATTTTCTTTTCTTAAAAATAAAAGTTAAAATGTAACATTTTGACAATCTTAAAGCACATTTCCAATTCATTGTCAGGTTTAAAAAAACATTGCCTCCCATATTTCCTGGACAACATTACTTCAACACTGCCATATTATCTAAACCAACTCCTCCACACATTTACATTTTCCACTGGGCACCTGGGAAAAACATCCATGTGCAAATTCTCAACCACCTCTACATGTATATGCATGAGAATTATGTGGCTAAATTCCATTAATACAACAAAAACAATTTATATAAATCATCCATATACTGAGAAAAGAAATATTCTCACTAAATACAATAGACTCATTTACATTACTATAAATTCCCTTTTATTTTGGATAGGCCATGTTCCAGAAAATGATACAATATACTTCAAAATAACACATCCCTTATGGCATTTATACACGTTTCAGGAGACTGCAGGGAGAGGGGAGTGCTCCAATTAAAGCACCCAGAACATCATATGTATCAACATCACCACACTAAAAAATGGCAGTGAGGGTGTTTTAACAAAAGCTCATTCAACAAGCTTTAGTTAAAGTGCCCCATTACAGTTTTTCAGCCTGGAGAAAATAATACCTGTGACCCTGGAGTCTCCTGGAGCACAGAAATTACCATGCTTCACTAGACTCAGTTAATCAAGTATGCTTCAACATGCTGTAATTACAACCTTGATGCATGTGTATAGGTGCCATTTGTTTCTATACCCACCACTACCAGCTTACTGTGAAATAATGGTCAAGTCACAGATTTTGTGTTTCTCAATAATACCTGCAATACACACCCTCCAGGGCTAGGAGCTGACATTCAAAAAGCCTAGGCCTGAATTGATTCAATCTTTGCAGGCTGGCCTAACCTGGCTAGGCTAACCCAGTTTGTAACTGAACAGACTTTCACCTCTGAACTGAGAAAATGCTGGCACATGCCTGCAGTGGCTAAGGCTAGAAGCTAGGGAGTGATAGAGCAGCGCTCGTTTCCCTTCCACAGTACTGAGTGTGTGTGGGGGTGGGGAGGGGCAGATGGCCAGGCCCCAGCAAGATGCTCTGATTAGGGAAGGGTTCCCTCCTGCTTGCTGCTCCTGACCAGCCCAGCAAGGAGTTGATAATAGAGCATTTATCTGCCCATCAAGGGAACAAAGTCTCTCTCATTAGTTCAAGCTCTTTTTAAACAAGTTTTTTCCAAGAGGAGGGACATTACCTGTTGATTAGCTTCAAAAAGCCCTAAGCAGACATTGTACTGTCTGCCTTTGTCCTGTCTGCCTTACACAGACACCTGTCAGCATTACCTAGCATACCACATGCTGGCGACAGTCTGTGCTGAGGAGGGGGGGAACCCCTGCTTCAGCAGCAAGTGGGGGGGTGGGGACATGGGGGGCTGTACCTGCACTCTCTGCTGGAGCTCCAGCCAGGGAGCAGAAGGGTGGAGTTAGCCTGTTCTCTGAAGAAAAGAGCCCCGCCTAGGGCAGCAAAGCATCTGGAATCCTGCAGGACTCTGGTCTAAATTAAACCAGGAAGGGGTCTGAGACAGACATTACATAAACTGGTTTGACTCAAATCAGTTAAGTAGGTTACATTCAAGCAGGTTTATCTCAAACCAGTTTCAGACATTTTCAAACTGGTTTATGTGCACTGAATGCCTGTTCTGTTACAGGTTTAAACCAGTTTCTGATCACTTAAACCAGTTCATGTATAATGTCTGTCCCTACCCCAGTCACAGTAAGCCATAAACAGCCAGATATCAGTAATTCATTTTAAAAGCTTTGAATTAAGATACAGTATATGTGGAAAGAATTATTCACAATTTACTGTTTATAATAAAGAATATGAGCACAATCCTACAGTTCTTTCCCAAACAAAATTCCCAGGATAATAAATAGGTGTTTTGCCTTCATGAAATGGCAGACTGCAATCCAAGTTTAGGTACTGAGTTAAACTCTGGAGAAAGAGTACAACTTAAAACCCATTCCAGGGTCAAGTTTACAAGACAGACCTCCCCTAATGAATATTTAGACTATGCATTATCTTCTATAGGAAGTGTGAAATGCATAGTGGGGTACAAAGATTTGCTGATTTCCCTCAACATTAGTTCCTTCTACTATTCTAATATTAAATGTATATATATTGACCTCAATTCCCTGTAAGATTCTGGAGAAAATGATCAAAGAGATCCTTCTTGATAAGCTGGCTGATGGCAATATCCTGATGGACAGCCAGCATGGGTTTGTTGTGGGTAGGTCTTGCCTGACCAATTTCATCTCTTTCTATGACCAGATGATATATCACCTGGAAAAGGGAGAAGAGATTGACATTATATATCTGGACTTTAAAAAATCCTTCGATCTGGTGTCCCATGATCTCCTCATGGAAACATTGTCCAACTGTCACCTTGGCTGTACCACAGTTTGATGTCTGGGAGACTGGCTCTGAGGTCAGACCCGGAGAGTAGTAGTCTATGGAAGCAAATCACTATGGTGCTCCATGACCGGTGGTGTCCCCCAAGGCTCTGTCCTTGGACTGGTTCTCTTTAACTTCTTTATCAACAATCTGGACACTGGTGTGAGAAGTGAACTGGCCAAGTTCACCGATGACATTAAACTTGGGGGCACAGCATCCACACCTGAGGACAGGCTAGTGATCCAGGCTGACTTGGATACACTTAGTAAGTGGGTGGATATAAACCTGATGATGTTCAATACCAAAAAATGCAAAGTAATTCACCCAAGGAAAAAAAACCCACAGCATGCTTATAGGCTCAGCAGTGCTACGTTCACTAGTACCATGGCTAAAAGAGGCTTGGGGTTCATGACTGACCAAAAGATGAACATGAGCCATCAATGTGATGTTGCAGCTGGTAAAGCAAACAAAACTCTGATTTGCATTCATAGATGCTTCTCAAGTAAATCTCAGGATGTCATCCTCCCACTGTACTTGGCCTTGGTGAGGCCACAGCTGTAGTACTAGATCCAATTCTGGGCTCCACAATTCAAGAAGTATGTTGAGAAGCTTGAGAGAGTCCAGAGGAGAGCCACGCACATGATCAGAGGCAAGAGAACAACAGGCCTTATGACAAAAGGCTGAGAGCCATGGGACTCTCCAGCCTGCAAAAGTGCAGGCTCAGGGGTGACCTGGTGGCTGCCTATAAGTACATAAGGGGTATGCATCAGGATCTGGAGGAATGCCTGTTCACCAGAGCACCCCGAGGGATAACAAGGACTAATGGTCATAAACTCCTCCATGACTGTTTTAGGCTGGACATAAGGAAAAGCTTCTTTACTGTCCAAACCCCCAAGGCCTGGAATAGACGTCCTCCAGAAGTGGTACAGGAACATCTGGACTCATTCAAGAGATGTTTGGATGCTTATCTTGCTGGCATCCCATGACCCCAGCTGACTTCCTGCCCCTGGGGCAGGGAGCTAGACTTGATGATCTCTCAAGGTCCCTTCCAGCCCTAATGTCTATGAAATCTATGAAAAGCAACTCTTCGGATATAAGCCTAAACATGGATTCTACTTCATAATATGAACTCTATGGAATGACCATCAGTGTGGTGCTTACTTGGGATGAGATATCAACAGTACAATGATAACAGATGGCGGATGAATTAAGGCAGAAGGCAGGGTAGATATCCACTCTGTAGACTAGCTACATAAAATATAGAGAGAGCATAAGCTTTTGTGAACTGGAGCTCACTTCATCAGATGCTCTGGAAGAACAGATGCTTTGGAAGCATCATCTGCTTCATCAGATGCTTTGGAAGCATAGAGCAGTGTATGAAGTAGAATGAATGATTTGAACACAAAAGGCAGGGAGAGGAGGGGAAGGGAGAGAAGAGTGAAGACAGAAAACAGGAAAAAGAAACCATAGAAATAAAGGAGTCACCAAACCTAATCCAGGTTATGTTATAAGAATCCATAACCCCATTTAAACCATACTTAACAGTACTGTCTGATTTCTTCTGCAATTTTCCATTCAAAGTGGTTTTTAAACATTTCCTGCCTAAGAACAGCAATCCTGAAGTCAACGATGGAGGTCCAGGTAAGTTAAAGTGTTGTGCCACAGGCCTTTGTTTCCTTCTGCAACTGATGTCAGGTTGGTGCTCATTCATTCTTACAAATGTAGATATGTTGGATATAGGCTGCAGAGGTGCACTGTAAGCCAATGAAACTGTATATGATGTTGGTAGAATTGCAGGTGAATCAAATTTGGATGTTATAGCTTTGTTATTTGGTTCAGTGATTATGTAGTCTGTATTGATGTGGGGGAACAGCAGGCATTTGGGTCTACTGCAAGGTCTAGTGCCTCGGTGAGGATGAGAGTGAATGTGTTGCTTGAGAGATGTCATTTGAGCCTGGGAGGCAGTCCATAAGGCAGGACAGGTTCCCACCCTCCCTCTCCAAGACATCCTTTCTAGGATAGGCTAGTGGTCTAAGGTGTTCAAGCTGGGGGCTGTAGGTAACAACCAGAAAGATTCTGTTGTCCTTGCCCCTGGGTTGGTATTATAGGAGATCAGAGTGATGTATGAGTCTCATTTTGTTGATTTGAATTGCCACAGTTTGGGGATTGTATTCTACTTGTAGGAATCCCTTCTCCAGATCCTTAAGGCATTCCCCTCCTCCCCCCATCTGCAGTTGGTGGGATCATATTTCAATAAATTCATCTATCCTGTGTAAAATGTGTTATCCACAAGCTTCCTTCCCACATTAAAGATACTTATAATTTTCTCTGCCACACTAAGCAATTTATTAGGCAACATGTTTGATGATAGTAATTAAATTGCCATCTTTTCTGAATACCATCATCCTTCAGGGCCATTATATACAAAGGCAAAATAAAAGCACTAAATGAAAGCTCTTAAAATCTAAGTCCACAAGAACTGCTAATTTTGTTTTTCAGCTCTTAGTTGTTAAAATGTTATAACCCAACTTAGTCCATGGCATCTCTGATTCTACCTAGAAAAGATGTGGCTGATAATTGTGAAGGGGAAATCTTTTCAATTTGGTGGGGAAGTGGGAACCAAAACCTGTTGTTATTTGAGGAATATTAAGTGAATCTAAAGCTCCTCAAGACACTAGAATGAGAGCCCTAGAAACCAATTGACAAAGTCCTATATTTATCTACAGGATAGATACACAGCAGGCACTGCCTGAACAGCTTTCCCATGCTCTTCCTTGTTAACAAAATTTGAAAAACTACCGCATCATATATGTTTTTGTCTAATTTAGGAAGATAATGATAATAACATAGAACAGTAGTGGGTCAGTCCTTTTTGGCAGACATGGCACAAGTTAGCCCAGGGGTAGGGACATCGCCTGTGGGCTGGATGCACCTGCCAGGCCATTCTATCCAACCTGCAGGGCTCCTAAAACATTTAGAAAATTAATATTTATCTGCAGCCTCCTGTCAAAGATTCATAGATTCATAGATTCTAGGGTCAGAAGGAACCTCAGTGGGCCATCTAGTCCAATTCCCTGCCCCTGGCAGGGAAGGAAAGGGTCACCAAACCTGAGATCATGTGATCTCCGCCAAGTGCCTGTCCAGTCTCCTCTTGAAGACCCCCAAGGATGGGGTGAGCACCACCTCCCTTGGAAGCCCATTCCAGATCCTGGCAACCCTGACCATGAAGAATTTTTTCCTAATGTCCAGTCTAAACCTGCTATCTAATAGCTTATGGCCATTGTTCCTTGTTGTTCCAGGGGGTGCCCTGGTAAACAGATCTTCACCTACTTCATGTTGCTCTCCCCTTATGAATTTGTATGCCACCACAAGGTCCCCTCTCAGCCTTCTCTTGGAGAGGCTGAAGAGGTTACGGTCCCTTAGCCTTTCCTCATAGGGCCTTCCCTGCAAGCCTCCAATCAGATGAGTGGCTCTTCTTTGGACCCTCTCCAGGTTGTTCCTGCTTGAACTGCAGCATCCAAAACTGGACACAGTACTCCAGCTGCAGCCTGACCAGTGCCATGTAGAGAGGAAGAATCACTTCCCTGGACCTGTTTGTGAAGCACCTACGGATGCACGACAAGGTGTGATTGGCTCTGCCAACTACTTCATCACAATGACAACTCATGTTCATCCTGGAGTCAATGGTGACTCCAAAATCTCTTTCTGCCTCAGTGGTGCTGAGAAGGTCACCCCCAGCCTATAGGTATGATGGCAGTTTTTTCTCCCTAGATGTAGCACCTAGCACCTGTCCTTATTGATTTGCATCCTGATGCTCTCTGCCCACTTCCCCAACCTGTCGAGTTCAGCCTGGATCTGGTTCCTCCTCACCGGAGTGTTAGCTTCAACCCATATTTTTGTGTCATTCACGAATTTGGGTAGGGTGCAATGACAGAGACAATCTTTAAATATCTGAAGGGCGAGTACAGAAAGGATGGAGATGGGTTTTTCTCCATGGCCATAGGGGAGAGAACTAAGAGCAGTGGCCTCAGGCTTCAGCAGGGGAAATTTAGTTTGGAGATTAGGAGGAACTTCCTGACTGTAAGAATGAGCAAGCACTGGAACAAGCTGTAGTCTGTGGAATCTCCGAGGGCAGTAGGATTCAGGGAGAGCCAGCAGCAAGACCCAGCAGCCCAGCCCAGCCCCACCCCACCCCACCCCACCCCCAGACATTTCCCTGACTTCCAGGCCCTACACTGCTCCAGCACTAAGTGGCTCCTGTCTGCATTGCTGGACCATGGAAGCTCGGGGCACTCTCTGGTACCCCAGGGTCAGGAGCGGGAGGGGTGTGTGTGTGTGTGTGTTTGTGGGGTGAGTCGCACACTATACACATGCACCCACACCCCATCACACTGCCTTACACACAGACCCCCTCACCCACACCCCCTCACAGAGTCCAGCCACCATCCTCCCCACACAGTCCCCCACAAGCCCCATACCCACCCACACCCCACATGTCCACACATACACCCATATGCTCCCTCACCCCATCCCCACACCTATCTACCCCCCAAATGCGCACACACACACACACCCTACACCCTACAGCCCCCTGCAAACCTCTTCCCCCCAGTATACAAGAGTAAGAACTGATTTCAAGCTATTGTTCAGTCACCTCTGTGTACACTGTACAAATACATGTAAATCAGGATGAAAATATTATTTGAAATCAAATTAATGAATGTTGCAGTAGTTTGATTTTTAGAATATTTAGTATTTTTCTTGTTCTAAGATGGCAAAAGCCCTTGCTGAAAGGTTAATTCTGGGGGCAAAGAGAGGGACTTCTGGTGGCAAAGGTCAGAAGTTAGGGGGCGGGACTTCTGGTAACAAGATGGTGACCAGTGGGTGAGGAACCTGTCAAGAGGCAGGGCTACCCATGTGGTCAAAACTTGGTAAGTGGCCAACACTTGGTAAGTGGCCCTCCATCTGAAATAATTGCCCGCCCCTGAATTACCCCCACACCCTCAGCATGCCACTCCAATCCTTGACTCTTGCTTTATTTGCTGCTGTGCTTTCTGCTCCCTGCCCTGTGCTCCCTGCATGATCTGCAGGGATCTGGATTTTAGGTTTCCCAGAAAAAAACAGAGAAAACCATAGATTTACTGTGTTTATCAGAGAAAAATGGATTTCCCTTTTAGCAGAGAAACCCACAGATCTTCTCCTTTTGCAAAGAGGTCTGCAGGCTGGCAGAGTTCCAACCTGCAAGAGCTAATTACAAAAAGAGCAGGAAACCCCCAGCCCTGTCTGGAGGGAGAGGGAAAGGGGTGGGGCATGAGGCAGTCAGCAAGGCTTAGCTCAAGTTCACTTTCATTCTTAGAGCCTGAGAGGTAAGTGGGGCTTGCAGAGGTCTGGGGGGCACTGGCAGGGCTGGGGGGGCACTAGATAGCAGGTGTGGGTGAGGATGACTGCCAGGGCTGGAGAAAGAACCAGCAGGGCAAGTGGGGGGCAGGGGATTGGTGTGCAGCTGAGGGAGTGGGAAGGTGTTGAGGGAAGCCCCACATAGAGTGCCCAGCCAGCCAGCAGTGTGTAGACTTGGAGTAGCATGCTATCTCCAGGCTGGGTTTATCTGTGGGGTGGGGTTGGGGCTGACTCCCACTGGCAATGCACACTCTTGGGGGGTGTGACTCAGGCCCCCTCAGACCTGGGCAGGGAGTGAGGAAAGAGGGAGTATGCACTGTGGGTTCATGCTCCTGGCCCTGCTGCCCTCCCTTGCCTGCAGCATGTACACCTGGGAGTCACAGGGCACAGTGGGGACATGCACGAAAACTGCCTGCCACTCCAAGTTCCATGCTGCCCTGGCCACACTTCCCCTGCAGGTGGGATCAGCAGTGAGGGGCATAACCCTGCACTGCTGCCAGGAGCTCAGAGTGGCAGGCATCTTTCATGCTCATCCCCATTGTGCCTTGCCATTCCAGGTTGCACACACTGCACTACAGAGGCTGCAGGAGGGCCAGCCCAGTAGGCCCTCCTGGAGGGCCAGCAGGGCCAGGAGCATGAGCCCGCAGCATGCACTCACCCTGCCCCCACCCTCTGCACAGATCTGGGGCCATGAGTCCCTCCTGCCCCACTGGACTTCATGCTGCCACCAGGAGCCAGCCCTGCCCCGTGCCCCTGAGCAAGCCTGACCTGGCAATAGCATGCTGCATTGGAGCCACGTACCACTAGCCAGCCCGGCACTCCATGTGTGGCTTCCTCCAATACCTCCCCACTTCCTGCAGCACGTGGACTCAGAGCAGCATGCTATTGGCACTTCAGGAAAGCTGCACACAGTGTGTTTCTGCCCTGCTCCCACCCTCCACACAGATCTGGGGAGCGTGGGTTCCCTCTTCCCATAGGAGTGTGCACTGCTGCTGCCGACCCGAGCCCACAGCAGGCAGCAGCAGGGGGGGAGCTGGCTCTGTGTTCCTTCTCCTGCAGTAGCTGCTGCCTTCTGTTGGGGTCAGAGAACTGTGGACCTGGGGCCCTGGCCCCATACCCCTGGCAGTTAGGGACCCCCTCTGGGAGGGCTGGGGGGCAGCGGTGGGAGTGAGGGGCACCAGCAGGGCTGGCAGGGGGTGGGGCCGTGGGGGCCTTTAATTTTAATAATGGATTTTGTAGTGTTTATCAAATAATTTGCATTTTTTATCAGAGAAAACCAGGATCCCTGCTGATCTGATACTCTCATTTTTGCTTCTTGCCCTATTTGCCTCTGTGCTACCTGTTCTTCCCCAATCTACAGTGTCCCATGCACAAAAGCTGTCCATACCACTTATGGCACCCATGCTGCAGATTGGCCACACCTACACTAAAGCATGGACACATGATTCTTTGCCAAGCTTTGCACAGTGCTTGTTGATTAGTAAAAGATATTTTGTTAATTAAGCAAAAACAACTGTTTAGGGTAACAAGTGATTACCATTTAAAATGTTAAAAGGCTAGCAAGAAATGAGGACCAAGAATCAAGATAATTAAAAAAGCAAACAGAAAAATTTATGTCCCCAGAAAATGAAGTAATGAAAGTTCATGTAGAAAGTATATAAAGCTAATATACTGCCACAGGCCTCAAAACAGGATGAGAAATTAGACTGATAGAAGTTTCCACATTGCAGGCACTTGGTTTTCATGGCAGACTTTAATTATTGGGACATCTGCTAAGAGAGAAACAAGCAGCACACAAATAGTCCAGCAAATTCCTGGGGTTGTTGGAGATAACTTTTTGATACAGAAACTAGAGACGCCACTTCAGGGGGATTCTCTTCTTCACTTACTGCTCTCAAAGAGAGAGGAATTGGATGAGAATGTGATGGTCAAAGGCAACTTGAGTGACAGTGACCATGATCTGATAGAGATCAAGATCTTAAGGGGATGAAGGAAGGAAAGCAGCAGAATAAGGACACTGGACTTAAGAAAGGCAGACTTTAACAAACTCAGAGAGCTAGTAGGCAAGATCCCCTGACAGGGAAGTATGAGGTCCAGGAGAGATGTCTGTATTTTTATAGATACATAGACATTAGGGCTGGAAGGGACCTTGGAAGATCATTGAGTCCAGGCCCCTGCCCCAGGAACAGGAAGTCAGCTTGGGTCATAGGATCCCAGCAAGATAAATATCCAGATTTCTCTTTAAGGCATTCAAAGTACGTGCCTAAACCACCTCTGGTGGCAGTCTATTCCAGGCCTTGGGGGCTCGGACAGTAAAATTCTTCCTTATGTCCAGCCTGAAACAGTCATGGAGGAGTTTGTGACTGTTTGACCTTGTCACCCCTTGGAGAGCTCTAGTGAACAGACATTCCCCCAGATACTGGTGAGTACCCCTGATAAACTTATAGGTGGCCACCAGATCACCCCTGAGCCTGTGCTTTTCCAGGCTGAAGAGTCCCATAGCTCTCAGCCTCTCATCATAAGGTCTGTTTTCCTGACTACTGATCATGTGCGTGGCTCTCCTCTCTTTTTAAGGGCAAACGAGCAAGCTATCCACATGCAATCGAAGAATGGGAAGTGAAACAGGAGACCAGCTTGGTTAGACAGCAATCTCTTCAATGAGTTGCAACTACGAAATAAATCCTTTAAAAAGTGGAAACTTGGTCAGAATACTATGGAAGAGTATAAGAATATTGCATGGGCATGCAGGGAGAAAATTAGGAAGGCCAAGGCACAATTTGAGATGAAGCTGGTAAGGAACACAAAAAAACAACAAAAATGAATTCTACAAGTATGTTAAAAGAAAGAGAAATAATAAAGAAATCATAGGTCCATTATGGAACGGAGAAGCAATTCTAATTACCTAAATACAGAGAAAGTTGAATTCTTTAATGCCATTTATTTCTTCATTCTTTACAAATGAAGACAGCAAATGGACTTCCATTGGCACAAAGGTAGGGAAGGAGACAAAGTCTAGAGTAGTAGAACAGATGATTGATTACTGAGAGAAGTTAGATGCTTTCAAAGTTCCAGAGGGGGATAGGAAGCTGGATGGGACACTGAAGAAATTGCTTAATTTCAGAGCCACTGGCTATCATGTTTGAAAAATTGTGGAAAATGGGTAAAGTCTTGAATGACTGAAAGAGTGCAACTATAGTGCCCATCTTTAAAAAAGGGTAGAAGGAGAATCCAGGAAACTATAGACCTGACAGCCTTACCTTAATAATTGGAAAAATCATAGAGCAGGTCTTCAAGAAAGCTATTGTTAAGTCCTTAACCTTGTTATTTTGTTTCAGGAACGTCCAGCATAGATTCACCAAGAGCAAACCATACTTGACCAATCCAATATCCTTCTAAAAATTAACAGGCTATGTGGATAGGGGACAAGCAGTGGATGTGATACACCTTTACTTTAACAAGTCTTTTGGACATTTGTCTCTCACACATTCTCACAGAGTGCATCTACACATGCAAATGCTCCAGGGTGGGTTTACTCAAGTAATTTACTCTAGAGTAAACCCATCCCCAGCAGGTGTCTATACATGCAGGTAAGCTGGAACAGATTTGCTGCTGGCCCTGCACTGGCCCCCTTTAGCATCCAGGGGGAGCTCTAGACTCCCTCTTGGTGTTAGCCCAGGGGCTGGCATGAAATACAGTGCCAGGAGACAACTGTCCCCTGGTGGGGGGTGAGACATTGCTAGCTTGCTGCTAGCTGCCCCACCAGTGGATTTGGGCAGAGGGCTGAGACCCACCCTACCCTTGCAGCTCTTTCTAAGCCCTGAGCCAGGTATGGGGTTGGGACCTTCCCGTGACTGGCACAGTTCCCAGCCCCTGCTCCGCCATCATGGGAAGGAAGCTTGGGAGCCTGTTCCCCACTCGGCTCTGTGAGTACAGAGCTGGGCAGGGAACAGGCTGGGGCTAGGAGATGTAGTGTGGTCACAGGGGTCAGGCTGGAAGACCACAGACCTGGCTCCCAGATCCATAATCACAATCTTGGAGTAGGGTGCTTGGAGCTCCTTGCTGCTCGGGCAGGGGGATATAGACTCCCAGGCTCCAGTGACAGAACCCACCTCAGCAGCAGGCAGCTCCCAGGGGTCAGAAGAAAATCTCCCACCCCTTGGTGGATGGCTAACCAGAAACATATTAGCTCCTGGTCAGGCATCTACACAAGCACTACTATGCTGTTACTAATTGTGAGTAAATTTTCTACTTGCATTTGCAGATAGCAAATTTACTAAAAATTAGCAAGATTTACAACACAGTAACCATGAGCATGTGTAGATGCCCATGCTTACTGCGCAGTAAACTATGCTACTTCCCAGTAAAGTCTCTCATGACAAGTTCCCAGAATTGTTCCTGGAAGTGGTCCCTGGAAGTTTGACTGGTGTGCAGCATTGTCATGGAGTGTGCTGTGTCGTTGCATCATTGCATGTGGCAGGGATTGTCAGTTGGTTGGACCAAGGAGCATAAACATGCTTGGTATGCATGGCTGTATGCCTGAGTGCATCTGAGGATGGAGAGCCTGGGAGGCCAATAGCCTGTGACAAACCCAGTGTGAGTGACAACCCACTGAGATTGAGAGAGTGAGTGAAGGCCTGTGAGGCCAAAATCTCCTCTGTGTCTGTGTGTGTCAGTGTGCCTGCATGCGTTTGAGACTGGAGGGCCTGGGAGGCTGATAGCCTGCGCAATCCAATGAGTGACAGCCTGGAAAGCCAAGAGCTCCTGTGTGTTTGAGTGGTGCCTATAGCCCTGGTGTGAGAGGGGGAAAGTATGTGGATGCTTTCTATTACTTCTAATTTCTTATTGTACTTTGTTAGTTCATTGGAGGTGTAGTTTGACCTTATGTTTGTTGTATTGTTGAAGTATATCGGATTTGGTTCATAGCTTCTTGTTGTTGATGTTGACAGTAGTAATACACCACGTTGTTTGAATCCTTGATCAGTGTCAATTCACCAGTGGTGGCCAGACTCATTAGCCTGGGCTAGTGAGAGGTTAGACACTCTCCCCTTTTACTGTGCAAGGCAAACTGGAGGCCTAACAACCCGTACTTACATTCATTTGCATATTGTAATTCCTTCATTCTACACCTTGAGCCTGTCCTAGATGATCTTGTGAGGTCCCTTCCAGCCCAACTTTCCTATGATCTCATGATCCTATGAGTAGTCTGTTTTGAGGAGGGGAAAAAAGATTGAAGTGTGCGAAACATTAATGATTAGCTTACAATCATTAATAAGTATGCCTAATCACATATATTTTTAAAGCTAGATTCTGAATAATTCTGAAATAAAGTACTAAGAGAATCAGAAAGTGAAAGCTACAGATATTGAGACAAATTCTCATTTATACTTAGCCTCTTTTTCACTGCTCTGACAAGGCAAAGAGGACTTAATATAAAGAGATTCATGCAATATGCATGAGGACTACTTTAACAACAAGGGGGAAAAATCAAAGAATTCTTGCATGCAACTTATTCTACTACACTATAAGAAAGTAATGAATATTATTTTGTATTACAAACAATTAACAACAACAAGACATCAAAAAAGAGCAGCATATTGTCATAATTTAAGTAGCCTCAAATTACAGTAATATACACCATTTCATTGTTACACTGAAATTCACTTCAGCAGCTCTATCACAGCCACAGCCATGGCACAGCTTTGGGAGTGAATTTTATTGTGGAAAGAAACTGCAAATGGATATACATGGGCGGTCCAGAGTCCACATGGAACCCTGCTCACCACGGGTTGCAGGACAATGCTCCCAAGAATCCAGGTGCACAGTATGGTCCAAAAGTAAGATGCTTAAGCAAAGACCTGCCAACTTCAGTAAGCACTCCTTAAATCTCCAACGGCATCTTTCTAATTTCCACAAATCAAAAGCTGCTCTAAACTGCCTACTAGATCTTTGAGGCAAGGATTATTTGGCAACATTTTTTATTGGACTAACTGTGTACTTAGTTGAGAGAGATGTTAAAGTAAGTTTTTTTTGACACAAAGTGCTTTTTCTTAGATCTGGGAAAGAAGCAGAGACAGCTTGTACTTATACAGCTAGTCAGATATAAGATACTACTAGAGAAGACTCCTTGCTTCTTGTATATATTTATTTTACCATTACAGCTACAAAGCACTTCCACCCTCCTATTACACCTTTGTATTTCAAGAAAGATCCTTCCTGGAATCAAATCTTGAAGAAATTGCAATGTAGGTAAGAAACCAGAAAAATACTGGTTTCTTACCTAGTATGTGAATATTTTTAGTAAAAGTTACGTAGTTACGTTAAAAAAAAAACACTTATGCATGAGTAACAGTAACTACCTTTTCCACAAAAAGATACAAACATATAGTATGACTTGCAACTCAAAAGTGTCAGAGGAAAAATTTTGATTAAATGCTGACAACACAGGGAGTTGAATCTGACATGCACAGACAGGCCCTTTGAATGGAAAATTCCACAGCGTGCCCAGCATGTGCCCCCTGGGTGACCTTAGGACCTGTCAGTCAGTGCTGACCTAGTTTCTCCAATGACGCATGCTCAGTTACTCATAGAGCCTGATCCTACACATGCTCAGTTCATCTGCAGATGAACTAGAAATTGAACTAGAAATTTCTCTAAGGGGAGCGTTTCGATTGGCCACTAAATTGGTATAAAAGTTTAAGAAGCCCCTCCCTGAGGGGGGAGAGAGACAAGAGAGAGAGGAGAGAGATCCGCTCGACCTGCAAACAGAGGCTGCCTTGGCAGGCACTGTCTTGCAGGGAGAGATCCAACCTGAGAGCAGAGGCTGTTCTGACAGGGACTGCTCCTCAGGAGGGCTTATTGGCCCACTGATCTCCTGACAGCTGCGTTTTTTTGTGATTCATTCGATTTCATTTTCGTATTGATTGTCTGGCTACTGGACTGGCATTTGGCATTGGTCTTGACCACGATCCTGATTAACCCGATCCCGCATCTCGTCCACTGGCTACAACTTTATTACACCCTCTGGCACCGACCTTCGGCATCGCTCTCCATCAACTTCAGCATCGCGCTCAACCCGTTTTGTCCACATTGGACTGGCGTCACAACTCCATCGTCTCGGCGAGTTACAGTTCTTGTTCTGTTCACGGTTCCTTTCATGAGCTGTTGACCAGCCCTGGGACTTAAGGAGTGGGCAGCCGCCCCTATCCCTCACGGGGTAGAACGCAAGGGCTCACTCCGGAACCCTGCGGGCCAACAGACCCCTTTGTTGTTGTTTAATCGTTCCACCTACTGTAACTGAAGAAGCATCGTACCTACGCCTAAGCATAATTTAAATAAATCAATCTTGTTTAAGAAACAAATATGCTTCCTGTGCTGCTCAGACTCCATCGCCAAAATTGTTCATGTTCCAATCGCCACCCCGGCCCACCGTGACCTTGGGGCCCGATTCATTTGGGTAACCCAACAAAAAGATGTCACAATAGAAGTGCCATAGACATATCAATGGAATTTTGATATTAGAGAGAAACTCCCTTACTGTGATTTAAATATTATTTTCTTTTATTAAAATGATCTTTCTTCTAAACCAAAAAGAACAATTTAGATCATATTAGCTAACGAGGTATAATTCCTTCTATTAATAAACTAGTTTTTTAGAACCCTGGTATGCAGGAAGGTTATAATTATGTCTTTAGTGGGAGTATTTGTGCCTCTAATGTATTGTGGAATGAAAATAGTCTACCATTGTACCAGATTGCAAAAGAAGCAGATCAGATACCCTAGAAAAACATTATGGAAGACATTTCAGAGTACCAACAAAAATTACTTTCATAACAGAGGTAGAATTCTAGTTGAAGGTGGTCTGGCACAGTATTTAAGAGACTTGGGTACACTTCTTTGGCAGTTATTTAAAGCTCACAATTGCCAATAGCATCATTCCTTGTACAGGTTTCAGTGTAGAGATGTATGTCTGCCTGCAACAGTCAGAGAACATTTTTTATTCACGTTATTGAATAAAGTATTAATCTGTTTTCTACAATCATATTAAGCCACAGGGCCGAACAAAAATAGAATGATGCACACTAGAAAAGTTACCATTTCAAAAAATGTACTTGATGATAATATGCATTACAAATATTTTGATTACATAAATTTAAAATATTTGCCACACCCTTAAACATAAATATTTATTTCTACTGTATATTTCCACTATATAATAGGGAGATAGCTCCTGCCTTAACGGGTTTGCTATCTAAATAGACAAGACAACAGGGGAGAGGAAGCGGGGAAAGGAGGCAGAAGAGAAAACAGAGGTACAAAAGGACCAGATCTTTGGTACCTCTAAACCTATTAAGTAACTAAGGCTAGGTAGAGACATTCAAACAACTAGAGGCAAAATTGATCTAAATTATGTGGTTTTCTGTAGGTGACCATTTAGATCAGTATTGAATAGAACATACATTTGCCTTGTGGTGAGTGGGGGTACAAATCTTTGACTAGGTTCCTCCATTTTTAAACCAGTCTGTTTGTGCCAAACTTCTGTTCTGTTTCCAGTCCAGTTGGAATAGTATTTTATTCCAACTTCCTCATCTACTTCTGAGGCTCCTTAATTTTATTCTTCAGCATCTGGGTGACAAAAGATCTTTGGCCCATAGCCTTGTGGTTACAGCACTAGTAGGAGACCTAGGTACTAGGGCCCACTCAGACTGAGGAAGTTTAGACCAACATCTCCCACCTCCAAGGAGAGTGCCTTAATCACTTAATCACTTAGCATCATATCTTCCCCTAGTGCCACTCTGACCTCCTTCCTCTACCTGATCTGTTACTCTGCTCCCAAGTCTGTGCTCTGTACCCAACTGCCTGCTTTGCTTTCTGCTCCTTGCCCTATCTGCCAGTGTGTTGCCTGTCCTCTCCTAGATCTGACAAGTGCCACGCACACAGGTTGTCTGTGTGTCCCATGCTACAAGCGGTCCACACTGGCTCAGGTCACTTCAAAACCTGGCATTCATAGAACAGAATCAACAAAGAAAGATTTGCACTGCCACGGTCTATAGCCTACTAGCTCTTTGGTTTAAGTTATCTAACTTCAGCATCAAGACTGCCAGTATAGTCCCTCTCCTGAATACTCAGTTGAGAGACAGAGAGACAATTAATTACGCAGTGACACATAGGGAAAAATAAACCCTGAGAAAGTAGTATGGAATAAGAGCTTCCGTTGTAATCTGGATAAAAATAAAGTTTACAAACAATCTGAGAGAATGGGCAGATTTATAGTTAAAGCAAAGTTTCTTTGGCTCACCCATTACACAAGGTGTATGGATCATAAAATATAATAAAACATGACTTATGCAGCTGTGTGAGACATAGGCAGAACATGACATACAAGCCAAATCATTGACATTGATCCAAATCAAACATTCTATCAATTCCATATATAATAAGGAAGATTATTATACAATTCAAAGTTTTGGGGAAACTACTACTTGATTTTTCCTCTAAATATCAATGGAACAAACAAAAGATGTCCGAATATAATATTTTCTGTCTTAAAAGTCATGTAATTATTATAAATATTAATATTCATAAGACTTAATGGCTGTGAGAGTAAGTGAATCAGATCTGGTAAATTGTTGGGGCATTTCAGTGAAGACTAGAGGGAACAATTTTTAACAAGGTGCATGAGAGGCAGTGTTAGTTATGCCAGAATTTCAGACATGGCAATTTATTTTTCTCGTGGCAAAACCATGAGAAAAATAATTAGTGAAGCCAGGAGGGGTTATAGTTTCATAATTTCATAGTTGGAAGGGTCAGAAGGGACATAAGCATATCATCAAGTCCGACCCCCTGCCATGGGCAGGAAAGGATGCTGTGGTCACATGACCCCAGCTAGGTGTTTGTCTAGCATCCCTTTGAAGATCCCCAGGGTAGGAGCAAGCACCACTTCCCTTGGAAGCTGGTTCCAGATCCTAACTGCCCTGACTGTGAACTAGCGCCCCCTGATGTCTAGCCTGAATCTACTCTCAGTCAACTTATGGCCATTGTTCCTTGTTACTCCTGGCAGTGCTTGGGGGAACAGGGACTCTCCCATTGCCTGCTGGTCCCATCTCGGCTTCTTTTGTGGAGGCTGAACAGGTTCAGGTCCCGTAGCCTCTCCTCATAGGGCTGAACCTGCTGCCCCCGATCATGTGAGTGGCCCTCCTCTGGACCCTCTCAATGCTATCCACATCCCTCCTTAAGTGCAGCGCCCAGAACTGGACACAATACTCCAACTGAGGCCTGAACAATGTCACACAGAGGGGAAGGATCACCTCCTTGGACCTGCTTGTGATACATCTATGGATGCATGACACAGTGTGGTTAGCCTTCATGACCGCGTCCCCACATTGGCGGCCCATGTTCATCTTGGAATTGATAATGACTCCAAAATCCTTTTCTGCCTCTGTGCTGACAAAAAGGGAGTTCCCCAGCCTGTGGTATGCTGCTGGTTCTTCCTCCCCAGGTGCAATACCTTGCAGTTGTCCATATTGAAACCCATCCTATTCTCATCCGCCCACCTCTGTAACCTGTCCAGATCTAGTTGTAGCCTGTCATCGCCTGTGGCCAGGACCAAGTCCAACAAGGTTTTTCCCCTGGTGGGACTGTGCACCTCCTGGATTAGGTAGAGGTCCTGTAATTTGGCTAGAAATCTATGTGAGTGGTCAGACCTGGCTGACTGCTTTTCCCAGCAGATGTCCAGATAGTTTAGATCACCCACAATGACCACATCCCTTGACTTAACTGCCTGCACGAGCTGACCTGATAATTCCCAGTCCAGCTCTTCCCCCTGGTTAGGTAGCCTATAGTAGACCCCGACTGTTAGGTTCTTTTCCCCCCCAACTCCCTTGTATTCTGACCCAGAGCACCTCAGTCTGCCCTATCTCAGACCCAGTGCTATTTGCTGAGGATGTGTATTGCTCTTTGACAAAGTCATGCCAGGCAAACCATAGAAACCTCAGAATGAAGGGTAGTATGGAAAATGGATTGTCTCAAAACACAGTATCTCAAGGTGCCTGTGGATGTTCAACTCCAGAGTTGTGATCTTCTATTCCAAGGGGGCTGGAATGCAGAGGTAAGCCATCTGTACTCTGAAAGGTCTTTGGCTTAAAATGAGTCCAAGCCTAAACAGGATTTTACTTCATAACATGAACTCTGTAGAATGACCATCAGAGTGGTGCTTGCTTGAGATGGGATATCAACAGTACAATGACCGCAGATAGCAGATGAATTATGGAAGAAGGCAGGGTAAATATCAGACCTGTGAAGACAGGGAAGTATTAAACTTGGATTTGGCCAATTCAGAGGACAGTGATTCAATTCAGAATTGGCTTCAGAAGATTCAGTGATTCAGATCGTCCAGGAAGAGGCAAGCAGAGCTGGGTGGCTGCAGGTTCTCTCGCAACTCCTCCAGCTATGCCTGTCTCTCTCTGGGTAGGGGGAGCCATGGAAGAAGTCCCCATGGGTGCCCTGCCTAGCCCCAGCCTAGTCTCAGCACTTTAAAAAAAAAACATGCTCCACATTCACCAGCTGCAGCAGTGGTGATCAGGTCCTCTGATGGCTCATGACAGAGTCCCTACACACAGTGCAGAGCAGTGGGGGCAGTGGGGATCACTCCCCCTTGCCTGGCACCCACGTGGCAGCTGTCACTTTGCATGGGTGCAGCATGGCTTGGCAACGTACTGTGCGCTGTCTGGGAGTTGGGGCTGCCAGGGCTGAGTGGTGCCAGGCTCCGGCTGATAGGCTGAGCCGCCCCAGCTCCCAGGCAGGGTGTAGCACCCTGCCAAGCCATGCTGCACCCACACCATGAGTGCGAGGTGCGGGGGGCCATCCCCACAGCCCCTCACTGCCCTGCACTGTATGGGGGGCTCTGCCATGAACCCTCAGAGGCCCTGATTGCTGCTGCCAGAGCTGGTGAGTGTAGGGCTTAAAAAAAAATTTTTTTAAGTGCCAGGAGTCTGGGACTAGTGTGGGGATGGGGCCAGGCAGGACAGACATGGGGGCTTCTCCCAAAGCTCCTCCAGCTGTGCCTGCCTCTGCCCCAGTGCAGGGAGCTGTGGAGGCTATGCCCTGCTGCTGCTTGTACAGCCAGGGGTGCCATGCAGGTGTGGTTTGCCCCTCCCAGGCCCCACTCCCAGTGCTGCCATACCCACATCAGCAATGAGAGCAGAGGCTATGCCTTGCCATCACTTCCCAGCTGGTGCAGGGGGAACAGGATGCAGGCACAGCAGTGCTGGAAGCAGAGGCTGTACCCTGCTGCTGCCTGCCTCCTTCCACCTGGAGTGCACCACGCCCCCATCCTGCCCCCCCACCCCCGTGCTGGCTGGGCAAGTGGCAGCAGGACAAACCCCCCACTCTAAGCACTGCTGTGCTCACATCCCATGCCCTCCAGCCCCTCTCTCTGGCTGGGCCGCTTGTCTCAACCCCGCCCCAATCACTCCCTCCCTTGTGCCCCTTTCCTCCCCCAACAGACTTTCTAGCCAAATCTCTGAAGTGGCCAAGGCTTTTCTGAATTGATTTGGATGCTTCAAACTGATTTTGAGCTTTTAACTGGTCTCCCAATTTGATTTGGAATCGGAGATTTGGTCCTCGAATTGGGCCAAATCTCCTCTGAATCAGATCAGCTACTGAAGCTTCACACAGCCCTAGTAGATATGCATTGTATAGACTAGCTACATAAAATATAGAAATAACAGTTTGGCTTAAACTGTTGCCTTACTGGGATTCACAAAGCATGGCCTATGCTCTCATTGGTTAAATTGCCTGCTATCCCAGAGTCCAACAAGACAAATAGAACCAGAAGCAGACTGATCTTCCCTGATACCAAAAGATGAATGCATAGTAAGTTTCCAAAGGTCAGGTTTCCTGTTGACTTCTCTGTTCATAGTTTCATAGTTGGTAGGGTCGGAAGGGACCCGAGCATATCATCCAGTCCAACCCCCTGCCATGGGCAGAAAAGAATGCTGGGGTCAAACGACCCTGGCTAGGTGATTGTCTAGCCTCCCTTTGAAGATGCCCTGACTGTAAAGTAGTGCCTCTTGATATCTAGCCTGAATCTACTCTCAGTCAGTTTATGGCTGCTGTTCCTTCTTACTCCTGGTAGTGCTCAGGGGAACAGGGACTCCCCCATTGCCTGCTGGTCCCCCTTGACCAGTTTATATATGGCTGCCAGATCCATTCTCAATCTTCTCTTGTGGAGATTAAAAAGGTTCAGGTCCCATACCCTCCTCTCATAGGGCCTGCCTTGCTGTCCCCTGATCATGGGGGTGGCCCTCCTCTGGACCCTCTCAATGCTGGCCACATCCCTCCTGAAGTGCAGTGTCCAAAACTGGACACAGTGCTCCAACTGTGGCCTGGCCAGTGTTGCACAGAGAAGGAGGATCACCTCCTTGGACCTGCTTGTGATGCATCTGTGAATGCATGACAAGGTGCGGTTAGCTTTCCTGACCACGTCCTCACATTGGTGGCCCATGTTCATCTTGGAATCAATAATGACTCCAAGATCCTTTTCTGCCTCTGTGTTCATGAGTAGGCAGAGTCTGGGATAACCCCAAGTTTGCTCCCCTTACTGGGCTTAGGGTAGTTTGTTTCCCTGATCAGCCTTTTTGAGAATGTTTGGCAAGCCTGTGCCCCAGGGCCACATCACAGAGACACAGATCACGCTGGAGGCATTGCTCCCATTTATCTGGGGCAAAGCAAAAATGCCTGCCTCCCTCCCCCTGCCATCAATCTACATGAGGTTGGTAGAGACTGCAGCAAGATGGGGACCAGAAGGAGAAAATACCTCTTATCCTCCTTCTGCTGCTGCAGTTGGTAGTCAATATGGACTGCCAAGTTTACAGAAGCATAGAAACTTGAGGGCAGTTCCACATATTCAAGTTCATCCTCTACCTCTTCCTGTAGTGCCCTACCAGAATTAGTAAAACAAGCCAGCGCACTCTGTGTGCTGCATTCCAGTAGGTGTTTGCCACAAAACAGCAGAAAAGAGAAAGAAAAGCAGGAGAGGTTCTCATTACATGTCAGAGATTCCTTAATGTGGTCTCTACTGTCTGGGTCAAACAGACTAGAGAATTTTCAAAGAAACACCTCCCAATCCTGGAGGACAGAGCTATCGTACTACACCAGTGATGTCTCCAATTCAGGGCAACACACATCAGAAGACTAATGATACAGCTCAACTTTTGCCTGATCCCTGAAGTTCTGGAATGGGCTAGAAATAAAAGGCAGCATTAGATAACAAACACCCAGAAGCAGTGCCAGTCCTCATTATACCTTCCAGGTAGCAGAAGGGTTGTGCAGGCCTCCACAAAGAAAACTTGCTACACAGTGACCTCACTGAAGCTGGTATGCCTCCTTATATCAGTTCTGGCTATTCTCCTGGTAGTATACCACCTGGGACCAGAGGGATTGGTTGTCAGCCAGCAACTACTACACCAGGGCTTCCAGTAGTTGACAGGTGGAAGCAAAATGATTCAGCCAGCTTTGCTTTGTATGCAAGTCTTCACAAGTTGTGACATCCATGTCAGGCAGGTACAAGAGCACTGATAGAGAATTGGGCTCCATGTGGTACCCTCTTCATCAAATGGGTAGTCTAGGAAACTGTCATGCCAGGTCATGTATAGGCAAGTCTGGGGCCAGTGAGGAGGTGCCAACCAAGGAAAAACAAAGTGAGCAGAATGAACAAGGTGAGCAGAGAATGAACTCAGAGCAAGACAGAGGGAATGGCAAAGCAATCTGAAATTACCCCTGTTACCCAAACACTTCCTGTTCATGCTCAGGAGCTTATTTAAGAGAAATGGAGGGCCAGCTGACTCCCACCATCCATTCTGGTGATAGGGAGTAGGTGAAGGGCTAGAACTTGATGGCACTCTCAGCTGGTCATATCTAGAGTTTTGCTTCTAGTTCATTACTAATTAAAAACAAAGATCTTCTGGAATTAAGAGTCTAAAGCCTGGATGTTAACAGCTAATATGATAATTATGTTCTAATAAGATGTTCGTTAATATGATAATTAGATTCTAATTATCCTGCCTCTTGAGGAAAGAATTAAAATCTGTTTTTGGCAGGGAAGTACAGTTATGCAATGCATCTCACCTGATCCAAGTCCCATTGCACACTCCCTTCTTTGAGGAAAGCAGAAAAAACAGCTAGGTCAAAATGTTAAGTTAGGATTTTATAAAAAGTATGAATAAACTGCAGGAATCTTTCCATTTTTTAGTGTGCCGGAGAACTTATTCGAGTTAGTTAAATTTAAGGCAATTGCATGAAATATGAACAGTGAGCAAATGTTATATAAATATTTATCATTATTTGAAGTCTATAGACTCTCTAGTCTCCATGACAATGATCTACAAAATTTACACATCAAGCACCTGAACAGCAAGACTCACATTTGAGTGTCCCCATGCAACTGATATTTCTGCACTATAATGCTCAAAATAATGTATTTCTTTTATATGAATTTAAATAATATTAAATAATTGATACTAATTACTACTAGGAACTACAACTCTACTATGCTGACAATTTAAAATCAACACAAAAAACCCTCTCAAAGACATGCAATAAGCCCTTCTTCCTCCTCCTATATGTAGATCTAGGAATGCAACCAGATGCAGCAGGTGGAAGAAACAACGCTTGCAGAGAAAGTATTTAATTGTGCAATTAGGCAGTGAGGCTTCTGCAATATGGAGCGCTTTGCTTCTGCCCTCTGGGAGGAGTGATTTTTGCCCTTGGTGAAATTAAAAATTTGATCCACAGTAGGCAACATCCTGTAATGCTAACTAACAGTGTCTAATGTATAATTCATCTGCTGCAAGAGAACATCTTCAAATTTGCTACCCGAATATTATCCATTTCATGCGCATGGCAGTTAGATATATTGGTTTTGCTGAAAAAGTAGTCTATTCATAATTTTTAAATATTTCAAGCCCAGTTGACAGAAAAGTTCCAATAAATATTGCCTCAGTGACAAAGTCTAGAAACAATGTGTTATTAAAATGTATCAACAATGGAAAGGGCAAAGACAAAATTATATTTTGTATCTGCTGGGATGTCAAAACACAGACTTTTGCCAGATCCAAGGAATGCCTCTTTACGCAATAGCAAGGAGTTGTATTATTGACCTGCATTTTCTACTTTCTTAAGCCTTTAAACTAAGAACACTGTTGCTGTTACTGAATTAAATGCCTGCTTCTATTTTATGAAAGAAATATTATATTTGAATGGGCCAACATTTGATTTTTTTTTCAAATTTTAACCAGGAAGCAGGTCATATTCAAACATACCTTAGTCTCCTCTTAGCTGTCTAATTATGGTTATGAGTAATACTCAACATCAACAAAAACTTCTTTTATTCTGTGAATTTAGTTTTCATCTCAAATCTCAGAGAAATAGCTGAACTCATATTATATTCACTATTCAGAATGACAGAGGTTTGGAGGAATCACCACACAATATTTCAGTATGTCAGGGCATGTCCACATGGACAGTCTGCTGATCATGGAGCAGCAGACCAAAAAAAGGCCAGCATGGTTTACTGGCAGAGTTGCCAAGACAATAAGCACAAAAAAAAGCTTCTTTCAAAACATGAAAGTCAAATCCTAATGTGGAAAATTAGGAAAGAGCATTAACACTGGCAAATCAAAGCTAAGATAAGGACAACCTAAGAGAGAATTTGAGGAGAAACTTGTAGAGGCACAAAAGGTAACAATACAAATTTCTTTAAGTAAATGTACTTAGAAGTAAAAGACCTGCCAGGGAGTCAGCTGGGCATTTGGATGGTCAGAATGTAAAAGAGGTGCTTATGGTATTTACCCTGGGGTCCTGAAGGAGCTAAGATCAGAAATTGCTAAACTCCTAACTAGCATGTGTCTTATCACTAATAACAGCCTTGGTACCAGAGGACTGAAAGTCCACATATTTTTTTAGAAGTTTCTAGAGGGGATGTAGGCCAGTTAACCTAACTTCTCTTCCTGGAAAACTGGAAGAAACAATTAAACCAAGAACTGTTCAGCACATGAATGAACATGACTTGCTGGGAAAGAATCAACATGGCTTTGTCAAAGAGAAATCATGTCTCACCAACCCACTAGAATTCTTTGAGGGCATCATTTAGCAGGTGGTCATACGCTGTTCATGCTTCTTTTTCATCAGCCACTTTGCCACCATGTGATGTAAGAGAGTGGGCAAGATGGACCAATGGCCTGACCCAATAAATGGCAATTCTACTGTTCTTATGACAGTAATTGAAAACCAAGCCATCCAATTCATTCCAGATGCCTCCAGGAGCAGAAATTAAAAAGATAAAACACCTCTCCCTGCATATGACCTCCCTTCAGCTCACTGCCTTAGGAAAGCAAGAGAGTGGCCTTGGGGTGGTACTAATTACCCATCCAAACCATGTACTTTGCCTGATTACAGTTCTTGGACACGAAGACTAGGAAGGAATGAGTAAGCTTTGGACTGTGACCTAGAATCAAAGTAAAAAACAAGTGGCACCTGGTAAATGGAGGTTAAGAACAACACGAGGTTCTATAAGTATGTTGGGCAGAAAAGAAGGACAAAGGAAGCTGTGGGTCCACTATTAATTAGCCAGGAGTGACTATTAAGAGAAGGCAGAGCTACTCAACAGCCACTTTGCCTCAATATTCATCAAAAAAAAGGCTACATTCAGACTCCTTATTGAAATAATTCTTAGTAGGTAAGGGGCAACCTGAAGAATGAGATGACAGAAGAGTCTGTCAGAGATTTTGATGGGTATGAATGAATTCAAATAAGCAGAGCTGGATGAACTTCATCCCAGGATACTGAAGGAAATGGCAGAGGAATTTCAGAGCCCTTGAAAATTATCTCTGTGAAGTTGTGGGAGATGGGCCAGGTACCAAAGGACTAGAAAAAGGGCCAACATAGTTTCACTCTTTACAAAAAAAATGCAAAAAGGAGGATGTGGGGAACTAAAGGCCAGTTAGTCTCATCTCAATTCCCATATCCTAAAGAAGCCCATTTGCAAGCATCTGGAGGAGGAAAGGCTTATCACAGGCAGCCAGCATGGACTTATGAAGAAGAAAGCATGTCAAAGAAACTTGATCTCCTTCCTTGACAAAGCATCTACTTGGGCGAATGAACAAAATGCTGTGGATGTAGTGCATCTGGACTTCACATAGGCTTTTGACAAGGTCCTGCATGACCTTTTCATAAAGGAACTGGAAAAATATGGGCTAAAACTACTATGAACTACTATCAGATGGATAGATAACTGGCTCAATAACCAGAAGAATCTGGAGGACTTAAGCATAAAGGAGTCTTGGTAGATCACAGACTTAATGAGTCTGCAGTGTGTTGCAGCTGCACAAAAGGTGAATGCAGTTTTGGGATATATCAGTAAAAGTACCCATTGCAAGATGTGGAAGGTGATAGTGCCTCTCTGCTTAGCACTGGTTAGGCCTCTGGACTACTGTGTGTAGTTCTTGGCTCTACATTTTAAAAAGGATTTGGAGACGTTAGAGAAGGTCCAGAGGTGGGTGACAAGGATGATAAAGGGCTGGGAAAGCAGCTCGTATGAGGAGGGGATGAAGTAGCTAGGCATGTTCATCTTGTGGAAAAGGAGCTTAAGAGCAGACATGACAGTAGTCTTAAAATACTTGAAGGCTGCCATAAAGAAGAGAAAACAACACTTTTATCTCTTGCTGCAGAGAGGAATATGCAAATCAATGACTTGCAGTAACAGCAAATTACATTTGTCTTGGGTATCACTTCACTGCTACAATAGTGAGGCAGTGGAATAGACTGCCTAGGGAAACTGTGGATTCTCCATCACTGGTGTTGTTAACAAAAGAGTTGGACAGCTACTGGTCAGGGATGAGCTAGGCAAAGCTATGTCTTTGATCTGCCATGGGTAGTTCCCATGTTTCTGAGCTTTGCTGGTTGCTCCTGCCCCCTTTTTTTGCTACATGTGTCAGGGTGTTTTTAAGCCTTCCTCAGAGCCATTGGGTATTGGCTGAAGCCAAGACTGGAGACTTTGAATGGGGTGTGCGATTGCTTCTGCTAGGACAAAAGCTGCAGGTTCTTGGCTGTCACATCTTGCCCTCTTTTCAGCTTGGGACAGACATTACTCATAAGCTGATTTAAGTGATCAGAAACTAGTTAAACCTGTAACAGAACATAAGTTCAGTACACGTAAACCAGTTTCAAAATGGCTGAAATCAGTTTAAGATAAACCTTGTTGAATGTAGTATCATACTTAACTGATTTGCATCAAACTGGTTTATGCAATCTCTGTCCCAGACCCCTCCCTGGTTTAAGTTAAACCAGAGTCCCTCAGCTTCCCAGATGCTTTGCAGCCCAAGCCTAGGGTGGGCTGGGCTGGGCTGTCTGGTCCAGAGAGCAGGGCTGGCCCTGCCCCTCTCCTCCCTAGCCAGAAGTCTGGCTGAGACTTCAGGCACAGGATGGTCTGCCTGACTTCCCTCTGCCTCCCCGCTCTCCCAATTGCTGCTCAAGCAGGGATCCCCATTCCCTCCCTCCCATGTCCCACAGCATGGACCCCAGCCCCATGGACCCTAGTCAACATGTGGTATGCTAGCTAATACTGAGAGGTCTCTATGTGTGTGGGTGTATATGTGTGTCTCCAATTTAATTGGGACAGGACAAAGACACACATGACAGTGTCCACTTAGGGCTTTTTGGAGCTAATCAGCAGGTCATATGGTAACGTCCCTCTATTCCTTCTTTGGAAAAAGCTGTTTAAGAAGAACTTGGACTATTGAGAGAGGTTTTTGTTTTCTTTATGGGCTGTTAAATGTTGGTTATCACCTCCCTGCTGGCTCCCTCACCTGTCAAGTTTGCTGCAGGGAAAGGGAAACTGAAAAGCTTAGTATCATCAACAGATGCCTGGACTCCACACCCTGCCTTTACCTGAGAGTGCTAGCTAGGGGCTGGGGGCAGGCAACACTCCTGCCCCTTGAGCAGCGAGCTGGGAAAAACCCAGAGACTGTGCAGGCATGGTGGGGGTTTAAACCTCTCCCTAATAGAAGCATCCCGCTAGGGCTTGGCCACAACCCCTTCCTTCAGCTTAGCCTCATGGAAGGGAAAGGAGGGCTGCTCTAGCATCCCTCGGCTTCTAACCTGAGCCACTGCAGGTATGTGCCTGCATTTCCTCAGTCCAGAGGGAATGTCTGTACACTTGCAAACCAGTTCATCCTAGGCAGATTAGACTAACCTGCAAGGATTGAATCGATTCAGGCTCGGGCATTTTGAATGTCTGTCCTTAGCCTTCAAGGTCAAATCAATAGCCATATTTGAGATCAGAAAGGAATTTTACCCCATGGTCAAGTAGTATGGACTGTGGGGGGGTTTACCTTCCTATTGTGGGGATTGGCTCTCTTCTTGGGATCTCTAGAGTGTATATTAAGAACCTTTTATAGAAGCAGAACACTGGCTGCTTCAGTTCCCCTGTGGAAGGTAAAGGTGTAATGAATGCCTTGTGTTGCATCAGGGTTGACAATATTCTTATATAGAGTTTAGATTATAGATTGTATAGGATAGGGATGATCCTGCCTTTGGCAGGATTAGATGACCTCAGGAGGTTGCTTCCAGACCTATTTCTCTATGATTTCTATTGGGGAAGTAATATAAACCAGCGCTAAGATTCAAACTCTGCCATAAAACATACTGCAAACACTGGTTATCAACAGCTTTAGTAGTAGTAAAGATGCCAGCTACTAACATTTTGTATCTCACAGGTTATTTACAACAAAATTCTTGTTGGCGTCCAATAACACTTTCTGTACCCTCAGTAAGCACTGAAAGCCAGAGGACCAACAACAGAACACCTGCATTCAGTGAAGATTTTATAAACTGCCTTCTGTTCAGAAAACTAATTTCAGCTGGCATTGTATAGGCATTTTCTTAACTGCATCATGATCTGGGAAGGTAATATTTGGAGAAAATATACCGTAATGGGCATGACCATGGGGGGGCATCACAGTGAGGTGTCCAAAGGATATTGACTCAGTAAATTTAGGAGGAAAACAGCCCACAATTTCTGCCAATATAATTGCCTCCACTAACAATACAATAAAACTATTAAGGCAAGAGTGACTTAAAAGCTCAGAATACCAAAAAACCCAACCCAGAATACTTCTGTGCAGTACCGACCACCAGGACTAGTTTTATAATGTAGAAGCAAAATTCCGTGTCACCTATTGGATGTTGAAAGTACAGATTAAATCTAACCCCAAGTTACCCAACTAAAAATCCATTATCACCTCTGGACATGCACTTTTGTCATTCACTAAGTGAAACAGAATTCTGTCCTAGATTTTTTGTGGAAATGGACAAAAGAGTGAGGAACAGAGTTTTTCTATTTCCTAATCAGCAAGAATACTTTGTAAGCAATGCAAGTTTTTGGTGTGAATTAATTGTGTAATTATATTATAGACATGCCAAGATGTATATTAATGTGAGGGGAAAAATCTGGAGGACTTAAATATTTAAGCATATGCTTAACTTTAAAATCCACGGCAGTTTGTTCCTGAAATGGTGCTTACATGATTATTTTGTCTATGTAAAACAGCTAGGATCTCATCTTCAACCTTTATAAAATACATGCATAAATACAAAGGCCCTCCAAATTCTATTTTGGCAATAGCTCCTACAGCTGCCTCACTTTTGGAAGCTGTATGGTATGCATTGGTATGCCTGCACTCCAAAATGATTGCAGCTTCCCCCTCCCTTCCCCTTAGATTTCATATATTCACATTAAAAAGTACACAAGATGGGTTCGGTGGAGCTGCTCAAAAGACTGACAAAAATCAGTTGTTTAAAAGTAGTCATCATCTGACTCAGGCAGAATTACGCTCAGTAAGCCAGATCTTCTGCCAGTGTAAATCAAGATAACGTTGTTGAGCTCAGAAGTCATATGCACACCACTGAAAATCTGGTTCAATACACTGGGACCACTTCGGGATGTTTCTTTAAAAGACAGGAAGCTCCCTACAAAGAACTGTAGCTGTATTACAGCATACATCACTGTCATACATCTCACAGAGTCCTCTTACTTTGCATATCAGTTCAAAATGACACAAAAAGACACAAACATGTATGTAGCACAGAGGACAAAATAGGCAAGCAATTAAATAGAAATTAGTGGCGTTGCCACAGTAAAACTTGCTTTTCATGGAGATGTAAATTTGTCATTAAGTCTACATTTATAGTCTACTAAGTAATTATTTATCATTTTTATAGCTATAGATCTTTGTTATGACTTGCTTTCTTTAACATGGAAGTAGTCATCTGTTTTAATGTTAGTCTATGATTATTTTATTTTTATGAAATTAATAATTTTATAATTTTCCTTCTATTAAAAAGGGCTCAAAGGAAACATCAAAACAACTAGTAAGCCTGATGTATCATGATTAAGGTCTTTCCTAAACACTGGAAACACAAAGCTTCCTAACAGTATTTTAAAAATGAAAGGAAATTGCAAGCATTGTTCTTAACATAAAAGGAATATGTTGTAAGATGCACTCCAAAAAATTCACCCCCATTTAGCAGCAGTTTTTTCTTCAGAACTGAATCACTCAACTGCAAAGGTGCCGAGATTATTTTGTGGCATTTATAGTTATCTGTATAATTTAAGTTAGGTTTAAACAAAGTCTTCTTAAATTACTAACCAATTACCATTAGTGAACACCCTTAAGAGAGAATCAGGCTTTCTGACATTTTATATCAATTTATTTAACCACTAGTCCCAGTGTCTTTATAATGCAATTTGAAACTGGAATGAGTCGGAGCTGTAGAAAGGCCTCCTCAGAATGAACAGTGACAAGTTAGTTGAAATGCTGCTCATGCCATGGAGACAATGAAGTGTGACATTTCATGTGTTAAGTCTGGCAGCAAGTTTACTGAGAAAGACAGACTCTCTCATTTGTTTTTTTTTTCTGGAGGATGGTAAGATGGGATGGAATTTCTTATAGCATTGCCTTTTGATACCTTCCTTGCAGGCGCTTTTCCATTTCTTTGGCTGCCTTCCCTTTTTTTTTGTTTTGTTATGACTGTCCTATTCTGCTAGCAGTTATTATTGCTTATGCATTCACAGATGCCTCCATTTAAAATATCACAGAAATGTAATGTTCTTCTTAAACAGCCATCTCATTGTCTATAGTAAAAGCAATTAAAATATTTTCTATCTTGGATGGCAGTTAAGATCCCAATACTGCAAGTAGTACTGCATAGGCAAAAGCTTACTGAAGGCAAGATTATCTTAACATCACCATGCCCTTTATAACTGCATCCACTTGATTAGAAAAAAGGCTATTACATGAAAGATTATACAGACAAACCAGTTTTAACAGTCAGGCATAGCATTTTAATGTTTGAAGAGCTATGCTTTTCTAATGAATTTGCAGTCTATTGCTAATATGAAATAAGTGGATTTTTAAAGCCAATTCCTTTTGTCCCCATTAATTTGTCAATAAAGTGATGTATATAGATAACTACTCTACACATCCTCTTTCTAGGAAATGAAGGAACCAGATATTCTGGAGGATTTCAAATTTACATCTAAATTTATCAACTCATTCTAGTAGCACAGTCCCTCATTTCCACAACACAGGGTAGAATTCTGCAAGTTTATGCAAAAGAGCAAGAGTTAAATTTAAGGATAAAATTTCAGTCTGAATTCTGCATTTCCTTGTGTTCATAAGTTCTATGATCACTGTCATGAACTCCTAAGACTTTAATAAAATGAGACAGATTTCTTTTGGGCCAAGGATATAGCTTTCCACGTGACCAAGATCATTCATGCACTCGGAACAGCCACTCCAGTCTGCCTACCAGGTCTGCCCTTGTAAACCTGGAGGGTAATAACATTTACAAATCCAACACTTGAATGCCAGGATCTAACATCCTTCCTACTAAAGGATAAAACTGGCAGGTAGAAAGTGGCACAATGTACAAATGCACATACAAACTACTGATCCAAAGTAAACCCAGAATTTTGGACTTACTGATGGCTCATTGAGCCAAAACTCTATCCTTCCAATCCTCACATTGGAAAGCTGACACTGTGTCCCCTTCAAATAACACTTACACTCTGAAGTTTTATGCTACTTTTGAAGTTGTAAAACTATACAACTTCAGTATATCTGTTTAAGGTATTTTTGTAGAGAGCGGATAGTCCCTGCAAGCCAGCAGGGATTCCCCAAACCTCAGTACCCTGCCCAGGTGCAAATAGCTCAAATTCATATCATAGATGATGACAGGGGAGCTCTGCTGCACTGTGCCCCAATTTAGATCATCATACTGCAGAATCCTGTAAAGGGACATGGGTAGGGTAAAAATTAGTTCTAGGGCTATGAAGTGGCCTTCACAGAACACAGTATGGCCTACCAAGATAAGTGCATCCTAACTAAAATGCTTTCTATTGTACACAGAAGATTACACTAAAAAACTAAACAATTAGAACACAGTCTTTTCTCCCGGATTTTTTAGCAAAAAAACCAGGTACAACATGATCTAATATTTTCTAAATTTGCACCGGTATGTGACAGGAACTGGTAGTTCCTGCCACTTTACGGAGTGGGCCAGGAAGGGACAGATGCCTGATTAGGATGGCCATTTTAAGGCCCAGCTCCCTAATCCGAGGGTAGTTCATGATCAGCCAGCAGAGGAGAAACACCTCTCTGCTGAGCTGTGCAAGGAACACTTGGAGGTAAGGGTGAAGCTATGGGGTTGGCTTGGAGGCCTCATTAATCCTAAGCATGATCTAAAACTGCACCCTACCAGGGCAGGAAAGCCTGGTAGGGCTGCTGGTGTCATGGCAGTCCCCATGTAAATGCCAGAAGCGATCACCTCCCCAGTATAAGGTGGGTTGGGGCACCGTAACCTCAGCCCCCACCTTCAGGTAGATTATTTGATGCAGGGGAAAGCCATGTAAGCTTCTTGAAGTGCCTGAGCCTGCTAGGGTGAGTGATCCTGTGGGGCCAGGCATGCTTTGCAAAGCACCTAAGGTGGGAATGTGGGACCCCTGAACCCTGTGAGCAGGCATACAGCTTAGACCGGATCTGAGGGACCTAGACTGTTCCATGCTGAGGCCAGGACCCAGAGGAGGGTTGAAGGGCCAAGGGGCCCACCGTGAGGAATGCCCAGGCTCGGGATCCCAACTGGTCTGAGACAAGGCCAGGGCCTAAGGGGGAGCTGAAGGTCCCAGAAAGGGAATCACAGCTAATGGGGTGAAAGGTATGGCTGAGTTAGCTGCTTGGGATGCCACCTGTGAGGCTTGAGCCACAGTGTAGGGGTGGAACAGAGCTACGGATATCCTCCTAAACACTGGGGATCAAAATGGGCAGCCTCCCACCTGATTAACATCCCAAACTATTACATCAAGGCATGGCAGAAAAGTGAGGTGGGTAGCAACTGAAGGAAGAGGTGGATTTTTGTCATTATCTTTTGCCAAGGCAGGGGAAGTAAAAAAAGACTACATTCTTGTTTGTAACCCACTTCTCCAAAGTGGTTGTTTCATGTCATAGCCTGTGTAAAACAAATGTTATCTAGAACTGATATTTATATAGACATTACGTGTTTAACATAGTATATCATACAGCCATTTCATTTAGCTTATGGATTAATGATTTCATCTAATGAAGTTCAGTTGTGTTACCAATGAAAAGTGGTCAAATTCTGACACCAATGGGAATTTGAACACTAATTTAAAGCAGAACACATATGCACTTTCTACATAAGTATTTGATATAAGCAGTGTATGAGGAAGGTTGAAAATTCTCAAATTTCTGTTTGAAAGATTAATTCACTAGCCACAAAGGGCATTTATACACATACTTTTGTCTGCTGTGACATGCCAGAAATCCAATACATCGAAGCAGACTCAATTAATTGAGTCTGCGGAGCATGCAAACTAATGTGTTTTAATTCAAAACTGCATCACCACCATTTTTATACAAATGTATGCAAGCAGGGCCAGGCGCTTTAAGACCACCCAGCACTGCATCACATGTATGTGTGCATGTGCCTAAGAACCATAAAACAGAGAAGCAAAAGGCAAATGAGAGAGCTATGCTGAAAACCAATCACTGGATCAATTTTATTAATTATTTGAGTACATAGAGTAGTTGGGAGAAGCTCCAAACAGTAGAGAGGTTTAGAAATCATGGACAGTTGAATAATGAATAATGGCCATCCAACATCATGACAGATTAAAGGAGATGCAACCAAGTCAGTCAGTCAGTGGTGCTTGGCAGTGGTGTGGGAAAAGAACCCGAAGCAAAAGCAGCAATTCCTTCTGCAGTGGTTATAGGTCCACTGATCAGATGAAGGTTGTTTTTTTAGCCCACCTTTTATAGGGCTTTGCCTGGATTGGGGCAAGCAGGCCACCCTTAAAAAGGGCTGCTTGAACATCTGAACTGCTGCCAAATGCCTGTATCCTTCCCCACCAGGACAAGCAACCATCAAGCACAGACTTTCCATGCATACACTTAGATGGAAGGAGTTGCCAGGGGTCCTCCACCTTCTCTCTCAGCAGGGACTATATAACTCCAATGGCAAGATGAAGTTGAAGACTATTGGCATAGTCTGACTGCAGCTTTTAGCCAGAACACCACTCTGAGTTGAAGAAAGCTCCCACCTTATCGCATTCACAACTGCGCCTTTTCTGATGGGTGAGGTCCCAATAGTGTGGGTACTGTTGGCCAACAGGATTCTGGTTCATCTGCTTTCTGGGAACATTTCCTCCACCCAGGGGGTTCTACTACCCCATCCTCTTCCCAGAATCATTGGGGCTTCCCAAGGAGAGACAGGTTTGTTGACCAGCGCCTGTCACTTGCTGTTGCACCACCAGCTGCCCCATCTATGCATCTGGTGTCAAATCCCAGGGGGGGACTGGCCAGACAGTACTAGACAGCTGACAAAATGAAATTCAACCAAGAAAAACACAAGATAATAATCCAACTGGGAAAAAAAAACCTAAAGCAAAAATGTTTAATTTAGGGAGTAGAACAGGTGACAAGGAAAGCAATAACAAAAGACCTAGAGGTGATGGGGATAGCAAATCAATATGGGCTTACAATGTGATATGATAGCAAAAAAGGGTCAGTGCAAAGGCATCATATCATAGACCATAGAGGTTACATTCTCTGTATGGCAGATAGTCCACCTGGAATACTGTTCTATCCTAGGTAATTAATAAACAAAATACAACACACATCAGAGACTGTTAATAGACTGCACAAGTTTCAGAAAAAAAGCATTTTAGATGCTTGTGACCTTGAAAGGGCACATGGAGACCAGAAAAAATTACCAATGTGCAACACACACAGCTTTTCAAAATGGCCACTATGCAGCAATCACAAGGCTGAACCTTGCAAAAAACTCTCAAGGTGCATCCTACCCACTTTCCTTTCAAGTCAACAAGTCCTACCACTCCTTAAAATGAAGGTAAAGTTACATCCATGAATAAATAACCATAAAAGTATTTGAAGGTTATGGCATTGCTATGGCATACTTTGTTGGAATAAGCCATAGCAAGCAGAGTCATATCACCCTAGGTGGCAAAACCTCTGTGAGGCCCCAACATAAATCACTACTACTATACATCTTTATACCAAACCAAGCCATCATGGCTTTAGTCATTTATAAATGACTTTAGCCATTTATCTAGACATATATATTTATAGCTACTGACATATAAATATACATGTTCATGGCTGAACTAGTTTTCCAGGTGAAAGAAGAATAAATTGTTTCATGTTCATTTAATCCTTAAACACTCAGGCTATAAACAAATGGAGTAACTTCTAATCCCCTTAGTCTATGATCTATGTCTTTTACTGTAAGAATATTCTAAGTTTGAAAGTGATTTTTTGTGAGGCAGGTACATGTTTAATAAGTTTTCATTTCAGTTAGATTCCTTGAAAAGGCATCAGGTGATGGTAAATTTGAGTCACTCCTGAATGGGATCAGATTCAGACCAGTGACAGTACATTTCATTACCCATGGATTTCTCCCGCAATTTTATCCATATTTTCTGAAAAGCAACCTGAAATTCAATTCAGTAATAAATAACATGGATGATTCACTATAAGTTCAGAGCTCAATCATTCAGAGTTTCTCCCTTCTCTACTCACTAACTTTATCTATCAGCACCTAGAATCACTTTACATTTCACCTTATGGCACCTTATATATCATTACTCATTAAACTTTGATTTCTTTGCTTTTATGATTTTAAGAGAAGCAATTGTGACTTTAATTTTCTTTTTTCTTTGTGTATGTGGTTTGCCATTGCTTACAATATGAAGCCAGTTGATGAATACCCTAGCATCTGCTATCAATGGAGGATTGAATTCCATCCAAGGGATTTTGTAATTGTAGGTGTTGTAGTGGTTTGAATTTATCTACAGTATCTAAATATCATGCTTCTCACACTGCTTTACACCAGTGACCTTTGTAAAAAGCTTACAAATCTTGAAAATCAGAGAAAACTCCTAGGGTGCATCCACATGAGTGCACACATGACTCTTGCCCCACCTCAAACCCATTTGAGGTGGGGCAAGAGGCACATGCAGGAACAAAAAAATGTTCCCCGTGCTGCAAATTTACAGCACAGGTTGAAAATCAGACCCCTGGATATCCAGGGGTCTAAAAAAAATAAATTTAAAAAAGCAGAGCAGGGCACAGTTCCAGACCATACCCTGAGGTAACCGGAGGCTGGGTCCTCCATGGAGACACTGTGGTGGCCAGAGCATCTCTGTGGTTGGCCCCTGGCCTTGGTGCCGAAACATGCAGCCAGCTAGACCTCATGTTTCAGCACCAGGACTCCAGTGCCACTAAGTAAGGGGTTGGGGGACTGGAGGAGGGGGAACAGGACCATGGGGGGGAGCCCCGATGGCCCCACCGACTCCCCCAGCCACCTCGACCACTGTCCTGGCTGTTCCCTCCCCCTGCCAGCCCCCCTGAGACCCCTGACCACTGCTGTGGCTGGCCCCTCCCTCTGCCAGCCCCCACAAGGCCCCCAACCCCTGCCATGGATGGCCCCTCTCCCCACCACTCCCCCTGAAGTCCCCAACCCCTGCCCTGGCTGGCCCCTCCCCTTGCCAGTCCCCTCCAAGGCCCCCAACCCCTGCCCTGGCCAGCCCCATCCCTTCCAAACCCCCCCAATTCCAAGCTCCCCATCCCATAGTTTAAAAAAACAAACAAAAACACCCCTGCACTTACCTGCAGTTCAGCTGCCATCTCACTAACTGGGGCCCCGCCCACACAAAGCGGGGCAGGCTGACAGTCCCAGAGACCCCAGCCTGAGATCTCCTTCCCCTCTGCTGTCCTGTGCTGCCCAGGGAACTCTGCCAGGAGGCCCTGGAGCCCCGCCAATCCCTGCTTCTAAGGTAAGCAGAGGCTTTTTTTCCCTTTTTTTTTCTGGGGTTATTTTTTTAAGTGACAATTCCTGGGGTTGTGGGAGTAGCCATGGGGACCTACGGGTGCAATTTGGGGGGTAGGGCTGGGTGGGGCAACCATTGGGGGGGCTGCAGCAGCTTGTGGGGGATGGGGCCAGGTGGGGCAGCAATTGGGGGCTGGAGGGCGTATGGGCCTTGTGGGGGGGTGGTAGCTCCTGCAGGGGCCATTTGGCCCCTGTTGGGGGCCTGTACCCCTTGTGTGGTGTCCAAACCCCCGCTAGGGGGGCAAACCCTTTGTGTAGGGGCCAAATCCCCTTTGGGTGGGCTAAACCCCTTCTGTGGGGACTGAAACCCCTGTTGCGGGGCCGAACCTTTTGTGTGGGTGCTGAATCCCCCTGTTGGGGGGCCACAGCATTATATGGGGACTGAACTCTCTCTTGGGGGGCTGAAACCCTTGTGTGGTGGCTGAACCCCTTGTTTAGGGGCTGAATCCCCTGTTGGAGGGGCTGAACCCCTTGTGTGGGGGCTCTCACCCTGTGGGAGGGTAGCAAATGATGTATTCATGAGACATGTATTACAGATCACTTTATTATTATGATAAGAGACTTGCTTTAACACTGTAAGATACATCAATAAAACATTCTCCAACTGATCGCTGTCTCTGTCTCTCTCTCTTTTTAGTGGTCTTTTGTTTTACTTGTGAAGGAACATGGATTTGGGGGTATTTTACAGAGTGACTTTGGGATTTTTTTTATCAGGGATTTTTCATTTTTCCAATAGGGAACACCAGAATTCCTCCTAGGGAGGCCAGTGGCAGGACCCTGCTTGCTTAGAGCTGGCATCTTGGACCCATCTAGCTGTGGCTGACCTCCTGGTCAAATGGGGCCAGGAGGACATGCTTTGACAGCTCAAAGCAGGCCACCACACCCGGAACATCTTCCGGGCGACAGCTGCCCAGATGGCCAGGCAGGGGGCACACATGGCAGTAGTGCTGCACAGAGGCCAACCCTGCAACCACATCCCACTGGCAGCTGGCCCAGAGGGACAGCTCCTACTGGCTGTGCAATCCCCATCTGGGTCTGGCAGGTGTGCAGCAGGTCACAGCCAGGCTGCAGCCCCCACTGCCAGACTGCTGCAGTGGATAAAGGGTGCAGGGAACTCTCAGGGATGCTTCAGCAGTCCAGCTGGCACAAGGGGTAGTGTCCCCAGGTACCAATTGGCTGGGCCTCAGAAGCTCCTGAGAGCTTGTAGCCCTGAGTTACTTGCCAGGATGGCTTTTTACACTGCTGAGGCCAGGACAGAGCAGCTTTTTATACTGCTGGGGATAGCACAGGTGCTGCCCTGGGCTCTAGCTCCCCCTGGCTGCAGATCCAGGAGGAGCCAGGCAGGGTTATTTTGACCCAAGTGGCACAATTTCCTTCACACCAAAAGTGCACATCCGAGTACATGCACTGAAGCAAAAAGGCCCAGCTCAAATTTGCACCACTTCTATTTGAGCTGCTGTAAGCTCACCTGCTTGCATGTGTGGACATGCCCTTAATACATAAAAGAGGTATTGATATAAGTAGAAAGAGTGCCCATGGTGGCAGTAAATACTTGGGAGTCATCAGATCCAACATGTAGGAGACTGTCAAGAAACTAATAAAAGTGGTAAAAAAGAGAGGCAGAACAGCAGTCACAATTGCTCCATCAGAACTGCAGCCCAAAAACAAACTTCAGCTACCAAAGAAAAGAAATGGAATGACCTTACTCCACATTATTGTGCCCCACTCTTTGCAGTATCTTTTTAAACCGTAAATACTAAATGCAATAGTGAGCCTTCCTAAAGAGAGAGTGGGGAGGTGAGGGGAAAGGCAGAGGAAGCATGTTCCAAAGCTAACAAGCAGTTAGATGCTGAAATGAAAGATTACATGACAATAGCATGAAAATAGGTACTTGGGTCAAAGACTCTTAACACTCCTGCTTAGGCTCTAATGCTCTTACTGTTTACAAAGGCATTTGATATTCAACCCTGAGAGTATCATTCAATACATAAAAGAGGCATTGATATAAGTAGAAGGAGGTGCCGCTGGTGGCAGTAAATATTTAGGAGTCATCAGGTCCTACATGTAGGAGACTGTCAAGAAACTAATAAAAGTGGTAAAAAAGAGAGGCAGAACAGCAGTCATCAGAGACTCCATTCTATGAGGACTGGAAGGTCCCATTTGCCGGCCTGACCCCATGACACAAGAGGTCTGCTTCATGCCTGGGGCTCGGATTACGGACATCACGGAGAGGATCCTGGCCTACATCCAACCTGCAGACCAGTACTTCATGGTTGTCATCCACGTGGGAATGAATGACGTGGCCAGGGGCAACCCTGACTGCATTATGAAGGAATTCAAAGCTCTGGGGGACAAGCTTAAGGAGACGGGGGCACAGGTGGTATTCTCTTCTCTTCTTCTGGTGAGTAGGCAGGGACAGTGACACGAGGCCTGCATTGGCAAGATCAACTGGCCCTTATGCAGTTGGTGCCACCAGGCAGGCCTTGGGTTCCTAGATAATGACCCATGCTTTCGGGTGAGAGACTTGCTGGGGTAGGGTGGGCTTCACCTCTCTCCTAAAGGTAAGCATGTCTTCTCTTCCAGGTTGGCTGATTTCATACAGCGAGCTTTAAACTAGCCTCACTGGGGGAGGGGACTGCAGGAAGACGAGGAGACACCACCTGAGCAAGACAGGTGACAAATGCAAGGAGTGCCCAGGTAAGAAACAGGAATCCAGACAGTCTCCCAAATCAGGGGGTGGCACACACAGGTAGGCAAGGCCTTAAATGCCTATATACCAATGCTCGTAGTATGGGGAACAAACAGGAGGAACTCGTCCTCAGAATACCCAGTTCAGACCCAGGTATAATAGGGCTTACAGAAACATGGTGGGATTCATCCCACGACTGAGCAGTTAGTTAGCATTAGAGGCTATAGATTTTACAGGCAGGATAGAGAAGGAAGGAAAGGTGAGGGTGTGGCACTCTATGTCAAGGAGCAATACACATCCTCTGCCAGCAGAATGGGGTCAGAGGAGGGGCAAGCTGAAGTGCTCTGGGTCAAGATACAAGGGGGCCATGGGGAGAGGGATTTGATGGTGGGGGTCTACTACAGACCCACCAACCAAGGGGAGGAGCTGGACCACGAATTTTTGGGCCAGCTTGCAGAGGCACTTAAGGCAAGGGATCTATTTGCCATGGGGGATTTAAATTACCCGGATATCTGCTGGGAGGAACGAGTCAGCCAGGTTGGACCATTCCAGGAGGTTCCTGGCCAAGATACAGGACCTCTACTTAATTCAGGAGGAGCACAGTCCCACCAGAGGAAATGCCCTGTTGGACCTGGTCCTGGCCATAGGTGACGACCTGGAAAGGGGCCTCCAGGTTCTTGACCACCTGGGTGATAGCGATCATCACTTGCTGGAATTCACCATCCATCACAGGGTGTCAAGGGCCTGTAGTGAGGCGGTAACCCTAGACTTCAAGAGGGCCAACTTCAATGAGCTGAGATTAGTGCAAGAGGCTCTGAGGCTCTCAAGAGCAGAGGAACTCAGGGCCCATGATGAGTGGTCATTCCTTAAGGAGACGATACTCAGGGCCCAAGGGGTGATCAGACTAACAAGAAACAAGGGCGGCAAGAGTGCCCAAAAGCCCCCCTGTCTCACCAAGGGCGTCCAGGAATGCCTGATTGCCAAAAAGGCAGCATACAACCGGTGGAAGGGGGATACTATCTCCAAAGAGGAGTATACCTCCTCTGCTCGGGCCTGTAGGCAGGCTGTCAGGAAAGCTAAGGCGGACATAGAGCTAGGACTAGCATCCAAAATCAAAGATAATAAAAAGTCCTTTTTCAAATATATAGGGAGGATGAAGAAAGCACCGGGAAATGTGGGACCCCTGCAAGATTCTCTGAACAATCTGGTGGTTGCACCAGAGGAGAAAGCAGACCTCTTTAACCAATTCTTCACCTCCACTTTCCTGTGCAGGGACCGGGACTTCCCCACCGTGATGCAAGACAGACTCAAGGGGAATGCCTCCAGACCTCAGGTTGGGGAGGACCGGTTAGAGAGCTTCTGGAGGGGCTGGACGTGTTCAAATCAGTGGGTCCAGATGCTGTCCACCCCAGGGTGTTGAGGGAGCTAGCAGGGGTTATTGCAGGGCCCTTGGCATGGCTTTACGAGCGCTCGTGGTGCTCGGGCCAGGTGCCAGATGATTGGAAGATAGCCAACATGGTCCCCATCTTTAAAAAAGGGAGGAGGGAGGACCTGGGCAACTATAGGCCCATCAGTCTTACCTCAATCCTAGGGAAACTCTTTGAGAAGATCATCAAGGAGCACATCTGCGATGGGCCAGGCTTCAGGGATGATGCCCAAGGGCAACCAGCATGGTTTCATTAGGGGCAGGTCATGTCAGACCAACCTGATTGCCTTTTATGATCAGGTCACAAAAGCCTTGGATGCAGGTGTCGCCATGGACGTAGTCTTTCTGGACTTCAGCAAGGCCTTTGACACCATCTCCCACCCCATCCTCATTAAAAAACTAGGTGACTGTGGCATTGATGCCTACACAGTCAGATGGATTGCAGATTGGCTGAAGGGTCATACTCAGAAGGTGGTGGTGGACGGGTCATATTCGACCTGGGGGGAAGTGGGCAGCGGAGTCCCCCAGGGCTCGGTCCTTGGGCCCGTGCTGTTCAATTTCTTTATCAGTGATTTGGACAACGGGGTGAAAAGCAACCTGTTTAAATTTGCTGATGATACCAAAATTTGGGGTGAGGTGAGCATGCTAGTAGGGAGGGAAAGACTGCAGCAAGACCTGGATAGGTTACAGGGGTGGGCTAACAAAAACAGGATGCGTTTCAATACTGACAAGTGCAGGGTGCTGCACTTGGGCACTAGTAACCAGCAGCACACTTATAAGATGGGAAACTCCCTTCTTGAGAGCACAGAGGCAGAAAGGGATCTTGGAGTCATTATTGACTCCAAGATGAACATGGGCTGACAATGCAAGGTCACGGTTGGCAGGGCTAACCGGACCTTGTCGTGCATCCACAGGTGCATCTCAAGTAGGGCCAAGGAGGTGATCCTTCCCCTCTATGCGACACTGGTCAGGCCACAGCTGGAGTACTGTGTCCAGTTCTGTGCGCCCCATTTCAGGAGGGTTGTGGACAACACTGAGAGGGTCCAGAAGAGGGCCACCCGCATGATCTGGGGACAACAGGGCAGACCCTACAATGAGAGACTGAGGGACCTGAACCTGTTCAGCCTTCACAAGAGAAGGCTGAGGGGGGACCTGGTGACTGTCTATAAACTCACTAGGGGGGACCAGAAGGGTTTGGGAGAGACCTTGTTTCCCCTAGCACCCCCCGGCATAACAAGGAATAATGGCCACAAGTTGTTGGAGAGTAGGTTTAGATAAGACATCCATAAGAACTACTTCATTGTCAGGGTGGCTAGGATCTGGAACCAACTTCCAAGGGAAGTGGTGCTGGCTCCTACCCTGGGGGTCTTTAAGAAGAGGCTTGATGCCTACCTGGCTAGAGTCATTTGAGCCCAGTTTTTCTCCCGCCCAGGCAGGGGGTCAGACTTGAAAATCTACAAGGTCCCTTCCAACCCTACTTCTATGATTCTATCAACAGATACTTTTTGGTTAAGTTACCATTTTTTAAAATTTTCTTTGGCTAAATATTATTTGTCTCCCCTAGTGAAACTTGCACCTATCACAGTATAAACTTGCATTCCACATGTTTTTAAGAGAGATTTATAGCAGGTTGTGTTGCAGGGTCATTTTCAGATAACTTTGCCTAATATCTAAATTGAAAGGATCAAATGATTTCAAGTTCTAAATATGTATTAAAAATTAAGGTTCTTCATCTTACTTTCCCTACACATGCCCACAGTAGTATGTTGTCAGTCTGACTGACCCATTTTAGAAAAAGGGGGAGACAGTCAAGAAGAAACACAAGTAAAGTCTGCATGAGATGGCACTTGTATTTCTTACTTGAACACAGTGCTGCAACAATAAGATAATGGTTCCCATCCTTGCAAACAGGAACCGATAGTAGGAAGGTAAAGGGGCACCACGATCTCTCCCAATGCTTTGTTAGTTCCTTCAGCATGTGAACACCAACAGACATAGGTTATCAGCGGTTATAGTGCCTTTTTAAAAATATTACATAAACAAATCTGGATACATGACACAAAGGGGAATGGGCTGTGCAAGGCCAGCACTCTGTCTAAGATCTCTCATTCCTTTGGCCGATTGATGTTCTATTAATTATGCATCTCTACAGAATTCTTATTGATTAGACATTAACAGCAATGATTTATTAAAAATCAACCTCTAACGTAAGTGCCTGGCAAGGCTTTTTAATCAGTGGTGCTTGACACATTTAGAGAAATAAGTTTATAACAGAGTGCTCAGAACACAGAATTATTTAATTCCTCATTGTAATAATGGTCTGACATTCTAGACTTAGACAAGCCAGTATTATTATAGACAGCTAGCATCCCTGAGGATATTTGAACTGTAGCAGTTGGAGGCTAGGCTTAAGTACACTGTAGTATTAAAAAAAGCCGTGCCTGATAATATTACCATTTTGATTCAAAACATCATCACTGTTGATCCCTCAGAAGCCTGTCTATGAACAGCTGAACCAATTGTAAAAGAAAAGAACTCACAATTAAACAAGACATAGTGCTATCATATCCTCCCCCACCCATTTTTGCACTTGCAGATTTCAGTGTGTTGATATTGTTATACCAACACAGCCTTTTAAAACAGTAATTGGACTGCCTAGATATAGTGGCCTCAATCCTGGACAACAGATTTCCCATCAGAAGACAAAGCTGTCTGCAGCAAATGCCTTTCCAAGTCAGGAAAATTATACACCTGGCATTTAAACACACTTCAGTGCAAATGATGAAAATGAAGAGTTGGAAGCTCTGTTCTCAAAGCAATTTTAAATGGACAAAGTAAACACCTTCAGAAAAGTGTAAGGATAAACATTTTTGCTTTGTTCTGTTTTGCTAGCAACTCATCACTCCAAATTGTTGCTGCCACTGTCTAGAAAATATGTATTCTTTTCTCTAGATGTGCATCAGTTGCTTATGTTAAAGCAATTGACATGATGAAATTCCATCTTGGACAGCAGGCTGCTCAGAAAATAAAGCATGACTGGCTGTAGTTTACAAGTAGTCATCGGTTAAGTAAACAAGCGAACATGTTTGTAAAAAATAAAAGCTCTCCATGTTTTTAGATGTACAGTAAAACAATAGGTCTAACTTTTAATATTCTACCCACAGCTGCGGTGATCTTAAAACATACAGAGATCAATGTAATTCAGTGCTTATGATATGTAGTTTTGAAGACATGTTAAAAACATATTTTAAACTGGCCATGTAGACTAAAAGCACAATGCTTTTGAACTGCTGTATTCAGAGAGAGAGCGCAAGCAAGCAAGAGCATGCTATTGTTCAGGGAAAGAAATTGCCTCTCATACAAGCCTCTCCAGAAACAACCTCCTAGTTATGTCAGCCATTGATGTAAGCTTGTTCTTTATTGATCTGGAAATGTTTATATAGGGGATTTTCCTATGCAATTTATCTTGTAGCCTTTGACTCCTGATAATTATTGAGAAAGAAAGGCATTAAATGCAAGACTGGAAACCTTATTCTAAGGCATAGATTCAGAGCTGCTCTGTCACTTCAGCAGTTAACAACAAAGCTAAACATTTCTCAAATGCCAATAAATAATATAGCCATGGAGAAAATTAATAGGACTAAATACAAGAAAAATATTTAAGGACTAAATCCATTCTTATTCCTATCTGTGAAGCACAGCCCTAAGTGAGGCAATATGGAGCTGCAGACCCTGCAGCAGTAGCTCACTGTCCACAGACCAGTGGGGTAGGAAGTGGCAAGTTGGACATCACAGCTCATATCTTGGAACACTTCTTAGGAAGTGAGGGCAGGTCTGGGGACACAGGATTGTGGGGGGAGTGCGGTGGCAATCCTGTTGCATTTTAAGAAGAAATGTGATTTTAAACTGGCCTGTAGCTTCAATTGAAAAAGATTGAAAGAGAAGTGACACCCTTAAAATCAAAGACTGTTTTAAAATTGGAAAGTTTTAGTAATGTCCAATCAATTCAGTGTTGTACCGGGAGGGGCGGGGGAAAGATGCTGATTTAGAAATGTGGTAGAAGTTCTTGGAGTTTGCAAAAAAGAACATTCTTCCTCCAAAACAGAAAGTTTAAGACACTTTTTTTGAATACTAAACAAAAGTGAAAATTCTATGAGCTAACATTTAAGAACACATTTGGAACTTAGAATTTAAAATTTGAAAACTGAGATGAGTAGAAGACTTTTGTTATGGAGATTTCTGAATTATTATATAGAGATAAACAAACAAGAAAGTATAACACTGACATCAAGTGTCAGAGACAGAAGGGGAAATGGGGAAGGGGAATATACAAGATTCTTGGGGACACTGACTTGGGTTAAGAGAGCACTGTTGATGGAAGAAAAATATCTGTATATAGTGGGGAAATGGATAGATCTTTCAGTGTTAAATGTTTGATTTAATAAGTTTGGTTAATTAATAAATAAAGATAATAATAGGTCTATAATAGAGAGAGGGGGAAGTCAATATTTCCTCTTTTCCCTTTGAGAGTTATAAGCTTGCACTTTAAAATAAAGAATACCCTACATCTTTGGAATATTGTTCATCTCTTAAAATGATTACAAACTATAATAAATTATACATAGGAGTCAATACATCAACCCACTGTGTTACAAAATTAGTTCAATATTGGCACAACATTGATTCAGAGATAAATAGTGCCACCTATTGAGGCCATAGTTTAGCTAAGTGCTTAATCACATGGTTAACTTCATGCACCTGAGTATTGTCCTCTCCAGTCAGCCAAGTATCATCAGTATGATTCAAGCACATGCTTAGATCACACTGAAGTGTTTTCCTGAATATGGACAAGGCTATTGATGATATGCTTATAGTTAAACATGTGGCTGCTGAAATGGGGCACAAAACACAATAGCACATTCAAAAGTAAACTGTGAACACCTCTGGCCTCTTTTGACTAGATTCCAAAGCTCCTTATTTCAGCCTAACACATTATGTTCTTATTTCTCAACAACAAGTATTTTCAGGGGAAAAAATATATTCTTTTTCATGAAAATACTTCTGTTGATGATAGATATTATATCTCCTTATTGCTTGCAAACTCCCTGTTTATGAGGTGCACCTCATAAACAGGGAGTTTACATGCAATAAGGAAATCTTACTATTAATTCTCATTAATATGCAAAGAGAGGTGAATCTAATTTCCCTAACTTCTCAAGATATTGGTGTAATAGCACAGAATGCACAGAATCCACTCTACTAAACAATGAAAGAAAAAACAGTCCTGGAATGAATGTCAATTAGCTTTTTCCCTTTGGTAACTGAAAATACATGAATACAGAAGTCTGTGTATAAATAAGGATCTACTTAATTTGTGGTTTCATGGATTTTGTGGAAATTGGAAAATTCAGGATGGTCTGTGAAATGTGTGAAATGAAATCAACAAAAAAACTTAATAAAATACTGGCTCCCCAGTGGGAGCCAGTGGTTCTCACTGCTAGGAGGGGAGGGCACTGGAGGATAGAGCAACACAGAAGGCATCAGACAAGATGGCAGCTACCGCCTTGGCCCTTTTCCCCATTCCAGGGCCTTTCTGCCAATCAGCACTAAGGGACAGGGCAGCATGAAGAGCAGCCAACAATCACGATGGCAGCCACCCCCTCATCCGTCCTCCCCCTGGGGCCTCTCTGCCAATCAGTACTGAGGGGTGAGGCTGCACAAAGGGCAGCCAACAATCAAGATGCTGACTGCCCCCTTGTCCCTCCTCCCCCCGGGCTCCCACCAATCAGCATTGAGGCATGGGGCCTGTGCTGGGGGGTGGGGCTACCATGAAATCAGCATTGTGCATTGCAAGCAGGCCGTGCAATTTAAGTAGGTCCCTATATATAAATATCTAAAGAGCACGGCGATATGTAACAATACATGAAGAAGCATTTACAGAAGATATTTTTCAGTGTGTAAATCTAACTATAATATACATCCAATGGCAGTTAATTGTTATTGTTGAATGTAGATTTAAACTTGAGGGGGAACATTTATTATAATTTTATTTTCATACATTTCTTTGCAGTTGAAAGTCTACAGGATAAGGGTAATTTTCTTATTTAGACAGTTGCAAGTAAACATAATCAGTTAATTGTTTCATACATTTTATTTTACTACACAAAGCATTTTATCCATAAAATCCTATGGACAAGAAAATCTACTAAGTTATTGACAGGTCTGTTCTTACAGATGCATAAACTGCTTTTCATATTTCAAAAGATAGTTCTGGATGTTCTATGCGAAGAATCTGGTACTATTAAAAAATATGAACAGGAATCCATCTCTCTGAAGAATTGTCATTGTTTGTACAACACATATAGTAATTACCCTCAACACTTAAATTTTGCCTGACTCCATAAGAACACTACAGAATACCCCCAGTTTATCCACTAGGTATACTTTAAGTACCTAAGTTTTCACCAGTGCCTTAGGCTTTGCTTCTGAGCATGGCAGAGAAGGAAAAAAATGTCAAGTTTCTCTTCCACCCAAGTCAGAAATGGCATTACTGTGTCCAAAACCTCCAAGAAACATAATCTAGTAAGCATTACCAGTGCACACTTAGCACACACCACCTGGGTCTCCCCAAAATAGCAGATGCAGCTTTTTTCTCTCTCTCAAAAAAGTGGCTCCTTTTACAAATTAGTTGTGAGGAACTTGCCCAGGATGTGAAAATCCTAAGGTTTTATGCCATAGGAAGTCCAAGCCCATATTTCTCACCCCCCAGGAAAAGTGCCCTAATCAGATAGCTCTCTTTACTCCTCTTGAAGTGGTTCCACTGTCTACAAAAGAATTCAAGATACATTGGGCCAAGGAGAGAAAGCAATATGGAGCACAATTCTCCATTCCACTGATTAGAAGAATCAGCGGTGATGAAGAAGCTGGAAAGAGAACCCAGGTCTCCAAGGCCTGTTCCATTTTACATGAAGCAGTCACTTGGTAAAATTCATAAACAACCCTAGGAAACAGCTTTCCCATGCTACAAGGAAAATGCCTTAATCAAGCTAGAGTGTCATGTTTCACCTCTGCCTCAGTGAAACTTGATTTATTTATTGCAATGTGACACTTTCACACAGCAGGGATCACGGGAGCTGGTCCATGATGGAATACCCTATAGCTGGATAGTGCTGTGCAAACAAAGTTTGGTGCCCAGGGCAAAGCCTGCAGTGGCGGCCTGCCTTTACCCCATGCACAGATCCAGGAGGTACACGCCCTCCCATGCTTGCCCAAGAGTTCATGCAGCAGTGGGAGCTGCCCTTCCCCTGTCCCTGCACCCCTCCAAACAAGGCACTCATGGCTCCATCCCATGCCCCACCTGGGGCAGCACCTGTTGGTGCCCCTTCACTTAAGCTCCCAGGGCAGTCACCCCAGTCGCCTCCCCCACACCCCCCTTGCTACAGCACTGTAGCTGGTGGATAGAGCCAGGGTTGCCATTCCAAAATATTTTATTTTTTACTGACAATAACCAAACATTTTTATTGACATATGTTTCACATAATGTAAACATAACCCTTCTGCCAGACCCTGGAAAAAGGCTAGGTTCCATGCCATAGTAAAAAAATTCTGTTGTCATTAAAAAGCTTATAGATCATCAGTAGAAAAATAATTATTTGGGTTGGCAATTGTACTTAACAAAAGCAATGGTTTTACACAAAGCTGACCCCAGTCCAGGCCACCCCCCCCACCCCATCCTCTGGTACCCCCAACTGCACCTTGCATCATGCCATGCCCCACCACCCCTGCCTACCCTTCAGCCATACCTTCACCAGCCCCTTTCCTGTCATCCCCATATGGACCCCTAAAGAAGGACCATTGTCTGACTATCTGTCATCCAGAACTGTTACAGGCATCACCAGCAGATGACTGGGGTTTGGGGAAGGAGTCACAAGGCCCTGAGAAGAGCTTTCTTCAGGTTGCTTCACTCCCACTAGGACACCAACTGACATTTCTGTGCTCTGTGCTATCTGTAGCTTCTTTCCCCCTCAACTACAGAATCTCAATCAGGTATATATTTGTTTAACAGAGCTGACTTTTGAGAGCTGTTTTTTATTCATTTTTATGGACAACACAATGTTATAGCATTTTTTGCCAGGTATTTTTTCCTGGTCATTTATGGAGTACCCATAAATTTAGGGATAGTTGGAACCACAGTTGGGGCATTTTCCTGGGAGGTAGGAAATATGAGTGTGACTCACCCCAGGCTGAGGAGGGCTTAGAATCCAGGTCTCCTACATCTTACAAAACTACTCTGTAATATTCCTCCTTGTACCATGCTCTAAAAAGAGGTGCCCTCTGCTCATTTTTTTAATGGAATGATTAGGCACCTAGCTCCCTGAGAGGATTTCAGACTAATTACAGTTCTTGCCACAGGCCAAAGGTACACCTCTAAGAGTGCCCAGAGCATCACATGTATTTAGCATCCTACATTTCAAAATGGAGCAGGGGTACTTTAACTAAAGCTCATTCAGCTTTAGTTAAAAGCACCCCCACCACCATTTTGAAATGTGGGGACAGAATATATGTGATATGGAGGCTGCTGGAGCAAGCCAATTAGCATGGTCAGGCAGACTCAATTGAGTCTGCTCCAATGCATGCTAATTAGCATACATTGGAGCAGATGTCCATCATGTGTATACATAAAGGGGACAGGACTGCAAGAGGAATAAGTTTCTCTTCAGACCTTTCCTTCCCACTGAGAAGTTGTAAATCATGTTGAGATGCTTAACTTTTTTCCATGCATTGTATGTGAATTAGCAGTGCTTAGATAAAGGCACATTGTAGTCCTTAGGTCAAGTGCCTAATGGTTAAACATTAAGAGCATTTATTCACATACTCCAGGAAGCATGGGGGGTGCTTTAATTAGTGCAACTCTGACATCCCCACTAATTAAAAGTGCTCAGATCATCATATGTATTAGTATCCCATCCTGAGAAATGGTGGTGGGAAGCTCTGAACAAAAACTCATACAGATTTTAAATTGCTCTGCCATCATTTTTCAGTATGGGGATGCTGATACACATGACTCTGGAAGCTTCTGGAGTGCAGTAATTACCACACTCCAGCAGACTTGATTAATCAAATCTGCTCTGACATGCTCTAAGAGCCCTGAGATAGTAATGATCCAATGCCTCAGTCACATTATACAGTCCTCAGTGCCTGATAAGGTCTATTGTGACATTTCAGGAGTTGACTGTCAAATGCAAAGGAGGAGCTTTGCTTTTGAATTTCCAGTAAACATCTGAATACTCTTTATTCTTCCTGCCTTTACAGCTCAGTGCAAAATTGCAATGGGTAAGACTTCTCAGCAAGAGCATCTACAGAATTGCCAAACATTTCATAATTTAACAAAATGTAAGAGAATGGTAAGGAATTATTTAATCTTTTTAGGAAAATAGGAGTTTATCTGGCCATATATGGCATGTAGATACTCTGGGGCTAGGGACAGAAATTATACATAAACTGGTATAAGTGATCAGAAATCAGTTCAAATCTGTAACACAACAGAAGTTCGGTGCACATAAACCACTTTCAAAATGGCTGAAACTGGTTTAAGATAAACCTGGTATAGTATCAGATAAACCTGATATAGGTTAAGCCTGATATAGTATCAGATAAACAAGATAAACTTGATATAGTATCAGATTTTACTGATTTAAGTTAAATTGGTTTATTAAACTTCTGTACCAGATCTCCTCTAGATTCAAGTTAACTCATAGTCCCCCAGCATTCCTGGATGCTTACACCTCCCCTGCAAACCCACCATCACTGGGTGAGTGGGCTAGCCTTGGCCCAAGTTGTCTGCTCCAGCTGAGCAAGGAGGCATGCTCTAGAACCCCCTGGCTTCTGGCCTGAGCTACCACAGGCATGTGGTTACATTTCTGGAATCAAAAGCAAATGTCTGTTCACTTTCTTGTTGGTTCAATCTATATGGCTTAGACTTGGAAGTTTGCTGTGCATTTCTAATGAACCAAATATTATAACATTTCATCTGAAATAGTTAATACGGTATAACTATATAATTATAAATAAAATGTGTGTGTGAATACACAGATGAGTATGTGCACATGCATGCAAGTGCATGATATTCATGCATGCTGAAGCAAAGAAAAAGTATCAAATATAGACTCATTAATCTTCATTTAGAACTCAAGTCTGAGTTCAACTAAAGATGAATGAGCTCATATTTTTTTCATTCAGATTATTCAAAATTCAGGTTTCATGTCATTTCCATGGGGAAAAAATATAAAAACCTATGGTTTTAACTTATTTGCACTTTTAAAGGTATGCAAGCACTTTCCTTTCCAGTGTGCTTGTGACAAGGTTTTTAGCAGAAATCACATTTTGGTGAGACCTAACATGGCTGTGCCACAAGTGCTTCTGCTGTGGCCTCAAACTCTTGACCTGTGGGCTTCCAGCTGCTCACCCCAGTATCCATGTCACGGGAGCAGGGTTATTCAAGCACCTAAAGCAAAGATAGTATTTAAATCCCATTGGGCAAGATTGGCTCAGATTCCAAAAGAAATTTAAGTGCTTAATCACTATGAATTAGCCCTAAGAATGTTTGAAAATATCACTAAGAGGCCATCTTCATCCCAAAGCAGTTGTGAACCAAGCTGGTTAAACCAACTTATGACTGCTCAAGTGACTTGCCCAATGTCATAAAGCAAGCCCAGAAGAGAGCAAGGAAATAAACTTGTAAGGGAAGCACATGGTTGTTACTTCATAGTATGATGTTCTTAGCATGTAGCATAAGTGGTGCAAGGACCACCATGGATATTGCCCATGAGAAGAACATGCAGCTTTTTCTTTCCCCCAGAATGTGTTATTTTATATTTTTATTTCCCTCACCCTCTTTAAAAACGGGAGATTTCAAGAGGGCACTGGGAACACTGAGTTTCCAATGTTGCTAATGCACAGTTTTGTTGCTAGGCAGACTGAATAAAAGCCACTCTTCCTGAAAATAGATTTTTATGTTACTTAACTACAGCAGAACCAGCAGGTCACTGCACTTTTAAAGCTATAGATATTATATCATCAGCCAATTCCCTCCTTTCCTTTCTTCTCCCCCTACACCACTTTCATTTCAGTGTGTTTCAAGGTAAGTACCCCAAGGAATACAATACACTGGCATACTATCACCTGTAAGTTTGTCAAATGTTAGGAACACACCAAAACTTAAGCATAATATGACTATTTACAAGGGGCTCAAACCTCTAGCCACACACTCCAAGCAGTTACATCTTTGGAAGAAGACTTTAAAAATGGACACAAGCATCTGTCTTTTAGGTAAAGATGAACCCAAGTCACAAAGTTTAGTTCTAAACCTCTTCATATTGAGAAGGTGCTCTGCTCTAACATTTTGATTCATGTCCAACGGTACATTTTAGCTGTTAACAATTAACATTCTAGTGACCTTCCCCATGAAATAAACCAAGCAATAGAACAGGGTGTACAGCTACAATAATTGCCTTACAATAAATATGACAGAAAGTAAAGAATAGTACTGAACCTTCTTCAATGTAGTTGTTCAACTGAGATTAAATTGGTACGACTGGTCTAGGCACCTCATGGGCTGGGTGTAGACATTAAAAAAGCCCCAGGCAGAATCGATTTATGTTACATGGTTTTCTGTAAGCAGCATAGTTTAGATTAGTAGCTCACAGAACACACATACACCCTTGAGGAGGGAGGGGGACAAATCTTAAACTGGGATCTGCCATTTTTAAACCAGTCTGTTCTGTTAAGGGTATCTGTACTTGGTGACAGAAAAAGTGCTGATGGTAAAATTTGTATTTTATATTTTTCGGTTGTGAGAAAGAAGATGTGTTTGTGTGTTAAGTAAAACTAGTTAAGTTCTCTCTCTCACCAGATAAACAACACCAGTTGCTTATTCTATGTAGCACCTCTTATTAAACTTCGCCTTGTCTCCTTGGCAACACGTAATCATCTGTGTGTAGAGTACAAAACAAGTAACTACTAAAGTAACATCAATGAATCAGTATAGCATTTAGTATCCAAGAGTGAATACTTGTATTAAGAATACCTTAGATTTATTCACTGATACTAGATACATATCATAGACATGAATAAACATTTGTTGCAACTTAGAGATCTATGTAATATTTTTAAATAAAGCTATTAACAATCATTTGCCAGTTACATACCTTTAGAATACACACACTATAATATAATAAAACACATTTCATATTCATGTGTGTACAAATAATTAAAAGATATAAAATGATGAAATCTGATCATCTGAACATAACTGCACAAACTATTCAATACTATTTAACGTAAAATCCAGAATCCTACCATCTATTCATGTTTCTATCGGCTAGGTATGATGTGCATAGTAGGACGGTGGGATAGGAGTCTGACACAATGCAGAGTGATACATTAAGATGCATAGTAACAGTAGGAAAAAAATCCAGAAACCCAGAAAGATTGCAAATTGCTTTTGGGTGGAACACTAATTATAATTTTATCACCAATGTTTACTTTCTACGCCTAACCAGGTATACCAGCAAAATCCCAAGCCTCTGGCTGTTAGTCCTTTGGCATTTACATGCAGAACTTGCCAGACACAAGCTGAGATAAACTAAACATCCATAAGAACTACCATGAGGACAATATTAAAAATTTAGCACATGTAGACAAAACTTCTTCCCGGTTTCCAAAACAGACCCACACCATCATAAAGTTATAGTTCCTATACTACAAGTAAAGAATGGAGGAGGGATAGGAAAAGGTTAAGACAGTGTTTAAATATTTCAAAGGGGTGTAGGTTGTAGCCGTGTTGGTCTAAGGACATAGGCAAACAAGGTTCCTTGGGTGAATCTGATATTTTTTATTAGATCAGCTTCTTTACCATTCATTCCATCCAGAAAGAGCACGCACCAACTGCAGATGCTTCCTCAGCCTGACAAAGGGGTTTTAAACCTGAAAGCTTGCTAAGAAAAATTTTTCCAACTATTTAAGCTGGTCTAATAAGAGGTATCAGATTCACCCAAAGAATCTTGTCTGCCTAAATAATTCGAAGGAAAACACTGAACCAAAAGTCCTGTTACCTTCTACCAGGATAATAGAAGGGAGAGATTCTTTGCAAGGGCAGGGACCCTGACTACTTTCCCAAGTGCTGTCTTCCCTCCCCTTCTGCAGTCTGCATCTCATCTTCCCAAAAGAACAGGTGGGAGGGATTTAAGATTTTTTCCCCTTTTTCCATTGAGAACAAAATGTCACTAAACACCAGCATATTGACTCTAAAGGTTTTGAGATGATGTTCTTATAGTTAAGATACTGCTCTAAGACTTAGGCTCAGGCACTGGTTGCCTATTTGACCTTGAACAAGCCATTCACTCTCTCTGCACTTGTTTCCAGCTTATATCTTATTCATCCCTCCATTGTTTGTCTATTTTTAGACTATATAGTTTCAAGGGAACAAGTATCTAACTACACATATGTGATGTCCCTATTCTAACAGGTCTCTCAACTTGGTTGAGGCCATTAGATGCTAGCACAAAACAAAACAATATAGGAGTTTGTGCCAAAAAGGGGGCATTAATTTGCTACCTATACTCTTTCAGAAAAAAGCAGTTATGGCAAGGATAGAAAGATTTGACTGTCAGAGGTATGAAGTCACCTACACATACATAATTTAGGAGAAGACCAGCGGGAATACAAGGTAGAAGTAACAACAGTGTCAATATTAATCAGTATCGCAGGAAGAACTTGGGATATGTACAGTACTCATGTGCCAGCTCATGGTCCCGATTATGCAGGACTTGATGTATGCATAGGATGTAGAATGACCCAGTAATTATTTGTGGTACAAACTGAAGATAGGATTAGTCACAAATTCCTCCTTTTCCATTTCCATCCCTACTCCCAAGGACAATGCAGAAACACTGGCTAGAGGGCAAACAATCCATATGAAACATTCAGGAAGCTTAGGCAGGAAAGCATGCAGGTGAATGTAGAACACAGGCACATGCAGTTGAAAAAAAAAAACCATCATAACAAGAGTCAGAGCAGTGATACAGCTGCACTGACTATTTTATATGAGCCAAGGGGCTGATTTATCTTAGACAGGAACGCTGTATATTGTCATATACTTACACTGCACAGCTTGTTTTGTTTGCAAAAGATCTCTCTTAGTTTAATCATGATCTCCTTAGCTTTGTCTACCATCCTGCAGGTATACAGCGTCAAAAAGTCACCATGAGGACTCGTGCTGTTAGTGTCCTTGAATATGTGGGCCTAGTGAGGCCCTCCTGAATCACTGCTGGCAGGAGCATTGCATTCAATATTTTTTAAATTATGATTGTCATCTTGGGGAGTTGTGCAACTTGCCAATATAATGTATACAATATTATGGGTTTGATTTTTTAAAATTATTGTGTACATAAAAGAGAGAGAGTGTGTTACATATAACTGTCGTATATATCAAAGAATATGTATTGTTTGCCCTTTCACTTCTTGCTGTAAGAAAGATGCAAATAATTCACATTTTGGTTACCACAATTCTAATCATTATTAAAAAAATAATCAGAGAAAATATAGCCTTTGCTATTTAGATAACTATTCATTTAGCTGTACTTCCAGTTTTAAGGAAATAACACCTTTTTACAGGAAAACATGTGTTGCTGTGTTTATAAGATAGGGATGGATAAAAATACCATTAAAGTGTGAAAAATTGCATTCTGCCCCCAAAATAAACTTGCAATTCCCCACATTTCCTTGCATACCCCTCAAAATGGAGTTTTGCAACCTATATTTATGGAAAGAATATGGGGAAACCTATGCTTTCCTCAAACATGGGAAAGCAACCCTCAGAAGCTTTCCAAAACAAAATGTAAACAACTGGCTAATTGTCTAAAGTACAGGCAAACAATATAATATATTTGGTTAGATAACTGCTACAGATCTGGGTTCAGATATAAAAACATTTAGTTTTGATTCATCAATTAAGGATTCATTCTCCACACTTATTTGTCTAAACAAAGTTAATCCATCTAAGAAAGTGAATAATGACTTTGCCTTAGAAAGGCCACAAACATAGGTGGCTGCTCAGATCCTGCATTTTTAAGCTGCATACTTATTTTATTGGTAGGATGGGTTGAGAGATTCTTATTAATCATACAAGAAGACATCCTGCCACCTTAATCAAAGTAGTCCCAGTGAAATCGAAGTTACAATTTAAAATGAGTAAGGATGGCAGAACACTGCCCGTAACACAAAATGCAGCAAATCAAAGATATCCATAACAATAAGAACAAAAGCAAAATCAAAAACTACAACAACAGTGTCAAAGATCCTCAATCACATGTAGTAATAAATTCACAATTGTCTTTAACAAGGAATTACAAGAGAGAGGCCACAGCAGGACTGCTGTTCAGTCATGATAACTTTCTTCCCCTATCATTTAGACAATAGTCAGCTCAAGAAAAAATGGTAAAAGCTTGAAACAAATACCTGAGTTAATATTAACTGGAGGGGAGGAGGAAGAACAAGGAAGAAGCTCAACTATCATAACATAAGAAGGCATTATTTTTTTGTCTACCAGCTTAAATAAAAAGCTGTACAGGATTTTGGTGCTCACGGTCACCCAAACAAAACCATTTTTGTGATACTGCTGTCTGGCTCTTATTTCACAAAGCATAATCACATATGGACCAGAATGAGATTATGCTTTCAATTGAAAAGTGAATTTTCATTTTCATGCGGTGCAAGCAAGCAGTTATATCCCTTTATTTGACAAGTTCTATATTGGTAGCACACTGATATAATCTCAGTTTAAGCCTAGTATTTCATGAATGCTGCTCATTTCTAGCCAAGATTTCTAGATATCAACAGTAAACACATCTTGCTTTTATGGCTTCACCCCCTCCCCATTCCATTTTTATGCACAGTTTTAGTGGTACATTTTGTTACATTAATGTAACTCCTACTTTATTGTGCAGCAGCACTACCTATTTTTTCCCAGTAAAGTTGCATCATTTTTTTAAGTGCAGAAAATGTGAGGTATTATGCTACCAGAGTGAAACCATTTCAGCTTCAGTCATGAGCAATATGTTAATGATATAGCACTGAGCCCAGCAAAATAATGTCAACATAATCTGCAATCTGCACAGCAAAAATGAAATGTCAGCCAATTCCACCAAATGGCAAATGGTTTTAGTGTTCAAGGAGATGGTTTATAAATCTGTTAGTTCAGGCAAGACAACACAAAAATAGGAAATCAAAAGCTTTGAAGAAAAAAAAAAAATCAATAAAACTACAACTTTTACATTTCCTCAAAGACAAGTTGTAGGATTTTGTTGGTGGTATTTTTTTTTCTTCTTCTAGTGGGGTGCATGGTTTATCTAACAGGCACAACAAATCAAAGAATCAATATGGTTGGTTGTAATGTCCAAAAAGAATTACCCTAAGAAAGACATTTGTTAAGTTTTTTGTACAACAGCAGCCCTATAAGCGTATTGCATGCAAAATAAAACCTGTAAGTAACTCACTGAGATGCTAAACAAATGATCTATTCCACTACAACAAAAAATACATGATTAATACTTTAATTAATCATGAAAGTCATGAAAGCCAAATTCTTAATACCATATATTCTCACCAAATAAGAGACACACCTTGCTTTGAGCAGGAGGTGAGGGGAGATTTTTTCCAGAGTTATGGACACATGGAGCAGGGACAAGGTCACTGACCCTCTATTTGTTGCTCAAGAAAAGCTGCAGCTTTAACCCTTTAACCCCTAAATTGGCTGCTTTAGCCTAAGCACAAAAGGGAGGGAGAGCGAAATTAAGATCAGTCTCCGTCCATGTTCCAATTCAGCTGTGAAAGAATTAAAACTGTAGCTTCTGCTGAAGACAGAACTGAGCCCTCCACACCATGTGGCCAGTGGGGATATGAGGGGAAAGAAAAAAATGCAGCACCAGCCATACACAGTATCTCCATGCATCTATTATGGGCAGAAAAATCAACTTCCCCATTTAAGGCTACTCCCAGTTTTGGAGATGTAATTTTTTGGGGAAAGGTGCAAGCAAATACAGTAAATCCAGACAGCTATAAACTGGTTTCAGTCTGATTTGGCCCAATCCAAATCAGGGATTGGGGGGTAAAAAATGATGACTATATGATGCTTGGTTGTACTGCTGAGTTGTCTGAGACATTAGGAGGATTTACACATACAAGCAGTTCCTTTACCTTGAGCATCCATGTGGAGCCCTTCAGCTCTGCTGCCTCCTTTTGGGGTTGCACTGGTTAGTTTACAATTTCTGGAGCAAGGGTCTCAACAATTTTGTATGGTCCAGCAACAAGCACAGCAGCTACACTGAGACATAAGTAATAGAAATATGCTACTACTAGGACTTTACTAGAAAGAGTAGAAACTTCCTACAGTAATCCCAAATGATGCAGAAGTGGTGGAAAGAAAGGAGCAATAACAGGAGGTTATGAAGGTAAGTCATTGAGGGTGTTTTGCCTTTCTCTTAATTGTTTGAGAAGGGGTGAAAGGGAAAAGAGTTCATTATAACCTCTTAATTCACTACCATCACCCAGATCTGACTTTCACAGAGAAAGGACTTTTCTTCTTTGCTCAAAAGTTAGGGAGAGGAATGGGAGCTGCAGACAGAAGAGTGGAGAACTTTATTCTGTCCCTCTTGCCCTAACAGCCTCTTATGCCTTTCTTATTAATTAGGTTGACTCAACATGTTGACCACTGCCTTCTGAAGTGTCCAATTTTACCTATGCATTGTGTAGGAGCCTGGGCACCTAATGTGACACTGGATTCCATTAATTAACAGACATCAAGAAATTCCGTGTTGCAATGCTGAGTCCTAAGGACCCAGTTTCACAAAGATGAGCAGGCACCTATTTAGGTGTTCAATCATTTTTGTGAATCTGGCCCTTCCAGATTTACATGCCTTTGAAATATGAATTCAGTCACTTAAAAGTTTACAAAGAGGTAGTTAGCCATGCTAGTCTAAAATCAGGCAGAATGCAGAGCAGAGTAGCACTGTAGACTAGCAGATTTGGAAAGGCATAACCTTTTATAGCCAACAGCCTATTTTGGCAGATGATGTAGATGACAAAGACCATTGCCTACAAAAGCTTATGCCTCTAAACCAGTTATTCTGCAAAGCTACACCTTGCCCTGCTTTCTGTCTTAAAAGTTTACAGAATATGTTTACACATATACTGGATTATTTTACCTTCTATTATAATACCAAGCCATTTTATAGAAGCTGCTACAACAAAATATTTAGTGAAGTGCAAATTTCTGTTCCTCTTATCAGGCAAATTTCCCATTCAAGTTAAAGGGCCTGTAAGACAACAAAGTGCAACAGAATAAATGTGTCATAATTTGTGCATGATTTCATCTTGGATAACAAACACAGGTCAGCTCAGCACATCACTCTTCCAGGATGATGGCACCAAATAGTTGATCTTAAATCTTCACCTCATCACAAAACTCAAACATCTGTCTTTAATGAATTTTTCCTATAAAATTACTCACACCCTTTCACTACCTAATGATAAAATCCTTCATTTTAGCAATGAAGACATGGTCACAGTCAGTAAGCTGTCTCTCCAAGGGTTTGTCCTTGATGAAGTGTGTGGTGTTTAAAACATCTCTGAGGTGTTTTCATTCAAATGCACACTTCTACCATTTTCTGCGCACTGCCACTTCTGCATTTCGCCACTTATACAACTGCAATGTGTTTCAGTGCCAGGTGCTAAATCAAGGCTATGCATGGTGACATGGAGCATCTAGGCACCCAGCTCTAACAGAAAAAATCACAAATTCTAACTTATCCTCTGCTTATTTATTTAGTTATTCATTCATTGATTGATTTAATCTGATTTATATGCCACCCTTATTAGTGAAGGCTCAAAGCAGCTTGCAAAAGAGGAGAGAAGAACTTAGAAAACAGGAGAGTAAAAAAGAGAAGGAAACATCTTGAAAGGGAAGGTCCATGGGCAATGTTCTCTGAAGAGTTCTGGTTTTAATAGTCCCTGGAGCCTAGCCAGTGCACAACCCCAACAGGGGTGACAGAAAACATAAGTCTGCATCTCTAGGAAATAGTGGTGTCTTCATGACTGGTTTCTCAACACCTCCAAGGTTCAAGGATTTTTTTCAAAAATGGCGCTGGGAAATCAGCATTCTTACCACATTAGCTCTATGTATTTCCATGAGTACCAAATATTGTGTGGAAGAATGAAAAGTGTCATAGACTGTTGGAGAAATGGACAGCATTGATTGAATAGTGATGAGGTAATGATTAATCATCAACTCTATGTGTAGCGGCTCTGTTTAATGCTATTATATTTCCCAAGAACATTACCCACAGCTTAAAAGTCATTCTGTAAATAGCAGCAGATGTTAAGCTGTAAGACTGCATCATTCAACAAAGATTAGGTATTTAATAACAGGAGACATGCTTGGCAAAATCCTGCCTTTACTACACTAAGCTGTGCAGAAAAGGGAGTAGAGGAATAGCAGCCAAGTGTAAGGTCTAGTGGCTATTCTGCCAGAGCCATGCACAAAGGATCAAAAATGCCTTGGGCAATGCACTCAAGCAGGACACCCAGAAACTGTTCTACAAGGTGGCAGCATGCACACTGCTATTAGCAGCTTATGGATGCAAAAGAAAGGACCTAGCATGCCCTTGCGCCAGTAAACTCATATCCTTCTCTTCCCTTAAGAGCAATAGAATACAACTGCACATTGGGTAGGCTTGCCACCCAGCATACAAAGGTTTTGCAAGGCAAAGAGAAGTTGCCAGCACTCTTTCTCTTCTTCATGTATATGATATTACCCCTTATTTTAACATTATGACTATTTGTACAAGGCATGGTTAAAAATCATTTTGCCCTTACTGTCAGTTCACTACTCCTTGCTTACAGTATTTTTCATTCTTTGTATAATGTATCATTAGAAGGAACATTTTAGCCTACTTTTGGCTTCTTTGCATATTATATATTTTTGTTGTCTACATTTTGAACTCCTTAACCTTCAACCTGTGGTACTGAAATTAAGGGCTGAGAGAAAGGCTTGCTTTCAGCTTCATTCACATTAACTTGAATTGGAGCAGAGTTAGACTAGCACTGACTGCTTTCAACAATCTCAAGCTTAATGCATCTGCATCTCATTCCCCATGTGTAAAACAACATCTCCTTTTTCTATTTTTATTGTAAGCTCTTCAAGACAGAGACTTTCTCTGACCATGTACAGTGCTTTGCATAGAGGCACTGTCATTTCAGCTAGGATTTCTAGGCACTGCCATAATGTTAATAAATAATTACAGAGAAGTGTAATAAAAATTGCATTCAAATGGATATAAAATACAAAGTAATAAGAAAATATGTTGGATTGAGTAACTTGTTTTACATGTGCCCCAGGCACACTTCCCTAGGACTCCAGTCTTTAAAATTATGTCCCATTGTTTCCAGCTCAAGAAAAAAATTGAGAATATACAGGCTCTTGCCTCACACCCACATACAGTAAATACAATCCAAGAACATAATGCATTGCTAGACAAATCAGAGCTCAGTAGATGCTAGACAAGAAGTTATATGAAATAGGCAGAGACAGGCAGATGTCATGTCAACTTTTTATTGCTCAGCAGTCATTTATACCACAGGAAGCAAACTCTATTTTTAAATTAATGGAATTCTTATAGGGAAAGCAGTGCACAGCAAGCACAACAGTGTGAAACTTGGATAACAGATCTTAAAACCAAGCATGCTCAGATTTCACTATGTATCTGAAACTGGTTTAGGGGTTGATTTACTCTCAACAAAACACAAGCTGATATATAGCTTCTGGTCAAAACTGTTTGTAACAGCGATTTCATCCCTGAATCAGATGCATACGGACATTTCAGCAAAGTTAATTTGTGAGATGAGAACTTCATTCAAATCTTGGAACTCGGAGAGTAATTCAATGGGGTTGAACCCCCCCCAAAAGTAACTGGATGCTTGAGTGCTCTGCACAGCAGCTGCACTGCATCCAGCATGGCTGCAGCAACACCCGCAGTGCAGCTTTTTGTGCCCCTTCACCCAGGTTAGCACTTGGGGCTGGTGCCCTGGATGCATCCCCCACCAGCTTCATTATATTATTGTGAATCCGGGGGAACTACAACTACAAGCTGAACAAGTACTCGTGAATGAAAAGAGTCAGGGTTTACATACATCTACAGGAAAGCTTTATAATGCTAATATATTTGATGTAAACCAAATAATGTATATAATGCTTTCACACTGACGGAAAACTACTGTTTGACAATATTCTCTGAATAACAGAGAAACATTATTTTGTAAAGGAATGGTACTGTATTATTATAAATAATCACATAGGCACAATGCCACAAAAAAACCATTAAATGGATAGAGACAGCGAATAAATGTGAGAGAGCATGGGGTCAATGTAAGCCAATTATCTGAACAATACATGGATGGGAAAATATTATTGTATTAGTGTAATTTATGCATATGCCCTTTGTGGATTTTAGCCAGATTTATTGACTTATGATTCATAGAGAACTCTATTAAATTTTGTATATGCTGGCATGCAAGTCAAAATAAACTGGAGACTTACTCATTAGAACCATTTTTAGAACCATGTTCCAGGATTTTTTGCATTAGTCCCAACATAGTTTTAAATCGATAGAGCATGGATTCAAATAATCTCTCCTGCTTTTAAACACTGATGAATTAAAAGTGATACAGTGGAGAAAGCATCACAGAAAATGTTATATGGCTTGAGGAACAGCAGTTACCTAGTGCTAGATCAGAAAAGGAGCTTAGCCAGTGCAAAAGTATCTGTCAGGGACCCTGTACCAAGTACACCATCAGCCACACCTTCAGTCAGCTTTAGCTAATGGCCTTTGCCCCAGTTTAAGAGCAGCAAGCATCCTAATGGGCTGCTCGAAGCACCGCCTATCCATTTAGCACCAGCTGGTCCATGGGTTTGCAGGCCAATCAATAGTTGTGCTATGGCAAGCTTCCTGATTCCTGCATTCTGGTTCTCCTGGCTCCTGACCCTGGTTTTTGGCTGATTTTTGGATGTCATCTTGGGATTTCCCTGCAGTTCTATTTCTTGACTTCTGACCCCAGTTTGACTCTGTTTTTGGACTTTGCCCTGTGGGTTATACCTTGGATCAGTACTTGATCCTAACCCTGGACTGCCTTATAGACTCAGCTTCTGGATTTACTTCTGGTTTGGGTATATGGTTTCTGCCCTTTGACTCAGTCCCAGGAGCTGTTTTCCCTCATTGGCCTAACCATAAGGCAAGACTGCCAGTGTCCTGGTCCCTTGTTATACTAATGAATAACTTCTAGGTGCCTGGTCTCTATACCAGAATCAACATTTCTGTATTGAGCATCTAAGAATTGAAAATGGGATTCACAAAGCCAGCAAGCTGAGCAGAGATCCTCTAAGCTAACCAATTAGAAATGTGGAAGAAGGTAGTGCCATATGTACCTGAATTTAAGTCAGCCCTGAATTTAAGATGTCCTCCCCCAATAATTTGGTTCTATATATGGAAATATTATGAGTTTGTTACCATTTTCTAGGTATAGAATCTAATTATTGGAGGTTGTCTTAAATTCACTCCTCTCCTATTGTTACAGCAGGGAAAGCAGTAGCTGGGCCCTCCCTGCCCTTTCCTCCCCCCCGCCTTCCTCCCCCTCTAGCTTTCCTATCCCCCCAAACCACTGGCACCACTCCATCCCCTGCTCCCCACATCCTCTGCCCCTCTACCCCCTGCAGGACCTGCAATCTCTGCCTCTTCCCTTCCCCCCATAGGCCCCAGAGTCTCTGTCTCTTCCCTCCCCCCCCAACCACCCTTTCTTATTGTTAGATGCTTCTTAGGCACTGTTCCCTCCCAGAGCAGAGCACGTGAAAGTGCATCCCTTGCCAGACCATGCAGCAGTGGTTGTACTGCTGATTGGTGGCTGGGAAGGGGACACAGTGTCTGTATCTTTGGTGCCTAGGAAGTAATCCATCCTGAACTGGAGCCAAGCTGCATCTGACAGGAAGCAAGAGAAGAGGGAGGGGAGGCAAGGGCAGAAGCTGCAGAGGGCAAGTGGAGACAGGGAACAGGAGGCTGCTGTAGGTCTGACTCTAGCCGCAACCCAGACTCAGGACCAGAGTCAGAACAGCAGCAGCTGCCTGATGCCCTGTGCTTTGAATGCAAGTCTAAGATGAAGGGCTTTTTCCCCCATGCTCACGGGGGGGATGGGACCTCATCTTAGATTCAAATGAATATGGAATATCTGGTCTGCATGGGGACATCCAGAAAAATTAAATGTTAAAAAGTATCTGTTCTTTTCTTCAAGAACTGTTTATATATTTTATTTAATGATATTTTATTGTGTAATAAACAGCCCTTCAAATAGGGAGTGAAACTCAGGTCACCCCTTCCCTAAGATGTGTGCCCTAAGTAGTCCCACTTCATCTTTTTTCTCACTATGCCTATGTTGTTTTTAACTATGCAAAGTGAAGCAATTTCAGCAGAAGGAGTTGAAAGTGATATCCATCCCAGCCTTTCCACTAGCCTGGTGGTTTAGGCACGCTGCTAGAAACTGGGAGAAGTGATTGTATCAACACCCTAAAACAAAGGAGGAAATCAAATGTGGTTCCTCAGCATCAGGCTAAGTGCTCCACCCACGAGGCTACTGAACAGAAGGCATCCCAGTTTGCAGCAGCTCTCCTTCCCACTATGTTCTGAATGAAAGTTGCAGCTGTCACCACTGAAAGCCATATGGGCATTTTTACTTGTGTTCCCAACGTGGTGCTGAGTGCTTTCAACTAGTGAGCTATGCCAATTAGAAGTTCACATGCATCACATGCATCAGCAGTGCAGTGTACCTCCATGCTGAGAAAATGGCAGTGGTGCACTTTGAACTAAAGCACATCAAATATCAATGGTGATGCATAGGGGGTTCACGGGGCTGCATGTACACCCCCTGAGAGCGCTTGTGCGCCCCCGACAGCCAGCGTTCTCGGGCAGGGGGGGTAGGTGAGAGTGCTGGTGCCCACCCTGAGAGCACTGGCTGAGGAGCAATCCCCACAATCCCCCGCAGCTGATTGCACTCACCCAGAAGTACCAGCGGTGCCCCTGGAAGTGCCAGTTGTGCGCCACTGCCACTTGTGGGTCAGCAGGATTGGCCAGTCGGTGGGATCGCCCCCCCTCCAGTTGATGGGATCGGGCACAGAGGGTCCCCCAGTCAGTGGGATCGACCCCTCCAGTCAGTGGGATCAGTCATGCCCAGTCACTGACAGGCCACTGGGGGGAGGCAAGTGCAACCCCTGACTCAGGAGGCACCAATTGCCCATGTCAAATGTGTTTTAATTCAATGTGCACCACCTCCAGTTTCTCAGCATGCAGGCACACTGAGTCCTGATGCATGTGATAAGTGAGGCTGCCAGAGCACACTGATTTACATGCTCCAGGAGATTTGTTTAATCGAGTCTGCTCTAATGTGCTGGATTCATTGGATTTCCAAATTTTGGTTTCATTCATAATCATCGTTGTGATTCTAGTGTATTCATTCTATTTCTACTTTACTCTGTGTTTGTCTAACAAGACTTCACAATAGACAGAAGTTATTTAAAAATGATTAATCGAATTCTCTGCTTGAACCACAGTTTGGACAGCATTTATTTTGCTAAATGATCCTGTCAGCATGTTTAGCAACTGTCAGATATACTGCAAACAACGGAAGACAGAAATCTATCAACCCACAAATCCCCATAAAGCAATTAGAAAAGCAATTAATGAATGATAAGCCTTAGAGAACAAAACAATTGGTTTGGTGGGGGGTAAGAACAGGATTCTTCTTATTTCTATCATTTTTCAAGATGTCACCCCAAACAAAGCAAAATTAATCTGGTGAGGGTCTCATTTGTGAGGTAGGTCTAGAAAAGTCTGAAGCAGCAATTTTTTAAATGTGGTGATTCTTACATTATTAAGATATTTTATCTTTGTAATCACGTTTTATAAAAGTTAAGGAACTGAAGAGTCTCTTAACTATTTTATACTTGTGGGAAAGACATCTTAACTTTTAAACAAAAATGCAACTATGCTCACATATAACATAATGGAGCTTTTAGAGTTATAAGTAGCCTACTCTACAGACCAATAGTAATAGTTTATCAAAATTCAGACTCATCTTTTTGTTTGGCCACTTTATTATAGGTCTCTCCCCACCCCCAACATATTTATAAAGGTTTTTGATATTAAATTGAACATTTCAGAACTTAATTATTAAGGGATCTTAAACGGGTTGCCCTTTATAAGTAAAAATAGAACATGCAAACGATAGTGACTGACATACCTAATTTTCAGCAAGAATAGGTAAATTACTCATAGATGTCTAAATGTTGTCTTTATCATCACATATCTGCAATATATATTAATCCACATTCATATATTGCCCCATATATTTACACACACACACACACGCAGTTTACCATATTTTTGCTTACAATTTCTTCTCTGCTTTTAAAAATGTCTTCAAATTATTTTCAATTAATATTAAGAATAAGAATGGATATTATGAATATTGGTAATGTAGAGAGAATGAATAAGTAGGAAGATACCATAATTAGAACTGTGACATGAAGGGATTTAGATGTTCAAAACTCAGTACATTTCAATGGGGATGGGAGCTTAACTCTCTTAAACTCCTTGGAAAATCCTAGCGAGGAGTGATATTTAGGTAGTCAGATGGGAATTGTTTTTTTCTGCACATGAAATGCAATTGTTTGTGTTACCATGGTTTCCTGAAACTAGTAATATTCATGAGGCAATGATGTGCTACATTTTCAAAAATGACTAGAAAAACTGAGTGCTTCTGATTTGGGTACCAAGCTTGATACATCTTAAAGGAACATAAATTTGAGAATATTTTGTTCACTTTCTTTCTGCAGATCAGATCTTTTCAAGGAAACCGAAACTGAACACCCCAAAACAGGATGCTTATATCTAATCACTTACAAAAATTTAGCCAAGAATAAAAGCAAGCTTATTTTTCCCCTGTGATATCATCATTTTTATATGTACAGCAATATTTTATAAATATAAAACGTATTTCCTTCCAACCTTTTCTATAATATTGTCACAGAAGCTTGTATATGAAGGACTTAAGAAACTAAAATTCCAATTTGCAGTGGTATTTTACTTATGGATAGCAGAATCTGTCCTAGCAAATGCACATCATTTCAAAAGATTATCCAGGTATAATCAGAGCCACTCCACACAGCACTACAGGTTGCTGCTTCTGCTTGGTTGCTGCACTGATAGTTAGCATGTGGCACTTGAGAGTTTTAATTAGGTTGGAAATTAATTATGAAGCTTTATTCTGAAGGTGATAAATTGTGTTGCAGATTCAGATGGTGAAACAGGAACACAAATTAAAATTTGTCTCTGGCTTTGTGCAATTCACTTTAGAATCATAAATATTATGGATGGGTAATTAGCTTTTTGTTGTTTTATTTAAAACTGGCTAATTTTTTGTGTGTTACCTATTTAACTTAAACTAATCTAACATGCTAGAGAGAATTTCAATGATATAAATTAGGGCTACCATACATCTGGGTTTTCCCAGACATGTCCTCTTTTTTGGTCCCCTGTCCTCTGTCCAGGAGGGTTTTTAAAATGCAAGCAAATGTCCAGGTTTTTGCTCTGCCTCTGCCTTTCACCAGCACTTGTGGCTTGGCTGCTTGGGGCTGGGGGCAGTGGGAGAAGGTGATTGGCTGTCAGGGATCACATGCTCTGAGCACAGACCCTGGTAGCTGCTGGCTGGTGAGAGAGAGAAAGAAAGAGCTGCATGGGCAGCAGGGCTTAGGGGCAGGGGGCTGCGGGTTGGGAGTGAGGGGCACCAGCAGGGCTGGAGGGCTATGGCTTAGGAATGAGGGGCAGAGGCAGGGCACAAGCATATTCACGCCCCTGCCACCTCCCAATCATACCCTCGTCTCCTCACCTTCCTCCCCCTCCCCGCCAGCTTTGCCTTACAGGTGTCCTGTTTTTTGATACTGGAAATATGGTCACCCTGTATTCCTATAGTCCAGCCCAGGGGTGACCAACCTGCACCACATGGGTCACAAGTGGCACAGGCAGCTGCAGTATATGGCATGCAAGCCCCAGGCACTAAATAAAGGGATATACTAGAACAGAGGCAAGAGTGACACAAGCCTTGGGGCCTATGGAGTGAAGCCTGGGTACAGGGGGTAAGGAGGGACAGGACACTGCTTTGAAGAAGGTGTCATGTGTCAGTACTAAGAGCCAGATTACCCCTTCCCTGGCCTTCAGCCACCACTGAATTCATGGTTTTGGATGAACATTAAAAATTCTAATTAAATAAATTGTATAGCCTTATTTCAGATCAGTGAAGAAGACAAAATATTAGGGTTTTAATAGTAAGTGTTTTGTATTATGAATAAATACATATTTGAACAATGGGCTCTATCTCCTTGTGTTCATCACAGGATGCAAGAGTTTATTTACAATAGTTCATAATACATCAATAATTATCTGACTCCACTATTACATATAGACATAATAAAATGCTGAAGTGAAGACAATTAAAAAAATTCAGCTTGAGAAAAAAGCCTGAAATATAACAATTTGATTCAAAAACAATTCCTTCAATTTGACCTGAAAGAATGTGATTTATGCATGTATAAATACATACATGCAAAGAGTTACAATATACAAAAATATATTAATAGACATGTATAGAAAATATAGATATGTTATTTCAAACCAACTGTCTGTTCTATTCAATCAAATAGGTCAAAATAGCCATTTTAAAGGATGTCTATTGTACAAATGCATATATATATAATATGCCATTTTAACCTTTATATCAGATATATAGATATATGCTATTGTATATAAATATATGCATTTGTACAACTGTTGTACTATATATAAATAAATAAATAAATATATTGCACAACTATATATGATATATGCTATTGTTTACCTTTATAGCACCTTTTACCACAATAGCAATGATTACATATTGCCATATATATGTGTATGTGTGTGTGTCTTATTGTGTGTGTATACACACACACGGCAATGTGTAATCATTGCTATTGTTTACCTTTATATATGCTATTATATACATTTATATCACACATAGAGTTGAAGTTATTTTTTTCTTTTACACCCTCTCAAAGAGCAAGGGAAAGCAATGCAAAGGTTTATTTTCCTTGTGTGTATGACAATTATTTGTATGGGAGGTTTTTTCTTACTTTTTTATTATGGAAGTACATTAATAGGAATAAAACCTTGCAAAGTTGATGAATGCCTCAAAAGAACAAGAGAACCATGTATAATTTACCAAAAGAAAATTTTAATTAAACTAAAGAAAGTACATTTGATCTGATACCCCACAACTGCATATCAAATCCTATGTTGATATAATTAGATCTTTTTTGTTAAAAATACTCTAGATGACTGTAATAATGCTTATCATTATATTTCACAATGATTGCAAGAGATAATCATTTTAATTCATGCAAGCTGTAAACAGATCTCACGTGCTAATTACAAATGACTTTATTAGCTTTTCAAAACCAAAACTGCCCTTTGAAATGGGTTTGTGCAGCTTCTAGCACAATAGGGCCCCAATCCTGCTTGGGAGGTTTGGTACTACCACTCCACAAATTCTATTATTTATTTTGTTTTCCACATTAGAGTCATCTATATCATTCAGAACTCTATATTTCCATTACCATGAAGCGGTGGGAAACCAGTATGTTTACAGTGTTTTTGTCTCATCCTAAGAGCATCACTCAAAACTAAGAACTGGTTGAAAGGAAGCTGCACTTATTCCCTTTAGGATTAAAGCAGGAATACCCATGATTGTTCTCATCTAGATTATGGAAAAATTGTCTCTGTACAGAGTATGGCATACACCCTGAAACGTATTCCTGTTTGTATTCATTAGTTATACTGATATGCTCTGGCATTAGTCAGTCATGATGTTTTAGTAATGCATGATAATTACAACTTTTTGCTTTCTATTTGGTTTCCAGATAGAACTCAAGAGACAATATAGTTAAAATACGTACTGTTCTCTCCACTTTTAAGGCTGCAAATAGAAACTAACTTAGGTCATTATATTGAATGGTATGCTGCCGAGTTGCAGCTGTCTTCTGTTCCAACAAAAGGCACATTGGTAAATAGAGTGATTGGACTTTTTCTCAAGCACCAGAAAAGTAGAGGAAAAGAGGAATGATTGCATGACAGCATAGGCTGCTTTCTTAACAGCATTTCTACTATCTGCAGCAAATCAGCTTTTCAGACTAATGTTATGAGATAGATAAATTGTGCATTATTGCTGTCAGGGGTGGATATGAAAGAAATGGATGACAAATTATGTGCTTTTTACTTGGCAGTGAGGAAATGGAGGTAAGTAAATTTTGCACCTAGACAAAATGTGTGGTCTTGAAATTAACACACCCAGCAGGGATGTTCATAAACAGTTTCTTGTAGATTCTCAGGAGCACCCAAAACTCCAAGAACCATCGGTAATCTACTAACAGAGTTGAATTCTAACTACCTGAGGGAATATATGTTAATGAGTAGCATTCATCATGAGGAAATAATCTGCTATTCTCCAATTAATGAAAAGGTAGAATGAGTAAAATGACCAATGATTTCTATAGTTGGACTAGTGAATACATATTTGAGCTGTTTTAGAAGCTGTTATGGAAGACCTGCCTTTGTACATGACAAAAAGAGATCTATAGTGCATCAGGTACAAGTTTAATGTTTTCACAGCCTTGAATCTAATTGTGAACCATCCAAAAAAGCTTAGGTCTGTGAGGGTTCATTGGTGTGCCAGAAGTGAAAAGTAGCTGTGCTGAAAATATACTATTATGAGTTTTAGTAAGTTGAAGGGGGAAGAATACATTTCAAAAACACTCATACAGTCTCCAAGTAAATGTTGAGGAAAGTAGGAAGAGTTAGAAGTCATAGGAGTAATGGGCTTGAAGAAAAATAAGAATAAGCATAGGTAGATCCAGTATTTTGTAGAGGGGAGTGCAGGAGCACTGACAAGTGATGCAGAGGTGGCTGCACCCTCTGCTCCCAACCTCCCTGCATTACTAAGGTAGACAAACCATGCCATAGGATCAGTAGCCATACCATGAACTTTTGGGGTGTTTATGGATATTACATTTTTCTAGGATTATGTAGTCATGGCTGTAGTCTGAATATTATGGATGGGTAATTACCTTTTTGATGTTTTATTTAAAATTGGCTAATGTTTGTGTATTACCTATTTAACTTAGACTAGTCTAACATGCAAGAGAGAATTTCAAAGATATAAATTAGGGTTACCATACATCTGAGTTTTCCTGGATGTGTCCTTTTTTTCGTTCCCTGTCCTTGGTCCAGGAGGGTTTTTAAAATGCAAGCAAATGCCTGGGTTTTTTGCTCTGCCTCTGCTTTTCACCAGCACTTGTGGCTTGGCTGCTTAGGGCTGGGGGCAGTGGGGGAAGGTGATTGGCTGTCAGGGGATCACGTGCTCTGAGCACGGACCCTGACAGCTACTGGCTGCTGAACAGACTACAGCCATCACTATATACACCTGAAAGTCTGTAGTCTGAATTAAAATTGGCTCCAGTCTGAATTAACTAATCCTCATTAAATGAGGTTTAAAGTCAACGCAGACTAGGGCAGCCCAAATTAGGCAAGTTAAACTGTACTAATTATTAAGTATATACAGCATTGCTTTTAGCAAAAACAGTCCTTAGGAACTCAGATAAACAGACAACACTGCAAATATCAATTCCCTCAAGGGAAACTCATTTAGGTTTTTGCAACATAACAGAGCCTATCCAGCAAAAAGTAACAGCTTTACAAAGTCAAATTTGCCAACACCAGGACTAAGTATCAGGTCAATTGCACAGCACTTGAGATAACTGGAACAATATAGAAGTGCTTACACAGGCTTATTATCATCTCCTAATTACTTCCAACAGCATAAACTCACACACAGATGCTGAGAATTGGGTTTGTTAAGGGTCTGTCAATGATTGTCTCTTAAGCCTTCACTGAAATTGAAATTTGATACGAACTGTGTGATGCGAATTAGTTTAGAAAACATGAAGCATGTCTACAAATAGCCTCTAATTCCTAAAGCAGGTAAGTATCTTGCCACCCTTTCCTCACCAGTACTTCCTCTCCTGTCGCACTCCCTGCTGAGCCCACCCTACTGCCAACGTCACAAACGGTGACCTGGAGGAGGTGGAGCTCTAGAGCCACTCTTTCCCTACTCTACTTAGGGAACTGGGATCAGCTGGAGACAGCAGTAGTGGCAGTGGACAGGTTTCCCTTCCCCAAACATACTCCAAGGCTGGCAGGGACTACGTGAGAGGTCTGGGCAGAGATGGGGATCCCATTTGCCACTACCTGTCCACAGCTGAGCCCAGCTCCCTACATAGCCCATATGGAGCAGGACAAGAGTGGTTTTGGAGCTTCCTTCACCCCACAGTTAGTTAGGGGCAGTGTTAGCAGCAGCAACAGCTGAGGGAGGGGATGAATGAAAGTGGGGGACATGCCACTGAGCATGGAAGGAAAGGTAGCAAAGGAATTATTACCAAGTTCTGGGACTGAAAAAGCTCCCCAGCTGCTGCTGTTTGTGCATGGTCCAAAAGGTGAGGGTGTGCAACTGTGCTACTGCACGCACCCTGGATCCATCCCTGTGGATAAGGAATTGAGGAGGAAAGACAGTGTGGAAGAGTAGACAATAGGACTGCAACAGAGGGAGAATAGAGAACAGGTAAAATGATATGCAGAGATTCAGACCATCTGTGTAGAATGCAATCTGATGCCTAGGATCATTTTGATTCAGGCTGTACGAAGCAGCATGTCACATGTAATAACTACCACAGAGTAGTAAGCTGTCATGGAGGAAGTGCATCAGAATTGTTGCTATAAAGCAACACACCAGAAAGTTACACAGAGTTCTAAAAAAAAAGGTGTTCCAACATTACTGTTGTGGAGGCAGAACAATAGCTATCTTGGGGGGAAAAACAAATATCCATGTGTACATGTGAGTGTGGAAAGGAGTGGTTTGCAACCAATGACATGTATATACTGGAGTCAAAGGTGTGATTACAGGTTATGTACATGTATCTGAGTTAGCTTGAAACTATAGCGTAAGTTCCAGTGGCACTGTAGCTTTAACAGTTTGTAGCTCAGTAGTAGTAGTAGGCAACAGTTGATTCTTCTGGATCATGGTGTATGTCTAAGAAGTCACCAGGACCTTCAGTACTTATGCCCAGGCAGGAGTATGGAGGAGTGGAGGCTGCCCTGATATAGCTCAGTGTAGGCTGCAAAATCTCACTGGAAATCTGGGTAAATATTCAGGCAGCTCACCTACTCTCAGCTCTGGGCTGCTATACTATTTTCAGTATTCAAACTAGCTAGTGTAAAACTAACTCAAGCATGGTAACACAAGCTGCAGCCATGAGTCAAATTGTGGTATGTATTTTTCCCATGGGAGTGGCAAGGTCTGAAAGGAAGCTGTGTTTAAATAATACAAAATGTGGTAGCACTCACCAGACCAAGAACTTTGTCCTTGAAAAATTAGAAGTTAATTGTAAATAACAATAGAGTTGATTTCTACTAAGAATGACAAATTATCATTTGGGCCACTGCCTGCCAGGGCTGGCCAGCCAAAGAAGCAGATAATTTTTTTTCCTGATTTTTCCCATCTGAATCAAACAGCTTAGCAAAAACATAATCCATCTCCCTCCCTGAGTAAAATGGTTTTGGTTGACATCCTGACTATCTAAAACAGGTGCAACATATGAGAGATGCATAGGATTGGGGTTTATGTAAGGGCATGTCTACATGAGATGTTTACTGTGGAGTAGACTAATTAGCTCCACCATAAATATCTTGCATCTACATGTGTGGCCCTGTTAGGATTAGGCTGCAGGAAATTAATTAAATAAAAGTCAATACAAGTACTACCCGGCTGTGAGTTCTTTTCTGCACAGCAGTGCATGTGTAGATGCTGACTCAGCTGGCTGGGGCACAAGAGTACTTCAGTGTGGGGATAGCCTGCTGGCTAGTCCTTTACTGGAATACCTTCCTGCTTGAACCAGTCTCTCTGCAGCACACCGAGCTGGGTTGGAGCAGCCCTAGGCTGGTAGGCTGACTCCCTGGGCTCCCTGCCAGCTGGGGCTGCTTTGACTTGGCTCAATGTGCTGCAGTCCCAAGCACATATTCAAACTGCACTCCTAAGAGCAATAAACTCTGGCACAATATGCGTTTGAGTTTATTGTTGCATGCTAATAGCATGTGTAGATGTGCCTTAGAATAGATAGTAGACCTGGATGAAAGCATTAGAATGAGTTGCTGTCATAGGTAACACAACTATTCAATTCCCAAATTGGAATAAAAGCAAAAATATTCAAAATTTCTGATGAAATTTCCCATTTTGAGCTGATTAAAACATTGTATTCTGATAAAAAATATATTTGCTCTGATTTACCTTTTAACATTTTTATATTATAGAAAATCTTATGATTCTTACAGTCATTTCAAAGTAGAAAATCAAAAGATCAACAATTGACAACATTCAAGTGCTGATTCATGAGCTCAGAATGAAAGGTGCATTTCATTGTATTCAACATTTGAGGTAAGAATTTCTGACACCTCTAGATAAATCAATTTGGGGAAAAACTACATCACCATTAACAGGCACGTTATTCATTTATCTAACCCCTAATATTATGCCTGAGAGAATCTTCCATTATTTCCTTCATGGCCGCAAAATGACAGCTTCATTTCTTTATTTCTGAAATGTAACCCTATAAAAATTAAGGGAAAACAAATCCAACGTTTTTATGATAGCTCACTTAAATGCAAGAACCAATTGCTATTTTGAGCAATATAAAGCTTTGTAAGGATATGTGAACATTGAAAGTGTTGGGGCATGTGTAGACGTTACATTTAAATCAACCTAACTATAGTTAGATTGATCTAAATGCTAATATGTGCAGATGTTCAGGGATTTTAAATTGAGCAAAAAATGGTGGCTCTAATCTAAACTAATTCACCTGAGTAGGTGAACTAACATATCAGAAATGGGATAACCCAGTGCAGCAAATGTCTGCACACATTTGGAATGCAGCCCTAGGTAAGCCCAACCACTTGTCCCAGCCCTGCAGCTGTGTTCTTCCTACCTGCTCCTCTAACTGGTTCTTTGCAGTCCCTCAACCTCTCCCATGGTCCCACCAATCCTCTCTGAAGGCCTGCCAGCCACCACCCCCCAGTCCTGCCAACCCACCAACCCCTCCCCCTCCAGACCCACTTTACTTGCCTCTTCCTCCACCCTCCACCCAATGTTACTTATGTCAGCTTCCCAGCATGGCTCCTGGCACTAGCAAATGTCTGCACACACTGCTCCCAGTCTACAATTACATGGCTTAAAGACTGGGTACAGCAAACATTTGTACACACCCTCAGGGCTCAGCTCCTGAAGTTTTCCTTCCTTTCTCCCATTTTTTTCTGCTGCATCATTGCTTAGCCTCAGGTTGCAATGCCCCCATCTGTACAATTCCTCAACAATTCTTAAACAGATATCCCAAATCTCTCAACACATTTTCCTTTTTACTCCTGAAGACCTCATTTTCTTTGTATATTATTCTCAGTTCTCCTGCCACCCAACTGGACGCATCTTACTCTCCCTATTACCAAATCCCCATCCTCAGTAATATTGTTAAATGAGTCTGAGATCTGGTATAGCTCCTGCTAGGTTTTATTTGACTGCTGTATTCAAATCTTCAGTTCTCTGAAGCTTTCTAAAGTCAGAGGTATTCCAAAACTCCAGTGAGCATCAACCAGCACTTAGAGATTACCACCTGCTAAGATTTCCCTAGAGCTTTGACAATCTAGATACTTAGAAGTTTGACACCACTTCTATCTCTGAGTACCTCACAATCTTTAATTCACTTATGTTTACAATCCCTGGTGGGGTAGGAAAATGTTATTATACCCATAATATAGACTGGGTAGAAGAAAACTATGTAACCAAGCTCATACAGACAGTCTGCAGCATAGAAGAGAATTGTCAGATGAACCTCCCCATAGAAAGCAAGTTTTTACATGTACCCAAATAATTTAGACACTCTAACTCAGAAGGAGCTGATTCATTCAGTGAGACTATGCTGCCAAGAATGCATAGATATTTTAAATGTATTTACTAAAATAATATAAGTAACCTCTATTGTATTCAGCCTGAAACTTCCTAAAAAATATGAACACCTTTCATTTGAAACTACCTTAAAAACTGGAAAGGATTCAGTGCAAATCCAGTCTTTCTATCTGGGATTTATCAGTTTTGGCCCATTACATTCACACCCACTGAATTTCACTATGAACAAATCCTAATTCTTTTAAAATCTTTCAGAATCACTAGATATCATGCAGGTTCAACTTGGATCAAGTTCATTCAACATATCCGTGGCTCTTTTTGCAAACTTGTCCAAGAATCTAAATTAGTAAAGAAGTGATGTGACTAGTTTGAAATTTTACAGCCAACATGTGCACTATGCACATAATTCATGTTTAAATGCTCAGTGGCTGTGTCTACACAAGTAGACTGCACAGTACTCTACATACCGTCCCCGCATGTCTTTTTTTCAGAAACTACTGCGCAGTAGCAACATGTCACAGTTAGTGCCCACCAACCCTACTGCACGGTAGCAACAAGCTACTAGTAGCATCTCGTGTGGACACACCCAATATACAACAGAGCATTTCTCCTCCCTCCATTTCTATATATTTTACTGCTTATTACAATTTCCATATTAGAGCTGTTGCTTTTCAGACAATTTAATACAGACATACCCAGAGAAGGAGATCCAAAGGTGCACAAACAGATCAGTAGAAGCCTAACATTCATTTAACAAACTAGCAGCCACAGCTAAGTACTGAGACTAAATTTCAGAACTGCCGTTCACAGCAAGCACATGTAGAGCTAAGGTGAATTTTACTGCCCCAACTAAGATTTTGACTTAAATCTGCCACTGATAATATTCTACATTCATATAGTGTCTATCACCTTTTCATCCTAAAGGATTCCAAACTACTTTCAATAAAGCAGAACTGTGCGAACTGGTAGACAGAAAGGAACTTTTCAGGAAAAAGAAAACATAAGCGTAACCTTTGACACAACACAAATTTATTGAGCATTATTTTCCAAGCTGCTGGCTCAGAACTGGATAAACTGCATTCAGAGGCAATATCTACAAATTAAACCCTTAAATTTATATACATCCAAAATTACTGTTACTAAAAATCTTCAGTTTATATGAATTTGTACAATACTGAAATAAAAACTCTATATTTAAAGTTACGATACTCATAGGGATTCCAAAGGGAGGGGGAGGGAATCTACACATTATCACACTCCAAAAAATAAAGAAAAATCTTAATTCCTACCAATTCATTGTGTAAAGTATACTAATGCTGTACTATACAAAATTTACTTTCATTATATGTGCAATGCCTGTGGGAGTCAATCTGCATTTTAGAGTTGGTTGTTTGAAAAAAGTGGCCCCTTCAACTGTAAAGTTTAAAGAATGCCTAGTGAAGCATGAAGGGTGTCAGACAGAGACTCCTGTATCTTTTATTGGTTTGGAGGTACTTTCTTTTCTGTTGGTGCTGGAATTTTGTCACAGTTCCGTTCAGAATATGCCTAGGATATCTCCCAACAAGAATGGGAGATATCCTATTTTTAATTGTGATTAAAAATCTGTTTTGGATGCTATAAAACATATATAGACACTGCCCAGAGGAACTTCTGGTGAAACTGCTTGGATGTGGAATGTCACTGGTGACAACATGAGAGAAAGCCAGGCAACTAATTTCAGTTCCTAGTGTTGTAATTCCTTTAGAAGTTCACAGTTTTCCATTTTGGCACTGTTCAGTTATGGTCAAATATTTCTCAAATTACAGCAACATTCACTAAATCATCTATATATAGCTATAACTGTAGGAAGAGAATGTGGCCCCTAATTCTTTCTTTCATTTATAAGGCATGAAAGTGTACTTTCAACAAGCACGCCAGACATGAAAATTATTCCCCAAGGAAGTGAGGTATAGTAATGGGGGGTTCATTAACTGTCAGGAGTTGGTGAGCTGTACAAAGCAAAATATACTGAGTGGGCAAGCAGTCATCAAGAAATATTGAATAGCTACAAGGAACTTTACATCATGATTTCAAGACTATTAATCATATAGAGATAGATGCAATTTGCAGTTAAGCACAAATACAACATAGGTCTATACCAATCATGTTTGTACCCAATATAGCAAATAGGATGTTTATTTCTATTTAATACAACCAACCAGATACCACCACTCATCCTATTTATTTATTTCTTAAATTATATTTATTACAACATTACATTACATTGGATTGGATTGGATTATAGCATACATTGTATATGTTGTCTTTTTTGTAAAAATATATTTATTTTGGCTTCAAGAGTTTAAGTTTTTTCTATTTGGGGGCAAAAGAACAGGAGATGAATATGATTTTGAATAAACTAAACTATCACATCTTTTTTTCAAGTAAAGTTCTTGCAGAATGTACTACGTTAATACTGAAAAGATACGCAGTCTAACTGACAAAGCATGAAAGCCTGGAATCAGCATCAAGTAGTTTATTCTTAATGGATCTGGCATGTCATTCTATGGAAGGAAACCATGTGTGGTCTGCTAACACTGATCTAATTAATTTCTAATCAGAAGTCATGCCAATTGGTTGACACAAGTTCGGTCCAAAGCCAACTGTTTGTGGGCACATGCTTACTCATCTGCGTCTGAACATTTCTTGTCCCCTCAGGTAGATGAACAGAATGGCAGCTTTTTCATGTCTTGTGAATAGATGGATGGATGCTTGAATGAATAAATGTACAAATTCTTTTTCAGCATTTGCATAGTATAATAAACTTAATACGGTGCACCTACTGTTTTTTGTTTGTGTATAACTATCAATTATTTAAATTGCACATGTTATCCACACTGCAAATGTGCCCTGAGAAATTTCTGGCTTTGAATCCAAGGTAACAAGTATAGAGCTCCAATCTGAAGATTAATAAGGTACTATGAAGTAATCCAAAACTTCTGTTTCCTATAATTTTTACTAACTTAGCTTTCTAGACCCATGCAAAAATTTTTTTTAAATGTCCTACAATCAGTTTAGAAATTATCATGCTAAAGCTAAATCTATGATTTTTGTTTTCTATTGCCACCATAATGGCTAAGTTAATCAACCATGTGAGATGTTCTTTATCCAGCCTCTCTCTATTAACTTATATTGTTAACTTTCTGTAAAAGAACGTAAAAGGAGCTTATTAAATGCAACAAAAACTCAAACAACATAGAATAAATACAGAGGTACAATGCTCACAAAAGGATAAGATCCAAAACAATTTCCATCTTTTTAACTAATGAAAGCACTTTCTGCTTTTATAATGCACAGAAGTCTCATTAAATGTTACACTACATTAACAGTGACAGTTTTCTCTCCAAATACAATTAAATAAACACTTGCAGTGGCACTTTTTAACTTTATTGCCAATAGATCTGTCTTTACAACAAGACATATGCTTATATGCACTTTACCCTTCAATACTAAGATTGCAAAGCTGTTAAGGTTTCACAACTGTCTTAGTATATAACCTTTTTAAAAAGGGGGTTAATTTCGATATTGGGCTACCTAGATAATATTTCAATACCTCAAAATATGTGTAATTATAATTAGAGAATAACATAGGCCACATTATTAAGCCTTTGCATTGTGGAAATACATAATAAGAAAAAAATATACACACAGCTTGAAAGAACTAAACCAAAAGCACTATACTGATAGTAGCTACCTAAACCCACTGAGTTGTAAGCAAGTATAAACTGCTTAAGGAAGAATTAGGCTCTGTGTAGAAAAAGTATATACATCATTTAAAAATAAATAAACTACATAAAGACTAGGAATTTAATTCAATAAGCCCCTGATTTTAAGACACATTTAATTCCCAGTGGGTGCATCTGCATGTTCATTAATGTGCTGTAATTATAGCACATTAACTTATTACAGGTACTAACTTAATGCGCCATAATCGGTGCTACTGCACAGTAGCACCAGCATGCGCTTTTTTGTGACACTAACATGCAGTAGACTAATTGTACTATACATCAGCACAGTTTTGCCATGACACTCTAATGCACAGTAGAGTTATTCTATTGTGCATTTAGTGTCTCATGTAGATATGCCCAGTTAAGAATATCAGCTAAAGTCTTACTTAATTTTCCACCCACACACAGATTTAAAAATGTGTTTTAGTGATAATATGAAAGGAGGTAAGAAATAACAGAAATGCATCTGTGGTAGCTTTATCATTGCAACAGTTTTTAACACAGTATCACTAACTAACTGTTTCATTCTGCTGTTACAAAATGACCAGAGTGTTAAATTAAATTTGTAAAGATTTAAGTCTATTTCCTGAACTCACAAAATTATTGTGATTTAGCACAACAGCACTCTTTCTGCTTACTGGAAATAATGTGTTGTCTTCCAAACATGTTGCTGGATACTGCCTACTATGTCTGCCTAATGAAATGCTTTCCAAATGACCTAAGGCCAAGATTCACAGATATACATAGAGACAGGATATACTTGTCAGCTTTTATTTGCATATTAATGACACCAAGCATCAAGCATCAAGTGTAAATTTTACACTTACAAGAAGCACAAAAATTTGTATCTACATTTGTCACAGATTATTTCAATAATCAGAAAAATATGTCATGACTTAGGTTAGCATTTATTTTTTCTTAGGAATTCATGGTTTAATGTATATTGAGGGGTTTATTATTTAATTGATAAACTGGTTGTATTGTGTAGAAACATAGAATTTAAAGTTAACCCATTGGCAGATTTCTTCTTTAACATCAAAGAATTTATTCTCTTCAGCTTAGTGCTTACAAAAACCTGGGGTTGAATAGCTCTGGACAGCAGTAAGAATTCTGCAATCAAAAGAACAATAACAACAATTTTGGTTATAATCTGTTTTAAACTGTCTTTGTCATGCATGATTAACAATTGACATATTTAAAATGTAAACCTATCCTGAATGACTTTCTTTTCTTAAGTCTTACTGCTGTCCAAAGCAATTCTTTTGATTGCAGAAACAGTGCATTGCTGAATACTATGTTGATACAGCTGCTTTAAGACCCATTTATCAAGTTGATTAAGTTAATGTGGGTATATGCTATATGTGGAGGTACTATAAAATGAAATAGAGTATGTATTGAAGTACCAAATGGTAACTAAAAGACAAATAAAACACTGTCAGATATTACAGTCACTATTGCTTTGTGTAACTTGGCTACTTAAAACCTTTGAGGTCAGTTTCTTTTTCCTTTAGCTTAAACATTTTAAACCTGTGCTTGAATGCTAGGTATTTGCAGTTTTAAGCCATACCCTTCATATTTCTTTAATATAATTTTCCTCATGTGTGGACTGTGGAAGGTAAGAGAGCATACACGATCATCTTCAATTTACAACATGTCATATATATTCCACAGTGGCTGATATTGTTTAACCTTTTATCCTTTATATCTGGCTTAAAAGATAGAAAAAAGTCTGGCCTGAGGGGTTGCCAAGGGTAAATAAACACAATACTCAGAGCAAGGAGGATATTCAGCCAAAGCTAGCTTTAACATTGCTGTTCCTTTTAAAGATACACTACAAATCCTAGAGTAAAACTTTCCCTGCAAACTTTTGTTGTGCCTTTCTTTAAAAAAAATACTTATGAATACCATGGATAGACTTACCAAAAACTGAAGGCAGCAGGATTTTTGGTGCCCATCATAAAATAGTGTCTCTTCCTGCAGTGTGACTTTAAAATTTACAATGGTAATATACTGTACATATGACCACAGCAAGTAATTCCAATGAACCACAACAATAATACTCTCAACATTAAAAGGAGATTGTAATAGTAAGGCACATTAGGCCATAGCCTAGGGACAGAAATTACACATAAACTGGTATGAGTGTTTAAAGACTGTAACGGACCTATAACAGACTGGAAGTTCAGTTCACATAGACTGGTTTCAAAATGGCCAGACTCAGTTTAAGATAGACCTGGATAGATATAGTTTCAGATTTAATCAGTTTAGGATAAAGTGGGCTATCAAACTTCTGTGATAGATCCTCTCCAGACTCAGGTTGAAGTCCTCCTGCATCCTAGGATGCATTGCAAATTTCCTGCTAGCCACCCTCACAGGGTGGGCAGGCTAGCTTCTACCTGCGCTCTTCTGCCCCTAGGCTGTACAGAGCTGAGGCAGCAAAGCCCTTCTTTCCCCAGCCCTGTGTACTGCCTGTGTCTGCCATCTAAGCCATTGGGTTGGACAGCGGAAGCCCCTATCCCCACCTTGGCCCCACCCCACCCAACCAGAACCACTGGGTGGGCACCACAGGGACTTTCTCCCCTCCTCTTCTGACTGGTCCCAACTGGGGCTGCATTCCCCAGCCCCACTTCCCAAGAAATGTTATGGGAGGGTTAGGGTGGGGAGCAAAGCAGAGGCCCCCAAACCAGTCAGAACTGCTGTGGGGGCATCCCACAGGATTTTCTCCTCCCCCCCACTGCCAGGCCTGGCCAGGGCTGGAAAGCAGAGCCCCAGCCCCTGCCAGCTGTTAGGGGTGGGGGTAGGAAGGGAAAGTAGAAGCCCACAACCCTGCACTGGTCCTCCCCAACCAAGCCTGAACTGCTGGGGGTGTGCATCATGGAGGGTTTTCTCCCATCCCTGCTGACTAGCTTATCTTGAGCTGTGTTCCCAGCCCCTGCCAGCTGTTAGGGGTTAGGTAAGGGAAGGGGGAAGAAGCTCTCTCCTTGCCCCCTCCACCCTCAACCCATCCACTTCAGGGATGCACTGTGGAGGGCTTTCTCCCCTCCCCAGCTGATTGGCATGGCTGGCGAATGCAGCCTCTGCTGGGCCAGTCAGCAGGAGAGGGAAGAAAACCCTCTTGTGGCATGCCCCCCCAGAATTTCTGGCTGGGTTGGGGGGCAGGGGCCTCCACTTTCCCCTCATCCTATGCTCCCCCCTGCCCCTAACATCTGGCATGGGGTGGAGCTGGACTGGGCCAGTCAGCATGGAGAGGAGAAAGTCCCTGCAGTGCTTCTGGCTCTGGCTGGGTCAGGGGCGGGGGCAGAGCAGAGGCAGGAGCCACTACTTTCACCCCTTTTCGTCCCTGCCCTTAACAGCTGGCAGGGGGCAGAGCTGCATTCCCCAGCCCCAGCCAGGTCAGTCAGTGGGGGAAAGGAGAAAGTGCCCATGGTGTGGCTCCCCCACAGTGGTTCTGGCTGGGGGTTGAAACAGAGGCCTCCTCACACCCCCCTGCCCAGCTGCTGTGTGCAGCTGTGGCAGGGCAGGGCTAGGGATAGTTTCTCTGCTGGCTCTCCCCCTCCTTGTGTCTGGTAGCAATCAGTCATGGCTTGGTGAGTGATCAGCTAGGCTTAGGTGCCTTTGGCATTGTCTGGCACACTGGGAGCCATCCTTAGGCCCCCCACTACTCCCTACCACCAACAGAAGAATGCGTGCTCTGTTCATTCCCAAGCTATTTTTTGCACGTTAAAGAAACCTGAGAAAATTTGACAGATTGTACCTGAAGCTTTTGATTGTCTTTACTTAGCAATAGTGCTTTTAACTACCTGTGAACATATGCCAAGTCAAATTGTTTTGTTCTATAATAAGAAGCCAGTGCAATGCCAGTAATCATGCAACTGAGGGTATTGCAAACAGGGTTCTCTTTCCTTTCTTGAATGAGTAGAGAAATGTCAGATGTTCATAGATAGACTTCTCAGTATAGTTACATGCAAACAGTGATATCAGGGGAGAGATGACTTAAAAACAGTCAGTTTCTCCCCACTGGTTTCCAAAAGAATGCACATCTTGCCAACTTAAAAGAATGCTGTCAGAATTAGGAAGATATGGTGCTGATAGCCCTAGAAAGCATCACTATTCATTAGCTGAAGTTTATATTTGGCTAGCCATCTGACCTCATATGTCACATTTGCTAATATCATATATTTTGTTTTATAGGTGCTTCTTAATGATGACAGGACAGTCCTACAAGACTATTCATACCTGTCAAAATAAAGAAATAAAATATTCAGAATTTATTCTCCCTCTAATCTGCTGCTTTCTATGTCAACAGCCACTAATATCTTTTGAGATACAAATCAATCTCTGTAAGAAAAAATGTATCTTACATCATTTGGAAGTACCTTTTGGTAGCTTAAATAAGAGGGGAGGAAGGGTTGTTGCATCCAGGTCCCACTAGCTGAGAGATTTGTGGATGTGACATAGTAATGCAAAGACAGGACAATTCAAGACTCCAGCCTGGAGTTTTACATGACAAAAATTAGAGAAGTAATTATTTTCTTTGAATTCCTCTTTTGTCATGTTTTGTTGCAGAGGCAAATGTTTTTAAGGAAGGATTTAGTGACTGATCCTGCCAATCATTCCTCGCTAAGTAGTCCTTACTTCTGGAAGTAGCTTAATTGAAAATCACAGGGCATCTTCATTTCATCTTTCATTTCAGGTAGGCAAATTAATATGTGGAATGAAAATAAAACCCTGAAAAGGATATGTGAAATAAAAAGAACAGGAAAAGTCTCTTTTACAACATACTGTAAATATACATTCAGCCCAACACTGATCTCTTTCATTGCCTCACACAAAGGCAAAAGAAAAAGGAGAAAGAACAGCTAACAGCAGCCTCCACTCTAAACTGCTGCTCCCTTCTACAAAAGACAGATATGTACGCATATTGTATTTGTCCACATAAATCCCATGAAGGGACATGATTTAAATTGAAATAATTTTTTTCTTCCCTATTCACCAGTTATTTGCATACGCCTGCCAAAATCTAGAGCACATCAGGAGACACATTTGTTGACTGCAGTATACTCATTGTATTTGCTGGAGTAAAAAATGCACATAAGCCTCCTTAGATGAGCAGTCAATAGGGAACTGTCTCCTTTCATGTGATTTTACATATCGTTCAGCTAACTGAGAGGCTTAAATGCAGTATCTAGCATGAGATATGTGTGTATGTGTGTTGGCACAGTCAAAACTAGAATATTCATTACCTTCAATCATATGCTATTATTTAATTTATATTAAATAAGTAATCCATATGTGATGCTCTGTAAATGAAATGTTCTTTATTATAGTCAATTGATTCAGAACAACACATAAGAGAATACAAAACAAAACTTCATACAAAACCTAAGTGGAAGATTTGGTGTTGTGCAGCATTTGGCATTTTGGTTAATAAACTGAAAATGTATCACAGCTGACAGCCAAGGTGGCATGGTACATACTAAACCCACCCATCCACCCTTTTTTGGACAAGCAACATTTTTACATCAGTTACCCTGTAACATCTAGGTAGCTACATTCTGTTAATGCAAGTTAATCATTAAAAAAAAAGGCTCTCCTCTAGTCACAGTTTGAGCACTAAATGTTGCATAAGGGTCAAGCTTGTGGGGCTTGATTACTTGTTTTTGTTGTAAAATTCCAAAATAAGTAGTGCAAGGAATACAGAACACTGTGATAGACATATTTTTTTAGTTATTTGATATTATGTGTCATATGATCTTAGTTGAAAAATGTCCTGGAATTAGTTTGGATAGTAATTCATGTAAGTAAAATGTACCAACATTACTGCGAAGTTGAAGATAAATGGCAAGGTATCAGTTTAGAAGAGATGTTTCTGCCGCAATGATTGGCATTATTCCCCTTTTTATATCATGAAAGAGAAAATAAATGTCATGCCAGCAAAACTCACAGATGATGCTAAGGGGCAAATTCTAGCCCCTTATGCTTAATAGGAAGTATTTTCTACCATTGATGAGGCAGCATACAGCAGAATACAGCCACAAGTTGGGAAAAAAATTCCAAATGTAGGGAAGGGAGAAAGCTACTACAAATGGAATTCAAGAAATTAAAAATAGATACAGCAAACAAAAGGAGATTGATCTTGGAAAAGATGTACATTAGTTAGTGCCTCTGGGAAGAGTAGTTACATACATACATACTCAAAGCAGTGAACAATCAAACAGTAATTCTAACAGAGCTATGTGGATAAAAGTGAACATTAGGCATGATTTTGCAATGTATTATGGCAGCAAAATTGGTTAGTGCAATTTTGCATTGTATGCGCAAAGGCTTCTTGCTACAGGAAAAGAGATAATAGTCCCTTCTCTGAACACCTTTCATGCAGTAGTGTAGTAGTATCATTGTAGTCATAACAGTCCAGGAAATCTGTGAAAAGCAGTTTGTTTAGTAATATCTGGGCGCATCTACACATGCAATTAATTCCCAGCGATAAACTCCAGTGTAGATCACACCAGAGTTTCTTGCTCCCAGGCAAGCTGTTTGAACGTGTACCTGGGACCTCAGCGTGTTGAGCCAGATCAAAGCAGACCCAGCTGGCGGGGAAGCCTGTAGCTAAACTGTATTGTTACAAGAGCATGTAGACATAACAGTTACATAATAACAGCTTATCTTGGTATAATTTGATATTGATACCATTGTTATATCTATGATACTCTTTCTATTATTTTTCTGTACAGCAGCTACAGAACTGCTGAGACATCAAAATTCACTGTGAGCCTCCATTTTGGCCTGGAAAAATTGCTAGGCAACTAGATTCAGTTTACTATGCATACTCAGAAGCAAACCAGAACAGCCATATACATGTCTAACTCCCACCTAAGCTCTGTTTCTGTCCAATTCCATTTGGAGAAATGCATACTTTCTGCATAAATCTCCATTTCCCTGAATGGAGGAAAAACACACAGAGCAAATACTTGGACCAAAAATAATTCATGCAGCATAGTGATACAAGACCCTATCAGCCTTTTCCTCACCAGACTTAAGGTTAGAGAACGTGTCCGAAGTGGGAGACCTGGGTCCCCCTGGCCCCACGTAGCGTGAGGCAACTTGAACCCATATCAACCCCTTTCTAGGAGGGTGTCCTAAACATCAGAACATTGGCTAGACCAGGTGAGGGTATTCATCCTCCTGTTGAAACTGGACTACTGAATGGAAAAACATCAAGAGTCATTGGGGGTGGAAAATGGAAAATGCATAATATGAACAAGAAACAAGGGTCACGGAGCAGGGATCCCTCCCTTTTAGAGGAACTTACATAGGCTTCAGTAGGCCACAGAATCATACTATATCTGCTCTTATTCTTGTCTCATGACTTATGTATTCCTTTCTGCCCAGAGGAGAAGCTTCAAGTTGAAGGATGGAGATTGTTCTCAGACCTGTCTAACCCAGGGGCTAACAATCTATGGCACATGGGCCAGATCCAAGCTTCAGTGGCATTTGTCAGTGGGGTGTGCTTTCTGTGGACAATCTACTTGTGCCACCATAGGGATGCATGCCATGCCTCTGTGAGGACAAGTGTGGACTTCAGAAACTTTTCCCATGATGCTGTGGAGACAAACAGTGGTGGTAGGGTCCTAGTGCTTAGTCTCTGACTGGGTGTAGGTTATTCTGGGCTGCAGTTGGAAAAGGTTTCCTACCCCTGGCCTGGCACATGTTGACAAGGAGGGCTGTTTCCTGGTTAGTGGGAGATGTGGGTTCAAACTGTCTTTGGCTGAATGTTGCCACAAGTCAGGTCTCCCACTTTCTAAGAAAAAGGTCAAAATGCTTTAATGAAATCAGCAGACCTCCTTGTTGAGGAAGATGTCTCCCCTCTAATTAAGCTGGATCTCAATGTGAGAGGAGCCAGAGGCATAGTGAGCTCCTGCAGCACCCTGGGCAGAATGCTGAGCTCTGGAGAATGAGGAGGGAAAGAGAAAGTCTTACCTGTCCCAGTTCTCTCTGCGCCCTGGTGACAGCAGAGGGCTGCTGCCACTATGGTAGCATGGGAACTGACTGTTACAGCTGAGGAGAGAGCTTGTTGCACACTGGCTACAGCAAGGGCTCTGGAACGCTGCCAGTCCAGAAGTCTTTGCTATGCAGGCACAGACCCATGCTGCCCAGCCATAGCAGCCAAGGCAATCCTACACCCTGTTGTACATGGAGAAGAGCAGAATAGCACTCCCCCAGGGTTTTTGCCATGGGAGACAAAGCTTTACTCCCCACCCTCTGCAGATATGCTTCCGTTCTGCAGGAACCTCATGCTGCAAGGTTCCAGTGTGTCTGCAGCAGGCCCTTGGTGCAGGCTCCCCAGTTGCTGCCCGTGATGCTCTGTCCTCACCCTGTAGCATATCTAGGGAGGCTGGAGAGCAGAGACATACCTCTGGTGGCAAAAGTCTGGGGGGCACCATTCTGCTCCCCCACCAGTGCTGTCTGGGCTCCTATGGCTGAATGGCATAGGACTGTCTGCATAGCAAAACTCTCATGGAGGGAGTGATTGTGACATCGACTATAACTCCCCCCACACCTAGGGAGGATGCCCTGCTTGTTGTACCTCCCCACCTCCATACCCCCCCACCAGTTACAATACTGATAGACGCAAGTAAGGCTGCTCATTTAGAGAATGGGAGAGTTATGCATCTCCTCAGGGCAGGATAGGCACAATGTAGGTCTTAAAGCATTAGCTATAACTGAAAGATCAAAAACCTATGATGTTAAAGAAACCATCCTCAACTGCCACAAGAAAGAATTATAATACAATTAAAGGAATTATTACTGTTTCTGTGATATACAAACACAGCTGCATTTATTCCACTGATGCTGCCACACAGGCATTCTACTGAAGCCTGAAAAATAAAAGGACTTTCTAGTCTTTTGAAATCCATTCATAATTCAACACTCACTTCACTGCCAAGAAAGAACATTTTTTTTTCTTGCAGAAGACAAAAGTACAAATAAAATTACATAAAAGCCTACAGTTTAAGGGCTCTAGTATTTTTACAAAACAGTCCAATTTCAGTTTATTTGTTGCAATATTAGTCGAAACTTTCAGCTTCTATATAATGGGAGCTCTGAAAACTTAGCACTTGTTTCCTTCTGTACTTGAATTTTTCTGTTTATTATGTGACCAATTGATTCACAACAGAGACAGTACTACAAAAGCAGAGAAAACATTTTATCCAAATTTCAGGCTGGTATAAAAATATCTTCACTGGCCGTACACACTGAACGTGAAAAGAGCTATTGGAAAAATGTGGGGCTATTCATGCCCCCATTCAAGCCAATGGCAAAAACTCCATTGATTTCAGTGGGATTAGGACTGAGCCTTTAACCCTTCCTACCCTCTCCCAGAAAGGCCCCCATTTTCCAGTATATCAGTACTCAGATATTACGGTGAAAATACAGATAGGCTGACAGACAGACATTGTTTTCTTTTGAAAAGCCACAATTTTTGCATATTGTAGCAAAGCAGCCTTAAAGATCATGGTTATGGAAGTTTGGAACAGTTCTCATGAGACTCCCCCAAATTCATAATAATACCTTGCATTTGAAGGGAATGATCATTTAGCAACCATGTAACTGGATCTGGTAAATTAAGATCAATCTCTTAAGAGTATGTCTGCATGTCACAATCTAACCCTACAGCTTCACTCAGATCTGTTCTCATTGTCTTAATAATATAAATCAAAGGACATTCACTAAAGCCAAGAAAATCAAGGCAATATAAGGTTGACTTCAGTGAGATCAGATAATGGCCAATTACACTGAAAGGTGAGATTACTTATACACTGTAAAAACAATATTGCAACATATATTGATGTTTTTCTATTGAATTTGTAAAGAAAAAATATGCTGAAATTTTCATATATAAAAATGGATCTGAAAAATAAATGATATGCTGGCTCAGCAATTGTTCTCCTTCATGGCATCAATTGGGATCCCTTGCTTTGACTGAACAGCTGCAGAAAAGGATGAAGAGGAACTGTGTGCCCAGCTTCTGAGCAAAAGGCCATCCAAACTGCCATCACATTGTCCTTGGAATTGCTTTGATCCATTTATAAGGGAACAACATTTAGAGTTCTCAACCAGGAGGGTTACAGAGCTGCAGATCCTTCAGGGAGAACATGAAGGAATCAGAAACATAGAAAAGTAGGGCTGGAAGGGACCTCCAGACATCATTTAGTCAACCTCCCCACCCCCATCATAGACATGATCATGTCTATCCAAAATGCCATATACAAGACTCTAACCTATTAGTAAAACTACACAGTCAACTCTGACACAATCATGAGACAAACCCTCTAAGCTGGTGCAGCTAAGGCAGGGGGACAATGACAGCTAAAGTCTTCCTGCTAAAAGGGTTATTAAAATACATTTGAGAGATCCAAGAAAGAGGGCCAGGCCCTCTACTACAGAGGAAGGTAACCCCCACCCCAGTCTGTACCAATCTGACCATGGAGTAAAATTGCTTCCTGATCCTCAATATGGCAATCGGTCTGACCCTGAGCAGAGGGGCAAGACCCTCTATGTAGGAACCCCTGGATTTCAGTCCCAGCAGGTGCACTGGCACACCCTAGTAAAAAATCTCCAGTTTTGGCTATAGCCAATATCCACTGCTTTCCAAGGAAGGTAAAAACAAACTAACAAACATACAAAAAATTCACACCACACAACCCTGACACACAAAGCGGCACAAGGAGGGAAAAAAGGAATCCTTCCCAGCCCCAACCAAAAAAGCCCAGAAGCATGGAAAGCAGTCACAGTAGAGCACAGGCATAATTACTCCTAGATCATCCATAACCAATACTTGTCCAACCTTTTCTTGAATACCTCCAATGATGGAGATTTCACAATGTCTCTGGGCAGTCTGTTCTACTACCTCACTAACAATTAAGAAGTTTTTCCTGATATCCAATCTAAATCTACTTTGTTGCAACTTCAAACCATTCGTCTACATCTCATTCTCTGCATCAAGAGAGAAAATTTGTTTTCAAGCTTCTTTACAGCAGCCCTTCAGATATTTGAAGACTCCTATCGCTTTGCCTCTCAAGCACCTTTTCTGCAAGCTGAACATGCTTATTTCCTTTAACATCTCATATGACTTGCCTTTCAAGCTCTTTATTATTTTTTATTCCTGCAGGGTGGCTTTGATTTAAATCAAATTTATTTAAATCATGATTTAAATCACTGGTCAGGAAGCCTTGATTTAATCATTGTTTTCTACAAAAAGCACATTTGATATCCTTTATTCATTTAACTTCTTGAAAATTTGCACTTTTAGAGAGAGGTAAAGGATTGACTTTGTGTACACAAACTTGCAGAGAGACAAGAAGGGTGATGGGCAGATAATCAGGTCTGTAATCTCTCAGCTCCATATACTGCTATTAAGGATGTTATCTCTGGAGACACAAATCCACAGTTTGAGAACTGAAACAAAGCACCACAGAGATGCTTAATGGGATATTCTAGCCTGAGCACTGAGTCCCATTGGGTAGAATGTTTTTCTTTAACCTTTAAGAATCTATAAAGTCTCTGGAAACCTCATAAGATTGGACCCCTAACATAGTCCATGACCTGTTGTGACCTATTTATAAAACTTTTCTAAGAACGTTACATGAATATATTGTCTCAAATAGTACATCAGTAGAAGTTATAATCCCTAGTCCATGATGATATCTTTGAGCTTTAACATATCTTAAACTAACACCATCTTTATATAGGTTTAAAAAAATATTTAAATTTTTTTTTAAAAATACAATTAAACCAAAAAAATCTGATTTTTATCCAACCTGGTCACCTGCCTCTGGACACTCTAACTTTTCTACATCATTTCTAGAATGTGGAGCCCAAAACTGCACACAATACTCCAGAGGAAGCTTAACCAGTCCTGAGTCAAGAGGCACTATCACCTCCCATGTCTTGCATTTAATGCTTTTGTTGATACAGCCCAAGACTGTATTAATTTTTGTGCAGCTACATCACATTTCAGATTCATATTGAGCCTATGATCCACCAAGACTCCTAGATCCTTTTCTGTACTGCTGCCATCCATCCAGGTGTCTCCCATATTGTATTAGAATTTTTTATTATTCTTCCCAAAGTGTAGCATTTTGAATTTGTTAGCATTGAATTTCATGATATTAGCTCAAGCCCACCTGTCCAATCTGTCAATATTGTGCTCCTATCATCAATGTGTTTATGATCCTTCTCAGTTACATGCCATCTACAAATTTGCTCAAGAAACTATCTATTCCAGCATCCAAATCATGTTGAACCATAAATAAGTTTAACAGCACTGGACCCAAGACAGGCCCCTGTGGGGCTGTACCTAAAACCCTGTGCCATTCTGACATGGATCCATTTATATGTACCCTTTGCTTCCAGTTATAGAGCCATTTGTCTCTCCACATTGTCAGTTTTTTTTAGACCACAGAGATTTTTTTCAAGGCAATGTGGGACTTTGCCAAAGGTCTTGCTGAAGTTCACTGCATTCCCTTCTTCCACTCAACTAGTCTTCTTCTTGAAGATGGAGATCAAGTTTGTTTGGCACAATTTGTTCTTAGTAAATCCATGTTGGCTGTTTGTGATTGGCCTTTCTTCCACCAGATGCTTGCAGATGGATTTATGGTATTATCCAATAATTTCCCAGATATCAAGATGAGAATAACTGATCTGTAGTTTCCCAGGTCCTCCTTTTTGCCTTTCTTAAACATTGGTCATTTTTCTAGTCCTCTGGTACTTTGCCTGTCTGTCACAACTTTGTAAATATTATTGCCAAGGTTTTTGAGCTCTCCTCTGCCAGTTGCTTCAGTACCTTTCTATGAAGTTCATCAGGCCCTGATGATTTGAATTCATTCAGACCTATCAAAAAGCCCTCCAACTTTCTTTTATTATCTCATCCCTCTGCTTGTCCCTTCCTTGTCCAAATAATGTTTGTTAGTTATTTGGTTGCAGCCAAATTTTTTGTGAAGACTGAGACAAAGTAGCTGTTGAGTAGCTCTGCATTTTTGCGTCTTCTAATAAGAGTTTACCTTGGCTATTCAACATTGGACCCACATCTTTCTTGGTCTTTCTTTTCTTGCCAACATACTTATAGAACCTTTTCTGGTTGCCCTTAACTTTCCTCACCAGGTGAAGTTCATTTTTGACCTTTGCCTTCCTTGTTTTGTCCCTGAAAGCTCTTGTTATTTCCTAGTATGCTTCCTTGGTTACCCACCCATCTTTCCATTGCCCATATGCATTCCTTTTTCATTTGATGCATTCTAGAATCCTAGGAAACTTACCATGAACTAAAAGAAAAATAAATGGGATTCTTATAAATGAACAAAGAAGGAAGTAAAACAAATCTCAGAGAAGATCATATGTTGTTATACTTATTTTCATATAGGTCACTGTTGTACATTGTGAAAAGTGATTCTTCATCTGACTTAAAACAGGTTGGAAAAAAAAGATCCATGTCTACTTTGTTAGCAAAATGAGTGCAACAAAACCTGCTTTACTGAACATCAAGGGGTTAGCAAATGTCAATTAGCTAGCAGAAATGGTTTTTAACTGAAAGTCAAACAAAGCTGCACTAAAAACCTTGGAGATTCTTTAAAATATATTATTGCAATAGGGGATTGCCTATTATAGGTACTCATTAGTGGTTTTGCAGCTTTACATTTATGAAGAAACACACTGGTAAAATGTAGGCTTCTTCATAATAGCAACTGTAAATATTTGTAAATATTTATTGCTTTCTCCCTTTCTATCTTGTAAGAATAAAATTCTCCTAAGCAATAAGATGAGCTTTAGGCATGCATCAAGGAGAGAATAAAAATCACTGCATCATAACATTTATTTTATTGTAATATCAATATTCAGTTTCATTTGTAATTACAAATTCAGCACATTCGCATGTCGCTAACGCTTTGCATATACAAATCATAATTCGTATTAATATAATATTAATTGGCATGTAATATACATCAGAGGTTATTAAACTGTAGAATCTTTTTACTGGTTAAATGCTAGATAATTAATACTCCCACACACCCTTTGAGAGAAGTGTTTAGAGATGAAGGAAGTGGAGTAAAGGAGAACAGTGACTTGTCAAGGATTACTGACTGCCTCTTTGCCTGACCCTAGAAAGGAGGTAGTCCCCTCTATCCTGTACTTAGGCTAATTGGGCCATGTCACTCACTAATAGAAGCTTGTTAGAACAATCATATAAAATTCAAACCATGTGAAATATGATAACATTTGTCTATACATATTCCTGAATACAATTCTGAAGGACAGTGATTGTATGGAGAAAAAATGAAGTGTATGGGGCTGATCTGGGGAGAAAAAGTTCTGTGTGTATCAGGGAAAATATAGTATATTCCTCTTTGCAATAAAGCCCTCCCTTGGTATTGGCTGCTGTTCTTTTTAATGTCTAGATCGCCAGTCTGGGAAAGGATTGCCCCACTACTTCATTCTCCTCCCATACTGGACCAGGAGGGGAGTAGAGCAATGTACAGGTACTTGCTCTAGCAAAAGAAACTCTCACAAGGGAGATCTTTGAATTGTTAACTTGGAAGATTTTTCTCCCAAAGAAGGGATGTTTTTTTCCAGGAAAAATTGAATGAACTCTGGTATGCTTCTAGTTTCTATTAGGACAGCGGTGATTCTCTTAGTAGAAACTGAACTCCTGTACATGGTCTTATGGTCTTTATTTTCCACCTTTACTCCAGGGCAACTCAACTTTTAGGAACAGGAGCAGAAGTGCTTTTTAGAGATGAAGAAATTGGAGGGAGTGCCATGCAACCAGTGCTTTCAATCCTTCTTCACCTATCAGTTACTTTTGGTGTACAACTGACTCTTTCGCTAAGTATATAGACAGTCAAAAACCCAAGCCTGAATTAATTCAGGCTTTGCAGATTAGTCTAAAATGCAAAGATTAAACTGAGAAACAACTGGACAGTTATTCACTTTTGATTCAGAAAATGCAGCCACATGCCTACAATGACTCAGGCCAGAAGCTGGGGGTGGGGAGGGGGAGAGGAGGCGCTAGAGTAGAGCTTTCTAGCACATAGCCAGCATGGACTGTGTGTTTGCTTCCTCTTCCTGCTGTCCCTCAAGTCTCTGGAATTTGCAGTCCAGAATTACAGCAGCAGGACTCTTCAGAGTTATTCATCACTTCCTCTTCCAGGTACCTCTGGGATCTGTAGTCCACAGTTGCAGCCAGCAGTAAGTTGTTAAAAAGCCAGTGCAGCTCTGTACTCAGGAGCAGGAAGTTTAACCCCTCCTTCCTGTCCCTAAACCCCAGTCAGAGTTTGCCTGGTGGCAGGCAGTCCCTGCTCCCTCCCCCACCCCCCAGCCCCAGTCCCTCCAACCCTTCTCTGCTGAAGCAGACAGCACAGCACAGCCCAGGGCTGGAAAGTATAAAGGGGACTGTGATTTAACTTGAACCAGGAAGGCGCTGGGACAGAAGTTTCATAAACTGGTTTGACCCAAATCAGTTAAGTCTGATACTACATTCAACCAGGTTTCTCTTAAACCAGTTTCAGTCATTTTGAAAGCCTGCCCAGGGAGAAGCCTGCCTGGGGAGAGCATCCCGTGCAATGTCCTTGCCACTTTCCTGCCACCTGGGACCACCAGGAAACAGACTGGCTTGCCTCTGGGGCAGCAGGAGGGAAGTCAGATTTGCTGGCAGCCAGAGAAAGTGGTAGGATGGTGAATGGCACCTGGGGAAGCACCTACCCACTAGCAGCCCATCCAAGTGGCCCTGGGGGGCTCAGCCACAATGAAAGGAAGGACTGGGGCCCCCTGCAGTTCAGGGACTGCTCAGCCCACCAGCTGGTAACCCCCCCAGCCATGGGAGATGCAGGCAGGCTCTGTGCAAAAAAAAAGGATTAGGTCCCTGTACTAGAAAATGGATGTTTCCTATCTGTTTGTATACTACCAAGCACAGATGAAGCCTTCAGGTTACTTGTAGTTTGCAGATGGTTTTGTAATAAAAACCGTCGTTAATTTTTTTTTAATTAATCAATTTCAGAGATTAAATTGCATGAGTGGATCTTCGGGATCCAGCTCAGTTCTTCCTGGAGTTTCATCTCTTTGAATTTTCAGATCTTCAAACATACTAACAATGTAAATTGTGCTTTTCCACATATATTATGCCAGTGATTCTTAAACTCATGAATACAAAGATTAGTAGCTTATTGCCCAGGATTTTAAAACAATACACTTGGTGAAATCCTAGGCAATAAAAACATTATCCTGAGTAAGTAGGGCACATTAAAAGCTACTTTTCCAAATTATAAGTGCATTTTGTTTCAGTTAGTTCATTCTAAAAAGTACTGGATGACAATATTTACTGTATAGCTTACCTTCTAATATGTGATGCTCTAGTGTGGTGTTGTCATCCTTTTGCTCCTTTTTTATTGTTTCACGTAATCCTGGCTATTAGGTCAGCATCCATTGCAGCAGTTTATATATTGGCTATTGTCCTTTTTAATGTTTTTGTGATTACTGGATTTGCTTTTGCTTTGTTACTATGCCAATAAATACTTGCTGATCAGTAAGAATGTGTAGCTCTAAGATTTAGCATTGAGAAAATTCCAGTATTTTAAAGATTGTATGTTCTCCCTGTGACATAATACTTTCTACAGTAAGTAACCTAACAAAGCAAAAAGTGCTTTAACACCTAAGAGTCATGGTGAAATGTGAGCCAAATTCTCCTCAGCATTAACTTATCAGACACCTTCCCTTCCTGTCCAGGGATGACTTAGGCCCTATGATATCCATATTGTATACTTCAGTCCATGGGCGATTTGTGCTGCCTTAGTCAGGGGGACAAATGCCCCCCCGCCCGACCAGTTGCACCGACCGGAGGGGGCAGTCCCCTGTGGGTGATCCTGCAGTCCAGGGGAGGGGTCCCCTGGGTGATCCTGCAACAGCTGATCTTTACCACTGATCCTTGCACTCACTGCAGCCACTTCCAAGAGTGGCTGTGGCCACTTCCAGGAGCAAGCACCAGCCAATCACTGTAGCCACTCCCAGAAGCAGCTGCAGCCACTCCCAGAAGCAGCTACAGTGATTGGCCAGTGCTTTCGGGGGGGGCACCAGCATTCCCACCTGCCCTCCCTGCCCATTGCCTAAGCGGTGAGTGTGGCCATCAAGGGGTTCACCACCAGTCTCAGGGGGTGCACATGCACCCCCATGTACCCCCTATGCATCACCACTGCTTTAATCAGATACAGCAATCCAGCCTGTAATCTAGACATCTAAATAACTACAGGAATCTGTAAAATTATAGGATAATATATTAAAATAATCTCTTAACAACATATAATTTCAAGCAACCGTAGAGCTTCAGGGAAAAAAGTAAGGGGAAGCACATTCAAATACCATTCTATTGATCTTATCTTTGTGACTTGTTCTAATGAAGGATTTAGGCACCTAGAAGTTTGCTTAAGTGCCCTGGAGTGGAATCCCAAACCAGGGAGAGTTAGGTGCCTCAGAATGGAAGCAAAATTAGCCACAACGCTGAGAAGAATACTGAAGTCAACTTGCCCAGCCAGAAGCCTCCTCGATTTAGGCATTAGGAAACACTGAAGACAGGGGTGCATCTGAAATTCTGCCCCTCCCTAAGCTCTTAAACACAGGGTTTCAAAGAAAGGCCTCCACCATCTGGAAACCATAACCCAGAACTTTTCCTATGCCACTCTGACAAAGAACTGAGCAGGACTCAAGCTTTTATTCAAAAGTACACTTGAAAAAGGAGGTGGCAGTAGTAGCAGTGTATTTCACATTAAACAATTATTAATGTAATCAGTAAAGCCCTGGAACTATATTCTCCTCCTCCACCCAAGTGCCCTAACTAATAGGCTCCTTCCTGTTTGCTCTCTTTCTGTCCCAAAGAATATTACATTATTTTCTACATTGTAACAGAAAGGGCAGAGAATACACCAGCCAAAGTAACCTGAAGGCACTATTTTATGGGTTTGAAACCCTTATCCTACCCTGTCACAAGCCTAGAAGGGAACTAAAAACAACACTCAAAGGAATGATGGGGTGGGGTAGACGCCACATTTTAAAGGACAGTGACAGCCACACCCCATTCACAGACTAACAAGCACATCTATTTGAAAATAATGGATGTAATAAAACAGACACATTAGCAGTGTTTTCCAGTATGTGAGCTAGGAATTGAGTTGCTGAGCTCAGTCAAGACTTGGGCACTTTTGGGCTTGTTCAAGGTGCAATTCTAAATACTTAGGAATTTCTTTTTTTATCTTCAAGAAAATATTTATGAAGTTTAGGTGCCTGCAGGACTAGGCAGTAGATCACGGAATCATAGGAAAGCGGGGCTGGAAAGAAACTTGCTCAGTCATCTATTCCAGTCATTTGCTCAAGGCAGGATCATCTCAGACTGTTCCAACCGAGATAGATCTGTCCAATCCTGCACTTGAAAATTTCCAGGGATGGAGAGTCCACAACTTCTGTAGGTAGCCTGATTCAATAGTTGACTATCTACATAGTCAGAAAGATCCTCCTAATCTCCAACCTAGATTTCCTCTACTGCTGCTTAAGACCATGGTTCTTAGTCCTGTCCCCATGACCATTTTTTTTTTCAGCCTTTCCTCATAAGCCTGCCTCCCAAGCCCATAATCATTTTTTCTTGCTCTGCACTGGACTCTTTCCAACCTGTCCACATCCTTCTTGAAGTACAGAGCCCAAAACTGGACACAGTACTCCAGGTACTCACCAGTGCTAAATAAGAGTGGAAGAATCAATTTTCTTGATTTGCAAGAGACGCTCTTTTGTTGTGCAACAAGATCACCCTCATTCTTTTTTACAACATGGTCACAGCTTATTTTCAGCTTAAAATCTACAGGTCCTTCTCTGAAGCTCCAGGTTCTTCTCTGAAGTACTGCAACCCAGACATTAATTTCCCACTCTGTATTTGTACATGCAGTTATTCTAAGTGCAGGACTTCACACCTGTCCTTACTGGGTTTCATCTGATTATGAATCACTTCTCCAATCTATCCAGGCCATACTGGATTCTAACCCTGCCCTCCAGTCTGCAACTCTACCCAACTTGGGTGTTGCACACAAATTGGCTAAGTGTACACTCAATCCCATAATCCAAATAATTAATAAAGATGTTGAACAACATTGGACCCAGGACAGACCCCTATGGAACCCTTCTTGATACCTTCTTCTAACCAGCCATTGAACCAGTAATAACTACTCTTTGAACAAGAAGATCTAATCAGTTATGTATGTACCTTATAGTACTTCATCTAGTCTGTATTTCTTTAACTTGTTAATAAGAATGTCATGCAAGACTGTCAAAAGCCATTCAAAAGTCAAGGCATATCATATCCACTACTCTCCCCCTATTCACAAAGCCCATCACCTCATTGTAAAAGGAAATCAGGTTAGGCATGACTGGAAAGGATTCACAGCAATTAAATGGCCTGAATATGATAGCTGATTTTTAGCTGGAATATGTGTGCCATTTAACTAGTTTGCAATTCAGCAAAGCCACGCCTAACTTTTTATGTGTATGTCAGTAAAGATCAATGAGTGCTAGATAGCACATAGGCAAGGGTGGGCTATACACTAGAAAATGTAGCTATTGAGCCTGCTTAGTTCATCCACCGGTTTGAATTCAATGTGCTTGTTAGCCTGTGAATTCTGCCTAAGGCTGTTTGGGACTCCATAACAAACCATTCCTGCACATAAATTCCTGGAGGGGCCCTATTCATAAGGCATATTCAGCATATACTAAGAAAAGGAAAGACACTAGTATTTAGCCCAGGGGTAGGCAATTATTTTGGGTGGAGCGCCATTTACTGAGTTCTGGCAAGCCATCGAGGGCTGCATGACAGGCAGCCTAAGGCAAATTAATATATATTTTTTTAATTTTTTAGGGCCCCGTGAAGTGAATGGAATGGCCTGGTAGGCCACATCTGGCCCGCGGGCCACATTTTGCCCACCCCTGCTTTAGCCCCACAGCCTAATGTTTAGGGCATTTGACCAGAACACAGGAGATCTGAGTACTAGGCCCTATTCAGCCACAGGGGCTTAAATCTGTTTTCCCATTTCCTTGGAATGAACTTAAGCTACCTGTTAAGGGCTACTCAGGGCTAAAAAAATCCTCTGTCCATCCAGCTGAACAAAAACCAGCAAGCTTCCTTAAGTAAAAATGCATGGAGCCAGAAAGAAAGCAAGTACCAGGAGCTGTGAAACAGCAACCAAGTGAAGTTGGCACCACCTGGGGAGAGAGGGAATTCTGTTATGGCCTCAGCTCCCAGTTCTGCATACATATTTTGCATTAAAGAGTCCTTGGATCAAATACATAAATACAAAGTTTTGCACCTGTGAACCTCATATTGTCAAAAACACCTAACTTGGGGCTACAAGATACTGTTGATATGCTGTCTGTCTAACTCCAGGAGAGGGGGTAGGTCCTAAACACCTCTTCCCTTTTCAGGACTTCCCAGTGGTTAGCCTATGATTCTCCTTACATAGTGAACTGTATGCTGTGAATCGTTTCCAGAATAAAAAGGCATCTGCACTCAAGTTAGACTCAGGATGTATAGTTTAATTGAGACACTGTACATCAATGCTATACCTAGACACCATAATAAGTGGCCTTGGTACTTACTTCTGTTCAGTGGTCAGTGAATAAAAATGACGACATTTCCTTTAATTCTTAAGTTATTTCAACTGACATCACCTTCTGACTTGTACATATTAACCATACCATATGTAGTATAGTCTACATAAACACAGTAGTCCAAAACCTGACCTAGTTTTAATTAGTTCACAGATTTCAAGGATCCCATATTTCTTTCCACCAAATGAGTACCTGGCCCTACCTTCAGATGTGAAGAATACCGTTTGATTTTCATGTGTGATAAACCTAGGATATTCTGCAGCTACTTTGAATCAGAGATCTCTACAAAAATTGTGCTGCGGTTGTTAGACTATCATAAGAAATTATTTCTTATAAAGCAAACACACTGAAGCAAATCTAGCCAGTATCCCCCAAATGGACTAAAATAATCTTATTCAAATTTAATTCCAGGGAATAAGTTATTGGTGGTAAACCCAAACTTTTTTTCTTTTGTCCTTGGTGAAAAGACCCTCCTGCACAAGACATTAAATTAAAGTAAAACCTAACTTTTGGCATCACATTTATTCTAAGAGGGAATGTCCTGAATCTATCTATTGTCTACTGAAAATGTTGTGAAATATGCAGTACTGAAAAATCTTCTCTCAAAGCTGGTATATATTTTAGTTTAAGGTCAAAGTAACACTGAGAAACAGCATCAAAATATGTAATGCAACCCCCAGATATGCCCTTGGTCATTAGTGGTAGACCAAAGAAGTCCTCTTTTATGCCTGAAGTCACCACAAAATCCTAGGACAATAATAAGTTCGGTTTTTCAGTCTTCCTCCATGACAACTGTCTAAATAATGTCTCAGCATTGTCATATTAACTGTTTTCCATATCAGCAGATGAAAACTTAAAAATGTTTAATTAACATACCCCACACCATTATAAATATGAAACCAAATGAGAAATGCTAGAGCAGTAAGTATTCTGTGTAATCCAATTAGCAATATGCTGCAATAGACTGGTATTTTGAAACATAATACCTAAACTCCATCCTTAACAGCATCCCTACAGACCTGTTTTCTGAAATGCCCAATTAATTGATTAGCATGTGCTAGACTAGTAGAAATTCAGACCACAGTATCTGGTCTTTAGAGAATATTGTACTTAACTCTGAATTCCAGTTGCATCTAATTTTAAACAAGCAAACAAACAAGTCACATTAAACCTTTTGAAAGGAAATAGTTCAAGATATTTATAATTATTTTAGACATGCTATTAAATATTGTAGTAATTAAATGTATTTGTTGTCAAATAGCTGGACAGAATGGAGGCAAAATCCATACAGTTAAAATTAACTGTCATTTTGTTTCCTTCCTCATTCCAAACATAGCACCTACATAACAGCTGAAAGAAATGAAAGCTAAGTTGGCTGCAACCAAAGTTATAAAACTGTCCTAATAAAACAAAGGTTATAAGCCAACATTGGTAATTTCCCTGGTGTAAAACCTAACAAAACACTGTGGATAGACCTCCAGTCCGCATCATGGGTAATTGGAAGTGATTTATCTTTAGGTCAAAACAGTGTTTTTCACAAGTTAGCACTGTGGTTGGGCTTTGCTGGGACTCTATCATCTTACTGCATTTTTAGACCCGTTTTTCATTTACACTTAAGCCTCTTTCCACCACTCTGGCCACGTAAAAGGATGTTAAAACAAGGAAGGATACAATTTCACCCCTTTTAAAATCCCACTAAGGGGAAAGTAAAGGGATCTCACTGTGAATAAAAATCAGAACCTTAATATCTTGGATGGGCTATCAAAATGAAAGAACTAAGGGTTTGTTCCTAGTGATTTATTTCTGTGGCCCTTACTCAAATCAAATTCCCAGTTAGGGGGAAAAGATCTTTAATAATATGTGTAAACGTATTTTTGAACTAAGATCTTACCTTTTGCAATACTGGTTTCATTTGATTGTATGGTTGGTTTTTTTTAATATTGAGAAAGCCATAATGTTTAATTAATTACAGTACATTAGAAATATTTGTTGTTATTTAAATTGGGTCACCATCACATTATGTGCTGTATATTAAGGTCCTGATTCAAGAAACCATTTTAACACAGTGATTTTTTTGAGTATAGGGACATATCTAGAGACAGAATATCCTTACCATGAAGAAGTTACCACTTAAATCATTTTAAAATAATTTTACTTTAAAAAATCATCAGAAGATCAATGGGAACCTTTTTCTTTTCATAAATCCCATACCACTTGAAGAAAAAATGCAGAGAAAACACCACTGTGATATTCTATGTACATTTTTATCACTTTCTAATAGGATCTGTTGCTACAAAATTAACTTCACATAGTTTTGGTCCCCCATACCTAAACATTTACACTTAGGCCTATAGATTGACTTTGTCTCTTTTGCAGGTATTTTCTTATGAATAAGACAAATATTCAACTCAGCTATGAATATTTAAAAGCAAGATATAGGAGTTAAATAGGCTTCAAACATCAGAGACCCTTCAAGTCACGGCATCCATATCAGAAAATGTGTGTTGCAATATTTTAACTAACAATGTATGGTTAGTTAAAACACTAACTGGACAGAGAAACAAGAATAAGCTACTGTTTGCTTTGGGAAAAAACAAAAGATGATGTGGATTTAAGAGCAAAAGAATTTCAGCCTCTCTTCTTGATAAGCAAAAAAAATCTACTCTTTAAAATGTTATTAACAAAAAATTAAAGGCATGTTCACTTTAAACATTAATGACTATAAAAACAGATTTCTGACACTATAAATATTGCTTGAAAGAGGCTCGGATCTAGTCTCTTTACACTATTACTGTTTTCTAGCTCCCTGTCAGAAACTCATTGGCACAGCTCATATAGGTATGTCAAAATCCAAGATCCATATAATAAACAACTAAAATTACAGTAATATATTATTGAACATTTTTCTCATGAAATAGAGGCCTATACTGATTTACAATGAGTCTCAAGGAAGATGTCTTCTTATTATAAGAAATTAAATGCATTCCTGTGGGCTTTGCTTGAACAATGCTGGCTAAAATAAGCCTTCGGCACTGATTTTCAAATACTGAAGGGGGTGGGGGGAACCCTACCATAGGTGTCAACTTCAGAGGAAGCTTTGCTTCTTAATATTTCTCATGACCATTAAATATGAATGAAATAACTTGATATGCTATGATAACAATTATTGTTTCAGATGGCCTTTTAAGAGAAAATCATCATGCACAAAGGATGTTGTCAAAAGAATTTTAATGAAATGTAAGGCAAGAAGATTATGGCACCAGGCTGTAGCAGAGCTGTAACTGCAAGCTTGTAAGTATGGTCATAATCTTAGTCTTCTGATTTCACTGATGTTTTCTTTATGGTATAATGTTGTCTATGTACACCTCAACAACAGAGAATTCTTTCAGGGGAGAACTGACTAATAGATCAGCTTTTATTTTTAATACTGGGGATTTGTCTAGAGTAGATTATATATTTGATTATCTATTGCAGGCAGTTGGGAGACAGACTTTAAACAATAGTACCTGATTTTGTTGATCCTTAATGTGGTTATAAAAAGTGAAATGTAACTGCATACAAATAACTTTATACAGTTGGTCCCATGTATGTATTTAGAGACATCTGCTCACCTTGGTGACTTTTTTCCTTATGTTAGCCCTATATAACTGATACAGCTAAAAAGTGAGACCGATTCTTTCCTTCTTGAGACACGCCAACCAAAAAGTGTTTATTATACTCCTAACAGTTACATTTGTGTAAATGCCCTATAGACATTAGGACCGCACTGGTGTCACTAAGGACAATGGATACGCAGCTCAAAGTTTAATTTGGCAAGCAGAATCTTTTCAACTGGCTATGTGATAAGTCAGTAGGAATAAAGCTTTTCAGATCCTGTGCTGAACTATCTAAAAGAAAAAATAAAGAAAGGAATATCTTTTCTATTGTAAACTGAAGGTATTTGAAATGGAATGGATGAAATACAATAAACATGGAACTATACCACTTTGAGAGAGTCAGTCTTTACATCAAAACCACATTATGGTGTGTCTCTTCTTTTTTTTTTAGGGATTATATCCCTGCTTTGGTCAGCATTCTGAGTGGAAACAGAAACTAAACTGAGTACCTGGCCTATTACAGGAATCCAACTCAGCCGAAGAAGGATTCCACTGCAATGTAAGGCACACTTTGCTACCCCTGTAAACTGCAACATCATGTGCCCCATGCTAGTGCTCTTACTGACTATAACACTCATTCTATCCAGATGTGGAATTAGATGTATTATACTTCCTTAGGGATGTGGTGCTAGGTATTACTATTATTTAGCCTTGTCTCCTAACTCTTTCATGATTTTTATGGAAAATTCCTGTTTTGCTCCTTTCTCAAGGGGCACAGGTTGTCCACTGATTCTCCTCTATCATCCTTCCCTTTCTCCTCTCCTCTCAGAGGACCCCTCCGTCCCCCCACCACACACACACCCCTCATTGCAACCCTGCTAAGCACACAAAAGGATTCATCCATTAGCATACAATGTCAATAAAACTGAACTCTTATGTCTACAAATGTACACTATAATTGTAACTGTTCATCACCGGAGGATGCCACTATAGGTAGTCCTGTTAAGTCAATTAAACTAAATACAGGCAAGTAATTCAGAGACGTTCTGAGTGTTAGCTGTGATGTGCTTCCTTTCAAAGTCCATTCTGCTCCAGTCATTGTAAGATGAATAAGGTGTAGCTGCTGCCTATGCACATGAAGTGAAACCAAAAAATTCAGTGCCAAAACATGACAAAATCTTAAAATGAAGAATTCTGTGTTGTCTACCTCTAGAAGGAGACTTTCCTGGGGCTTGCGCTTTTGCTGGATTGGCGTGCAGATTCTCAGAATAAATGTAAAATTTTGGCTCCTGATAGGTACTGCCTCTAACACAGAGACAGAGAATCCAGCCTTCTTGAGTGACCTAATCTACCCCAGCCTATTTTCCATTAATGCTTCCCACCATTCCAATAAGTACTATAAGAAGTTTAACTGTTCCTTAAACGTATCATACAGTATAAAGCAGATGGTGGTGTCTGCTCCAACTGGCGATGGAACTATACTGTCCAAAATGTGGGCACGACACATTAAAATATATTATATCATTAAATATGAATTCAAAATTTTGAAAGTCTTGGAATGAAAAGAATCTCTTCCCAAATTTTAGTGCGTATGCGTGTTTGTCTCCAAACATACTTTAAAGTAACTATCATAAGCAACTTTTCCCTCTTCTGCTACCCAATCAGCAGCATGACAGCTTGTCAGGAATCTACTTTGTGAATAAAGAAACCCATCACAGATTACTTTAAAGCATAAGAAGTGAATATTATTGCTACTAATCCTAGTGAATCCTAAATATTTGTTCCAACCCACTTTGCACCTGCACATGATGTTCTCTCCCTAGGTCATTTAAGTCTTTTGAATATGAAAAAAAAAAATAACCATCACAAATGTAAGAATTCAACATTTAACTCACTGCAAAACTTACACTTGCCTATCTGGTCTTATCATGACCAGAATAAGAGCAGACTAATAAAGAAGATTAAAGATATTTCCAAGCATAAGTTTCATGTCTAATTTTTGAAAGGCTGGGTAACCTTGAATATCATTTTGAAAAGCAGATGTTACCAAATGCAAGTGAGAGAGCGCTATTCAATTTCTCAGATGCAGTTGCATTTTTTAATCTCCTTCATTAGAGTGCAAACATTCTGTCATGATAAGGTCATATTCAATCATTCATTCTGAAGTCATTAATTATGTATTGCATATAGTACATGCACTCTGAATAAATAAGCATAAATGTTCTTTGTAACCCACAGAAAATGTTTAGTTTTATGTGTACTGTATTTTAAAGAAAAAGAAATTGTGATGTACTATCCTATTTTTCCCCATTCAAGGTACAATTAAACTTTTAGAAGAAAGATTATGTATTTGTAAAATATGTTTTTATTCAAATAGCTCAGGTCATATTTGTATAGATTACATAATTGGAGGTAATGGATCAAAGTCAACCCTAGTGTAATTGCTGTTCCAGTGAATTGAGATATGAATTTGGCCCATTAAATTTCATAGACATTCTGGATAACACCTCCGAATCATTTGTAGCTTGACATACTACAGAGAGACAGATGTTTCTAAATGTAAATAAGGAAGAACTGTATTCCATGCAAAACTCATGAAGGCATAATAGACAAGCTGCTGTTTAAATATACATACCTGTAATTATAAAACTGAAATCTGACGTAAATGAAGTCTTAGGGTCTGCTGGGCAAAACCCTAATTGATTCCAGCACGCATTTGAAGTTCTTTCTGAAAGTGTCTAAGAATGAAAGACACTCTCTTTCGACTGTTGCTCATTTGAAATTGGCATTTCCATGTGGCAGATGGTGACCTTATCCCTGTGCTTTAGCTAAAATGATTTTTATTAAGCCTAAACAAGTATGAACAGTGCTAATTTCCTGCAGCAGGCTGAATCTGAATGAGAGCATATAATGATTGGAGGAGTCCTGTCTCACCATATGGAAAAGTGCACATTGTGCCAACATACCAGACTACTAACTAGGCAGCTTTTTAGGATTGTATCTAAGCCCACTTTTTATCATTAGTCAAAGCTAGAGGCCCTGTACATTTTGAGAAAGTCCAGCAGTTGTTAGGAGTCATTTGGGGTTACCTGTAATTCTGAACACTAAAAAAAAAAGACAGGGGAAGGGGCCTTTAGGTACTGGTGTTTTGATATTATAAAAGGTGTTGGTTGAGGAAGACAGTGTTAGCTTTCACCAGCATTCTCATTGCTCTTTGAATCCTCTCCCTCTCGTAGTATGAGAATAGAGTCATCCTGTTCTAGGGTGATTTAAATATGCATGTTCCCATGAAAGCAAGCATGTGATAAGTGCAAGATTACCAAGTGTGATATTGTACATAGAGAGTGCATCTACAAGATGCTATGTTGCTGTAGCTACAGCAACATAGCTCATTGCTATGGCGATACAACATTGGTGGGCACAAACCTTGACATCAATGCTTCTGTGCAGTAGCAACAAGCTACTATGCAGTAAGGTCAGAAGCAACCTGTGCAGCACTGGGACTGAACATAACAACTTCTGAGTTGGGCACACATGTAGATGTGCTCACTAACAGCCATGATTACTGCGGGTTTCTACATCCTCTGAGGATCCACAGCATGAGTGAAAACAGCACAAGATTTTCATAAGACAACAGACTTACTATAATCTGTATGATATGGTCTGCCAAATAATTACCTACAAGAAAAAAGGGGTTCCTTATATTCTGAAAGTCTCCTTCCTCAGAAGCAAGAAAGTGAAGTTTCCCTATTGCTAGCCTTGTTTTGATCTAGTACATGCCTTAGAATATGTGATGGAAATTAGGTGAAGAACAATCGCTATAGGTGAGGATTTCTGACAAATGCAATATACCCAAGATTGAGGACTTCACTATGTGCTCTTTCTATGCAAAAATGATGGGTGATCTGTTTTATTACCAATTTCAAACGTATTGAAATGTGATTTTAAATTGCTGATGATTAATTATTCATGGTTCTTTCCATTCATCAACTTAGAGAATAGCTTCCATCCACAGCAGGAAGGAAAATATGGTGTCCTATCTCTTTGAGAAAGGAAGAGGAGCACTTGGGTAAAAAGGTATCTTATTCCTGAGGAGACCAGAATTTCCTTGCCCCTTCCCACCTAAATTAGGTATTTTATCTGAGCTGATTCCAGCAGTTTAGTAGCCTGTTGGGGAATGACAAAAATAAATAAATCAACACACTGATGTCACCGGCAGAGTAACATCTAGCTAGTTGTTGCCTCAAATGTGTGCGTTTTTATACGAAAGTCAAGAGTGCTCTTCAGGGTACTGAAAGAACTTGTGAATTCAGCATAGGGCTAAAAGTCACCAGAGTGAAAAGTGCCAGTGTAGACAGAGTAAAAGTTTCTTTTAGGAGGGAAGGAGAGAGAAAAAGCAGCAAAGATGACCAAAGTAACCTGAGGGTCAGCTTCCCCCAGCATAATCATTTTGACATGCTGAGACAGCTACAGTACATAGGAACAACAGAACTGTCATCCTGAAGTGTGAACATCAATAGTTTTCTGTATAGTTCTTATGCCTCTTCTTTTCTTTGGCAATCCCTTGCAGTTGATGGTGATTGCTTCCATTATTGTCTTATCTAGGGATCCAAATATGACTGGCAAGTCCAATCTGGGAATCAGCAGACTCAGTCACATGTTTCCATGTGGGGTTCATGGCTCCAGATTCTGGATTCAGTCTGCAACACACTGTTTCTGTCACTCTGCTTTTCCATCTCCTGTTATCATTGTAAGTTTTCAGAATACTGAAATCTTTGTAGTACATTCCTCCTCCATTTAGGGTGGTCCTGAGCAATAGCCTCCCATGAGTTGAAGTTAACTTTGCATTTTTTCGAATTGGCCTGGAGGATGTTCTTGAAGTGCTTTCTCTGTCCTCCTCTTGAGTGTACACATTGACTGAGCTGGGAAAATAAAATTTGCTTCAGGATTCTAGAGTGAGACATCCAGATGAAATGGCTGACCCAGCAAAGTTAATGTCATAAGAAGATCATCGCCTTGATGTTCGTGTTGTTTGCTTGTGAGAGGACACTAATGTTGGTCCTTCTGTCTTCACACTACATTTGAAGGATCTTCAGCAAGCAGCACTGATGGTACTTCTCCAATGACTTGAGGTGCCTCCTGTACATTGTCTGTGTCTCAGCTCTGTACAATAGGATGAGGATCACAATTACTTGATACACCATGAGCTTGGCTTTGGATTTGATGTCACTAATCTTTGCACACCCATTCTCTCAGGTGTACGGAGGCTGCATTTGCACATTTGAAACAAGGGTGGGTTTCTTTTATGTCAGTCTTCTGTGAGAGATGGCTTCTGAGGTACAGGAAATACTCAGTGTTCTCCAGAGTCTCACCATGAACCTGAATTACCAGAGCTTGGGACTGCTCATTAAGAGTGTGTTGATGGAAGACCTTAGCCTTCTGAAAGTTAAGCATCAGCCCAATTTTTTATATGCCTCAATAAAAACATCGACAACTGCCTGATGATCTGGTTCCAAGTGAGCACACACTTCCACAGTGCTTCTTGGTTGACAAGGTTAAAGGCCTTCAAAGGTAGCCATATATAGAGGTTTATGTTGTTCCTGGATTTTTTCCTGCAGCAGGTGAGCTGTGAAGATCGCGTTGGGTGTGCCTTTTGATGCCCTAACTCATACTTAGATTCCAAGAGGAACTCTTCAGCAAGTGGAAAGACAGTTAAGAAGGGGTCTTGCAATAATCTTTCCTGTGGTGGACAAAAGGCAATCCCTCTGTTTAAATTTCCACAGTCTGACCTGTCTCCTTTCTTGAAGATTGTCATGATCATGGTATCACTGATGTCACCTAGTATTTCCTCTTCATTCCAAACCCTTAAGATGAGTGCATGGAGCTGCAAAGTGAACTATCCTCTTATTGAAGATTTCACTGGGCATTCCATCAACTGCAGATGCCTTGTCATTCTTCATCTGCTCAATGGCATTCCTTACCTCATCAGGAATGGAGGGATTCTGAGATAATGTCTGACTGGGTGTTGTGGGATGGAGTTGAAAACACTCTTATCAAGAACAGAATCTCAATTGAGAAGGTCTTCAAAATGCTCCTTCCAGTGGGCATTGATGGTTCCTCTCTGCTTAATCAGGTCTTGTCCATCTCAAGGAGGTTGATCCCAGAGTGTTTGGACTATAGATGGCTTTGGTGGCATTGAAAAAAATGTAATAACATTCATTCATATTGTGGATGGCAGCAAAATGCTGAGTCTCTTTCTCCTTGTCTTCCCACCCTCTGTTGTTTATATTGCAGATGCTCCTTTAGACCTCTGCCTTGACTTGAAGAATCAATTTCTTTTGCTTGGAGTTGGTGTAATTCTGCCAAGCACAAAAGAGCTTGTGCTTGATGAACTCTTGGATCTCCTGGTGATTCTCAAACCAGTCTTGATATTTCCTGGTAGAGAATCCAAGTGTCTCTTTGCAGGCACTGATGACCTCCAACTTGAAAGCACCCCAAGCACTGCTGGTATTCTTTCATTGTTGTTGATTGAAATTCAGCATTTTTTTGTTGAAACACTTGTAGAAGAGGTCTCACTGGATTGGATCCTTGAGTTCTTTGAAGTTGATCTTCCATCAGCATTGCTTCTGCCACAGCCACCACTTGGAAGCCAGTTTGAATGATATAAATGAGTGGATCAATTGGTGATCAGTCCAGCAATCAACAGCTTCTAGCATAGTTTGGAGTTGCAGACATCTTTGCAATATTGGGCAGAAACAATGATGCAGTCAATCAGGTACCAATGCTTAAGTTGTACATGTTTCCATAATGTCTTCTGCCTTTTTTTCTAGTGGAACATGGTGTTGATGATGGTGAGTCCATGTTCCATGTTCCATGTTTTTGGTCAAGAGTAGGATACTGTTGGAGCTGACCTTCCTTACTCCTTTTTGGCCAATGGTTCTATTCCAGCGGTTCGAGTCCCTTCTAACTGTGGCATTGAAGTGGCTAAGAAGAATAAGTCTGTCTCCCACTGGACTGTCAGAGAGGACTTGGTCAAGGTTGGCATACAATTCCTCCTTGGTTTCATATGCAGCATCAAGGATTGAAGCATATGTGCTGATAAAAGTGGTATATTGGCTCCCCACCAGTTTTAGATGGAACGTCCCAAGGTGCACATAAATTACAATAGGGGACTTGTTGAGTTGCTTTAGGAATTCATTCTTGATGGCAAAAACCAACTCTGTGAAGCTGGCATTCTGCTTCCTGTTTACTCTTCCAGAAAAAGTTTTAGCCACCTTTATGTTCTTGGAGCTCTCCATCTCCCACTCACCAGGTCAGCACAGTGAGACCAATGTTTGTCATCTGAGTTCAAACCATGATTGCAGTGCACTGCCATGAAGATTCACTATTAGGATTTTTCATGAGGTTCTTGATATCCCAGCTCCTAAAATTAATTGTTTCTATTGATTTCAACCACAGTTAAAGTGATCCCACTGCATATGGTTATCCAGTCAGAAAGAAGGAAACAGTCTACGTTTAGGGCACCTTTTCTAGTTCCCTCCCCATCTGGGGTGAGCAGAGCAAATCCTGAAGAGGATTGCTCAGGTCACAATTAAAGCTACCAAATCACACTCCTGCCTTGTCCAAGTGCTAGATAGTATTGCTGTGTGTAGTTTCAGGTGGTGATTCAATTCAGAGGAGATTCGGCCCAATTCAGTGGCCAAATCTCTGAATCCAAATCAAATCAGAGGACCAATTTAAAGTTCCTCTGAATTGATTCAAAGCTCTCCAAATTTTCAGAAAAGTTTCAGAGAGCTTTGATGATTTGGGCAGTCCCCAGGGCTGCAGCAGGGAGTTGCAGCCAACTCCAAGCTTGTAAGAACTAGGGGTTGGAGAGAGAGATGTGGGGGAGGGGACCATGAGAGGACCCCTGCCAGCCCCCCTGACCCCCACCTGCTCCCCCAGCCCCCACCCAATGGCTGCCCCCTCCTGCCTCAGCTCGGTACTTAAAAAAAAAAAAACAAGAACCACCCTGGGACTCACTGCTCCTGCAATGGCTTTGGGGTGCAGAGCCCCCCAGATGGTGCAGGGCAGTGGGGGGAAGCAGGGATTGCCCCCCACCAGCATGAGTGATGAGTCCAGGGAGGGGAGGGTTAGGGCTTGTTTTTTTTCTTAAAGGGCTGGATCTGACCCAAACAGAGCACCCGTGGGTGGGTTAGGGAGTGAGGTGGGGTCAGGGAGCTCATGCACAGCCCCCCATGCAGTGAGGGGCAGCTGGATGCAGCAGGGATCACCCCCCGCCCAGCAGCACCCAGTGAGCCAGGGCTTTTTTTTTTTTAAACAAGTGCTGGGAGCTGGAACAGCCATTGCTGGGCTGGGAGAGGGGTGGGCGATGGGCCTGGCCTCACTGATTCAGAGATTCAGAGACTTGGCAGCAGCCAAATCTCCAAATCAGATTCAGCTGAATTGAATCGGGACTGATTCAAATCACTGAATCAAATCACTGTCCCCTGAATCAGCCAAATCCGAATCCAAAGCAAATATTATCCACTTTGCACAGGGCTACTAAACAAGCTTTTTGTAACTGCTGCTTTCATGCCAGTTCATGACTGGAAGCTCCCAGACCTCACAATCCTGCTCCCTTTGTCATTAGATGATCACCAGAGAGCTTGAAAAGTGTGCTGGAAAAGCATTTTTTCATGCAAGACACTTGTGCATGATTTTATTCTGAAGAAGCTACTACACACCAGCTTTCACTCAGTTCTTGACAGAGCAGAACCTGATCCAATGGCAAGGAGGCCAAGACACTTGGAGATCTCATTCTGCTGCAGCCTTCACCTTAGCAGCCACTGAGAATTTTACATCTGCCTGCTCTGCCATTGAGGACTTGTAGATCTATGGTTGGGGGGTGCACAGGCTTATTACAGTGGTGACCTGAACTCACTAAGTCACAACGCCGTCAAAGGATGTGTTTGGCTTTTTATGAGAGAAAGCATTACCATCTGCTTTCCCCACCACATCCTGTTGGTGCTGCGGCTGCTTGGTCTGCAACTGCCTATTTGTCAAAGTTACCCCTGTTTATTTCACAGCTAACCTTCCATGAAGGTCATTCCTCTATCCACCATGTGTATGTGCTGGGTAGCAGAACAGATCTGCCACCAGGGTTCTTATGCCACTCTTGTTACCTCAGCACCTGAACAACTTTCAGTAGTGCATTAGCGATGTGACTAAAATATGTCACAAGTTGTCTATTCTCTCTTCCTCTTCCCTAATTGTGAAATATACTGTGTATTGTTTTGTATATTTGTTGTTTTCAGTTTTGTTTTGTTTTTTAATTTTTGTCGAAGTGTGCTGGAGACAAAGCTGTCCCGGTGACTAGAGCAGAAATCCAAAACTCATTCTTGGAAACAGTCAAGATGACCATATACATAAGCATCTTGAAGAAGCAAAGTAAGAAGAAAATGAAAACCCCACATCTTCAGTTTCACTAAATTAAAAACTGACAGAGTAATCACAAACACAGTAAACATCATCTGATTATTGCTGACTGGAAGGAGAAGAGGAGAAACATATCTGTATGAAAGTTCTAGCTTGGGGAAGCATTCAATACCACAAAGTAGGAGGCCTCATAAGTACCTGCCAAGACAGTAAAGAAAAATAAATATGTAAATGGCCTGAGATATACATGAAAAAGAAAAAAGACAAATTAATTTTGACTAAAGAGCTGAGGTCCTCCTTAGAACTCATGCAGTCTTCCAAGGTAAGAACTTTAATACCAGTTACAATATTGTAAAAATAGAAATTTGCCATTACTGTATCAATTAGTAATAGTTCTTGAATGATTCCTTTAAATAAAAAGTAAATACAATAGGATCCCCTGCCCCAATATATATAAATGTGCATCTCCTGCAATAATTATTAGATTTTAGTTTAAAGTCATTACTAGAATAGTTATAAAGCTGTGGCACCCAAGAGGCTGTACAGTCACATCCCCCATTCTGACAAACTTACATTTACCAATGGCCTTTATAGCAAATGATATAAAGCATCTCAGACTATATGCATGCAGTACCGAAACACATATCTAGGACAGAAAGTCCATATCACTTGGAGAAAGGGGAACTACTGACTGACAGCAATTACAATTACACTCAGGAAAATGGTAGTGGGATTTGTAATTCGTAGTCCCATTGCCCTGTCCCATTGTAAAGACCAAGGGGGCAGGGAATCCCTGCAAGATTTTCTTTATAGTACTTTGTCCCACAGTTGTTGCTACCCAACCTCCTGCCCAGACAGAGACAACCTGAAGTACACAATTTCCCTTAGCTTCTAATACCCCACTTTAAAGATGAACAACTCATGTGCAACCATGCCACTCAGGCCTATCCAGACAGAAATTTTTTTGGACTCCCATCATACAGAGAGGCCAACAGAAAATTAGAGCTAGGAACTGTTTTAGCTCTTGGTGGGGAACTCCACTGGAATGTATAGGACAAGATGGGAGAATGGCATGCTGTCCTTGATCACACCCCTCAGGACCTCCCCTTCTATTCTAGCCTAAGAACCCCCATAAGCCTAAAATAAATAAGGGTGCTGATATGCAAGCAATTAATGACCTAATTTCCTAACACACGGGAAGGGTATGTCCTGCTACAAAAAGAATAAGGGCTGACATAAAAGAAGTGGAACAGGAATTAACAAATCCAGACAGTTTTCTTTTTAACCATACTCATATGTACCACATTGATACCAGTATGATTAGAAGAGAGTGTTTAGATTTGCCCCCAACTTTCTATGTAGCCGAGTTGAGTTGCTCTCCCCCCTGTTCCTTCAAGCCTTGCCCACAGAGTTTACAAAAAGACAAAAAGCTAAGAACACACATGCACACACATAAGAGGCCCAACTAAAAACAGTGGAAAATTCAGTATTTTCCAGGTTAGGATCCAAAATATCTCTGAAAAAGATAATGAGCCACATGCCAAATTGGTGTAAACCAGAATAATGCCAGTATAGCCATGTTAATGTCTATCATGGTAGATTCCTGATCCATACCACTCAGAGTATAATTATACACCCAAATATATAAATTACAAAGTCAAGCATGCATACAGCCAGAAGGTAATGGAAATAGTTCCATTTTGGAAATTTTTTTCGTTTCGTTATGCATTGGAATGCAATTTAGTTTCGTTATGCATTGGAATGAAAGCAAATCCTTTAGAATTTCTCTCTCATTTTCATTTGTTTCTCATCATTCTCTCCCATCTTTTTGTTTGTTTGTTTGCCATGGAAAAGAAAAAGAAAAAAGAAAAAGTCTGCGTGCTTCAAAGTAAGGACTTCACTCTCCTTCCATGAAAGGGTCTTTACTTCCAGGTTCTTCTGAGGCACTTGCTCACTGTCTCTCACTTTGAGAGATTTCATTCTGACTGAAAAAAGATTTCTAGATTTTTATGAAACTTTATTTCATTGTATTTTCCCCAAAGAAAAAATGAAAAATTGTTGACCACCTCCAATTATAATATAGACTCTAATTACATTATCATATACAGTACTACTTTTCCCACAGAAACCCCTGTCTATACAGGCACAAGATAGATTTTTCATACTTCTAGCACAACTAGGATACCATAATAGTTCATAATAGGGTTGGAACATTTCAATCCTATCACAGTCTCCCCTATATCACTCTATTTGTTTAAATTAGTGAGAGAAGAAAAGAGTCCAGTGTCTTTGACTAGTCAGTTCTAGTCTCCTTTTTTCCCCCCCATACTTTCTTGTCCTATCTGTCTTCCCTCTCCTTACTGCCTTCCACACTTATTCTTAGTCTTAGGCTCCCTCTAAGGGGTAAAGGCACAATTGCATCTAATGCATGATCCACACAATTGTGCTTCCTGCCATGCCACACATATGGCAGGAGACATGATTGTTGGAATCAGGCATTAAATCCAGTCATGCCTTATTGCTGGTGTATGGGGAGCCTGATTCTGGGCCTCTCCTATGTTAGTAAGAAGCAGGCTCCCATGGCTGGGAGCCCCCTTTACTGAGGGGGCTCCCATCTGTAGGGACCACACACAACTTGGACTGAGAGTCCTTCACCTGACACATGGCACAGTCAAGATCAAGAGCCCACTCAGGTGTGGGGACTCTCAGTGCTGGCTGTGCAAGTGGTTCTGGGGGTTTCATGCACCCCTGAGCCTTGGGGATCATGGGTATCATGATGTCCCAGTCCCAGGGGTTTCACACTGGGCATAGTGCACCCCTGCAGCTGGAAGGCCTGTCAACTGATGGGGCTCCCAGCTGCAAGGGAGACCCTTCTACACATGAAAATTAAGTCTTGATAGCAACCAGCTATAGAGTTAATACAAATTTTCAAGGTCTAACGTTATAGCTGATTGGGCTTTTTATTGTGTGATAAATACTTTGCACCTGTGTGATAAATACTTTACACCCATAGCTGGTGCTAAGGTAATTGCACAATTAAACTTTTAATTGCACAATATCTGTAACATGTAGAGGGGGCCTTAGTCTGAGGTCCAACAAGTTCCAATCCCTATCTCAGGCCCAAGTCTTCTAACTTCCCTTTCCTCTGCATTCCCAGCAGCCACCTTCTTACCTAATTAAAATTAGTTTCATCCTCTTTTTTCCAAACTCCTGCTTTGCTTTTCCTACAGCCCAGCCCTTGTCATAGCTGCATTTGAATAATCCCTTGTCACCAGACTGGGCCCCAGAGGTGGCTGTCATACTCCCTGGTGGACTCATTACTTCTGCTTTGCTTCGACTTTCTTGGTACCCTCCCTCTTTTCCCCTCTCATCTGTCATGCCTTGCTGTTATAATCTTATTGGGAGAAAGGGACGCTGTCCGGGGTCCCAAAGTGAACTTGCAAACATTAGGTGGACCCTCCTAACCCATCACATAAATGGGCACTTTGCCCCAAAACCACCAGGCCACCTCAAGTCTCCGCTCCCTTGCTGGGGCCTCAGCCTTCCTGGCCATCTCCCCTTTCCTCTAGCTAGACTCGCTTGCTACACCAGATTAGGTTCCTAGGTTCCAGCCCTACTCTGGCTTCCACCTGTCCTAGGCTTTATCCCTTTCCAGTCTTTTAGCTCTGAACTTCTTTGCTTGCTTCTTTGGCTTGCTATCATGCTTCTTGAGCTTAGGCCCACCTGGCCTCAGGGTCACTCCTCTCATGCTTCAGGACCCTGGTCCTTGCCCTTCCTGGGCACTTGGCCCCCTGGCCCAGTGCTAAGCTGCAACCTTTTCCTTGGTCACTACCTATCCACACCTTGAGCCCAGGCCCTGGCAAGGATCACAGTATTTGCATACCCCTTGGGCACTGCTGAGACCTCCAACTCCCCTGCAGTCTGAACCATAACAAAACATCCATGACAAGAGAATTAGCTAAATGGCTGTAACCCAAAGCTCTAAGCATGCTGGTTGCATAGCAAAAGACTTCTCATCCCAGGCTTAGCTCCCTGTAAACTCTTAGCCCCTTACTCAATGCCTCCATCATCATCACAGAGTCTCAGCCCATGGCTCAAGCTACAGCCATCTCAGGGCAGATCTCCTTCCCTGGAAACAGGGACTGTTTCTGTCCAGCCAGACTGTTCCCTTGCTCAGGCTTTGAGCTTATATTTCTCTCAAGACCTGCCCTCGTTGGTCATGTGGATCCCCAGCCATGGACAGGTATCCCTGATTGGGCTTGCTGGCTGGCTGATATGCCAAGATAGTTTATTGCTGCTGTCCAACATATTTTACCTATTAGAGTTTGACTCAGTTGCCAGCAGCTCCGGGCTTTCTGCTGCCTATGGACCTGCTCTGTTTGTTATGGTTCTGCAACTGTTTCCTTGGGAAATTACTCTCTGGAACAGCCACTACCTTTGTAGCTAGAAGTGTGCCTACTGGTTGCCACCTGGTCTATTAGCAGCTAGCCCAAATCTTAGCTACCTGCCTGCCTGGAGCCAGCTCAGATTACTGCAGTTCCTCTTAAAGTAAAGGAGACCTCTGGCACCCAATTAAATCCCACTTTCTCCTTCATGTCATCTGGGTAGGAGGTATTACTCAAAGCACAGAAGAGACAAGATCCTTCCTGTAGTTCCAGGGTCTGGCTGGACCCAAGTCCGGGACAGACAACCAGATTGAGTTAGCTTCTGAACCCTTTCTTATTTGCCCTGTGGGAACAGTTCACTTGCAATTTGAATTGTACTAAGACAAAGTTTATATCTTAAAGAAACGTAGTTATTTTTTTTAATGGAGATGCTAGAAGAAACTTCCTTGATATAAAGACCATCTCCCTACTAAATATCCAGATCCAGTTCTAAAGACTGGGGATGCAAAAGCTGTTTAGAAAAGGTTTCCAGATTTGGGGGGAATGTGGGGAGGGAAAAATAATATGTCTTATTCTCAGAATTAACTGAATAATTTGGTTTAAATTTTCAAGGAAAAAAAATGTGAACGCAGCCTGGAAAATACCAACCTAAATGGTTGCAGTTTGGCAAAATTATGAGCAGCTGAATACAGACTCTGGGAAGTACCAAGCAATCCTAAAAACAGGCAATGGTACCAGCCCTATTATTTTCCCATCGCTAGTCCAAGGCTGACTGGTTCACAACAAAGGAGAAGTATGCTCAACAAGAGAGAGGAAGAGCAGGAGTGCACTTGATCTTAGCCCACAAGAGGAGAAGTAAACAATAAAATACTCCAAAAAGGTATTTTTAAGAGCTTTTTAGCAATAAATAAATAAAGGGCTTAGGAACAAGAGGCAAAAAGAATAAGATGACTTGACCCTTATAACAGAACCTTTAAAGGTTTTTTCAGTAAAGAAAAAAATTAGGAGACAGAGGAAAATAGAACTGAGAATAAAATATTCATTAAACTAACTCTGCAGCCAAAAAATATGAATATTTTATACTTTTAACTGTTGGCGCTTCATAGAGCATAGAAGCCATTCTTAGGCTTTTTTCCCTTCACTGGCTTCACTTCAAATTCCTAGCAAAGAGAGGACTACTTTAAAAAATGAAATTATCCACTGAGGGGAGTTTTCCAAGTTTGCCAAATTGTGGACATAAGAATATTTTTGTCCTTTGAGAATGGCACGGCATTTCTTGAATACAATACTACTATCTTAAACATGTGTCAGCTTTCAAATGATTTGTTATCGGTCATCAGAAGTAGTCAGGCAAGGCTGATAAGAATTTATTTCAAGCAGTCTTTTTTCTTTTAATACCTCAAAGAAAACCTTCTATTATAGATCAAGGTGAGGGTCATTCCTTCCGGTTACTGAAAAAGAACTAATGGCCCAAGTAATAAAGCACTTCACATTTTCTTCACACTATAGCATAGGAGTTTATATACTAATTTAGCAGGACTGCAGGCAAGATGTACAACCTGGCAATTAGCCAGAGCCTTCCAGAAAAAAAATGAAGACACAGTCATTAAAAGCAATGGCACTACCCTCAAGGTACAGCTCTAGGAATCTTTAAAGCTAAGTGTAATTATTCATATTTCAAATTGGGGTTTTTTCAATTAAAATATAATTTTCTTTTGCAGACATGTTTTCGTTCAACCATATGACTATTTAACTGAATTTGACACATTCTCAAAGGAGCTTAATCTAAGAAATTGATTTGCAAGAACAAAACATATTTATTTGTCTTGCTTAAAATTTGTCCCCATTTATCTTAAAATGTATATTTTGTGACTATTTACTATATTTTAAGTGACTATCTATTATATTTTGCTATCAGTGAATTATCCGTTAGTGCTAAATGTTTTCATTAATAACTTAATAACTTAAAGTAAGCTGCATGATCACAGATGGTGTGTGGTGAACAGTTGTATGCACCCATGCAAAATAATATAGGTTATGATGCTTTCATAAACAGGTACAGAGAAACAAAATGATGCATCATACAGATGAGATGGTGCAACCAGCTTCATAGGGCAATGGAAACTGCTCTGTGATTATGTTGTGTATACCTGTAACTTACATCATATGACAGACCAGGTACAAACATTATATTTTTACCAGTATAAGCGATCAGAAACCAATCTATACCCATAACAGAACATAAGTTTGGAACACAAAACCATTCTATACCCATAACAGAACAGAAGTTTGGCACACAGAATAGTTTAAAAATGGTTAAAACTAGTCTGAGATTTGACCCCCACCAAAGGGAGAATATGTATTCTCTTTGCTACCAATCTAAACTATGCCACTTACAGAAAACCATGTAACTTAGACTGATTCCATCTCAGGCTTTTTGAATGTCTGTACCTAGTCTTGTACTGCATCCTAAAACACAGAGAACTCACCTTTGGAGCAAGAGAGACAGCTACCATTTTATGTTCAAATGCAACCTACTGGGCACATCTACATATGTATTAATGCACCTTTTCTAATGAGCATTAAATGTAGCACCTCCAATGTGAGGTAATAAATTAATGCACAGTAGTGCATTTGCATGCTTTTTTAGTAATGCTTTAATGTTCAGTAGACTACTTTACTGTGCATTAACGTAATGTCATGGGGCACTTACATACAGGGAGGCTGCTCCAATGTGCTGTAAATCCAGCACGTCAGAGCAGACTCAATTAATCAAGTCTTCTGGATTATGGAAATTAATGTGCTCTAGTGTGACATGTATCAGTGTCCCCACACTGAAAAATGGTAGTGGTGCACTTTTAACTAAAGCTCGTCAAACAAGCTTTAGTTCAAAATGCCCTGCCACCATTTTTTCAGCACAGGGATGCTGACACATGTGACAATCGGGCACTTTTAATTTTTGTGGCTCACTAATTAAAGCGCCCCACAACACACCTCCTGGAGCACATCTATAAATGCCCATGATTTTGTGTGACGCTTTAATAAGCAGTGAAATAGTCTGCTGCAAGTTAAAGCACACATGTAGATGTACACACACACACACACTATACTCTTATTTTCTCCTCCTTTCTGGTTATTCTACTACATAAAATAACTACCACCATCTTGAAGGAAAGTTTTCTTCTCTATTCATAAAAAAAACAGAACAATCTATGGATGTAGATAAGAGTTCCTTTGTACTTGCACCTTATTTTTTAGATTTGATGAGAAGGAAGAGATGGAAGTCAGTTTCAGAGACTCTGCATTTGAAACAGCATTTACTCAACCTCAGTGCTTGCTAACTACTGAGAAGAGCAAGTAGGGTAGTTCTGGAGGAACCACTGAGAGCCTATTTTGGATACCTATATTTGTAGAGTTAGCCCTGACCTGAACTTCCTCTTACTTATTCTGATTTTATACCCAGTGGCATTCCATGTACTTTAATGAAGTTATTTCCAATTTACAGTAGCGTCACTAGGAGTGTCTACACATTCATTAATGCACAGTAGTTACTGCACATTTAGTTTAGCACTTGCTTAAAGAAGTGCTAATTAAATGTGCAGTAGCTACAGTTACTGTGCAGTAGCACCAAAGCACAGTTTTTAGAGATGCTTACTACACAGTAATGAATTAGCATAGTTTTTGTCCAGCACGCTACAGTATAGTGTTATTAGGCTACTGTGTATTATGCATCTTAAGTAGATGCACCCACTGAGTGCAGAATATGGCTTCCAAGTTTTTCCTCTGAGTTCAGAAGACTTGCATTATCCTCTCCACACTTTTAGAAGAATCATGCTGGACCCACCTTCCTTGAAAGATCCTTTATATTCTCTCATGAACTTCCAACTGGCTCTGTTCATGGGCCTCGGAGTGTCTCTGAAGTTAAGTCACAGAAAGGTATAGTTCCTAACACCACACTTTGAGAAAATCCAGGGAATTTCTCCATAGGAGAGAAGTATCTAGATCATGACTACTATGAGATATATTTTTCTTGAAATTCTGATTCTCTGATTCCTCTGATTACTTTGCAAAAGGAAAGCTGACCACAATATTCTTAATCTCTGGATTCATTAAGTAATAATGATATTGCGTAATGTTCCTCCCTCAGCTGCTTGTGAGATGACACTATACCAAGCCTCTAACGTAAGAGGACAAAACCCTAGAGAAATGGGAAATAGGTCATGTTCCATATATGCACCAAATAGCAACTCTATAATATCTTTGATTTCTTTAATCTTAACTATACAAATTCTGTTTTAATGGAAGAGGTTGGATAATCCAGGAGATTTCCTATTAGGAAGAGTATTTTGTCACTTAGCATAACCTTTTATCTGTTTCCACTGAACTGAGGGCTGCTGAAAGCAACCAAAAGTGCTTTGTAAATACTCAAACACTTACAGAGATAGAAGTGAAAATAAAAATAAGACAAGCTAACACAGCACCCTAGCAATGGTTTTTAGAGTTTGTAGGTGAAGCAATTGATTTTTTTTTTTTTTTTTTTTTTTTTTTTTTTTTTTATAGCCCAAGGACTGGAATGTAAGGTTTTAATTTAAGTTTTGTAAAATGAAGTGAAGGACTAGAATTTTGTAGCTGTTACAAATGGTTTTTCTTTTCAATTTGATGATTGATTACCAAACTTCCTTTCTTGAAGCCAAAGAACCTAAGTGCTTTTCTTTAGAACAGAGCTGATAAATATTATGTCTAACATACCTAAGGGCACAAGAGGTCCTTTGAAAATGTCACAAGAACAAAGAGTATACCTGCAACTAATAATAGAACGGAGAGGTTGAGCTGTTATTTGAGTGCCGCAAGGGCACTGAAAATGATCCCGAAAAACAATCCAAGTTACTTCATTTGTAGGTGACAAGTTAGGTGCTGAAATATTAACAAATTAGCCATGGGTATACTTTGGATTTTCACTTGGTCTCCTCCTATAAATGTGAGAGGTGTGGAAAGCTGACATTTCCTAAAATGCAAGGATAGGGGCTTTATTCTTCTAAAACTAAACTCATGCAAGATTAACACAATGAACCAACTTCTCTGAAGTTATAAATGAACAATACTCCACTAAAGTCAATGAAGTTGCATCCATTAGCATCAGAAAAGATGTCCCCCACCTCCAAATGTATATAACTTTCTATTTAAACATAGTCACAGTAAGTCCAACCATCCTACAAAAGAAAAAGTAGCAAAGCACTCTCCTAAAATGATCAGCCAATTTCTTGTAGCTATTTCTTCCTGACAATAAAAAAGTGTTAGCTATCAAAAGAATGAAAGTTAGATCAAAAGAGAATAAAAAAAAGTAACTTCCAGCCTTCAAAATTCTGGCTGCAAATGGAACAAGAACATAGATAAGAGATTATTTGAGTGAAACGGGCAACCTACTGTGAATTACAGACCACCCTTCTAAAGCAGGATTTCCAAGCTTTTGCTTAAATTAAATAAAGCTAAGGGTGGTTTTACATGTTGGATCATATTTGTTTTCTCCTGTGTCAGATAGAGTTGTCCATACATTCCAGAAACAGTGAAGAGGTTCAATAGACCACAAAAAAATGTTCTCTTTGTTGAAGAAAATCCATTTCTCAACACAAGAAGTGAGAATTGTCTGAAACAGGCTGAACAAATATGAGTAAATCAGAACATTTACAGATTTATTCACAACCTAAACCATCATACTATTTCCCCCAGTCATTCCATGGACTACCATTTGATCAAAAAACTAAAAATTAATATGGTTTGTAATTATCCAAATTCCTAAAATAGAATATTTCTTAAACTGAACTGCACATCATTGTTCAAAATTAACAATCATGGAACTTTGAAAGAGACTGGAATAAATTATATAATGCTTTAAAATCACCATGATGAAAGACTGCCAATCAACTAATTGTAATTACATATTATGCCTCTTTAAAAGAAACCAAAATAGAAATGTCTCCTTATTCATATTTTTAAACATATTATTCTTCACTCCATAACTTCATGAATTTTGAATGGGCATACTGAATTTTATATTGTCAAAATATGCTTGTGCGTGTATTGTATGTCCCTGCCTCTGGTCCTCCTCTATATTAAAGTGAACACAAATCACTTCGATTTTTTTTTAAAGTAACACAACAAAAAATAGCACAACAAAAAGCCAGTCTTTACTGTTTTTGTTTTAAAGCAATGGCCTTTCTCCACAGGCAAAAAAATTTCAAACGGGGATGTGGCTCAGGAAAAAGACACTTTTGAGAGGACAAATACTCAGTGTTACAATCTCCAAAGGAAGAAAAAACATCCCCACAGGAAGAGCTTCAAAGAAAATAAAAAAAACAAAACCCACTGTTATCCTCAACTTAACCAGCTGCAAGTGATCACAGATAATTCATAAATATCCATTCTTTCCCCCCTAGCAATAGTTCTCTGCAGGGTAAACTTTCCTGACAAGGAAAGAAATCCAGGCAAGTCCAACTCAAGATATATATTTTCAAATAGAAAAAAGAAGAAAAAAAACTCATGCAAAATAATTTGAGATAAAATAACCCAAAATGCTCAAGCACACACCCAGTTTAAGAGTGACTACAAACATTTAGGCAGGTTGTTGGGGAGGTGCTCTAACTCACAGCTCTTTACACAAAGTGCCATGACTTAGAGTGCCATTGAACCCAACAGATCTGTTGGGAAGGGGTCTTGAGTCTGCCTGCACCAGCCCTGGCCAACAGATAGGGGTGCTCCAGCAGCCTCCCAGGAGGCTCCATTCCACCCTGCCCCCCTGCCTCCACGCCAGCCATGGCAAAGCTGAGCTGGCAGCTGCATGCTGCGGCTGTCAAGAGGCTCAGGTGGGAGGTGGGAGGAACCCCCCACGCACGCACTCTGCAACCCCGCCAGCAAGAGTATTGGGGGGAGCCGAGCTGGGCCCATCCAACCCCCTTAACAGAGGCAGCATGCAACTGCCAGCTCAGGTTTTCCATGGCTGAAGCTTGGGTAGGGGAAGCAAGGGATGGGAGGGAATAGAGCCCCCTTGCCTTATGGGCCCGGGCTGGCTTCCCCTAAAATCCCAGCAAGGATACCCTCCAACACTCCCACCCTCCCCCCTTCCCTCCTCTCTTCCCCACGGCACAGAGAAGAAACTCTCTCCTCTTTCTTACAGCTCCGCAAAGGTACATGGGATGTGGGTGGAATTGCCCACACTTAAACCCTGCAGGGAATCTGAACAGAAGTTCCCAAAGGCACTCTGCTCTGGAGCACCGTCAGCTAATAGCTGAATTAATGAGGGTTTGGTTTTTTTTGCAGGATCAGCCATTTTAAAAGTGCTTTGCAGCCATGAATGTGTGTTACCTCATAGCTGTAGAGCACTTTCAGGCGCCTTATCATGTGAAAAATTTAATTTGTATAAGCTCCCTAAATGTATCTTAACAAAAAGGAAAAAGAACCAGTTCTTTTGTGACTTGAATTCTCTCAGGGCTATAAGCAGAAGACAAAAGGAACCCTAGCAGTTTAAAATAAATCACATAAAGATGAACTGAGCTTGTTACATATCCCAAGAGGGAAGGAATTCTAATAAAATGGACCATTTTCTCTTCTCCTCTTAAAATTGGTATATCTGCCAAATGATGACCCACTTAGCAGTTCCAGTGCTACTAAATATTACTGCCAGCACATTATTGGCTATTTTCTAATATCTTACTCACAATGAGTTGTATATTTCTCTGGGAGTTGTCCCATTAATTATACCAGAACCTACCACCATGAAATTTTCAAAAAAGATACCTGCATACCCCTCCCCCATTCATGGTCTCTTAACACCTTTGTGGCAAATAAAATAAATGCTTACTTGGAAAAGTCATAGTGGCATCCTGTTTGTTTATCTTGAGATATGTTTCTTGCCAGAAGTATCTTGACCTTTTTAAGGAAAAATGTTTATGTCACTACCTACTTTTTTTCTCTTTTCTTATCTCTCTCTTTTCTCTTCTGTTTATCTCTGCTAGAAACCAGGAAAAAGCCACTATCATCTTATCTGCTAGCTCTCAAAAAACTGTAAGTGCCCATACACTGCTGTTTGAAAGCCGTTGGTGTAAAAGGTTTTGCAAATATAAATTAAGAAGCACATTAAAGACTTAAAAATCTTTCCATATTATCCAGGTTGTGCATCAAAAAAGTAATTTTATATAAATACATGAAACACTGTTTTTGTATTCTGCTTCTTTTGGTCCCACCTTGTCCCCCAAATCTTAAAATCTAAACAGGTGAGTTTATGTATATGTGTGTGTAATGAAACATGAAGAAGCTTGAAAAGGGTCCTTTCAATATATAAGGACTTCTATGAAGAAATATCCTCTTGCAGAAGAGACATAGTTGTGTATATAGTAACAATATGCCCACTCAGACTGTAGTCATAGCTGGCCACTTACTGACTTTTGTATGCCTGCTTCAACCTTGGCTAACTACACAAACTTCCTCTATATAAGGAACCCAGGTATGCACAATGACTTTTTGGGATGACTGTTTACTAGAGCAAGGCTGCCTAACTGGCCACCCAGGAGCTGCTTGTGGCCTCTAGGGATTAAGTTGCAGCCCCTGGGCTCCCAGTCCAGGCACCACTCCTTCTACTGCACTCTTACTGCTGTTGCTGAAATCTCTGGGCTCCCCTCCTTCCTCCACTTCCAGTGCCTCCCCAAGCCCCTTGCAATGGGGCAGAGCAGAGCAGCCCACAAAGCTGAGGCAACTGGCAACTAGAGGCCTTGAGAGACACGCGAACCCCCTGCAGTACAGGGATACATACAGCAGGCAGGGGAGGGGAGACTTACACTGCAACATGTGGGGCACAGGAGCACTGGCACAGTGCTTATGGGGAGTACCCTCTCCATGACTTGGCATTGGTGGGATGGGGGACCCAAGCAGTACGGTGCAGTGCATGGCCTCACAGCATGAGACCCAGGAGGCATGCCACCTACCTAGCATGTGGCCAGGGGCTTGAAACCCCAGCCACTCAGAAGCTGAACACTCTTGTATTAAATAATCTAGTGCTAAATGCAGCCCCTTGTTCTTTCCACTCAGGAAGGTAAGGAAGGTGGGCACAAAAAGTCACAGAAGGCTATTTGAGCCATTATCTGTAGTAATTCAGACTGATTCCATGGCCAGTTCTCGGTCCATAACAAGGAGGAATCCTCTGTGCCCAGAGGCCTGCCAAGTTGCTTATGCTGAACAGGGTATTTAGACCAAAATTCACAGGGCCACAGAGCTCTACCTGCTGCACTGTTTTTTCCTTTACAACACATATTTCATATTTTAAATTGACATACTGCAAATTTAGACTTGATGTTATGGTACATATTAATATAAGGTGAAGCTTTGAGGGGAGAAAAAGCAATATCTTTATTCCTGCTATAATTTTGTGTGCTAGTCTAATCTTTACATAGGAATTTCTGAGATGGAAGAAGAGAGTGTTTCCCTCATGGATAAGCCTAGAGTCAGGTTTTGCTGCCAGTTTTTTGGCTTTCTGCCAATGCTCCTCATTGCTTGACAAGAAAAGTTGCAGTTGATAGTGCATATTCAGCACAGTGAACAACAAGAGGCTAGGGAGATGCACAGGACCTGACATACAGATTCAGATCTGAGAGCTCAACACTGGGATTTATACATATCTATTAGGTGTATTTGGAAGCAAAGGGCTTAGGGAGAAATATATTTAAAAATAAGGAAAGGTATAGTGAATGGGAGCGCAATCCACATTAATTTCATTCTGGAGTAGGAAAAAGCAATTTCTAATACAAATAATACATAACAAGATTAACAATAGCTGTTATATAAATGACAAATGCAGAGTCAAAACAGGTCTGTGCAGCCAGTAACTGCAAGAAGGGAAATGTTAGCACAGATCTGTATGAGGGGCATACTTCAGTTTATCCAGTGCTCCAAAAGTGACCTCATACAGCCTGTGTGGGTCAGTCCTTTTTTTTCCCTATCATTTTTATCCTCCCTAATTCTCAACACCTGCCTAGGAGCAATGTTCATGAAGGAAGTCAAAATAAGTAAAGAATTCTGTCTCATTTTTCTATCCTTCTGCCGTCTCTCTCCTCCTCTGTTATATTTCTCCTTCAATACCTTGACAAAGGATAAATAACCACCAGGTATAAGATCAAATCTCTTGTTTCCCCTCACCCTTAGCCATCCATTATTACCCTATCCTAGTCCTGTCCATCATAAGGTACCAGGGGCTCTCTCTCCATCACATTCATATCCAATCTAGTTCTCCATCTGTAGCAAAAGTAGTAGCATTTTACCCAAGCAACAATATTTTTGTTCTAAACAGGTTTGAATAGCATGATAGCCATACAACTTAATATTTATTATTCATATTCACACGCAAGAGACCTTCCAAGAAGCAGTAAAATTACAGTATTTGCACCATATCAACAGTTAGTAAATCAGACATTTTTTGCAGGGTTCATCCTTTAACATCAAAATAATTTAGGAAGTTCAGAATTGTATACAACATACTTCCCCAGCTTTAATGAGAAAGATGATTTTTTTCAGATGGTCTGCATTTGGGGGCACTTGAAGCAAATCACTATATTAAAAGTAATACACAGGCTATCTTTTCCCTTTAACATTCATATTGCTCCAATAGGCCTGATTCAACCACTGCGCTGGCATAATACAGGTACAGAGGCAGGGAAATCAGGTATTATTTTTCTGATTTATGACAGACAAATATACTTAACTGTACATTGATGTAGGGTGCGAACAAGTTGAATGTACTTAACAAAAACTGGCTCTATGATTTCCTTTCCATTGTCATTACTTTTAATTTTTAACTTGGTACGTATGGTATTTATGTATTATTTTCTCTTTTTTATTTAGAAAATTAGCACTATAGTCCACAGCTTTACTTCTGTAACTGTTCTTTTGACAGCTAGTATAAAGTTCTTTAAGATTTGTTTTCTTTTATTCACACCAAGGATTGGAATTGATCCTGGATTTAGACACTTAATATCCTGAATAAAGACGCCCAGATTAGTTAGTATGATTTGTTACAAAAATGTCACCAGGCTTTCATACAGAAAGAATGACAGAAAACTGTCATTTTGTAGAACATAATGCTCTTAAAAGAATAGACTAAAATTGCTGCAATTGGCTTGATTTCTGAAGGCTGTGAAATATTTGCCAATGATTTTAGCAGAAAATATTGATCTCCTTGTGTCTAACTGACATACTGTGATTTTTACTGGATATTTAACATAAGTACATTATGTCAGTGTCAGTTCCACATGGTAAAGCTTAATATGTGTGTTGTACCTATTTTCTTGCTGGAACATGTTCATGGTTCAGTATTTGATATGTATTCTACTAGATCTTAAAATATTCCAGGCATTAAACTTTCACACAGTTAATGGCAGCTCCAGAAAAGATGTACTTATACTTGTAACATTTTAAAGCCACTACCTACCCTGCATGATAAGTTGCTTTCCTTTTCTGTCTTATAGAGTAGAAAGGTGGTGGAGTCTTCAGCACTATAGCGGTTGCTCTTCTCCTCATCCTGAGAATACTGTTCATCAATATAGTAGCCACTGATGAGTATATTTTGTTCCATAGGTAACATCAGTGCTAGTTTTAGGTGCACAAGGAACATTTCATTGGGCCAGTTAAACCCAGTTAAACACAGTGGGTGCATCCAGACAAGCACAGTCATGCTTGTAGCGCTACACATCGCACAATGTGGTGTTCTCCACACTGCAAGGGAATGCTGCCCAAGCAAGTGCTGCACCAGGATTTCCTGGTATCAAATTTAGAGCCCACACTGCAAATATACAGCACGGGGAACATTTTTTTCCCCCTAATGTTTCTTGTGGCATCTCAAACTGCTTTGAGGTACCACAACAGGCATGTGCATGCTCATCTGGACACGTCCAGTTAGTTCAAGGGCCTACATCCAAACCAAGACAATGCAGTGCAGAATGTGGAAAATAAGATTTGGAGTCTACAAACACAACATGGTTTAGAAACTCCACTAAGTTAAATGGTTCTCACACGCCTATGTGTTTGTAGGCTGAAAGGCAAGTATGAGTCCCAAGCACAAGTGAAGTATGCTGTCTCTTAAGAATTTGACTGACAGGATAGAGTACCACACATTTTGCACAGGCAAATGGAAATGCCCTCACTTCAAAGTGCTTTGAGTATGAAGTTGATCGATACCTAATTGGATCATGTCCTCCAATAATAGCTTCTAAGTCTGTGCAGAAGGATGTTGCAATATGTATTGTCCTCAAATCAAGTGACTGGCCATAGTTATAAAGTCGAGTTAGATGATATGAGTGGCAGGGAGTCATTTTGTGGGCCCTAGGCAACACAGGCTCAACATGAGAGGTCAGTCTATGCCCCAGCCTGCCCCCATGCACCAGGTCTGGTCACATGCCAGCACGATCCCATGCACCAAACCTGGCCATCAACCAGTCTGACCATGTGCGCAAGACTCAGTGGCATGCCACCCTGACCACACACACTGGATCCAAATGACGTACTACTTGACCCCACATACTGGATCTGACTGAATGCTGGTCTGACCCTGTGCACCTGATCTGGCCATGTATGGGGCACAGGGTGTCCAACACCACAGATCCAGAAAATTGTCAGCAGAGGAGCAGCAATTAATGCTGCCAACACTCTATTACCACCAACTTTCCTGACCTATGAGGAGACCCACAAGTCAAATGACACAGCTCCACAAGCCAGATCTGACCCAAAGGCTAGAGGCTGAGTACCACTGATTTATATAATTTAAACTAGGGCTGTCCAACATCCAAATGGCTAGGGACTACAAACCCCCCCAGGCTGCATGTCACACAAGCACTTCCATTCAGGCTCCTTCCCCTGCTGCATGGTAGGCACTCTAGACCTTCCTGTGTCAGACCCCATCCCATGTGAAGGGCATCCCACTGTTATACCATACCATGTGGAGTCCCTCTGGCCACAAGCTCCCTTGCCCAGTGGGCCTCACCAGTCCACCCCATCCCAAGGGGTGGGGACAAGAATCAGAAGCTAGAACAGGGAGGGGAAGCCTGGACATCCCAATGCAACAGCAGAGTGACAGGCCAGAAACCAGGGGACCACTTGCAAGCCAAGTGAGGCCCATGGGTTGCCAATTGGGCAGTCTTCATTTAAGCTATACAAGTTATCAAAAGTTGCAAACAATTATTTAACATCTTTTGTTGTGGGAGAAACAGAACTGATGTGTTTAACATCATAGGAAATATCACAATACTCTTAAGGCACACACAGGAGACAGGAAGCTTATACAAGTTACATTTTTCACATGATAAGGGCCCTGAAAGTGCTCTGCAACCATGATTTCATAGACATCAGGGCTGGAAGGGACCTCGGGAGATCATCGAGTCCAGCCCCCTGCCCAAAGGGCAGGAAGTCAGCTGGGGTCATAGGATCCCAGCAAGATAAGCATCCAATTTACTCTTGAAGGTAAATGTACTCAATGTAGGTGCTTTAACCACCTCCAATGGCAGACTGTTCCAGGCCTTGGGGGCTCGGACAGTAAAGAAATTCTTCCTTATGTCCAGCCTGAAACGGTCCTGCAGGGATTTGTGACCGTTCGACCTCGTCATCCCTTGGGGCGCTCTGGTGAACAAGCGTTCCCCCAGATGCTGGTGGTCACCCCTGATAAACTTATAGGTGGCCATCAGATCACCCCTGAGCCTACGCTTTTCCAGGCTAAAGAGTCCCATGTCTCTCAGCCTATCATTGTAAGATCTGTTTTCCTGACCTCTGATCATGCGCGTGGCTCTCCTCTGGACTCTCTCAAGCTTCTCCACATCCTTTTTGAATTGTGGAGCCCAAAACTGAACACAGTACTCCAGCTGCAGCCTCACCAAGGCCAAATACAAGGGGAGAATGACATCCCGGGATTTGCTCGAGAAGCATCTATAGATGCAAGCCAGCATTTTGGTTGCTTTATTAGCTGCAGCATCGCATTGCAGGCTCATGTTCATCTTGTGGTCAATGATGACCCCCAAGTCTCTTTCTTCCATAGTGCTATCCAACGTAGCACTACTGAGCCTATAAGGGTGCTGCAGGTTTTTCCTCCCAAGGTGGAGAACCTTGCATTTTTCAGTGTTAAACACCATCAGGTTCTCATCTGCCCATTTGCTGAGCTTGTCCAGGTCAGCCTGGATCACCCGCCTATCTTCTGGCGTGGATGCTTTGCCCCAAAGTTTGGTGTCATCGGCGAACTTGGCCAGTCCACTCCTGACTCCGATGTCCGCATCATTAATGAAGATGTTGAACAGTATGGGTCCAAGGACAGAGCCTTGAGGGACCCCACTGGTCACAGGGCACCACAATGAGTGACTGCCATCAATTACAACCCTCTGGGTCCGACCACGGAGCCAATTTCCCAGCCAGTGGATCGTGGTGGAGCCAAGGCCGCAACTGGCCAGTTTGGCCAAGAGGTGATCATGGGATACCAGATCAAAAGCTTTTTTGAAGTCAAGATATATGACATCAATCTCTTCTCCCTCGTCCAGGTGATAGGTCACCTGGTCGTAGAAGGAAATGAGATTGGTCAAACAAGACCTACCCGCAACAAACCCGTGCTGGCTATCCCTTAGGATGTTAGCCTGGGCCAGTCCATCAAGGATGGCCTCCTTAATAAACTTTTCTAAGATCTTCCCTTCCCCAGGATAGAAATCAGGCTAATGGGCCTGTAGTTAGCCGGATCCACTCTCCTCCCTTTCTTGAAGATCAGCACCACATTGGCCTTCTTCCAGTCTTCGGGCACTGCACCAGAGTGCCAGGAGTTTTCAAAGATCCGTGCCAGGGGCTGGGCTATGATGCTCGCCAGCTCCTTGAGTACCCTGGGGTGCAGATTGTCAGGGCCGGCTGACTTGAAGGTATCCAGCTTCTCAAGATGTTCCTTCACGAGGTCAGCATTTATGGAGGGTAGGGGATCCACATCACCCGAATCTCCCTGTCCCATACCAGGCATGGGTGTCCCATGGGACTGATGAAAGACTGATGCAAAGTACCTATTTAATAGGTTGGCTTTTTCCTGGGCGTCAGTTGCCAGTTGACCCATCTGGTTTAGCAGGGGTCCAACGTTGCCCTTGCTTTTCCTCCGGCTCCCCACATATCTGAAAAAGGACTTTTTGTTGTCCTTGATGCTTGAAGCTAGTTGGAGTTCAGTTGCAGCCTTGGCTTTCCTGGTTTGCTCCCTGCAGGACCGGACCAGTGCAGAATAATTCTCCTTGGAGGTGAATCCCATCCTCCATCCTTTGTAGGCTTTCCTTTTTAGCCGTAGGAGGTCCGCTAGGTCCCTGGAGAGCCAGGAGGGCTGCTGTGCCCTCTTGCTGCCTTTCCTCCATGTTGGAATAGATTTAACTTGTGCATTGAGGATTGCTTCCTTGAGAAGCAACCACTCTTCTTGAACTCCCATCTCCTTGGGGTCATGGTCCCTAAGGGCCTGACCGAAAAGCCTCTTGAGCTTGTCAAAGTCAGCTTTTCTGAAGTCAAGGACTTCTGTGTTGCTGACTGACTTGCCAGCTTTCCGGCAGATGGTGAAGTTGATCAGCTCGTGGTCGCTGTCACCCAGCTTCCCATCGATCACTAGGTCGCCGATTAGGTCGTCCCCCATAGCCAGTACCAGGTCGAGCAGCGCTTTGCCTCTCATTGGCCCATAGCCTTCTTGATGATGTAACACGCATTCATCATGGCAGTAGAGAATAATTCCTGTACACCTCCAGTTTTGGAATAGTATCTTGCAGTCACACATAAAGTGTTTTAAAGATGTCTTAGTGCCACATAACCTACTGTTCTCAATTCCATACGTGCCCTGATTTCAAAGCATTTAGAATACAAAAATCTGTATCTCAAAAGCATCCAAAAGAGCATGTTTTAAAAAAATAATAAGAACAATTTATTATATATGCCATATTACATGAGTTTAGGCACATATTAATGCTGAACAACATATTATAGTGTATTGCCCATTTAAATTGGACATGAAAAATGGATATTGTATTCCATATCAAATCACTGAATATTATATTGGATTCTTACAGTCATCTACTCATCCTTTTTGCCCTTAATTAATATGGAAATATATATTGGAAATATATTTAAAGAAAAAATAGAGAGAGGTGAAGTTCAGGAACACAAAATTATATATCCTTTTACAGCAAAACGTGTGATCCTGAGAGGTGCAATCAGTGGGATATAAAAGACATTTGGCACTTCTTGGACCAGGCTTGAGGCCAGTATGTCATAGAGATCCTCAAGCAATATCCAAGTAGCATTTTAGTGACATACAAATCAGTTCATCACTCTAACACTTGAGAGTATACCAAATCTAGTTTCACTTTCATATTGGTGGCTAACTTGTTCATTAGAAAGACAGACTTCTATGTCCATATGTTTTAGGCTTGCCTACATTAGCTATATATTGCATGATCTCACTCCACTTGACATCAATGGTAAGTTTTCTTTGACTTAAGTACAGAAGGATGGAGACCTCAATTATTAGGGACTGATTCTACTCATAGGGAGTCCAGTGCTAAAATTCTCCTTGTCGTCAAATGAGAAGACCAGTCTCTTTATTAATTTGGCAACTAAACTTTTTTATCCACATATTTGATTTAATTGTGGCTATGAAAAATAATGCTCTTCCAACCAGTTTATCTAAAGGATTTCAGGCCTACAACACAACCACATTTTACTCATTACAACATTAATTCAACAGATTAGATATAACAGTGCATTAAAACATTAACACAAGCATTTTAAAAGCTGTAAGCATTGAGATTACCTTTCATAACAGTTATGAAAAGGTAACAGACTAAACATGTATGTGACCTGAGGCTACAAAGATCATAATTGCATACCTGAAGTAACAGTGAAAATAAGAATTTCAGCACAAGAAAAGATCATGAATGCATTTTAATGCTGGACTTAAATTCTGCCCTGTCTTATAACACATTCAAAAGATGTAGGGTTCTACTGATTGTAAGTGATGGTTAAATACGCACCGTAAACTTCAGTTTGTTTCAAGTGACATGGTTGTCCTATGAAATAAGAGAAAACAACACTGAATCCATTTAAAAGCCACTATTTAATTTGCTGTATTACTATTGTTCTACTGGTTACTTTCATAAGAATACAATATAAATTTAAATGTTTTAGATGGGACATTTGAGAAGCAATTGTTCCTCTTGGCACACTAGAAGGATGAAAAACCACTTTTTCTAAAAGATAAATTAAAGACCTTGCATTTTAAGTGACTGAAAGGTTAAATAACTAGAAAGAGGAGACTGTGTTCCAATCTGAATCTTGACTATGATCAGATTCAGACTAGAGTCTAAATCCTGAACATTGTTCTCATGTAATTTCAGCCCTAAATTAATTTATGTATAGTGTTGTGGCAGCATCCAAAGACCCCAAGTGACACAAATTAGTTATCCATATGAGATTAAATATTTAAAGTTTGGAATTTTTTTTTAATTTAAGCACCATCCAAAGTAGAAGAGGAAATAGGTGTACGTATGATTAGGAATCAAAATTGTCTGTATATATTTGAAGTAGAGAGTAGTCCAGAGAAGTCCAGACCATATCATGAGAGACTACAGGGCTCTGAGGACCAGGCTTAGAAAGATGGGAATGCAGGTGGTCTTCTTGTTGATCCTCCCAGTCAACGGTCACAGTAGGCATCACGTCACCTGTATCAGAGAAGTCAACAAGAGGCTCCAGAGTTGGTGCCATTGTGTGGGTTTTGGCTTTCTGGACCATGAACCACACTTCTTTGCAAGGGACCTCCTGGGACACAATGGGCTTCATCTCTCCACAAAAGGTAAGGGTCTCTTTTCTTACAGGTTGGCTCACCATTCGGGGGGCTCAAGTGCCTCTATACTAATGCTAGGATCATGGGGAACAAGTAGGAAGAACTCACACTTCTGCTTGCAGGTAATAACTTTGATTTAGTGGGGCTAACAGAAACCTGGTGGGAACCTACTCATGACTGTGCTGTACACATTGAGGACTACAGGTTGCAGAGAAGGGACAGATTAGAGAGGAAAGGGGTTGGGGTTGCTTTCTTTGTAAAGGAGCATTATACATCCACCCTAATCAAAATGGGATCAGAGGACAAGAAAATTGAGCCATTGTGGGTTAGGATACATGGAGTTTGAGGGGAAAGGGATGGGGGGGAGGGGTCTGCTACAGACCACCACACCAAAAGGAAAAGCTAGACATGGAATTCTTGAGGCAGCTGTGAGAGGCCGTACAGTTTAGGGACATGGTTGTCATGGGGGACCTAAGCTACCCTGACATCTGCTGGGAGAAGCAGTCAGCCAAATCCAATTGGTCATGTAGGTTCTTAACCTGCATGCAGGACCTTTACCTAATGCAGGAGGTATACAGTCCCACCAGGGGAAATGCCTTACTGGACTTGGTGCTGTCTATGAGGGAAGAGCTGGTAGGGGAGCTGCAGATTCGTGGTCACCTTGGGGACAGTGACCACCAATCAACTGAATTATCCGTCATAGGGTGGGTAAGATAACTAGTAGAGCAGAAGTGCTTGACTTTAGGAACGATAGCTTCAGTGTGCTCAGGAGTGTAGTCAATGATGCACTGCAGGATAGGAGTATTGGCGAGATGGGAGTCCAGGAAGGGTGGTCGTTCCTAAAGGAGGCAATCCTTCAGGCACAGAGGGAGATAATCCCAGTATGAGGGAATAGGGGGAAAGCAGCCAAAAAACTTCCTTGGCTAAACAGGGAAATCCAGGGGAGCCTAAGGGCAAAAAAGAAGGGATATTGGCAGTGGAAGCAAGGGGAAGCTACCAAAGCAGAGTATACCTACTTGGCCCGCACTTGCAGGGAGGCAGTTGGAAAGGCCAAAGCAACTACAGAGCTGAGCCTGGCAACACAAATTAAAGACAACAAAAAGTCTTTTTTTTAAGTATGTAGGGAGTAAAAGGAAGGTGCAGGGCAGTGCAGGACCCCTACTAAACAAGAAGGAGCAATTAGTGACAGAGAGGGGGGACAAGGCTGAGCTCTTCAATGAGTTTTTTGCCCAGTGTTCTTGAACAGGAGTCAAGATAAGTCTCCTAATGGGCTCAGAGGGACACCAGCCCACCAACTGTTGATGCTGACTTGGTGCAGAGTCACTTGGATGAACTGGATGTGTTCAAGTCAGCAGGCCTGGATAAGCTTCACCCGAGAGTACTGAAGGAATGGGCCAGTGTCACAGCAGAACCACTGGCAGGGCTGTTTGAGTCCTTGTGGTTCCGGAGGACAAGGAAAGGGCTAATATGGTCACTATTTTCAAGAAGGAGTGGAAGGAGGATATGAGTAATTACAGGCCAGTCACTCTCACGTCCAACCTTGGAAAGGTCTCTGAAAAGATTATGAAGGATCATATCTGTGGGAGTCCAGTGGAAAAAATAATACAGCAGGGAAACCAGCAGGGATTCATAGCTGGTAGATTATGCCTGACTAATCTGGTTTCATTTTATGACAGGGTCACAAAATACTTAGACGCAGGAGTAAAGGTGGATGTCATTCTTGGATTTTAGCAAGGTCTTCAATATGGTATCTCATCCCATTCTCATAAATAAGTTAAGAGGCTGTGATATAGATGTTTACATGGTCCAGTGGGTGGCAAATTGGCATAGCGGTCATACCCAGAGAGTGGTAGTAGATGGGTCAGTATTGACCTGGAAGGATGTGGGTAGTGGGGCCCTGCAGGGTTTAGTCCTTGGACCTGTACTCTTCAATATCTTCATCAGTGACTCGGATGTGGGTGTGAAGTGCACTCCATCCAAGTTTGTGGACAATACTAAATTGTGGGGTGAAGCGCACACTCCAGAGTGTAGGGAATGATTGCAGGCAGACCTGGACAGGTTATAAAAGTGGGCAGTACACAACAGGATGAAGTACAACAAGGACAGATGCAGAGTGCTACCACTAGGGTGCAAAAATATCCAGCACACCTACTGGAAAGTGACCCTCTGAGCAGCACAGAAGCAGAAAGTGATCTCAGATTCATAGTGGACTTCAAGATGAACATGAGTCATCAGTATGACAAAACCATCAGCAAAGCTAACCACACAAATAGAACTGAGATGATACTTCCCCTCTATGCGACATTGGTCAGACCACAATTATAGTTTCATAGTTTCATAGTAGCTAGAGTCGGAAGGGACCTAGGTAGATCATCTAGTCCGACCCCCTGCCTTAGCAGGAAAGAGCACCGGGGTCAGATGACCCCGGCAAGGTGCTCATCTAACTTCCTTTTAAAAATCCCCAGGCTAGGAGCCTGCACCACTTCCCCTGGAAGCTGGTTCCAGGCCCTAGCCGCCCTGACTGTGAAGTAGCGCCTCCTAATATCTAATCTAAACTTACCCTCCGCCAGTTTGTGACCGTTATTCCTGGTCACTCCTGGCAGCGCACGGGGGAACAGGGACTCCCCCAATACCTGCTGATCCCCCCTGACCAGTTTGTAGCAGGCCAAGGTCCCCCCTTAACCTTCTCTTGTGGAGGCTAAACAGGTTCAGGTCCCGTAGCCTCTCCTCATAAGGCCTGCCCTGCTGACCCCTGATCATACGAGTGGCCCTCCTCTGAACTCTTTCCATATTGTCCACGTCCCTCTTGAAGTGTGGCGCCCAGAACTGGACGCAGTACTCCAGCTGCGGCCTGACCAGTGCCGCATAGAGGGGGAGGATCACCTCCCTGGACCTGCTCGAGATGCATCTGTGGATGCATGACAGGGTACGGTTGGCCTTCTTGACTGCCTCCCCACACTGCCGGCCCATGTTCATCGTGGAGTCAATGACGACTCCAAGATCCTTTTCCGTCTCCGTGCTGGCAAGAGGGGAGTTCCCCAACCTGTAAGTGTGGTGCCGGTTCTTCCTCCCCATGTGCAACACCTTGCACTTATCAGTGTTAAACCCCATCCTATTCTCATCCGCCCACCGTTACAACCTGTCAAGGTCAGCTTGTAGCCTATTGCACCCTTCTAGTGCACCCACATCCCCCCACATCTTAGTGTCATCAGCAAACTTGAACAGGGTGCTTTCTACCCCGTCATCCAAGTCACTGATGAAGATGTTGAACAGTGCGGGCCCGAGGACCGAGCCCTGCGGAACCCCACTGCCCACATCCTTCCAGGTCGAGAAGAACCCATCCACTACCACCCTCTGGGTGCGGCCCTCCAACCAGTTGGCGACCCATTTGACCGTGTGGGCATCAACACCACAGTCTCCCAGCTTTTTGATGAGGACAGGGTGAGAGACAGTGTCGAAAGCCTTCCGGAAGTCCAAAAAGACTACATCCACAGCAACCCCTGCGTCTAATGATTTGGTGACCTGATCGTAAAAGGCCACCAGGTTGGTCTGACAAGACCTGCCACTGATGAACCCATGTTGGTTGCCCCTGAGCATGCATTCCCCCGCAAGGCCCTCCTGGATGTGTGCCAGGATAATTTTTTCAAAGAGCTTACCCGGGATTGAGGTAAGACTAACTGGCCTGTAATTTCCCGGGTCCTCTTTTTTTCCCTTTTTGAAGATGGGGACCACATTGGCCCTCTTCCAGTCCTCCGGCACCTCGCCAGAGCACCACGAGTGCTCATAGAGCCGCGCCAGGGGTCCCGCAATGACCTCGGCCAGTTCCTGTAGAACCCTAGGGTGAAGATCGTCCGGACCAGCGGACTTGAACACGTCCAGCCTCTCCAGAAGTACCCTAACTAACTCCTCGCTAACCCCTGGCCCAGGCGTGTTTCTCCCGGGGCCCGAGGGGGGCCCAGCAGGGAGGTGGCTGAACTGGTCCCTACTTAGGAAGACAGAGGCAAAGAAATCGTTAAATATGTTAGCTTTGTCATCTGGCGTGATGACTAAGTTGCCCATCGTGTCCTGCAGGGGCCCCACATTACCCGGGACCCTCTTTTTACCCCCTATGTATTTGAAGAAGGACTTCTTATTGTCCTTAATCCGGGAAGCTAGTCCTATCTCCATCTCTGCCTTGGCCCTCCTGACTGCCCCCCTACATCCTCGGGCAACTGTAACATAGTCCTTCTTGGTGATGACCCCATCTCTCCATTGGGTATATGCCTCCCTTTTAGCAAGGAGACATTCCCGGATGCTCTTAGTGAGCTATGGGGGTTTATGTGCCCTCCTGCTCCCTTTGACCCTTGTTGGGATTACCTCCCTTTGGGCATGGAGGATCGTCTCCTTAAGGAGCAACCACTCACCTTCGACATCTGGTTCCCTTCCCCTCTGGGTCCTCAGCGCTTCCCCAACGATCCTCCTTAGCTTGTTGAAGTCAGCCCTCCTAAAGTCTAGGGCTGTTGCCTTGCTGCAGCCCTTTGCCACCTTACGCTGGATGGTGAATTCCAGCAAGCGATGATCACTGTCTCCCAGGTGGCCCATCACCCGCAGCCCCCTCACCAGGTCATCACCCGTGGCCAGCACCAGGTCCAACAAGGCGTCTCCCCTGGTGGGACTGTGCACCTCCTGGGTTAGATGGAGGTCCTGCACTCTGGCTAAGAACCGATGTGAGCAATCAGACTTGGCTGACTGCTCCTCCCAGCAGATGTCTGGGAAGTTCAGGTCCCCCATGATGACCACATCCTTAGCCCTCACTGCCTCTGTAAGCTGACCTAAGAATTCCTGGTCGAGCTCTTCTCCCTGGTTGGGAGGTCTATAGTAGACTCCCACCGTTAAGTCTCTCTCCCCTGGACTGCCTTTTACTCTAATTGGGGTACTGCATCCAATTTTGGGTGCTGTAATTCAAGAAGGATGTTGATAGACTCGAGAGGGTCCAGAGGAGAGCCACGCATATGGTCAGGGCCTTACACAACAAGCCCTATGAGAAGAGACTGAAGGACCTGGACCCCTTCAGCCTACACAAGAGAAGGCTGAGGTGGTCTTGTGGCTGCCTCCAAATTCATTAGGGGGATGCAGCAAGGGATCAGAGATGCTCTGTTCACCAGGGTACCTCTTGGGGTAACAAGGAACAATGGTCACAAACTGACAGAGAGCAGATTTAGGCTAGATATCAGGAAAAACTTCATGGTAAGGGTGGCCAAAATTTGAAATGGGCTTCCAAGGGAGGTGGTGCTTTCTTGGGAGTCTTGAAGAGAAGGCTGGATAGGCATCTGGCTGGAGTCATCTGACCCCAGCACTCTTTCCTGCCCAGGGCTGGGGGTCGGACTCTATGATCTGTTAAGGGCCCTTCCGGCCCTAGCACCTATGAATCTGTGAATTGATGAATAAAAGGATTCAAATCTAAATCCACTGAAATTAAACAGGCATAAAAAGATTGCAGCTGTAAGCAGGAGCATAGATTGCCAAAGCTTATTTTTTACATGCCACATAGAAAGGTGAAGTTAGAATTAACGAAGGAGGAGGAAATAGTGAAGTGCGCAAAAAGATGCAGATAGTGTTATAAAGCTAGAACAACAGAAGTAGGTTACAGAGCAGAAAATAGACTACTGAGACCATATCAGCATAAACAGAACAGTGGAAGCACAAAAGACTAGAAAGAAATGAAAGCATGGAGTTACATGAAGGTATGGCCAGAAAAAACTTGAGTCTGAAGGGAACAATTTTACAAAAAAGAAGAGTACACCGAGTAATAAACTTAACAATCAGATGAGCAATCATCTTATCAAATGTCTGCTATATTAAATTGAAATATACAAGTTTTCTAACAAAGAAATATTTTACAATGTAGCTTCATGAAACTGGCAGCATGAAAATATACTATTGTAACTGCAATGTGCATACCTGCTGCTGCATCTTAATTTAAAGACCAGCATGTATCATAGTTAGCCGGAATAACTGCATCTTGCAACAGCTTTCATTTGATTGCTGAATAATTTAAGGAAAAGTATTGTAGCTGTCTTAATGAATCAAGAAAGACCCCTTGTGAAGTGCCTAGTTAAATGTAAGGGAAATTCTTTATTCCAACAGATTACTAGGTATAGTTAAACAGTACTTTTTTGCTATGTCAAATTGTGTGTGCTTACCAGATGAGTGTTTCTATAGGCATGGTACTATAAACAATCCTGAATTCCCCCCGTTCTATTTTTCAGATTAAAAGCAAAACATTTTCATGCTAATGGTAAATTAAAAACTACAAGGACAACACATCAAAACTTGCCATGTTTCTAAAGAAACATTATGACCACATTCACCACTGAAACTCCAACAAACTTCATTATAACCTTTCAGCTAGTCACCTACACCTTGTTGAAGAACACACTGACTTATTGCTATGCTCTTAATAATATTTGTCCACTGTAGGATTAAATTAGAAAATGACAACTCAAGGTGCACTGGGGTCAAACAAGGCCACTATGCTTACTATTTGATCAAATTTGTTTTTTGCATTAAGTTTCTGATAAAACTGAGTCAAGTTATAGGACATCACCATTGTTTCATCCCACCCTGTTATTAGACTACTTAAGGGAAGAAGGAATATACCACTACCAATAGACATGTCATTTCCTTGACAACTCTGGTTTGGATAAATATCTACTTCTATATTTAAACTGTTTTTACTCAGTTAATATAAGTTCTGAAATGTACACACTTGCAGTAATTTTATAATGTGTTAGACAAAAATTAAGACGTAAAAATGGACTTGTATAAAAAGAATCACAGCTTCAAAGGACAATGTTCCAAGACATTATTTTACTCAAGGATGGTCTTCAGAATTTAATGGTGGACCCTTCTGTAAAACAGATTTGTATGCAATTTACCCTCTCAATCATGGGAAAGAATCTTGGAGATTTCCCCTTCAACATCGCTAACTATGGTTTAACTACAAAAGCTTAAAAATTCACAGATCATACCCCAAGTTAAAATCATAACATATTGGATGTTTGTTTTGGGAAAAAAAAATTAAAAGAAAAAAAAAAAATCACATTTCTATAAATTTCCCAGATGTAAAATATCTGTTTTCCTTTTCCTTGCAATACATATTAAAACATTTTAAGGGATAAGTATTTCCTAGACACAAAAGCAGAGTATGTAAATGGACAAAGGACACTTTTTAAGGTAAAGTAAAATTACAAGTACAACGAAAGTAAAATACAACTTCAGCTTTAACAGTGTAATGCCTTTCAAAGTTTGCACAACTGTGGACACTTCTACCATCTTCATGTAGGCTAGTTACAGACATTCAAAAACCCGGATCCTAAATTGATTCAATCTTTGTAGGTTAGTCTAAGCTGTGAAACTTGAACCAATGTGGAGGTAGACAGACATTCCCTTTTCATTCTAGAAATGCAGGCACATGCCTCCAGTGACTCAGGCTAGAAGCCAGGGGGTGCTAGAGCAGCCCTCCCTTCCCTTATATAGTCCTGAGATGAGGAGACCTGGCCAGGCCCTGGCAGGATGCCCCCTCTCCAAAGCTACCCAGCAGGGAATGTTTATCACCCCTAACTCCGTGTTTATCAACCCTGTGAGGGCGCGGGGGCTAGGGGCGGCCGTGAACCCCCTAGCGCCCCCTACCGTCACGTTAGGGTGACATAGCACCCTCAGAATCTCGCCCGCCACGACTTTGATGGTTACATATATATATTGTGGAGGCTGCCAGTTTCCCTAGTGGACGGTCTTGGTGTTCCTGTCCCTATTCCAGACTGGGGTATCTATGTGCGTCCCGCCTTAAGGGCTATGCGTGCCTCCAAACCTCCCCCTCAGCACGCCCCAAGCCTCGCAGCTGTTCTGGGGGACGTTTGTGTAGTCCCGCGCCCCTCGGGTGCCTTCGCTCCTTCGCTCGGGCCCCGGGGCTCCTCGCCCACCTGGCGCCCCTTTGGGTCGGGCTCCAATCTCTAGCCCGTTCCCCGCGCCCTGGGCCTGTCTTACTGGCGCCCAGCAACTTGCTGGCGCCCCCTGGGTCCGGCTCCCTAGCGTCGCCTAATACCGGCGCCCCCTTGGGCCGGCTCGCTCTCGCCGCCCTAGCCTCGGCGCCCTTGGGCCGGCTCGCTCTCGCCGGTTATTCTCTCTCGCTCTGGGTCCTCGCCCCCTTTTGGGGCCTGTACTGCACCCTCTGTGCTTCGCCCCTCTGGGGCCTTGCCCACTCTGGGGCTGACACCGCGCCTCGCGCCCTGCCTCTGCCCCGCTCTGGGGCCTTGCCCTCTCTAGGGCTGACACCGCGCCTCGCGCCCTGCCTCTGCCCCGCTCTGGGGCCTTGCCCTCTCTAGGGCTGACACCGCGCCTCGCGCCCTGCCTCTGCCCCGCTCTGGGGCCTTGCCCTCTCTAGGGCTGACACCGCGCCTCGCGCCCTGCCTCTGCCCCGCTCTGGGGCCTTGCCCTCTCTAGGGCTGACACCGCGCCTCGCGCCCTGCCTCTGCCCCGCTCTGGGGCCTTGCCCTCTCTAGGGCTGACACCGCGCACCTCGCGCCCTGCCTCTGCCCCGCTCTGGGGCCTTGCCCTCTCTAGGGCTGACACCGCGCCTCGCGCCCTGTCTCTGCCCCGCTCTGGGCCTTGCCCTCTCTAGGGCTGACACCGCGCCTCGCGCCCTGTCTCAGCCCCGCTCTGGGCCTTGCCCTCCCTAGGGCTGACACCGCGCACCTCGCGCTAAGGGCACAGGCACTCGCAGCCGTGCCTGTCTCCTTGACCCTTCTCTGGGTCTGGTTGCCTCACTAGGCCCAACACCGCCCTGATGGGCCGGGGTCTGTAACCCCACACACCGCGCCTCCCTGGCGCAATACGGTGCCTCCTTGGCACCGACAATAGTGCCCCTGGCACTGTGCCCCTACTGGGCACTGGGAACCCCCAAGCTGTGGGGGAGCTCCCGTGAGGCCTCCTCGCTGCCCTACAGCCTCACCCGGTCCTCCCGTGTAAACTGTAACATAAACTCAAGCCCTCTGGCTACAACATAAACAGAGGCTCCACACGCCTAACAATAACTCCAAGCCCTGCCAGGGCTCTCAGTCCTACCTCCCGTCCGGGTGATCCTGTTCCCCGCATCATCGCAGCCTGTTAGTGGGGTAAGGCTGCGACCACCAACTCAGGCCACTCAGCTCGAGCCACAGAGCTCCTGCTCCTGCGGCAGCCAGAAGGGAACTGTGAGGCAGGCTCCGGCCTGAGCTATATATAAAGGCCTGGCCCTGCCCCCTTCCAGCCATGTGACCCACTTGGTTGCCCTGGCAACCAGGCACCTGAGCTGCCTGGGTGATTGACAACTCTGCCAATCACCCTCACACTCACGGGGCACCTATGTGACTCCGTGACAAACCCATTAAGAAAACAAAGCCTCTCTCCAAGCTCTTCTTAAACAGCTTTTCCAAGGAAGGACATTAAGCTACCTATTAACTCCAAAAAGCCTTTGTGGTCTCCCACAACATGGACCATAGCCAGCATGTGATCTGCTAGCTGATACTAGTTAATGCAAACCGATTTCAGCCATTTTCAATTTGGTTAATGTGCACTAAATATCTGTTCTGTTAGAGGTTTAAACCAATTTCTGATCACTTAAACTGGCTTATGTGTAATGTCTGTCCCTAGCCGCAATATCTGCAATGCCTGCAATCTTCCATTCTTTTCTGCACAAAGGGGAAAATTAATGTCTTGTGGGTCCGCCATAAAAATAGTCATGGGATACTGTCTTTGTTGGATTACACTTGCAATAGCATAGAGGTACGATAGCTCTTCAAGACCTGGAATACTTACTAAGGTCTTGAACCTGTAATTGGCCATGTGCTAGAAGTCTCCACAATTTAGGCCTAACAAAGTAAATGCAGGGAGAGTGTGGGCAATATCTGCTTATGCAGATTCACATAGCACATTATTTTCACGTAGATGCTTTTTTTTACTGGATTACATTCACAAGCTCAGAATTATTCTTTAAGAGTCTTAAAAATAAATCATTACTCAACACAGGCTTTCCAAGTTACGTTTTAGTATCTTTTTCTGATCAAAATATCAGACCTGTAACTCTGTTTGAAAACAATCAGAACATGTCTACTGAGCCAGGACTCAAACTATTAAAAAAAAAACTAATTACCATGTTCTGTCTTATTTTTTGTCTCTTTCCATTGTCTCTCTTTTCATCCTGAGCAAGAAATGGAAATGCTGAATTATCACAAAACAGACTGTTTTCTTTCTGTGTCAAGTCCAATTGGAAGCATCATTTTCCATAAATATAACAACAAAGCAAAGCCTCTTCTCAAGAGAGATGCAGCCCAACTTTGCAAAACAGTTTCATCATAGAGGTCTTGATTTTGAGAGTATATAAGTGCCTTCAGCACTTACTAAAACAAATTGGAATTAAGGACAGTTCACAGAGCTGTAAATGGGTAGCTCAGGTCCAGGGCAGTAGTGGTGCATGGGGCAACAGCCACAGACAAGCTGCTGGCAGTGGCCTGGAAGCCAGGAAAGCAACAATAGTGGCTGCTATCTTTGTATCCCTTGTAAATTGGTTTCCAGGGCTAGGCCCCAGTCATCTGTTCCCCATCAGGACTTGCAACAGAAATTCAGTACCTCACAAGGCAAGGCCCCGGTTCTGCACAGAATCTTGGCTTTGGGGTGCTTGTTTTTCAGTTCAACCAATACTCACATGTACAGTGGTTATAATTAAAATGAAGACATTAGGAGGAAACCTTGGCCTCAGTGAAGTCAATGGCAAAATTCCCATTACTATCACCACAATGATTTCAGCATTAATATTGGTATCACTGCAGTTTTCATGATATTTCCCCTTGGTTAGAATGGGCTATGAAAGAAGCCACACATATTATCTTTGTTAAATGGGTTTTTTTAAAAACAGTAACCACTATGCAGAGCCAATTATATGTTGATGCTTATTGATTTTGTGGGGGTTTTTTGAATGAGCACTTTTTTAACATGTACCCTATGCTTTCAGCTCCACAAAATAAAAAATATATTAAACACCAATAAACCACTCAAATATATCAGAGTGGTAGGATTTTGTTATACACAACATTGAGTAGGCCCCTGAATAACTAGACCCCATAGCAAAAAGTTTAATTTTCAACAGTTTAATTTGGAAATTGAAAAATGTCTTTCCAATGACACTAAACTCCTTGGCTAGGGACAGAAATTACACATAAACTGATATAAGTGAGCAGAAACTGTTTCAAATCTGAAAAACAACAGAAGCTCAGTGCTAATAAACCACTTCAAAATGGCTGAAACTGGTTTAAGATAACCCTGACTGGATGTAGTATCAGACTTAACTGATTCAGGTTAAATCAGTTTATCAAAGTTCTGTCCCAAACCCCTCCAGATTCAAGTTAACTTACAGTCCCCCAGCATCCCAGCATGCTTTGCAACTACCCTGTAAACTGAATGTCTGTTCACTTGCTTATTGGTTTAATCTATACCATTTAGACTAACCTGTGAAGACTAAATCAATTCAGCCTTGGGCTTTTTGACTGTCTGTACCTTTTTCTTTTTACATATAATTGTCTATTCAGAACAGTTGGTTATCTCCACAGCTCAAAAAGCATCTTAAATTTGGCATGGTTTTCACTGTGGCTTAGAAAGCCTCTATGAGATATAAAATATCCCATTTTGCCTAACCCTGTTTCAGTTCATTTTAACCAGGTTTTAATGAAGTTATTTCCTCCAGTCTAGTTCCTAAGTTTGTTATTTTACAGCAAGATCTCTATTTAAGTTCAGAACATGTACTTCATTATTGGCCTACCTATTTTACCCTGTCTTCCAGCAAGTTAGCAAGCATAACTAAAAATATATGCTTAAGGTCAGTCATAAATAAATAAATAAGTTTAGCTGTACTAAAAAAAGCAAGTGTTTTCCTAGCTTTTCCTCTTGTACAGGCTTGAATTATTTATGAGCTATTGTTCTCTCCAGTCACAATCTCTTTATTTCACTAATTCAAAAAGAAAATACCATTTAAACATATTCTTCATTTATTTAAAAATGAAAATGGATAATGCTTTGAAATGACATTATCAATGATCAGTTACTTTTATTAAGGGATCAAAGAATCTGATGAGAATCATTTAAATATCTCAACAATAAACACTCATATCATATTTTCTAGGGGTGTGCAAAATGGGCCGTATTCAATTTGGATTTGCATTCAGCCCAAATCAAGGACAGTGATTCAATTTGTTGATTCAGATCACTGTCCTCAATTTGATTCAGCAGAATCTGAATCTGAAGATTCGATGTTGATTTGGAGAATCAGCGATTCGGCCATAGACACAGCTTTATATGTTTTTTCTACATACCGTGAGGTACCAGGCACAGCTGGTGAATGCTGTGATGGTGGGGCAGATGGAGCATCCCATAGGAGCATGCCCCCCTCCCCCCCCATGTGCTTGGCGGCAAACCTAGAAGTGGATTGGAAGTACTTCAGGAGGACCCTGGGTACCCCCCAGACCCAGGAAGCACGAGTTGCTGAGCCAGAGGGGGCACCAGAGGGGCCCCAGTGTGCTCCCCAGAAGATCCGGAAGTGGACCAGAAGAGCTTCCAGTCCACTTTCAGATTTGCCGCCAAGCACATGGGCGGGGGGGAGCCCATGCTCCTGTGGGACGTTCCATCTGCCCCACCATTGCAGCATTCATGAGCCACCTCGTACCTTGAGGTATGTAGAAAAAACATTTAAAGCTGTGTCTATGTCTGAATCACCAAATCTTTCCAAATCTCTCTGAATCAATTCAAAGGGTTCTGATTCAGTTCAAAGAAATTAAAGGTTCTCCTGATTCGATTCAGATTTGGAGATTCAGCCACTGAAGCAGGCCAAATCTCCACTGAATTGAATCAGGGACCAAAGCTTGACACAGACCTAATATTTATGCTAGAGAGTTTTGCCAGCAGAAGTTTTGTCAGCACACAGCAGCCAACCTTGCTGTGTCATCAGGGTGCCTACATATTTGGCTGCTTGTACAAGTGCTGTGAATCTTTGCTTCAGGTGAGTGTCACAGGAGGCCACCTTATGATTTCTTTCCCCTTCTGGAATAATTTCTGACATGACATTTGTAGGGCATTAAGGGGTGATGCCACAAAGGAGCCTAACGAGTGCTTTGCCCTAGTATCCCACAGTCCCTTTTCATTTGTACCATTATTTCTGCGTAATTTTAATATCCCATCTCTCTGAAATTTTCTCTGTCTTCAAAACAGATCTTACATAGGTCACTGAAGTTATTGTTTGATTTTTCTATAATTGCTTGATTTAAACAACTCTCAGATAAATTGGTGTGGTAATAAAGATAGCATAGACATTTTCAAGGAGAGTAAGTGGATGATGCAGACAGTGCATAAAAATAACAGTTGCATGCATCCACTGATCAGCTTTATACAACCAACTAGCATTTCTACCCCAACTTGTGAGGTGGGAGCATATTGTGATGCAGAAAGGCCATGTTGTGTGCAGAGCTGGTCCATCTTTCCAGAGCTGACTGGAATGAGGGCTGCTTTGACAACAGAAAAGTTTACAACCCCAAACCTCTGTCAGTGAGTTGACAACAAGTTTAAGGTTGGAAAATCCACAGGGAGGATGTCATCATTCTGCCATGCAAGGTCATCATTCTGGCATACACAGGGCTGAGATTCTGGGCAATGTTCAGGAAATAGTATGGCATTAGAAGCAATGAGCTTCTAAAACTGTACTAAGTCACATCTCTTTCCATTATCCTGCCCCCTTGTTGGACCCCACACACATACAGCCCTTGTCCTTAGGTATTCAAACAGGAAGAAGTACTTTTGTATGCAATGATTGGTGGATCACTAAGGTTATTTAATTGAGATCAATATTTTTGTAGTAAAATGGGGAACCTTGCCAGCAGAGAGGATGGGAAACTCAGTAGTCTGCTGAGTAGCTGTTTCACTGAGGAAGACCATAAAAAGTCATTTTAGGACTGTCTCAAATGGTGTTGCTATTTTGTGCATGGCTTGAATACTGAATATGAAATGAATTATAAGCTACTATTATCAGTTCCTGTGGAGGGTAAGCTGGGTGGCACTTTGGTATGTACAGTCTTCCAAGAAATTTCATTTTGAATCTTAAATATATTTTTATCGCATAAAAATAAAAAAGCAATAAAAGTAAATCACTCAGAGCAAACAAAGTAAAGAACAGTAGATTTTGAAGTTATTGTGTAAAAAGAAGCCATTATTTGCACAATTAAGGAAAGCCCAAGCTGCTTGACGAGCCTGTATTACTCAAAGGCTTGTATGTGTATAATTATCATTCTCCCTGTCATCCACAAGGTGGCTGGCAGTGGCATGAGTAAGGATGCTGGTAGTGATGCCATGAATATGGATTTGTCCATTAAGTGCAAAGGTTGCCAAGCCATTTTGCTTGATAACAGTCTGCAACATCTAGGTTACTTGCCTAAGGACCTGCATGATGCCCTAGTGCACCTGGCTGTCTTTTTCCTCTGAAACATATTGTCCTTGCACTCCTTGTCCTTCTGTGCTCCCTCCAGCATGTGGTCTATATTGTCTTAGTCAGCAGTGCCTGGGGAATGAGGAAGGGCTGTGAACATGTATCCCTTTGTTTTCAAGGGCTTGAATTCCAGATCTGGGTCAGTCTTGCACGGGGTGCAGACTGAAGGTTTAATATACGTTTTCTTGCAATTACTTGTATTCTAGAGCAATAGCTGAAGTGTTACTGGTGCTTAAGTCAAATATCTGTGATGGATGTGTATGAGTAAAGGATCTCATTTCCATGAGTATTTTGGAAATGAGAATTAATTGGAAGAACTTAATTTAAAATTACTTTCACCCACATGTTGCATCCTTATTAATATAAACCAGGAAAACATATTACAGTACAAAGACTTTCTCTGCTCTTTCATACACTCAATTTACACCTTTGAGAGTTTACAATTCTGGAGTCTGTGTAAAAAAAATGTGGTCACCTTCCTTATTGAAGGAAATACACAACGTATATATATGTACAAGGCAGCTGATGAACAACTATCCCATTTTTTCCCAGTGTTAATAATATGAACTGTTTTCAATTACTCAGACTTCAAAAGTGGTCCTTGCTTTATGAACCAAAAGCAATTGGTTCTGGACAAAAGTAAACAATACTGTTCCACAGAGTGAGAAATGTTTAATGTTTGTGGCTGTTCCAAGGGGTAGAACAATGCTTGGAAAATATTCATTTTGGCAAACAAATTCCTGGCATTCAAATGCTCCTGCTATATGGACTGTAGTGTTTTCAGAATCCCTGTCACATGCAAGAAGATTTTCCTTCCTTCCTTTTCTCACGGGTAGCCTCCATTTTATTCATTTCTCGTAAGTGTTACTGAATTAAACAGAACTACACTACCACCCAAACAATAGGAACAAAACCAGTACTGTAATCAATAGTGAAATTGCTAATGCTGTCTTTTCAAGCATTCACAGTAAGATAGTATTTTCCTGTAAAACTATATTTTGCCATGTTATTCTGTTATTCACTATGATATAAAAAGCTAATAATACCATTCAAATATAGTTAAATTTTACAGACCGCTGTCAAGTAATCCTAGCCGATTACTTAATAAGGCAAGGTAAAAGAGAGTTTGTTTTTTTCTTTTACTTTGTTGCTCTCTTACTGCACAAAATATCTGTATTTTGTATTTGATTCTCTACGGTTAATCCCAGATCCTACAAAGCCTCTGGCACTTCCTCACTATCCTTGCAAGTGGTCCCATTTGTTTCAGCTGGACTAGGCATATATGTAAGCATATGCAGAATCAGGATTTTAGTGACTCCTTAACCTGTATGTTGTTTTGTAATGGTTGTTTTCAGTCCACATCTGACTCTCCCCACTCTGGAAAATGGGAGATTTGCAAGAGTAAAACAGGGAGGATTGGAGGCTTAATAAATTAGTAGGTTATTAAGATGTTTAGAAATACTTTTCAGATCAGTTTGCGTAAGTAAGGTGTTTAGATGAATCAATTAGGGATCTACTCAATTTGCCATTTCACAATTTTCATGCAAACCATAAAAGTCAGTTTTCAGTATCACTGCAAAAACTAGTATTCCCCAAGATTCCGCGTGGAATCACAGGGGAAAAAAATACTAAAAATAAATGCTGGCTTCCCACTGGGAACCCAGTGGGAAACAGCAGCCACTGTGGCCTGTCTGTGCAACCCTCCACAGCAGGGAGGGGAAGAAGCTGCTGGCACAAAGGGAAGCAGCCAAGACAGTGGCCACCCCCTCCTCCCTCTACCACTGATTGACCAAGAGGGCTTCCTTTTGTGCAGGCATGCCCGTCTCCACCAATCAGCAGTGAGGAGCAGGGCCACGTGAAAGGCAGCCCTCTCAGCCAGTCAGTGGCAGGGCGGATGGTCTCCGTGAAACAACTGCAAAAATGGTGCTAGGCTTTATGGACAGTCAGCAATTTTTACTCCTCATGCTTTAAGTACATCCCTGGCTATAATCTATATGTGACCCTGACTATGAGGGGCTGTGAAGGAACACAATATTTTCCTTCATTTACCTTCTTTGTTGCAAAAAAATTAAAGAAAATGTATGTGAATGTAAAGTGAAGTTCATTAAATATTCAAGCTTCTTCATTGCTACCTTCAAGAAAAAGGACATCTTCCAATTCTTAGAACAGGAGAGACACCACACCACTTTATCCCAGCTACTGATTACAACTTCCCCCACTTCCCCTCCTAGAAATTTGTATATTCTTGATACCCTATTGCTTCCCTGTAGCTTTCAAGGAGACAAGTTGATTTCTAGTTGGAGAGCCCGTTATTAGTTTGTACAGATGATTTCTTGAAAAAAATTAAGGCATAAGCAGTGAAAATTGGAGATTCACTGCAGGAGAATAATGCCCTGCTGTGCATAGACTGATCGCAAATCCAAACAGTAGGAGGTCATTTTATATCTTATCTCTCAATAAGAAATCATCACAAAGGCATTGATATGATATTCTTCATCCAGTATTAGGAGCAGAATGTCACTATCAAAAGATCATTAACAACATTAACTGTAAGTGTTAAAATTGCATATTTTCATCTTCAGGATCTCATATCCACAAATTTTATATGGTATCAATACGATATGCAGCAGACTTGCTGTGGGGCCTACTCTCCCATAAATATACGTGCACAAATGTCCTTAATGCTAAGAGGACTTATGCATGGATATCAAGACAACAGGCCCAATTTAGTAAGTAGTTAACACTTGTTCTGACACAGCTAAGACTTCTGTAGTGCCAAAATGTCAAAAGCTAAGATCTTATCAAAAGCTAATACCTACTCTACTTCTCAAATTAAATAAAGAGCAACTATGGTATAATATAAGCTATTTTGAAACTTGGATATTTTCTTCCCACACTCCAACACTTTGTATCCAAATACAATTAATATGTATGTAAGCCAATGAATATAAAATAAGTTAAACTTGGGTTATAAAAATTATTAAAATAAATGTTTTCATGTTAAAGCATTGACATTATTTGATCCGATAAAAATTACACATTACTACAAGAACTGCCAAATGCCAAAATTGGCTCAAAAATAGAAGCTGTTGATTAACATACACACAATAGACAGAGGTGTTTTAACGTTTTGGATGGTTAATCAGCTGTGTAAATGTATGCTGAAGAATTGAAAAGCATTTCCATCTAATTGTCAAAATGCTAGGTGGGGCTGGGAAATACTGAATAAAGAGAAACTACTACTTCCATTTTCTAGACTAGCTAGGCCTGTTCTGGGAAATAAATCAATGGGATTGTCACTATGGTAACATTAGATTTCCTTCAGCTCCATAGGAAGACAGGACAGAAAAGGACCTCCTGGGTCACTGAATCCAGTTTCTTGCTGTTGCCAGCAACCATGTCATAAAATGTATTTCATAAACTTATCTACATTTGATCACCAGTTATATTTCTTGCCTGTGCTATTCTCACAGAAGGTTCAAGAACATCATTTCTTTAATGGATTCTTTAACTCTCTTCTAATTTCTAGCTCAAATTTTTCAGAGCCTGCTTCCCTTTTAACACGGGGGGCATTTTTAAACGTACTGTAGGACGCAGCACCAGGCACTTTAATTAATGAGCCATGCTAATTAAAAGTACCTGTGCATCACATGTATCAGTGTTGTCATGCCTTTCCATGCCAAAAAAATGGCAGCAGTCTGCTTTGAACTGAAGCTCATCTACTGTGTTTTATTTCAAAGCTCACCACCACCATTTTTTCAGCGTGGAGCCGCATGGTGGAAAGGGTGTTGGAGTGCACCGTGTACACTGGATTTCCAGCACATCAGAGCAGGATCCAGCATGTGTCTAGGAGCCCGTAGAGTTCTTCCCCTCACTGATATTACCTCAGATATCAATCATGTCTCGTCTCCATCTCTACTTTGCTAGACTCTTTGTTTCCTCTTATCAGATAGGTTCTGCATTCCCCTGATCATCCAAGTAGCTCATCTTAGCAGTTCCCTATGGTTTTCAATTCAAATTAATCTTTCTTAACCATAGATGACCAAAATTGTGGGTTTCACTGATGTCATTAGTGTCTTGTACAACAGCATTAATGCTTCTTTATTTGCCACACTACATTGACAATGTATAGACACCCTCTGATCAACTAATGAGCCTAGAACCTTTTCCTTTTTTGCCATTTCCAATTGTGCCCCAGATTATTGAAAAATATTCTTTGTTTCAGTCCCTAAGCAGACAAACTGGAATACTATAGATGCATCTACATACTCGTGAATGTGCCGTAATGGCAGGTACTAAACTTAAAGCACTATAATTGGTACTACTGCACATTAACACAGATGAACGATTTTTTTGGTGACGCCAATATACTTTAGACTAAATCTACTGTGCATTAGCACAGGCTTTGCCCACCACACTAATGTGCAGTAGAATTAGCCTTCTGTGCATTAAGCATCTTTTATATGAACAAGCGTCCAGCACGATTAAAGTTAATCCCATTTCTATTAATCCAGGTCTCCAAGTCCTCTAGTTCTTTTTTGGACATTATAATTCTCTGTATTGACAATGCCTTCTCACTTTAGTATTATCTGAAATTTTTTTCATGACACTCCTGCTTTCTGTGTCAAGGTCATTAATAAAAATATTAAATAAAATCAATCTCAGAACCAACCTTTGAGGTGCTTCACTAGTACCCTTCCTCCGGCCTCATAGCATTCTTTTTAGTATAACTCTATACAACCTCTCCTTTCTTCTGACCTCACAGTTCTTTTAATAATGCCCATCTTCTACAGTTTAACTAATAATTTCCCATGTAGCATCATATCAAATGCTCCCCAGGAGGCTAAATAGCTTTACTGAATTTCCATAGTCTAAACAAAAACTGATTATTTTTCTATGAAAGAAACTATGAAATGATGGTTATCTTATGGAAGAAAGATATCAACTGACAAGATTTACCTTTGGTAAACCCATGTTGCATTTTATCAATTTTTCCATTTATTTCCATGTCTTTAAGTATATTTCCTTCAAAATTTGCTTGAAAACCTTGGCAGTTATTAAGTTCAAGTTGATGGGACAGTATTAACTTGGATGACATTTACCCCTTATTTAAAAGAGGTACATTTATTATTCTTCCATCATATGGGTTCCACCCAGAGCTTTACAGAGTTGTATTAAAATCATTCCATTTTATCAGTTCTTTCTGTATTATAATGTGGATGTTAGTCAATACCGCCATTTCAGTACTTTAAGGTTTCTGAGATTTACTTCCAGATTGGTATGAAAATCACCATATTTCCTATTCTTCCCTACTAGTTTACCCGTCTTGAGCTGTCTTCTTGTTTCAACAACTTCCAGGTAAGTTTTGCACCTTTGACTTACAGAAATTCCAAGCCTCTTTTATATTTGAGTCCCAGAGCTCCTCATGCCATGTACTAACCTGTTGATAAGTAAAATTTGCCTTTTAAAATTGAAAACTGTAGTTGCAGACCTATTTTTTCTTGTCTTACCATTTAATTTAAGCTGAATCAACTCATCATCATTTGATCCAAGGTTATTTTCTCTAACCAGGTCTTCTATAAGGTCCTCATTACTTCCAAGACTGAGTGTAAACTAGTATCACATCTGGATAGGGGCATATCCAGAAAGGATGCAGCAACATGGTCACACCCCGTTTTAGACCATGCATCAAGAGCAGTATCTGGGGAACTTTTTAAGTCCCTGAAGTTGGTAAGAATTCTCTCTCTATCAGTAATATATCCTGTCCTCTTCTGTTCCTCTCCTCCCCCACCCACCACTGCTGCTTTCCCCACTGACTGCGGCTGCCCAGGGCTGAATCCTGCCCTGCTCTACCTGGGTTGCATGGGAAACTAGGCTCAGCTGGAGACAGAGGCAGCAGTAAGAAGGATCTCCCTCCCTGTTCAGTGCACCCACAGTTCAATTAGCCTGACAGCAGGGTCAGGGAGGGGGAACACACTCACTGCCTGGGTCAGCCTGTGCATCTAGATGGTTCAGCAAATATTTGGTGACAAGATATAATGTCCACGTTACAGAGGTGAATCTGAGCCCCATCATTAAGGGTAATTTTTCTTCCTTCAATTCCCTATAATCATGATTAATTAAATATTTATTTTTCAGTAACAAAGATATCAAATAAGATATTGTGACTTATCAGTTCCCTGGAATTATCCCTGTAGAACTTCTTATCATCCTTCCTAAAATGGTTTTGGTTCTCAATCCCCAGCCTATGAGACAAGTCTGTCCCCTTGTGCTGTGTCACCTGGCCCACAAGGCTTCTCACAGATTTGTGGGAAGCCCCATGTTCATAGCCCTTCATGCTAGATCAGGTGTACAGGGTAACATATGGCCTGATCATGCCATGCAAAGGCTGTGTGGGATAGTACAGTGCCCTGGAGGCCAGCCCTGGCTGGGCAGAAGCAGCATGGGGCTTAATTCAGCCCATAGACTGGTCCCATGCCATTCATCTAGCCCACAAAGTCAAAATTGTGAGCACCATGGGCATAGATCAGTTTTGTTTTATCCAAGCTTACATGTATTTCTTTAGTACCTATGGCATCTCTAGTGTACAATACTCAAGTCCAATAGACAAGCTTTTGTTCTTGTTTGCATTTTAAACAAGGTATGTTCCAAACAAATATGTATTTAAAACCATATTAGTGAAGGGAATCCAAATTTAACTTAATCAAGAGGTTCTTGTCAAGTTCATGTGTTACTAAACACTTCCAGAGGCTTCACTTCTGGCAGTATGCATTTAGCAAATGTCTAAATATAGAGATTCCAGTTCATTCAAAGAAAACTAACTCAGAGTAGATATCTTGCCTATGAGGGATCAAAAACAAATATGAAAACACTGCCCACATAACTGGGTGAACTTGTTTCATTCTGGAAATGCCAATGTATATTCAGTATTAAGCTTCCAGTTACATTTCTTGAAGTGCCCATTTTCTGTATTCACTTTTTAAATGAGGAACAGGGCAATCATGCTATCAATACATTTTTCACAAATGTGAAAAAACAAATTTAAATATGAAAATATTCTGCTTCCACTACTACCAAATTTGAAGGCAATGGCAGTACACTCACATGGGTTAAATAGTAAATTATTTTAATCACAATGATTATTGAAATACATGCCGGCTATTTTACTGGTTCTGTAGAATGAATCAAGTGGAAAAAGTTATGCACCTTTATACAAATTACCCCTCAAGTAGCTACTGTGTCCTTATTATTTGTGAAATAACATATATTGTGAGTAGCCTGGAGGTTTTGCTAAGAATCTAGTGATGCAGAAACTCAAGAAAGAAAAGATTGTACATTACATTCTGATGAGCTGAAAGCAGATGAGGTCTCACAGTCAGGAAGAACTTACAATTCTTAGATACCATCCCATCCAGAATGTAAATACACAATGGAGTACAAAAAAGTAATCACAAAAGTTGACTGGATATTTTGAGTGTATCAGAAATATTCCACTGAAATGGAAACAAAGTTGGGACAACAGGATTTTGCACTCCCCTGCTCCCTATAGCCCCTCACACACACAATTTTGGAAGGTACAATCTCCTAAAAGTAACTTCTATAGACATGGCAGTTTATCTAAGGCAAGCAGAGTAGTGATGCATCTACTATTAACAGGTACTTTGTTTTCAGCTGATATCTTCCAGAGTCTGATGGATACTACACTTTCTCTTTATATTTTATTATAAAAATGTTGAGGAAAATACATTTATAGCTGTATAGAAAAAGAATGTAGCATGTGTATATATTAATTGGGTAATTACCAAATTAGCTTCTAGAATTGTGCCAATATCTCTTATTCCAAAAACTAAGGAAGGTTTAGCGTGTGTTCCAGGAAGCAGCAATTAGACTGTGGGACTCTCTTGTTTCCCCTTAGCAATACTATATTAAGCAGTGAAAGTTAACCTAAATTTGCATGAGAAATACAATGCTGTGATTTCCAACGTTAGATATTTTAAACAGGCACAGTTTTCAAGAGCCCCAATTTTCAGAATGCAAGAAGTCAACACTTTGTCATGAACAGGCACCTTCAATGTCTCTCAAGTAGGACTCTCATAATCATAAATCAGTTTGAAAATTTAGAATACATTTGTCTACAATAATACAAAGAATAAAAAGAGGATCAAAACAAAAGGGTCACTTCATAGCTAAGTGGTGATATCAAGACAAATGTATATCCATACAATGTGTCTTGATATCACCACTTAGCTATGAAGGCTGATACACTCAAAATATCAGAAACTAGACACTAGAAATCAGTTCATTAAATTAATGAGCCAAAGCAGAGGTGTCCTGGTTGCCAGGCAACTACCTCCCATCCACAAAGAGATTGGGACAGGTCCTGATCTCCACATGGCTGGGAGGCAGTGTCCCACCAAATCAAGACAGCTGTCTCCACCCACTGTGCCCTGCTGCCTAGGCTGACCAGGTGGATCCGTACTTCAAGGATATTATACTGATCCATTCACCTGGTCAGCCAAGGCAGCAGGGCACAGTGGGTGGAAAGAGCTGTCCTGGGTATTAGGCCATAAAGATTGAACAAGGGGAAAGCCTGTGTCTGACTTCAGCATGACTGGTGCAGATCAATGGACAGTGATTGAAAAACATACAACTGATTTCCAGGGCTAGGGACAGGCATTATGCATATATTGGTTTAAGTGATCAGAAACTTAAATCTGTAACAGAATGTAAGTTCAGTGCACATAAACTAGTTTCAAAATGGCTGAAACTGGTTGAAGATAAACCTTGTTGAATATAGTATCAGACTTAACTGATTTGGGTCAAACCGGTTTACACAATATCTGTCCCAGACCCCTTCCCAGACTCCCCCAGCATCCCGGCATGCTCTCTGGGCTGGGCTCTCTGGACTGGGCTCTCTGCTCCCTAGCCAGAGTTCCAGCAGAGGGTTGGACTAGATGACCTCCTGAGGTCCCTTCCAACCCTAACTTTGTATAATTCTATGTTTTAAGGAAAAAAACTCATTTGGCCCCATTTCTCTCTCATACTGACATAACTCCATTGACTTCAATCAATGTATTCATAAGGTCAAGGTCAATAATTCATTAACATTAATTTAGACCCTGCAGGTGGCCCACTGTCTGGATGACACCATGAACAGTGCTTATGGCTCAAGGGACTGTCCTGAGGCATGGGTTGTTTGCAGTGCCTTGCCAGACCAGACCTGGATGTTGGCTTTGGGGTCAGTCTAGATTGGATCCCAAGCCATATGTGTGTGCTGGAGCCAGTGCACAGGGTCAGTCCAGCAGGGCACTGCATGCAGCACATGCCCTGTTCCAGTCCCCCATGCTTTAAACTATGCCCACAGCACCAGGTCCATCCCAGGTACCAGACTAACTGCATGGCAGGTGGGGTTGGTCCAAGACCTACAGGCTGAATCATCTAGTTCCACGGGCCAGACCCAGTTGATGGTCTATATGTTTGATACCCCTGTTTTAATACATACTGGAACCGTCTACACAAGATGCTACAGAACAGTAGCAACAATCTTCTGAGCTGTAGCTCATTGCTACAGTGACATAGCATCACTGGGCATGAACCGTGACAGCGATGCTACTGTGTAGTAGTAACATGCTACTGCGCAGTAGCATGTTGCTACTGTGCAGTAGCAGCTAAAAATAATCGTGTGGCAAAAGGACTGTGCAATAATGCTGGTTATTGTGCAGTCAATTAGTATTTGGTTAAGCAAGTACTAAATGACTGCGCAGTAACTACTACACAGTCAGCCACTTGCGTAGATGTGGCCACTTAGAATAAATTACAAGCTTTGCCAAAGTGGCCTTCAGCATGAAAAATACAATACGTAAATTAATGGATTCTGTCTGAGCATTCAATTTAATGATCCACAATAATTCCCTTGTGGGAGACTTTTAATGTAAATTTTAATGTTGATGTTAATTTTAATGTCAATTTTTAGTTATGTGGCAGTCTTTTTGAATCCTACTATAAGTTAACCTTCTATTAACTTCCATACTTTTATATAAAATTTCTACATAGGCATTGCTTCATGGCTTGGTTTTTGGACTTCTCTTGAGTTTGTGTTGTGCAGTTTTAATGATTTAAATTTAAAAGGCAATTCTCTGTGAGGCAGTAGCTCCAAGTCCAGGGAAAAACAAAAAATAAAAATGAGAGAACAACACTTAGATTCAAGTTACTGCTGTTCCTAATATTCATATCACAAGCAAGCATCAGAATATTTTGGAGTGGTTAAGTATTTCCCTCTAATACCAATAGGATTCTACAAAATAGCTCAGTGTTTACTAGACAGTGTTTTACAACAGGAAAAAATATAATGAAAAGTTTTTCATCCATCTCTATTGGGCAATCAGTCAGACCAACTGCATGGCAGTTCTTACATGGAATAACTGTCATGCCCAGAATTCATGTAGACTTCTCTGTGGTAAAACCCAGGGTAGATGAATGATTGCAAAATTGCCTACTCTCATCTAAGATAAAGTACCTCTCCCATGCTCCTAATTTATAGTAGCAGGAAGAAGTCAACTTGCTCACCTATATCCTAAGATATTTATCTTTGTAGTTTGATCTGTATAGTATAATTTTATCTTTGAGCATTTGATCAAAATTCTCATGCTTAATAATAAGAGAAATGATAATTTTATCTTGTGTTTTAATAATAGTTTAAAATCTAGAATTTATCATGGTTTTTATCAGTTTCAAAGTTGTATCAAAGTTTCTAACTTTCATCTTTTTCCTTGTAAATTAGGTGGAACAGTGGAAGGAAAAGGTGGCTATAGCTGCAGCCATCATTCTTTAAAAAAAGGATGACAACAAAATCATCATATACACATCTACCCCATGAGGAGTTTCTAAAGCATGTGCAGTTTGACATGTGAAAATATTTTTTTAAAGGACAAGTCATAATCTTTTGCAGTATTCTGTCATTTCTTACAGGAACACCGTAAGTGTAACACTTAAGGTCTTAGAGGGGCTTAGCCACTGATGAGTGACACAGCAAGACCAGAATCTGGAATTGGCAATCAGACTCAGAAACAAGCTGAATGAAATACAAGAGAAGAGGTCAAGACACATAAATGTATAAAGAAAATGTAATGTTTCATTTCCTAGGAGTGCCAGTTTTAAATTGTATTTTTTTAGCAGCAAGCCAGCAGAAGTGTTCCTTGGAAAATTATGAAGTGTATTGCAATCCATTTTTAAACACTAAACGTCTTGGAAATGTTCCAAAGCCTTCAATTTGCATGTTAAATTTCATAAAGTAGCTTGAAGAAGTTGCCAAAAAGAAACTATATACTATAAGGAAGAATATGCTTATGACTGCCATACATTAACTTTTAGTATAACTCTTCGCTTTTCTTTCAGCTTAAAAAATAATAATACTCTCAGTTTCATCCCTTCTGCTAACAAATACCTATAATTTCTAGAGTTGCAATTCAAATCAGGAAGAATTTAGATGCCTATATATCAAAACCCAGCTGTGCTGCCAAGAGGTACCAAACGGTACTTTTGATATTAAAAAGTTATCCAGGAGCCTAAAGGTCTACTTCTGCTCATGCACAGATGTGCCTCAGGGTTGACAGTGCTAAGCAGTCAACCTCAGTACCTAGCTCCAGCATGAGCTCCATCAACATTCACAAACTGAGAATTTCTTGCCAGTTTTGCCTGAGGACCTTGATCCTGTAGGGATTCTCGGAGCATGCCATCTCAATTGTGAGCTACATAAAATACAGCAATAGCAACAGCCAGAGGAACAGATAATAATATCCCACACCTTGTTCTCCAATAGTTCAGTGACAGCAGCACTCACACAAGGTTTGGGAAGGAACTGAATGCATATCTCCATCTGAGCAAGAAGACCTCTGTCCTCAACAATCTGTATGGACTACCTTCCTATTCTTCATGCTCACATTAGGCATCCCCTTGATCAGCATGCTCATGCTGAGGTATTTAACTTTCCGTGTGTTATAGAGGGACCCTCAGGGCCTGACTGGTTATAGATTTTTTTTTTAGGGCCCAACTGGGCATTGAAATGCTCCATATTGAAGCACCGCAGTTACTAACTGAATAAATTGTTAACCATAACAGAACCCATCCCTCATTTTCATTTCCCTCTCAGTCAGGGAAACTACAGTTACAAGATATATCCTTATAAAGTATTTTTTTCATATAAGGTAATAGAAAATGCAGTTTTTAGGAGGCTAGAAAGTTACTGCAGCTATTCATAAATAAGCAGAGCATGGGCCTAGAGGTACCGTTATCTTTAAAAGGAGAGGGTTTGCTTTTAAATAGCAATAGATGCAGCTAAGGCTCTCGAGTGGTGTAATTTACTGTTGATTCTGAGACAAGTTGGTTCTGAGACTCAGTATAGGGAATCCTGCCAGTTGGCTCAGCAGGTTTCTAAAACTCATGTGAGTTTTGATGTGTTTGGGGAAGAATCACAATGTTTAACTGGCAGCTAAGACTCAGTGTTTAAGGGCTTGATCATCAGAATATAAACAACCCAATGGTGTATACAAACATGTGATAGCAACTATACACTCAATTTCAGCACCAGTGGGGATTAAATATGGAAATGAGGAACAAATGATCAGTTACATGCAAAATGTCATTATTCATGTAATGCTGCTTATGTTGTCTGTGATAAACTGTGTATATCTCTTAATTGCACTCCTGGGTGGTGGAGTTATGCATTACACTCAGCTTTGATACCTGTTTCGACCAACTTTAAACTAACTGCCTGGGAAAGGCAACAGCATTTCTATTCAGGCAGCAGTAAGGGAGCCAAATGACTTTATGGCTCATTATCATCTCCCTCATTCCTGCTCACTTCTTTTCACAGCAGAGGTGTTATCAATTCTCTTTTTTTTTTAATGGTCTTGATGTTCTACTACTCAAACTATCTTTTTTTCTGCAGTTTTGCTATCTGTTAGCTATTCCTACTAATGATTCTCTCATATTTCACAGGCCAGGAGACTGGTTTTACAATGAGGATAGGACTAACGATGCAATATCATGCACCTGGCTGGGGTCACGTAACCCCAGCACTCTTTCCTGCCCAGGGCAGTGGGTCAGACTTGATGATCTACTGAGGTCCCTTCTGACCCAACCATCTATAAATCTATTAATCTTTTGGCTATTTTGACTAGTTTTTGCCTAGTTTGTTGTGGGTTTTTTTAATTTTATATATAATCTAGGAAATTAGTGCACATTCAGATAGTCATATTTGATTTTCCTCTGATCTTAAACTGAATAATATGCTAGGGGGCTGGCACTATATTAGTAAAGCTAGTTTCTGTTTAACTAGAGAAAAATGTGTCATGTTATATGTAATGATGTACCCTTCCACCTGCCTTTCAAAATCCAGGATTCACCCATGGTTGCATAGGCAAGATATAACTGTAACTCTTCTGAATGCAGGTGTGGCAGTTGAAATAAAAATTAGATGCATAATTGCATTTGAAGGTTTGCACAAGACTCTGGCATACCCATATTGTAAATAATAGTCACAAGAGCACTCACCCTGAGAATGAGAGACCTGTGTTAAAATGCCCTAAGCCCAAGATCTGACTCATAAATTATAAATCCTAATTGAAAAGGAGATAGCAGAAAGGTGAAAGTCTGGGTGTGTACATAAACAGACTTTTAGGTTCCTAGAAAGCTTTACTGTTGAAAATATGTGGGCTTTCTAATACGCTACTGCACAGTATTATTAGGCTCCTGCACAGTAGCACCATGCACAGTTACTGCGCATTTATTTAGTACTAAATTAAATGCTCAGTAACCACTATACATTAATGAATGTGTAGACACACCCAAAATGTAGCATTTTAAATTCTGTACTAAATCCTATATGTCCTATGTAGGAAAGTTAGTAGTAGTATTGTAGCATGTAAGGGCCACAGTCTTGGGGCACACAAAACAAAAGGATGGTTCCTGTCCAAGAAAATGTACAATTTAAATATAAGGGACAATTTAAAGACAAGGGACAAGAGATGAATATATGGACAAGGAGTAACAGAAGGCAATGTCAGTCAGCTAATAGGCAGTGATTGCAGCACTTAGACACACTAATCATCTCCAAGTTTTATTACAAACGCTGTAAAAGGATAAAGATGGGCTTGAAGGATAATAATGAGGTGGTTTTGGGGGAGCTCTTCCCTAGTTGAATAAATCCTGAAAGTGCTTGTCTAAAGGTTTAACAAGCAAGTGATGGAGGTTGGCACCACTGGCTAAAATTAGAGGCAGTAATGGAGAATTCAGTGAGTGCTGACACAACAGGGAAGAGGCTGCAAAGCATCTTTAAAGTAACAACATGTTTGATATAATGAAGGAGGAGCCAGTAGGAGAAGGCAAAGGGAGGGGTGAGGCAATCAAAGTGACAGTCTAGGAAAATGAGAGGTACAGTAGCATTTTGTATTGCTACAAAAAGGCCTGATCCAGAAGAGAAAGGCTGAGTTGCACATGTAAATTATCTATCTGTATTTTAAATATCTAGGAGGGAAAATACATCCAGAGACTACCATCCTCAAATTGCTTGATTCTACCTAGTTTCACCATATAATCACTTTCAAAGGGTTTACTATTACCCAGCTATTTTCATGCTTGTTTTCCTAGAGAATGTCCAATAATTATGTTAAGTACCTTACCCTTTTCTTACCAATGTAAGTAATGTTGGGAATTCTGATTCAGAATGACACACATTTGTGTTCCCAAGCTTTTATATATTAAAATTCAATATCTGACCTACAAGTTTCATCTAAAATTCATTAGGCTGATTTTTTCTTTTACACTCAGCCCTACAATGCCATTGAAGACAATTGTTCATTAGTGTAAATAAGGGCAGAATTTGGCTTACTGACCTCAGAAGATAGGGCCTCTTTTAAAATAAAAACATTGTTATCTAGTTCTAAATGCTGAATACACTGAGGTTTGTACATTATTTTTACTGTTCCAAATATCATTCAAGTGCTTCTTGTACTTGTACACTATCAGCAGTGAAATGATATTTAATAGCTATCAGAAATGGATGTTTTTGTAAAGATATTTTATGACAGATGTAGTGAGTTCAAGCAATGCATGTCATAGGTTAGCAAACTGCAAGCAAATGCACACACTTTTAATAATAATCACTTCGGATAACTCTTTATCTTCATTAATAGCCACTTTGCTGGATTCATGATTTTTGCTATTTTTGATTTCAGAAAATAAAAGTCTAGTTATTTTATGAAACCAGATGATTGTGGCTTTTTATATATCTATATATATATATATATTTTATTATGCTGTAGATTTGCTATGCCATAAACTATGCTCTAGTTTATTCATATCCATTCTTAGCACTCAATTTTGAATCCCTCTGGACACATTTATTTAAGTCAAGTATAAAACTTACCCATTCTATTTGTTATAGGGCATGATCTAAATCCATTAAGAGCAATGCAAGTTGTTCAATTGACTTCAGTGAGCATTAGATGAGGCTTACAATTGTCTGTACACATACTCATGCATCCATATATGGATAAATAGATGTCTAAGTATAATACCCACAAAACTTCAAAAGACAAAATATAAAATGAAAGGCTATTCAGCATCCCAAGTAAACAACAAAAAAGACATTTTAAGGGCTAGATTATGTTGTTGATTTTTTATACACCAGCATAAATCCAGAATAACAGGAGTTGAGTACTGTAGTATTACACACATAACTGTCAAGAGAATCTGGCCTATAATTAGTTCTGACATGACAGCTGTGACACTACAGTATATATTGTCCAATACTCAGATATTACAGGGTCCCTAATTAACTCCTTGCCCATACTGGATGCTATCTCAGCCCAGACTGTGCTTTTAGAGCCTGTAAGAAAAATCTTTCAACACAAGAGTTTCTGTTTTAAAATAGACAGGTTCCAGCCACAAAATATGCACCCATATTTTAATCCTGTCTGAAGTTACACAGATGATTAGTATATGAGTTACAATTTGCCCCATTATGGAGACTGGCTTTAACTAAAATTTGACTTTGGTTTGAGGCCCAGAATTCACATACTTCCAAAATAGAGTAGATCTTTACTTAACGTGATTGGATTTCAGTAAAACAGAGGAGCACAAATGCTTAATGAAGTCATACCTGGTCAAAGTCCAACTTTTATGCAGAAACAGTCTCACAGTTGAGGACAATGTCAGTGAGCTTGATTCACTTTCCCTTTATCTAACCAGGCACCAACCCTCATCTGACAGTTTGGTTATAGATCCAACCAAGCCAGTCTACCCTCTCCCTGTAGCAATGAGTCTGATGAGACAAGAAGCCTATTCCTTATCCAGGGTCGAATGTTCTCAAACTCATTGAATTCAAACTTTTGGGGACTTTATTAAAGTCCCCTGCTGGGACTGGCAGGGGAAATTTACTGACTTCTCTGGGATCCAGCTAAGGAATCTGACATAAAGCAGCTGGGACCATTTCTCCCTTGTCACTTCTCTGGGCTGTTTCCTCCCTCATTTTTCTCATAGGATTTTTTTTAACCTTCCCCACCTCCCATTTCCAAGTACACAAGCATTCTTCCAAGGCTGTTGCTGAAAATACAGTCAGTCCCAGCTGTAGACCTGGGTAGCATGCGGAAGATATACCCTAGAACACACTTCTTCCTTTTTTTAAAATCTTTGTATTTTTTATCCACTTTTGAAGGAAAAGTGGCCACATCAACTTGGTTTCTAGGCTAGAAGCCTTCTGCTCTTCTGTGTGGCTTAATTAACAGTTTGTAAAAGGTTGCTACTTTGCATTGTTACATGAGCTGATGCCCAAAAAAGGTTGAATAAAACACTCTTCCATGTGAATATTTGCTTTGTGCCAAATCCCGACACTTAATTTTTTTATGTGTCCTGATCAAGGTTAATGCCCACTGACTTCAATAGGATTTTCTACTGAAGGACTCAGAAAATCCAAGATTTCAGTTGTGTCCTGTAATCCTCTTCCAAGTCCAATAGATTTTGAATGTAGCTGTTACCCATCTCACTGTAAGAGAAGGGCTGAAATAAAATCAGTTTTCTCAAAGTCTACCATGTGCCATTTTATCATGTGCCAATAAATATATGTATCCTTTTCTTGTTAGCAAGTAACACAGACAGCTGAATCTGTACTTGGTTTAAAGTATATGCTTGGAGATTTCCTCATAAAGGATGTTTAAATGCCTGATTTTTCTTATGTTGCAGGAAAGAAAAATGTTCCCCTCAAAATACCCTTAATATTTTATCATGAATACTTATGATTTTTTTTTAAAGAAATTGATTTTTCAGTCAACACATTGTTCAATCTGAATTTTAAAGCCTTATACGTACATATAAAACATACATTTGTGTTCAAAATCTAGAGCCATGCATATCCCCTATATGTATAATTCTGTCTAATCAAAATATAGAAATATACCTTTTTCTTGAAATATTTTTATCAAAATGTTCAACTGTAGTAATACATATGATATGTTTAAAATATACCAAATAATAGAGAAATTTCAAATGAATTGGTCATTTTATCTGTATCATTCCTAATAAGACAATGAAACCATTTCCTATTAGACAAAGTTAACAGTGACTATCAATTTAGACTATATGCCTGACAGTTCAAATACATTTTCTGGCCATATAACAGGTTTGCAAGTCTTAAATGGTTTCACATTTCTCTAAACCATACTAAGAGCATAACATGAATATTTTAAGCAGCTTAGCTTTGATTTAAATATATTTGCTCAGGATATGCTGGCAGCAACCCAAAATGCAGTGTAATACCCTTAAAGCTGGCAATCCCAAACTCAATTTAAGAAAGCAGATAATATGGACTGGCAGCATTAAGGCAAATAAAGTCAATTAACTGATTTTTTTTCTTAATTTGTTTTCTCTAGCTTGAAATTGCAAAAGACAGATAAGTCTGGGGTATTAATGAAGAAAAAATTAATGGAGGAAATAAAAACAAAGAAAGGGAAATACAGAAATCTATGAGATATAATTCATTAGTTGATCGTAGTAACAGGTTGTGATTACATAATTATCATCACTGTAAGGTAAGCATAACAGAAAGGAAAAAAAATAAAAACAAGTAAATGTTCAGCTATAAGTCTTTACCTTCCTATTTTAAGAGGTAATCTATAATTGAAAAATGCACTCTCTCTCTAAGAAAAAGACTACCCTGAAAAAATTACATATTTTCTGTCCATAATACATTTGGTGAAAATACCTATGCTGGCAAATCATTTCTTTCCAGGTTTCCCTCATGAAAAGAGGTTAATTCAATTCATTGTTAAATCAATGATGCAGGCTGCTGTATGTGTACATCGAGATGTTGGCACTCAGGTGTTCCAAGATTGAGATAGCAGTAAAACAGCCAAATATAGTTACAGAATACTAACACATTTTGCAATGAAAACAAACTGCTTGCATTATTTAGTTACTGCTTGAAGGTATTTCAGATTCTCATGCCTAGAATTCACTCTGTTTAGGAGCTGAAAAGAAAACAAGTTCCTCTTATGTCACACTCTCCATGTGTCCACTGGTGTTGTTGATAATGAAAGTACTGTTGAGTGGTTTGCCAGTAACTTTACAACATTCGCTGATCTGATATTTTGAAAGTAACCTTTATTCTGAAGTAGCATTATTATGTTCCCATTGCCAGCTGAAAGTCAATAGGATCATAGCCAAGTAGAGCTGGAAGGGTCCTCACAAAGTCATCTAGACCAGCACCCTGCTCAAGGCAGGAGCATCCCTGACTAAACCACCTTGACACCCTTTGTTCTTATGGTTTTGCTGCTTCTTTGCTTTTCTCTCCTGGCACTGCATGTCACTCCCAGCCATCTCTCTCTCTCTCCCCGCTCCCTTGTCTTTGTCATTTAATTTCTCTTTCCTTCTTCCCCTCTGCCTTCATGACAGCTTGTACTCTCTATTATTATTTAATTAGTCTATAAAGGTACATATTTACCCTGCCTTCTAAACCATGCCAACCAAAGTCTGTCTAACCTACTCCTAAAAACTTCCAAAGATGGAGATTTCACAATTTTTTTAGGTACTCTGTTCTAGTGTTTGATCACCCTCAGAGTCAGAAAGTTCCTCCTAGTCTCCAGCCTAAATTTCCCCTGCTGAAGCTTAAAGCCTTTGCTCCTACTCCTTTCCCCTACAGTGACAAAGAAAAACCCATCTCCATTATTTTTTGAATCACCCTTCATATATTTGAAGATTATTATCAAATAAGACTCCCTATCCCTTCACTCCTATCTTCTCTTCTCCAGACTAAATAGCCAGAGTCCTTTCAACCTTTCCTCAAAATATTGCTTCCCAGGCTGCTAATCAGGTTTGTTGCTCTGCGCTGGCCTCTTCCCAAGCTGTCCACATGCTTCTTGAACTGTGGAACCCAAAACTAGACACATACATCCAGGTAAAACCTAATCAGTGCTGAACAGAGTGGAAGAATCACATTCCTTGATTTGCAAGTGACATTCCAAATAGGTTTAATTGTACCAGCAAAGCACATTATATTTCCTATCAATTATATATTTTTTTCATTCTGAATAGCATTTTAACACATGGAGACCCATATGTTTTGTTTCTACATCCATATGCTTTGATTTGATATATATGGTTTAAAACAGCATTTACTATAGAAATACAGCTCCATTTTGTTGGGAAATAACGTCCACAGGTTATCCATTTTGGTTAGCATGGAGATTACTCTAATCCATTTTACTGGCAGAATACATTGTCTCAGACTTGTAAAGAAAATTGGAAACTATTTTCACTTTCTGAAAATAGGATAATACAGTTAATCCGCGAGTATCTAATTCAAACATAAGACAAAAAGTATCTAACACTGCACTGAATCTTTATTAACTTTGCTACTGATGTCTGAATCCTTATTAACTTTGCTACTGATGTTAGTTATGTATTACAGTCTTTCAGTTCCTGGGTATCATAGTGACAAGAATCATATAAATATCTGCACAACTAGTTAACTACAGTTAGATTTAAGCAAGAAGATATACATCTTTAAAAAGCAGTTTATATCCAGGAAGAGCACAGACCATCTGCAGACATTTCCTCAGCTGTGCCCAGAAGTTTGCTAAGAATTTTTCTAACTATTTGAGTTAGTCTAATACAGGATATCAGATTTACCCAGATAACCTTGTCTGCCTCCATCACAGTTAGGTCTACATTAAGGAATAATCCCAATAGTTTAGCATAGTGCTGTGGTGCTGGGAATCTATACTTGGGCTGTGTGGATAAGAAGCATCATAGAAATAACACTTTCTGCTCCCATTATGGCATAAATGCTTTGAGTCAGGAACACTGCATTGTCATAGTCATGCTGCTCTACATGTACTATACCCTGAAAAGGATGTAAGCTAACTAACCTCCGTGGTCATGCACTAAAAATCTCTCTGTGGTAGCATGCCTATTACTGCACGCTTAGCACCACATTATACCAGCTACTTTGCATCCTGGTGTATCATGCATGGAGCAGGCACATTATGCTTCACTGAAGCAATCATTAGCATAGCCCTTCAATAGCACAGTCACGCCCTTTCTATTCATTTGATGATGTAAAATAATATCTTCTTAAGGAAGATTTATGTCTAGACATGGTGCAGGATATTCTTGTGGGAATAAGCCAACAAATATTTTTCTTATAGCAGTAGCATGATCCATGGAAGCCCACAAGTGGACTGTAAGTGCAAATATAGGGGGATGGAAAGCTGGAAAGAGTTGTCTGACATACCTCAATATTCCCAAAGCACCAAGCCGAGACACCATACTGCTGTACCCGAGCTATCACCCAAACAGGAAATAATAGTCACTTCAGTGCAGCACAGAGCAAGTTAAATATCTCAGTTAATCGATTAGCTACCATTCAGGAGGTAGTGTGAACAGTACTGGCTTGACCAGCTCCTTGCACTGACATATAATAGTGTAGGGTGGCCACACTATTCTGTCAATTTCTGAGACTGTGTGGACCACTTAGCAATCATTAAGGTCAGACTTGAGAACCACTATTTGAAAGGATCCAAATAGTATCCCCTTAGGCAAAAACAATCCTAGAGTTTCAGAAAAAGAAGAGGTTCAGAGTTATTTGTCCAAAGTGCTGTTGCTACAATTTGAGAATAATAGAGAACAGATGTAAAATTCATAATCTAGACAGCCAGTAAAAGAGATCCCAATGCCAAAGCTAATTCATGGTGAAAATAGTAGCCAACAGCAGGGCTAGAAAAGTGGAAAATTGATTAGTTATAATGATTAAAGAAAATGATAATTTCAATTATGCTGTATGAAAATAATATCAAACCTATGGTTTTTAGGATTATAATCCTCTGTGAAACAAAAATCTATGTAAGGGCCACTGTACTGTAATCTACACTCACACTGACTCCTAGAGAAGTGCAGGGTCTTAGCATCATTGAAAATTAGTTTAAAGGTCCCTAATTCACCAAGGCACTAAAATGTCTGCCAAAATCCTATGGAATTCTTCTGATACCCTTATACAGTATAAAATATAGGCTGATTTCTTACTTCTATTTACAAGTCACTTTTTGTTAAATACCCTAAAATATTAAGAACAAATAAATATTTTAAGAGCCAAAAGAATCACAAAAATAAATATTACAAGGGATTTCAAATGATCCAATTAAAAATCCATATTTCACCTCATTCCTTTTCCTGACCCATAATAATAGGAGGTGAATAATTAATCCTTAAGCACTTCAGTATGCTATTTAAAAATTATAGATGTTGTATAATTAAATCAAAATTCTCCTAGTATTGATTCTCAGAAATGTTTACTCTTATTCTTTCTGGGTAGGCACATGTGTTATATTTCACATTGTGGGGAGGGTTATAGCAAAAGCTGTATCTCCTACCAAGATGGCCACAAACTTCTGTGACCATGTAGCACAGCACTTATTCTCACCTAATCAGGGTTAGGTGAATCTACATACCCAATCATGCAGGCATTCGGGAGGTTTTAATTCAGCCAAAACTTGGGGTGCCCGATCTAAGTTAGTTCACCTCAGGAGGTGCATTAACTTAGATTGAGAAAATGCTAACCTGATATAGGAAAGGGTAAACCTGATCTCATAAATACCCGTATACATTCAAAGTAGTGTTACTATTCCTCTGTGACTTGGGCTGGACTATTTTTACCCTCCCCAGGCCCCCAACCAGGCAACTTCCCCCCCATGAACCCACCAACCACCACCGCAAACCTCCCAGCCTCTCCCCCCACCAATCCCACCAATTCCCCCGCTCCATGGACCTGTCAGCCCGCTTTGATCCCATCCACCCCTCTCCCATCCCAGGTTACTTATATCCAGCCCCTTGCATGGCTCCCAGGAGCAACAAACAGCTGCATGCATGACTTTCAGTCTAGATCTAGGCAGCTCAAAGTCTAGGTCTAGACACACCCAGATTGTATGGCAAACACATGTTCACACCCTGTGTCTACAGGTCTATACTCAGTTAACAAAAAAATGAGAAAAGATTTCCTGCCTTTAAGGTAATGCCAGCTGCACTCAGAACCAATAGAACAGATAGAAGCCTGGCTTGCTGTCATTCAAGGATTTCAACTTACTGAATCTGAAGAAATGAAAACTAAGATCAGTGAGGTAAACAGTCGAATTTAGTGCTTGTATATTTTCCCCATATTGATAACATAAAGTCTATATGTTTTAGACAGAAATGGATTCATTTTACCAGTAACTCCTGTGTTTTACTTTTTACGGCTACTCTAGAATGCCAGCAAATCTAAATTGTGACTGTCTGTAGCATCAACAGCCCAATGGGGCATGAAAACAAAATATAGATGTAATGCTCACATAAACAGGAGAACATTTAGCCAGTCTGTGCTACATGGTCACAGAAGTTTGTGGCCATGTTGGTAGGAGATACAGCTTTTGCTATAACCCTTCCCACAGTGTACCTGCTGGAATGGAGCTGCAGATACTGAGGAGGTATTCATTGCTCCTTGTAACAGTAAATGGGAAACAGACTGCTTTGAGCATTCACCCTGGAACTATTTCATCCTTGGAAACAAACTACATGTCTACAGAAAGCAGTGTCATGCAGAGATAACTAAACTCTAGAAAAGCAACCTTAGGCACAAGAAGCTAATTAGAAGCTTGTTCACAACTAGCTTTGTTACCTTTACACAGTCCTGTATTTTGCCTTGGAAACATACTCAGTGCTAGCAGTCAGTTAAAATCAGAGTAATTCTGATCTCAAACTGAAGTCAATAAAAATCAGGAGTAGCTCCCTTTAAAATAATGGAGTAACATTCTTGCAAAGCTATTGAGAGCTTGTCTAAGAAGTGATCTTAGCTATGTTGGGGCCCAAATATTCCCCATCCACACCATATACACCCACACTTGAGAACACATTCCAAACCCAGTTTTTGACCAGTGACACCACTCTGGTCCTGTACCCAGCACTTATTCTCAGTGAAGCCAGGCCTTGAGAATGACCACATAGGTATGTGTCCAGAGCAGCCTCACCAAAGTATTTTCAGGCTTGGATCACACATGAGGTGGGCAAATCATAGGAAAGTTGTGCTCATCCCTATCTTTCCTGGGACTCATGACTGCTCGGGTGTAGACAAGCCTTGACAGAACTCAGAAACAAGTCCTATGTCTGTCTTCTCATCTTCCTGCAGGCTAATCTAACTGCAAAAAACAGAAAGTAACGTACTGCATTTAGCTTTACTAAACCAAAGCAGACAAGCAGACAGAATAATACCACTTATCTAAAATGGAAATAATTACTTTATTAATTTAGGCCCCAAAGCTTTTATCCAGAGGGTGCTGAGCCCCAACTTAGGAAGTTACTTACATACAGCTTCAAGCATGTGAGTATTTCTAATGAAATTCAGTAATGATGAACATTCAGGTGCTCAAATGTTTAATTATTTTGCTGAATCAAGATCTTACTGCACTATACAGAAAATGCTTATGCTGCATCTACTTCTCTGATTCATGGGAAACATTTTAATTTTGTCATGATGTTCAAAGAGAAAGAAATCTTTCAAGTCAAAATACAGAAGTTTTCACCTGCCATCTGAAATGGCAAAGCACCATTTAAATTTTTCATTCTGTGTGAAGAATAAAAGATTTAAACAAAGCTCCTCATTATTACGAAGTAAACCAAATATAATTCACTAATAAGGTGAGGAGAATAAAGCACAAATGTAATATGTCTATTTCTGAAACAAATGTCTGCTGTTAAATAAAACAGAATTGTAAATGCAATAAATTCATTTTAATAATTTTATACAGTGTATTACAGATATGAAGCAGAAATAAAAATTCAAGATTTGAGAAAAAGTCCCTTTCCATATGAGAAGAAATTATTCCTGAATAGCTCCTTGCACAGACACTTTCATTTTCAAGTAAGAGTGTGCCTGTAAATGTACAGGGAGGCTGCTCCCACAACTCTGGAGCACATATAAAAATGCCCAGAGTAGCTTGTTCCATTTTGCTTTAATCCAATTCAATTGTAGATTAAGCAAAAATGAAACAAAGCATTTAATTCTGTTATAGAAGTGTTCACAATTCGGAATTTTTTTTATCATAGTTATGGCACTTTAAATTAACTTCTAGGTGTTCCCAAGCCCATAGATACTTTGATATGTAGCAAAAAATGTTGGAGAACATCATCGCCACAAACTCAGATTGATCCCAAATGAAGGTTGCTGCCTATATTTCTATAACAGAATTAAATATCATACAATAGCATAATGATTGTATGGTTTACTGGAAGTTCTTGCAGATACAGAAGAGAAAACAGATTTTGAATTTATTGAAAAACTGTTATGTAGAGATTAAAAATTACCAGACACAGACAAGGACCTTATTCATACTGATAGATATTACAAAATATCTACCCAGAGCCAATCCCAAAAATGAAAGTGTGATGAAGTCATTATGCCTGCAAAATAAAGAATAGATGCTGGGCATTTCTGAAGAAAAGAGACATAATGAATATCAAGGTCAAAGATAATGATTTTTCCAGATCCAAATTTCAGGATACTAAATATGGGAAAGAAATGTATAGAACTTACAAAATTATTTTAGCTCGTTGCTATGGTGACATAATATTGGTGGGCATGAACCATGAAGCTGATGCTATTGCACAGTAGCAACAGAAAAAGCAACAGGGAGCTTGTTGCTGCTGTGCAGTAGCATGGGGAAAGAACCCATCGGGCACCATCACTGTGCAGTAATGCCAGTTACTGCGCAGTCATTTAGTACTTGCTTGTAGCAAGTACTAAAGCTTAAGCAAGTACTAAATGACTGGGCAGTAACAACTGCACTATCTGGTATACATGTGGACGTGGCCAGTGTGACCAGTCTCTGCCTTTGATTCTCTTTCACATACAAAAGATGGACAGCTTTTTTATAGGTGATAGAAGAACACAGGTTTGTTTTTAAATACATTTCTTATTGTTTTAACTTTATCATTACACAGGACATCTTTAGATATTCATTGGTTAAAATGTGGTGATAATCTCTTCACAAAGCATGATTATCAACAAAGAGAATGGTTAATAAGTTTAAAAAATGAAGCTTGTTACCCTCGTGTCCAATGCTAAGGTAAACCTCAGCCTGTTTAGTAAATTAATTCAGAGCAGTGCCTTCCAGTTCCAATACAGAAATCTTTCCAGTTGTAATCAATGCAGAAATCATTCCATATGTAATCTGACAATGCACTGTTGTAAAGGTGCATGAACTTCCTGCTTTAGCCCTTTTATTACATACTTTTCGCATTTCTTGGACCATCTCTCAGCAACATCCTAAATGAGAAGTGAGTCATCTGTAGACTCATAAGGACTAATATTCTAATACAGAATTTGCTTAAATATTCTGGCCTCTTAAACTGACATTTTTTATCATTATTTGCTCTGTAATGTATTCTGGTAAGCTTTTACAGTGGTGCTCAGGTAAACAACTATGCTCAAAGGAGAACCGTCCTCAGAGGATTTCAGCCTAACAATAGCCAATGCCACTGGATTCTTGAGAGGGACTTCTTGAAAATTGCCTGTAATCAGTCATTGTATAGCTGGATCATTTCCTTCAAACAAAGTGATAGTAGCCATTAGTTTATTATGGTTGAAGAAAAATGTTTTCAGAATTGGCACATGAAGGATCTTAGCATACTGTTAAAAACTCTTTATCGTCCTTGCTCTTGCAGTTTTTACAGTTAATATCTAAACACGGTATTCTTAATAAGGCATCAAAATCCCCATGAATTCCTTCATGAAGATACTGAATGATGAAATCACACTGTTTTATTTTGTGCAACCAGTGAGCCAATTGCCTTTAGGGCTTTGGGGTTTCAACAGCCACTGTAGAGCTGCATGATCATTTTGAGTAATAAACTTTCTCCCATAGAGGTAATGATGAAGGTGATCTATTGATCTAACAATAGACACTAGTTCTTTTCTTGTGACACAATAATGTTTCTCAGAAGCACAGAGAGTTTAATTTTAATATGAAACTCTCTCTAGTTTCTGTGCTCCTAAAATAGTGCCGTTTCAATCTCTAATTCACTACCATCGGTGTCCGGAAGGAAAGGAGTTTTTAGGATGAATAAGCTAACATTGGTGCTGTTATTTGTGTCAGTTCCAGCTGCTGGAAACCCTTTTCAAATGGTTTAGCCTGTTAAACAGATGTCCCTTTTGATTAAAATAATGCAAATAATTGACAGTATTCACAAATTATGGAACAACCATGTAGTATTAGAAATATAGTCACCCAAATCTTTGCATATTCATTAGATTAAGAATACCATCTTGAACTTAGAGCTCAAACAACTTTTTCAGGTTATGTAGGTCAGGCTCTGTTTACTATTTTATTTGGAGGACTCATGTGAAAACTCCAGATTTATGCAAAGGGCACCAGTCTTCCTTTTGCATAATGTTTTAGCAATATGTTTAGGGTGAAGTGTATTTCTAGGGCTGCTGTCTTTGAGCTGGTCTACTTTAAACTTGATCTCATGACCATTTTGGTTATTGAAGCTCTCACTGAAGAAATTTTAAAAATTAGGCAGTTTGACCCTGGTGTCCTGTCTCAGTTTCAGAACTAAATATCTGTTTCAATCTCTTCAAAGCACTTATTTACTGCATCATCCATCACACAGCCAAAATCTAAAACGTGTTTATATGTAGAACTGTCCAGGAAAAACTCTGACTGGCTTCTGTCAAACATTTACTTTTGCTTCTCAGGAAGTTTATTCTCTATTTACTGGGTGAATCTACATGTGGAATTATTTTGCAGTTTGCACCAGAGTTTATTGCTCCTGGGATCAATCTTTACATGTGCACCTGGGACCACAGCACATTGAGCTGAGGCAGCACAGCCCCAGCTGAGAGAGAGTCCAGTGGGGTCAGCCTGTTAATTTGGGGTTGCTCCTGCCCAGCTCAACATGCTGTAGAGGGGCTGGCTGGGACTTGAGGGTGCTACAGTGTGGGGCTAACTGGCAAGCAGCCCTACACTGGAGCACCCTCATGCCCCAGCCATACCCAGTCACCATCGACATGTGTGTTGCAGCTGAGTAAATAACTCTGCCAAGGGATAGTACTTATGTTGGGAAGTACTATCCTGTGGCAGAGCTAATTAGTTTACTCCAGCTTGCATAGTGCCTAGCTAATTAGACAACTGCAGTAAACATCTCATGTAGATGCTTGTAGTGCACCCACTATATATCTTTTGGTATCTAGTTACATGCACTGTTTCTAGAATTTCACTTAGAAGCTCATCCTTAATATAGCATCTTCCACACAAAAGGATCCTCAAATACATCACACACTGTACATAAAGAAGTTTGTGTTGTATCTACTTTTTTTGGCTTCATAAATTTCTAGTAAAAGCACAGTAGATTCTCAACTTCAGTTTCTGTCTTCTCTAGCTGTACATTTTAACATATTGAAATCAAGGTAATACTTGAACCTGACCTCAAGCAGCATAACTTGTTGTGTGTAATCTGTATTGTATTTCATCCGTCACTTTTACTATTTCTTATTGTGCAAGATGAGGCTGTGTCTAAAGTTTATTCTATTCAGGGAAAAAAAGTTCCTACAACATGGACTGAGAAACACTGACCCAGATCCTGGGAGTTAGGTGCCTACAGAGGTTTCGGACTTGGCCACTTAGGAGCACGCTGGTCAAATAGGCATTTAAATGGGGCTTAGGTAGAATATAGGCTGGGTTCTAGGCTCCTAACTTGCCTCTTGGCATTATTTTTAATCCATAACTGTCAAACATAATGTATATAAACAGTCCAAGAAAGCAGAGTCTAGCCTATGGGTCTCCCACTCCTATCTGAGTGTTTTAAACATTAGGCTTTAGAGTCAGGGTCATTCTTCCTTGCTTTTCTTTTGTCCCTTTGAATCCTACATTCTTGGCTGCTCAGTTGTCCAAGAAGTTTGGAGGAGGGCCCTAACTCAAACTAATCTAAAGCCTAATTACTAGGGTATATGTGTGGGAGATACTGGTTTTAATCCCCTGGAGGCAAGAAAGGTTTGGACTAACCAGGATCTCCCAGTCTCCGGGTGAGTTCTCTGTCCAATAACCTATTACACAAAAGGTGGGCTCTAGTAGTTATTTGGATGCCTACATTCAGAAGAAGAACCAAACTTCATGGCATGGGAGTTCAGATGGACCTCCTTTACTTAGTGTTTCCTGTTTGCTAGCTCCAGGCTTTCTGAATTTGCCACTGAAAATGCTGCCTTCTCTATATGACATGTATAGAAAGCAAAGGTGCTCTCCATACTAATTTGAATCACTCTCCAGTCACCTAATTTTCAGGCACTACCATGCCAAAGATGCAAACATTTCAAGGGATCGGTTTGAATTCTGCCCTTAAGAACTTTAGTCCCTTTATGAGACCATGTGCTTAGGCCTCTTCTGAAAACAGTACTTGCATCCTTCAGTCACTTGGGGTGCCTGTAGACATGCGGGGATACTGCTCCAGAGTGCTATAATTACAGCACATTGATTGAATCAGCTGGAGCACGCTAATTAGTAGACCCCTACAGTCTTGTCATCTCGTGTATTCAGTGTCCCCATACTTCAAAATGGCAGCAGGGGTGCTTTAACCAAAACTTGTCAAACGAGTTTAGTTAAAGCACCCCCACCACCATTTCGAAGTATGGGACACTGAATACATGAAGTGCTGTGGGTGCTTTAATTAGAGCTCATGAGCTCTAATTAAAGTGCCCTCCAGCTCCCACACTCCCAAAGCATGTAAAGACACCCCTAGACATTTTTGAAAATATTACTCTTTGGCATTTCCAGCAGTATTGGCTGCAGTGCTAACAAGAATTAGTTAAAACTTGGGGATGGGGCAGTTATTTTTATATTTTTTACCAAAGGGAGATGATTGGCAATACAATTAGCAATTGCAATTGGCAATACAAACAAGGAACAGATCACTAAGTTTTCTAAGTGTGATTAGATTTCAGGGGAAATAAACCTTCTCTTCATTTTGCTTGTTTTTTAATTTAGCTAAATTTTAGTCATCTTTCCCTAATTATGACCCATTCTCTGACTTCATATACTCCAACCTGTAGTGAAAATGAATGAAAATTAATTTTCAAAGATCTTAAGCAACTAATATTCAAAAAATATTACTCCTGAAGCAGATGTGTTGGGTAAAAAGTGTGAGTTCCCTGTAATATAATTTTGTCATTGATATTCTATCCATATTTATTTTATTCTTCTTGAAATTCCAACCCATTTTATATCACAGACTACTTTTCTTTTGAAAGGTTTGTTGGATGGAAACTTTCTAATTCCAAAGTATATGCCAGTGTTTATAAACAATACAGGGCTACATTGTTATTTTCAACTTCTATTTCACTGTTAGAATAATTTATCGGTATTGAGCTAAGACATCTTACAGCTCTTCAGGGACATAGGAAAAGGCTTGATACACTAATATGTCAAAGTCCACAGCCAGTCCTAATACAGAAGCCACATCTTAACCAGCACAGTACTTGAACTACACACTTGCCAATTCTTTTTGATGCCCAATTTCAAAACAATTAGTTACTGATGCTTAATAGCACTTCCCATGTGTCTGACAAATTGCTTAACACAACAGGTTCAGGTTTTCTTTAGAATGACACCAAGAAAGATTAAGATTCTACAAGTGAACCTCAGTGCTATCTGTTTTTGGTGGTTAAATTTGGCTTTTATCAAAGTGGGTAAAATAAGCTCCTCAGAATGATTTTTCTTCAAAGCTAAATTGTCTTTAGGCATCAGCTAACCAGATAATATCATGGAGAGACTTCCTTCCGCTTCTTCTGCTTGAAAGCCATGGCCTCCATATTGTTATCAGAACTCATATGGATCATTTATAATCACAATGTCCTTAAATCTGTTAAGCATATCTCTGAGGCTACTCATATGGGTAATCACATCTGAAAAATTACTCACCTGGGTAAACACTTCATGGATTTATGGACAGAATGGACAGATTCAGAGTAAGGAGTAATGAAGGTTCTTCTTCCTTGTCAGCTTCCTGTATCTCAGCTTCCCAGTTTTAGGGCAAGCAAAATCAACAAAGAAGAGCAGCTTCAGTTTCCACCACTGATGTCCAGTTCTTCTGTTCCTACTCATCACTACTGGAACCCTACATTAAAGCTTGAGTAGGCATCTGAAGTAGATGGCAGCAGGGCCATCCCTAAGAGGGGGCGAAGTGGGGTGATTGCCATGGGCCCTGCGCTTTGGGGAGCCCTGCAGAGCCAGGCGGAGTGGTCATGGTAACTCTGCACCGCTGACACCAGCTTTCCATTCAGCTGCTTGCTACCCTGCCTCCCTCTGCCCCCACTGGCTTCTTGGCATCCAGGGCACACAGAACTGAGGAAGAGGCTGGGGTGGGGGTGTGGGCAGGGCTCCACACAAGCTGATTTGCCCCGGGCCCCACACCCTGCTTGGATCGGCTCTGGGTGGCGGCATCAGGAAATAACGGAGCCTTTATGTCAGTTGGGATTCCCCCCTATACAGAGAGTGAAACCCAGCAGCCATCTCAGGCCACTATAGATTCACTGTATGCAAAGTATGCAACATGCATTTGAAAGACCAGAGGATTTAACTGCATATGAATCTCAGCCTCCAAGCCCTTCCTTAAGACTGATGATCATTAGGATTAGAGTTAATTATTTTTCAAGATAGCTTTAGTCTATTATCTATCTCTTCTTGAGTCCTGGTAGGTTTTTGGCAAGGTCCATCTTTAAATATTCCTGAGGAGTTTTTATGTGCTTATTGTCTTTGAATGTTGCTGGTTTTACTTGTAGAACCTTAACTTTTCTGTATAACACCATTTGATTTTGAATTATTTTCTTTGCATTCACTTCATCTTTGCTGGTCCTAAAGATTTTTATTGCCACACACTGTAAAGATATTGATGAAGTTCTTACCATGTGGTGACAGAAGTTTCTGCTACTTTTTGTTATGCCATTCTCACACCAGTTGTTGTGATTCTGATGAACAGGCCTCATGGGCCTTTCCATGAGACTCATGAATTTACCCTGTGACATATATTCATTTTCTTCCACTTTCTACCTCAGTGCTAACTCAGGAAAATATGAGTTCTTTTTCACCTGAATTTCAACTCTTTGGATTCAGGGAATTCGTAGTGCATGACCATGAGTGCACAAAGGCATGTATTTATAAGACTGTTGCTATCTAGTGATTTATCTCAGTTTATAGAAACATAAAGGCTATAAATAAGTGTCTCATTTGAGGTGGTTTTGATTATTTTGGGTTTTGTACAGCTGTTTACACAGGTAGCTTCATTGCTGTGCCTTTGCCAATATGTGGCCTGGGATAGAGCCTGACTGGCTAGCCCCTGGAATTAAGTACGCTTCAAATAACTTACAGAAACATATAGAGATGTCTTGGAAGAAATGTTAGCACATTTCATCAAACATACTTCACAGGCACTTGAAGTGGTATAATAGGGGTGACTGTCTGTAGAATCCTGGAAGAAAGGCTTTCTCCCAAGACACATGCAATATGTGTTTACAGACTATGGCTATGTCTACACTGAAGGATGCACAACACTGCACTGATGTCTGGACTGCAGTGTAACTTCCCCTCATATCCCAGTTTCAGGTCCTTTAATCTGGGAATGCAGTTATTTCAGCATTATGGAAAGGTAAGAGAAGAACTGTATGTTCATGCACAATTTCATTACAATATTTTTAATGTCACAGGAAGAATATATACTGTATAACAACATAAAAACTGAATTAAATGGACAGATTTTTTTCTGGACAAAATTACTGGGTAGCAAAATATGTACACTTTTTTTTTAGTATCACTGGCTTCTTTTGCAAATTATCAGAGTTGTATATTAATGACAGAATCCAATGGCCAGTTTCTTTCCTTAGTTACACCAATATAAATCCAATAACTCTACTGACGTAGGTGGAGTTATTCCATTTATATAGTTTTAAAAGGAATTCTTTTTTATATTTTTTATTTAAAAACTTACTTAAAAAACATGAACACTTTTTATTTTTAACTTCATGAAAAAGTGATGGAAATGGAGAAAGAAAGTTTCCTTCAGATAGTCTAATAAAAGGAACTTTTACAAACATAATTGTTCATGAAAATGCTGAACAATGCAGAAAGGACAAAAATCAGAAAAGTATTAATGCTACATATTGCTTCTCTAAGGTGCTATGTCCTCATATCAGTCCTTGTTAAGTGTTGAAATACACAGGAAAAGGAAATAAGTTGTTTATGTAAGGCTTAAAATTGTTCTAAGAATTTCCAGAAAACTCAGTGTGAAGGATATGATTGCTTTTCAGTTGCTGAGGTGAGCAAAATATATATATATAATAACAAGTTAAGTATATGTACGGTAACATACTGCAGTTAAGAAATACAAATCATAAAACTCATGATACATGCACTCTTTCCTGCTAAATATATATATATATATAAAGTTAATGCTCTATACCTATAATATCCATATGCATCTTAAATATCACTGAAAGTGTTTCAATGCATATGAGTTGTTGTTAGTAAAAGCAGTTAATTCCATTTTCTGTCCACCAAATAGTTTTTATGCAACAGGCATAAGCTTTCCAGTTAACATAATATAGATCCAATCAGTAGTTAAATCAAAACATTCCTACCCAACACTCAAATGCCTCCCTTCATAACATTGTAATGCTTATGGTGTATTAGTTAACAGTACAAGTGACTGTAAATTAAAGCCAGACAAAACAACATAAAAAGAACACTAACATTAAAATAAAGTATATTTTTAAAAGAAGTGTGATTATCCTTTGGAATTACACACAAAGGGAAACAGCAGATTCCCCATATCTGGATAGAGTCAGAACCTCAGGTGCTATAAACAACCACAGCTCCCTTGACTTCAGTGGCACCATGTCAATTTGCACCAGTATTTCATGGCCTCTATTTCCAACATTGTCAGGCCAAGTCCAGACCTGGAGTAAGCAAGTGCAGATTCCATTTAAGTTAGCCACCTCCCCACCATTTTATTAGTGGTGTAAACTACATTCATTTCTCACACCCCTTAAGTGTCATGGCATTGTAATTTCTACTCATTTTGAACCCATCTCACAATTTATAGTTCTGAATCTGTTTTAATTTGCACTGACATAAATCCAGAGAAAATCAGCTCTACTGAGTGCATCAAAGTTTACATGTAGTTGTGTTACCCTGACTTTAGCCTCTAAAATACAATTGTGAATAATGGACAAAAATGGGCATAGATACGTAGATGGATAGTTAGCTCTGGAGTTATCACAGGAAAATAAGATACATTAAGGTGACCCCCAGATGCACTAAGCACATTATCTTACATAGCTAAAGGGAATATTTTTCTGTAACAATCTAGAGAAAGTACCTGGCACTGTCTGATGATGCAGGAGTTAATTTTGAATATATGTCAATACTAAGCATCTATAGGTCCTTCAAGAAAAATAGCCCGCATAAAAAAAATACATTTCTAGTAAGTGCAATTTGAAATGCTGAGACACAAGTTAGGAATATTTTAACACTATCTGATTGCATGTGAAAAAAATATGAAGGGTTTCGAGGTAGTGCTGGAGTGACATTGTAGCTGTGATGGTCCAGGATATCTGTCAGAAACAAGGATTTTTGTAGACATCTTTTATTGAACCAGCTGCATAAGTGGGATAGACTTAGGCAAGAGAAAGCCTTTAATAAATTTGACCAGAGTGAGCTTATGACTTCAGACTTTTGTTAAAATTCTGTGGGTACTAATTATTATAGGGTCTACAGTCGTGTAATAATGGTGTTATTTTTAAAAAGAAGCATTCATGTAAGTTAACTAATATAGATATTAATCAGTTTTCATCTACAGCACAAAGAAATTCCCAAATGGATGGCAAGTTCAATTATAAAATATATCCTTAATAAATTTATTTGGGTTATTATCTATTAGAGTATATATACACACATGAATGAACATCTTAATAACAGTATTTTGAATTCACCAGCAGCCAGTCTATGATAAAGACAGTTTTAAAGAAACAATAGTTTTTATATTAAGAACAGCACAATATTTTCTGGAAATATTTCCTTGAAAAAAAAGCAAGATTACTGCCCACGTATCCTTTTCTCATTTGTAGAAGCATTTGGATGAGTATAGACAATTCACTTGCAGAACTGCTTCTCAACACCCTTAACTCTACTACCCTCAGAAGGTAAACACATATTTATAAAGGATTGAGTCAAGCCCATGTCCAGCAATCACAAATCCAGTAAATTAGTCTCATTCTAATGTGCATATCATGCGTGGAATATTTTTACATTAAAAGGGAATAAATATTAATTTTTGTCAGTATAAAGAACTTAACAAGAACCCAACCAGATGTCATTTTTTACCACTTATAAACCCTCCTACCATTGGCTGTTCCACTGTTTGTTTTGCTAGAGAACTATTGGAGTTTTTAGCTTCAACTTTATCAACCTTTAATTCAAGGACAAGGTTGTCCATCTTTTTTATTTAAAATGCTCTTTTTTCTCTGGGAATGTGTGTAAAATGTTTTTAAATTAACTTTAAACAACATGGGGTGGAGTGAGACACCTCACATTCTCTCAGTCTGATTTCACATTTTCCATTCATATGCTGACTAGCTTTCCCATCATTCCTGTAATTTTCCATGAAAGTTAGGAAGACCAAGACCTTGTGCATGTGGGTGAAGTGAAGGTGGGGGAGGAGAAAACTTTCAGCTTTTTCTTGCTATCTATAAGAGTGGGGTCACATTTTTGCTTTGTAATTCTTTAGGATTATTTTATCAACACGTAAATCAATACTATTTTATTCCTCTAGTAGGATCATAATATAAAGTTTTAGCATCCAGATTGTAATAGGCATCCAATTATAACTCTTATACATGCAGTGGAAAATGCATCTGTGTTCACCCAGACTAGAAAGAAATATCTGTAATTAAAATATCTGGAGCCATCTAGAAATGTCTTTTGCAAACAGATGTGGTTGATTTGGAACATATTGATCAGGAAGCACTCCCAGGCATCTACACTGAAGAGCTAAGAAGTACTAAGATGTACTGTACTCCATTTCAATAGCAGGCCTAGAAGGAATACTCAAGAATACTCTAGAGCAAGCCTTAAGTAACCCTTAACCCAAAATTACTTAATTCACTTGCAAATTTTGATTAAAGTATGTTTTAGTTGAATGACATGGGAAAAGTGAAGCCCTGACAATTTTAACATTCACAGAATTTTTCCAAGATACCCTTGATATTTTGGTCAGATACAAATATGTATATTCCAGTTCATGCCTAAATAAAATCTCCCCATAGACATAATTCATTGAGGTATTTATTCATGTCAATAGCTCTAGGCTACTACTTGGTGCTTTTATATTCTATTCAAATATTATCTGGGGTTTCCCACACTGGGATTTCCCAGTGAAAGTCAAAGTGATCACTATGTGTATTGTAATTTAATAATGGTCAAAAAATTCCTTAGATCTTCTGAAGTTGGAGGTAATACATAAACCGAAGTCTATTATTAATACTAACATTACTACATGTCGTTATAGTACAAAGGGCCCCAAAATAACTAGTGAGATAAAAAATAAGATTGTGCAGACATATTGCTTTTATACTGGCTTCTGATTCTCAAGGTTTTCATTCAAATGTGGCTGTATAATATTATGTTGTGATATTGTTTAATTTAATCTTCCAACATACATTACAGCACAACATCTATAATAAGCTTATTCAGGCAACATTAATTTGCCTTGCAAATTGGAAAGTATGGAAATAAGGGACTTTCTAGCTTTTCTTCTGCATTATTGACAGAACTGCTAATAATAGTTTCGGTGCAAGAGATTAAGGAGCGGGAGATTAAACCCAAGAAACAAACAAGATACACATCAAGAAACTAACAAATACTTTGTTGTCATTGCAAATAACTGCAAGTCTTTGTCTGGTATTGTGTATGTGTGGGGGAGGGAGTTCTCCTTTGTAGGAGAACTCATTTTTAGAATATGCAAGTCAATCTCTTTTTTTCCGGTCCCTTATCTCCAACACCAGAACCCATTTCACTCATCAACCACATTTACATTGAAAGCATGACCTGAACTTTCCATGACATCCAGAGACTCAGTAACAGTCACCAAAAAGTGAGCTGTATATCTAATCACTCCATTCATAAGATAGTTGTGTGCAAATCTTTCCATAACTCTCCTTAGTTCCAAGCAGTGGGGTTTAGGGATCCGGGGATATTCCGAAAGCCCTACATAGAACGGAACTTACTTAACCTACATTAAATCTTGATAATGTAATAATGAGTCTTTTAACAAGATAATTTTAATTCCCCTATCTCCGGCAATAAAGACTGTATACAGCTAATCTGCTTTGCCCTTTCAATTAAACTTGCTCAGGACGTTGTATTTAGTCAGCACCCTGAATGAGTCATTAAAATTCTTGTTCTGTAAGAGTTGTGTGCAGTGCACTGTTGTTTTTAAATTCCATTAAATCCAAATGGTCTTTATCGCCCCATGACCACTGTGACTTCAATCAGCCAATTTAATTACCTTACAAAATTGTCAGCAGAAGCAGTAAAGAAAAACAGGAAGGGCTGTGACGTTATCAAATTGAAATCTTCCTCTGTGCTGTTTAATCTGGACCAGTCAATAACAATGCTTCTCACCTCCTACCTGCCTTCCCGAGGCTCTTGACCTTACCCTTCCTCCAAAGATTTTGATTGCTCTTGGTTTTAAGTCTGATTGTGAAGAGAGCGGGCTGGGGACGTTAATACACATTGGAGGCTCCTTGCCAGATCCATTGAATCTAAACAAAGCACTTCCCCACTCCTGAACCTGGAGCGTTGCTAAATCCAAGGCAGTCCTCCTCCAGATTTCACTGGTCCCCTGCAATGAAGGGAAGTATCCTCTCCCTTGCCCAGCCCCCACCACAGCCCAGTCCTTCCCACCCAAGCAGACCCCCTCAAGCATAGACAGTGGAGAGAGCTAGGCACTACATAGCTCCTTCCCCTCAACATCGTAGTCTTACTTCAGACTTGGGGACTTCAACAGCAAAGGAGAGTCATTCCCAAGAAAGAGAGAGCTCAAAGGAAAAGATGTCCCACTCGAGCTGTCTGAAGCAGGTGGGGTCTACTCAAGCCTTCCATTATTGACCGAGAGGTAAAGCTTATGCAACTGGAGGAGCCTGTAAACTTCATGAAACCATCAGCTCTCACGGCTGCTCGATGCCTTTGCTGTTTAATAATAATGCTCTGGCAAACTGATCTTCTGGCTTCCACTGCTGCGATAGATGCCCACGGGCAATGGCATGAGAAGCCAATTCCAAGCCCCAGCCATTTACTTGACTCATTCCCCCGCGTAGTGAAAGTTTCTGTGGAAAGGGACTCGTTTGGCTCAGTTCGGTGCAATATTTGAGAGGGAGCCTAGATGCCAAGTCTTCACTGAAGAAGCCTCTGCTGAGCAGTAATTCCCGCTTCTCGAGGCCTCAGAAAAAAGCCAGGCAATGTAGCCGGGTGTCCCTGGCGCTTAGGAAACAAGACAAGACTAGGTGTTCGGTCCTGTTTCCTGAAAACTCTTGGCTAAGTTTGATGAAGGGCAATACGAGTCGGAGCTCCTTCCAGAAACCTGCAGGGGCTGATCATGAGGATCGATCGGTATTTTTCCTGAAGTTGCCTCAGGTTTAACCTGAAATCCTAGCTCTCAAGACACCAGTTCTTAGGATCAGAGATGGGCACTCCTCTTCACCTATCTAAAAGGGAAATATCTCTTCAGTTCCCCTAAGAAGAGGAAAAACTCTTAAGGGTACTCATCCCATGAGCTCGGAATCAGCTCCTATGATTGAAAACATCAGCACTACCTAAACAAGAGAAGCTCATAACCACTGCCATGTGGAGCCGAGATGTGTATGCCCACTGCACTCCCTTTGGCATAAGAAGTGTTGTGGTTTCATTTTCCCCCGGGTATGCTTATACATGATAAAAAACGAGGACGAGGCAGTTACACCAGGCATAGGAGAGAGAATCCACCGGTGCCAGGTCGGGGGACTAGTCCTGCTTCAGAGCTTGAATATGCTCCCGCAGAGAATCAGTGGTTAAGGGGAGATGTACGTTGACAAACATTGGTCTTGACAACCCAACCCAGCTGATGTGGCTCCAAGCATTTGTCTCAGTGGCATCAAGGCCGTGCCAGGGCACCAGCGATTGGATCTGGCCCCAGCTTCTTGCTGGTATGCAGAGGGGGCCTGAAGGGAGTGTATCCAACGAGTTTTAAACGGCTCCAAACAGGCAATCGCCTAAAACGGGGGTGGCCAACCTGCGGCTCCAGAGCCACATGCAGCTCCTCAGAAGTGAATATGCGTCTCCTTGAATCTTTGCACAAGGACACGGTAACCAGCTTCCACATTTCCACAGCTGGTCACCGTGTCCTTGTGCAAAGATTCAAGGAGACATTTGGAAGCTGGCCACCGTGTCCTTGTGCAAAAATTCAAGGACACGCATATTAACTTCTGAAGAGCCGCTTGTGGCTCCAGACCCGCAGGTTGGCCGCCCCGGTCTAAAATAAGAGGCTTGCAACGGTCGGTATTGAAGTCGGGGGGTTGACATTTCTGTCCCTACCTCCTGGACAGAGAGAGGCATTGGCTTGGCTCGGGCACACCCGGACAAAGTCTGATGAAACTGAGCTGGCTGTGGCGGGCAGCAAGAGCTGGATACCGCCGCAGCCTGCCGGCCTGGTCTCCTAGTCCCTGTTTGAGCAGCTGAGCGCCAGCTGCTGAAGCTTTGACCAGGGGACCCGCAGAAGCAGGGAAACAGCGGGGGAGAGGACTCATTTATTCCCCGTCTCTCCTCGCTGCCAGCCATGAGGACGCCCCGTCTGAAGACGGCCCCAGCCGGCGCTGATCGTGGTCCTGAAAGGCTGCGGGCTGGGGCGCGGCACCGCCCTGCGCCCCGACCCCAGCCATGCGGCTACGCACAGATCGGCAAGTGCTTAACTGCCTTGCGAGGCCCCTGGGGATGGGGGTTGGGACCTTAGGGCTTGAGCAGCAGCGCAACCCTCTGTACATAGACGCCAGCGCGTGTTTCGCCTGGCTGGCCCGCTTGGAAGTGATCAGGGCCGGCTTCTGCTGTGAATTTAACAGACCATGACAACGGAAGGGTCCTACCTATGATCTCGTATTTCTGCTTGCGTGTAGCAAGGGAAGAGAAGGCCTGAGCTTCTGTCCGACTCGACACCATGGGGATACATTAAGAAAGGCTATTCTGGCCTCGATCTCTAAGTCTAGCCCCAGGTTTCACCAGCCCCAGCAGCAAGGGCTGCGCCTTCCTTCACTCTCTGCAGCAAAGCCTGAACATCGCAGGTGCAAGCCTGGGGCTTATCCCTGGGCAGCTGCTCTGAAATAAGAACTGGGCTGGCTCTTTGGCTCCCAGAGAGCACGATCCTTTCCACCTGGCCTTGCTAGGCGGGGGCCAAAGTAGCTGCTAGGAATGCAGGCAAACACGGTGCTGTGCAGCTGGACGAGGGAGGTGAGGGCAGGTTGATGTAATGCCGCCAGAGAGTTAATTATTCTTTTTGATCCCCGGCGCTGGTAGAAAAAAAAATAAGTCTCGGCCTGTGACAAGTCACACAGGCGTTCGGCTTTCCAGTGCCCTTGTTAAAAGGTAGCTTGAAACGGGGAGGGAGGCTGACAGGACTAGTGACTAGTCCCAACAGTGACAGGAGCCGTGGGAAGGACAATGCGAGCCCAATGTGGTTAATTTGCACAGGGAGAGGAGGGGGCTGGAGCTCTGGCAGCTACAAGCTCTCCCCTGTTGCCATAGCGCTGCCGACTGAGAAGGAAGAGAGGGAGCTGCCTTCCGAAGGGGATCTCCTCAGACACTGCCTTGTCTCCTGCAAGGGAGCAGGGACAGCTTGGAGTAGCAGGCAGCCTGCTGGGATCTGCTATTGTCCCTTAAAATAATTTAGCCATCTCCTTTCACAGAATTGTCATCCCTTTCCCCCCCACACCCCTTCCCTCCCAGGCGATCTAATCCTGTTGGAAAGGAGCTGAACTTCTCCACAAAGGTCTATCCCTGAACTAGGGTGAAAACCAAGGTCTGTACCAATGGCAGGCACGTGCAACAGGCCGGGAGGGCAAGACAGGGAGCCCTCTTCCCCCTTACTGCTGGGAGTCCACGTAAAAGAAGCAACTTTGGTGTCGCAAGGGCAGAGGTGGAGATGGAGGGGTATTTTTTTTAAGCAAGGAAAAAGCATGAAGCGGGTTTCTAGTTTGCTACTACACACGGCCATGAATGGCAAGCAGAGTGAAAGCCCTAAGCCGACTATGTCCAGGAGAGAGTTTAGGGAAGGAAGTTAGGCGAGAAAAATCCATTCTGCACGGCCGAGTGACAGCCCTTCGGGGGAGAGGCTCCCTCCTTCTGCTGTGAGCTCCAGATTATTGTTTTCCTCATCTTCAAATAGTGGCTTGATCGGTGACATCCTAGTGAGCATTGCAGCGAGGAGGCGAAGAGCAAGGCGGACAGCTTATCTCCTACCGGAGGTGGGGGTGGGAGAGCGTGTTTCCATAGCTGCCCCTGAAAGCCATGCGAGCTGGAAAGATCCCCCCGCACAGCAACAGCTAGGAACCTGTCGCACAGGCACAGCTGGACCGCGCCAGATTACCTTCAGCGCTGGCACTCATCTCGCAGCAACGCCTACGGAGCGGCTTCAATGCAAAATAAACTCCGCAATGATATATGGACCCGTTTAGCCGTGTCCAAAGAAACAAGCGTTCCTGAAGATGGTTGCTAAGAGCAACGTGCTTTAAGCACCACCTTTAGACCAGATGGAAGCAGAAGAAAGTGCTACTAGGAATTCAGCACGCGAGATCAATAACAACCCGGGGACTTTAATCGCCCCCCGCCCCCACACACACACCCCACCACCACCACACACACCCTCCTAAACGTGATTTAAACAAAGAAAGAGCAAGACATTCAACCTTTTCCCAGGCAAAAGGGAGCTTTCAGTGGCGAGTACCATTACAATGCTGCAATAGGGAGCGCACTATAGGCATGGGAAAGGACAGCAACTCCTTCTGTACACCTCGCGGGCTGGCACAGAGGGGGCCGCTTCTTTGGCAGAACAACTTTTCCCGTGTGTGCACTGTCTGTGCACACCCACCCCAGAGCACTTTAGCTATTCGGCTGCCGGATCTGTGCCCTGTCCCTAGTCCCACCACTGTGGCTCTCACCCACTTGCAAGAACTTTTCATACCCAGGTCTGCTCCAGTGACAAGGAACAGCCTGGTCCGTGAAGAGTTGTCTTCAGCAACTCTCTAGCCGGGATGCTTTCTCACAGAAGTTTCACTCTCAGTTTTTAAGGCTAGTTTCCAAAAGATACAGGAGGGGGAAGGGAAGCTCTTTGAGCTGGGCGACCAATATGTTTTCCCTTGAAATGTGCCCGGCCCCGCCTGTGGCTGTCCCTGGCTCTTTTTGTCTTGGGGGGGGGGAATAATAATGATCCATTCCCGCTTAGCAGCGCGTTTGTGTGTGTGTCAAGAGTCCTTCCGCGGTGACTCCTTTGCATTCAGCTAACAGTTTACAAAGCATCTGTTCCATCACAGCCCAAGCACCAGGAAAAGTGCCACTAAAGACGTTTCAAGGAAATCAGAACTAAAGGTCCCTTGGACAAGGTTGGATCCGCTCCGACACTCAGCCTCGGAGGGCCGGGGGGGGCAGAAGGCGAGCGAAACTTAACAACTAGTTGTCGGATCTTAACTAATCAACAGCTATTTTAGCCGCGTTTTCCACTGCTATGGAAACAAACAGGCACCGTAGGAGGGAGCCAGCAAGCTCTGATCACTCTGCAGAACCCTCGGCAAACACGCTCGCTTGCCGGTCATTGTCCCCATTATTATCCCCCTCCTCCTCCTCATCATCATGATACAGCAAACTGCCTCGACACAAAAACACGCTGCTTCAGCCATCCGGATGCAAAATACAGAAAGACTTCGGCGCCTGACTCCAGCAGCAGCAGCTCCCAGCTCTTCCCCAGCAACCCTCCCTCTGACACAATCACGCGAATACAATATTCAGGACCATGCAAAAGTGTCGGGAAATCTTACCGAATCTTAATACATGTGTGGTTCCTTGAGAATATCCAATCCACAGTAAGCAAAGAAGGAGTCTAATGGTGCATCTGAAGACTGGATTAGTTAGAATCGGGAAAAAAATCTTCATGGTGTTTCTATGCACACGCGCTGCCTTACTTCCCCCTTCTAAGCGTCAGGCTCCCCGGTAGGGTAAGAATGAGGAAACGTAAACTGATGGCCCTCAGACACGATCACGGCATGGTCACAGAGAGAGGAGAGAGTCTACGCTTCCCAAACCCATTAGCAATCCCTGCATGTTCTTCATTCACTGCGCCAAGGAGCAACCTTCAACTGCAAGGAATGGTGGGACATCCATGTTAGTCGGGGGAGAATCCTTGAGAAATCCAAACACACACAATGTCCAGCCGGGTGAACCTGGGAGGCAAGAAAGAAGGAAAATCAATAGGTAATCCAGCTTGAGAAATCGCTGAGGTATCGCCACATAGCGAGAGTCAATGAGCACCAGGCGTTTTACTGGCGAAGCTTTTGCTGTGCTCCCATTCTACTGCACTGCTGCACAGCTTCTGACGTGAAGCCAAGATTAAGTGAGAGAAATTGAGATAGCTCTTCTCTTCTTAAGGCTGCCTGCCAGACAGCCTTCCCTGTTTCTATTATGCAACCGATCTGATCGCCTAGCGTTGTTGAAAAACCAACTCGGGTCTATTTACGTGCCTAAAATTATTATTTCTATTTTTTTTTCATTTGGTTTCAACAATAGCTACCGGTATTTCCCTACAAAGAGTCAGCTTTGGACAGGGGGTGCGGTTCTCCAAAAAATCAATTCATGAATTTTAATAGCTGACTAGCTGGGTCGAAATCACTTAGCCTTGGAGTTGTGGAAGAGGACGTGTTGCAAAGGCTGACAATAAGTCATGTAGGGGATCAGACTGTGATCTGGATTTAGAAAGTCCCGATATTTCCACTCACTTTCTCTTACTTGTGCACCTGAGGCATGCATTTAGGTAGACACGGTAGTAAACACACTGGCTGTCTTTAGCAAGTTGCACCGGACCGACTGAACATCCAGCTTCAAAGTAAAGCGGAAATTGTAGTGCTTTAAAAAAAAAGATCTACTGGTGTGGAATTGACAGACCTTCATTTTCATGTCGCTCAACTTACTTGAAATTACAACACTGTTTGAAAGGCAGAATGATGTGTGGATTTGCATGTGTTTATATTCTGATTCTCTCTCTTTTACACTCAGCTCTCCATACAGTGTGGTATTCTGATAGTGTTCCTATCGTCACTTGCATTGAGACCTATGGTTACTATGGAACTGTAACCTAAGCACATTTACTTACGTTACTATCTTTACTAAGAGCAATAGCATTTGCCAATTTGCGGCTGGTGCATACAGTTTTTATCCAAAACTGCAACAATGTACTTTTTTCTTTTCACTAAATTAAGGTGTAAGCACTCTTTGGAATAGTTCAGATTTTGCTTGAAAAAGCCATCAAGGTATTTTTAATCGAGTATTTGCATGTTTGTGCATTCATGAAAACACAATGTAAAAAGTCTCCGTCCCTTTTGGACCAACCGGAGAGTAAAGCTTTTTCCTGGAGCTATTTGAGTTTCATTACTCATATTAAAAGATAATCCCCAGGACCCCACAAGGAAAATGAATGCAGATTAATCTATATTCTTCCTGGTTATGCATAATTTCTTGATTGCTGGAAAAAAAAACCTATCAGTGAGAGAATTTTTCCATAAACGAAAACAACACAAACTTGGTTTTACAGATATTAAATGATACCAGCCGGAAGAAACATACTACAGAAGTGTAGCAATAGAGATGTGAGTTATGGTTAATTCGTAAGAAATATACACAGAGCGTGGACATGCAGGCTAAATTATATTACAATTGGATTTATTATCTATAATCTTAGTGATACTTTCCCCTTAAAGTCTTAGCAATTCACAGTAACTTTCTAAGGTTAGGGCTGACTGATTTTTTTTCTCCTGACTGTATTTACTTAAGATATGGTAAAAGGCTGATGAAGAGAAATTTATATTCTGCGATGGGATTATTAAACGCCATTGATTTTTTCTTTAAGATGGAGGCATAACTGCAGTGTCAAAAATAAGTATCTTGAATGGCTAGTTCTGCAGTCTAGCAGGCAATTCAATCAAATGATTTGACTATTGGAGCACTTTAAAAGAACACCTAGTGTTAGTATCAAGGATATCTAGCGACTCCTTCAGTTCACACTTAGAATATCTCCTAGGAAAATGTACAGTCTGAGATGTTCTTTCTTTGTATGTGGTGTTTTATCCATTCTGTTCTACTTTTTCATATTTTATCTTAGTCCAAAGGGAAACAGAGCTGACCTCCGTTATAACTACGAGCATTTTTAATTTGTCAACAGATCAGATATCCTTAACTACATACACGTTCGGTTATGAATGCTCAGAGCGTAGCACTCTGGGTCGCCTGATTTTTAGAGTAAGTTTGTGAATTGTTAAAATCCATTGTTCACGTTAGCACATTTAACAATAGATAAAAATAAACGTATATCTTGGGGTAATCTGACTATTTTAACCATTTATTATTCACATTGATATTCTAAATTACCCAGGAACTATCCAGCTCTCAGTAAAAGACGAACAAAACTCCCAGCACACCAAGGCTCCTCTACAATAACTGAAAACAATCTATCAGCAATGCTTTTGATCGTTAAATACCCAGCATTCTACCGTCCAAAACATGTACGCATGCATAATGCTCAAGTTAATTTTCCTTTCACTCTTAATGACAGTCTATTACTGACCTGGAAAGCAATAACCACCACGGACAGCGACTGGAACTGTCGTGCTGAAATGGAGTAGAGCTAAAGAGCTGTTACTTTTTCAGCACCACGGAGAGCACCGCTCAGTCACTGCGCAGCACTGGTGATGAGATGTAGTACGGAAGCAACGTATCATTTTAGGTGTCAAAACATATTTTTCCCCTCCAATAGCTTCTCACTACCGAAAGGGGATTAAAATATTGTATCCACTGTTTTAAAGACAGCGGCTCTTTTCCTTACTACATTGTCTGGCCTGTGTCCTTACTGACGATAGTACATAGGACCGCTTTGGAGAACATAATATTCTACGGTACAATGTCTATCCCCCGCTCTCAAAGGAAGGTGGGGGGCAAGCCAAAAATGCTTTCATCAGCATCAGTCATTCCTCTCTGATAAAGGTCCCCATTTTCTTAGGCATCTGAATATTTAGTGAGTCCTATCTTTGATAGCTGAAGACCATTTATAATACATGCAATTAGTTGAAGACTCAAACTCCACCACCTTCAGATCCCCTTCTGTTAAGAGGTTCTCAGCTTCGCTTGTCTCTTTACAAAACACATTTCCAAAATAAAAAAAAAACTTTTTTCCCTTTCTAAAATAATCTAGCATAAAAACTGAGCGATACCTCCTAATATGCTTCTTCCTAGTACTCTACACATTTGAAGGATTGAGGCAGCTAATAAAATAGTGTTTCGCGCAGGGACCTTATAGAGCCTCTATAGTGCTTGTAATTCCTGATGTTCAATTATTTTCAGGAGCAGGGCTATCGGATACTGGTGCTAGCGGGATTCTGGCCTCTTCATCCCAGTTATCAGACACAGAAATAGGAATATTCAATTCTCTGTCAAACATTGTGGTTTTTTCTACACTTTCGCACTAACAGTCTCGTAGCGATATATTGAGCACACGCGTGCGTGCTCTCTCTCTCTCTCCCCCTCTCGATATATATATATATATAGCTACCAGGTAATATATATAAATTATACTGTGTAATATAATATATGTTATACAAAAGCAGAACACACAGGTGAAACTGTTAGAACTAAAAAAAGGAGCAGAAATAGCCTGAGGCCATAAAATACTGGCCAGCAAAAGTCTAGTAATTGCCTGTGAATGTGTGAGTCCACTGCATGTAACGTAAATTATGTAAAAAGGGTGATTTGGATTCATTTTAAGAGTACATTTAACGATTCCGATTCCTATACCAGGTACTCTCTTCTTCAGCCCATAAATTTCCATGTCCTGTTATCATACTAAAAGTTAATCTAGTTCCAGTTAGCTGCCACCTGCTGGGACATATATTTTTACCATGACACTTTTTTTAAAAGAGGAAAAGCTTTGGATTTTCCTGCCGTAGCTACAGATCTACGAACTGGCTACATGACTTGCACCATGGGCCTCACATCACTTAACTTCTGATATTTGCCTCTTCCAAGAATGAACGGGGGGAAAAGAAGGGAGAGATAAATTTAAAGCCTGGCCTATATGTGACATATGGTCCCTGAAGCTTTGGTTCTTGGCCATTTTTCCGGCGAATCCTTGCAAACGCCTCGGAGTTGCCTGCCACCAGGATCCTCCTGCTGTTGCAATCTGGTGCTCACTGCAACACCTGAGCGACCCCTCCCGATCTGGAGACAGGAGCATTGCAGCTCTGCTGACAAATCAGGAACCCAGTCCTTCCCCACTTTAAACGTTTGCCAAAGTGCTCAAGTGAATGTTGATATTATCAGTTAAAAACACATTGCGGCCCACTTGCGCTCCACTCCCACAAGCTATAAAAACGACCGGTTCCCCTCTGCCTGTTATTAGCCCAGTCCAGATTTACAACCAAGTTTCTGCTGCGCCCGTGATGGATGACATTTGAAGATGGTAATTAATTTTTTAGCTGCTGGAAAGACGCGTAGTCTAATTAACGAGCTGCGACCGCTGATAGATTTACTTGCTCAGGCACTTTCGGACTTCACGGCAACGCACGCACTTCTTCGCAGGTTTGGAAACAGGGAAAGCAAACATTTACGACTTGGCTCATAGATCCACTCCCCCCTCCCCGACCCACCCACCCAGCTAGCAACTTCGGGGGCTGGGGAGAGATGTTGCTTGATGCCATCAACCGGGAAGTTTATGAGAGGAGAGGAAAGGAGGGTGAGAGGGGAGGGAGTGGGGGAGGATTTCAGCGCCTGCCTTCCTTTCCACCGTGGGCACACAGGAGCCGGCAGGGAGGGGAAACACCGCCCCGACCATGCGGGGAGCCCCGGCCACTTGCTGCCGGAACAGCGGGGCTTTTCTCCGCCACTTTGCTCAACCGCAGGTGACAGGACGGGCTCCAGGAAGTGGAGGAGGCGAGTTGCCCGACACAGGAGGCGGCTGGGCGAGGAGGTGGAGGAGGCAGAGGGAGAAATCCAGGGGCACAGCCCGAGCCCACCCAGCTCCACAAGTCCCGGCCCCTTCCCCGCTCCCCCGCGGCGCTGCGAGGGCAGCGATGCCTGCCCCCTGCTCCCCGCGGCTCGGGGCAGCGTGCGGGACCTGGGGCGGGGGCCGGCGGCCGGGGCAGCGCGTCCTACCTTGCAGAGGAGCGGGGGCAGCGCGGAGCTGGCCGCTGCCCGGCAAGGAGCGGAGCGGAGCGGCAGGGGCACGCGGCGGGACTGAGGTGCAGCCGGCGCCGCGCGCGAGTGCCGGAGCAGGCGGCGGCGGCGGCTGAGGGGGAGGAGGAGGGGGTGGGGGAGGGGGCGGCGGCGGCGGCCGCCGAGCGGAGCGGAGCGGAGCTGAGCCGAGCGACACGCCCCCTGCCTGCCGGGAGCCGGGAGCCGCGGGCGGGGCGCGCCGCCCTTGCCGGGCTCCCAGCCCCCCTCTCCCGCGGCCTCCCTGCCTCCTCCTGCGGCGCCGGGCAGGACCCGGGGGCCGCCCCCCGCAGCCTGGGCGCAGTCCCGGGCCCCGGGACAGTGCAGGAGGCGGGGGGCGCCGGAGGGAGGGCTGCTGCGTGGGTGTGTGCCGGGCTGGATGAAGGCATAGGCAAACTGGGCACATGCCCAGGGCCCTAAGGGAAGAAGGAGCCCGGTTGTGCTTGTTTTATAGAAGTATAGAAAGAAAAATGTAGAAGTACACAGTGCGAAGTAGGGGCGCGCGAGGTTCTTTGCCTGGGGCCCACTAAAGGGTTAATCCAGCCCTGGGGGTGTGCGGAGGGGTGAATGGGGGGTGTAAAGGTGTTTGCAGGGGTGCATGGGGTGTGGGGGGTACTTGGGGATGTGTGGGGGGTACGTGGGGGTGTAGGGTTGTGTGTGAAGTGCATTGGGGTGGGGGGGTACACGGGGGCAGTGGGTGTGGGGGGGCGGTGGGGGACGTTTCTCAGGGGAAACCACGGGGAAGAGGCTGAAAGAGGTCGCAGGGGCAGGAAGGCGAGGGCAGGACCCGGCCCTGCCCCGCACCTGTCCCCAGGGCCGGGCCTCGCAGCGCTTCCCTGGTCCTCAGCCCCTCGCTGCCGCCCACAGCACGGCCGAGCCCCCGCCTGCCTCCCCATCGCCCCCTCGGCCCGCCGCCCCGCCCCGCCCTGCAGCATCCCGGCTCCCCTCCCCTCCGCTCTCCTGGCTCCCGCTCCCCCGTCCGAGGTGCCTGGCAAGCCGAGAGAGGGAACCCCCGCTCGCGCCCGCCCCTGCTCTCTGCTCCCCCTCACACCGGCCGCGCAGGCGCTCCCTCCCTTCAGGGGCTGGTCGCATCTCCCAGGCTGATGCTTAAAAAAGCTTAACCCCTCAGCAGCGATGGGCGGGCGGGAGGGGGGGAGTCTCAAACTGCATCAAAGTGTTAGGGGTGTTTCTCTCTCTCTCTCTCTCTCTTTTTTTATGCTGGCTGAAAAGCTCCTGTACTGAAGCAAACAGCAGCCTTGTTGTGCCGAGTAAATAAATAGTCAATGATGCCATTGTGGGGCCGAGAGCAGGCAACGGCTGCCTCGCCGGCGCTGGGGCTCCGGCTGCTGTGACTTGCAGCTTAATCGGCCCCCGCAGGACGTGGCTTCATGACTTCCAAGAGGCCGGCAGCAAATTCGTGAGGGGCTTTGCTTGCCTCCGCCTGGGATCCCGGGGAACCTGGGCCTGGAACGAGCCCCTCCCCTTAAAATGATCATAACTCCTGTGCTCACTTCAGGAGGGGAAGGAAAGAGGTTAAGAGGCTGGGGCTGAGCAGAAGGGATCTTCCAGAAGCCCTCTGGGGTCAGGGAGCTGAGAAAAACCAATGTGGCTGGGCTCAGGAGGAGATAGGGACAGTGATAGACAATCCAGGCAGTACAGCAGCACTGTACCTAGACTCCTGGTGGCCCCGGGAAAAGTTTTAATATTGAGCCCTGCTTCGCCAGAGATAATGATAACAATAAAAATATATATACCATTTTGGGCCCCGCTTCTGTCCAGGCTCTGGGCAGCCACCCAATTCACCTATGCTTGTCCTTGGCCCTGCAGTGCAGATATCTGTCCCCGTTAGTTCCAGTTAGCCAGGGGTGGGAAAACTAGCAGAATGAATAAGATTTTGATGTCCCTGTACTTGGTGGCTCAGCCCACTTTGGTTTATTATTAATGATCATTTCTCATTGTTTGTTAGTATCCAGTCTCTTGCCCCCAAACAAGGCCTTTGTAAAGGGGAGTGGGGAGAGGAGAGGGAGAGAGGCAATGTGGTATTTTAGTCCTTGAAGTGTCCTTGAGGGTGATGGTTTAGGCACACGGGGAGTAACAGTAGTGCACAATTTCATCTGTGCTGAATTGCGACAGAAATTCCTTTATTTCAAGTCTCTCCTTGTTGCTCGGGCTCAGGTCATGCCAAGCTGTAATCTGTAGCCCAACAATAATTTAGACTGAATCTCTGATCCACATGAGAATAGTGGATTCAAAAAAGATCCTGGGAAGTATTCTTATCACCATTAACACTTACCATACCTCAAAAATTACTTCACAAAAGGCATCATCATCATCATCACCATTGTCATCTTTTATGTGAGGATCTTGGTGCTAAGTGATTTACCCCAGGACACTGGCAGACTCAAAAGAGATCCTGAAAGAGTCTTTGCAAAATCCAAAAATCACATACCATTGAAGCTTCTTGTCCTACAAGAAACAATTAAAGTTGTCCAATGATGGACAGTCTAATTCAAATTTATCAAAGCAAACCCTCTAGCACCATACATCAGACCACAGAGCCTGTATGCCTCTTGACTTTCTGAGGAAAAATTGGCAGTAACCATTAAGAAGAGCTGATTGAAAGTTTCCACATTTTGCCCCAACTATAGAATCAGTCAGTGACATTTTGAATTTTGATAAAAGGTCAGATTTTCAAAAAAGTAATAACAAACACATTTTTTCCTAAAATTTGACTAAAAATTTCTGCAAAGGTTTGAACTTCAATAAAGGGAGGGCTTTCTTTTTGAGTGTTTGAATAAGAATATTTTTCATTTTTTCCTAACAATACTGATAAGTGCTCAGAATGAAACTGCAGAGATTTACCACTAGCATGATGTTTTGCTCTTTTACAATAGCCCTGGTTAGTGCTGTAGCTTGTAGGCAACATAGCTTCAGGTTCCATGTTGAATAATGTATTTTTCCATGATTTAGCATTAAAATACACATTTGCTTGGTTGACTATTCACCAAACATGTATCACTGTCCTTTCTCCTGTTACTTGGGTCACTTAAGCTCTTATTGGATTTAGTTTGACATGAATCTTCAAATGGGTTTTCCTGAAACTTTGTAAGGAGTGTCTAATTCATTCAGAGGAAGAACCAGGTGAGATAAACAAGGAACAATATTTTGGAGGGATGCTTTCGGCTCACTGCCTCAGTGTAATGATACCAAGGGTATGTAAAGGGATTGAAGAATTTGAGGATCTAACAGCATAAACCTCTACTGCTTGAGGTACCAGAACAACTTCAGGCAATTAGGGTCAGTAGCTAATTCAGAGCTATATATTTGGTCTATTAAAAGAAAAAATAAATTCTAGGCCCAGAGTTTCCTGGGTTTGTGAAGACCACAGTTGTTAAAACACATTTGCAAGACAGTACTTATACTACCTGTAACAACATTCCTGGATAGTTTGGCTGCAGGGATGAAACATGATAACATAAGAACCACTGTACCAGGCCCATCTAGCCCAGTATCCTGTGTGCTGAAGGCAAGATTACATGCTACAATAAGCATGTGTTAACAGTAAGGAATGTTGCCTTATGTTAAAGTTAGCACATCCTGTGAGCAGTGGTATGTTAAGGCTTAATATCCTCTCTAACATGCACTGCTCAGACCTGATGTTAGAGGGCTGGTGAGCAAGGGCATAGCTAGGAGCTGGTAAGTCTGCTCTATGCCTGCCATAGTCAGCAGCTCTGTAGCTGCAGTAAAAACAGGATGACCACATGACCCAGTTTAACTAGGACAGTCCTGGATTTCTGAGGCTGGTCCCAGCCAACTTTTGAGAATTATAGTGGGTGTCCTGGAAATGCAGAGACATGGCGTGCAGTCTGGCTGGGAGTCACAGTGGTATGGAGCACCTTCCAGGCAGTCAGGACCATCTACCCAGCATGCACTCCAATCCCTACCAACTTGTGAGAGTGTAGGGTGAGGGCAGTCCCCCAGATTTCCCAAATGATGTCCTGGCTTGCCAGGTTTTTCATATGGTTAGCCTAAGGGAGTAAGGAGAAGGGTCATCCCATGCAACTTGTAGCAGTGTGTCCTGGAATACCACAGGGCTACAAGTTGGTGGTTTTATCTCTGTTGAACAGTCAAAAGTTAACTCAAACTGGGTAGCACAGCTCAAAGCTAACCCTTGCCCAAAATGGTGCAACTTTGAGACATGTACAGGGCACTTAGCACTTGCTAATGAGCCTTAATACTGTATGATCATTTACATTTTAACTGCTCTTAACATGGTCTAACTGTAATGTAATCCTACCCTCACAGTGACAAATAGCAGAGATTTTAGAGGAAGAGTATAAGAAACAGGTTAGAGTGATCCCAAGATTTTACAGGCCTCCATCGTATCTCCCTCAGTGATAGAAAAGCAGAACAAGAAGGGACCTTAGGAGGTCAATCTAGTTCAACCCCCTGCCTGAGGCAGAATCATTTCTATCCCAGCCATCCCAAAAAAATTCTTGCCTAACTTATTATTAAAACTACCCTGGCAACCCTGTCACTCAAACATGTCTTTTCCAAGCTGATTCAAGCTAGTTTTTTTCAGTCTCTTCTCCTATGGTTAGATTCTATACCCCTGAAAACCTGTTGTCTTCCATTTGTGAGACTGGGTGACTGCATCCAGACACAGCTTTTGAGATGTGGGCTCACCATGGATTTAAATATCTTCTTGTTTGTTTTCAATTTATTTCATTTTATTTGAAGCTTTGGTTGCTGCTTCACATTGAATCCTGGTTGTTTATGTAAAAGCATGAGTCTATATAAGCAAGCCTATAGCACTTGAGATATATGAAGAACGTACTGTAATAGTCCTATACATTTTCAAATCAGGTTGGCCACTAATCATAGTGAATGACCCACATTATATGAACCAAGAGGGTAATTATTATATTCAGATTAAATTATTTATAGAATATGTAATTGGTTTTGTTTATGTAACATATGTTACATAATGTTAATGTTATCTTTAGTCAACCTGGTCACATTGCCTCATTTATCAATATGACTTAACTGTGAGAAAGTGTAGCAGAATTATTTTAGCAAATTAGTAGTGTATCTTCAAGATCAGGGCCTAATTTTACATTGGCTTCCCAGTGAATAAAAGTTTAGAATAATTTTAAAAACTACTGAATCTCACAACCACAATATTTGCAATGATGACTAAGGGGAACATAGATACTGTGCATCAACAAAAAACACTGGGAAATTGTCCTATAAAAAAGCATTTGCCAGAATATAAAAGAATATAGAAGGACATAAAAGAATATAAAAGTAACAGAATATATAACAGAATATAAAAGAAAACTCCAAATGATAAGAAAATTATTTCACAAGCATACATTTTTTTCCTTAACATAATCTAATAAATTAGTAAGTTTATAGTTAAAAAAAAGGCCCTAGTGTGATATAATGCCAGATATAGAAAGAAATCTGGGCCTTAAATATTTAAACAGGGTGCACTTTCAATAATGGGCAGAACCTTAAGTTTTCAAGTGCAATTGACCGATTCTTAACTTCATTGATAACAATTTTGAGTTTTAACAGATTTATTTGATTAACATTGCATTTTTGCATATCGCATTCAAAATATCCATACTAAGAGGTTAAAGCTAATAATGCATCAGTGAGTTGTTTCAATGGTTTATATAGTTGATCAGGTTAAATTTGAATAATCTCTTCCAACTTCAGGGACCGTGTATTTATTGATCACATATACAATATGTAAAGAGGTTTTTCTTAAAATAAATGGAGGTGATTTATCCACTGAGAGTTTATATAAGTTATTTTCAGGGAGGGGGAATAGCAAGATAATTTATTTTGTATGGTGTTAGATGCCTAATCTTGAATTAATAATATGAATATTATGGGTAGTTGATATATTTGTGTTCCGTGTAGTGGAGAAAATGGCAAGCTATGCCCATATTGTAACATCCTTAAATATCCAGCCTTTTCAAAGAAGCCATCTGTTATATACTGAGATCCATTACAGTTCATCTTTTCTCTCTCCCTGGGATTTAGAAATCACAGAAATCAGTTGTTAAAACCCAGATATATTGTATCCACACAACACATAATAGTTACACACAATCATTTTCAGGACCTGGAACATCAGGACAATCCTAATAGTGAACACACACAGTGCAAAACTACAATTGTGGTTTGAGAACTCAGGTGACATAACACTGACTTTGCTGCACTAAGCAAGACCCAGAATGTGGGAAATGGACAGTTCAAAGAACAAGGAGGTGACTATACCCTCTTCTGAAAGGGCAAGCAGGAAGGACGACACTGACTTCATGGACCTGGCTTTTTGCCATTAAGAATGAACACAAAAACTAACTCAATAAGTTCCCTGTCAGACTTAAAAAGTGCCTCATGACTCTCCATCTCAAATTGGCATGGAGCCAATATGCCACTGTCATCAATGCACATCCCCTACTCTTGATGCTGTCAATGAAAAACCAAGGAGGAATTTTATGCCAATTCCATGCTATCCAAGTTTTCTCTGATGCTCCAGAGGGATACATACTTATTCTGCTTCGTGATTTCAACACCAGATTTAGGAAGAGACTCAAACCTCTGGAACAGAAACCTCAGCAAGGAAAGAGTGAACAAGGTCAATTCCAACAGCATCCTTTTCTTGACCAAATGTGTAGAACATAGACCACCATCGCAAACACCAGAAAAGCAGATACAAGACATCATGACAACACCCACGATCTAAACATTGGTGCTTGATTGAATACATCATTGTTGTGTCCAGAATCACAAAGATGTCCACATCACTCAAGCTATGTTAGTAGCTGATGATTGCTGGACCTATCACCAACTCATCTCCTCAGTTATGTTATTCAAACTGTCCGCCAAACAATAGCTGCAGCAGAAGCAATGCTGATGGAAGGTCAACTTCAAAGGACTCAAAGACCCAATCAAGCAAGACCTCTTCCACCAGTGCCTCAACAGAAAATTGGCAAATTCCAATCAACAACAATAGGAGAATGTCACCACTGCTTAGATGCCTTCAAGTCCACTGTCATCAGTGCTGGTGAAGAGACATTTGGATTCAGTACCAGGAAAACATCAAGACTGGTTTGATGAAAATGATGGGGAGATCCAAGAGTTGACTATCCATAAGCACAAGGCCTTTTGTGCTTGGCAGAACAACACCAATCTAAGCAAAAGAAATTCAGTCTCTAATAAGCCAAAGCAGTGGTCCAAAGGAGGACTTACGATATGAAGAACAGATGATGGGAGGACAAGGAGAAGGAGATTCAACATCTCATTGACATCCATGATATGCCAATCTTTTTAGTGCCAGCAAAGCCATTTAGAGCCCAAGTACTCAGGGACCAACCCCCTTGAGATCTAAGGATGGAGGAGACCTGATCAAGGAAAGGGGATCCCCATCAATGCCCACTGGAAGGAACATTTTTAAGACCTTCTCAATTGAGACTCTGTTGTTGATGAGAGTGCTATCAACTCCATCCCACAACACCAGGTCAGAGATGATCTTGGAATCCTTCCAACCCTTAATGAGGTGAGGAAATCCATCCAGCAGATGGAGAATGGCAAGGCATCTGGGGCAGCTGGAATCCCTGCTGAAATTTTCAGGAAGTAGAGACAGAAGTTTACATCACAGCTCCATGCCCCCATTATAAAGATTTGGAATGATGAGGAAATCCCAGATGGCCTCAGGGATGCCATGGTCATGACAACCTTCAAGAATGGAGACAGGTCTAACTGTGGAAATTGCAGAGGGATCACCACAGGAAAGATCATTGCAAGAACCTTCTTGAATTATCTCCTTCCTCTTGCTGAAGAGTTCCTCCCAGAATCTCAGTGGGGGTTTAGGGCATCAAGAGGCAGAACTGATATGATCTTCACTGCTCACCAGGTTCAGGAAAAATGCTGGGAACAACATAAATCCCTCTACATGGCCTTCTTTGACCTCACAAAAACCTTCAACTCTGTCAACCAAGAAGCGCTGTGAAGGATCTTTCTGAAGTATGGATGCCCACAGAAATTTATCACCTTTCTTTGCCTGTTCCATGATGGTATGTGAGTGGTGTTTCCCAGTAACACATCTATCACAGATCCCCTTAAGGTTAAAATGGAAGTTAAGCAAGGCTGCTTCATTGATCCCAAACTCTTCACAATATTACTTACATCTGACCACCAACAAGCTTCCACTCAGAGTGAAGCTAAACTACCAGATGATGGTAGCTCTTTAATCTCAGCTGACTCTGAGCCAACACCAAGATTACCCCAACCTCAATCATTGAGTTCCAGTAAGTTGATAGTGTTGTAGTGTGTGCTCAGTCAGAAGCAGACCTTCAGGCAATCATTGACATCTTTACTAAGGCATATAAGAAAATTGGACGCATGGTTAACATTCAGAAGACTAAGATTCTCCATCAACTAGCTTTTAATGAGCAGTCCCCACTTCCAGTAATTCATATTTATGGTGAGATTCTGGAGAACGTTGAGTATTTCCCATACCTCAGAAGCCATCTCTCATGGAAGGCTGAGATCAACAAAGAAATCCAACATTGCCTCAGATGTGCGAGTACAGCCTTCAGACACCTGAGGAAATTAGTATTTGAAGATTGTGAAATCAGATTCAAAATTAATCTCATGGTTTATAAGCAGTCATGATCCATACCTTACTGTACCAAGCTAAATGGTGGATGACAACACCTCAAGGTGATAGAGAAATACCATCCACACTGCCTTAGGAATATCCTTTGAATCCAGTGGGAAGACAAACATACCAACATTAACATCCTCTCACAAGTAAACAGCATGAGCATCAAGGCAATGATCACTCAGCATCAACTTTGCTGAGCTGGCCACATCATCTGGATGTCTGACTCCAGGCTTCCAAAGCAAGTTTTAATTTTCCAGCTCAATCAACACATACACTCAAGAGGAGGGTGGGGAATGCACTTCAAGGACATCCTCAAGGCCAACTTGAAAAATGCAACATTGACATTAACTCATGTGAGGCTGTCACCCAAAAAGAGTTTTCTTCAAGGATCTCAGTACTTTGAAACCTCACAACGACAACAGGAAAAGTAGTAGTGGCAGAAACAGAATGGCATGGACTGAATCAGGAATCCAGAGTCATCCACCCATTGAGGAAACACATGCCTAAGTTTCAGTAGACCCTGTCAATCCTGGACTGGCCTCCTTATTCCACAATTGTCTTTTCTTATCTTGTGGCCAAAGATAAGACAATTGTGGAAGATAATCATCCTTGACTGTGAAGGATTGCTGCTACTGATGAGCAGTTATAATGTCAAAATCCAAGCAGTGCATATTAACTACCCACAAAGTACAGTTGTCAAAGATATAAGGAGCTTTGCATTGACTTCATGTGATGCACTGACATTGTGTTGGCTCTCTGGACAGGAATGAAAGTCTACCTAAAGCATAAGCTCCTAATCCACCTTGAAAATTATTTTCATTAGATTATACAAAATATTTTAAATTCATTTCAGGAGGGTAAGGAAATCACACCACTAATTAAACACACATTGTTTATCAGTTATACAAAGTAATTCTTAGTATGTGAAAATATACCTTACAGCATGTTCCACTATAATATGTATTTTATGTACACTGAAAGTCATATGAACTGGCAAAATAACAAATCCTTTTAGCAATGAAATCAGAAGTTAAATAATGGAGACAGGAGTATAGAAAAATAAAATACTTTGTCATGCAAACTCCTATTTATCAAACAAGGGGTTTTTTAATATCATATTAAGCATTTTAAGTGTTCCTTGGCATCCTTCATTTTTCTCTGAGATCTTGCTCATTTACTGGTTAGGGGAAAAAAGAGAGAGAATTAGTTTTTATTTATATTTCTTTGAGAGCAGAAAAAAGACATAGGCATGACTAGGGGAACTATCTAAGCCATTGCAGACATGGGACTTAAGCATGTGCTTAAAGTTAAGCATTTACCAAATAAATACTTTGCTGAAAACCAGTCTTTTAGTTTCTCAGATATACCATTTGAGGAAATGTATGGATATTTTGTTCTACAGAGAATATCCATTATTGATGAATTTGACTTTCTGAAGAATAGTTGAATGGCCATATATGCAGTTATCTCAAATATTAGAAAAATCAGTTTCCACCTGAAGTTTTAGGTGTAGCAAATACTACAGACTATCATTTTTTACCTTGAAATTTGCTTCTCTTTCCTTTTCTGTACTATGACTCTATGAATATATAATGTCACATAACAGACCTGATGCACACTATTTATGACTGAAGTGGAATGAAGACCTAGGTATCCAGATGACAGTATCCCAAGGGAAATAAGCAATTCACAATATTCAAATATCAACGATTGAACTTGGACTTTATCTTATACAAGAAAGATCATTTTTGTCTGTTTTGGGCTCCAAGTAAACTTAAAAACTAAACATACTGCCAGTATAAAAACATTAGAGATATTATATATTGCAAACAATGTTTGGTCACATGTTCTGGCCATGCCTTACAATTTCTTCCAAAAATAATTGATAATAACTAGAGTTAACATGTTTTTGAACACAGCACTGATACCTTTGGCAAATGTGTTCTTGGGTACATCCCTAAGGAATTCAAACTGAATGCTCAAATTGCACACCTACAGTGGTCTTATTAGTGTAATGCAAAATTATGTTACTGTATTGGAAGAGTAGGACATCTCCAAAGGCCAAAATCTGGAACAATGTGATGGCACATTTGGCAACTGTGGAAAAAGTCATGTTTAGCAGACATAATGGCTTTGAAAAGTTTAGTGTAATTTAGAAAGAAAGATTATTTTGGCAATTAAAATATTAGTCTTTACATGCACTCTGTCTCCAAATGTTTATACTGCATTAAAACAAAGCAATAAAAATCAACCTTAAAAGGAACTTAAGGGCGGAGACTCAATAATTTTTTATCTGAACTCCATTTAAGGATGAATTTGTTCCAAAAGAAAATAAATAAAAGTTTATAGTAAAACAAACAAACAAACAAATAAATTAATAAATTGTAACAGGGCCTGGTCCTGTTACTATGGATGTGGAGTAGGGTGACCACCCATCCCTAATTGGGCAGGACAGTCCCGGAATGAGATCATTAAGTCCCAGTCCCGGGCTGCATGACTCTGGGACAGCATTTGTCCTGGATTCATAGCATCATGCAGGGATCTGGGTTTACCCTTGCAGGAGGGCAAGAATCAAGCTTGCAAAGGACTGCTGGGAGCAGAATGCAGGGGTGCCATGTGCATGTAGGCACTCACACACATGGACATGGTCTGGAAGATAAATGGACAGCCTGGAATGCAGCTCCCTGCACGTACATCTATGCGGGGAAGGGTGTGGTGCGGAGGGTACAGAGGGGAGCAGATCAAGGCCTCCACGGTGAGCGAGGTAGTGGGGGTGCTGCTCAGCCAGGGAAGTGTATGGGGCCACAGGGCCAGGGGAAGGAGCAGGACAGCCATAGGCAGCTCATCCAAGGGTATGGGGGATGTGTGGGGTCAGCTCTCTGCTGCTGTGTGCACTCCCCAAGGGGGCATGGGCAGCACATGCCCCCCTCCAAATTGTATGCAGTGTTGGGGTGGATGCATGCTGCCTGCTACAGGCTTGGGGCTCCCTTCCCTGCTGCCTTTCCCCTGGAAGCCCTACACTGCCATAGCGGTTCACCCCCAGTAGCAGCAGGGAGCATGGTAGCATGGAGTTGTGCTGCCCAGTGCTGCCAGGAAGGCAGGGGGCACCTGGCATGTTCAGGGCTCCTGTGGGTAGAGCCACAGGGTGGGGAGCCCTGAGCCTGCAGGATGCAGCCTGCATCCACCCCAGCCCTATTTGGCTCTGGTCCAGCCATGCCAATGGCAGGGGCGAGGAGAAGTAAGGCAAGTATCCCACCTTCTAAGCTGGAAAAGGCAATCACCTTGGTCCAGAGGGGCCCGAAGAGCCCCACACCCTGAAAGCATTCCCTCTAGGGTTACTGTATTTCCAGTATCAAAAAAGAGAACACCTGCAGGGGGGAGGGGAAGGAGGGGAGACAAGGGTCTGTGGGGAGATGGGGGAGAGGGGGAAGGGCTATATGATTGTGGGGAGGTAGCGATATGCTTGGGACCTGCCTCTGCCCCTCACTCCTAAGCCACAGCCTCCCAGCCCTGCTGCTGCCTCTCACACTTGACTGACTGTACCCTGCCCTCCAGCCCTGCCAGTGCCTCTCACTCCCATCCCACAGCCCATTGCTGCCCCAACCGTGTCAGTGTCCCTCACTCCCGATCCACAGCCCCCGCCCCCCCAGCCCTGCTGCCCACACAGCTCTCATGTGTGCACACATGCACATGCACACACCCACTGTCTCTCTGAGCAGGTGCCAGTGTCCATGAGCCCATGCGCAGAGCATGTGATCCCCCAACAGCCAATCACCTTGCCATGCAGCCCCAAGCAACCAAGCTGCAAGTGCCAGGGAAAAGGCAGAGGCAGAGCAAAAACTTGGACATTTGCTTGCATTTTAAAAACCTGCCTGGACAGGAGGACAAGAGGCCAAAAAAGAGCACATGTCCAGGAAAACCCAGACATATGGTGATCCTAATTCCCCCACACCCGCCGGAGAGCTGGAGGGACTCAGTAGAGGCAAACCTCCCATCAAGGGAGCTAACCCAAGTGTGAGGAGTGAGGGAGAGCCAGCCACATGAACCAGCGGGGGGCAGGGGGGAAATAAAAGGATGCTGAAAGCAGCCTCACTGGCTGCACCAGCAGAAACCAAGGCTTCCCAGAACTTGAGGTTAAGGAGGTCTAGCAGCTGCAGGGAGGGACTGTGAGCACAAGTTCTCTTTTGTTCATTTGCTCGTTTGTATAAGCCCTGCAGATCCTCAAAGCCTCTGAAAGATAAGAGGCTACAGGGCAAGTAAAGCCTGGGAGAAGCCTTGCAAGCTCAAGGCATGAAACCAGTGAAAAACCAAGTAGCAGTTTATTTGTTTAACTTTGCATTTCTTCCAACCCGGGATGGTGGTGCTGTGGTCTTAACTCAGGTGCAGCAGAGGTGAGGACACTTAACGGTGGGTCTTTAGCTAAAGCTAGCAGCAAAAGTAAAAGTGGTCAGCTGGGGGGTGCCTGACCAAACATGCTGCGCTCTGCTTTGCACAAAAGCTACCTATAACAGCATACAAAAAGCCAAAAATGGGAAAGGTTATAAGAAATACTAAAATTTTCTACAAATTGTGAAGAGGAATCTTTCTAAGATTGTAATCAGACTATGTGACCAGGCTGTTTCAGACGTCCATGCATTCTGAACTGGGCTAATCAACTCGTGTGCCACACCCATCATCCCAACATCTGCAGAGGGACATGAAAGCATTTTTGTTCCTGCTTCTGCTAAGAAGACTGGGAGGAGTTAAGGAATAAGCAGAGTAGTAGGTCAGCAGAAATGTCTTTAATATTTTTCTCTGGAGATAACCTCTTTTCTCCCCCAATTTCAAGGCCTAGGATATAATTATCTCTTCTTCCAGATGAGAAAGACTGGACACGTTTCATATAAGAACCTGTCAGTGGTGGTCCACACTGACAAGTACCTAAGAGCCTGAAACAAAGATCCAAAATCACTTTGGTCCTTTATGGAGCACAGACATCACTATTAAGTACTATAAATCCTAATGCTAGTGTATGGATGGGGGGTGGGAGAGCGTTACAAGAAGAAGAATAAAAGCTGAGGTTAGTTTGGTTTATTTTTTAAATAATGTAAACATTGATAGCCAAAAACAGTTGTAATAATAAGCTCAAAATATGTTGTAAATTGTGGAAATAAATGTCAAAACTATCATTTGTCTGTGTTTAAAACAAGAAATCACATGATCAATTCAACAGAATCATGACTAATATTCTAGCATGATCCATTCACGAAGGAGTATGCCCTTTTCTAAAAAGAGAAAAGTTTTACATTAATCAGAGTACATTAAGCAGAGTATTGCATTCTTAGTTATTATTATTATTTCTGGCTTCCTGTAAGTCATGCTACACATAATAATCCTTGCTATGATGTCACTTGCCATCATCTAGCATGAAAACAAGTAAATGACATTAATCATCCCTTATGCACAATCTTAATTTTTCCAAATTATTTTTATAAATATCTTTTCCCTTGTTTGTGCTAGGCAGTAACTAGAAAGAGCAATTCTGCGAACTTCACACATGTGTTAAAATAATAATTAGCTATCAACAGAAAATGTATATTTGGAGAAAAACAATGTAACATAAGAAAGGTTAATTGACTGTTTCTCTGCATTTAAAGAAGCACCATCTGTCTGAAACAGGAACTGGTTTTTATTATTATTTATTTTCTTGAAGCTCACTTAACAGAGAAGCAGTTTAATGAAATGACCCTCTACTAGCTAAAACCTCTGCAGTGGGATATACCAGTGTCAGACAGGCAAAGAAAAGGGGTAAAAGAAGTTGAGAGGAACATTTATCTCTCTTAATACATGTGGGCAGGAAACTTGGCCAGGCAGAGAGAAGAATTCAATGGAGTACAGGAAAGTCAAAAGAGCAAAATCCCAGGCAATGAAGGCTAAAGAGAGAAAGGGCTATAAGAAGAAGATAGGACAGGAGAAGCAAGGAGTACAGAGTGGAGTGGAAAAAAAAGTTAAAACCTGGACCCAGCTAGACTGAGAAACAGTACTGGTCTGAGACTGCTTGTGGGGGCAAACTGAAGAGAAGGGCAAAAGACATTTTCAGTTCACTACACTTTCTTTTATGCTGGGGAGGGGTGCTATTTTGAAGCTGGAAAGATACGGTTGGCAGAATGGATCATACCAGGTCCTAAATATAAGATGTTGGTGAAAAGGTTGCTCTGGACTGGTAAGTCTATCAGAATCTGATTCATCATAGTTCTGTGGGGAAAAATTGCAAAATATTAGAGCGAAATGCTATCGCTCTGGTTTAGCATCATTTTAAACACACTTTGTACTTACATGTGAACACAAGTTGCAGGGCAAAGAAGCAGCAATACCATTCTTTCCACACATTCTTCCTCAAAAATAATCTCCAGTGTAGAAATAGACAGAATGATCACAAGTTTATCAGAAATATAGAGAATGATTCTTCACATTCCAGGCCTTACTGCTAATCTCCATTTGTTTTGTATCAATACAAGATGACTGCTCCTTATGCTCCACACTCACCATTATGCTTGTATACTAGATATAGTAAAGGACAGAACATCATAAGACTGTTACTTAAAAGTCAGCTACTTCATTGCTTTCTTCTTTATCAAGACATATATCCAAGGAGGAAGAAGTGAAATGATATTCAGTCTTTTTTTTCATAAGCAGATGTCTCATAATTGAAAAGTTGCTCTACATGAACACTAGAAAAGGAAGGAGTAAGTACGAAGATGTTACCGAAGGGGGCCTATGGCTATAACAGGAACCCTTACCCTGTTACTGATTTTAAGGGAAAGAGAGACAAGGAGGGCAGAGGCTAAGAAATGACAGAGATGAAGTTAAGAAAGGAGGTCTCTTTAAAGATGCAATGGGGCAGTGATTAAATGATTAGCAGCTTGTTCACAGGTGCTCAGAGCCTAGGAAAGGGAGGACAGACACCTGGCTACTTAAACCTCAACTGGAGGACAGGAAAGTGGGGAGAGAAGAGTATTTTTGTGGGGTTGGAGTCAGCATCTGTAGAAGAGAAGGAGAAGCCACAGCTTGGAGTTCCTGAAACAGAAGTGTGATGACCCAGCCACGGGGAAGCTGAGAGGGAAACTGCTGAGCAAGGAAAGGCCTACAAGTGAGGCTTTATTGCCTAGGGAGAGAGTAATGTTGGAAAGAACACTGTTTTTAATTTAGAAAATTATTTTTTGTATATTACCAGAGACTGGAATTTGTGGGTGCTAAGTGGATGCTTAGTTCCTTGCTTTCTTTTGTTTGCCTTATTTATGGAATCTATTTCTTTAGTTGGTTTTGTAGTGTTGCAATAACTATCATTGCTTTTATTGCTTATATTGTCATTTTTCTTTTTATATAATGAAATATTTAGCCATTAAGATAAAGTTAATCTTGTTATGATTTACTTTTTATAATATTTTGATCAGTCATTATTAGTGTTCTGGAATTAACCATCTATTTTAAATTTCCCGTTGCGTAGCATAAATATATTTTTCCTGTTGGTCTCATGATTTTAGATATATTTGACCTTTTGGTCTCATGATTTTAGAACTTAAATTTAGTATAAGGAAAATGCTTGTGTAAGGTTTGTGGTATGTCTGGCTTATGTGGAAAGAGGTAATGAAAGAATGAATTATATATGTATATGTGTGGCAACATGAAGGAATACAGTCATCTTGCAGCAGGTGAAAACAGCCTTCTGTGGTTTAACAGATGAAGGCTGCGCGATGTCAAGTCAGCAGTTAAGGATTACCAAATACTAGATCATGCTTCATCCTGACGGCTGAAGACTGCAAGCAATGACCCCCTGAAGATTGCAGACCACAAAGTCAAAAGATCATGTCCTACCAATCCCAGCCTGCCAACAGGACAAGGAGAATGACCTTCATGTCTGACTTGGTGGAATCCATAGGTTTGAATGAACAGCTATTACTGTATAGAATGAGCACAAAGTCAAGGCTTTGGGTCTTTCCACCTGCAAGGAGTTTTGGATGCGTCCAACAAGACCTGACTCCATCCTTCGTGGTTGGTCTGGCTGGCCACCAGACTGACTTGAGTGATTTTAGAACTTGATAACACTGTCTGTGTGTGTGTTTGTTTCTTTTGTATGAATGAATGAGTGAAGCAAATAACCTTTGTGTTCTTTATTCATTGCCTGTTTAGTGTTCCAATAAATGTGGCATTGTGCCTTATCCCCTGATGAGACTCCTGCTTGTTTTTAATTCACACTGTATGCCTTGTGTGCACAATAGTTTTGGGTGTTAAAAGCAGACTGGCAAAGTTTGCACATGACACCAAATTATGGACTCAAGTGTCCAGGGTCTGGAATAGACTCCCTCCAGATGTGGTACACTCACTTACACAGGATATCTTCAAGAAACATCTAGGCACTCATCTGACCCCAGCAGTCTTTCCTGCCCAAGCACAGAGGGGCTGGACCTGATGATCTCAAAAGGTCCCTTCCAGCCCCTAGCATCTATGAATCTATGAACTAAACCTGTGGTTTGGGTTTGAGATATTGGGGAGGTGGAGGCTCCAGTGCCGTCCTAGAAGTGCTGGAGATAGGACCTGAGGGTCTAGAGCCAAACAGTGCCTGAGAACGGCAGAGATGGGTCTGGGCCCAGAAGCCAAAACCGAAACAATGGACCTTAAGCTAATAGTGTCCACGCAAAGAAGAAGGGTTAAGGCTAGCAGATTGAGACCCCAGTGAAGTTTACAGGTGCAAGAAGGTTTGACAACCAAGGAAGGAGATGGAAAAATGAACCCAAGAGAGGGAACAAACCATGAGCTCAGGATGGAGAAAGAAGAGGCAGAACCCTAGCGAATACCACACCCAATGAGATAGCACACCATCTCTGCTCCTCGCCTCCCAAACTGAAGAACAAAGATATGGTAGACAAGAAAGGAGATGCAGCAGGTTCAGGGCTTTGTGAGCAAGCGACTGCAGCTCATAAAGGACTGGAGAGATCAGGCAGGCTCTGTTTTTTGTTTTTTTGTGGGGGGGGTTGGGCGGGGGGGGTCTTTTCTTTTTTTTTTTGGCCTGGTCAAGATGCTGTCACAGTGGTCCATGCAGAAAAAGGTTACCTAAAAACAGCTCCTGTCTTCAGCAATTTCTCATTAATCACTGTACATAGTAACATTTCTCAGTAATCACTATACACTGACTAACTGAAGTAAAAAAATGTTGGTGAATGATTTTAATAATTTTTTAATTTCCCATTCTCAATGTATACAAATTTCTGTAAATTTCATGTAACTACCTGTTTTTTACAGTAGATAGCACCATGATTCAGATAATGAAAGCAAGTTCAGGTGTTTAAGCAGCAGAGTTTTCTTGTAGAGAAAAATGGAGATTTTTTTTTCATATACATTTGCCAAGAGAATGACAGGATAACCACAGCCTTATATTGTCTCTAAACGGTGAACTTAAAACCATAAAAACAAGAAACTTGGTGGGATAGCTCGCATAACTGGAGTGCTGTCATGGATGGGTACAAACTGTCCAGGAAGCACAGGCAAGGGAGAAGAAGAGGAGGAGTTGTATTTTATGTAAAAGAGCTGTATATTGCTCAGATCTCTAGTATGAAACTGAAGATGCATCTGTTTGAAAATCAATTGGTTAGGGTCAGAGGGGGAAACAACAAAGGTGATATTGTAGTGGGTGTCTGCTTTAGACCACCAGGCCAGGAGAATGAGGTGGATGAGGTTTTCTTCAAACAGCTAGTGGAAGTTTCCCAGTCGCAGGCCCTAGTTTTCATGGTCAACTTCTATCACCCCGGCATCTGCTGAGAGGGCATACAGCAGTGCACAGGCAATCCAGGAAGGTTTGGAGAGTGTTGGGAACAACTTCCCGGTATGAGTGTTGGAGAGGCCAACTAGGGGCCATTGTCTTCTTGACCTGCTGCTCACAAACAGGGAAAAATTGGTAAGGAGTGTAAAAGTGGATACCAACTTGGACACCAGTGATGGCAAGATGACTGAGTTCAGGATCCTGAGGAAAAGAAGGAAGGAGAACAGCAGTGTAAAGACCCTGAGAAACAGACTTCAACTCACTCAGGAAACTGATGGGCAGGATCCCCTTTGGAAGCCAGTCTGAGGGGGAACAGAGCCCAGGAGAACTGGTTACATTTTAAAGCAACCTTACTGAAGGGACAGGAACAAACAATCCTGATGTGCAGGATAACTAGCAAGTATGGCAGAAGACCAGCTTGGCATCACAGGGAACTCTCTAGTGAGATCAAACACAAAAAGGAAGCTTACAAGAAGTAGAAACTGGACAGATGAATAGGGAGGAGTATAAGAGTATTGCTCAGGTGTACGGGGATGAAATCAGGAAAATTTAAAGTGAAATTGGAGATACAGCTAGTAAGGAACCTGAAGGATTTCTATAAGTATGTCAGCAACAAGAGGAAGATCAGGGGAAAGTGTGATCTTACTGAATGGGGGAGGCAACCTAGTAACAAATGATGCAGAAAAGGCTGAAATAATGCCTTTTTTTACCTCAGTCTTCACAGGCAAGGTCAGTCTCCAGACTACTGCACCTGGCAGCACAGTTTTGGGAGAAGGTGAGCAGTCAACAGTGGCAAAAGAACAGCTTGGGGACTATTTAGAAAAGCTAGACCTATACAAGTCTGTGGGGCCAGACATGATGCATTTCTGGGTGCTGAGGGAACTCCTTGACATAATTGTAGAGCTGTTGACCATTATATTTGAAAACTCATGGAAATTGGGAGAGGCCCCAGATGATTAGAAAAAAACAAATATAGTGTCCTTCTTTAGAAAAGGAAAGAAGGAGGGTCTGGGGAGCTACAAACCAGTCAGCCTCACCTCAGTCCCTGGAAAGATCATGGAATTGGTCCTCAGGGAATCCATTTCTAAGCACTTGTAGGAGAAGATGGTGATTAGGAACTGTCAGCATGGATTCACCAAGGGCAAGTCATGCCTGACCAACCTGATTGCCTTCTCTAAGATGATTGGCTCTGTGCATATGGGGAGAGCAATGGATGTAGCATACCTTGACTTCAGCAAGGTCTTTTGATAAGGTCTCCCATAACGCTTTAGCAAACAAGCTAAGGAAATATAGGTTGAATTAATGGACTGTATGGTGGACAGAAAGCTGGCTGTTTGCTAGTCTCAAAGGGTAGTAATCAATGTATAGGGGTCTAGATGGCAGCTGGTACCAAGTGGAGTGTCCCAGAGGTTGGTTCTGGGGATCGTTTTGTTCAATATCTTCCTCAGCAATCTGGAAGATGGCATGGCATGCACCCTCAGCAAGTTTCCAGATGATACACTGTAGGATAGGGCTAGGATTCAGAGAGACCTCAACAAATTGGAGGACTGGACCCCCCAAAAAATCTCACAAGGCTCAAGAAGAATAGGTGCAAAGTTCTCTACCTAGGATTGAAAAATCCTATACACTAGTACAGGCTGGGGACCTACTGGCTAAACAGCAGCTCTGCCGAAAAGAACTGGAGGGTTGAAGTGGACAATGAGCTGAACATGAGCCAACAGTGTGCCTTTGTTTTGAAGAAGGCTAACTGGGATTCATTAGTAGAAGCACTGTCAGCAAAGAAGTGATTATTCCTACTGTTGGGCCCTGCACTATACAAAAGATGCTGACAAATTGGAGACAGTCTAGTGGAGGTCAATAGAAAGTCCAGGAGCTCTGAAATTACATCAGAGAGTTAGGGGACTGAGGCACGTGACTTATGAGGAGAGGCTGATGGAATTGGGCTTATTTGGTCTTCAGAAGAGAAGACTGAGAGGGGATTTAAAAGTAGACTGTTCTCAGTGGTAGCAGATGACAGATCAAGGAGCAATGGTCTCAAGCTGCAGCAAGGGGAGTTTATGTTAAAGGTTAGGAAAACATTTCTCATGAGGAGAGTAGTAAAACACTGGAACAGGTTATCCAGAGAGGCGGTGCAATCTCCATCCTTAGAGGTTTTTAAGACATGGCTATGCAAAACTTTTGCTGGGGTGATATAGTTGGGGATGGTCCTGTTTCAAGCAGAGGGTTGTGACTAGATGACCTCCTGAGATCCCTTCTAACCTTAATTTTCTGTGATTCTAAAAGTCATAACTGAGCCCATAGATGGAGGGAGAAAATATTATTGGGGCAGGGGCTAAGTGCATGTGTCAGCATGAGAACTACAACTCCCATCATGCTTTGCACAGTGCAAGTCATGTGTGGTTAGCCTCTTCCTCCTCAGTCCTACAGATCTGAGTATGTGTGGGGCACTGGCCTAGCTGTACACCAAGCAGCGCCATGGTACTGCTGCTGTTGCCAGCCACCACAAATTAGATTTGGTGGCTAAGCCACCCCAAGCCCCAGCCTTCTGTGGCCTATGGTTGAGTTCTAGCATATAGTCATAGGTGACAGGTAACAAGTACCAGCAGTTTTTAGCAAGGTTAATGGCATCAATGTTTATATTTGTACAAAAATACCTGGCAGGAATAATGCCTCTGAATTACCAGCAGTGATTTATCTGGTTCAGTTTTGTGTTTCATCTTATCAGCACTTCACTTGTCAGATTGTATGTAAGAAAGGAAAACAGAATAAACATATGAAAATCTATAAATAGACAAGAAGTTGGAAGTTTCTGTATCCAATGCTAACTCTCTAGAACACCAAAATACGTCTTTGTTCTGTAGAATTTTTTTATGTTGTACAACCTCTCATAGGATCCACAGGAAGGAAAAATTGTTTTATTTGCCATAAAAGAACCTGCTTATTTTTAATCGCCAATTTATTGATGATAAGATGGTTCCATTCTATCTTTACAGCCCATATAAAGCAGGTAGAGTCATAGATTGTGAGGCTGGAAGGGATCTCAGAAGATCATTGGGTCCAGCCCCCTGCACCAAGCAGGAAAGATAACTGGGAGTCAGGTGACCCCAGCTGACTGTCCAGTTTCCTCTTCCAGGGTAGGTGATTGCACCACCTCTCGAGGGAGCTTATTCCACAGTCTGGACACCAGGACTGTGAAGCAGTTTCTCCTAATGTTGAGCCTGAATCCATCTTCCAGGAGTTTGTGGCCATTACTTTTAGCTTTCCCCTCTGGTGCCCCGGTGAACAGTTGCTCACTGAACCCTTGATGTACTCCCCTGGTATAGTGGTAAGCTGTTACCAGGTCCCCTCTCAACCTTTTTTTCTTCAGGCTGAAGAATCCCAGATCCCTCAGCCCTTCCTCGTATGGCTTGCCATGTAGGACTCTGATTATACAGGTGGCTCAGTAGGTTGCAGTATGCATTTGCAAAACTAAACACTCCTGATATTACACTTTGGGCAACTATCAGTTGAAATTATTGGACTGCATAGACCTACATACATAGAAATTTTTTGTTTCATACAGTCGAGTGATATTTGATTAAAAGCACCTGAGAAGCCTAGTAGACACATTGGGCACCTAAATAATGTGCATTAAGGCTGCTCTGATGCCCTGTAATCCAGCACATTGGAACAGGCTCAGTCAATTACGTCTGCTGGGAATGTGGTAATTACCGTGATCCAGCAGATTCCAGTGTCATGTGTATCAGTGTCCCCACACTGCAAAATGGCAGCAGGGGTACTTTAACTAAAGCTTGTTAAAGCTTTAGTAAAGCTTGTTGAGCTTTACTTAAAGCACCCCCACTGCCATTTTTCAGCGTGGGGACACTTATACATATGATGCTCCAAGTGTTTTAATAAAAGCAACTCTCAGAGCTGCTGTAATTAAAGTGACTGTCCCCCCCCCCCCGCCCCTCCCCCGGGAGCACATGTATAAATACCCATTGATTCCACTTATAAAGACCAAGACTATGTAAATAGTCAAATAAAGTTGATGAATATCTTCATTGAAGCTCTTGGTCTGCATTAAGTTCTTTACTGCCATAATTAGATTACTAGTAGTACCCAAGCTGAGTTATTTTGTTTTCTCCACACTACGCTATACCTGTGTAAAAAATATGGATTTTTGTCTAAAATATGGAAGGAAAATTTGAATGTGTTTCTCTAGTATTTCATTGGTTAAGATACAAAAGTGCTTCTTGATCTTTACATCACCTCCTAGATGTCACATGTTCCTTGAAGCATGAATAAAAATAGCAATGGTCAGAGATGTTATAAAGAAGATCAGAATATTTCTGACTAAATAAAATGTCTTTGATATAAGCTCTTTCATTAAAACTGAAACACTTCTGAGGCATATATTTCAATTACATTTGTCAGAAAGGTATTTTGGGCCCTAGTCATTTCTGACAGAGGAAGAAATAGATGCACTGAAAGTCTCAGTTTTTTAACCTGAAAATTAACATTATGATATGATTCTATTTAATGAAAATAGTTTAAGTTTGTTCTTTGTTCCAACACTGGGGGCATTGGAAGGACATTTTGAAAGCTTGACAACTGTCATAAGGTTGAACTGTCATCCTCTTGATTGTTCTATTTATGTCTCAGTCACTCTTTTTGACAACCAAGATTCATTTCTGTATGTATGTAGAAATTTACCCATTGTGAAGAAACTCTCAGCCTATTCTGTTAGTGTGTTTGGTTTAATAGGCTGAGAGAGTTTTCCACCTTTATAGTGAAGTCAAGAAAAATGATCGATGTGGAAGAGACAGTTGTTGATGTAGCAATGAGAAGAAAGCTCCAGCTACTTAGGTATATCAGTCAGATGACAGACAACTGCTTGCTCAAAATTGTTCTCTTCAGCAGCTGGCAGCAAACCAGAGTGGGAAATGTGCAGGAAGTGGCCAGAAAACATAACAGAATGGTATGACAGGATTTTAAAGATGCTGTAGGCAAAATCCCTTTATTTTACCTTCCACTCCCACATAGCACTTATCCAGCTTCATAACTGCCACTTTTAGTAATAATACACAGTTAGCAATCCTGCTCCAGGTGCTATGTGCACATAAATGTTCACATGGCTACTGAGTATGTGCAATAGGCAGCAATCTGGCTGGGCAGGTACATGGCTCTATATACATGTATGCTGGTGAAAGAGAAAACTCCTTTCACCTTTTGGCCCACTAGCCAAGTGGTTAAGGCACTCACTCGGGACATGGGTGGATCCAGGTTTTAGGGGACTGGAACATTCCTCTGATGTCCCCTGGGCAGCCAATAAATAGAGATATGTGGAGGAAAAGAATAAGCTTAAAAGTGTGGAGCTGCTACTTTGGAAGTTATTGCAGGGTGGGAGTGGGGGCTAGAGGGGAGAGTAGGTGAGGGGAAATCAGTCTTTAGGCTAAAACATGAGAGGGATCTCTTTTCTGCCCCTCTAAATTTTATGACTCACACTCATGTACATGCTTATAGAGCCACATACCTGTCTGGCTAGTGTTCAGTCTAGCGTGCATGCTCAGTAGGTGTGTGAAAGCTGTGTGAATGCTTATGTTTACCCTCTGCCAGCTAATAACCGTTATTTCTTGTCACTCCTGGTAGTGCTCAGGGGAACAGGGACTCTCCTAATGCCTGCTGGTCCACTCTGACTGTAGCCCTGTGGGGTCAGGCCAACTCTAAGGATCCAATATTGTGCAGTTAGACAGGAGGGTGTAGCACAATTGAACATATACAAACACACAAATCAATTAGGTGCATGCACACACACACTATCAGCTCAGGGACATATACATCCAAACCAGCCTAGGCACATGCATACCTATCACCAATTCAAGCACATACACTATACACCCCAAAAGTTAGACACAGATCACTTATTTGTATATCATGCACACAATGACATATATACACACATTCACCAGTTCACACATATACCACCCACCTACACATACACACAGGTAAGTTCCCAACTTGGATGGTACTGTATGTTTGTGTGTACTTGGGGAAAGTTCAGGTGAGAGAGAAAGAGAGAGTGCAGTGAGTGAAAGATGCCAGAACCAAGATTAGAACCAGTGGACTACAGAGAAGCTGGCTGAGGAACTGAGGCTTGGATTTACTTAAGGTAGACTGGGGCTGGCAGCTGAGGCAGACAGCTGAGATATTGGGAGGTGGGTGCAGATAAGTGGTGGCAAGAAGGAGACAGCCAGGAAAGAAACTGAGGCAGAAACCTGGTTGCTCAGGGGAAAGGGAAAAGGTAGTGAGGATAAGACAGTGGCAAAGAAACAGGGGGGTTGGAGGCAGAGAGGATCTCAGGACAGGTGTTAGAGGTAGCAGTGATCCAGAAGCAGGACAGGGAGAAATGAGACAGGGGGGCAAGGAGCAGAGATTGGAGCAGGACCAAACTATAGTAAAGCAAAACCCAACTTAGGGGTCCAAATAACAGTTTTATTACACAGACAACATACAGCTCCATGAAGTTATTGGTTCACACACACACACACACACAAGCATTCACAATGGCAGCAGGAGAAAGAGACTCAGTGGAAGGGTTGGAGTCCAGGTAGGGAAGAGAAGCAGAGTCCAAGTTCTTGGTTGAAGATAGGGTGGGGGGGGTGATAGATGGAAAGGGGTCCTTGTCCAGGGTGATAGCTGGAAAGGCTGGAAAGGGTCCTTGTCCAGTAGATGTTGTCCAGAGGGGGGTCGCCAGCAGGGCCTCTGGGTGTATAGGTGGTGTGGCATGGTGCTGGTTCAGATGGAGAGGGCATCCCACTGGGTCTGTCTTCACTGCCCCTTTTTATAGGGGCAGACCTTGTGTGACCCTAGTGATAAGAGGCATGCCCAGGCAAGGGTCAGCCCCTGGTGTACTAAGCATGTGTGCTCCATGCAGGGATGTACAGTTTTGGGTGTCTGTAATGGTGGGGTACAATGGTAGAGTTGCTGGTTCTGCAGGGTCTTTTGTCTTTCAAATGCTGGGTTCTTGTCTCTGTTCCTGGGTGAGGTCTGTGGTTCCTAGATGAATCAATGCGAGGTGATGGCCTAGTCATTACAGGCCATTCAGTAGAGGCCTGCTACCATTGTATTTCAATCCTTCCCAATCACTCTCATTCATCTGGGAACCAATTTACATGGGAGGGGTATGTGACTCATACAGTTGCGACACAGGGGATGCCCAGGCAGAGAACACAAGATGGAGACTTGACATACAAACTTGACATTACTTTCGTTCACTTACAAACACAGGCCTAAACCATACAATATCCATATGAAACAATAAAAATCAATACGAAAATGATAATAATACAATATACAACAGTAAGAATTAATACGAACCTAATAATAATACAATATAAAACAGTGGCTATCCAAAACCAAAAACTTGCTACCAAAATAAAAATGTTAAAGCTTATCCTAAGTCTGATCTCTTTTATGCTTGTCTATAGGGAATAGAGAGGGAGAGAAAGAACAGCCAGAAATAATTCTGAAGGGAATGCATATCTATCATATATATATATATATATATATATGTATTAAAAAAGAAAAACTGGGGGTTTTGCTACATGACCAGTTTGAAAATGGCCACTAGATCCCCCCTGAGCCTTCTCTTGTGGAGGCTGAACAGGTTCAGGTCCCTTAGCCTCTCCTCATAGGGCCTGCCCTGCTGCCCCCAGTCATGCGAGTGGCCTTCCTCTGGGCCCTCTCGATGCTGTCCACATCCCTCCAGAAGTGTGGCACCCAGAACTGGATGCAGTACTCCAACTGCAGCCTGACTAGTATCTCATAGAGGGGGAGGATCACCTCCTTCAACCTGCTTGAGATGCATCTGTGGATGCATGACAAGGTACGGTTGGCCTTCCTGACCGCGTCCCCACGATGTCAACCCATGTTCATTTTGGCATCAATAATGACTCCAAGATTCTTTTCTGCCTCTGCACTGATGAGAAGGGAGTTCCCCAGCCTGTATGTATGTTGCTGATTCTTCCTCCTCAGGTCCATCACCTTGCACTTGTCAGTGTTGAAACTCATCCTGTTCTCATCCACCCACCCCTGTAACTTGTCTAGGTCTGATTGCAGCCTATTCCTCCCTTCTAATGTGCCCACTTCTCCCCACATTTTAGTGTCAACTGCGAATTTGAATAGGGTGCTTTTTACACCCCCGTCCAAGTCGCTGATGAAGATGTTGAACAGTGTGGGCCCGAGCCCTGGGGGACCCCACTGCTCTCATCCCTCCAAGTCGAAAATGATCCATCCATCACCACTCTCTGGGTGTGGCCCTCCAGCCAGTTAGTGACCCATTTGACTGTGTAGGTGTCAACACCACAGTCCCCTAGTTTTTTAATGAGAGTGGGATGAGAGACAGTGTCAAAGGCCTTCCTAAAGTCCAGAAAGATTACATCCACTGCTACCCCTGCATCTAAGGATTTTGTGACCTGGTCATAGAAGGCCACCAGGTTGTGGTTTGTATAAACAAGTGCTAAATAAATGTGCAGTAAACCTAGTTACTGCACAGTAGCAATAGTGAATGCCTCTTTTGTGAAATTACTGCTCAGTAGCCCAATACGCAGTAGCATTGCATCATGGTTTTTGCCACACGACACTACTGGATACTGTGCAGTCAGCATCTTGAGTAGACGCATCCAAAGTGCACTTAGAAAATGTGAGTTACCCAAAAAGAGGTTAGATTATATCAATTGTCTATAGGTAGATCAAGACTCTATGTCATGTAATTGGTATGATGTGCAGTATAACAGATGGAAGAAGAAGGGTCATAACTTGTTCATTTTTCATCCTATAGAGATAAATAATTGTTGAGCATCAAGACAGTAGGGCTGGATTTCTAGGTGGGAACCCCTAAGCTATACCTGCATACCTACTCCTATCCTTTCCAGACACATAGTGTAGAGCTTAAAATGCAAACAAGATGGAATAGTTATATAGTAAGGTAGAGATATTTCTCCTCCTCACCTGAATCAAATTAAACAAGATCAGAATAGAGGGTCAGAAAGCCAACTGGCATAAGTCCAGGAAATTCCACAGGAGCCTGGATTCTTTAATGTGCTATTTCTCTCTTAGTTATTAAAGAAAACAGATTTTAACCATATGTTTAATTAATAAATCCCCAGGATAATTTCTTCTTCTTTTGTACTCCTGCCAGTTGATTGCAGTGTAGTTTTTATCAACAGCAGATTTTAACCAGCATTAACTAAACTACTGGCAGATCTAACTTTTTCATAGAAACATGACATTTATTTCAGTTTCACACATGATATACCCATCTACAACAGCAAACAGAAGCACACATACACCACCTTATTTTTTCAGCATATTTCCTGTCTACTTTTCCAACCACAGACTTCAGAATCCAGGCATCATCCTCACATTAGGATCATCACCTCAACACATTTACTATTGATATTCAGATGTGTATATTGTAATTATTGTAAAGTACTTCAGTACTTTACTTTTATAAACTGAGGACATTAGTGAATAAACTTCCATGCAGGAATATAGATAATTCCAAACCTAATACATTTTGTCTCCCAATCTAAATTTGTTCTTAGCTTTCTAAAGGTGATTGGCTAATGTATTTGTTTGAAAGCAAGTTTCTTCTTACATTATGAACTAGTAGTAAGATATTTGCAGTTTTAGTATTACTCATGAGTTAAAATCCCTTTCTGGTGTTAACTCCTTTGTTTCAAATATCTGAAATTTATAGTATCCACAGCTGAACTATTAAGGAAATATAACCCTTTGCTAAATGTGTTTGCTTAAGGAGATTCTCCATATCAATGAATAATCCAATTTATTTTCTAAATACGACACTGTTCTGAAAGTAGAAAATTTAAAGTCTATTTAAATGTGCAATTTCAAAGACACTCTGGCACTCAGTATACTCTGAAAACATTTAATACCAGAAGGCTGAACTAAGAATACATACCCGTATTGATGATTCTGGAATGATTTTGGTAGTCACTAATCCTCATAAAATGAATACTGGCACTTCATCTCCTCTGATAACAAGCAGTCTAGAGACTTAAAGTATATATACTATACTTTACATTTGAAAATAGTTATGCATCTTCAAAGAAAGCAATCCACATCCTTCTGAAAGTCTTCTAGAAATCTTGCTGGCCAAATATGTTGAATACAGTAATCATCTTGATCAGGAGTCAGCAACCCATGGCCTGTGGGCTAAATCCAGCCAATGGGTAATTGTTGCCCAACAGCTTCAGCAGCAGGTATTTTCCCAGTGTCGCTGCTAGGAGAAGTACCAGTGTGGACTCTGTCCCCTTCACCACTGTGGGGAGAAATGCCAGCTGTGGGTGGGTCCTAGCAGCTGCCCACCTTCTGCCTCTACCTGAGATGGGTCATTCCAACCTGCAGTCAGAAAAAAGGTTGCTGACTGCTGATCTTGATTTTTTAATTTTTATTTATTTATTTTTAGCCATGTAGAATGATTATTATAATATGAGTGGCACATACTTTTAAGTGTAAAGTTGTTATCCTGTGCCTTGACTTGAAGACTAAAATTTAGCATTTCAGCAACCCCCATTTAAAAAGCAGTGCTTAGTTTTCATCTCTGGCATTCAAATGAGGTCAGACAGCTGTAGGCAGCCCAAAAAGCATTAAGTGGCATTTTCCCTAATTCTGTCATTGAAAGAGAAATGGCTTTTAACATATTCCTAATTGAGTCCTCTGACTCCAATTTGGGTTGCTCCAGATGTCAGACTAACATGGATAGAAGAAAAGGAATGATGGGCTGCCACTCTCCTGAAGCCTCTTGTGACACAAAGGGACTTCAGCTGAGCAGCATAAAGACATTGTAGCAAAGCTAAAAGTCTCTCTCCTCCAGATGTTTTTGATTACGTTTCCTATGTACACACACAAATCCTCCAAGATATGAAAGCCTCCTCATAGCTCACCATTCAACTCCTAAGTTAGAAAAGTTTTTCAAAATGTCTGTGAAACTAATTCTAGTCCAAATAGCAACTGTCTGACAGCTATTGTGGGTTCTAAGCTAAAGCCTATTAGGATGCATCCCCAAATGTAGAGACATGCATTTCCAGGGGCACAAAAGTGGTGACACACATTTGTGCTGCTGTTTTGTGCCACAGGGAACATCAAATTGTCCTGGGTGGGGTAGGAGAGGCTAGGGCTAGTACCTATGCTGCCTTACCTGGGGTCCTGGGCACCACCCAGAACAACAGTACTGATCCAGCTGCATGGAGCCTGGCTAGCAGCCAGAGCATGGCTCTGAACAGCTAGGCTCTGTTTCTGGTGGTGCCACACGTGCCACACTGCTTTTTGTGCTATTTTTTTGTTTTGTGTTGGGTTTTTTTATATATACTGGGACATCCTGGTATCAAATTTTGGACTCATACTGCAAATTTGCAGCACAGTGCCCATGTGCAGTGCCAGGAACAGGTTTGATGTGCTGCAAACTGCATATGTACTCCTGTCTGGATGCACCCTTAGGGTATAAACAGAGATCATCAATGAAGCAAATCAGCTGTGCCAGGACACATCCCAGCACAGTTGATCCACTTCATTGACCAAAACACACATTGTCTTCTGTCCCTCTCACTGCACACAGAGGCAACAGGCAATGTGTTCCCTGCTTGCACAAACATACCCTGGGGAATTTCTGGGGTGTATCTTTGTAAGTGGGAAAAGCCAGGATTTCCCACTTGTAGAGATGCTCTCAAAGGAATCACGGTTTCTGTAAGCAAGAAACCCTGGCTTCCCCTCTTAGAGATGTGTTTCTGAGATCCCCTGGGGCACATCTCTATAAGAGGAGACAAACGGGTCCTTCTAGGGCCTGAAGGGTCCAATCCTGCATAGAATTTCCCAAGGCATGCAGAACTGAGCCCTTTCAAGCACCAGGAGCATCTACCCAGCTTTTGTTGGGCTACCAATTTGGTCATTTCTGGTACAACAAATGGTATAAACTCCTGTTTGCTTTCCTTTTGGACTTCCATAAAATTATGGCAGCACACAGGCGACATTTTTGGCACCCTTAAAGCCAAGAGGAATCTTTGACATGAGTGGGCTTTAGATCAGGCCTGAAGTATGGAATTCTGGTATGGCAGAAGTCTGGTGGCGTTTTAGTTATTAGCCATGCTGCATGTTTTTTGTATGCTATGGAATATACCATTGCCTCTGGGTTTGCTGATGAATAGTCTGGTCTATTCTTGGCATGATATTTACCAGGTGCAAAAGAATGTGTTAGAAGTTTGCAGGTATCTCAGATCTTAATCTTTTCGGAGTCTTCTCCGACATATACAGGAATAAGCCAGAAATCATTTCCGTGTAGTATGTTAGAAGAAATTCAGGGCTTTTATACCCATTAGAGGAATATCATCATCACCATCACAAAAACATTTTGGACAGTTAACCTGGAAAAAGAATAGAAAATGATTACATTCTACAGGCAGAAAAAATGGTGCTGAGATTACAAAGTCAAACGCTCAAAAGTTAGGCAGCCTCTACTGTAGAATTGAATGTGCCTCCTTTGCACAGATCCATCAGGAAACAGCCTTTAATAGTATGTACTATTTTGGTCACAGGACTGCTTTATTCAGGACATGCCTACACAGTTGCTTAAGAAAGGAAATCTTAGTCAGTTGTATCCATGCCTTTATTATTTGAGATAAGTATGTAGTGAGTGAAGCATGATTGCAGGAGTTAAAAGAGTAGTCCTCTGGTAAAGCAATCCACTTACCTCTGAATGTCTTATAGAAATCCAGCTGTTAGCTCTCCTGCTTTGTTTAATACACTAAGGCTAGGCACACAAATTACACTTAGACTGGTCTAAGTGAGCAGAAATTGTTCTAAACCAGCAACTGTACAGAATTTCAGCACGTACAGACTGGTCTAAAAATGATGAAACCAGGTCTAAGATAGGTCTGGTTCAATGTGCACTCAAATCTGATTGATTTAGGTTAGACTGGTGCACTGAACTTCTGTACCAGTTCCCCTATAGATTCAAGTTAAACCACTGTCCTCCAGCATCCCAGCATCCTTTGTGGCCCTACACTACCTCTCCTAGCAGGGAGACATTCAGCTGCTATGGCTGAGTGCCCAGTGAGTCCTGCCTCCAAGCTCTTCCAGAGCCAAGCTAGCACAGCCCCTCTCGCCAGGCCCACCTGCTGCCTTCAGCTGCCTACACAGGCAGACAACTTGGTGAAGGGAGACTTCTGTACTGCCTGCACAGGCCCCAGAACCTGAGCCCCTGGGCTGTGCCTCCACACCCCATCATGAAGCACACCACAACATACACACAGACCTGACATTGAGCCAAGAGAACCTCTGCATGTGGGCAAAGCCCCATGGACTCTGACCCTGGCTCCTGCACTCCCACCCAGGGACCTCCATGCCACCACACTCAGGCACAGCCTTTCAGACCTCAACCTTGTTTCCCACACACCACTAGCCCCCTAGAAAGTTTGAGGTTGTGGGGGTGGCCTGACCAGTGGACTCCCAGTCATACTGGAGCATGGGATGCACTCAGATGCAGTGAGAGGCAGCACCATGTGCCAGGACCCACACCTTCATGCATCCTCCATTCCTTCCATCCATCCATCCACCCTCTTGCATCAAGGCCTCACCTACCTACAGATGTTGAGACCCCCATGGGCACCACCGCAGACCATAGATGACCCCACCACAACCTCCTCTTTTACCCAACTATGGTCACACAACTGGGACTATGGGGAGATGAGGGACCTTGTTACCATCTGAGGTGAAAAGGAGACCCAGCATCAGCTCCAGAAAAAGCACCAGAACAGGTATGTCTTCAAGCACATCACCCAGCAGATGAAGGTGAGGGACACAAAAGGGACTGGGAACAGTGCTGCACCAAGATTAAATGGATAAAGGTGTATGCATGATGCCAACAAAAAGTCCAGGACCTAGAAGCAGGCTATGCCCTTCTATGAGGAACTGTCCACTTCCTCACTGACACAGAGAAGTTGAGACCCTGCACACCTATGGCACCCCAGGGGGGTAGGAGGAGTTATTGGTTGAGACCCTGCTGCAGAAAGAAGTGCAGAAAGATCCCAAGATGACAGGACAACAAGGTCTCCAGGAGCAGGTCCCCAGGGGCTACTGAACAAGAGGACAGCTGCTAGAGCTGGCCCATGAGAAATCCATCCCATAGGTGCTGCTACCCACACTATCACAGGATGTGGGGGCCAATGTGCATCTGCAGCAGGACCTGAGCGCCTTTGACCTCTTCTCAAGCATGGCCAAGAGCAGGGAGCATGGAAGGCAGAAGCAGGGGGAGAACTCTGACACTATGGATATTGTGACCCAGGACCTTGACAAAGAGCTCATGCTCGACATCTTGTGGGAGGACTTTCCCCAAGATGTCCTCCCACAAGATGTCGAGCATGAGCTCTTTGACCCTGCAGACCGTGGCCAAGCATGTGGGCCATGGGACATTCTTTCCCACACTGCTGCCATGAGTGTTCCAGATCCACTTCTCCGACACCTTGCTGCCCCACCCCCCCAGATATGCAGAGTGCCTCTAGCCCCCACCAGCACAGTAGGCACTGCTGTAGCATGACCCACAGGACTCATGACTAGCCCTCCCTGTACTTCTGCTAATGAGTTATGCCCTGAACAAGGATGCCACAGGGCATCCCAATGGTCACAGCCCTCTTTCAGCCCATTGTGGCCAGGAAGCCCATAAGGGTTGAGTGGGTGGCAGTGCAGGATGGAGGGACATGGGGGGAAGGTGAATCAAACCACACTGACCACTAACAGGGCCCCAGGCTGCTAAGTGCTCAAGAGGTTTCTATCTTTCAGCAGTGGGCAGACCAGTGTCCCTCCCCCCCTCACATCCTATACCACAGCTGAGGCACCAGGCCTTGGACAGTTAGCACCTCATCTCCCATTCTAGAGGAACAAAAATCTGCCTCATTCACACCTCCCTGTCCTATCTTTCAGGGCCATGCTCAGCTCCTGGGAGAAGCTGGCCAGAGCAGTGGTGCTGAAATAGCCTCCACTTCCCCTTGCACTCATGGAAAGGGACTAAAAGGGTTTATTGAGCACTGCAGACATAGTGTAAAAACAGATACAAATGAGGGTGTTAAGTTGATGCAGATACAAAGGAGGGTGCTTGGATGGCAGCACCACAGACCCAGATGGCAGAGAGGACACCAAGGTCAGTGACAGGAAAAAATACGAAGCTAAGAAAACCACTAGAGTTGCAGCACAACAGAAGTGAGGCCAATGATCACCTCCTGTAGGTTGATGAGGCAGATGAGATGGTTGGCAAGGAAGTCCTGGAAGACCAGGTAAACCTCCCAGGCCATAGTCTTGGCCATACCAAACTGGTTAGTGAAATGGTAGTAACTGCTAGGAGTGCCCAGCCTCACAATGGCCACCTGCTTCTCCACAGTGAGCGATAGCCACATGCTGATGTCCTAGCATGCAATGTTGGGGGCCAGTTGGGTGACAATGTCCATGAGGCTGGTCCAGTGCATACAGAAGGTCTGGACCTACTGTTTGTCTTTCCAGGTTCCCAGAAAGATCTGCTCCTACCAGTCAGTGCTAGTGGCACAGTCCCAAAACCAGAGTTTGATGGTCTGGCAGCATCCATGGAGTCCTAGGTGGCCTCATCCTTGTTAGTCATGCAAGAATTGGTGGTTCAGTCCAGGATGCTTGGTGGACATGGGTTGCAGTGGTTGCCCTCTCATGGGATGTCTGACTGCTGGCCTGGGGGCGTGAAGCTGCATGTCATGGTGACCAGGGTCTGGGTCATGTCCAGGTAAGTGTGTGTGATGCCCTGCAGCCTCCAGTGAAAGAGTCACTCAGGGTAATGAGGAGGACACATCGCAGCCCCTGGGTCTTGCTTGGGCATGGGTGGTGGGACAGCATGGCAGGATGTGGGCAGGCTGGGACATGGAGGCATGTGTAACTAATGATAGAGAGCACTCGCTCTGAGGCTCTTCTGGCAGCCTAGGACTGGGCATGGGGGAGAGTCCACAGTGACATGGCAGAGAGTTGGGGGCATGCTTGCCCATGCCTGGCAGCCAATCAGGGGTGGCCCAGATACTCAGCTGTCCTCAGCAGTTTCCATCAGCCTGGGAAGCCCCTAGACCACTCTGGGAGGCATGCATAAGCTCTCACAACCTGCTGGCTTCAGCCAGTGCAGGCAGCCTGTGTACCCCTCACCCCCACAAAGGGCAAACATATACTGTTCACTACTGGTCTAACCTAGGTCACTCACAGAAAACTGCATAAATTAGATCAATTTCTTCCTGGGCTTTTTGAAAGTCTGTACTTAACCTAATCATCTTCAGCAGAGGTTGGCAACCTATGGCCCACAGGCCAGATCTGTCCCATAGGGTTTGGTGGCAGGGAGTCTTCAACCATGGGCATTCTGCCAGTGCAGGTGATCTTGAAGAATCCTGAAGACCTTGATTCTATCTCTCCCTCCATCACACAATTCTCATTCTTTGAAAACATAACAGTTCAGTGATGTTTACAGTTACTATCCTCTTCATTTTCTGGGTGGCCAACTTTATATTCTGGGCTTGATTTGCAGAAGTGCTGAGCACTCATATATGCAAATGAAGTCTACGGGTGCTAAAATTTATTCTAATCTAATCTAAGGATAGTGCAGAAAATTACATTTTAATTGTCTCAAAATGGGCACCTCAAGTTAGCAGAAAATTTTCATTTTAATCCCTTGGTGATTCAGTTGCCATCTGTAAAATGAGGATGATACTCCACCTTCTCACAGTGGTATTATGAAAATATTTTCATTAACATTTGTGAAGCACTCAGATACTATGAAGACAAATGTCAATGAGGTAATCCCTTCACAGCATCTGATAAAGCCTCTTCTTATGAAAGCTTATGCTGTGCAGCTCTGATTTATTTAGTCTATAATGTGTAAATCTACCCTGCCTTCTGCCTATCATAACAAAATTCATAATTAAATTAATAATTATGTCAGCAGGGCAGCATTTGAATGTAGAACTGTAAGTAAGATCTCAGGCCAGAGACTGAACAGTAAGGATAAAGCAAAGTATTGAACAGCTGCTCATTGACTGATCACTAGAAATCATGTGTATTCAGTGAAGATCTTTTGTGATCCTGTAATTAAAATGTATGCACACAAGGGACATTGGGAGGCAAGTTAAGGCTGTAGAAGCAACCTTAATTGTAGCATTTCCTAATACCTGAGTGCTTGACTTGCAATGGTCTTTTAACATTGTCCTTTGGGTTTAATATACTAAACGCTTTGGGGTTTGTTTGTTTTATATAAAGCAAACTTGAAAAAAAATCTATCATGTGGCACCATTTTGCCTCAGAAGGGTTAAACCTTTAGATCTACTGCACAAATATTTGCCACATGAGCTAACAGAGTAACTGACAGCACTATTACATTGTGATCCTGTGTATGAAGCAGCACTTGAGGAAGCTGAGATGTCACCAATGTGTGTCACACTGGCTTGCTTAGAAAAAGGCTCTAGAATCCGGGGCTCTATTCTGGACTCTGGAGGAGAGTATGCTGTAGTGAACATAGATTCCTTTGCTTGTTGCTCTACTTAATTCTCCTCCCTTTCCTCTCCAGCCTTTCTGCCTCTTTACCACCTTGTCCCAGTCCCATATTCCCCTTCTGGTCTCAGGCACCCTCTTGTCCCCTGACTCCCAGTTCCAGCTAATTCGCCTACCTAAGTATTGCCTGGCTTCTTACCTTACCTCACCTACCTTGTTCCCTCTTCTTGATTCAGATTTTCTTATTATACATGTTCAGCTGTACCAGTTTATTCTTCCATGCTGCTTAGATACAGCAAGGAATGGGAAATCACAGACTGGAGAGAGAGAGAGAGAGAGAGAAAGCCCCTGCTCTCCATTCTTTACTCCTTCCTCTTCCCTTCAGGAAAGTCCAGCTTTGTTCCTATAGCTCTTGGCTGGAGAGAACCTGCTGAGCTGGTCCTTGGGGACAGAGTATCCACAGTCTGGCTATGAGGTCTAAGAGGTTTCATTCCTCAGAGATAGTTGCTAATGTATTGAGCATGTGGAATCTGCAGTATTACAACTTGGGAATAATTTAGGTAACTTTCTTGGGGACAGTAAAGAGCATATATATGAATCAGCATCCCCTGACAAAATGTCAAAACTTTATGCAAAGCATGAGGGTTTTAGGGTTGTTCAAAAGCAACTAAACAGATTTTTTTTCCAATAGGGGCAACACAATTTATTTTTCCTTAGTTTGGTTCTAGTGGGAGAAGGGAGGAAAGGAAAGGGAAAGGAAATGCAGTCAGTTCAAATCAGACACCCATCAGGTGCAATTTCTTTAATTGCCCAAATCCTTAACGTTTAAAAAAGAAATGAGTAGTTGAAAACAGAATCTGATACCAGAAGGTGTTGGGCACTTAATAATAATAGATGGCACTACCAGCCCCATCTATATGTCTGTCTTTATAATATGTTATGGCCAAGTAAAGTAAGGGTTAAGTCTTTTCGCATTTAGATTAGTTACTAGATGGAGGTCTTTAAAACATGGAATGGGAAATGTTTTCTTCCTGGATTTCTAGTTGGCTGTTTCATAGTCTATACATTGAATATATATGGTTCTGAAACCCTTAGAATATCTTCACCTAAATAAGTAAAGCAGAGACAGGAAGGTGATCTGCCTTAGAAATATCTTTGTCTAGTTTGTTTTATAATTTTTGTTTTAACAATATACTATAATCAGGGGTGAATTAATGAACAGGCCTGCAAGGCCTGGCCCCAGGGGGCCCTGCAAAAAGCCTCTAATGTGCTAGACAATGCAACACAGCGCTGTGTGGGTAGCTGTGGGGCAGCAGTGGCGGCATTGCCCAGCAGGACACATGGCAGCGGCGACGGTGGCAGCCCAGGGCACATCCTCCTGCCTGGCCACCACTGGCACCAGCAGCAGTGGGGCTGGCACAGGGGCTGAGGCTGGGCTGCTGTGAGGCGATGTCTTGCTTACTCCACTCCCGGGGCAGAGTGGGTCCCCCAGCTGGGGTTAGGGTATGACAGCTGGACTACGGGGGGCAGGAGGCTGGGAACCCTCCAGTACCTGCCTTCCCACCTTTTTGGGCAGCCACAGCTCCTGGCTACACCTCACCTGAGGCAGGGAGGGCAGCCGCAGCACTAGGTGAACAGCTGGCCCCTTGCCCCTTAGCGAAGGGGAAAGAAAGAGCCCCTTCCTGAGAGGTGCTAGGGCTCCACAGGGGGACCACAGCAGGGCCAAAGTTTCCCCCCATCACACACATACTCTCAAGACAACCTGGGTAAAATTTGTATGGAACCCGAGTGACAAAGAAGGAGCAGGGCTATGGGCCAGGCCTGGCCCAGGGCTCAAAGGGAATAGAGTGAGCCCTCAGGAAGGCTGATGGAGGATGTTTTCATCTGGCCCTTTGCCTCAGAGCTGAAGTCAGGGGGTTCTCAAATCTTTACACTCAAAGTATCTTACCTCATAGATGCAAGGCACCCCTCCTTAGACGCAAGACTCAGGAACTTCCTGTGATAATTCCTACTGTGCACAGATCCTGCCCCTCCTGCAGTTAGTGATACCAAGGAAGCTGACTCCCCACTTTTTACTGCATCACCTCCCAGTAGCCTATGGGAACTCTTCCGGAAGGGCAATATCACTTTAGCTTCCAAAGGACCTTTGCTAGCAGGGAGCTGGGAAGAAAGCACTGAAGAAAGCACGGGGGGAGATACTGTCTGCACTAATGGTCCAAGCCTAAAGCAGAGTTTGGCAGGGATCCTCAGAGCCTGAGGTGAAGAATTTGGAGGATGCTGTATTGTGGGGGTGGGGATGCTTGCAATTTTTTCCCCCTAAAAGAAGCTGATTTTGATCTCCTTGAGGCAGAATGGCATATTTAACAGGACTATTTATTAATGATTTTGATACATTCATGTTTAAAATGGAGTGTGAGGGGGCCTCCAATTTTCTGTTTGCCTAGGGCCTCAATACATCTTAACCTGCCACTGACACAGTGATGAGGATACATCACAGTCTAAATTGGAAAGGAATGTTGAAGTTGCCAATTTTACATGAACGATATACTACAGTTAACTCTATATTGTCAGATTTTGTTTTTTATATACACATATGTTTTTCTGTTGCCTACATGTCTGTTTTGTTTACTTGTATTGTTGCCTATTTGTTTCTGTGCGTTTAGATTGCTAATGATATTGTGAAATATTTCAGACCAACACTGCTGCTACAGGTTTTTGTGCTGCATTCTGCAAGACTTCATTTATTTAAAATTATAACCAAAAGTAAAAGCAATTTGCAAATACAGAACTGCTTTAAAAATCATTACAAGGTAAAACCCACTCTTAATGCAAATCCACTAATGTAAATTCACTAGGCATTTTGCTTGCAATAATTTTTAACATATCATATAGTACAGTAATGCTAATAAATAACAAGCCCAATATTACAATATTACATAAAATATTACCATGCTTTTAATGAAAAATAAATTGAGGGAAATAAGACTTTTGGAAGCTTTAGAAAATAGATGATTGTGTCAATACAAAAAATCTTTTATTATAGTTAATGGCTAGTATTGTGTTATTATTAATATGCATCCTGTTATAAGAAGAGATTCTAAAATATCTACTACCTATAATCCATATGATGGGATTATAAACGGAACAGTACAAGGGAAAGTCATTCATTTATTGTAATGCATGATCAAAATAAGATACAGCTTAACTGATCTGATGACAGGATACGTTTAGGTTATTACTATTTATTTGATTACTACCAGGTGAACAGTTTGTACATTGACTAACTGGCAAACTCACAACAGATGTGGCGAGTTATGCCAGCTTCACGGTGAAGCCCTCTGTGCAGTGAGAAAATAATATTCAAAACCAGTCATAAAGTTTTATACCTTACTAAGAAAAGAAGTACAATATTGTGTCAAACCACAGGTCTAGCCCAGGATCCTGGACTGGCAGTGATTGGATACTAAGGAGAAGCATGTATTTTCAGGGCCTAACCAAGGACTATCCGAACTGATCTGTTTCCCTCTTTTCAGATCACTTCCAGCATTCAGAGGCTAGGAAATTCCTATTTGTATGTTCCCTACTATTATATTTAATACTTACTGATGGGTATATCTTTCATTAATTTACCTAGTCTTCTTTTGAAAGTAGTTAATTCATCAGCATGTATAACTTCTTGTGGTAATGAGCTCAAGAAGTTAGTTATACATTGCTTGAGTTAAAGTTAAAGCAGACACTCGTGGTTTTGGTTCCTTCTCTCTTTTTGTCCCCAATGGACTGCATTGTGGTATTAGGGGTGGTGAAGGCCACTGACAGTGTATCTGGGGATACCCCAAATCCTAGGTACAGTTGTTTGTACAACAAAAGACAGAGACCAGAGCATAAGCCTGGAACCTGAGAGGGGCAAACCTCACTGAAGCCTGAGGGGGAGCAGACTCAGTACTTTTAAAGGTGAGACCTATGCCTGCACAGGCCTGTACAGGGATTGTAACAGGACCAGAGGGCCTGAGGTTGTGAGGGCATGACTGAAGCTGATCTGAGTCCTTGCAGGCCTAGGCAGTGGGTCCCAAGTGGAAAGGTTCACCCAGAGTAAACATGAGATGCAGCCATGGGGGTGGTAGTCCACACAAGGGTCCACTACCCAATGCCCTCTTTGTCCTCAAGGCAGCCTGCATTCTCAAGTCATTACATCAAGGTGTGGCAGGTGAGATCACAGGAGGGGAAGACCAAAAAGGAATGAGGGAAGCTATCAGGAAGAGGCCCAGGAAGGTGACTACACTGTCCTGGCACCCATAGGCACATTACATTTTAAAATAGCTTTATCCTCCTTGAGTGAGTGATCCTTTTAGTCCAAGAACTCTAGTAGACTCCAGTCCAGTATTCTGCTTCAAATGTACTTAAAAATATTATTATGTTTTAGGACTCTAGCACATTGGTCCTTTAATTATTTTATAGAGCTTGCCTTTTTATAGTTTATTTAACTTGCCAAGCTTTATGCTAGTCTCTATTTTCCTCATTTAGAAGTGACTTTCATTCCCTGAATGAAGTCTTTTTTGCCTTTAGTACCCTCCTTTCATCTACTATTTCATCATGTTAGCTCTTTTTTGGCCACCCACTATTTTGTTATGTTTGTAGTTAATTATGGGGCCAGACCTCCAAGTTCTGTGGATACAGATCTGTTCTTTTACATTAGCAAATCTTCAGTCATAGTATCTTTTGCTCATACATGATTTTAAAATCATGTTGCCTGTAAAATTTTTCAGACACCTGTGCCTTTTTCTAGAGAAAGTTAAAGTTAACCTTACCACAGAACTAAGGGCACTTACATATTAACGTCTTGCAGGTTTCAGTTATGCTATGGACACTTCAGCAATGGAGGAACAAGGATGGTTTGGGGGAAAAGGCTAAAATATTCCTTTTACTCTCAAGTGAACAGTTTCCCTAGGTCAAGAGAGAGACACTGATATAGATGGGTTTGAGGAATCTTGCCCACTACAACTGCCTGTGCTTCATCTGTCAGGTAGATAAGAACCACAGAACACTCCAAAGAAAATCTTCCGACTTTATGAGCTGAACTCTCCTCTACTTTTTACCAGAGTAAACTCCAGGGTAGTAATTAACTACAGAGCAGTCAGTATATCAGTTTTTACACTGATATAAATACAACATAAGTATGAAAAGAGTCAGAACTCACATCTCCATAAATTTACTGAATAAGTTAGATACATTGTAAAAGAACTCATCACAGATTCTAAGAGCTTTTATAAAACAGTTAAATATACCACACAGAAAAACAATCATATAGTATATAAATTTACCCATCCTCTCCTAAACTAGTTCCATTTCTCTGAGAAATTACCTGTGAAATCAGTTTATCATACAAATAACCTTCTTAAGATTTTACCCCAACAGATATCCCAAGTGTCACTAAATCCTAGTTCCGTTAGACTCAGTGAAGGAAAAATATTCCATAATTAAGTCCCCTTCAGAAAGGCTGCTCTGCCAGGTACCCTGTCTCTAAACTATTAGACTGTGAATTTAAGCCCCTATGCAAGTATTTGTTTCATAATATTGAATAGGTAGTAAAATGGTAACCCTGGTAGGTAGGCCCCAAGCTCTCAGCCTTTCAGAAATCAAAACCAACATCTAAAATTCTGCCAATTACTAACTAGAAGCAAGGTTATGCTATGGAGCACTGATGAAACATGCTTACTTAAGCATTTCATAAACCAGAAACCATTTTTACACCACTTTAATTTCCAAAATCTCCAGAGTGAACTTGAGTTATAATTCATATGTTGACCCTGGATTGATCCCTGTCCACACAAAACCTTTTAACTTGAATGTAATGGTACTTTTAATTCAAATTTGGCTGGTGTGACAGGGATTATAGGTATGTCATACATTACAATAACTCATGAACAATCAAAATTTCTTTATGATGTTCATTCACCTACTCAGCACAAAAATTCAATCACATTGTGCAACACCAGCTTTATTTTGCAGGATGGCTGCTGTCATGTAAACTAGGCTAACACCAGAATCAGCCAGAACTCCAAGAGCTTCCTTAGTGACAAGTCTTAGCCTGTAAAGGACCTCTTAGCTAGGGACTAAACCTGACCACCTATCATAGGCAATCATTTTATATGTTAGATATATATTTTTAAAAGATTACTAGAAAAAATTGGGTTTCATGGCCCAAGTCCTCATATTGGAAGTATGTGTCAGAAATTTACTGAACTGATGACTAGAAATCTTCTAATTTACAGAAGAGATGATTCAAGTAAACTCTTCAGGAAAGATTTAATAGTCTAACATCAAACACCCAAAACCTGTTGTATGATCTATATAAAAATAATGTCTAACAAAACTCTGAATTCATGCACTTCCAGATTTGGTGTATAGAAGTACTAATGTTGCAATGAAGGTAGCAACTTTGGACTGAGAACCAAAATTACCAGTCTGTTGTATGAAGGAGACAGATCCAAAAACACACATGGATTATGGAACCATATAGGCAAAGCCAACCACATATGTATACATATCCTTTAAGTAACAAGTTTAGTAGAGGGCTTATATCAATTTAAAAATTGCTACTATTTTATCCTGTACAATTGAAGATGCTACAATGTGAACCTCAATTTTCAGGAAGTGCTGGGTATTTCTGTTCAACACAGCTCAGTATAGAGACACACTCAAGCAAACTCAGATCATGACAAGAATCTAGAAGCAACTTTGCACTAAATAGAGAGCTTTTATATCCATAGTTGTTAATCCATATCCTCTCTTCAGTCATAATCCAACAAAAGGTTAAAATCTCATTGGGCGCATCCACACATGCAAGCATATGCGCTTGTAGCAGCTCAAAAAGAAGCGGTGCAAATTTGAGCCAGGGCTTTTTGCCTCAGTGCATATGCTTGGACATGCACTTATTTGTGGAACAAATTGTGCCACTAGGGGCAAAATAATCCTGCCTGGCTCCTCCCGGATTTTCAGACATGACGAGCTAGAGTCTGGGGCCAGCACCTGTGCCGCCTCCAGCAGTATAAAAAGCTGACCTGTCAAGTAGCTCAGGGCTACTAACTCTCAGGAGCTTCTGGGGCCCAGCCAATTGGTACCTGGGGACATTACTGCTTGTGCCAGCTGGGCTGCTGAAGCAGCCCTGAGACTTCCCTACACCCTCTATGCACTGCAGTGGGGGCTGCTGCCTGGCTGTGACCTGCTGTGCACCTGCCAGCTGCCAGTGGACTGCAGTTGCAGGGTTGGCTTTTGTGTGGCACTACTGTCATTTGTGCCCCCTGCCTGGCCATCTGGGCCACTATCACCCAGAAGATGTTCCAGGTGTGGTGGCCTGCTTTGAACTGTCAAAGCATGTCCTCCTAGCCCCATTTGGCCAGGAGGTCAGCCACAGCCAGATGGGTCCAAGGTGCCAGCTCTGAGTAGGCAGGGTCTTGTACTAGCTTCCCGAGCAAGAATTCTGGTGTTCTCTATGGGAAAACTGAAAAATCCCTGATAAATAAAAATCCCCAAATCACTGTCTAAAATACCCGCAAAACCATGTTCCTCCACAAGTAAAACAAAAGACCACTATAAAGAGACAGAGACACAGATCAGTTGGACAATGTTTTATTGATATATCTACAGTGTTAAAGCAAATCTCTTAACAAAATAAAATGAACTCTAAATACAGGTTTCATGAATTCATGAATACATATTTTGCTGCCCTTCCACAGGGCGATGGCCCCCACACAAGGGGTTGGTCCCCCATGCAAAGGCTGTGGCCCCCCAACATGGGGTTCAGCCCCCCCAATAGGGAGTTCATCCCACACACAAAGGGTTTGGCTCCCAAAAGGGGGCTCAGACCCCCAAAAGGGGAATCAGCACTCACAAGGGGTATGGCCCCCCCAACATGGGGTCAAATAGCCCCCCAGAGGAGCTACCACCCCCCCTGCAAGGCCCACATACCCCACCTGGCCCCATCCCCCACCAGCTGGTGCAGCCCCCCAATGGCTGCCCCACCCAGCCTCACCCCCTAGCTTGCACTCCCAGGCCCCCAAGGCTACCACCACAACCCCAGGCATCAACACTTTAAAAAAAAACCCAGAAAAGGAACAGAAAAAAAAATGGGAAAGAAGCATCTGCTTACCTTAGAAGCAGCAGTGGGGGAGGGCTCCAGGGCCTCCTGGCAGAGCCCCCTGGGCAGCACAGGACAGAGCAGGGCAGGAGGACACAGGCTGAGGCCGCTGGGGCTGTCAGCCTGCCCCGCACTGTGTGGGCGAGGCCCCAGGCAGCCACATGGCAGCTGCAACTGCTGGTAAGTGCCAGGGGATTTTTTTTTTTTTTTTTAGGGATGGGGTGGGGGCAGGGATGGGGGGGCTTTGGGAGGATGCGGCCAGACAGGGCAGGGGGAGGGGCCAGCCGTGGCAGGAGGAGGGGGGGGCTGTTGGGGGGAGGGACCAGTCCCAGCAGGGGTCGGGGGACTCAGGGAGTGGGCAAGGCTGTCAGGGGTCCCCCCCACAGTCTCTTCCCCCATCGTCCAGCCCCTGAGCCCTTTCCTCACCGGCACCGGAGCCCTGGTGCTGAAACACGTGACCTGGCCAGCTGTGTGTTTCAGCACCAGGGTGAAGGGCAACCATAGAGACGCTTTGGCAGCCCGAGCATCTCTGTGGTGGACTCAGCCTCCAGTTGCCTCAAGGCACAGTCGGGAACCGTGCCCTGCCCCGCTTTTTTATACTTCACTTTTTTTTAGACCCCTGGATATCCAGGGGTTTAATTTTCTCCCTGTGCTGCAAGTTTGCAGCACGGGGAACATTTTTTTGTTCCCGCACGTGCCTGTTGCCCCAGCTCAAAGGGGTCTGAGGCAGGGCAAGAGGCATGTGTGCGCTCGTGTGGCCACACCCATTGAGGTTAAAGTTCCCCATGCAAGAATAAGGTTTTCTCTTTTGCAGGACGTGAACCATAGGCAGTAATCGCAATTATAACAAAACAAAAGATCTGGAGGTTGTGGTAACTCTCCTTAATTCTAGAAATCTCTGGCTTCTCCACTGCACATCCTCATTTCTTCTTTTAAACTATGAACCTCAGAGGCAGATGAATTCTAGTTCTTCCCTAAATCAAAATTCTATGAAATCTTCTATACATGGCATATAAACAAATACACTATATCATGTGGGTTTGGTGTTTTGATGGTTGCTTAGGCTACAATTACTAAAATCTTGATTAAAATTGACTGAACTAATACCTGCTAAAAATGTTTCTCATTTTGTTTAAAATGTTATATTATTGGGAATAATACAATTCATATTTTCCATTAGTATTATCAAGATCCACGATTACTTGTTTATCCAAATATAAGATATGACACATCATTTTTATACCAATCCATAAGGAACAAGAAACAGATTTCAAAACAAAATCTTAACTGTATTACATTAAACGTAGAACAGTACAAATGTTGCAGATAGAAATCCATATGCAGGCAGCATAGTCTTAATAATACTAATAATATATGGACTAATTAGATACCAAAATGTCCACATTTAAAGTGTTGATGGTCTGATTTAAACACAACAAGGCAAGGGTATTCTGAGTTTAGAATAATTCCGCTATTAGCGCTTCATATTGTAAAGTAAAATTGCTGAACATATTGTACCATATGAGAAAGCACACCCTGTTCTGAGATTTCTGCAATACAACAGGTTGTGTTAAGGTTACAGTAGCAATTTTATCCAAAACTGTACTTTCAATCATCAGTTCAGATAACAGAAGTAGAAGAAACCAAACATCATCTAAGCCATCTCCCTGTCAATACAAGCATATTCATAATTGTACATTACTTTGTTCCAAGAGGTCTTCACAACATGTCAACATCTTCCAATTCCACTGGCAAGCTACTTAGTCAATTTCTAAGTTATTAAATAAGATATAACATAGGAGCTGATCTAACAGAATCCCTGTGGGAAAACTGTAGACAGCTTCTCTCGATTCTACATTGAGGGCCAGATTATGCTATCCTTACTCAATGTTGATTTTTCTTTTTACCCTTGCAAATGAATTTCAAAAATATTGAGATGGATTGTGTGTGTGTGCAAATTGACATTTAATATGTTACTGAAAGCACAGCTGCAATCATTGTTTATATTTGAATAGTTTTAAAACCTTTGGCTGGGATTTTATTATGACATTTCCACTAGCTTGTATTAGTTTATACCTGAACTTGTAATCACTATTACACATAAATGACATTATACAAAGAACTTGGTGTAACCCTGTGATTTTTGCAGACTGTTTGTGCCCTTGTGCCAAGCAATAGCAGATAGCAAAGTTTCCACTGGAGGAGAAATCAATAGCAGGAAAATGCCTATATTTTTTTTCAAACTGTTTATTTTACATTGTGTTCATGAGTTGTACGTGGCCACAAACATCATGAAAGCAATGAGTTTTAGACAGGGCATCTAGACAAAAAGGCTATGTCCAGTTGCCACTGAGCAGCTTTCCATCATGAACAGATTCTCATTAGAGAGACTGAAGCAGACAGTAAACTCCTTTGCTAGTTTCTACAGCAGGCCCCAAACTAAATTTTGCTAAAGCTTTTAACAACAATTGAAGTATTTCTTAAGAATGAGTAAATCATATCATGATAACAAAAAAAATTTTTTTTATTGCATATATAACAGTAGTGGTGCCACCACAGTTGGCAGCTTCTACAGGTGCCCAACCACCAGATTCAGGAGGCATCAGTTACTCATGCTTCCTGCCTTACATGAAGAATTTATATAGTTGATGTGTTCAGTATTTTTAAGCATATCCTCCTCTGTGTATGTTGAAGATTTCAAGGGCCACAGTGGATACTTTTGTATGTGGCACTATTCTTCCAGGTAGAATATGTATATTAAAAATTTTTGAAGCTGTTTTAAAACTGATCAAAGGCTTTTTGAAGATTTATTTCAAAAGTTTGTAGTCTGTGTCTATATAAATGTGATTATGACCTAACTTAACACATGCAAAAATTAAATATTCTTTTATCTTTATACATACTAATATATATAGGAAAAATACTTCAGAAGCTGCTGGTTTACGATAATGCTGGTCCTAATCCAAATTCACTGGTATCAGATTTCATTTCCATAAGTCTATTCCATTGTAACATTTCAAGACTGGATGGTCTGTCACTAATTTTCAGATAGGTTGAAAAGTATCTTTCTGTTAGGATTTTTACACAGGATTTTTTACAGATGCATCCTGAGCATTCTTGTAGCACGTAAGTTCCCCTTCCAATTTCCTTATACAGGATAGAAAACAGGATTTGGTAAGTCCACATACTCCTGGAGAAAAGATGTGATAGATGACTTCTGTAATAAAAACAAGCAGTAAGGTTTTTTAGACCACCATGGCCACAACATCACTCCAACTATAATAAACTCAGTCTATCAAGAGCAAAATATCAAAAATGGATATGCTAATAATAACAGTAGACTTCAGTGTTCACAATGGGAGCCAAAACACTGCTAGAAAAATCATTGAGCACACATGGTGTTTGAATTAATGCAGGGAAATGTTCATGGATTGCTGTGCTCCAAAAATCTGGTGACTGAGGGAAGTATATTTCCAAAGAATATTATTACAAAAACCATCCTAGATGAATTCTAGCTTCAGTCAGGCATTCCAAGATGCAAAAATAATGAACCAAAATAATCATACTGCAATCCAGAGTAAGAAACAAACAAACAACTATTTATGTTGCATGTAACAACTCTTTGCTTAAAGATGTCTTTAGAATTAAGTTAGCAACCTTAAGAAATAATGTTGGAAAACAGAAAAGATGTAATGTGAGGAAATTGTAAGACCTAACTAAAAACATTTTGCTTCAGAATCCATTGTGAAAGAGATAAAAAAAGAGTTGATGATGGATACAGTCTGAAAGAAACAGAAAGAAACCTGCAATGAAATTCTAGCAAAGGAAAAGAGGCATTTCCTGTGAGGCTTGGCAACTAGCTAAAGAAAGGAAAAAGGCCAAGGTGCTTTTCAGCAGAGCCAAAACAAGCAATGAAAAAACCCAGAGACAGCATGAATACAATATGAAATATCAAAATACAGAAAAGGAAAAAAGAAACCGTGAATGACCTGGCCCAATGAGCCAAAATTGCTGCCAAGAAAAAGACATAACGACAGTTTACCAATTACAATGCAGCTAAGAGGGAGAGAAAACCCAGCTGAAACAAGCTACTTCAGGATGAAAATGGAACGTGATTACTAAACCAGAACCTTTTTAAAAGGTGGAACTTTCATGTCGAAGGTGATTTAAATAGAAAAGCCTAGAGACATCAGTCAGAGACCTGCTGTGTAGACTGTCATCTAAAACTAAATTCAGAAGAAATAACGAAATGTTAAAACCTTAAAAATGAAAAAAAGACCCAGGACAAAGGGAATCCCTGCCAAAATGTTAAAGGCAAGAGATTCAAATTCTATAACCTGTATTGAATTATTTAGAAAAAGGAAAATCTCTGTGAGCAGAAGGATGGTCTCTTAGTTAAATTCCCCAAGAAAGGCAGTATTTTGCAATATAATAAGAAAGATGCCATGCTGTTCTCCATATCAAGCAAATTCCTGATAATGATAGGCTAGAAATAGATGTTGCCCAATGATCATCTGTGCCATACTGTGTCACCACACAGTTGATTCACTTCACTATGCAAAACATGCTACCCCTTCTCCACATGGTATGGGACAAGGGGTGATGTGATCTCCCCACTTCCCCAAAAAGTGGGGATGTAGGGTTTTCCTTGCTCAGGAGAAATGAAACTCCTCCCAAAGCAAAGAGGGCTTAATCACGTAACTGCTTATGCCACAGAACTGCAGTTCAAAGATATTTTATCCCACCCAATACAATGAGAAAAAACGACAGCTAGGTAGTCTTAGATTTCATTTCCTTTTCACCTCTGGAGACAGGACAAAATCTAAAGGCACTGTGGAACCAATCCAAAGTACTTTGAAGGAAATAGACTTGATCTTTGACATCAATGAGTTTTGAGGCAGCCCTGAACAAAGGTTGGACTATAAGGTCTCTGCTGCAGTTCTGTAGGCTGGCCCGAGGAAACAGTCTTTCCCTTCCAAACTTATAGTAATGATTTGTGCCTGGCTCATATTCTGCTCCAGCATGATAAACTCTAGGATTTGCACTCAATATATTTATCAAAATTATGAAAAAGACAGTGCTTTTAAGTTTCAGTAGACGTGGTCCATTTCTGAGCAATAAATATAAAAATGTACTTCTAGAAAAAAGGTCTCTGTTGAGAAATTCAGCCCAAACTGTTTTGAAGAGCTGGTTAAATTCTCCAGGATATAAATTTTATAATGAGTGACAGCGTCCTTCTGTACAGGAATATAATGTATGTTTGGTGCAATTATGATGTGCTCTCTTTTCATAACAGGACCCAGCTGTGATTCTGCATAAGAGGAGAAAACGGCAGCTGGTTTAACAGCAGCTGTCTGTGTAGGTCAATATGGGTTTACTGTTCAGTTTCCCATGCAAATAAGTTTACAGCAGCCATACTGGGAAATCTATGTGGATCCCTATGTACAATACTAAGTACATTGTTTTAACAGAGGGTAGGAATGAAATTTATGTTAGTTCAATAGGCAAAGATTAAAACAAAAAGGAAAATGTAAGAGGAAGTAGTCATTGACCCCTTGAATTAACTAAGATATGAATAAAGCTAAACTTCTGAGAAGCCCACTGAATATATCAAACCAAACCAAAGAAAACAAGAATGAAGTAGAACCATGTACAAACTGTCAGGATATTAATTTGGTTCTTTAATTTAATTCAATGGACAATAGATCATAGAACAGCAAAACAAATCTGGTATAATTTTTCTTTTTATAATAGCCCTGTCTGGATTAGCTACTGGCAGACTTCCAAAGGTTTTGAGATCTCATTCTAATGTGCATCCTAAAGTTTATGGCGTTATCTGAATTAATCCAAACTTTAGACTCCATAGCAAAATGCAGAGTGACATGGGAGTGCCTGTATGTGATTACTCTTGATTTCCTCATTTTAGTCACATGTGAAAAATCAGTTCTGAAATAAGTTATATCTTTGTCACATGTCAGGGGTCAGTATTCACTGAGCCAAGTGGCTCCTCTTTAAGGTACCTGGCTCGCATCCAAATTTTACAGGCTAGGGACAGAAATTACACAAACCAATACAAGTGATTGTAAACTGGTTGAAATCTGTAACATAGCAGAAGTTCAGTGCACATAAACCACTTGCAAAATTACTGAAACCAGTTTAAGATAAATCTGGATAGATGTAGTATCAGACTTAACTGGTTTAGGTTAAATAGCACGTTCCAGCTTCTGGCTTTGCCCACTGCAGGCATGCGTCTTCATTTCTGCAATCAAAAGTCAATGTCTGTTCCCTTGCTCATCTGTTCAATCTACACAGCTTAGACTACTCTTCAAAAATTGAATCAACTCAGCCTTGGGCTTTTTGACTGTCTGTACTTAGTCAGTCTTCAGACACACCCTCTGCTTCCTCACACCATTTTCCAGGCAACAACATAAGCTCCACCTCCTGCTTAATCTCCCTCTCCTTTTAACAGCTGAAATTTTGCTTTCCTCAGAACTGCAGTGGGAAGTAAAAGTAAGCTACAGCTCCCTGACCTACAAGCCACCTTGTTGGGAGATTAGTTTTCACTTTACCAGAAGGAGGAATGCTATGAAAGACCAGAATGTTGGTGCTGAGAGTAAGACTCCATTTTAAGGATTGTACATTATTGAGCCAAATCCTCAACTAATATAAACTGAGGAAATAAGTATTGCTTTAATAACCTTAAAAATTTACAACAGTTGATAAGAGAACCTGTCATTTTAAGGATGACACCTGATTGACATTTGCCAGTCATCATCATATTTACTAACTAGTTTCATAGTAGGGTCAGAAGGGACCTGAGCAGATCATCAAGTCTGCCCCCTGCCATGGCAGGAAAGAGTACTGGGGTCAAATGACCCCAGCAAGGTGATTGTCTAGCCTTATCTTAAAGACCCCCAGGGTAGGAGCCAGCACCGCTTCGCTTAGCAGTTGCTTCCAGATCCTAGCTGCCCTGACAGTGAAGTAGCGCCTCCTCTGCTAGCTTGTGACTGTTATTTCTAGTCACTCCTGGTAGTGCTTGGCGGAGCAGGGACTCCCCCAATGCCTGCTGGTCCCCTCTGACTAGTTTGTAACAGGCCACAAGATCCCCCCTCAGCCTTCTCTTGTGGAGGCTGAACAGGTTCAGGTCCCATAGCCTCTCCTCATAGGGACCTGAACCTGCCCTGCTGCCCCCCATCATGCGAGTGGCCTTCCTCTGGACCCTTTCCATGTTGTTCACATCCCTCCTGAAGTGTGGCGCCCAGAACTGGATGCAGTACTCCAACTGCGGCCTAACCAGTGCCACATAGAGGGGGAGTATCACCTCCTTAGACCTGCTTGAGATGCATCTGTGGATACATGACAAGGTGTGGTTGGCCTTCCTGACTGCATCCCCACACTGCCGGCCCATGTTCATCTTGGCATCAATGATGACTCCAAGATTCTTTTCTGCCTCTGCACTGAAGAGGAGGGAGTTCCCCAGCCTGTAGGTAAGCTTCTGGTTCTTCCTCCCCAGGTACATCACTTTGCACTGGTCAGTGTTGAATCCCATCCTATTCTCATCCGCCCACCCCTGTAACCTGTTTAAGTCCAATTGCAGCCTATTCCTTCCTTCTAACATGTCCACATCCCCCCATATCTTAGTGTCATCAGCAAATTTGAACAGGGTGCTTTTTACCCCCTCACCCAAGTCACTGATGAAGATGTTGAACAGTGCGGGCCTGAGGACCGAGCCCTGCAGAATCCCACTGCCCACATCCCTCCAAGCTGAAAATGACCCATCCACTACCACTCTGTGGGTGCAGCCCTCCAGCCAGTTGGTGACCTATTTGACTGTGTAGGTGTCAACACCACAGTCCCCCAGTTTTTTAGTGAGAACAGAGTGAGAGACAGTGTTGAAGGCCTTCTGAAAGTCCAGAAAGACTACATCCACTGTTACCCCTGCATCTAAGGATTTGGTGATCTCATTGTAGAAGACCACCAGGTTCATCTGACAGGACCTGCCTCTAATGAACCCAGTTGGTTGCCCCTAAGCATAAACTCCCCTGCTGGCCCCTCATGGACATGTGCCAGAATAATTCTTGCAAAAAGCTTACCCCGGATGGAGGTAAGACTAACTGGCCTATAGTTTCCCAGGTCCTCCTTCCTCCCTTTTTTGAAAATAGGAACCACATTGGCCCTCTTCCAGTCCTCTGGCACCACACCAGAGCACCGTGAGTGCTCGTAAAGCTGTGCCAGGGGTCCTGCAATGACCTCAGCTAATTCCCTCAGCACTCTGGGGTGGAGATCATCAGGATCAGCTGATTTAAATACATCCAGTCCCTCCAGAAGTTCCCTGACTAGATCCTCACTCACCCTTGGCCTAGGTGCGCCTCCCCTAAAACCTGAGGGGGGCCCAGTGGCAGGACTGATCTGGTCTCTGCTCAGGAAAATGGAGGCAAAGAAATTGTTAAATACGCTAGGAAATCTGGTTGTCACACCAGACAACAAAGCTAACGTGTCTTGCAGAGGCCCCACATTACCCAGTACCTTCTTTTTGCCCCCTATGTATTTAAAAAAGGACTTCCTGTTGTCCTTGATCTGAGAAGCTAGTCCCAGTTCCATCTCTGCCTTGGCCTTCCTGACTGCCCCCCTGCATCCCCGAGCAACTATAGTATAGTCCTCCCTGGTGATGGTTCCTCCCTTCCATTAGGTGTATGCCTTCCTTTTAGCTAGAAGACATTCCTGGATGCTTTTGGTGAGCCATGGGGGCTTTTGAGCCCTCCTGCTCCCTTTTATCCTTGTTGGGATTACCTCCCTTTGGGCTTGGAGGATTGTCTCCTTAAGAAGCAACCACTCTTCTTGGACACCTGGCTCCCCTCCCCTCTGGGACCTCAGTGCTTCCCCAACTATTCTCCTTAGCACATTGAAGTCTGCTTTCCTGAAATCTAGGGCTGGTGCCTTGCTGCAGGCCTTTGCCACCTTGTGCTGAATGGTGAATTCCAGCACGCGATGATCACTGTTGCCCAGGTGGTCGAGCACCCGCAGTCCTCTCACCAAGTCGTCACCCGTGGCCAGCACCAGGTCCAAGAAGGCGTCTCCCCTGGTAGGGCTGTGCACCTCCTGGGTTAGATGGAGGTCCTGCATTTTGACTAGGAACCTAGGTGTGCAGTCAGACCTGGCTGACTGCCCTTCCCAGCAGATGTCTGGAAAGTTCAGGTCACCCATGATGACCACGTCCTTTGACCTAGTCTACGAGATACTTTTAGAAACTCTATTCTTATGTGTCATTATGAAATAACTTTTTTCCAAGTTCACCCTTTTAATGGCAGGTACAGTAAATTGCAGAAGATTTAAATCTCTAACTAGAATATAACATTTTGAAATTACCTCTTAAAGAAAAAAAATAGGGGGAAAGCTTTCTTTAATCTAGTAAAAGAAATGTGGAAAACATTACGAAGTTTACAAAGGCAAATTTTAAACTATGGTTAATGAAGTATGTGAGAAGTAATGGCGTGGCAAATCAAATCTGTTTGGGCTCTCAAAAAAATTAGATCAAGTAGAAAATGAACTTTAGGAACTAGGTATCTCATTTCTCAAAATCAAATGCTCCAGCAATTGGAGGCTGTAACAGGGAGATAGAAGCTCCTGTTACTTTAAGAGGAAGCTACAACAGGGTAAACTGGCTCATGAAGGGCTATCAGCTAAAGAGCAAGCTAACTGTTAGCAGACTTGTAGCTAGATGCCAGTAGTAAGAGGCATAGGGAGGCAGACAGCCAGCCTGCTCAGGGGCAAAGGGCTGTGAACTGTAGCTAAGCAGAAGCAAGGGAAGGCAGGCAAGCCATTAGGCTCAGAATTACTATGCCCAAGTGTGGATGTGGAGTCACCTGGGAAGGGCTTAGGGAATATATAAGCCCAGGCTCTAGGCTTAGCCAGGCCCAGGCTTAGCCTGGGCTAGTAGTCTAGTTCTAGAAACTACAGAGGAAAGAGCTCCTGGCCAGAAAGAGTGCCTTGCTGACTCCTGAGCTGCCCAAAGAGTATAAGGCAGGCACTGAAGACTTAGTGCTGGGGCAGGGGGGAACCAGCAGGCAGTTTCAGTTATACCCTGTGTGTTTATGTTTTCATTTGAGATTATACTGGTAGTTTGGTTTGGTATTATCGGGGTGGAAAAGATCCCAGCAGAAGCCCAGAGCAGGGTGGATACAGGACCTGGGGGTCAAGGCCAAGAGGCCCACTGGCCAAGCAGGGCAGAAGCCTAATGCCAGAGTGGGCGAGACAAGGGCTGGAACCTAGAAGCCAGGTCAAGGACAGTGGATCTGGGCTAGACAGCCCAGTGAGAGAAAAGGGGCAGAGGGCAAGAAGGCTGAGGCCCCAACAAAGGAGGCTGATTGGACAGCAACTTATGAGGCATGGGCATGGCTACAGGGGAGGTCAGAGGCCAAAAATGAGCCCTTAATGCAATTAGTGTTAGAACACAGCCTGTTAGAGTATAAGGGCTTGCTCTGGGACCCCTGGGAAGCCTCTCTTTTCCATGTTAAATATTGAAATCAAGGCATGGCAGGAAGGCAGAAGGGGTGGATACCCAGACAGCTGGAGTCCAGGAGAGCAGGAGATATGTGGCCACCAGGGAGCATCACAACCCCCGCCCCCAGCCAGGGGGCCTGGCTCTTGTTACAGTCATACACATCTTTTACTTTTACACAGATGCACTGCAACAGGAGCTTTTAGCAGCAAATGACAGAATACATATCATATGAAGGAACTTTACACTTCAGCTATTTCTTTAGAAGAAGAGCCTGGTATAAATATTACACTATTGTAAATTTAACAGTTATCAAGACAGCACCAGATGTAGATTTATGCTAGAGGATTTTATGTGTTTTGCGGCAGCATGTGTCATAAAAACTACAATAAATATGCTAATTTTTAATGTCTTTATAGTTTAGTTTCATATTTTATCAACTTATAAAACAAAGATTAAATGTATATGGATATTATACTCTTGGCTATTGCTTTCAAAAGTGATATAAGATGAAGAATATCAGGATTAATATTTCAATAAAGGATGAATTCTTATTTTTTAATTTGGTATTGAAATGCCTAATTTGTTGGGCACTAGATGCAACGATCAAGGGACATTAATGGAATTGGTCTGATATGAGGTGTTCACCTTTACTTTTTCTTTTGGCAACAGTTGTCCTAGATCTTTGAAAGATGGGTTTTCACTAAGTCATTTTGCATTAATGCTTAATGCTGAGAAATCTTGGTTCAAGGGCAAAAAGTTAAAAAGGGAGAATAAGGCTAGAAGGGAATTTTATAGAGCAACTCTGTTTATTTTTCTAATGACTGACCATCTACAGGAATGATGGAACTTTGATCTTTTAGATGCAGATTATGAGAAGTTTGATTAAAAATATTTGGCACAGTGTTTGAAAATCTTACCTGCTAAGGCCAAACTTTGCCTTTGAGATAGTAACACTTTACAACAAAGATTTGCATGCAAATTTACATATTATATTAAAAATTAAAACTCATACAACCACAATATTTGCTTGTTCTTTTTATGTCTTGATAGATAGAAATTACTTGTTGGATGAACTCACTGGCAATAAAATCAAAAGTCAACAGTATTCACCATACCGCTTTATGGAAATAACAGACATGGAGCCAAATGCAGAAAGCAGGATGTATGGCAGGATAAATTATGCCTCTTGGGCTTGTTTCACCATTACTGGCAAAGACATGAAAGCTGGACTCCACCCCCACACCAGCCAAGGCTGTTGTGCCCCAGAGGTGATTCATTGCCACTCTGGGTGAAAATTGCTTGCCCTGCCTGCCTCTCTGCCAGTTCAGTCAATGAGGGAAGCTTTCAGTTGCAATCAGAGCTACCAGGCAAAGCCTTGCCATAGGAACACACTGACTGATTGGATCTATACTGAACAGCAGAGAGCAGCCTTAACCAACAGTAGGGTTTCATACAGCTTTGTGAACATAGGGTGCCCCAAAGACAAATTAAATCATCTCATATCCCAGTCAGCCTGGTCAGGTTCCTCTAGAAAAATCACTGACATTTTGGGGCACAACTAGCCAAGTATGGTCCTTCCTTCTCAGTGCCTGAAGAAACAGAGATTGTGGGTTCCTTGAACCAGTAAAAAAACTCTCCCTGAGAGCTATAAGAAGTACTAAACTAAGTCTTGCCCACCTGGATATATTTTAGCAAACTGCACGTCTAAAGAGTATGTAACAAGATATGGGTAACTTAGCAAGGCAAGCAGTGTGTTACTCAGTTGCTGAAGTGGGTGAGGATATTCCCAAACAAGGTTTTGATCAGTATTTCCCCTACATTGCCTAGCAGCTAGTGTCCTGCTCCTGTCTATGTCCTTCCCTAACCACCTTGTAAATGTACTCTAAGCCTTGTGCCCTCACCACATACATGACCTACTCTATCTACCCAGGTCTCAGTCTATTAAAATAGCTCCTGCTCCCATCCAGATAACTGCCTAATTTTCTAAACTGAAACCGAGAGCTCCTATGGTCAGTAGGATCCACTCTCGCAAAGACCGGACTCCAAGGAGTCCATCTGCTGCAAGTTAAAACATTAAGAGTCTGTAACAGGATATGGTTATGGCACATTGCCCCCCCCCCCCGGGCCACTGGTTGCACTGCAGCCACCTTCCTATTCCCACTCCCAGTTTGGCCTAGCCCTCTGCCCTGCCATGCACTGATGTTCCCACTCCCAGTTTGGCCCAGCCCTCTCATCTGCCACACTTTTATGTTTAAGTTAATATGTATTTTTAGGAGGCTGCCCTTAAAGAACCAGAGTTTGGCCTTTGGTACCTTGCTCCAGCCTGCTGATCATCAGGCTGCCCATCTGCCCTGCCCAGTCATAGAATCATAGAAAATTAGGGCTGGAAGGAACCTCAGGAGGTCATCTAATCCAACCCTCTGCTTAAAGCAGGATGATCTCCAACTAGCTTATCCCACCCCAGGCTTTGTCTAGCCTTAAAAACCTCCAAAGTCTACCACTTCTCTGGGTAACCTGTTCCATTGTTTTACTACCCACCTTGTGAGAAAGTGCTTCCTAATATCTAACCTAAACTTCCCCTGCTGCAACTTGAGATCGTTGCTCCTTGTGTGGTCATCTGCCACCACTGAGTATGGTCTAACTCCATCCTCTTTTGAACCTCTCTTCAGATAGTTGAAAGCTGCTATTAAATCCCCTCTCTAACCTAAATATGCCCAGTTCCCTCCGCCTCTCTTTGTAAGTCACGTGCCCCAACCCCCTCACCATTTTTGTTGCCCTCCGCTGCACTCTCTCCAATTTGTCCACATCCTTTCTGTAGTGTGGGCCCAAAACTGAACACAGTACTCCAGATGTGGCCTCACCAGTGCTGAATAGAGGGGAATAATCACTTCCCTTGACCTGCTGGCAACACTCCTACCAAGGCAGCCCAGTATGCTGTTAGCCCTCTTGGCAATAAGGGCACACTGCTGGCTCATATTCAGCTTATTGTCCACTGTTATCCCCAGGTCATTTGCTGCAGAGCTACTGCTCAGCCAGTCAGCCTGTACCAGTGCATGTGATTCTTCTGTCCTAAGAGCAGAACTTGCACTTGTCCTTGTTGAACCTCATAAAATTTCTTTTGGCCCAATCCTCCAATTTGTCTATGTCACTCTGAATCATAGCCCTACTCTCCAGCGTATCTACTACTCCCATTCAGCTTGGTGCCATTGGCAAACTTGCTGAGGATGCACTCTATGCCATCTTCCAGGTTGTTGATGAAGATATTGAACAAAACTGGCCCCAGGACCAGCTCCTGGAGCACACCACTTGACACCAGCTGCCAACTAGACACTGAGCCATTGATTACTACTCTGAGCCCAATGCACCATCCAGGCTCTATCCACCTTACAGTCCATTCATACAGCCTGTACCTCCTTAGCTTGCCTGTGAGAAACTTATGACAAAAAACCTTGCTAAAAAAATATTTAAAAAAAAATAAAAATGAAAAATAAAAAAATCAAGGTTTACCACATGGTATACCATCCTGCACTTAGGATGAAGCAATCATATGCACTAGTATAGGCTGGGGGCTGTCTGGCTGGGCAGATGATCTGCAGAAAAGGACCTGGGTCTTACAGTGGACAATACACTGCTTATAAGCTAGTGTCTCCTTGTTGCCAAGAAGACTAATAGCATACAGGGTTGCACTTGTAGGAGTGTTGCCAGCAGGTCAAGGGAAGTGATTATTCCCCTGTATTCAGCATTGGCAAGGCCAAATCTGGGGTATTGTGTTCAATTTTCTGGTGGTCTCTTCACATCCACAGAGCCAGTCATCTCATCGTACAAGGCAATCAGGTTGGTCAGCCATGACTTGCCCTTGGTGAATCCATGCTGACTGTTCCTAATCACCTTCTTCTCCAAATGCTTAGAAATGGATTCCTTGAAGATCTGCTCCATGATTTTTCCAGGGACTGAGGTGAGGCTGACCAGTCTGTAGTTCCCTGGTTGCTGCTTTTTTTCTTTCTTAAATATGGGCACTATGTTCGCCCTTTTCTAATTATCCAGGACCTCTCCTGATCACCAGAAGTTCTCAAAGATGATGGCCAGAGGCTTTGCAATCACATCTGCCAACTCTTTTCACAACCTCAGGACTTATATATATCCAGCTTTTCTAAATAGCCCCTAACCTGTTTTTTCACCACTGTTGGCTGCTCGCCTCCACACAAACTGTGATGCCAGGTGCAGCAGTCTGGGAGCTGACCTTGCCTGTGAAGACTGAGGTGAAAAAGGCATTAAGCACTTCAGCATTTTTTGCATCCTCTGTCACTAGGTTGCCTGCCCCCATTCATGTTCCTTACTAGCTTTCATTACTCCCTTGTCCCTCTGCTCTAGGTCCCCAGCTCAGCCTCTGTAACAGCACCTTCTCTCAGACGCTCCTTCACGACCTCCATCTTCCTTTTAACCCACCCCAACACCATATTAAACAAACTCAAAACAGAAACAAATCATATAATGTCTCTCTCTGTAAACAGTTCCCTTCAAAGTTCCTATACTGAGACCAGGCTGTGCCCCCAGCCCCAGTCTCAGTCTTCTATAGTCCTTGACTCCATCCTCTTCCAGTCACCTGACCTTGCTCTCTGGAAACAGGACCCATATGCTACCCATTACCCCAGATCAGTAGCAAGTGTTGTCAGTCCTCTCATCAGCTGCTCAAAGCCTTGCAGATCCACTTTCTGCAAGCTGCTTTCTGCAACACTGCTTTCTCTTTTCTTCAGTGGCAGGGGTAGGGGACCCAAGGTGAGACTTCAGAACAAAGTCTTGGATGTCTACTTATCTAATATAGTCCCTCTGCCATCCAGATCAGGTTGGCCTGCTTCCATCATCGGACAGATCCCACCTTTATTCGCACTTGCTTCCCCATACTTCCGGTATCTAAAAACATGTACTTTTATCACAGGTTTCTGAGTGTGCAGAAAGATGTAGAAAATCCAGATGTCATAGTAGGGTGCTACTAACCACTTTCCCCATTTACTTGGAGTAGGAGCCAAAGGCAGCATATTTAAATTGGATTAGCAGAAACTAGGAACAAAGCTGCCAGGCATTCTCACACTTTATCTGTAAAGGAAATCAGAGAATTTCTGGACTTAGAGGCTTATGATAGCTTTGCGTTCCCTGTCTTTTGCCAACATCAATGTATTTATGGTGCCTGGCTTGATGCTAGGCAGGTGGAAGTCTACAATACTGTATGTCTTTGAGACATCTGTTGTGGAATCACATGCTGAGGTAGGATTGTATGCACAATTCTTTTGGAACTCAGCCATCTAAGCTATTATTTTTCTGTGCAGACCAGAACTGGGCATTTCAACCTCTATGTGACAAGTATTCATTTCTCAACTGCTTGAAAAAGTGCTGAACAGGGTAACTGGAGATACTATGGGGACATGACTTTATCTTGCAGCAGTCAAAGAGGTGAGGGACCTTCAAGTTCACATTTAAAACCACTTCTGCATATTTTACTTTCCTGGGGATTATCATTCATTCAGTGCTCTGTGGATGTGTATATGCAGTGCTCTGCATATAGTGTATATGGGCATACATGAACTTTGCAGCCTTTGCTCTGAGTGCAAGTGGGTAATCTCTGTGGGAATTTTTACATGTGTCCAGATGTGGTGCCAGGTGCTTTTATTTAGTGAGCCATGATAATCAAGTGCCCACGCATCATATGTATTGGCAGTGCAGTGCATCCCCATGCTGAGAAAACGGCAGCAAAGCACTTTGAACTAAAGCACATTGAATGTGTTTTATTTCAAAGCACACCACTGCCATGAGCGCACTGCACAGCTGCACTGCTGATACAAGTGACATGCGAGGCTGCCAGAGCATGTCAATTTATCTGTTCCAGCAGACTCAATTAATCAAGTCTGCTCTAATGCGCTGAGTTTTAAGCGTGTCGGAGCAGGCTCCCTGCATGTAAGTGCCCTATCTGAATTACTGCTTCTTGAGCAGTCTTATTTTATTCCAGCCTGATTGCAGATGCTGTTCCATCAGTTTGTACAAGCACTGAATCATCTTCCAATGAATGGTCCTTTTAATTTCAGGTACTTTCTTCCTCCCACCATCCTATCCTTATTTCCCATCTCTGTTTAACTCCAATTCCACACCCTGGTACTATCTCAGAATCATTTGTTCCTTTGACTCCAAAACACTCCAGATAGTTCAACACAAAACACAGTAAAGATTGAGAGTTGTTCAGATACTGTGGCAAAGTAGACCCTGTATGTACCCCAAAATGTGCATACCTAACCAAAATCATTCTAATGCTACAAGCCTGTGTGGATGCAGCTACACCAGTACAGAGCTACCTGTATCACTGCAGCTTACTCTCCTTCCCACACAGGTAAACCAGTATTGTTTAAGGTAAACCAGTATCATTTAGAGGCTAGTCCCAGCCGGCTGGTGAGAGTTAAAATGAGCATCCTGGAAATATACAGATGCAGGGTATAGTCCAGTGGGAAGGTGGAGCAACACAGAGCAGCACAGCACTCCAGACAGGCACCACTGCTGCCTGCCTACCCAGCACACCATACTACCCTGCTCCTGCCTCTGCCTGCAGCAGCACCACTGACCACCAGTGTCCTGGATTTCCTATTCTCCCACAGGGTCACCCTAAATATAATCACTTTTTTACCTGTATAGCTGTATCTGGGAGAGTGGTTGTTGAACAGGGAGAAGTAGTTAAAGTACAACTTTTTAAGGGAGAGAGAGAAGGAAAGGTTTATGCAGAATAGTACACATATCATCTCTGAAACCTATGTGTGTTATAAGCCCCTCTGTAACAAAGTGTCCAGTGAGCAATGAGGAAGCTTCCTGCAGTATCAGCTGTATTTGTGTGCTGAAAGAAGCTGGCATAAACTTATGAGTATAAGCCTGAGGTCAGTTAAACTACCTTTAAACAACTTTGATAGCATTATCTCCCCATGAATCAAGGTTAGAGAATTTACATGCACACGCATATGCATTTTGCATGTATACAGATTTTCCAAGAGCCATATGAGGCATGTGTTAACATTTACTACAAATGAAGCTGTCTAAATTCCAATCCCACTACTAATCACTGAATTCCACTTGAAAAAATAAAAAGTAGCAGCTACACTTGAATAGCCATGCTACATGCTGAGAAGTGTTTCATTTCAATTGTTAAACTACTTTTTGACAGAATTGAATCTAAATGAAGGCAGTAACACAAAGGCAGGGATTTAAAGTACATTTTTACTTGGGAACTCTAAAATGGCATCATGGGGGCTCACAATATTTTGTGTGTCTCAGGGATTCCAAATCATATTTGCACAAGCCACAAATAAAAAGAGGCTCTCTCCCACAAGTGCCAGGCCAGGCAAATTCACATAGAACCTGAGAGTCATGCTGTGTTATTTTCAGTTCATACATCCAATTGCACTGACCCAACTGAGGCAAATTATATGTAGATGTGCACCTTTCTACTAATTAAATTTAATATGTAAATGATAGGCACTATAAACATGGAACCCAACAATGCCATTTTTTTTCAAAATATAGAATCTCTAATCAGAATAGGAACACCCTGTATATTGTTGATACTCCCATCAACAACATACCAGGTATACCTGTTCTGATAGACAAGGAAAAAAACTGTGACAAAATGAAAGAAGAAAGAAATCGGAAGAAAGATTAAAATTATAAAATAGAAAAAAAAATAAAGATGGGGCAGAGAGAGTTATAAAAAACAGGTAGAATATTCCTGTGCATAGGTGAGGCAATGATTTAGTCATCATGATTGCTAGTGGTCTGGTGCTCATGAGGAAGATCTCCTTGCCTATCTAAATAGACATGTGTAAGCCACTTACCCAGAATTTAAATCCTATTTCCACCTACATGACTAAACGAGCACCTATCCCACATGAAAATTGCTAATGTAAAATACCAAGGTTTGGTGGATCTCCTTTCTTTAAATGAGAGCCAATCACTAAACAAGTGTTAGTACTTTAAAGGAAGGGGTTTTTTTTTCCCTCTCTCTCCATCAGGTCATGATATACTCAATTCTATTTCAATTTAAATGTAAATGTCATTTAGTATAATTTTATTTTACAATTCAACATTTTACTATGGTAATAAAGGGAATTACTTTAAACTATTAATTGCTTCCAAACCATTTCCATTTAAATGATAACTTTGTTGTTAAGAATAAGTATGCATTTGATGTGTATATATGTGTGTGCACGCACTTGGATTGAAAATAATTTAGAGTACAATAGGTGGAGATGATTAAAAGAAGGAAGCTACAGGGGGTTTTTTGCTATTGTATTGATGTAGAAATAGTCTAAATTTAAGAATGTGCGAGTTTCTTTTAGACACAATAAACTATGGCCAATTCTCACAATTTTATCATTATGGTTGGTGTTTTCTTAAAGTTTCAGTCCTTGGCATCAACGATCGAATTAGAATACCAAGTTTTGTTTGATTTAAAATAAGTTTCTTGGTCAGATATTTATAAAAGAATTTAAAAATGGGTTGAAAATGTGACCTAAACATACCCAAAGACCATGAGATGAAGGAACCCAAAATGCATTGCTTAAAAAAAATCATGGCTTTTAAGCCAATTGTAATTCTTATGAGCTGACAATACATTTTGTTATAGCAGTGATATATTGACACGTGTCACAAAAGTGAAGTTAGAACTCTTGTTCTGTTGACTTAATGGTAATACTGTAAAGCCACACACTGTTGTACTGTAGTTTTACTACTGAATATTTATTAAAGTTGCTTTTCTGTACTTTAAATAAACTGCTCTTTGCATAGCTATTGAGTTAGAAAGATAAATATGGTTACTTTACATACTACTTGCTATGTAAATGTACATGGTAAGTCACAGTTATCCAGAATTTAGATCCTGTTTCTCTCTCTTTGACTGAAAACATATGCTGTGACCACTTATAATTTGCTGTGTTTCTATTCTATCTAGGAAAGAGGAGGGCATTAAATAGTCATCGGATAAAAAGGATAGACAGCAGGGAAGTTAGTCAGCCACAATGAGGATACCCTTCTCTGGTGATCATCAGATACAAAACACAAGCACACATGAATGAGAAGAACTAAACAAGAAGCTTTAATTGTGGAGTAGTAGGAAACCTCTGAGGACCTTTGTCTCTCACTTACTAACTGAAGGACCATATATATATAGTGATGGAAGTTATCAGAAGAAGGGAGATACTGGAATTAGAAGATGATCCCTCAGTTAGGTTAATTAGTGAGAGAGACAGAGTCTGCAGAGGTTGACTGCTGCTCCACAATAACATTTCTTGTTTAGTTCTTCTCATTCATGTTTGCCTAGTTTATTGAACCTGATGATCATTTCATAGAGTCAAGTTCTTTCTCACTCGCCACTCCTGAAAGATTTTGAGTTTCCAGCTGAAGTTGAAAACTAAGAGTAAGTAGAGCAACACAGACAGACAAGAACAACTGTAAATGATCTGCACAATTACAGTCTAAGTAGGACTGTTAGTCATGGAAGTTTTGCAACCCCCACCTGCCCTTCTGATTTTAGGCAATATAATAGAGGTAGTCAAAAGTTTGAGTGGTACCTAGCAGCCACAGTGGAAGAAAAGAAAAATGATGAAGTAAAATAATCCATCTTCTTGCTTATTGTTTATAACAACTTTACCTTAGCTGAAGGCCAAAATATGCAATAAAGTTTAATACTGTCCAATTCTGGGGAGTACAGCATGCCAAAAAAATACAAAACCTTTTGTCTTTTTCACTAACTAACCTGAGAAACCATCTTCTATTTCCCAACTTTTGTAATCTAATTAGGGAATGTGTCTTAATTATAACTGCTACACCTCCCTTTTAGGGCAGTGCCCATCTCACAGAGACTCTGGCTTGCTATTCTTCTGGCCTCACACACATCCCTCCCTTGGCTGCTGGGCCAGCTTCAGCAGTACAGTTAGAAAGTACTCTTAGCCTTGCCTAATCAAGACTCATGAATGACTTGTGCCTCCTGAAGCTGGGAGGCACAACGACCACCCACAAGCAGCTTCAGCAATGCCGGCAGCAAGAGAGGGCAGAGAGGGGACCGCCCACAGGCTGTTGTGGTGGTGTTGGTGGGGGGGGGGCAGCAAGTGGTGACTGCTTGGAGACATCAGCAGCAGCCAATCTCAAGGGGGCATGTGCCCTCTCCCCCCCAGTACCCTCTCCTACGTGTCACTTATACCACGACTGGGTGTTTATGGCACTTTGCTAAAAAGTGGGAAATGTGGGTTCAAACCCCCTCTGGCTGAAGAGAGGATATAACCAAATTCTCCTACTATCTACCCAGGCAAATATCCAAATTGCTAGGACAGAAGGCAGACATGTTCTCCTCCTGCTCCTGTGCTGCTTCTGCTTTCCTAGACAGAATAGGATGGCTACAGAGCATAAATGGCTATTCTGGACTTCCCTCTACACATGCTCAGAAGAATCAGTCTTGTGGGAGATGAGTTTTTGTGAAAATTCATTATTCATTTCAGGTGGTAATTTGTGAAAATTCTAACTCTGAAGAGCAGGTAATAAAAGATTACCTAAGGAGTAGTCCATTAGGACCAGAGAACTTCTTCCATCCTGTTGTGATGCTTGACTCTAGAAGACTTGCTGTAAGGTCTCTGAGTTCCCTATTTTAGAGGATTTCTCTGAGAAAAATATTTGCAAGTTAGCTCAATGTTGGAAATACTCCATCATGTGGATTCTTTCTAGCGTCACAGAATAAACACAGGAAAGAAAAGATTCCATTTACTAGTATGTAAATGTGATTCAGTTCCACCCTGCCCGAGTCCTTGAAACAAACATTAAAATTCAAAAGTGCATGGATTCTCCTCCTTGTCACTTAATCTTCAAGGTAAGCTGACAGTGCATTACAAAAGTAGATGTGTTAACAGATTTCTGGGGGCTTGGGAAGAATGGAACTGCAGTATTAGCAGCATTTCATTTTGATCGGGGAAAAATGTGAATTTTGGGTTACTGTTTTTAACTTGAAAATTGGGGATTTTTTTTTTTAATCAGAGAAAACTAGGACCCCTGCTGCTGACAGATCTGACATGACAAATTAACCATAAGGAACACAAGTTCCCTAAGGTGCTGTTAAGTAGAGTGCCTTCATCTGATAGCTCATTTAAGGATTAATTTTTTGCACTACTGGTCACTTTTAAAGTGCTCTGCAGCTGTGCATGTGTGTGTCACAGCCAGGCTGTAGAGCACTTTCAGGGGGCTGATTGTGTGAAAAATGTAACTTCTGTCTGTGTCCTTAATGGTTCAAATATTATTGGATATATATTTCAGTTGTGACTTACAGAAGTGAGCACCAATGCAATGCCACACAATAAGAAAAGAGCAAGAGGGTATTTCATTTACATAGTTATCATTTACCATATTTCTTGAACATATTTACAGAAAGACTCATGTGGGTTATGTACAAGCATTACATTCAGATCAACCTAACCAGAGTTTGGATGATCTCAATGTCTCAATGTCAATGCAGGCATTTGGCAGACTTAAATTGCCCCCCAAAATGGCATGCCTGATTTAAGTTCACAGCTCCTGGAGTTACAGCTATGTGCACTGCTCCCAGTCTACAATTATGCAGCTTAATATAAGTTACATGAATGTACACCAAATGCATTAAATCACTGTCTGCACCCATGGTTATATTGTTACACACTCCAACAGGGGAGAAAACCTAGTCCTATGTCGTCTCTCAACTTGACAGATGGTAGTTAGGGACAGGGACAGGAAATACCTAGGTATCATTTCACTAAAGCAATACATTTGTCTATAAATTAATATCTGTATTTTCAGTTTCCTTTTTTAAAGTTACAAAAATATCAAAGTAATGAGATGTAATGAGTAATGTTGTTTTTTAGAGATTTGATTTAGCAATCTTGTTTATCAGATTAAGATTTAGGATATAATCTGTTTCAAGACAAAGGAAAATAAAAACAAAAAACAAAAACCAAAACCAACAAAAAAACCCCCACACCTTACTACATGTGTAAGTGTATAGTTTAAAATGCTGCAATAATTGAATCCCCACGGACTAAAAAAAAATCACTTAGCAGCCTACACAATAGGAGAGGCTAAAAGCTTTTAATTAGACACATACTCCATAGGGGTGAAAATATCATTTAAAAAGCTCAGGACTCAAGTTGCGTTGTTAGTTTTGTATTTTTACACAATAACATTACAATTAGCCAAAATTAATTTAACTGCTTATTCAGTAGCCTCCAATAGAAGTGCAAAAGCAAACTGACTCCTGGTTATTGTAAGGAATTTCTGAAGTCAGGAATTGGCAAAATATTTGTCTAGGTTAAAATATGACCAGGTACAACAACAGTAGTGCGTACATTTTTGTGTAATCACAAATAGTTTTTTTAAAAAAACCCAGCGTGGTCAGGACATGCCATCCAAACCTTCTGTATAAATTCAGCTTGCTTCTATGTTTAACTTCTGAATTAAATACAACAGTACCTAACTTGGAGAAACTAGCCACTTGCTTTCAGAAGAGTCTAAACTACAAGAATATTTGGCCTTATATTAAGCAAACAACATTTTCCCCTGTATATACAATCTAATTATTGTAGGGTCATCTTAAATCCACCCCCTCTGCTCTCCCCACTCCCCCAGTAGCAGTGGGAGAGACAGTAGTGGGTAAGCAGTGGGAGAGCCAAGCAGCCTGACCCTTGCCCCCTGCTGCCTGTCTGCCCCACCACTTGACCCTTCTGTTGCATGACCCCCTGATGCCCCAGCACCTGCCCCGCTGTGGTGCCTGTCCCTCCTGCTACTTGTTCTCCATGCCTGCATCTTTTGGCACTTGCCACTGGTGTACCTGCCTTCCCTGCTGCCTGCCACCTCTGCCCCCACCGCTGCTACCTCATCTGCCTCCACTCCCCCCATGCCTGCCCTTCCAGTTACCCCTTGCAGTCTGTTTTCCTGCTGCCTTTCCTACAACTTACTTTCTGGCTTGAGCTCTGGCCTCTTTCCAACCCAACACACAGAACATGTGGGTGCTCTGTGTTGCAGTGGTGGTAGCTCCATCTGATTCCCAGAGCTGGAGCCTGGGCTAAAGCTGCTGCCACTGATGCTGCTGCTACAGTGCCAGGCTGGGGAGAAAGCAAGCACTAGAGCCAAAAAAGTAAATGGGGAGGGGAAGAGAGAGATAGATGGCAGCAGAGAAAGGAGACAGCAGCAGTGGCAGATGCGAGGAGCACTGTGTTGGGCAGCAGCTGCAGGTCTGACCCTGACCCTAGGTCAGGGCTGGAGCCTGAGCTGCGGCAGCCACCTGCTCCCTGATGCCTTACACTCAAATCCAAGATGAGGAGCTTTTTTCCTCCATGCTAAATGTTGTGGAGAGGGAAATCCTTGTGTTGGATTTGAATAAATACTGCATGTACTTTCAAGCTAAAAAAAGTTCTCTCTTTTAGATTAAATATCAACAAAGAAAAAAAATAAAGTCTCTATCAGGGAACATAGCAGTCCACTTCAGCATTTGGCAGTGTCAGAAGAATAAAATGTCTTTTATTTCTGCAGATAGTACATGTTCTCTAAAATATCATAACTATGCATATTACAGAGAGCAACTGGCAGATTATGGCAAAACTCCTATTGAGATCAATGAAACAAGGATTTTACCCTTAGCCTGTAACAAAAGCAAATCTGATCTCCTGCATCTTTTCTTAGTTTCACCTTCCAAGTTTTGCTTGAAGGAGAGTCTAACATGATTGACTGTTGTGTGTCAGACCTAGAGATTCATAGTTCAGATTATGTAAAACTCGTTTATGCATAGTTTTGCACCCAAGATCTCAGTGAGGGCCTGCTCCTCCTCCTGTTTCCCTTGAAGCCAATGGGTGCTTGGACAGTGCAATGAATACAACCTTGAACCATTATATTCTAAAAAAAATATAAAAATAGAAGTACAAGTAGAATTTAAGATTTTCATAAAGGTCAGAAGTAAAACTAACCAATCAAGATTTTTTTTTTTTAGTTTTATAATGTCTTAGATCCATATGATAATCTTTTAACTTCATTTTTTACTCAAAGCTTCCATTAGACATTTTGTTCCAGTAAATACTGCAAGATTTGGTCCTTAGAGAGGTGGTAAGTCTTAACCTCTCTTTTTTTATGTAGCCTCTCTCTTTACTTTGAATTATTTGAGCACCATTTTTTAGTATGAAGTTAAAAAAGCAATAAGCATTCCGAAATTATACTGCACTATAAAAACATACAAATGGATTTAAGTAATGCATCCTGAGGATAGTGAGTCATACCAAACTACACTGTGATTTACACTAAAATCCTTGCTTGTAGAAAAAAAATACATTAAAAAATATGACAGGTTGATTTCTCTTTCATTCATTCTGGAAGTGTTTTAAAGTGCTGGATTGGGACAATCTTTTGCATAAGAGCACACAATATATTACTGAATATATCAAACAGGGAAGCAGAAGCCATAGCACTTATCAGTTCCCTTGCCAGTAGACCAGCTTAAGACTAATCTGGAGAAGGTTTCCACACAGTCCAAAAGCCACTGTTTTCTTTGTCTCAACCACCAACACCAGTGCATGAGCCAGATGCTTAGGGTCAGATTCTGTTGCACCTATTGGACACTTAAGTGGACTTAGGCATGTAGATACAATTCTATCCCACCTCGTTCAAGTACTAGAAATCCATTAATACTGCATCATCTTACCCTTTGAACTAACTCATAAAAAAGTAGCAAGGAGGAGAAGAACCCATGAACCTTTTCAGGAACTGTTTTTCAAAAATTCAAGTAGGGTGGAACAGAACTGCATTTAGGCATCTCCGTTATCTTACAAGCCTAACAGGTGAAATAGAATGTGGCCCAAAGAGTCCAAGCCCCATTGAAGTCAATGAAGGTCTCTCAAAGAGCTGTGGATAAGCTGCCTGCCCACATTTATTAAGAGTACCAGATATGTAGTAAATGACAACTTTCAAACGATATTTGATTTGCAGAAAGCTTTAGAATACACCAAAATGTGCCCATGGCTTCTATAGTACTGGTTATTTTGATAAACTCCAAAGCCAGGCTGCAGCAGAAGCTGTTTCTTTTTAAAGCATTTTTCCTCTTATTTATTACTACTTTAACTTCAGATAGGTTTACCTCCCTACCTGGGCAAATGTCCCAATTTTTATTTATCCAGAAGCATTCATTCAGATTCACAAATCAACTCACTGCTGACACAGTCGTACCATGTTTATATTCGATTTCTGCAAACATTTAAGCAGTTGAATTTCACTTACATAAATGCTTATAGGACCTGATCCAATTCCCATTGAAGTCAGTGGGAGTCCTTTAGCTTACTTTAGAGGGAGTTGGATCAGTCACACAAAGATCTAATTCAACGTTTATACACTAAGGTATCCATACCAGAAGTGATGCATTACATGTGGGATATGACAAGTCTAGTCAGCAAGAGGACAGGATTACCCAAACACCGCTTGGAGCTATGCTGCAGGGGAAATTAGGCAGACAATAAACAAACAGTATTCCTTATTGCGTGGACTGTTTATATGCCAACAGACAGAGCCAGCCTTAGGGGTGAGTGAGGGTGGGTGACAGGGGAAGATTGGCTTATAGGTATAGATATATGCATTATAAGGGTTCAGGATGGGCAGCAGGGGTTAAATGGATTTTTAAAGCGCTTGGGAGACACACACAGCTTCTCATGGCCCTGGAAAACAGTTGGGCTGTCTAGCACAACAAGGCCGACAAATGGACACATGGCCTGAGAATGAAGGGGGGGATGCCATAACACAAGACCACAGCCTTCAAGGCAGACAGGTTGTCTAACACAACAAGGACACACAGCCTGGGAACCAAAGTAGTATGTACTATACTGTCCAATAACACAAGATAAGTGACACCAGCAAGCAGGCCCCAGAGCAGCAGGGGGAGGCTGGGTCCCAGTTTTGGAGGAACAGACCACATTAAGAGAAGGCTATGTGGACACGTGACCACAAAAGAAACAAACAATGAACCAGAAATAGTCACGAATGAAGAGTCATCAGGAGTCATCAAGGGGGGAAGGAGAATACAAAAGTAGAGACATGAGATTAACAAAGGGTCCCTCTCTTTCTCTTGTCTGTTCCTCCTGTGTGCCCCCCCACACACCCTTTGTCCCGTCCCTCCTTGTCATCCTCCTCCTTCTCTTCCTTAAGAGGGATTACCACCCCCATCCCCCAGGAAGGGTCCCCGAGGCCACCATGGCCTGAGGGCATACCAGCAGCCTGCATCCTGACCAGATGTACTTTGACTCTGATGACAACCCTAGGATTGGCAGATATAGAATTGTTTGATTGTTTGTATTGTTGCTTTTGTTGTTATCACTCTGGATCAATACATTTGCCTATTATCAACTGGCAGGTGTTGTGGTTGGTCTGAAGGTTGTGCTTGCCCAGAACAAAGGTATAGGTGCTGGGTCCAAATCCAGCATCAGCACCTTGCTACCCTGTGCACCTACCTCTGCCTGCAGTGGTGCAGCTGACTCGGGGCAGGGAGAGGGCAGGCACCAAAATACAGGTTCATCCATGGCTCCGTTTTCCCTAAGGCTGGCTCTGCCAACAAGTATGGTGAAGATATAAAAAGCCAGAGGCCCAAACTATTCTGTCTGCCTTGTGGTCCAGAACAAAGCTGGGAAAGTGCCTAAATTCCTTCTAAGTTCCTAGAGTAGTCAAAGGTGATGGAAAGCCAGGGATAATGGAGCTTAGCCCCCCACAAACTAATTTCACAGCTTCTGGCAACAGCAGCAGCACCATGGCACTGCCATCCCACAGCACTGGGCACCACTTGGCACCACTGCCATGCCACGCCCCACCGCCGCAGCACTGTGCCCAACACCTCTGCCAGACACTCCTCCATTGCCAGTGGGCACCAGCCCTGCAACAGCCCTAAGCCCCCATAAATAATATTTTCTCTCACCACTACTAGTAGTGGCCCAATTTATCAGGTACCAGCAAAGCCCACCTAAGGCACTGACAGTATTTTTTTCCATCCATGTTACTCAAAATCCACTTCTGCTACCAGTAGTACCACCTACCTTTTGAATAATAGCTAGGAAGTTGGAAACTGGGGTTCTAGAAACCCAGCAGCCTAAGGGGATTCAAAGCTACATTAACTACTTCTCAGGAAAGTACTCTAACCATAAGGTTAGAGAAGAGTCTGGGAGGAGAAGTCTTCACCTTTCCTGTTGAAGCAGATGCTGTGCAGCAAGGAATGCAAGAGTCATAGGACCTGAAAAGAAACAAGCAAGAGACAGCTTACTGTTGTGTCACAATTGTGATGATAATACCCTCAGAAGGGAGAAGCCTGGGTTCTAGTCACGACTGCCAAGCTGTGGTGGGGTTGGGGTGATGATATAGACGTGATGGTCCAGGAAAAATGCAAGAGGCAAGGTTTTTTGTGAGTGATATCCCTCCCAACCATATCACTTGTCCAATAAAAGATAATCACCTATGAAAATCCATGACTGCCAAGGTTAGTTATATTTTTTAATTATTAATATAACAGTCCTGGGAGCTGAAATCCATGAACAGTCCTGGGATAACCCCATGAAAGTGTCCTTAACAGACACTTAGACTTCCTAATGCTTGCTTACTTGCTGGCCCCATGATGCTTGTATTCTTTTCTGTTCAATGACCCAGGTGTAACAAGAGAGGGTATCCCAAGAAACGATTTTCTTCAGCTTTTTGGTTAGGACATTTTCTTGGGAGGTGGATTTGAAACTCTCAGTCTAAAGAGGGTCAATTACGCAGGTTTCTCAGTTCCCAAGTAAGTGCTATAATCAGGAGGCTATTGTGCACAAGAACAGTGGTGGCATCAATTGTGCTTTCAAATGAATGACCTTGTGTGCTGCACTTTATACTGAACTCAGTGTGATACCACTGTGTGTGTCCTTACCACTTAAGTAGCTACCTCTGGGTGCTCTGAGTATCAAGTCGATAGAAGTAATGACAACATTCCAAGAGGGACAGAAATAAAGAAATGCTCCTGTGCCTGGCTTTCATACTGGTTATTTTAAGGCATGCACCTGTTCAGGATCTACATGCTTGGATCACCATTTGGCAACACTAATTTTTCTATTGGTTATAGAGAGGTCCTGGCACCTAATTTTGTCTATTTAAATCAAGATGCTAGGGAAAGGTGTCCCGAAACCTAAATTGAATACCCACGCAAACAATCATGATCTTGCCCAAAATCATAGATAGCACGCATATTCCACTAGTTATGTTATTCTGCACATGCTGTCGCTGTTTAACATAGCAGTGCCAATGCTTCACCAGAATTCCTCAGAGGCACTGAGTCAGACTACAATCTGATTGGACATGCACAACTAGGATTGAATGTACAAGTGATATGCACTGAATTTAAACTCTGCACACAGGCAATAAATCTTGCACTGGTTTAATTTTCATAGCAATAATTCCTCAGATAGTACCTGACTGAGCCAGCAAGGCAAACAGTTCTAAAATTCCCTAATACTGATTCACAGATACCTCTCTGCAAGCTGCTACTTCTCCCCAAGAGATTCAGTGCTCCATTACTTTCATCAAACCCACCCCCTGCCAGCAAGAGTTATTCTCATCCAGTCATAATGGGATGGAGAAATCTGTCACCGTGTAAGATTAACCTGGCAGGTTAACCCAGAAGAATATACTAGGTATTAGATTCCCCTGAAGCCATAATGAAGTCCCAAATAAGAATTAGAGAAGAAATGACAGTTGGAGGGTACACACTATAGAACTGGTTGCTTCTATTTTGCTTCCCTGAAGTTATTGTTTAAGGGGACTTGAGTCGAGATTCAAAAAAAGAGATGAACTAAGTCCAGTTTTAGATGTCTAAGAGTGTAGTACTTTAAAACATCCTTCCCAGCTAAAATAAGTACCTACATTTTCACTAGTAAAGGTCCCTTGCTACATCAAGTTCTTCTGGACATGGCCAAAACTACATCAGTCTTGTCACTGAAAACCAGGCATTCCCATTCCTATTTGCCCTGAAGGTCTTGCAGATCAATACGTATCTACCAGATCAGGCTCCATTCAAGCATAGCAGCCTCAACCATTGAGTTCATTTATAAACAAGGTTGGAAAATATGACTGCGACGGTTATATTGGTACATCTCTTTCAGCTTTGGACTCCCAGAATTATGGTAATTAACACTCACACCACTTTTCTGCCACCTTATTTCCAGGCCTGTAGAAAACTTTGTGAGATATGTGAATGTGCTGAATCTGCACAGGTAAATCTAAAGTTATTTTGTTGAAACTGCTAATGGCAATGAATGCAGAGTTTTTCTTTATGTTTACAATATATTCTGTGCTCACCAGTCCGGTAGCACTCTTTCTCCCACTGAAATAAATTATTAGAGTAATTTATTTAGAAGTGCCCTGGAGAAACATAACAAATGGTAACAAGGATGGAATCCTATGAGTTGGACATGTATTAAATCAAGCTGAAAAAGATGATTTAAGTATGAGTACTTAAAATCTGTTGGAACTCAAAATGGCTACTTATAATGAAACAATCAGAGCTTATGATGACACCCTGGAAGGATAACCTATATATAGAAAAGCCAAAACAGGTTGGGTTTTTTAAGTAAATGAGATTTTACCATAAAAAACTATATAGCTACATTAGTTAGCTTAATGGGAAGCAAAACATATAGTTTAGTATATAGCCTGCTCACCCCAGAAAAGCCAGCAAGCAAAGCCTTTAAAAAGTGACCCTTTAAAATGAAAATTTTCTGGGAGCATCTGGCACCTAAGCCATTGTGTAGTGCAGAGAAATTTCATAGATTTCATAGACATTAGGGCTGGAAAGGACCTCAGGAGATCATCGAGTCCAGCCCCCTGCCCAAAGGGCAGGAAGTCAGCTGGGGTTATAGGATCCCAGCAAGATAAGCATCCAATTTACTCTTGAAGGTGTTCAATGTAGGTGCTTGAACCACCTCCGCTGGCAGACTGTTCCAGACCTTGGGGGCTCGGACAGTAAAGAAATTCTTCCTTATGTCCAGCCTGAAACGGTCTCGCAGGAGTTTGTGACCGTTCGACCTTATTATCCCTTGGGGCGCTCTGGTGAACAGACGTTCCCCGAGATCCTGGTGGTCACCCCTGATAAACTTCTAGGTGGCCATCAGATCACCCCTGAGCCTGCGCTTTTCCAGGCTAAAGAGTCCCATGGCTCTCAGCCTGTCATCATAAGATCTGTTTTCCTGACCTCTGATCATGCACGTGGCTCTCCTCTGGACTCTCTCAAGCTTCTCCACATCCTTTTTGAATTGTGGAGCCCAAAACTGGATGCAGTACTCCAGCTGCGGCCTCACCAAGGCTGAGTACAAGGGGAGAATGATGTCCTGGGATTTGCTCGAGAAGCATCTATGGATGCACGCCAGCATTTTGGTCGCTTTACTAGCCGCAGCATCGCATTGGAGGCTCATGTTCATCTTGTGGTCACTGATGACCCCCAAGTCTTTTTCTTCTGTAGTGCCAACCAACATAGCACTGCCGAGCCTATAAGGGTGCTGCAGCTTTTTCCTCCCAAGGTGGAGAACCTTGCATTTTTCAGTGTTAAACACCATCAGGTTCTCATCTGCCCATTTGCTGAGCTTGTCCAGGTCAGCCTGGATCACCCACCTATCTTCTGGCGTGGATGCTTTGCCCCAAAGTTTGGTGTCATCGGCGAACTTGGCCAGTCCACTCCTGACTCCAGTGTCCACATTGTTAATGAAGATGTTGAACAGTATGGGTTCCAGGACAGAGCCTTGAGGGACCCCACTGGTCACAGGGCACCATGATGAGTGATTGCCATCAATCACAACCCTCTGGATCCGACCACGAAGCCAATTTCCCAGCCAGTGGATCGTGGTGGAGCCAAGGCCACAACTGGCCAGTTTGGCCAAGAGGTGATCATGGGATACCAGATCAAAAGCTTTTTTGAAGTCAATATATATGACATCAATCTCTTCTCCCTTGTCCAGGTGATAGGTCACCTGGTCATAGAAGGAAATGAGATTGGTCAAACAAGACCTACCCGCAACAAACCCGTGCTGGCTGTCCCTTAGAATGTTAGCCTGGGCCAGTCCCTCAAGGATGGCCTCCTTAATAAACTTTTCTAAGATCTTCCCCAGGATAGAAGTCAGGCTAATGGGCCTGTAGTTAGCCGGATCCACTCTCCTCCCTTTCTTGAAGATCGGCACCACATTGGCCTTCTTCCAGTCTTCGGGCACTACACCAGAGCGCCAGGAGTTTTCAAAGATCCGTGCCAGGGGTTGGGCTATGACGCTCTCCAGCTCCTTGAGTACCCTGGGGTGCAGGTTGTCAGGGCCAGCTGACTTGAAGGTATCCAGGTTCTCAAGGTGTTCCTTCATGAGGTCAGCATTGATGGAGGGTAGGGGATCCCCCTCACCCAGATTTCCCTGTCCCATAGCAGGCATGGGCATCCCGTGTGACTGATGAAAGACTGACGCAAAGTACCTATTTAATAGGTTGGCTTTTTCCTGGGCGTCAGTTGTCAGTTGCCCCATCTGGTTTAGCAGGGGTCCAACATTGCCCTTGCTTTTCCTCCGGGTCCCCACATATCTGAAAAGGGACTTTTTGTTGTCCTTGATGCCTGAAGCTAGTTGGAGTTCAGTTGCAGCCTTGGCTTTCCTGGTTTGCTCCCTGCAGGACCGGACCAGCACGGAGTAATCCTCCTTGGAGGTGAATTCCGTCCTCCCTCCTTTGTAGGCTTTCCTTTTTAGCCACAGTAGGTCTGCTAGGTCTCTGGAGATCCAGGGGGGCTGCTGTGCCTTCTTGCTGCCTTTCTTCCGTGTTGGGATAGATTTAGCTTGTGCACTGAGGATCGCTTCCTTGAGAAGCAACCACTCTTCTTGAACTCCCAACTCCCTGGGGTCATGGTCCCTGAGGGCCTGACTGACTAGCCTCTTGAGCTTGTCAAAGTCGGCTTTTCTGAAGTCAAGGACTTCTGTGTTGCTGACTGACTTGCCAGCTTTACGGCGGATGGTGAAGGTGATCAGCTCATGGTCGCTGTCACCCAACTTCCCATCAATCACTAGGTCGCCGATTAGGTTGTCCCCCGTAGCCAGTACCAGGTCAAGCAGCGCTTTGCCTCTCATTGGCCCATAGACTTCTTGGGTCAGGTAGAGGTCATCCACGCATGAAAGAAAGCTTTGCGCCCGCTCAGATTTAGCTGAGTGATCTTCCCACGAGATGTCCGGGTAATTGAAGTCACCCATGACAACCAAGGTCCTGGAGCAAGCGGCCTCAGTCAGTTCCTGGGTGAACTCCTGGTCAAGCTCGGGACTTTGAGTGAGAGGTCTGTAGTAGACTCCCACCGTTGTGTCCCCTGTGCCGAATTCCCCACGAATTTTTACCCAGAGGGTCTCTAGCTGTCCATGCCGGTCGCCAACATCAGCTTGCAGGGACATGTAGCTTTCCTTCACATAGAGAGCTACACCCCCGCCCCTTTTGTCAACACAATCCCTCCTGTACAGGGTATGGCCCTCTATACCCGTGGTCCAGTCATGGGTGGAGTCCCACCAGGTCTCTGTTATCCCAATGACGTCATATTTCTTTGCACTGAGCAGGAGGACGAGCTCGTCCTGCTTGTTGCCCAGGCTCCTGGCATTAGTGTACAGGCAGGCAAGTGTGCCCTTTTTCGGCTCTTGCTTTGCCCACAGATTGTGCCAGGGCTGGGGCAGGGGTGGGCTCCCTTAAGTGCCCCCTTAAGTGCCTTGGTCCGCTGGCTTTGCAAGGGCCGTTCAGCGGGCCAGCAGAGGCAGTAGTCCCCCCATCCCCCAGCGGGCTTAGTTTAAAGCCCGATGGAGCAGGTCAGCCAGCCTGGCTGAGAAGAGCCTCCTCCCCAGGGGAGAGAGGTGGAGGCCATCTCTTCCCAGCAGCTCGCTGCCTCTCTCTCCAAAGAGCGGGCTGTGGTCATGGAAGCCAAAGCCTTCCCAATAACACCAGCGCCGCAGTCTTTGGTTCACCACGTGGATCCTCCTCTCCCTCCTCAGCCCATAGCCTGAGACTGGGAGGATCGACGAAAACACCACCTGAGCTCCCAGACCCCTAAGCCCTGCTCCCAACTCCATGTAGTGCCTCATGACCTGGCTCGGGGTGCTCCGAGCCGTGTCATTGGTGCCCACATGAATAAGAAGCATGGGGTAGTGGTCTGTGGGCCGGAGGAGCTGCGGGATCCTCTCTGCAATGTCTCGGATGCGGGCCCCCGGGAAGCAGCAGACTTCCCAGGCTAAGGGGTCGGGGCGGCAGATTGCCCCCTCAGTGCCCCGCAGGATGGAGTCTCCCACAACAAACACCTTACGCTTTGTCTTGGGGAGAGCAGGGCCAGTAGCTGCGGTCGAGCCTGGGTTGCCTGAGGGAGCTGGCAACTGCGTGGGCTCTCCCGGGGCTGCAAGAGGTGCGAACCTGTTGCTAAGCTCCGGCAGGGCAGGGGCCTTGGTGCGGTGGGCCTTGGGGCCCTTGACCACCTTGGTCCATGCCCCTGACTGGGCAGAGCGAGAGGTCCCAGAGTCCTCCTTAGTTGCGGAGGGAGACGGAGCTCTCCCCTGTGGCTCCCAGGGGAGAAGGGCCTGGCAGTAGGAGTCTATCTCCTGCTCACAGTCCCTGATGGCATGCAGTCTCTGGACTGTGGCCTGGAGCTCCTGCAGCTGGCGCGCCAGAGACCCCAGTAGGGAGCAGACCCCGCAAGGGGAGGTGGCCATGCTCCCGGGCCCCAGAGCCTGAAAAAGGGACAGGTAGCCCCCGCAGCCAAGAGCCAGGGGCTCCGTCTGTGTGGAGCCCAGAACCATGGGCTCCGTCTGGGTGGCCGTCTCTGAGGTGCCCAGTGGAGGGGCCGTAGAGCCCAAGGGGACCCTTGGGGTGCGGCGCGTGCCCATCCGTGTCATGCCTCTGGTAGGCTGGCTACGGCTGGGGCTGGCTATGGCTGAGGGGGCCGCAGGCAGGGTCTCATGCCCTCCCACGCCCTCCCCCGTGCGAACTCCGCGCTAACTCAAGCGCCTGTTTACGCAGCCTGTTCGCGTGGCTCCCTGGGGGGCTGGGCCAAGTAGGGGCCTGGGCGGGGGCTTGACCCAGCCCAGCACCAGGCAGCGGCCTCCTCCCAGCAAGCGAGGAGTTAACCCCTTCCCACCACGAGCCCGCTTACCTCCGGCTGTGCTGGGGGTTGGCAGGGGGCTCAGCGGCTGCTGACGGGGTGTCTGGGGAGCTTCGGGGGAGTGGGGGCACAGCGGGCTTCACCCGCGCGTCTCTCACAGCTCCAGAGCCTACCTGAGTGTGGTTTTGTTTTGTTTTTCCCCCGTTTGGCAGGCTCTTTTAAACTACGCACATGCGCAGTGGCCCTGCCGTCAGGGAACGCTGGCTTCTCAGGCCAGGGGGGCCCTGCCTGGGATTTGGGGGGCCCTGCCCTACAGGAGGGGGACTGTTGAGTACTCCCTCCTTCACTCCTCTCTCCCTGGGGGGCTGGGCAAAGAAATTCATATTTCGTAACAGAAATCAACTTGAAGGTGAATCTATTACTTTTTTATGAGACAGTTGCAGAAATTGTTAAACACTGGAGTCTTAAGGATGGACTTAATGAGGGTCTGGCAGACATTTGTGTATGAGCTACTTCATGAGGCCATACAAAGGAAGGTCTTAACAGAGGAAAACCTTATCTTTAAACATGCTGTTGAGATTGGATTGAAATTGAGCTATGGGAGAATGCAGAAAACCATGAGGCTCTATGGAAAATCTTATTGAAGCTTGGCTGCCCAGAGAATTTTATTACCATCCTAAGACCCCCTTCATGACCAGATAACTGCCTCCCTCCTATGCAGTGGCTCCACTACAGAGCCCTTTGCCATTAAAACTGGCATCAGGCAAGGCTGTATGATTGCACCAATTCTGTTTTCCATCTTTCTTGAGGGCATCAAGATGCTCATCCATGACCATCTGCCACATGGCATAGGCATCAAGTACAGGATGGATGGGAACCTTTGCCATCTTTCCTGCCTCTATGCAAAAACTAAAGTTATATTGGCCTCAGTTGTGGAACTTCATTATGCCAATGATTGTGCTGTCATAGTACATACTAAGAAGGACCTAAAAGTGGCCCTTAACTGCTTCTCTCAAGCATACCTGTGCCTGGGACTGACCCTTAGCATTGGAAAAACAAAGGTGCTTCATCAGCCTGCTCTAGGAAAGATCCTCATTGATGGACAGAAGCTGGAGAATATTGAATACTTTGCATACCTCAGCAGCCATCTCTCAAAGAAAGCCAGCATCAATGGGAAGATCCAGTATAGTATCCAATGTGCCAGCTCTGCCTTTGGAAGACTGTATTGTTGTCTGTTCAACAGTTACAACATCAGGACTCAAACCAAATTCCTATATAGTAAGCCCAACTCTTCTCTACAGCTGTGAAGCTTGAATGACCTACAAGGACCACCTGAAAAGCTTGAAATGCCTTCAGCAGCTCTACCTCCAGAAGATGCTTGGCATAAAGGGAGAGGATCATTGCACAAATGCCACTCTCCTCATACAATCTTGTTGGAATAATGGATACCTGGTGGTATTTGAAGACTTGTGGTGCTTGGGAGAGGTCCTGGAAGACTGGAAAAGGGTCAATGCGGTGCCAATCTTTAAGAAGGGGAGGAGGGAGGATACAGGAGACTATAGGCCGGTCAGTTTGACCTCAATACTGGGTTAAATTTTGGAAAAATTATCAAGAAATCCATTCATGACAGACTGGCAGAACACATGATGCTGAAGGATAGCCCACATGGTTTCATTGCATCCAGGTCATGTCTGACCAACCTCATCTCCTTTTACAATAAAGTCATGAACCGTTTAGATGTGGGAGACACAAATGATGTCACATGCTTGGATTTTAAAGAGGCTTTCGATATGGTCTCCCATGACACTCAGAAAAAAACTGGGGGATTGTGGCCTGACAGAGTCCATGGTCAGGTGGGTTGGGACCTGGCTAAAGGGTTGAACCCAGAGAGTGTTAGTGGATGTGGTGGGAGGTGGCCAGTGGTGTCTTGCAGGGTTCAGTTCTTGGCCCTGTGCTGTTCAACATCTTTATCAACAATTTAGATGAGGATGTGAAAAGCATGCTGACCACGTTTATGGATGATACTAAGTTATGGAGAAAAGTGGTCATGCAAGTGGATAGGATGCAAATTCAAGCAGACCTGGACAAGTTGGAAAGATGGGCAGAGCAGAACTGGATATAGTTCAATAAGGATAAATGCAGAGTGCTTCATCTGGGGAAAAGTAACCATCAACATGAATATAGGTTAGGAGGAGATATCCTGGACATCATGATGGCTGAAAGGGACCTCAGGGTGATGGTTGATCACAGAATGAACATGAACCACCAGTGTGATGCTGTACTCAACAGAACTAATAGTATACTTGGATACATTAGCCAATGCATCCTGAGCAGGGCAAAGGAAGTGATACTTCCTCTCTACTTGGCACTGGTGAGACCCCAGCTGAAATACTGTGTCCAGTTCTGGGTATTGCACTTCAAAAAAAGATGTGGAGAATCTTGAAAGGGTCCAATGAAGGTCCACAAGAATGGTTAGGGGCCTGGAGGACAAACCTTATGAATAAAGCCTAAGGGATCTGGGACTGTTCAGCCTGGAAGAGAAGACTGAGGGGGCACTTGGTGGCCATCTATAAGTATGTAAGTACCTATGGAAATAAGAATGAATTAATTATTAAATATGCAATGGACAAGCTAGTGAAGGCAGCAGCATGATGTGTGCTATCGGTGTGGAAAAGGGTTTTACACTATCTAATTGCTGATTTAACGAAGTTTTTTTGCCAAAGTTGTTGCCATTAGCAGATTCAACATGAATTAACTTTTATCCACTGTTCTCTATCAGGCATCCTCACATGGCACTGGAGCCGTTATATCACATACCATGGCCAATAGTATAGAAAAGCCAAAGCAAGGCCACAATTTTTGTAGCTATTAACCATCCTCTCAGTACTCATATCGTCTTCCTTGATTGATTATTGCTTTCAGAATTCCCTGTTCACAGTAAACCTCAACTTCTTCCCCCCCTCCACCCCAGCCACTCTCCCTGTGAAATGCACTTTAATTTTAATAAAATTACTTTTAGGATAATTACTTCCTTGTACAGCAGAGAAAATAGTCTTTTTCTAAGGCCAAGCAGAAGGTAGAGCTGAGTGGCACCTTACAAACTAAACTGGCTCAGAAAGACAAGAGATTTCATAGGCAACGACTTACTTTGTCAGATCTTCCTTGCCCTTTTGTGGTCAAGAAATGGTTGAGGGGTGTGAGGGGAAAGGCAGAGAAGAGTAGTAGGGAGAAGGGTCAGAAGCTGAAGCAATGATACTTGCTGCGAGCACATTCTGAAAATAGTAGTCAGTGAAAATGCAGGGTTTGACAGTATGCAAAGACCACAGGGATAGGGAAAGAACTTAAGTATTTAAGTGCTGTAACAATTCAAAGATGCCCTGCTAACTATAACTGAGCTTATAGCTGGATATCACATTTAGCCTATATTATCTTGTACACTGGAGGCAACCACAAGATACTTTTGTATCAGTATGATTTCCCAGGGGGGTATTATCCAAAATGGCAGCACAAAATCACTGTTCCCCTTATTTTCATTAGGGTGAGCACAAGAAATTATGCAGTAAAACCTGCAATAGAAACTGGGAAGTAAACTATTAAAGCAATGGTAAGAGATAAAGAAGGATGGTATGAAGTGAAAGCAGGGCAGTTTTTTCTTAATTGAACTATGAACTTTCTTGCACAGCCACCCAATGTAAACCAAATAGCATGTGCCACCAACATAGATGCATGGCACCTAAGCTTGTTTCATTTTGTATTTGCCAACTACCCAGTAAGCATAGTTCAGTGCCGGTAAAGGGGAGGAAGAAGCAGGAAGTGGAGGGTAGTGTATCCATCCACTAATTCTTTATCACAAGCTTGAAGCTTGGTTCATCATCCCACGTCTACCCTGAATCATATTCTTTATAGAAACCTACCATGCTTATCAAGGTTGTATCTTCCATCATCTTCTAAAAGTAATAGCTATCAAGTTATTTTATCTTCTCAGCAAAGGAAGCAGTAAGTTCTGTAGAGGTTCTTGTTCTCTTAAGAAAACAAGTTTTCTTCTCTTTGTTTTGGGGGAGTAATTTGTTTGCTGAACTTTTGGGGTTGAGAAAAGTTGTTTTGGCTGCTATATACATGCTAAAAATACGATAATGCGTGTATTTTGCTTGTTGTAGTCCCCTCCACAAAATGAAAGAGTTAAACACACAAATGAATAAAAATTCAGATACAGAACTATGTATTCAGATTTAAAAAGGCAAAAGGTCCAAGAAACATGTCTTGCATGTGAAATGGAAGGTGGTGACATTTGTGCTACTGCAGAGGAGCAAAGTTATCAACCCTGGTCTTCACTCCAGAGTTTCAGGACATCTTGTCTTTATCTTGGGCCTGGGGTATGGAGCATCTCAAAAAAGGACCAGGCCTTGAAACTGGTTTAAAAATGTAGGAACTGAAGGCAGTTTTGATATCCTCATCTGTACGTAGAGAAAATGCTGCACTATTCTGTACTAATACCTATCAGTTTAGCATACTACCTTGGACCCTTGCTACCTCTCTAATGTGGAACAGCAGCATTTCATAGAGTATTTGCCAGGAGGATAAAAATGGATTTCTGTTAATGACCCACTCTTATACTCAGGGTAAGAGTACTACTGCAATAGGATGACATGTTCTCAGATGTCTGTGGGTCTAGTCGCCATCTTATTCTTGATCCCCATCAGCCCATCCCATACAGTGTTCAGCTTTTTCAGAGATGTTCAAAGAAACCAAAGCAGTCTGGTCAACATCACTGATCCTTGAACCAGTGGCTATGAGTCCAGATTTCTCTCTTCCTTGACTGTAAGCCTTGATAATGTCTACCCTATACCCACTGAGAAGAAGAGTCAGTGCCACTAAAGTAATCTCTGTTCTGTCTTGGCCTTAACCCTTATTGCACTAAATTGAGGGTAATTGCTTCAATTAAATGATCTTATAAGTATACTTTGCATAACTTCCCTATGCCATTGCTCAAGAATGGGAGGTCTGACACTGGACAGTAGCCTGGCTATTTGGGTTACAATTAGTATCAACTGTTTATGTCTCTCTTTCACAATCCAGGAAGCAAATGGATCAGATTCATGGTTTGGGGGTTGCAAATCCATTAGGGTGTCCACCACTTCCTGACATACAAAAATGAAGGGTGGTGTAGTAGGTTGCCCTCCCCAGCGCCATCTTCCCTGTTGATCTGTGCCTGACGTGGGGCGCCCTCGCAGTCCTCTTTAAAGTTCTTATGTCCCGCTCTCTACTCTCCTGCCACGCCTTCATGGAAATGATTATGCTGATGTTCTTGTGAGCAGGAGACTGCCTATTGTATTTTGTATGTTAGGTCCTTTCACCTCCACAGGCCTTGACCCCGGTCTTTCTCTTGCTAGGCCTCCCCATCTAAACCCACCACACAGGGTTTGACTCTGAGGCTCTAGCCTTTTTTGGTGTCTTGAGGGTCATCACCCTCTTTTCTGCTTCAATCTGGAGCCTGGCCTCCCTGGGCCAGAGGCCTGGCCACTATCTCACAGTCAGAAAGCAGCAAGTTCAAATCTAGGGAATGGCCTTGAACCCATGCCACCCCAGTCCATAAAAGCAAAAAAAAGTAAAATTGCACCCCAGGTGCACCAGACCACCCCAGACTTTTAAGATCATGCCTTCTGGTATTAGGGTCAGTGCACCCCAAAATCCTGTGCCCCCACTGGTGCTGGGGCCTATGTACCCCTAAAAGTCACACACTCGCTGGTGCCAGGGTCCCCACTCTGTAGTGGGCCCCCAAATGAGGTCTCCTCCTTCCCCTAATAGCCTTGCCCAAACCACCGGTCTTATTCAATAACCAAAAGACAAATAAACAGTCCCATCCATGGGCAATAACTGCCACCAAAAAAATATGATTAAGGAAAGCAGCATGCCAGCTTACATTTATGCAGGGTTTGTGCTTCTGCTCCCCACCATCAGCTACAGTCCTTATTCTGGGTGGCTGTCGTGTCTCCAGGGGCTTCTGTAGTTCCCCTTCTCCAGCCTTTGGACCACTCACCAAGCCTCTCCATGGAGTTCTGGGATGCACTTCTTTCCCTTTGGCTGCTGACCCTTACTGCCGCTCTGCCCAAAGTCTTTACAGTCCCAGCCTGCCCCTTCCAGTCAGCTGACTAGTTGTCGAGGCTCAGCATTTAAACCCCTCCTTACCAGCACTCTGTGCCCAGAAAGTTCTGGCCTTAAAAGGGCGGACCTGTCTTTTGGTGACAGGGCTAGGGTTCCCTGTTACAGATGGGTTGACCAGTTCATTACTCAGAGACCTCATTGAGAAGGCTTCTTAAATGTATACTGCAAGCAAAGTAGGATACAGAAATCGGTGTTCAGTTCTGTTGTAAGTTGAAGTTAATAGGAAGGTTCTTTTTGTTGGTAATACAGGCTTGGAGGCAATTTTCCTGGGTTTGACAATGGATGAGATGAGTGCTGATTTTACACCATGCCTTGCAAGTATATAAGAGAGTGAATTTGTTGAAGTAAGATGAATACTTTCCATTGAGCTCCTCAAAATGTAACCTTCTACATTATATTTAGGTCTTTCTCATTATGTCTACATTATATTTAGGTCTTTCTCATTACGTACTTATTTATCAGATGAGGGGAAAGATTGAGTTTTTGGGGAAAAGCTGAAATCTTCCATGTGAAGTGTTTATACAAACACACACACATATCTATCGATCGATATAATTTTAGCAAAAAGGTTTCAGCCATTCACCCAGAACAAGAGTAGTAGAAAATGTTTTCTTGCCCAAATTGAAATAATATTATGACTTAGCATTCTCAGCACTGAATGAAGCAAGGCTGTTGTGAAAAAATTAGTATATCATCAGATGTAATCACAATGTATGCATGTAATCATCTTTGTAGGCATAGATAACCTTAAATTCTGGTGTTTCCTTTTGAGTGCTTGACATTTGAATCATGTGTGTATGGCAGTATGTGTGTATTCATACACATACACACATACTGCCACATTTACTCAAATATAAGATGAACCTGAATTTAAGATAACCCTCCAATACTTAGATTCCCTATAAGGAAAAATTGTAATTTGGCATTATTTTTGTAAACAGACTTACTGAAAAAACTTTAAGTCAGTCATAAATTCAACATTGGTTTCAATTCAATTCAAACATTAACTTAACTTACTCTATATTAGGTTCTATCCAGAATCTGATGAGTGTTACTCCTTTCTTGGATCCTACAATTTAGGACTGGTGACTTTCATATGCATCCTCACTCTCACTCTCTTCACTGTTCTCATATTTTCCCTCACTTTCCCACAAACATCATCTTCAGTTCGAATCATGACATTGGATCTATAATATTTTTTGAAGCCTTTAATTCTAAAGATATCCTTCCCCAAAAAGTCAGAATCCACTGGCAAAGTAGTGCTATGTTTGGCTTAATCTTCTTACCACATGTAAGTGCATGGGTCCTGCCAAGAGCCAGTCTGAGTATTGACACTGTAAATGGTCCTTAAAGGGCTTATTTATTATGACATCCAGTACTTGGAATCAAGATATCATACTCGCAGGTATGACTACAAGATCACAATTAATTGACTGAATTTTTGCTTTCACATGTGGTGTTAAATGCTCTCTGAATATATGTAACACTAAGGGCACTTTTACATGTGCTCTAGGAGTAGGTGCTTTAATTAGAGCAACTCCGAAACCCACTCTAATGCACTATGTTGCATCATTCAGATACATCACCCACTACTTGCTTTGAATTTTTGAAGGGCAATGTTCAATTCCTTTGCTTTTTCTAATGCCTTGCGTTGTAGCACTTCACAGGTGATTGTCATTCCCTCCTTTCTCTTCATAATTGAGAACTAAAGTGACCTTGTTTTGGACCACCAAATGTTTTCTCTGTGTGGATTTAGCATTCTTGAGTTTTCCTTGTGTCTCCACTGATACACATTTGCTTCAGTAACATTATACTTCCTTCCTGCTTTACAATTATTTGGTTTTTTTCAGCATAATTTATAACCTTTATTTTAAAGTTTATATCATAGCTGCACCTCATTCCTTTTGGTATCTTTACATTTGTACCCTGATTTCCTCTTTTAGCTGTGAGGTCTGTCATGGGGGTTTCCCATGGCGATGCTCATCCCACAGAATTTACCATGGGTTTCTATGGTTTTAAATTTTAGCCAGTCAGTCATGATCAGGTAATCTGTTGCTTTCCCTGCTACTCTACCAGGTGCTCCCTTGCCACCTGCCCCTCCACTGGGTTTCCTGCTGCCACTTGCCTCACTGCTATCAAGTGCCTCTTCATATGTGGAATCCCTCACTGCCACTGACTGGAGCCTCACTGTGTGCTAGATCTCTTACTGGCATGTTCATGCTGGGTCCCTCATCGCAGCTTCTAATTCCTATAGGAAAAAAATCAGTGCAAATTACTCAGCAAAACCAAACCCACATACTGAATCCCACATCAGCATGCACGTTCTGGGTCCTTTGATACTACTGCCAGGTCCCCCACCACTGCAGGGTGCCTTGCCTCATGCTGGATCCCTTGCTGCCACTGCTGAGAGACTTACCACATCCTGGATCCCATGCTGCTGCTGCTGCTGCTGCTGCTGCTGCTGCTAGGAGTTCCACTGCATGTTGAATCCCTCCCTAGTGCTGCCTGGAGCCTTGCCATTCACTGTGTCACTCACCGCATCCTGGGTCCCTTGCAAAGTGCTGTGTCCTTTGTCACTTCAGTCAGGTCTCTCCTTGCAACATGCAGGAGACCTGAATGGTCCCTGGGGGTCCCTCCTCCCTGTGTGCTGGCTGGCCCCTGTGGGGCCCCTCCCTACTGCATTCCTAGCCAGCCTTCCCCCACAGCATGCTGGGTTCTTGGCAGGCAGGTAATCATGTTGCTCCCAGCTTCTACCTGGCTGGTGGGTGCTGAGACAACTCAGTATATGCTGGCTAAACTCATTACAGCTTGAGATGATCCATTAGGCACTGACCAGGAACTGCCCCCACAGTATGTAGAGTTTCTGACCAACAGATGCATCTTGAGCAGGTCCAAAGAGGTGATCCTCCCCCTTTATGCGGCACTGGTCAGGCCGCAGCTGGAGTACTGCATCCAGTTCTGGGCGCCGCACTTCAAGAGGGATGTGGACAGCATGGAGAGGGTCCAGAGGAGGGCCATTCGCATGATCGGGGGCAGCAGGGCAGGCCTTATGAGGAGAGGCTACGGGACCTGAACCTGTTCAGCCTCCAAAAGAGAAGGCTGAGGGGGGATCTCATGGCCTGTTATAAACTAGTCATGGGGGATCAGCAGGCATTGGGGGAGTCACTATTCCCCTGAGCACTGCCAGGAGTGACCAGGAATAATGGTCACAAGCTGGCAGAGGGCAGGTTTAGGCTAGATATCAGGAAGCGCTACTTCATGGTCAGGGCAGCTAGGATCTGGAACCAGCTTCCAAGAGAAGTGGTGCTAGCTCCTACCCTGGGGGTGTTTAAGAGAAGGTTGGATGAACATCTTGCTGGGGTCATTTGACCCCAGTATTATTTCCTGGACTAGATGATCTACTCAGGTCCCTTCCAACCTTAGAAACTATGAAACTATGAAACATGTGCTGAGTTGCTGTGATCTGCTGCCCCAGTGGCAGGTGCTGGAGCAACCTGGCACACACCAAGGGACCCGGCCAGGCTTCTAGCATGTTATGAGTTGCTTCAGCACCCACCACTGCGGCAGCAGCTCAGAGAGACTCAGCACATGCTGGCCAGAAGCCACCTGCCCTGTGGAGACGATGCCTGGCCTGCACCTGCAGGGTCATTTTGAGCCAGAGGGTGCCAAAACAACTCTGCACACACTGGTAGGCCACAGCCTGGAGTGACCCTGCACCGGCTGGCCAGGGACTCCACACATTGAGGAAAGCTCAAGCAAACTCTGCTGGCTGGTCACGTGCATTTTCTGGTTTCAGGTAAAGGAGTCATACGCAATTATAAGATGAAGCTTGATTTTCCCCATGTTGACTGAAAGGAAAAAAACCCTCATCTTACAATCAAATAAACATGGTATATATTATGTAATTATATAATATATAATTACATAAAAAGTAAGTTGCCTTAAATGCCAGTATGTGCCTTTTTAGATCTATGAAGTATGTTACATATGAATTTGGTTTTTTGTTAACGTACTTATAAAGCTAAAATTGCAGATATCAGCATTTAGGCCTACACAGTCCACAGACTGATTCACAGATCTTCTAGTCCACATATGGTTTATTTAATGCATGTTGTGACTTTTTCAATTTACTCATTTAATATTGTGGGTGTTAATTTGTCAGCTGCTCAGGTAGAGACAAGTTAAGTGCCTAAAATGATGTATTTAAAGAAATAAAAGATGTGTTTTCTGAAGCCAAAGGCTGCTTTAAGATGTTTAGAGACCCTCCCTGGTGGCTGGCTCAGATGAACGACTATAATTAACACAAATCTCCAGTGGCTAGGCAAGAGACAAACAGATGGCTATGTAGTTTATATTAAAAAAAAAAAAAAAAAAAAAAGCAAACACACACAAACATGCTTTAAGTTACTAACGTCCTCTGTTCCATTCAATTTTTCTCCCTGACTCTCCGGTGTTCTAAAAATAACCAAAACACTTGCTGGCAAATCATAACAAGACAGTAAGTCCCATATTTGTCCTGTCACTAAATTCAGTGCCTCTATGAACAGTAAGTCAGCATCAGTTAATCAAATTGAACAGTGGTGCTCAATTTTTTTTCCTGGTAGGCTAGATGGGCAGTGCCTGGTCCAACTGCAGGGTGTAGGGTGGTTCTGATCCAGCACCCAGGGCCAGCATGATGGCCACCATGCGACCACATGGAGAGGGTGGGGGGCAGCCTGACCCCACAGGGAGGTGGGGAGAAGAGACATGACCTGGCTTCATGCGGGGAAAGGGGCCTTAACCCAGCCCTTTGTGGGGAAAGGGGGAGTGGCCTGCCCCAATGGGGGGGAAAAGGGGCATAGCCCAGATCCAACCTGGCCCTCAGGGGCAGAAGGGGTGTGACCCAGCACCAACCCAGCCCCACAGAGGAAAGTGATGAGGCCTGGCTCCTACCAGATGTGCAGGGCTTGTTGTTTGGGAAGTTGGCAGGGAAGAAGTGTGAAGGGAAAAGAGTGGGGCAAGACAAAAGCCCCAAGAGACTCACCCAAGGAACACTGAGAGGCTCAGGTACAGTGAGAGGCTTCACCAGAGTGGGGGACACGCTGCTGTATTTCCGCAGCATGTGCTCCCTGCAGATAGGTGGGCAGAAGACACAGGAGGGTACAAGGGCAGATGGAGGCGATGCCAGGAGTCTCACCTGCTAGTAGTTGCCCATGGTGAGTGCCAGAAGAAGGAGGCAGATCCTCTAACTAGAGTGGTGATGATCACTGATTAATGTCATGACCTGTCGGAATAGGAATACCTTGAAGATGGCCTGTCAAAGCAACAGAGCCCTTTATTTTTTCTCTGTTTCTTTTCCTTTTTTTTTTGGTTTCTTCCCCAGTGTGGGGTAGAGTGAGTGGAGGGAGAACTCTCCTCCTAGAATCATTCTGTGAAGGTCCTCACCCTGAAAAACCAACCCAGGGAGAAGGGGTTTTTTTTTTTGTTTTGTTTGAACAGTGAGTTGTCATTTAAAGGGGCAGACCCAAGTTAATTGATCCAGGAGCCCAGAAAGGGACATTGAACTCATTTGTCCTTTTGTCCACCTAGCTATTGGATTAGGCCCTGTAAAGGAGTGAGCTGGACTGCTTAACCTAGGAATGTGGGTTGCTTTAAGTTCATTTTTCCTTTGCTTCCCACAGGATGGGGTACTTGGGTTCTTAAGGGGCCGACCTAGCCTGATTTACCAGGAATCTAGGAAGAGCTGATTTAAGGCCATTGACCTAGTGGACTTGCGATGGGCTGATCTGATGGATTTGATTGCTGGCAAATACCTGGCCCAAAGGGAAGAGGGGCTTTGAGAGAACTAGTCTTAGGTGGCCCATGTAAAGGGGTTATACACCGGAGCACCCAGTGGGTCCTCCAGTGCTGAACTGTCAGTGACTGTGGGGTGATCCATGATTTGGGCCCCAATGTCAGGAATTCCAGAAGTGTTAAGGGTGGAGTGTAAAGGGAGGTAGGGCTCCATAAAGAAAACCCTCCAAAGGAACCCTCAAGATCTTTACCAACCCAATATCCAGCTCCCAGTATCTAATAGTACATTAAGACATGGCAGGAGAGAAGAGGACGCTAGAAGTTGGCAGTGGCGATACACTCTTGTGTCCCAATGGCTTATTCAAGGAAGATGCCAGGTAGCTGCGGGCCACAGCCATACAGCACCCATCCCTGCAAGAAGGTGGATGTATTAATGGCCACTGTTTCCCTACCACTAAATTTCTAGACTCATGGGGTGCCCCCCGGGGCAGATGCAATGGCTTTGTGGGTGACATTTGAGCTGCAGGCCAGAGGTTGAACACCCTTGAAACAGAAAGTAGAGGATTAATACTAACCAAGTAAATGCAACATGCACATACACAGCTCTAAAATATGTGGTTAAGGGAGAAGAAAGACAACCTTGGGAATCCCAATAATGAAAACAAAATTTTGGATAATACAAAGAAGTAAAGTTATATGTATTGAATGAAGGACTACATTTGTACCATGTACTCATCTAGATAAAAAAGGAAAATCAGAGTAGTTTACATAAATAAAGTTAATGGAAGGAATAATATAAATGGAATAAGTGAAAAGGGAAAATATTTTTCCTTAGAGAACTAGCAAAGAAGAAATTAAGCAAAGTTAAGGAGGAACAAACATTTGAATAATTGTTCAAGAAAGAGAAAATGAATCACATGTCAGACATCAGTCATGTCACTTAAATCCAGTGATGAGGGCAGTACAAGAACCTACTAGAGAACAGAAAATTATGAATAAAAAGCTAATAAACTAAACCCAATATGGGTGACAGAAGTACCATCTCTCTGGGTATTCAAGAACAGATTGGTGATAATATTTTACTACCAAATGCTAAGGATTACATTTGATGGTTCAAACTGCCCCTTCCAGCCCCATTCCCTTCAATACTGGTCATTTTTATCCATGACCTGTACATGTAGCAGAGAGAGAGAAATAATTCTTACATATACATTATTATTCAAGCATGTCTGTTTCTCCATATAAAGGCAACATAGTCTTCTGTGATTTAGTGTGTTTTTCTTGATTTGTAAACAAAATTATATTTTGTTATATAGGCAATTATTATGAGACAATATATAAAAAGAAAATGTATTCAAATGTGATATTCTATACATTATCATAGGCAGCTTCCTGCTCGATACCACTCCTCCTGCAAAAGTGAATGTTTCAAAAGAACAATCTACCAAAAAACAAACATTTAGCAAAGTAAAGGAAGTGTCAGGGCTCTGAATTCCTAACCTGCACAGGAAGGAGTGGAAGAATGCCACCGTTTATAGAGGTTCCATGGAGGCATTACGGAGTAATTAAGGACAGATAGCTGTCTAACTTTCACAGTGTTCAGTAGGAATTAAGCTCCCTAAGTTCCTTTGAAGATGTAGGAGCTATAAATTCAATGGATTTAAATACTTTGGGGCCTAGAAGGGATCTTTGACAATCAGTGTAAAAATCTGCACAACACCAAAGGCTTATTTCTGTTTAATAAATAGCTAATGTAAAATGCATAAACAGACCAGGGGGCAGGGGCCCCTTAGAAAAATAGCTACTCTTTGGATCCTGGTTGGGCTAAACTGCTCAGCCCTCACAAGATGGGGTCAGTTCTGGACATGTGCAGCATTGCAATTCCAGAAGCCTGGAAAAGTTAGGGAAAAATAAGTCATTTATGGAGTCTGGTCACCTCCAGGACTAAACAGCAGCCAAACATTTATTTTTCAGGATCACAATTAATAGATTTATTATTTATTAATAGATGTATTAATTCCATTTCAATTCCACTTCAAGCCCCTACATACTTTATTAGATCTGCCTCTTCAAATACAACAAAGAGAACAGCATGGTTCTGTGAGTAATGATGCCTTACTCCTACATAAATTGAAACAACCGTACAGACTTGCACAAACACAGTTATTATGTTAGCCTGATGAAAAGCCAGTTCCATCTGGCAAATTAACAATATTATCCCTAATGCCAAATTATCCAGAGACTAACTTGTTTAAAACACTAAAAGACTGATAATCTACAAATGCCAAAACAGTTGGGAGTCAGGAGAAATGGGGAAAATATGTGAAAGGCCTTTCATCGACTCATTTTGTATGACTATGCATCCTCAGTAGAACTGCACCAATGGGATATTTTATCCAATAAACCCTACTGTAGTCATAGCTTCAGGCCTCAAGCTTGCAAAGACTTAACAAGTGATTAATTTAGTACTTACAAGTACTCATATATATAAAGATAAACTTATGCCTGAGACTCTCTAGGTGACCTTTTAGGTATCTTTCTCTTTCCATTTTTTGAACTGAGCCCTAGATTCACCCTTGGATAAGGGAAAATGCTTGCTGGAGAAACCCAGTTCTGAACTTTGATCTCAACACATCTTTTGATTTAATTTATCCAGAGTTTATAATTCTCTTGTGTGCAGCTCAGTTCAAAAGGCATGTATTATCCCCCTATAAAAGTAGACAAATTAGGCTCAAATATCACAATTTATGCTCCTGTAATTTGTATAATCTAATATAACACATACCATGGCTGTTCTTTCACTAAAAAATATTAAAATTACTAAAGGAGATATTATGTTGTAGGTAGTACATTTTTTTTTTAAATTACTAATCCCCTAGTCACATATGCTTCACTTCATATTAAATTTAAATGTAGCATAGTAAAGTGGAAGATTCTAAGACTGTTTATGTATTTGTTGGCTCAAGCAAAGATCCAAACTAATTATAGTAGATGAATTATGACAGCCCCAATAAGCTTCAAAGAGGAAATAAAAAAGGATATTAACTTTACCTTTATGCCCTAATAGAATCCCAAGAAACAACAAGGTTTCAGGATTGAAGTTTAGGGCAAAGTTGCACCATTGTCTTAGAAAAAACAAAGCAGGGGTGGGTAGTGGAAAAAAGAAAACCTTCAAGAGTAATAGGAATTTAGATATGAACTCAAGGTCCAGCTGCAATTTTGAGGAAGTAAGAGAGACTCAGGATATTTATACGGGAAAAAATATATACATATGTTAACACAGTTACATTCTGAGAACATTAAAATGACTCTGACTTCTAACAATAACACAAACATTATATGGGGGGGATTTAAATGCTAAAACCAGATGACCTCATCTGATTTTGAAACTTGTCTTTGTTTGCATATTTGTGAGATCATGGACTTATTTGTATAGTTTAACATTGTTTGTGACCTAAATGTAAGGTTCAAAACCTGAATAAAACAGAAGAAAGAGATACATACAATAGGCTCTCCATGTACGCAAAGAATAAGAAAATGTCTAGATAAACATTTGTTATATTAATTTTACTTGATAATTTATGTCATAATTATTTTCTTTGTTTGACGTCTGCCCTGTTGAGAGGACAATTGAATGTAAAATATAAAAATATTATTAGAATTTAATGTAAATATTTTGCCCAAAAATATTCAACAGAAACAAATGTTAAAAATGAAACAGCTAAGTACTTGATAAAAGAGAGCATTTTATAAAATATCACAACTTAACATTTTTGCATCTTTTTCAAAGGGATGTGGATAAACTTGAGAGAATCTAGAGGAGGGCTACTTGTATGGTTATAGGCCCACAGGTAAGATCTTATGAGGAGAGATTGAGGAATCTAAATCTCTTGAGCCTCCGCAAAAGAAGGCTGATCTTGTAGCCATCTACAAATTCATTGGGGGATGGGCAGCAAGGAATAGGGAATATTCTGTTTACCAGGGTGCCCCTTGGGGTTACTAGGAACAATGACCATAAACTGGCAGAGAACAGATTTAGAGTAGACATTAGGAGAAATGTCTTTACAGTGAGGGTTGCCAAAATCTGGAATGGGCTTCCAAAGGAAATGATGTTCTCCTCTACCTTGGAGGTCTTTAAGAGGAGACAAGCACCTAGGTGGGGTAAGCTGACCCCAGTGCTCTTTCCTGCCCAGGGCAGGTGGGTGGACTCAATGATCTACCGAGGTCACTTCCAACCCTAAAAATCTATGAAATCTCTATGCTCCATAACGGTATATAATTAATGAAAGTTTTGGGCAAGGTAGGTTTTTGATAAAGTTATTAGTGATCAGAAATGAGTTTAAACCTGTAACAGAGCAAATGATCAGTGTACATATACCAGTTTGAGAATATCTGAAACTGTTTTGAGATAAACCTGGTTGAATGTGGTATCAGACTTAACTGATTTGGCTCAATCCAGCTTATGCAATGCCTGTCCCAGACTTCTTGCTGGTTTAAGATAAACCAGACACCCCCAGCATCCCTGCATGCTCTCTGAGCTGGGCATGGCTCTCTGATCCACAGCAGGGCTGGCCCCTTCCCTCTGCTCCCTGGCTGGAGTTCCATTAGAGACTGCCAGCTCCTCACCCCATCCCCCTCACCACTCCCTGCTAAGCAGGAATTCCCCCCTCCCCTCTGTCTTGCTGAGGAGGTGTCTGTGTATTATCTGGCAGACCACATGCTGGCTATGATCCTGCTGAATCAATAAGTAGAATCAACAGTAGCTGGTAATGCTCCCCCTGTTTTTTTCTTAATTGGGTGATAAACACTTTGTTAAAGGGTGATAAACATTGTTATCAACTCTCTGCTGGGCTGATCAAAGCATGCTGCCAACGTTTGGCCACACCCCACCCTGCTCAGCTCAGTGCTGTGCAAGAGATGGGAGGGCTACTCTAGCACCCCCCAGCTGCTGACCTAAGCCACTGCAGGCATGTGCCTGCTTTTCTGGGATGTCTGTCTGGTTACAAAACTGATTTAGTTTAGCCAGGTTAAACTAACCTGCAAAGATTAAATCAGTTCAGGCTCAAGCTTTTTGAATGTCTGTCCCTAGCCTGGGCATTCTTATGTTCCTTTAAAGAATCTGAATGGAATATCCAGCTTCTGAATGACTTGGGGCTGCACACTCCACAGGCCACATGCCATCTGGACTGCATGACACAAGCATCCCACCACTGTAGCTCCACTCTGCCACACTCCATGGGAGCCCTGAATGCTGAGGGCTCCCATGGAGCACTGAGGGACCTGTGGGCTAAGGGTTCCCTGGGCCCTCTGGGTTGCTCTATCTCTCCCCAGGGCTGGGGGCAGGAACCAGAAGCTGGAAGAGGGAACAGAATCCTAGAAACACCAGGGGCAGTGATTTTGAGAGGGAGGGAAAGGAAAATGGAGGAAGCAACACTCAGACCAGGAGGCAAGTGGGTGCGATGTAACCCCTTGCAGGCCAGATGTCACTCATAGGCATCTAGTTGGACAGTCCTAGCATATATTTTCTCAGAACCATGATATCAGACAGGGTGGAGCAATTTTCTGCTCCACTACAGCAGATTTATCCTTCAGTCTAAATACCGCAGCAACTTACTTCTGGCTTTAAGTTTATCTTGGATCCTGGTAGATAACTGGTGCTTGGACCAGTAGATTCTTGGTTTGAAAGTGAGAGGCTGAGTTTTCCCAGTGTTTGTCACTCATTCAAATACAGACCAGCTAAGTAACAGCCTGTGGGAGCTATGTATTGTCCCTGATTCTAGGTTTGCTATACATTTATCATCTTCACTTATACCCTCTATACTAAATTCATATGCAAATTAAAACATCCGTGTAATAAACAGAGAACTGTGTTAAAGGTAAATGATTTACATGGGGTTTTATCTCTCTAGTATTCTTGATTGTAGTGATAATTAGGAACTAATGAGTTGTTTTGTACTTTTTCCCCCCACAGCAGGTTTTCCTTGAATTCCTTTTATTAATATACATCCCACAAAATTAGTAGAAGAGAAAAGTAACATTTAAGAAAAAGGCTCTCTCATCCCTGTTTAAGTTCTGTTTTAATTTTGAGGAATGACAATGATGGAAAATAACAAAGATGACAATGTTTTTTGAGAAGTGTAGTTAGTAGAAGAAACAGAGAAGCAGCTTCAGGGTTTTTTTAAAGGAAAATGGATCTTCTTAATCAGCCAAGGAGTGTAGATTTTTTGCAGGGAGGTTAGAAAAGGGACCACCAGCAGGGGAAAGCAGGAGATAGTTCAGCAAAGGAGTAGGAATTAAAAGGCCTGGAAGGTGATGAGGAAGAGGTATACTACAGGATGGCAGGTAAGTGAAAGATAGAAGAAAGGACTAGAGAAAGCACCTGTGAAGTCTTATAATATTGCAACCATTTTTTTACAGAACAACATTTGTTCAATTAAAATAAAATACAAAAGCTGGTTATAGATGCAGGGTTAGATTTACCAGCCTGTTCCAGAAGTTTCACATCACTCCAGAAAAACAAGCAACCATCAACCTGGTTACAACAGTCAATTAAGCAGGATTTATACATGCATTTGCATCACTGGAGAAATACAGAGAATCTGGAAATGCTGGAAATTTATTCCTTACATTCTAACTGTTGTGCTACTTACCATAGTTGCCGTCTCACTGGCTGTGTCTACATGTGCACTTACATGCTTTAGTTAATGTGCATTAAATCTAATACCTCAGGGCACCTATACAAGGGTGTGGAGGTTGCTCCAACATGCTGCAAATCCAGCACATATGAGCCAACTCATTTAATTGAGTATGGTGGATTAGGCAGTTGCCATGCTCCAGCACCCATCTGCTTCCCATATATTAGCATCCTCATGCTTAAAAATGGCAGCAGGAATGCTTGAACTATAGCTCATCGAACTCAGTTAATTGAATCTGCTCCAACACACTGGAATTCCAAAGCATCAGAGCAGCTTCTGCACTCATGTATAGGCACCCATGGTTTTTAAGTGATGCTTAATGCATATTACAATAGGCTAAAGTGCATTAAAGCACACATGTAGACAAGCAGTGGTACACCTACATAAGATGCTTACTGCAGAATTGCCTAATTAGTAAAGTGTCACTGTGGCAGGCCCATGCCTCACTCACCATGATGCTGGTGTCTGGGTGGCTGGTCTGCATGCAGATTCACTGGCACCATGAGGCCAGAAGAGGGCCCGTGGATTGGTCTGGAACTAAAAAGCTCCCTGGATAAAAGGAGCTCACCAGTCATACCCCAGGGAAGAAAGAAGGAGGGAGCACTGGGCATGCCTCCAGATACTCTCCCCATGGCCAAAATGGAACCAGCACAACCCAGTGGACACAGGCAGCTGGGTAAGGCTGTAGGAGCATAGACTATGGCTGGAACGCCCTATCTCCACATTGTGCCTGAGTACACTCTTACCTGCAGCACCTGAGCTGGAGACTCTTCCTGGGACAGGAAGCCCCACAATACTGTGGTAATACCACAGATGACTGGACACATGAGCAGGAGAAACCAGGTGGCAGCATGGGAGCAGCTACTGATGGGTCAAAGGGTGCAGACCAGAGCATGATCTCTCCCCCTCATCACTTCACTAACAGGTACAACCAGGGCAGCTGGGACAGGAAGAGGGCCACCCAAGAGGGGTCAGTGAGACCTGCAAGATGGAAGAACCCATCCAGTACCCCTTGGCTCTGTCCAGTGCATTGGGGTTATTGTGGAATTCCCTGCTAGGGAGGTATCAGGCTCATGGAGGCCACACAAGCATGAGAAAACATCTCACCGAGCACTGTCATGCATGACCAGATGCAGGCCAGTCTAGAGCTCAGCTCACCTGAGTTATACCAGCAACAGGGAAGCTCAGAGCACTGATGAAAAGCGTTAGATGCAGGGAGCATCATTACCCTGCTTTCCCACATCATTCAAACACTTTCAGTTCTAGTATTGTTAAGTTGCCAGTTTATCAGCCAGAGAAGTCATAACCAAGTTTTGGCTAAGAACCATGAAGGCAGGCCTTCTGTGAGAGTGAACAGTGCCTGTAGCCCATCCAAGATATCATTGAGACTCAATCAGAACATCCAAGTGGAAAGGGGTTGGGTATAGGGGAGGGAGACCCCACAGAGGAAGTACCATCTGAGTCGCCTGGAGTCAGAGAAAATCCCTGAACACCACCAGCATCAAGTCATGGCAGGAAATAGACCCAGGTGGTGGGCCCAGGCGGGCAGGGCACTCTAGCAGTGGTGCTGCGAGCATGGGCCTGCCACAGTCACCATCTATATGAGCAGTGCTATTAGGATGGAGTAAACTAATTAACTCTGTCGAAGGAGAGTACTACCCAACGCAAGTACTATTCTATGGCAGAGTAATTTACCATGCTGCAACACACACAGACAGTGACTGGGACTGGCTGGGACAATAGAATGCTATGATGTGGGGCTGCCTACTGGCTAACCCCACACTGTAGTACCTTCATGTCCCAGCCCACCCTTCTACAGCACATTGAGCCAGAGTAGGTCTGGGCTGGTAGGCTGACCCCCAGGCTTTGTGCCAGTTAGGGCTGCACCATCCCAGCTCAACATGCTGCAGTCTTGGGAACACATGTAAATGCTATGCCTGGGAGCAATAAACTCCAGCATGAACTGCACCAGAGTTCCTTGTGTTGCAATAATATTCACATGTAGATGTGCCCAGTGAAACTAGTGTAAATCAATTAAAGTGAAAGGTACTAGGCTGAAACAAAATTGGTGTTCCATTGAATGAGCTGAACCAAAGACATTGAAATCAGATTTTAATAACTGTATCTAGCAATAAGAAGTAAAAAAATCAGAAGGAGTTTTAGAAAAATGAATCTTTGACTTACCTACTCAGTGGGCACATCTACACATTCATTAACATGCCTTAATTACTGTGCATTTAGTTTAGTATTTGCTTAATGAACTACTAACCAAATGCACAGTAACTAGAGTTACTCCGCAGTAGCACCAGCACACAGTTATTTTGTGATGCTTACTGGGCATTAGCCAATAATACTGCACAAAGCTATTAGTATAGTTTTTAACCTATACAATATTGTGCATTGTTATTAGGATAACGTGCAGTAAATGTCCTGTGTAGACACACCCAGTGGGTAGACTGGTGCTCGATGCATATGCATGATTTGAAAACTAAGTCCACTTGTCTTCGCAATGAGTGCATAAAAAGTCTGTTCTGGCAGGCCAGGAAAGATCTTTTACTTTTCATCAAGCAGTTTCAATATGCAGATGCTCACTGTGGAGATCTATTATGTGGCACCATGAAGATGTGCTTAGATGTCATTGGACTGTAGGGAACTAAATAAGTCACATATCCGATTTTTGTGAAATTCTTTAAAAAATAGTACTTCATTAAATGCTCAGCATGAGCTTAATGGGGAAAGGTCAGAGGCAACACCATATAAAACCTTGCACTACAGGAACCTAAAAAACATTTTAAAATGTATTTTCACAAGGCCATGCATATGAAAAAATATATTCAATTTCAATTCAATTCCATATTCACTATAGAACAGTCCTGAAAAATATATACATTTGCTGCATCACTTAAAAATTAACATGACATAACTAAAATTCCTTTTTTATAAAGGGCAAATGTCAGGGGTGACATAAATGGTGCTTTATATTTTAAAAAGTGGTTTTAAATTAATACAATTTCCATATTCAGGGACTAAATGGGTGGACTGTAGTAGGACAAGTATCCAGCAAGAGGTTTTAAAAAGGGTTGATTGAAGAGCCACTTAATTTTATGGAGTTATCTTCTCTTCACTGTGTTTTACCCTTTAAGCATTAGTGTTAGCTTCTTTTCCTACTATAAACTTACCATTATTCTTTATACTTTAATGTATTCAATAAATGAAACGTATGTTCAGAAAAGCTTGTTATAATATTTTTGCATAAAATGGAAAAAATACCATTAAGAGTTTAAAAGATTTTCCCTCTCTGCAGCATTTTTTGTCATGTCAAAGCTTACTTCACTAGAAATAGCCTATTTCTCCATTAGATTTATTTTTATTCAGTAACTATTTCTAGTTTTGGAAAACAATCTATTGTTCAACATAGTGTTATTATGGTGTGATTAAAAATAATAAAAATGATTACTCCAATAACCATTTTTTGGTAATTTTATAGGGCACAAAATAATTATGATTATTGTTCTCAATAATTACAAATGATAATTATATTTGAAGTTATTATCAAAGCTTGAATCTCATCAATCAAAAACAAATAAGTATGTAATTCTGCTGCTAGCACACCAATAAAGTGGTTTTCTTATAGTATCAGCCAATTTCAAATCCTTTAGTAAGTTCAGCATAGACAATATACTTTACTTGCCAAAGGCACAAATGAGATTACATGGCACTGTTTCTTTTATACACCAGGAAAAAAGTAATTTGCTTAAGTTTGATGTAGAAGTCAATTTTACTGTACAGTTTCCAAGACTTCTATGTATTACTGATGAAAAGGAACCAAATTTTAGTAAATTAGCTTTAACAATGGTGATGTGAACTGAAAACATATATAATACACTGTGTGTAGTTATATTTAATTATATTTTTATACTGTCACAGGATAAAACATATATTTAAATTGTAAGCAACACAACATCAGTGCTTCAGATGTCTTGTATGTGTTAATATCTGATTGGACATTTGCTTATGATTAAATACAACATTTACTAGAGTGTTTCATCTGCAATATGTATACTAAAAGTGCTGTCTTGGTAGGAGTAGCATGTCTTCAAGATGTAGCTTCCTCATATTTGTTGGTACAATACCAGCTGAAACACAAACTTAAATGTTATTGAAAAAAATACACACACACACACACACACACACACACATACCAGTACTAGAAAAGATTAAGTATTTAACAGATTGCTGTCTCTAAAGAGATGCTGGAATAAAGGTCTGAAAAAAAAATAAGGACAGTTTGCTAGATGTGGAAGTTTCAGCTTTACTGACTAAGATTTGTCTTTATTCCCTTGAAGCTAGTGAAGAGTACAATGGCTGCACTGTGGGGGTGTCTATATGTGCAATTAATGTGACTGAATATATTCCGGTTCAATTTGAGCCAGAGTAATCCCAATGGGCCTTTGTACACACCAGAAAATTGGCCTTTAAAACAGCTTAAATGTTCTTTTGGACCATTTTAATGACGTTGCTATTTGCACGCTCAGTGGCGTATTCCACTTTAAATGACTTTGGTATGTAGTAAGATAAAACACCTCTGAGGTGTTTTAGGTTGCTACCTAACGGAGTGCAACAGTGCATGGGCTTCTGGAAGCCAATGTGCTCGGGGCTTGGCAGGCCCACACAGCTCCAGGGCTGTGGGACCCGGTGGCAGCTTGTGCAGGAAGGCTCCACTAAAGAAAAAAAAACAAGCAAGATTGATCTTTTCTTTCTTTTTTCCTCCCTGGAGCCTGACTGCCTGAGCTGTACAGGGGCCCAGTGATTCCCTCTGTGGCTGCAGGGAGGCCAGTGCTTCCCTCCACAGCTGTGGCATCCCCTGGGACCGCCCAGCAAGTGGGTGCCACCTGGGGGGCCCATGCACAGTTCAGGGACTGCTCATCCTGCCGTCAGCTCACACCCCCCTCCCCCCCACCCCACCACTGAAGAGACAGGTAAGGATGAGGCCCCCACCCTTGTGTACACACCACAGAGGCTTAGCTCATTTTAATTCTCCCTAACTTGAAGCATTTTTTTTTTAAACCCACCACTTCAATTTAGGAAGAACTAAACCAAATTAAACCCCCGTGGCATGTACAGGCAGCCAATGTCACTGTTTATATGTGTGGTTAAGTGCAGTAATTTACTGTGGCATAGGATAGTACCTGTGTCTGATGGAACGCTGGAGTAAATGAATCTACTGTGCACTAATTGTGGTACACATGTAGATGGTGACACTTTACTGAGCATTAAATTAGTCAAATGTGCAGTAAAGTGCACATATAGAAGCACCCTGTTAGAAGTTAAAAGTATACCATTTGACCTATGTCCAGTACCAGCCATTGATGTAATTTTGGCATAATTCAAAACCCAATGAGAGAATACAGTTGCTTCCTTTTTCCTGGCATATTGGGAGACTTTTGTGAATGAAAACACTGTGCAAGAGGATTTATCCACTCTCCACCAAAACAAAAAAACCCCTACATGATCCTGAAATGTGTTTTCTAAGGAAGGCATAGTTAGGAGTATCAAAGTCATTAAAGTGAAGCACCTTAAAAAGCACTGGTCCGTTGCCTAGAGGGGACCCTCAAAGATCTCAAGGTTTAAATGAGATAAATTCCTTGCAACCAACACAAGAAAATAGGAGAATTAAACAAAAACACTGAGTAAACAAAATATGCTGACTTTGCACTAACCTACACAGTACTAATCCTCCTGTCATAGAACATAAAGCCCAATCCTGCAATCTTTACTTAGGCAAAACACCAACTGAAGTTAGTCTGTAGTCTAGCCAATTAACATAATGAAATTAAGATTTCCTTGCCTGCAAAAATCTAATAACCATCCTGTCTACAGTTGAAAGGCAGGATTCATCTTCAAAAAAATAAAGGAACTTGTCAGTCGGTGTGTCTACATAAGACGTTTTGGTGTGCAGTAGCATAGTTTACTGCACATGCTTACTGCACAGTAAAACTCAGTAATCACAAGTAAATTCCCCACCCGCAAATGTAAGCAGTAAACTTACTTGTAATTACTAACCGTGCAGTAGTGCTTGTATAGATGCCTGACTGGGAGTAAATCTGCTCTCAGTTAGCCAGCCACCATGGGGCAGGAGAGTGCTTGGTGAAGGAGAAAAAGGCTGAGGCCTATCCCATGTCGGCAGCTCTTTCCAAGCCCTCTACCCCCAAGCTGGGGCTAGGAGGTCCCCATTACTGGGGCAGAGGGACATTGTCCCCACCCTGGCAGGCTCTGCCACTGAAGCCCAGGTGGGGACTATGTCCCCATACCCTAGCAGCAGGGAACTCCAAGCCCTTGGCTCTGAGATTGTGATCAGGAAGCAGGGAGCTGGGAGATCCTTATCTACCAGCCCAAGCTCTGCAATCATGGTGGTTGGGTTAGAAGATAAGGATCTCCCAGCCTGAGCGACGCAACTGCAGCACATTGGCTGGGAGATAAGGATCTCTCAGTGCTGGCCTCATGGTCACAGAGCTGATGCTGGAAGCTCCCTGCTGGTAGGGGCTGGGGAGTCTGTTCCCCACCGAGATCTGCAGTCACAGAGGTGAGTATGGAACAGGCACCCCAGCCTCTATCCCGTATTCATGGAGCAGGGGCTGGGAACTGTGCAAGTCAGGGGAAGATCCCAGCTCCATGCCTCAACTGAATGATCAAGGCACAGGGATTGGAAAGAGCTGCAGGCATGGGGTAGGTCCCAGCTCCCTGCACCAATCCACCAGTGGGGAAGCTAGCAGTGAACTAGCTGCTACCTACCCCACTGGCTGACTGGTATAGGCAGAGGCCTACCCCAAGCCTGCAGCTCTTTCCAAGCACTCTATCCCCAAGCTTGAGCTAGGAGGTCCCCATTATTGGGGCAGAGGAACATTGTCCCCACCCTGGCAGTGGGCAGACTTCCTCCCTTACCCCCCTCAGGAGGCAGGGTGCAGTGCTCCTTGCCAGACCCTGAGATAGCACCCAGTGGGAGCCTAGAGCTCCTCCTGGTGGTAGCAAGGGTCCTTTGTATAGCCCCAGGAAGTGGAAGCAGTTTGCTGCCATTAGCAGCAAATCTGCTACCGCTTCCCTGTATGTGCAGATGCCTGCCCCAGAGAGTTTACTCACGTGTAATTTACAGGAATCTAATGCATGCATAGATTTAAGTAAGGATATAAATATTATTATCCTAAGCTTAATTGACCACTAATCACATCTGCATCTGAAGTCTCCAGTTATGAAATCCTTGTGACATAGCAGCAGTACCTGTAGGAGGCAGGTATATTCATGTCTCTTTCTCAGTAGGCTATTCACAATGCAGTTATTGCTGCTTCATTTGTATATGCTGTGCACCACAGAAAGTTTACAGTCATTGATACCTCATTTTGAAGGGAAATGGAATCTTAATGGTTGCTGGAAGTTTGAGTAATATTGACTGACAACTTAACCAAAGGTTGGTAAAAACAAAAAAAACATTATCTGGCAGGTGGAAGATTGATGGAGGTGATTAAATGAAACTCTTCTAGACCTAATGTAATGGGCAAGATAACAGGGGGCAATTTCATTATATGAATTAAGCACAGAGATCCAGGTGGACCCACGTGGTCAATCCAATTCCAAATCAACTCTCCTCATGAATGCTAATAAGTTCTCTCTAGTGATTTAATGTTTACAATAAATTCAAGCAGTGAAAGTAGCATAACTAACGGTGTCTTTCATTTTTTTTATCTTCAACAAATTAGCCTTCCAAAGGCAGAGTGTTATGACATATCAACGTCTCATATTTATGTACAGCGATAAATCTTGCTGTTATATAATATACTGAAAACATAATTTAGTGTTTGTATAGTTTAATATATACCACACACAAGCAGTTTTGTTTTTGTTTTTAACAAACATGATGTTTTGAAATGACAATAATTAGTATGGAATGCAAAAATAAAATGTATAAGATAATATATTTATTCCTTTTAAATATAGATGAAGAAGAAAGACTATATTTTCACAACATGAAATTAGCCAGAAGGAGGAAAATCTTGGCCAGTTTTGTAAGCAACCAGCCATGTGTCTAACTACTACAACCATTTAAAAATATATATGAATTACACAAGGGAAAGACCCAGTGGTAGTAAACCAGTTTCATAAATATTAAAAGAAAACTCTTGAAAAAACCCTGTAGCTACCAGAAGTATGAAGTATTACTCATTCCTACTGCACAGGAGCATCTTGTGTAGACCCACCCACAGTAGACCAGAGAATTGTACAGTGTTTGAGATTTAAAACTAAAAGCATCAGAAGAAAGGTAGAGTTTTCTTATAGTTATTATTCATCACACTTAAAAAGTTGTTATCATTATCTCAAGATCAATGTAAACTAAAACATATTGGCTAGATCCCGCCAGACTTCCATCCCTCTGTCTCCATAAGCAGTCTTGCTGAAATGACCTCAATATTTCACACATTTACACAGGCGTAACTAGGAATTTTAGTGCCCTAGGCACAGTGACAACTGGAAGGGGGATGGCCAGCCAGGAGGAGCGAGCGTGGCACCAGTACCAGGCATGGACTTAGAGGGGTCACCACAATGGTGTCCTCTCCACCCTCACTAACCTTTGCAGCAGTTGACTACCTCTGTGCAGGCTTCCTAGGGCTTGCTATTCTGGTAGTCCCTCTAAATTTTTGCTCAGCTCTGGTGTTCCACTCACCTGCCCCTACTTACACTGTGGCACGTTTATACATTTGTTTCACTTATACACATGTACGTTTATGTATGTACAAATGTCCCACTGACTTCAGAGGTTGAACTCATACATGTTTGTAAGGTTAGACCCAAAGAGAGTAATGGCATAAGTGTGATTCATAATTACTAGCTCAATAAATTTTTGAAGAGTCAAACAGCTCTTAAAATTTGTAACTATAGTGAGTTGTAACTTACCAGTGAGCCAATTCTGCCCTCAAGTGATATTTTTATACTGACTTATTTTAGTCTGCTTTCTTCAGTTTGGGGGTTTTGCACTGCTACCTCATAATCTGTCGTGATATCCACGGTATCTATAAAGAACTGTATGCTTACATGCTGAGTACTTTAAGAGATAATATAAAAATAATTAAAATACATTCAAAACAAAGTAAAAATTTCAACTCTTCATTTCATTTGAAGCCAATAACACATCCTGTAGTTCATAACTAAAAAAAATTAATACTTTTAAGCCCTTTTCATATGATGATCTCACAGTGTTTTTGAAACAATTCTGTAATACTGCTCCCTAAGGCTATGGATGTAGGTAACAACTAAGTGCTTTAAAAAGGATGGGGGGGGGTTCTGTTCTCACATAAGCTACTATGGTGTAACTATTACACGTACACGTTCCTATGTGGCCCTGTGGGGTCAGGCCAATGCTCAGGATCTCAATAGCACGCTGTTAGACAGGAGGGTGTGGTATACAATTGCACATACATGCAAAAAATCAATTAGGTGCACATGCAGTCTAGGTGCATATACCCCCACCAGGTGCACAAACACACACACACAGACACACACACACACACACACACTACCAACTCAGTCGCATACACATCCAAAATTACCAACCTAGGCACATGCACACCTATAATCAATTCAAGCACCTACACACTAAATATACTACAAGTAAGACAAAAATCAATTTTCAATACCTGCTCACCCAATACACATATCACTAACTCATATATCACACACACAATGACATATATATATATATATATATATATATTCACCAGTTCACACACAAACCACCCACCTACACATACACACAGGTGCGTTCCTAACATGGATAGTACAGTACATATGTGTGCGTTTGGGATACTTGGGATACCTGGGGGAAGATTAAGGTGAGAGAGAAAGTGTAAGGAGTGAAAGTTGCCAGAACCGGGATTAAAACCGGTAGACTAGAGAGAAGCTGCGCTGAAGAACTGAGGTGGCTCCAGGGTTACTTGACATCACTGGTGCAAGAGAAAAAGCCTGGTGGCAAGGAGGAGACAGCCAGGAAAGAGAGAGAAACCTGGGAGTTTGAGGCTGGAAACTGAGGCAGACAGTTGAGCGACTGGGGGGCAGATAAGTGGTGGCAAGAAGGAAACAGTCCGGAAACAGACAAAAACCCAGCTTGGAGTTTCAAAATAACAGGTTTATTAAACAGACAACACACTACACAGCCCCATGAAGTTACTGGTTCACACACACACACAAACACACATGCACTTACAATGGTAGCAGGGGAAAGAGACTCAATGGAAGGGTTGGAGTCCAGGTAGGGAAGAGAAATAGAGTTCAATTGGTTGAAGAGAGGGTGGAGGTGATAACTACCTATCCAGGCTGGAAAGGGGTCTTTGTCCAGCAGGTGTTGTCCAGAGGGGGGATGCCAGCAGGGCCTCTGGGTGGATAGGTGGTGTGGTGTGGTGCTGGTCCAGATGAAGAGGGCATCCCAAAGAGTCAGTTTTCATTACCCCTTTTTATGGGGCAGACTACCTATGATCTCCTATGGGAGGGTATGTCCAGGCAATGTCAGTCCTGTTCCAGAGGGTTCTAGGTGTTCTTACTGAGCATGTAAGAACATAATTAGTAACAGAACAGCCCCTTGGCACAATGGTGGGTTGCCTCATCTTTTGTTTCTTGATTGCTGAGGGTGGTTCTAATGGCTGGGTTGTTGGTCCAGGTATTGGTTTTGATGGTTCAGTCATTCAGAGGGAACTGTTTTTAGACCTACTGCCATTGTCTCTCAGGCACCCTCATCCATTCCCATTCATTCAGGAACCAAGTTACATAGGAGGGGTAGGCATGAGTCATAGGTTAAAACATACTTACACAACAGGGCATGGGGACAGGATGGGAACAAGATGGGAACCTGACACACAAAATGGATACTTGACATCACTCATGCCAACCCACATTGCAGGTCTAAATCATACAATGTTGATATGAAACAGTAAAAATCAATACAAACAGAACAGAACACTATTTACCTTATATAAAAAATAAAAGGGGGACATTACAATAATAGTGTAGAAGAACTTAGCTTAGCTTACCTAGTACTTGTTATCACTTATAAGGGATAGAGAGGGCAGAGAGAAAGTCAGCAATGGTTGGGGAAGGGGAGGGAATGCATTTAAAAAAAAAAAGAAAGAAAAACTGGGGGGTTTTCTACACATAGAGTGATATAAGGTATCTAAATCTGAAACTTTAACCCTGAATAAAGCTGGGTCAATGTTGCAACTATTTTGTTACACTTGTAGGGTGTGTTGCATAATCAGGTGTATGTAGATAAAACGGAGGGCCTAAATTGAAGGGGTTGGTTTTAAAAAAACACTACTTCAATTTAGGGCTGATTAAACCCCTGTGTCATGCACACACCCTACTGACTTACCTGCCTCTCCAGTGGGGAGGGGAGGGCAAGCTGCCAGCAGTCCCTGGGCTGCGTGCGAGGGGAGGCTGATGCTTTCCTCCATACAGCCCCCTCCCCCAGGAAGCACCCACCTACAGGCACTGAGCTTGGGTCGTCCCAGGGGGAACTGCAGCCACGGAGGGAAGCACCAGGTCCCTGCGTATCTGATGCAGGCAGGCAGGCTCCAGGGGAGGCCAGGGGGAGATCAGGCTCACTACTTTTTTTTGGCAGAGCCTGATTTCCTGGGCTGCTGTCAGGCTGCCTTCAGGGCTACCTGCAGAACTGTGGAGCTGCACAGAGCCTAGTGCTTTGCTCCGCAGCTGTAGGGGAAGCAAACTTAAAATTCCTCAAAGGAGGTTTAGTTTGCTGCACCCCAAGTCATTTAAGGCACATTACACCTCTGAATTTCCTACAGCAACTGGAATTAATGCTCAATACACCGCCGAGGTGTGCAAACACCAACACCATTAAAGCAGTGCAAAAGCATTTATCCCACTTCAAAGTGCCATGCACACATGCCTCTTGTTTCATCTACACACGGCCATAGCTATTCCATAGCAGTTTATATCAGTACCATTTGATAATGATCTATACCCTAAGACCCAGCAAGTTATACATTTTGAACTCTGTGTTGTGACAGGGTGGCTGAAACACCCTGTCACGAGACCTCGAAGGATGAAACAAAGAAGAGAAACTTACCAAGGGAGGACCCAAGAAAAAGGAAAATGATGGCAAACTTGGGTGGGAAGAACACAGCACCATGGATGATTAAGGAAATTGGCTGGGGCAATGACAGATCAAGGGCTGCTGCTTGTTCAAGCCTAGTCCAGGGGGAGACACATGGCCAGGGAAAAAGAAAAGAGCCACACTAAAGAAACAAAGAAGAAGCAGCTGGGAAACCAGGGAGCTAGCAAATCACATGCTGCCACAGAGAACCCAGCTGGCTCAGGAAGGAAATTTAAAGGGATTAAATTGATGTCCTGGGATTTGCTTGAGAAGCATTTATGGATGCAAGCCAAAGTTTTGCTCGCTTTACTAGCTGCAGACATAGAAGGCTCATGTTCATCCTGTGGTCAGTCATGACCCCCAAGTCCCTTTCGCCCATAGTGCTAGCCAGCATAAAACTGCCAAGTCTACAAGCATGCTGCAGGTTTTTCCTCCCAAAGTGGAGAACCATGCATTTTTCAGTGTTAAACACCATCAGGTATCATCCACCCATTTCCTGAGCCTGTAAAGGTCAGCCTGGATCACCCTCCTATCCTCAGGTGTGGACGCTTTACTGCAGAGTTTGGTGTCACAGCGAACTTGGCCAGTCCGCTTATGACTCCACTGTCCACATGAAGATGTTGAATAGTATAGGCCCAAGGACAGAGCCTTGAGGGACCCCACTAGTCACAGCATGCCACAGTGATTGACTTCCATCAACCACCACCCTCTGGGTCCAACCACAGAGCCAATTCCCCAACCAGCGGATCGTGGTGAAACCAAGGCCACAGTTGGCCAGTTTTGCTAAGAGGTGATCATGGGATACCAGGTCAAAGGCTTTTTTAAAGTCAAGATATATGACATCAATCTCTTATCCCTTGTCCAGGTGACAGGTCACCTGGTCATAAAAGTAAATAAGATTGGTGAAGCAAGACCTACCCGCAACAATCCCATGCTGGCTATCCCTCAGGATGTTGCCCTCAGCCAGTCTGTTAAGAATGGCCTATTTGATAATCTTTTCTGAGACCTTCCCTGGGATAGAGGTCAGGCTGATGGGTCCAGATCCACTGGCCTTCTTCCAATCTTTGGGCACTTCACCAGAGCACCAAGAGTTCTTGAAGATCCATACCAGGGGCTGAGTTATGATGCTTGCCAGCTCCTCAAGTACCTTGGGGTGTAAACTGTCAGGGCTGGCTGACTTGAAGGTATCCAGCCTCTCAAGGTGTTCCTTCACAAGGTCAGCATTGATGGAGAGTGAGGAATCTCCCTCACCCAGGCCTTCCCATCCCATAATGGGCACAGGCTTCCCTTGGGACTGGTGAAAAACTAACACAAAGTACCCATTTAGCAAGTTGGCTTTTTCCTGGGTGTCGGTTCCCAGTTGTCCCATCTGGTTTAGCACGGGTCCAGTGTTGCCCTTGCTTTTCCTCTCCCCACATATCTAAGAAAGGACTTTTATTGTCCTTGATACTTGGAGCTAGTTGGAGTTCCTTCGCAGCCTTGGTTTTCCTGGTTTGCTTCCTGCAGGTCCAGACCAGTGCAGAATATTCCTCCCTGGAGGTGGATCCAGTCCTCCATCCTTTGTAGATCTGTCTTTTTACACACAGAAGGTCCGCTAGTTCCCTGCAGAGCCAAGGGGGCTGCTGTGCCCTTTTGCTGCCTTTCCTCTGGGACGAGATAAACTTTGCTTGTGCAACCAGGATTGCTCCTTTGAGGAGCAACCAATCGTCCTGAACTCCCCTCCCCTTTGGGCTGTGGCCCTTTAGGGCTGCACTGACAAGCCTCCTGAGCTTGTCAAAGTCAGCTTTCCTGAAGTCAAGGACTTCTGTATTGCTGACTAACTTGCCAGCTTTACGGCAGATGGTGAAGATCATCAGCTTGTGGTCACTGTCACCCAGCTTCCCTTCAATCGTTAGGTTGCTGATTAGGTCACCTCCCATTGCCAGAACCAGGTTGAGCAACGCTTTACCTCTCATCAGCCCATGGACTTCTTGCATCAGATAGAGCTCATCCACGCATGAGAGAAAGCTTTGCGGCCACTCGGATTTGGCCGAGCACTCTTCCCTCGAGATGTCTGGGTAGTTGAAGTCTCCCATGACAACTATGCACTGGGAGCGTGCGGCCTCAGCCAATTCCCTGGTGAACTCCTGATCAAGTTCTTGCTCCTGGGTAGGAGGTCTGTAGTAGACTCCCACCATTGTGTCCCCTGTGCTGTGCTCCCCACAGATTTTAACCCAGAGGGTCTCCAGTTGTCCACCCTGGGTGCCAATGTCAGCTTGCAAGGATGCATGGCTTTCCTTGACATAGAGAGCTACATCCTTTTGTCCACTCGACCCCTCCTGTACAGGGTATAGCCATCTATACCTGTGGCCCAGCCATGGGTGGAGTCCCACCAGGTGTCCGTTATCACTATGACATCATAATTATTTGCGTTAAGCAGGAGGACAAGTCCTCCTGTTTGTTCCCCAAGCTCCTGGCATTTGTATACAGGCATACAAGTGCCCCTTTGGGGGCTCTTGCCTTGCCTACGGATCATTCCAGGGCTGTGGCAGGGGTTTGCTCCCTCAAGTGCCTTGGCCTGCTGGCTTTGCAAAGGTTGCTCAGCAGGCCAGCAGTAACAGTAAACCAAACCCCCTATCCCCCGGTGGGCTTAGTTTACAACTTGGTGGAGCAGGTCAGCCTGTCTGGCTGAAAAGAGTCTCCTCCCCAGGGGAAAGTGGTGGAGGCTGTCCCTTCCCAGCAGCTCACTGCCTCTCTCACCAAAGAGCATAGTGTGGTCATCGAAGCCAAGGCCTTCAGAATGACACCAGCTCCGTAGTCTTTGGTTTACTACCTTGATCTTTCTCTCCTTCCTGAAACTGGGAGGATTGAGGAAAACACCACCTGCACCCCCAGCCCCTTAAGCCCCACTCCCAGATCCCTGTAGTGCTTCATGACCCAGCTGGAATTGCTCCAAGCCATGTCATTCATGCCTACATGGATAAGGAGCATAGGGTAGTGGTCAGTGGGCCAGAGAAGATTAGGGATCCTCTGCTTAATGTCTCAGATACAGGCTCCTGGGAAGCATAAGACTTCCCAGGCTAAGGGTTTAGGGAAGCAGATCCCTCAGTCCCCCTCAGGATGTGGTCTCCCATGACAAACACTTTGCATTTTGCCTTAGGGAGAGCAGGAGTAGTAGCTACAGCTAAGTCTGTGTTGCCTACAGGTGCTGGCAGCTTAGCAGGCTCTGCTGGGGCTACAAGAGGTTTATACCTATTGCAAAGCTCCAGCAGGGCAGAGACGTTGGTGCAGCGGGCCTTGGGGCCCTTGACCACCTTGGTCCAACCCCTTGCCTAGACAAAATGGGAAGTCCCCAAGTCCTCCCTTGTCCTAGAAGGTGATCTTGGTCTTCTCCCCGCCTCCAGGGGGTGAAGGGCCTGGCAGTAGGAGTTGATCTCTCACATCCCTGATTGCACACAGTCTCTGGACTGTGGCCTAGAGCTCCTCTAGCTGGCACACCAGAGACCCCAAAAGGGAGCAGACCTCATATTGATGCCAGTGGCAATTTCCTCCTCAGCAGTGGGGGGTAAGGACATGTAGTGCTGCCACAGAGAGCCTTCTAGGTGCACCCCCAGACCATCATAGCTCACAGTCCTGTACGAGGTGCAAAGGTTCACCTGGGCACCATGAGGATTAGCAGCAGCAGGGAACAGTGGCTTGGGCACCCCTCATCCTGCACAAAAAACTTATTATGCACCATCTGGGACATGCACATCAGGGGCATGCGCAGAGCACAGTTGTGGTGCAGGAAGGGCCAGCCCGGGTTGCCTCCTCAGAGAGGCCTCCAGTGGGGAAGGCAGGGGCATGAGCAGCTCCTTGTCCCAGTTGTCCTGGAGCCCCATGCTCCCTGAGCCCAGGAGCTATGGGATGGACATCAATGCAGCAGGCAGGTGGCCTGCAAGTGGAGGGTGGGTGGAGTGGGGTCTGGAGCCATGGCAGCAGGTGCTGTCAGGAACCTGGCCTGTCCCACCCAGGGAACAGGGCAGGGGAGGTCGGCTACCTGAGCCTGGCACCCAGTGGGCTGCTGGCCTGGGAGGAGTGTGCAGGGATGGCAGGGCTCAGCCAACAGCCACTGGGGCCTGGATCTGCCTGGCCCAACTTACCATGGTCCCTGGGCACTCATGCATGGGTGACTCCAATCTTAGGCCAAGCAGTGCATAGCCTCTGGTGCTCAGCATCTTATCTCTGAAGTGTTGAAAACTCTCACACAAAAGGCTTCTGTCTCTGGGTCTGCAGGGCCAGCATGTGGACTCAGGGATGCCACCACCCAGTGCTGGTGCCCTCTGGATGCATCATCTGTGCCAGAGGTGCACACAGGACTGGCTTCTTCTCTAGTGGCTGGTGGCGGTGGCTGAGGGGAGGGCAGATGATTCACAGCCCTGGCAGCAGGAGGAGAGGTGGAAGGCAGAGGACTGGACCCAGAGGAGACGTGGCAAGAGAAGAACAGTGCCCAGGAGGAGGTGTTTTGGCCAACCTCCTGGCCCTGAAGTGGGAGCACCTCCAGATCCTGGATCCTCCTCCTGGAGGAAGGATGGGGGAGTGCTGTGAGGTGAATAGACAGTTGTTTGCAGATGTGTCTCCCATGAGTGGTGCTGGGGTTGGGCAGGGGTAGAGGGTCTGTGGGTGGCAGGGCAGGTGGGCTAAAGTGGGGAGTCCTACAGGAGGTGTTCTGCTAAAGCCTCCCACACCCACTGCCCAGGCCCCCACTGATAGATGCATGGGCCTCCTGGGGTGTGCTGGGGGGCAAACTGCAACTGCAGGTGGTGCTCCTGTTGCCAGGCCACCTCCTCCCACCAGGCCTCCTCTGCCCAAGCCTCAGGGAACAACTCTCCCCAGGCCTCATAGATATTATGTAGCATACAGGCTGTGACATGACCTGGGGTGGGGATCTTGAGGTGAGCAGTGAGGGAGTGCCAGAAGCCCTTGAGGTGGCTGAATATGCATTTGACCAGGGCATGGATCCAGCCCAGGCAATGATTAGAGTGGGCCTGCTGGGGGTCCAGATGGCCAATGTAGGACCTCAGCAACCAGTGCATGAGCAGGTAGGCAGGGTTCCTGATGATAAGGGGCAGGACCAAAATACTTCCCAGCTGCAAGTCCAGCACTCCTGACATGAATCAGCCACTCTCTACCAACCCCACAAGGCCAGCATTCCTAATGAACATGCCCCAGCTGTCTACAATGGTCTGCAGGACCACAGAGTGGAACTCCCTGCAGCTATAATATGAGTGGTCTCCATCAGGCAGGCATGTCACCAGTATGTGGGTCCCACCCAGGCTCCTGATATATTGGGGGACCCCCAGTGCACAGAACCCTGCTACCAGTGTCTCAGGGTGGTGGACATGGAGGATGGTGTCCACCAGCATGTCATGGAGGGGGTCACACAACTCCAAAATAGCCCCCCAGGTGGTGGCCTTGCTCATACTGAACAGGTCCCCCACTACCAGAGGCTGGCGGGTGTGGCCAACATGAGCTGCACCAAGGCCAGATGGGTGTTGGCAGGGAAGGCTGGGCATATGCCAGCATCCTGACACTCCAGGTGGGGTCATAACTGGTGGAGCAGGTCACTGAAGGTGGCCCAGGTGATCCAGAAAGTGTCCATCCACTGCTTGTTGTCCCAGTGGGAGTCAAAAGCGGACTGGCCTAGTCTGCCAATGATACCAAACTTTGGGGTAAAGCATCCATACCTGAAGACAAGGTCGTAATCCAGGCTGACCTGGACAGGCTCAGTAAATGGGCAGATGAGAACCTGATGGTGTTTAACATTGAAAAATGCAAGGTTCTCCACCTTGGAAAGAAAAACTTGCAGCATGTCTATAGGCTTGGCAGTGCTACGCTGACTAGCACTACAGACAAGAGCGACTTGGGGGGTGAGGATTGACCACAAGATGAACATGAACCTGCAATGTGATGCTGCAGCCAGTAAAGTGAGCAAAACGCTGGCTTGCATTCATAGATGCTTCTCAAGCAAATCCTGGGACATCATTCTCCCCTTGTACTCAGCTTTGGTGAGGCTGAAGCTGGAGTACTGCGTCCAAGTTTGGGCTCCACAATTCAAAAAGAATGTGGAGAAGCTTGAGAGAGTCCAGAGAAGAGCCATGCACATGATCAGAGATCAGAAAAACAGACCTTATGAGGAAAGGCTGAGAGCCATGGGACTTTTCAGCCTGGAAATGTGCAAGCTCAGGGATGATCTGATGGTCACTTATAAGTTTATAAGGAGTGCTCACCAGGATCTGGGGGAATGTTTGTTCACCAGAGTGCCCCAAGGGATTACAAGGTTGAATGGTTATAAGCTCCTGCAAGACCGTTTCAGGCTGGACATAAGGAAGAACTTCTTTACTGTCCAAGCCCCCAAGGTCTAGAATGGTCTGCTGCCGGAGGTGGTTCAAGCATCTACTTTGAACGCCTTAAAGAGAAACCTGGATGTTTTTCTTGCTGGGATCCTATGACCCCAGCTGACTTTCTGCCCCTGGGGCAGGGGGCTGGACCCAATGATCTTCCAAGGTCCCTTCCAGCCCTAATGTCTATGAAATCTATAGTTCTTCTGGACAAGGTGCTGCCACCAGTGCTGGTTGGTGTGGCAGGCCCAGAGGTAGCAGAGCTGGAGGCTCAGGAGTGTGACAGAGATCCTGGCAGTGGCCTCTTGGAGCCCCTCATCAGCATCCCTGGTGGTGGCAACTGTGAGGCAACAGCAGCCCTGGGAGGGTGTGCTGTGGGCAGACAGGTGGTGGCTAGTTGTGGGGAAGCTGGGCAGGGCGAACAGGCCCTGGGCCAAGAGATGGTCAGTGCAGTGCGCCAGCAGCATGATCAAAGTGGCCAACAGGATCCAGGGATATTGTTCCTCACTACCAGGACCAGGGGCTGGGGCAGTCATAGCACAAGGAGGCAGGGTAGGCACAGACAAAGCTGTCTGTGTGCTGCCCCTGTGCTTCCCACCCTGCTGAGAAGAAGAACTGGCTGCCCAGAGGGCAAAAAGCATGGCTGCATTTTAAAGAGGGTCCACCAGGCTGCTAGTAGCTGCAGCCAGAGCCTGGAGCTCCCCCCAGTGCCTGCAAGGGTGCACTACAAGGATGCAGGGACATAGCAGCAAATTTGCTGCCTAGTCCATCACATGTAGACACCTAGCCAAAATTGCTTACTACACAGTAGCTTACTGTGCAGTAAATCTAAGATTCAGTAAATGCACATGTAGACATACCCTATTTGTTTTAAACAAATCCATGTTGACTAGCGATTACTTCTTCTTCCTCCAGATGTTTACAAATTAACTGTTTCATGAGTTCTTCAGCTCACTTCATCTTTTGGATAAATCCCTCAAAGTATAATAAATAGCAGGAAATTAATCACTCCTCTCTATTAGCTCCAATTTGGAAAAACTCATCTCAATGACCTGGCCCATTTTTTACAAAATACAGCAATAGTTCAACCTTATAGCCCATGTTGGATTGTTCTTATTCTTCTCCTAAGCACAGCTGGGATACATGATTTCATTTACCAGAGAGATCTATATAAATATGAGGTGCTTTTTAAAAAAAATGTTCTTCTTATTTTTCAGGAAGAATTCAATTATTGAAAAAATCAAAACTATTTGTGTTTGGAAATTCGGCCACTGTGGCACCAGTAGTTCATATGTCCCCTGGCCAGGGTTCCCTCTAAGCTATGTGGTGTGTGCAGCCATGCAGGCATGCTCATGCCATGCTGCCAGGTGCAGCTGCGCATGCCACACAGCTTAGAGAGAACACTGCCCCTGGCCAAGGCTCCGGTTCAACTACATCTCCCTGCTGGACAACTACCTTAACTGTACATCATGGGAATCCACAGCTATGATGCATCTCAAGAAATGTAGTGTGGGTGCAACCAACTAAACTTCAATTCTCATTTATCACAGTGAAATTTCCAAATCAAAATGTTTTTGTTTCCAAGAATTCAGCTTCAATAAAAAATGAAATTAGAAAATGAAAGAAAATTTAATTTTCAATAGAAAACAAATCATTTCCATGAAAAACATGTATTGTCAAAGACCACTTTTCTACAGAAAAGTTTCAAGTAAGCCAGTCCTACTAAGACTGTGTATGGGTAAATAATTAAAAAGGTCCTCATAGACAGCATTCAAGAATCTGTACTTAGTAGGACTTTGAAAATGACATCTTTTGTGGGGAATTTTACATCATGCACTTCATGATTTTTTTAACTGGAACATGAGTAGTTCTTGAAATAACCTTTTATAAAATGTGGGGAAGAAACAAAATATACATTTTATTCTATCTATTCCTTTTCTTCTCTACCTCTGTTTCACAACGACCATCTTATTATTGTTTTAGTCCATTCAACCTGAAAACCAGCTTATGTAACTTAATATTAATAATTAATAATAATTTAACATGTTAAAGTATCTTTCATCTAAGAAGTCTGAATTGATTTGCAAAGTACAGAGAAGATGCTGACATAACAACTCACAGAAAACATCTCTGCTATGACAGACAGTGACTGTAAATGAAGTGTGCTGAAGCAGCTTTCTGAGAGTCATGTTCCATATTCTGGAAGGAAAGAAAAGGCTATTTCACAGGAAAACTTTCCAACTCTCTTCCTAATTATCAGCATTGTTGGATGTATTTTGTCATAATAACACAGCTGAAACAGGTGAAATAAAGCAAAAGACTCAATTAAAAATGTGTTTCAAAATTAAGACAAGAGATGTTGACAAAAGGACATCATGAAAGGACAGGGTTCAGTAAGCTCAGAATGGTCATGTCTAGCATAGGGAGTTAAAAATTTAAAACATTTTCACCAGGGCTTCAGAGATACCAGTTTTAACACAAGTAGCAGTGCTAGCAAAGACAAGACTCCAGTTGCTTTTAGCATTTTTATTATTGACAGATGGTGAAATTCAGTTTGGCACTGGTGACCTTCTCTATTCTAAGGTATTTGCCCGTGCCTTTCCTTTTCTTTTCTTTTTCATTTCCTTGAGAAGAAAAGGCTACCACATCTAGCAGTCAGGCACATGGGCAAAAAAAAAAAAGTAACACATTTTTACAATGCACATACTCCTAAAAAAATTACATTATCTTTTGAAACCTATTGTTCAAAACATCCCAAGTCTGCAAACACTGTTAATTATCATTGGTTAAAAGTTTCTCATGTCTAATCTCTGCTTGGTTGGGTTGATAAAGACAACCTTGTAGCAAGGGAAGTGACCTCTGCAGACTGAATCTTTTGCCTAATAAATGTTATTCTAACGAAGTTATGCAAATGAGCTTGCAAAACCATTGCTCCTTATAAATTTATAATTTAAGATTATATATATATATCTTAAATAATAATATTATATTATATTATATACTACCTTATATCATGTAATATTATATAATACTATAATATTATATTATATATCTTAAAATGATATTATATATAATCTTAAATTATAAAAAATAAGGAGCAATGGTTTTGCAAGCTCAGTTGCATATATATGTTGATTAGTTCCTGTTACTTTGTTCTGTAGTATAGTAGTTTTGAGAGGGAGACACAGCAACAGTTAAACTTGAGTTTGCACATTCATATAAGGGTTATCATTTAAAAGTTCAGGCTGGGAAATTCAGATCCATTTGAAATAAGTGAGAAGGAGAATAAGAAAGCACCCTGTGATCCCTGTGGGTTGACTGGCTTTCCAAACAAAGGATTGTTAACTAAACAGAGAAATCATTAGGTAATAGGAATTTTAGTTATTTCAATTCTGCACATGTTCTGTTAATAGACATCTTGTAGTCTTGTCTCTCTGTAAAGCAAAAGGGTCACATCTGAACCCCAAGTTGGGAGTATTACCTCAGTCTCTCTCTATCAAGGCTGATACTGTAGGAGATTTTGCTCCAAAGCTTAGAATATGTTGGGACAAGACTGTGCAGCTCTTTTCATTGAACTTTCTAGATCTAATCTCTGGTAACTATCATGCCAACCAAACAATTCCTCTTGCAAGGTTTTCAGTTTTGTCTCCCCAGTATGTTAGTCTGAAGTCAGGCAAAAGGCAGGGTAATGTGGCACCTCATTCAGAGGCTGTGGCTTTGATAAGCTACCGCCTACCTCATCAGATGCTATTCAAGAGTTTCATCCTCCTGGTATACCTAAGGTACACTGATAATATCTTCATCGTATTGACCGGACCTTTAATAACTCCCATCCCTCCATCAAACTGATTCTTAAATGCTCCACCTAGGTTACTCATAACCTGCTCTTGAAAACTTCCAGTGACGGAGATTCTGCAGCTTCTCTACATAGCCTGTTCCATTGCTTGACCACCACCACAGTGAAAAAGTTTCTTCTAATTTCCAACCTAATGTCCTCTACTGAAGCCTAGTCCTGTCCTCTGTGGCCACAGAGAAAAGCCAATCTCCATGCTTTCTATAATAACCTTTCAGGTGTTTGAAGACTGTTAACAAATCCTCCCTCAGTATTCTTCAGGCTAAATAATCCAAGTTCTTTCAGCCTATCCTTACAACTCCATCTCCCAGTTCCCTAATCCTTGTTATAGTTCTGCACTGGACTCTTTCCAAACTGTCCATTCCCTATTTGAAACATGGAGCTCAATGTTGGACATAGTACTCCAGGTGAGGCTCCACCTATACTAAATAGAAAGGAAGAATCACTTCCCTTGATTTACAAGTGACATTTCTGTTAAATACAATCAATATGCTGTTGGCTTCTTTTGCAACAAGAGTACACTGTTACCTCATATGCTGTTTACAGTCTACTGTAACTCCTAAGTCCTTCCCTGCAGTACTGCAGCCTAGCCAGTCATTCCCCAGTCTATATTTGTGCATGCAATTATTCCATCTCTTTGCACTTCACCTTCCTCATTTTCTCCCTGAATGCCTGTGTAATACTCTTACATGCTTCTCTAGTGCTATGACCAGTTTTCCACTATGGTAGGATTTCTTTCTGAGTTTCAACTCATTGAACAGATTGCTGTTTCACCAGGTTGGTGTCCTGTTGCTCTTCCCATTCTTCTGTCACATCAGGATAGCTTGCTCCTGTGCCCTTAAGAGGGCTTCCCTTTCTTAAAGTACATCCAGTTCTCCTAGACTCCTTTGTGCCCTCAGGTTTTCCTCCCAGGGGACCCTGCCCACCAGTTCCCTGTGGTTGGTAAAGTATGTTTTTTTTTTCAGTCTAGTGTCTGTATTCTGCAGCTCTCCATCCTTCCTCCCTTTAGGGTCTTAAACTCTGTCATTGCATGGTCACTCGAAGGCACCTTCCACCTTCACATTCTCAAATAACTCCTCCCTGTTGTGAGTCAAGAGCCCTGAACCTACCTGGCCTGTTTACTATCTGTACCAAAAAGTTGTTCCCAACACACTCCAGGAATTTGCTAAATTGCTTGTGCATTGCTGTGTTTCCCTCCCAGCAGATGTCTGAATAAGGTCCATCATGAGAGCCCAATCATCTAGAGCAGGGGTCAGCAACCCCCAGCATGCATGCCAGAGCATGGCACATGAATACATTTTGCTTGGCACACCAGCCCTTTACAAAAAGGTTGTTTCAGACTCAAGGTTTTACCAGAGGGCGGTGGGTGGCAAGGGCCTGCCCAGAGCTGAGGTTGGCTGTGGCAGGCAGCTGGAAAGCTGCAAGCAGATGCACTGGGGTCCACAGAGCCCTGGCTCAGCTCATTGCTGGTGGTGGGTGTGCATGCTCCTTGCAGCGGATGGCAGGGGTAGTGTGAGGGGCCCAATCCTTCTTGTGGTCATGCAGTCCCAGCCCCTTCCCTGCCATCTGCCCTGAGGTGCAAGTGCACCTGCCACTGGCAACAAGCTTGGTCTGGGCTCTGCAGACCCCAGTGCAGCCACTCGCAGCCTTCCAAAATTACATCCCAACATGCTTAACAAAAGAAAAAGAAAACAAAACAACAAAGGAAAAATATTCCATATGTGTTTCTCTTTATGTTTGTAGTATGTAAAGTTTTATTTATTATCACCAGGTGGTTAGTTTTGGTATTTACTGTAAAAAAATAGTTTTGATTATTAACCGTAATATGCAGTGCACCCCCTCCACCCCCCAGTTTTCTTCGCCTGGCACAGCAACATCTTACAAATAGATGTTGGGAGGGGTTTTGCCACTCTGCCCAACAGTATCTCCAATCCCTGATCTACAGTCTAAATCCCTCATCTGCAGCAAAACTGTATGTTACAACCATATCTGCCCTGATCCCACAAATCTCTGATTCCACAAATGATGCACACTTTAGCAATCTGGATCAGGGATTCATACACCTAAAATAATCTCAGAACCATAGGCACTCAAATCAACAAAGCCAGGCCCAGACCCCGCTCTGACTTCCTACAGTACAAACCCCATAACAAGGGCAACAGAATCCCTCTTGTTGTAATCTACAGCCTCCAGTTTGAACACATCATAAATGACCTCCAACTCTTCCTGTAAAATAACAATCTCAAGCAGACTTGACGGACACCCTGGCTTATAGGCAGACCTCCAACTTCAGGGGACATCTCTCCAGCAGCAGACTACCTAACTCACCACCAGGCTTTGCAACAGATCCAGCTGTGCTCCCTCATCAACACAGACCACATTATCGCTGGATCAAGCCACAAAGATTATGACAGCCAGAGTTCATTCACCTGCTCTTTTACCAATATCGTACATGCCATGACCTGCTTATAGTGCCCCTCAACTGTCTACATTGGACAGATGAGGCAATTTCCTACATGAAATAATAAATGGACATTAATTAGACATCAGTTCTAGGAAGTGAAAACAGGTCTGTGGCAAGAACAATTTTACCTCCCTGGACATTCAGTCACCAGCATCAGAATATCTGTTCTTAAACAACAAAACTTTAAAAAACTGACTCACAGATTAAATTTATGAACAATGAATCAGCCACAGACTGGACTGTGTTAACTATGGTCTCAACAGAGATTATGAATTCTGATTCCATTTTGGGACTGGCTTTTATAACCCACAGAGGAACAAAGAAGTTAACTGCTTTGTTTATCCTCTTTGATCCCTTCAACTCACCTTTGCATCCTCCAGCAGTGTCCCCTCCATTCCTCTCTTCCCCTATCCTTCCTATTTAAATGAACTTATTCCTTTCTATTTAGTACTCCTGCTCCATGCAAGTCCATTCGCAACATCTGACAAAGTAAACTGCAGCCTATCAAAGCTCATGCATCTCTGTATGAGTTGGTCTATAAGGTGCCACACTGCCCTACCATCTTAGATTCATAGACTGTAAGGCTGGAAGGAACATTGGAAGATCATCAGGTCCAGCCCCCTGCACCAGGAAGGAAAGACAACTGGAGTCAGGTGACCCCAGCAAGGTGACTGTCTAGTCTCCTCTTGAAGATTTCCAGGGTAGGTGATTGTGCCACCTCTGGAGGGAGCTTATTCCACAGTCTGGACACCCTGACCATGAAGTAGCTTCTCCTAATGTTGAGCCTGAAACAGTCTTCCAGGAGTTTGTGGCCATTACTCCTGGTCTTCCCCAAGAGTGCCCTGGTGAACAGTTGTTCACTGAGCCCTTGATGTACTTCCCTGTAAGCTGCTGCCAAGTCCTGTCTCAGCCTTCTCTTTTTCAGGCTGAAGAGTCCCAGGTCCCTCAGCCTTTCCTTGTATGGCTTACCGTGCAAGTCTCTAAGTATATGGGTGGCCCTTCTCTGGACTCTCTCAAGTTGTACCATGTCCTTGTCAAAGTGCAGTGCCCAGAACTGGACACAGTACTTCAGTTGGGGTCTCACTAATACCAAGTAAGGTGGAAAAACAACCATGAATAACCTATGAAGGTTGCAACAGTTACTGGATCCCCTATGAATGTATTTGTCCAGGAACAAGAGAAGCCTGAAGACAAGGTCTGATGTGCAGAGCCCAAGAGAGGAATGTTAAAGGGATTGTCGGGCATGGGGGGGCATGCCTAAGACAGGTGCACAGTGCGGAAGATCAAAAAACAGAGGCCAAATTAATGTCTGCATGGTATACAGGCTATCAGTGATGGATGTGAAAACAGAGAAGTTAGTGTCCTATTCTTCTCACCTGTGAACTAGTTATAGGAGAACAGAATTGTTTTACAGGCCAGATCTAAGCTGTAGGTTACTGACCCCTTGCTCTAGACTTTAGACCCCTGCTCTAGACTCTAGACCTTCAAGAAATCAAATAATAGCCAAAAGTTAAAGAACTAATATGGCCTTAGTTCCTGCACCACAGGCAATTCAAGACTTCACTGGGTGAAAAAGGATGCCCATGCTTCCCAGCTGCCCTAGGCAGGCACTACTGGGGCTTCCGGGGCCCCATTCCCATTCCTATTCCCATTCCCATTTCTACGGCATGCAGAGTCAGGCTCTTGAAGCCCCAGGACTATCTGCCTAAGTTTTCCATTTGGGATTCCCCAGGCACCCACTGACACTCCAAAGCAATCCCAGGAGACTGGTCTGGAGTGTCTGACTTGTCTTGGTGGCCCCAGTCCTGAGACTGCACCAAACCATTCAACATACTCTGGTGTGGTCCCAGGGCTGTAACTGCCAATCAGCTGATTTGGGTTCCCAGCCCCAGGACTGCACCAGAGTATCCAACTCACTCTGGTGTGGTCCCACAGCATGTCTCTATAAGCAGAAAAGGCCAGGGTTTACCTGCCTATAGAGATGCACCCCAGAATGCCCAGTGTCTCGCAAGACCAATGGTTAAGACAATGGGCAATATATATGAAACAGTAAAGCAGAACAGCTGATATGCCTCATTTGGCAACATCTATTTCTAAACCGTTATGAATATTTTGTGAATAAAATGGTACTAAATGGCCTTAGCACAATAAATTCCCCATTACTGACCCAGGACTTCTTGACATCCAAAATTTCTACAGAAAAACCATCCAAAGGTAATCTGACTAAACAAAAAGCAAAATATGTGAAATAGGGGATGAATATACCAATTTTAAAATGTATCTATTATATTCCTACATGCAGCACTGGATATTTTGCCCTAAGACTGGTAATTTTATTTTCAAAGCACACTTGATATTAACATGACAGGCTAATCATTGCAAGATATTGCATTAACTTAGTCCTTATGCCCAAAGCTTGTCTGCCAGAAACACATTTCTAGCACTCAGTGATAGGGGCCTACCCAACTTGAGGAGGCAGCCAGGCAATTTCATGGGCACATCGCGGGACTGGTCACCATATCCAAGGGCTTATCATGGTCCCCCCCTTCCCACACTTCTGACTGGCAGAGAAGCTCAAGTGCGCTGCCCTCCACTGACTGGGGCTCTCCATCATACAGCCCCATCCCTCATTAGTGATTGGCTGAGACGGTTGTCCATCATGCAGTCCTGCCCCTCGCCAGTGATTGGCGGAGATGGGTGACGCAACACAATAGGCTCAATAGGAGAGTGCTCTCTCAGCCAATCAGCAGCAAGGGTAGGGGGGCAGCAGCCATCTTGCAGGCAGCAATTTGAGCCAGAGGTCCCCCTTCCCTCTTCCCCACAGTTGACTACAGCAGCTGAGAGGACTGCTGGCTCCCACTGGGGAGCCAGCATTTTATTTTTAGTAAGTATTTTTTTCCCACAGATTTCAAGGAGATTTCCCAATTTTGCAATTTCTGCAAACTCCATGCAATTGTGATTAAGGTAAGTGTCTACTCATTGACAGTATAGAATCATAGCAAATTAGGGTTGAAAAGAACCTCAGGAGGTCATATAGTCCAACCCCTTGCTCAAAGTAGGGCCATCCCCAACTAGATCATCCCACCCAAAGCTTTGTCTAGCCAGGTCTTAAAACTCTTCAAGGATGGAGATTCCACCACTCTCTAGGCAACCTGTTCCAGCACTTTACTACCCTCCTAGTGAAAAAAGTTCTTCCTAATATCTAACCTAAACTTCCCTTGCTGCAACTTGACCATTTCTCCTTGTTCTGTCATCTGCCACCATTGAGAATAGTCTAGCTCCATCCTCTTTGCAACCACCACTCAGGTAGCTGAAAACTGCTATTAAATCCACCCATAGTCTTCTCATCTTCAGACTACATAAGCCAGTTCCCTCAGCTTCTCCTCAAAGTCATGTGCCCAAGCCCCCTGTCGCAGAGCTCTCAGGTGCCCTGTGACTGAGAGCAGAAACAGCTCAGGAGAGACCCCTAGTAGTGGGAAGGGGGAAGCGCAGCTGTCAGGCACCAGGACTGCCCAGGTGCTGGTTGCCCTAGCAACCAGGGAAACCTAGAGCCAGGAAGGGGTGGAACTTAGCCCTTCTTAAGACCAGGCAGAAGGCCAGGAGGGCATTCCCCTATCCGACGGCCAAGGGAGAAGGAACTCAGCTAGGACAAAGGGGAGAACTCTGACAGTTGAAACATCCCCTGGTTCCTGCTGGGGGGTCGATGCGCTCTCTCTCTCTGGTAGGGAGAGATTTGTATTTTGATCAGAACAGTCTAGCTTTTGTGTTGTAGCCCGGCGGCTTTACATTTTGTGTTTTCTGTTTCACCGGAGGACCAGGTGAGGCTATGAGGGGTTGGAGGAGGCCTCATAGGAGCTCCACAATAGCATGGGGTCTCCTGGTGCTGGAGAGGGTGCAGCTTTGTTTGGGGGTGCATTGGCTTTGTTTGGGGGCGCTGCCTGGAGCTAGGGGGGCAGCGAGAAGCCCCGGAGCTAGGGGGGCAGCGAGAAGCCCAACTAAAGGGGGCAGCGAGAAGCCCCAGAGCTAGGGGAGCAGCAAAGAGCCCCGAGGTAGGGGGTGGCAAGGAGCCCTGAGAGTGAGGAGGGGTGGGGAGGAGCCCCGAGAGTGAGGAGGGGTGACGAGGAGCCCCAAGAGCAAATAAAGGGCCAAGACATAATAATAAGACCCAAGTCAGATCATACCAGCACCATCTGTGAGGCTTGGGCTGTGGTGTAGGGGAAGAAAAGGAGCTGCAGACAGCGCCCCCTGTCATTGGGGCTTATAAAAATGGGCAGCCTCCCGCTGATTCTAATCATCTATCAATCAAAAGTAAGATCAAGGCGTGGCAGGAAAGTAAGCAGGTGGTTGGCCCATTGCAGGAGGGCAGAGTCACACGTTCAGAGGGGCTCTGAGAGTAGGACTCCTGCCACACCCCCTAACTATTTTTGTTGCCTTCCACTGGATTCTCTCCAATTTGTCCACATCCTTTGTGTAAGTGAGTGGCCCAAAACTGCACACAGGACCCCAGATGTGACCTCACCAGTGCTGAATACAGGGGAATAATCACTTCCCTTGATTTGTTGGTAATGCACGTCGCAGGCACTGAAGTGCCTGCTCCTAAAGAAGGGCAGGTGTGGGTTGCTGGGGCAACCACTGAGGTCAGCTGAGCAGGAAGGGGGCAGGGCCTGGCCTATATAAACAGCCTAGGCTGAAGCCAAGCAGGCAGTTCCCCTCTGGCAGTTGTGGAAGATGGAGTTCTTCGGGAGCAGGCTGAGTTGAGGAGGCCGAGGGCCTGAGCACTTTAAGCGAGGATACCAGGCAGAGGAGCCCCTGGTAGGGATTTGGGGGATGATAAAGAGCATGATGGTGTAGGGTTTATGTTTTAGCCAGGAGGCTTGAGTTTGAGTTGGGGCCAATTGGCTGATAGTTTTGTTTGTGGTTACACCGGAGGACCGGGTGAGGCTGTAGGGGTTGGAGGAGGCCTCATGGGAGCTCCCCAGTAGCGTGGGGGTTCCTGGCACCACAGAGGGTGCCGCGTTTTGGGGCTTGTATAGACCCCGGCCCCAGTGGGGCAGTGTTGTGTGGGGCGAGGAGCCCAGGGTGGGTGAGTGACCCGAGAAGGCGGGTCTGGGGGCCAGGTACAGCTACGGCCACCTGAGCCCCGAGCACAGGGAGCGCGAGGCACATAGGCCCAGTGTGGGCGGGAATCACGTGAGCAAGGCCCAGGGAGGGCGACTGGCATTTGTATTGGGATAAGCCCCAGGGAGGGCATACTGGAATAAGAAGCCCGAGGGAGGGCGAGTACAGGAATAAGAAGCCTGAGGGAGGGCGAGTACAGGAATAAGAAGCCTGAGGGAGGGCGAGTACAGGAATAAGAAGCCTGAGGGAGGGCGAGTACAGGAATAAGAAGCCTGAGGGAGGGCGAGTACAGGAATAAGAAGCCTGAGGGAGGGCAAGTACAGAAATAAGAAGCCCGGGGAGGGCGAGCGTACGGGTAGAGGCCTTAGAGAGGGCCGTTAAGGAAAGACCATTGACACAACAACATCCGGGACAACTGAGAGGCTTGGGGCGTGGTATTAGGGGTGGTAGGAGCCATGCACAGCCCACAGGGCTGGGTGCACTAGATCGACCTGCACGGGACAAAGGGCTCAGATAGCTAAGAGCACCGTGCTCAAGAGGGTAAAAGGCAGCCTCCCTTTTATAATATTTACCAGCAAGACATGGCGGGTGAGATAACGAGTGTGCACAGACACCCACTTGGCATGGTAGGGGGTGCCAGGAGAGATCACGGCCGCTCCTGGGCCCCCACCCTGTGACACTCCTACTAATGCAGCCCAGTATGCCATTAGCCATCTTTATAACACAGGCAGTGTTGCCTCATAGTCAGCTTACTTTCCTCTGTAAACCCCAGATCCTTTTCTGCAGAGCTGCTGCTTAGCCAGACAGACCCCAGCCTGTAGCAGTGAATAGGATTGTTCCATCTTAAGTTCAGGACTTTGAACTTGGACCAAAAGAAATTTCATGAGGTTCAATAAGGACAATACTCCAATTTGTCAAGGCCTCCCTGAATCATAGCCCTAGCCTCCCCAGCGTGGTATCATCTGCAGACTTGCTGAGGGCACACTCCATCCCATCTTCCAGGTCATTACTGAAGATACTAAATACAACTAGGCCCAGGACTGACCCCTGGACTACTTGATACCAGCTGACAACTAAATATTGAGACATTGATTACTACCCTTTAAGCCTGATGATCCAGTCGGTTTCCTATTCGCCTTCCACTCCACTCATCCAACCTGTACTTCCTTGTGCGGGGAATGAAGAAGTGGATGGCAACTTAGGTAGCAGTGACCATGAGATGACTGAATGCAGGCTCTTGAGGAAAGGAAGGAAGGAAAACAGAACGTTGTGAGAGATGATATCAAAAGGCTTGCTAAAGTCAAGGTATATCACATCCACTGTTCTCACAGCCACAGATCTAGTCATCTCATCATAGAAGGCAATTCAGTTGGTCAGGTATGATTTGCCATTGGTCAATCCATGCTGACTGTTCTTAAATCACCTGTTTCTTCTCCAAGTAGCTTCACCTTTTCCGCATCATCTGTCATCAGGTTGCCTCCCCCATTCTAAGAGACCCACGCTGTCCCTTATCCTCCTTTTGTTGCTAACATACTTGTAGAAACCCTTCTTATTACCCTTCAGTTGTCCCTTGCTAGCTACAACTCCAACTGAGTTCTGACCTTCCTGATTTCATCCCCACATGCCCAAGCAATATTCTTAGACTCCTCCCTAGTTATCTGTCCAAATTTCCACTTCTTGTAAGCCTCCTTTTTGTCTTTTTAATTCACTGAAGAGTTACCTGCTAAGCCAAGTGGTCTTCCACTATACTTTCTAGTCTTTCTGAGCATCAGGATGTTTCATTCCTATGCCCTCAGTAAGGTTTTTCTAAAATACAACCAGCTTTCCTGAACAACTTTCCTCCTCAGACAGGCCTCCCAGAGGATGCAGCCCATCAGTTCCCTGAGCCAGTTGAAATCTGTTTTTTCTGAAGTCCAGGACCCATATTCTGCTGCTCTCCTTCCTTCCTTCCTCAGCCTGGCTCTCGCCCGAGGCCTTGAGCAGCTGGCTGGGCATGTGCTCCGTTCACAGCGTGGGCCATCTCCTGTGTGACATCTGGGCTGCCCTCCCATTAGAGGTGGCAGCCGCCCTGGAGGACCATCTCCAGGCGGGCCAGGTCCCCTGCACTGAGGATGCCCCGAGCGAGGCTTTCCCTGCGTTACCAGTCACCCCAGCCGTGGCCAACGATCTGGCCGGAGGCCCTGGCACCCTGCTTATGCTCCTGTGCCTCCTGACAGTGACAGGGGTTGTCCTTTTGCTTCTCTGTCACGTAGGGGTTTATACGCCTGGATGGTTCATGTCCACCACGCCCAAGTGCTGGTGGGCTGCCCCGATACACTGTGGCGACGGCGCCTGGGGCCGCCAGGTTCCCCACCAGCCCACCCGGCATGGCGCACATTGTATAAGCCACCAATCACCAAGAAGACTGGTGACCTGCAGTGGTGGTTGCTGCACGGCATCCTAGCCACTGGCACGTTTGCGTCCCACTTGGACTCAGCCACCTCAATGGCCTGTCCCTTCTGCCCAGGGGGTGTTGAGGAGACCCTCTTTCATGCTTTCCTGGACTGTCCCCACCTGCAGCCGCTCTTTGTCAGCCTTGGGCTGCTGCTGCAGGCTCTGGGCAGGAGCTTTTTGAAGACCACCTACGTGTGCTCCTACCCGTACTGGGTGGCTGAGAAAGGACCCGTCTGCCTGGCCAACTTCGTCCTGGGTCAGGCCAAGTTGGCCGTCCTCAAGAGCCACCGAAACTGGCTTGCCAGGACCGACTCAGATGATGCCCTGTGGCTTTTCTGCCACCTGGTGCAGGCACGCCTCTCGCTGGAGTTTGAGCATGCTGTGCTCCGGCAGGTGGTGCCCGCCTTTGAGACGCACTGGGCCCTTGAAGGAGCGCTGTGCCAGGAGGAGGACGGCCATCTCAAATACGCGCTGTGATGTCATGACCGGTCTGGGCGACCAGGCTGGCTCGGTGTCGAACTGCGACTTCCAGCTCGTGCCGTGTCCTGGGCCCTCACCAGGCTGTTTTTTTGCTCTCTTTTGTGTGGGAAGATGAAGGTTTTTTTACGTGTATGATGGATGGACCAGGGTCTGAATTCTTTATGTATATAGTTATGACTGTGTGCCCAGCACGCCGACCACATAATTAGCATGTAAGACACCACGTGAAATGCAGCGAATGTGTCTGTCATGGTGTGATGTGCTGGTTGGTTTGGTTTGGTTTGGTAGTGAGTTGTTTGTGTTTTCACTTTGTAAGCGGCCACCATTGTTGTATACCTGAACCCCTGAATAAAGTAATTAAAAAGTCAAAGTCCTTCCTTCCTTCCCTGAGGATCCTGAACTCAATCATCTCAATCATTGGTCACTACTGTGCAATTTGCTATCCACTTCTATGTTCCCCACCAATTCTTCCCTTTTTGTGAGCAGCAGGTCAAGAAAAGTACCACCCCTAGTTGGTCTCTCCAACACTTGTCCCCACACTTCCCAGAAACTTCCTGGATTGCCTGTATACTACTGTATTTCACACCCAGGGTGATTGAAGTCACCCATGAGAACCAGGGCCTGTGATCTGGAAATTTCCGCTACCTGTTTGAAGAAACCTCATCCAACTCATCCTCCTGGTCTGGTGGTCTGTAGCACACACACACTCCATGACATCACCCTTGTGGCTCTCCCCTCTGACCATAATCCAGAGACTTTCAGCAGGCTTGTCTCCAGTTCCATACTCACTGATGTCCAACAAGGTATAGACCACATTGAGCAAATTCATCACATTATGAAAGTGGATAGACATGAGAGATAAAGGCAAAAAGTTGTGACCAGATATTACCATAACCCACTCCTTCCTCCCAGAACTATTTCCTATGCCTGCACTCAAACACATGGATCTTCAATTGGCCTCCCCAGTCTTTTCCAAAAAGGCTGGCCTATTTACTGAAAGACTGCCCTCCTCATATTGGGGGACTGCCAAAGACAACCAAAGTCTGATCTTAAACTACAAGTTTGGATAATAATTGAATCAAATCTGAAATATTTAAAGGTAGAAGTAAATTTTAGAAAAAAGCCCTACTACATGCTCTTATTAGAACATAGCGGGCACCTATACATGTGACTGAAGCCTGCTCTGATACATGCTAACTAGCATGTGTTGGAGCAGACTTGATTCATTGAATCTGCTGGAGCGTGGTAATTAGTATGCTTCATCAGCCTCAGCGTCTTGAGTATTCAGTGTCCTTGTGCTTCAAAATGGTGATGGGGGCTCTTTAACTAAAACTCATTGAATGAGCTTAAGTTAAAGCACTCACGCCACCATTCTGAAGTGTGGGATACTGAACACATGAGACTCTGCAGCTGCTTTAATTAGATAGGCTCTTGGGAGCACCCCTCCCATCCCAGAACACATGTAAAGATGCCCAGTGAAATTAAGCCAGCTTCATTTAGTTTTGTTTTGTTTTTAAAAACAAAAAACAAAAAAAAAACCAATATGAGTTTGGATAAAAACTTTAAATAAATTTTAGGAAGAGCTTTCCTAAGATTGTTAAAAATTCCAACCTAAGATAGGATCTGCTACAGAAATAAAAACCAAACCAACAAAAATTTTTCTGATCAGTTTCCACCAGTGAAAAGAGTTGTTTCAGTGACTCTCCAGAACTTCCACAAGCAATTGCTTCCATATGGTGCCTATACACAAGCACAGAGGCTGCTCTGACATGCTGGAATTATAGCATGTCAGAGCAGACTCAATTAATTGAGTTTGCTAGAACATGGGAATTACCGCACTCCAGCAGCCTTCTGCATCTCATGTATCAGCATCCCTATCAAAATGGCAATGGGGGCACTTTATCTAAAGCTCATTTAACAAGCTTTGGATAAAGCAGATCTCACCATTTTGAAGTGCAGGGATGCTGATAAACAAGATGCTCTGGACACTTTAATTAAAGCAGCTCTCGGAGCCACTCTAATTAAAATACCCGCCACTCCCTCCCGGAGTATGTGTGTAAGCACCCGTAGTGTTTTGGAAATTGCAATAATTTAAAGTAGGTGATGCAAAAGGGGCATGGTTTATAATATTAGAATCCCTTGCTGGAATCAATATGAGAACTTAATTTTGTATTATACAGTTATTTATTCTGTGCATCAGGGCACAAATTTTTTCACAGTACAATCCAATTTTTATAACTACAGATATATTTAAAAAGGACACATTTTTGTTACACTTATTAGAAACTTACACATCAGTTTCAAATAAGATAAGAATTTCTGTAGAGCAAAAGGGAGTTTTAAACAGACAGAAATAAAAGTGTCAAAGATTTTTCTAATATACTAAAGTTATAAATGTAGACTGCTAGCATTTGAACTATTATTCAACTCTGGCTTAGAAAATCATGATGAATTGCAAGGGACCAACTAAAATACTTTTCATCCTCTTTGTGAACCTTCAGAATTTATGTGCCATGCATGTGATTCTCATCTGTAGTCTTAAACTGACCAGTTATCACTAGTATAAAAATTTAGGACACTTTAATTTCTCCAAAGATTTACAATTAAAATTCAACATTATGAATTTGCTTTCATTTTCCTCATTGTGAGTTCCCTCTAAACACCAGCATTATTCTAAAAGAAAAAAAAATCCTATTTCCAATATAACCATTCTATTTTCTGTTTTTGATTAGTTTGATTTCAGTCTAGTTACAATATGACATATGCCTAACATAACTATTCATTTAGACAATAGAATTGCTAAAGTAATGCATGATTTCTGCCATATCCATTACATATTTTGGACGAAATCCTTCTCCCACTGAATCCAACCAAATTTTGTTATACATATCAACTGAACCAACACCAGGTTCTATGTGGCTTAAAATATGTACAAAACACTCACAGTATCAATGTATATGCCTGTGAGCTGGAAGCATTACTGACCCCAAGCGTGAAAATTATTTAAAAACAAAAGCAAGTATGACCAACTACATACAGTAACACTGCAGACATAAAGCATTTTGAATAAGATGCCAAAGATGTCAACCTGAAACGTTTTTTAGCTCTGGAAAAAGTGCATGCATATGGACTATTGCAGTGGAATGTCTAATTTCTTGATGCCTCTATATTTCCCCAGATTTATATGGGAAGGGAAGAGTGTATGTACACAAACACACACATTGTTCTATCCCCTATCTTATCTTACAGTATGTGCACACATATACATATATATGCACATGCAGTAAGATCAGTAGGACAATGGAACAAGTCCTCAGGGAAGTCATGGAATCTCCCTCATTGGAAATTTTCAAGAGAGACCACATAAACATCTGTCTGGTATTATTGAGAAATAGCATATCCTATATCTCCACCTCTAAGAAGAGCACCTCTACCCTCAGTTGGGCTTTCTGCTCACTCTCAATCCACAGGGCCTCAGTCAGCCAAATCAACAAAACACAGAGTGATCTTCCTACTCCCCCTAAATCTACCTCATGCCTTGCAGCTGAACAACCACACTCAGAGACACGCCCCCCCACCCCATATATAACTTCTTTAACTTAAGACTTTCTCCCCCACAGTCCCCAGGTTCTCCTTGCTCAAGTTCTGCAGGAAACATCTTTTCCGTGTCCAACCTAGGCCTGGCTGACTCCTTAGCCTGGAGCTCTACCTGGCTCCGCCCTTTTCAGTCTACAGGCTTCCCTTGCCTACTGGGGCACGAGCCTCTTCATTCCTAATCAGTGGTTCTGTAGCCCACCTCTCTGCAGGATGCACCTTGCTGCTCAGCCAGTCAGTAATGGGATAGGTGCCTCTGTTACAAGGGGGTTGGACTAGATGGCCCTTGTCATAGATGTACATATATGTTTAGGTACTATGGCTACATAAAAATCTTTATGTACTGAAATTCCTGTAAGAAAGTCTGCTCTTGAGAAATGTAAAGGCCTATTTCCTAACTAAATAGGCTGTGGCACTGAATATTCAAATGCCACCTTTTCTTCTGACTACCTGAGTTTTCTGCAAGGAGTACCAAAGGAAAACCAATATTTTAATACACAATTTTAGTGATGGACTATACAATATTAACACTGAAGATTGGTTTTCTATATCACATGTCTATGTTTGCCTCCATCACAATTTGAAAGGTTGTATTAAGAAACAAACAAAAAAAACTACATTTTTTTTTTCTAAGCAATGTAAAACTAAGCCAGCTACCATTACTAATACTGACTACAGCCTGGGCCCCCCTTCACTCCACAGTTTTGCCTTCCAAAATGGGAGAATGAGCTCTACTACCCAGAACCAGCTTTAAGCATGTGCCACATGTGCCCTCCCAAAGGGCCCCACACATTGGCAGTTAGAATTTATTTTTTATTTTAAAATTTTGAACAATGCTAAAATGTCTCCAAATACTGACTCTGAAGAGAAATACTAATTGGGAATGACTGGCAGGCTTCAGAACAAATTCTGCTAATTTACTTTGTGCTTAAGCCAATCCTTGTAACGCTCTTGTTTGTACACTGAAGTCACGTCTCAACACAAGCGGAAATGAGTCAATTCAAACAAAAGGAAAAATGAAAGGAGAAAGGGCCCTGCATTTGCTAAATCTGGCCCTGCTGTTGCAGCACCTCACGGGACTGCTTCCCTATGACAACTGCTTACTTGTGGCCTTAGGAGCACTCACAACCCTTGTGCGTGGATTGTAAAGAAAGAAAAAGCACAGGACAGAAGAAACAGAACATTGTTCCCCGTCCATCTCCACAAAGGTAAGCAGAGTCTGGCCCTCCGGGGTAGCGGAGGTGCATCTTAGAACTTTTTCCCAGAGTTGGAACCACTCTTGGATCCAAAGGATAGGTAGGACTAGTAGATCTTACCACTGTGCCAGGCAATCCATAACTTCACAGTCTGATATACAATTATATTGTTTTTATTCACTTTGCTTATGGATCTAGTTCATGTCAAGCCTGCAGACTTATTTCCCAGTGCTCTCTCACTTGCAGGGCCTTCAGTTTTCATGAAATTTAAATGAGAGACTCAAGGATTAGTTTCTTGTTTAAATTATGCAAACCCATTATTCACTTACCTGAATTTCTCATCTTTGATTAAAGGAAGGGTACAGAGCTGAGCAAAAATGGAGCTTCTTTCAAAGCACTCATATCTAAGGACAAAAGTTTTCATTATTTAGAGTTTTAACCAGGAATAGTTTGTATACACCACTCATTTTTTCATTCTCTTAAGTTCCTCCTCTCTTAAGGTGACACCAGGATAGGAACACCAGTGTAGTGTCCTGACTACTGAGCATGAGATTTGGGAACACAGCCTCTGAATTAGACCTTTAATGCTGGAGGCTGTAAGTGAGAGAGGATCAGTGGAAAAAGCCCTGATCATACCCAGTTCACTCTCTCTTTCAGCACCCATTCTCTGCCACTGCATGACAAGGACTGTGGTCTGACCCAGTAAATGGCAATTCTTATGTTCTATGTGGAAGTGTTCCTAGTGTCTGGTGCTCTACTAAAAAATCTATATTAACACAATCTGGAATTTTGCTTCATATTTGTGAAGCTACATGAATTTCTCTAAGCACAGATTACTCTAGCTACACCAAATCCTTGTAAACCCTTTAAAACAGTATTTAAAAAAAAACCTTAACATTTTGGTTATGATGGAAGGGGTTTGGAATTACTGTCCAAAAGCCTTTTTCTGCCTTACCTTTTTCCCTTTTACAAACACTACAGAAAATATGGCTCTGCCACCTAAAGTAATCACTTATAAACACATGTGCTCATAAATCATTTCAAGAACATTTCCTTTACTAAGGGACCATATAAGTAGTAAACCTCTCAAAATCATGTTGATGACAGTTATTTCTTGAAAAGTACCAATGCATAACAAATAAATGCTGCCTAAACTGCATATCAAATATTATACTTTAATTTCAGAAGAAACCATGTTAATAGCTAGGAAAAACAAAAGACATTAATTATGCTGCAGCAGAATGGAATCCTTTCAGAACACACATTAAGTCCACATTAAAACTAATTTAAATTTTACCAGAAAGAAAGAAAACACAAGTTAGTAACTGAATTTTCATTTACAAACAACCTGAAAAACTGTAGATATACATACCTAGAAAAATCTCCAGTTATGAGCATGAAAAATTCTACTCCTCAGTTTACAAGTCAAGCCAAAATTAGACAAAGAAAACTCACTTTCTCTACTATGAAAGATTATTATCAATTGCACTACTAAATCCTCATTTGGTGTAAGGGAGGGTGCAGATAAGCATTCAGAAGACCTGACTCAGGTTAGGCAGGAAGCATTCAGGAGGGCAGCCAGAGATAAGTCTAAGATGGGGAGGGAGCTGGGATGTTGCAGAGTTTGTTGCGGGGGTGGTTAGTGGGTACATGGGGGTACACAACAAAGACAGTGTTAACAACTATCACCAGCTTCAAATAGCTCTAGAAGACCACTCTTTTTAGAAAGAGACCCAGGTAACCAGAAGGACCTTAAGGATGTCCTGAAGTTTAACAAATCCTTTCAGACAAACAGGGAAGTTACAGAAATGAGACCCTTTCCTGAGAAAGCCTTGCCATATATACACAAACACTAAGTATCACAGCCAATCTCATGCCAGTTTGAAAGATTAGGGGATTGTGGGTGCCCTCTTATCACCGTATAATTCTCCAACCCCAACACCAGGCTTCTAGAAGAAGAGTCAGGCTCAAAAAGCTCAGTCGTAACTGTACACATCTTCACTGCAGAAGGAGCAATTAAGAATGAGAACAAAATCTACAGGCTTCTCACACACTTGACTCAGCAGAAGCCGCACACAACACAATGCTCAGAGGAGATGAGCAAGTTCTCAACACTGCCCTCTAAATTCCCGTACTGAGAAACAGGTGGAACATCAGGATTTGGATCATGTCAACAAAAAATTGTGGTCAATGGTGCCAAAGGATTTGGCAGACCTAAAAAAATTAGAATCAAGAACATGAGGGAAAAAAACGTCCTTAATATATTGGCTGTATTGACAGCACTGGGTTCATTCCACGCAGAGCTGGCCTGCGGTATCGACTTATCTTCCTAGCGAAATCATCAGTCAAAAAAACAAATGTTGTGGCTATGTTATATCTGTTCTCTAGAATATTCCCAAATGAAAAAAAACCCCTCATATATTTTTACAAAGTTGCTCATGTGTGCAGCACTGTATGTTGGGTAAGAATGCCAAATATAGAAGAGCTTATATTAAAAAGTTAATATAAACTCAACTCCTCCAGATTATCCAGAGATCAAGTACAGTCTTTTCATTCTCATCCAGACACAAAAATACCACCTACATGCACTTATAAATAGTAGCATCTTCCAAGAGGGCTTTCCTCCAAAACCTTTTGTATAAATGAGAAGAGAAAAAATACATATTCTCTCCCCCAAGGCTGTCTTTCAGACAGTCTTTGATGCAGATTTACTTTTAGCCATACAACAGCTGTAATTCTCTCTTACGTCATATTCTCATGCTTATTTCAGACAAACAAAAGGATAGCAGTAACAGGTGAGAAACTTGCACAGAAATTTAAGCTCATCTCAACATACAGCAAATAGGCATGTTGATTTAAGATGGCCTTTTCACTTACAGTTTTCGGGATTGCAGTACAAGAGATTCAGATTTAGCTAACATGGCACATATTTGTGAAATGTGGTGCTCGAACATAAACAGTGAAATATTCACAGCACAACAACTAAATAACTATACCCACACACCTATATATGAAGCCACGTAATGATCTACTGCATGCATCACATTTAGTGTCAGGTTACACTAATCTTCAGTAACAGCTCTCTAATGGCTCATGCAGTTTTTACTGTAGAATATCAGCTGTTACATTCTTTCAGGTTCACCTTCCTGGGGTGTATTAATAGCTCAGATCTCATGGCTGTGAAGCATATATTTTAAGATTTTTAAAAATTAACAGGGTTGTAAATTGTGGCTTACAAAACCTGTTACAAAACATGCATCAAATGTTTTCCAATTCTTATGGTAATCTTATTAGTATTATGTAAGACAATACATTAAATAACTAATTATTATTAACAATTTTCACAATTATATAGGCATTGCAAGGAAGGAGCACAAAACAATTTCAGCATATTGATTAATTAATATTAAATTATTAATATTAAGAGCTTTCAGAACCAAGTTTATATTTTTTTTACTAAAAGAACTATATGGGAACATCAAAGCAGGACAAAAAAGCAAAACCCAGGAAATTTGGAACTAAGTTTCTGTAAGCTCACAATTTTGACAACTGGTACAATATTTGAGATTTAGTGACACTGAGGGAGAAGATAGCTGCATTTCCATCTCGTCTCCAGGTGGCATGTTTGCCAGAGTCATCCATCAGGTTCTTTCTCCCCACTCTTTTCCTACTGGAGTTTAGGGGGGAGAAGGAATGAGAGCTTGAGCTATGATATGCCATGCTGTCTCTGCAATAGTGCTTGACTATGTGTTATTCTCAAAAGTCCAAGGAGTTAAACTTATAAAATGATAAAGCATCTTTATCCAGAGAGCCTTTTTTAGCCTACTGATTTGCTGTTCCCTCCTGCATTCTCCTGGCAAATGTAACAACCTATACATAACACTCTTAAAGGCATCCACACAGGCTACAACAGCATTCAGCTACATTGGATTGTCCAGTGAAAAGCTCATTAATATACCAGTTTACACTAAGGTGAACACCTGCCTTCTTGAAGTCAGTGAGAGGTTTGCCACTCATTCTATGTTGGTCAAAATTTCACCATACAAGGGTTGTACCAGTATAGCTAAATTGGGTTGATTCATCCAAAGCTAAAACCTTACCGTAGATAGGGTTTCTGCTACTGACGGGATTCTAACAGTTTCTCCTGGTGTCTCTTCAGTAGGACATAACTGATTGGAAGTCCACTGACTGATTTTTTTTGCAACCTGTTGTACCTCTGTATGGCTAGTGGAGGAGCATTAAGCACTGACTAGACTAAAATCTAAAAAGTGAATACTAAAATTTTAACTCTAATTAATTGTCAGCTAACAGAAGTGGAACTAACACAATTTTAACTGCTAAAATAAGAAAAGAGTCCTGAAACCTTTAAGACACAAATATTTATCATTTATCCTTAGTCATGGCAATGAATTACCCAATAGCTCAGGGGTAGGTAAAATACAGCCTGCATGGGGCTGTCCTGAGCAGGCACAGGCAGCCCCATGCAGGCTGTGAACTGCTGCAGCGCTGGACGCCAGCCACAGGGTGGGTGAGAGGCCACTTTTTCCACACTCAGCACCAGCTTGTAACCCGCCCCCGCAGCCAGCCTGGGCCCTGTGCCAGTTGGGGGGCACTGAGAATGAGCAGGAATACGGGTCCCACACCGGTATCCCGGGGCCAGCACCAGTGGAGCCCAGAGCAGGGCAGCAGGGGTACAGGGTCCCAGCTGGCAGGGGCTCTATGGAGCTGGGCCTGCTCCCCCCTCTCCCTCCTGGTGCAGCCCAGCCCAGCTCCACAGACACCTGCCAGCCTGATCCCTGCTCTGGGCCCCACTGGTGCTGGCCCTGAAACATTGGTCCCAAGACATTGGGACATTGGTCCCAAGATGGTGACCAGGGGGCAGGGCACCTGTCAAGGGGCGGGGCTACCCATGCGGCCCTCAACAGCTTGCCAAAACTGGGTAAGCAGCCCTCCGCCCAAAATAATTGCCTGCCCCTGCAACAGCATGTCTGCAACCTAAAAAAGTATACAACTGTGTTTTGGAAATTGTGTCTTATAATATTTACATCATGGTACATATTTGAAAATTGACTTGAGTTACTGCATGACAAAAAAATCTAAGCCAGGCAGGAAAAGGTAACACTACAAACCCAGATTAATAGCGTTGGTTACTAGTATCTGCTTAAAAAAAAAAACCTGTAATTTTTAGGATATTTTCTTTTGGAAGAGAAACAGTCATACTATATGGTTAACATTGTATTTTGCACCTTTTCAAAGAGGCTCTGTTCTTCCCATTTTTTATTTTGGAACTGTGAAAGTTGAGTATCTGGTTCTCCAAAACTAATACACAGACACCAAAGCAGCAAATGGCAGAAAGAAATGGAACACCAGAGTCCTCTGGAGTTACCTGTCCATTACAGTATAGGCTTTTAACAAATTGCTTCTTGGAAGCTGAAGCCCTGTGTCATTTGTGCTGCCCAAAAGTACATGTTTCTTAACAGTTATCTTTAATACTACATAAGTCACTATCTAATAAAAAGTCTTTTTTTTCCAACACTTCTAGTATTGAACCTTTGATGGCTAAAAAATACATTTCCAATATTGACCACAACTATGTGATAATCCCTTTTCTGTTTCATTTTAAAATGACGCTTTACTATTTCTACTCTATTAAACTATAAGATACAAAATGAGAGAGATTATTTTTTAAAAGAGGAAAGGCCAACCTGGAAAACATATGCTGCAAATGGCATGAACAGCTTCTGCATGTGGTATGTGGCAAATTAGGAAAAGGACAGGACAGGCAGCACAGCAACAGAGAAGGCAGGAAACAACACAGAGCATCAGATGTGGGGTGGAGCACAAGGCAGGAAGTAGAAAGCAAAGCAGCAAATTGGGCAAGAGAAGGGAATTGGAGTGGAACTTACAGAAGTTTCAGGGCTAATTTGTGGCATGTTTGCAGAAAAGGTTGGCCCCCACTGTTTTAAAAGATCTTACCTGAATCAGTGGAAATTAGGCTATGCAAGAAATGTAGAATCGTGACTCGCCCAAAAAGGGAGAGTCACAATGACTTGATCTTGTTGATCCTTTAGTATCTGTAAACTGTCTTCTCTTTTTTGGGTGAACCTAACAATATTCCAATATTGGGTGGAAGACAAGGTAATATTCACAGCTGCCACTTTATGTCTGTTACTAAAATTGCCATTTGCTTATGAATTATGTCAGCCATGTGTGCCACCACACATTAACTGAAAGTATAGACAAAGCCAAATTGTGTTCATCATGGTTAAATGGTTATCCATCATTTCTAAAAGGGTGTGAACACGTTTCTTTTCCTTGTCCACACTTTCCATTAAATCATTTCAGCTATATTTGTGGTACACACCTTTTATCAACAATATATCATTTTTGTAGTATGGATAAATGTGAAGATCTCATCCTTGCTAACACTGGATCAGCCGCTATCCCTTCTTCTCCAGTTATTCCTCTCAGTGCTCACTCATCTTGTCTTTGATGTCAGAAGATGCACAGCGACAGATGCCCAGCACCAGTGAGGGTGCAGTAAGAAGGCTATAGAGAGTCCAGCGCCAGTAAGGGTGTAGTGACAGGGCTGCAGAGTCCAGCACCAGTGAGGACACCATGACAAGGCTGCAGAGAGCCCAGTGCCAGAGGGGTGCAGCGATGGGGGCTGCAGAGCCCACTGACCACAGAAGGCCAAGTGAGGCCCAGACTTTATTAGGGAGACCATATCAATATACTGCCTGAGAGGCATGGGGCATGGTAAAGGGAAGGTTTTGGAGCTAGGCATCTAGCCTATAAGGTTTGGGGTGTTCCATGAAGAACCAACTTAGAGCAGAACCCAGCAAGGGATCCAAGAATCCACCAGGTTTTGTGGGGTCCAACAGGACCGTGACCAAGCAGAAACTCATGGTCAGCCTCCCTTTTATTTATTTATACCAACAAGATGCAGCAGAAAAGAAAAGAAGGTGCCCTCAGGGCAGAACTGACACGGTCATGGAGCCCTAGGGGCATCACAGCCATCCCTGGGGATCCTGCGCCACAACCCCTTCCCATTCCCAGGGTTCCATTTAATAATCCAATGACTCTTAATCAATTAGTTCTGGTCCCTTTTTGCTCAGAGCCCCCTGGCCTGCAAGTCTTTTTCAATCAATTCACTATTTCAATCAAGCCTCAAATCAGATTAAGTCCATTTGAGCTCTTCTACTAATCTACCCATCTAAAACAGTTACTTTTCTTTTGAGGTTTCCAGTCCCATCACCCCCATTCCTCCTATTTTCCTTTAGGGAAGACCCCAGGGTAAACTTTACTTACTGGCAGCAACCGCTCCTTCATCCCCAGCTAAGGATTCCTATGCCATCTCTTTCTCAAAGGTACTTGCTCCCCCTTCTATTTGGTAGAGACTGACTTCCAGGTACTTTACCATCTCCTCTGGTTAATGCCCATGCTTCCAGGTGGCACTCACAAGCTACAGCTCACTTGTTCCTCCCCTCTCTGGAGAATCATCCTGTCAGTGGACTCAGCTTTAGCTTCCAGTCAGGTCTTCCTGATCCAATGAGAGCTGGCCTCAGGGTACCATGGGTTCCATCCCCCACTCTCCATCCCCCGTGCTGGGCGTGCAGGCAGCCAAGCTGATCCTGGACTCTTCTGGAGCATCTTTCTCCATTGCGCTATGCTCCTTGTACTCACAGGTAAATACCACTCTGTGTTTGGGTCTGGGGAAGCATTCCAGACTGTAGCAGGGTCCCTGGTTGGTGCCGTTAGAGTAAGCTATAAAAGGTCACTATTAAAATAGAAACTTAAAACACAAAAATTCCCAATTCATTGCATAGGAATGAATATTGTTATATGAAGAGAAGCAGAGCTATCTTGCATTGTAAATATGATTAAACATAGCCAACTCATGCGAAACACTTCTTAATGGAGCCATTGTCCTTTTTGTGAAGTACTGTAAAGTAACATTATCACATGAATCATCAAAGCCATTCACTAACTATTCATCAGCATTAACTGTCATTGTGAAGCTGCATGGTTTCCTAGGTTTACAAGCAATAGTTAAAGATATACAAAAGGCAGGAATTTTAAGCTCTGATCAGTTCAATTCAGATGTTTATTGTGTACCCTGTTGCAGCTACCATACTGTTGCTTTGGAACTAAATTGAAATTATGGCTTGAAAGATGAACCAGAAATATAATGATACTGCAAAACATTTTAATGGCTTGAATAATTGTATCAAAAAGGAATATGATGTAGCTGTCTCACACACAGTCGTTACTTCAAACATCTGTGCAATTTCAAAGGCCAAATCCTGCTTCTGTGTTAGTAGCAAGGCTGCTACAAGCAAGTTAAAAACATCAGGAAGAGGACATGAAGGAAAAAGTGAACCACTTTTGCCATCACTGCAATACAAAAGAGGAAACAGAAAAAAATTTAGTATCAGTGCAAAAGCTGAATACGCCTTGAACCTACCTGTGCAAAAACTAAGCTTGAACTGTGGGTAACTGTACTCTATGAATATTCTGAACAGTAGTAACTAAATAGGGCCTTCATTTTGGCTCCATCAGTGCATGCACCCCATAATGTCTGTATGTGGGCTCAAATAATTTTTCCCAGTCATAGCAACCCTATGGATCTCAGTAAAACAGAAGATCAAATATGCAACCACCACTCAGAAAAAAATTGCAGATTATGTATTATGCAATTATATACGTGCCACATAATTTTGATCAGTAAAAAAATGAACTGCTCCTTCCAGTGGAAGGCAGCAAATAACATAACTCATGCAGAAGTCATGTAAAATGAGTTTTCTCAAAAAAATGACAAAAAATTGGAAATAATTGTCATTTTCAGTTATTGAAAAGAATAGCTTTTTGCCTTTTTTTCAAATTTTTGGCAAATATGTCAAAAATGGCTGTTTTCATTATTTCCTCCATTCTTTCAGCCCCTTTATCTTCACCCTCATTATTCTTTTTTTCTTTTTGCCACTGAGAAAAATGAGGAATGGGTAAGGGAGAAAATAAACAACTGAAAATGAAGAGGTTTAGCCAGTTTGCCAGGGAACTGGCCTAGGCTGCACACTCTCAGTGTATGGTTATCATGGGAGACTTCAACTACTTGGACATCTCATGGGAAGAGCACTCAGGCAAATCCAATCAGTCTCAAAGCTTCCTTATGTGCATGGATGAGCTCTACCTGCCTCAAGAAGTTTATGAGCCAACAAGAGGTAAAGTCAATCTGACTACTGAAAACCAGGAAAAAGTCAATCTGCTTAATGATTATTTTGCATCAGTTTTTCACCAGCGCAAAGGAACAACCCTTCAGGACATAATGCAGGATGACCAGAGTGAGGGCAAATATATGCCCACCATTGGCATGGATTTTGTGAGGGAGCATCTTGAGAGGCTGGACCCCCACAAATCAGCTGGTCCAGATAGATTGCACCCAAGAGTGCTAAAGGAACTGGCAGACATCATAGCACAGCCACTGGCAAGGATATTAGAGAACTTGTGGCACTCGGGCGAAGTACCTGAAGATTGGAAGGGGGCCAATGTGGTGCCTATCTTCAAGAAAGGGAGGAAAGAAGACCTGGGAAATTACAGGCCAATCATTTTGATCTCAATCCCTGGGAAGATCTTGGAAAAATTATCAAAAAAAAATTCTTCGCAGCCTAACAGAAGGCAACATTCTGAGACATAGTCAGCACAGGTTTGTTTTGAGAAGGTCTTGCCTGACCGATCTCATTTCCTTCTATGACCAGGGGATGTATCGCCCGGACAAAAGGGAAGAGGTTGATGTCATACATTTGGACTTTAAAAAGCAGTTGACCTGGTGTCCCATGATGTCCTTATGGAAAAATTGGGCAACTGCGGCCTCGACTACTTCACCGTCCAATGGCCGGGGAACTGGCTCTGAGGTCAGACCCAGAGAGTGGTAGCTGACACTCTTTAATGTCTTTATAAACAGTCTGGACACTAGTGTCTGTAGCAGACTGGCTAAGTTCACTGACGACACCAAATTTTAGGGAAGAATATCCACACTTAAGGATAGGCAGGTGATCCAAGCCAACCTTGATAGGCTTGCAGGGTGGGTGGATGAAAACCTAATGGCATTCAATATGGAGAAATGCAAGGCACTTCAGGTGGAATAAAGCCCACAACACACTTACACGCTCAGCAATGCTACACTCACTAGCACCACGACCTAAAGAGACTTTGGGGTCATGACTGACCAAGAAGATGAATGAGCCACCAATGTGATACCACAGCTGGCAAAGCAAACAAAACTCTGGCTTCCATCTATCGATGCATCTCAAACAAGACCCAGGATGTCATCCTCCCACTGTACTAGTGCCCCATGTTCCTGCTGGCCATGGTGCTGGCCCTGCTGGCCCCAGCAGGCCCTCCTTGCCCAGGCCCAGCAGAGCCACACACCTGCTAGAAGGGGCCAGGAAACCAGCTGTGAGAGGCCCTGCCTGACTCTCTCCTCCTTCACTCCCCACCCCAGTCCAGCTGCCCCACTGCCCACACACCCGCTACCCCCCACCCACCCCCAGCACTACTCTCAGAACATACACATGGAACAAAAAATGTCCCTCACAACCCCCACCCCATCCCTCCTCACTCCCCCCTCAGCAAACAGAGCCCCCTCCCACCTCAGCCAACAGAGCTCCTCCATGGAGGGTGTTCAGGACCTGGTGCTCAGCATTTCTTTGCTCCTGGAGGAGCTCTAGGCACACCTGCTCCAGGGCTTCCATTTGGGTGCAGTGGTCCTGTTCTGCCCAGTCCTGCATCTCATCCTGGGTGATATCCTCCGCCCACCAGGCCTGCTTCTGCATCTCCCACTCCACCACTACCACCAGCCACTGGAACAGGATGGTCCAGTCCATGGTGAATGGCTGGTGCAGGTGATGCATCTGGGCAGCTCCAGTGGTGGGTGGCAGTGACCCAGAGTCTGCATCCCTGATGAGGCTGGTGGGATCTCCCCTGTGTCCAGTTGGCCCTGCAGAGTCAAGAGACAGAAGACTTTTGTAAGAATTTGCAACATTTCAGAGATAAGATGCTCTGCACAAGGGTCCATGAACTGCTTGGCCTCAGATCGGGGGTTGGCCACATACGGGTGCCTAGGAACTATGGTAAGCTGGCTGGGCAGAACCAGATCCAGACAGCTGCTTCCCAAATCTGCCCTGCCCTTCTGCCAGGCCAGGACAGGCCAGGCTGCTGACAGCACATGCTACCACAGCTCTTGTCCTGCTCCTCCCCTGTCTCCCTGCAGGCCAATCATTCTGCTGTGCTGCTGCCCAGCTCATGAAACCTGGGCTTGAGGTGCATGGGACTTCTGGACAACTGGGGCAAGGGGCTGGCTGGACCCCCACCCTCCCCCCTGGGGGCCTCTCTGGGGAGGTCTCTCAGGGCCAGCCACCTGCCACAGCACCACGTACCTCAAGCGAGCCCCTGCTGCATCTTCCCATGCCTCTTCTGTGTGCTGTTTGTGCAAGCTAATGCCCAAGCCACTGTGCCCTGCTGATGATGATCCTTCTGGTACCCAGGCACACCTGTGTTCCTGGTTCATGACCCTTATCTATGACAGCATGGGGGGCAAGTCCGGGCTGCCTTGAAAAATCTGCCACCACATGGAAGGCTACCTGTACTAACACTATATGTCCCTACCCCGCCAATGCTGAGGGGGACATCACTGATGGCACTGAAGTCTTCATCAGCATGTGAGAAACCTATGCCCACCCAGCTGTGGGGACACGGGCTGCTGAATAAAGTTCTGAACTGTGTCCTACTTCCCTGCATACTGTAGGGGGGCAAACCTGTGGCCAGGGGCAAAGAGCAGGCCCCAGGGCCAGGGGCAGGAGCCAGAACCTTGGACAGGACAAGTGCAGGGACTGGAAGGCCCCTACTCTAGTGTGGGTCTTAGCACATGTCCAGGGCTGGTGAGGCTGGCAGCTCAACATGGTCCTCTCTGTTGGAGACGGCATCCAGCTGCACCTAGTATCCATGGCCTGTGGTGTGCAGTGGGCCGACACCTGGCCAGGTTGATCATGGCCATCCACTGTGCCCCACAAGGCCTTGACCTTAATGCAGCACTGCCACACCAACCAGGAGTATCCTAACTCATTCATGCCACTGCAGGGCCTCATAAATGTGGACATTCAAGTGCCTGCCCTTGTGAACTGCCTCTGCATGTCACCAACTTCCCCCCTGGATCATTTAGGGGCCCAGGCCGTTGGCACAGGTGCACACACATGAGTGGGCCAAGGCTCGATGGGGAGGGTGATGAGGATGACATTCTCATCCTGCACCAGCTTTCTGGCCTACGTGGCTTTCCCTGTGTGGCTGATCCTGGACAGTGCTCAGGAGCATTCAGCAGATGGACATGGCCAGGGACTGGGAGCCACACAGCAAATGCACTTCACCACACCACCTGTAAAGAGACACTTCTGGGGGTGAGCAGCAGCAGGGAGCAGAAACCAGACAGCAGTCCTGGGGGGATCTCAGAGTTATGCAATGGGTGCATCAAGCTGCAACGCTCACGTGACCAACCAAGAGCTCTTCAGAGGAGACAGGCCAGGCAGAGGCATCCTGTAGCCTGCCCAGGAGGGGCACACACAGCCTTCTGTGTTCCTGGACACAGAACAGACTCCCTCAGGCTCCCTAGTGTGTGTACCCCAAGGCACACAATAGCTGGATGCTTTTAGACCTTGAAGCTAGGGGCTACCAGGGAGCAGCCCAGTCCTGAGCAGGAGAGATGGCCAGTCAGGAGCCCTGGGGCTCTGCTCAGGCTGGCCCCCGAGTGGCTGGGCCAACCTGGCACTAAAGTTAGTGCCAGATCACTGCTACACATGTATTACTGCATATTAACTAATCACACCTAAATTTGATAATTACATTTGCAGGTATTACATTTAGCCGCAATTAGTCCTTTTTACTGTCCAGTAAGGGTGGGTGTGCATGTGTAGATGTGCACCTATATTGCACAGTGTATTAAGCTAATGCACATAAATGCATTTTGTGTAGATGGACCTTATAGTTTTCAAAGTAAGCATGCTATTGAGATGAATGTGTAAAGTCATACCTGTTGGAATTATTAATGCTTTTGCAGACTATGGCAGGTATCCCTATATCTACTTTCATCTTCTATATTTTTTAAATAAAAAGCTAAGTAATGGACCACACATTAGCCGAAAAGACAAATTCCACCCCTGCAGACACCTGAAGCTTGATTATGGTACAAATATTACAAAGTTTACAACCATGACTACAGAGCACCATGGCACGTACCATAGTGTTTGTACTATATGAGAAAGGCATTATCTGTGAGACCAGGATTTATTAACAACTCAGAGGAAAGTAGAGAGCAAGCTGGTGAAAATTTCAGATGACTGAAACTTTTTAGATAACGAACAGACAAAAACATTAGTGAGCAATCCCAAAGAAACCAGAGGATTGAGCAGTAAGGCAAATGAAATTTGACTAGAATAATATGTAAATATAAAGCAATTTCTTCTAGTAAAAAAAACCCAGTGAAATATGTTCATCTATGTGGATAGGTTTTGAAATGAAATGACTGTAGACAATGTGAGATTTTGTTTTGTGAAGCTTGTTTATCTACATTTTGAAAGGCCTAGTCTTCAAAACATAAACATGGGGAAGGATTCCAGATAATTAAGCCATTTGAGTTAACGGTGGTTTTAATTTCACAAAACTTTGGGTTGAGATTTTGTGTTTTTAAACCAGGCAAAATGGATCTGCAATCTTCATTGCAATTGGGTCCAGAGGCCACAACACAAATAAGTAAAATAAAATAAAAACTCAACCTCCATTATTAGTATTCAGTCTACATGAGTCTGTAAACAGGCAACATTAAACCTTGCAATCAGATTTACAATCTAACAGGTGAAACATAAATGTTGTGATAATTTCATTTAGAGTTAGATGCCTTGGCACTTTTGAAAATCTTACTAGTTACAAATACTTTTGAAAATGTTATTTTGAGGTATTAAAGTAGACAGCTCAGTTAAAAGCAAGTGTAAAGTAGAGTGGCAATCAAAAACAAAAGATGAGGTTGTAGCTGGAAAAAAACACAAATATTACTCAATTGTATAAATCAATGGTGCACCCTCATATGAAATACTGCATTCATTTCAGGTCACCCTAACTTGCCCTATGGACAAGTTATTTAATAACAATATGCTGCAGGCTTCTTTGTACCCACTTCTTCCCCATTTTTGACAGAATATTGGATTAGATAGATTGCCAATTTAATTCTAAATCTATTTTTTGTTCGTCTGCATTATGAATTTAGTGAAATATTCCTATTATTTAAAGACCAGGAATTCATTCTTCTTTTCCTATTTGGTTTCTTTCTTGTTTTTATAAATAAATTGAATTTGTTCCTACCAATGATTTTTTTTAGAGCTACAAATATTAAATAAAAATGCATCATTAGCATGTAAGCCTGGTGCACATCTTAGTGACCTGTACTGACCACATATATTTTAACAGCTCCAGAGAAGCCAGCACAGTTTATCAAGTCAATATATAAACTAAAACTTTCTAAGTAGGTTGTGACACAAGAGACCATGTTGGCTAAAAACAGCTGTTATGATTTATCAGGTCTTGACTTCTCTGGAGCTGCTACAATCTATGAAAGAAATCAGCTTTTTTTCTAAATTCCCCACTTGTGTGTTTATCAGACTTTATATAATTTGAAATGGAAAAGTTATTTTCCCAATAATCCTTGGAAGTAATTATGTATTCATTTGGCAACACAGAATTTCAGTCTGTGAAGCAAATATACCAATGGAGAGTTTTCAAAAATAGTAGGTGGACTTTTTTTTAATATTACTCCAGCAGAGAGACAAGCAGATAGATACATGTGAGTAATGCTAATGGAAACTTGTAGAAGGCATGGAAATTCAGAGCTCCAACAGAAAAAAATAAGGGCTGAAGCTGTCCTTAATGTACCTCATTGTCCTTAGACACTGCAAAACATATAATGCTTAATACTGTGTATGCATCTCAGACTACACAAACAGAAAGCATGATCCCATACTTCTTATTCAGGAAAAACTTCCATGATTTGAAAGACTGTAGAATCAAGTCAAGAAAGCTGGCCTACATTTTCTTCCTTCAATCTGTTTTTCTTTGCTTTATGGTTTACATTCCAGATCATTATTTTCTGACTGCTGTTTTTAGCAATTGCTATCTTGCTGCAGTTTTCTCACAATCACTGTGGCTAGAAGGTATTGTACACAGCTGGCATGAGAGGAGGGCATTCTTTCAAAGAAACTTGTAATCATAGTTTGGTCCCTTAAAGTGATGGAAGGAAAATCTAATGAACAAATCTGTATGCTGGACTGTATGACAGGTACTGATAAAGCAAAGCTTCTGGTTATCAAAAAAGAAAAGCAGGAAGCCCTGGTGCTTAAGAGAACTGAGCTGAAATTTGCTGCCTGTAGGGTTTAAGGCAAATGCTAAGGTATGGATGACAGCTTCCATTTTCACTTACTGCTTGCAAAAGATTGATGACAAGTGTTGTATGAAAGAAAGAAAAATTGCACTGATCGCAGATATGTGCACTGAACATCCGCATGGCTCCCTCATAAATGTTTAACTTATTCTCCTGGCACCTAACAATGTATTCTTACTCCACCAGGTGACCAGAGAAGAAGCAAAACCCTAATCAGCACTACTGAGAGTAAAGGATAAGAAGTACCCAATGTGATACAGAGGTCAAGAACAAGCATACGACTCTCAGAAACACTACCTTCTGTATGAACTGCACACATTTAAATCTAGAGTAAAATAATTTATACTATGAACATATTTACCATGTAGCATTTTGAGGCTAAATATAGTATAATCCATGTGTGTTTGTAGCAGCACAATTAGTAATGGCACAAATTTGTGCCACTACTTTGTCCCACATTGTATACCCCTGCCCAAAGGTGACTGGTAAGGTGGGGTGATGTAGAAATTCAGACAGAATCACTGGCTAACAGAAGCTCTTTATTTTGCATGGCCACGGGAGAACAGCAAAAGGCAGCTGATGCTCAACAAGAGTAAAACACAGGCTGCTTTATATACTGATAAATCACATACAGGACAACCCCACCACCACCACCACCAGGCTCTTGGCAGTCTGACAGCAACTCATCTCGGTGTCTGGCTGGGCTGAGTGAGTTTTATCAAGCCAGCTCCTGATAAGCTTATCCTGAAGACCACTGTGTTGTTCTTGCTCGGCCTTTACCCACATCACATCTCCCCCCATCTGCACCCCCATCCTGACCTGACAGGTATACACTCCTTTCAGTACTTTTCCATTTCTCATCAGGAAATAGGGTGGGGGAGGGGCATATGCCCCCCTGACAGGGCTGTCCCCCACTGCCAATGCCACTGGCAGCTTCTGCAGGTCCTTGCCAGTCCCTCCCCCACTGCCACCATCACTGGAGGCTTCTGCGGGTGCTCATCAAGCCCATCCCCACCACCGAAGCTGCTGGCAGCTTCTACAGGTGCTTGCCAACCCTGCTGCTGACACCGGCTTCTGTGGGTGCCCCCCCAACCAGACTCAGGAGACACCAGTTGCCCATGCCCCTGTCCATGGACTTTGCAGTGAGACACATTGTCCCACTGGTCCATGTTCTGCAGGGGTAGCTAGCTGGGGTACAGGGTGCCTCAGAGTGAGGCTAACCACAGGCAGCCCGTGCTGAGGAACCCTGTGCCCCAGCCATCCAGGGAGCGGCACATGGAGATGGGGAAGCAGGCAGTCCTAGGCCTAGGGTCAGCCCAGGGCTGCCTGTTCCCCTGTCTCCATGTGGTGCAGAGAGGACGGAGGGAGGAATTTACCTAAGGGGCCATGGCAGGCCAGCATCCAGCCACACCCTGCCCCTGCTCCAGCTAGAGAACAGAGGGAAGGGGCCAGTCCAGCTCACTGGAGCAGAGTCCCACCCAGCTGAGAACATGCTGGGACACTGGGGGAGTCTGATTTAACTTAAACAAGCAAGGGGTCTGGGACAGACATTGCATAAACCGGGTTTGAGCCAGATCAGTTAAATCTGATACTACATTAAACCAGGTTTATCTCAAACCAGTTTGGCCATATTCAACCTGGTTTATGCGAACTGAATGTCTGTTCTGTTACAGGTTTAACCCAGTTTTTCATACTTAAATCAGTTTATGTGTAACACCTGTCCCTAGCCTGAGTGTCCATTTCAGTCTATGAAGTCAGGGTCCCTTTTGTTTCCTCTCCTGCCCCATGCCTTTTGCATCCATTTTCATCTAGTGGGACCAGCTTCAATAGGGATGCTTGAGCATGCCCTTAATCTTCCCTAATCCACAGCATAGCACTTTCCTGGGAAATGAGAGGAATGTTCAAACTTCTTCAGGTGAGACTGCCTAAAACCTAGGGTTTAGGTCCTAAATGGGTATCACTACCCCCCACTCTATGTTTTTTCTTTCTTTAAGGATTCAGGCAGAATCCTGTACTTCTCAGAATGGAATTATATTGTAGCAGAATTTTGATGAAATTAGACAGTTGGTTCTTGTAGCTGCTGCATGGATCAAAATAGAATCACATTCAGTGACTCTAAAAAGCCAGATAAATGCCATTTAGCTATCCTAGAAGAGGACTAGAATCTGGGTCATGGTCATTCCAGAAGGTGTCAAGCCTTTACTACAAAACGGGTGTCCAATGCAAAATAAAAGTTACAATCATAAATGGCATTCTTAAAACAAAATGGATTTCATAATCTGACATATTCCTCAAAGGTCTAAGTTCTTGCCTAATAATTCTATCCAAAATATCTTCTTCCAATTAATTTTAAATAAAAGGTATCAAAATATCTAAGGCTGCTTGCAGACATTAAGAAAAAAACACACTTTACTGGAAGAAGCAGCACATTACTTCAACCTGGCTCTACAGTGTCTGTAAAGATTGGGTGCTTCAGCAAAGCTTTTTGGTGCTTTTAGCTAAAGCTGATTCATTAAGCTATTATATAGAAGCACAAAAAAGCCCCACTAAAATGCCCAGTCTTTACAGATGACAGATGAGCTGGGTTGAAGTAACGTGCTGCCCCTTCTGGGTATGCATGGGGCTTAAAGCGGGAATGTGCCAAGTTTAAAGAGCCACCGGGGAGCACTGTCTGCAAGCACCCTAAATCCTCATGAAAATATGGGATATTAGTTTTTCTTAAAGAACATTTGCCATAATTTTGTTATAGTTTTAAAGGCTAACTGTGCAGAGCAACATACCTCTAAATCAGGGTCTTGCCTGCCCACTGGGGAGATGCAAGTATAAATTGTTCCCACAGCCAATTTTCAAACCAAATAGCAATTATGCTGAGTCCATAAAACTTGTACTTCCTAAGTAGAGCGAGACACAACCATAAACAAAAAAGATAGGGAGAGATAGGGAAATCATCAGGTGGGCACCAGAGAAGGCAAAAATTGCTATTTGATCATCACTAACTAGCAAGAGAAGTTGTCCATCAGTTGCTGCTTTTCAGTTTTCTGTTTATAGAAGCTATCTGGCTAATCTAGTATACAAAAGCAAAAGAGGTAAGATGCAAAACACACTTAATTGACTGCTGTAGACAGCAGCTACATGCTGCCAGTGCATGTCCTAGTGAACTCAAAGCACCAAGAAGAGAAAGAGAGAAAGTCTATAGCAAAGACAAAGAGAATGAATGAGTAAAAAAAGGCTGGCTTCTTTCATGTGACAAAATAAAAACGTTTTCAGAGTGGTGGATGACAAATAAGGTTTTATGCATTGCCAAGAGACAAAATGAGTAGTCGTACCCATAATATCCTTCCCTCAAGTGCAGTGGTTAATGTGGTCAGTGGACTGCAATTCCTGGCAATATTAAAAGATGCCATACTATACAGCAAGCCAACTTGCCACTTCTATTGGGACTAAGGATTACTTGTGCACAGTCTTCAGGAAATATGATCATTATAGGCTAAAGTGTGATGGGCCCAAGTACAGCAGTTATACTTATTACACAGTAGGCTCACCTACGTGGTCTAGGCCCCAGCTCCTACTAAATCCAGCCGCCCAGGGAGAGAGACAGGAGAGAAAAGAGGTCCCCCAAAGTCCCAGGTAGGACCCCCTTGACAGGGAGCAGCACGTTGCCGGCAGTGGGCCCACTGCATATGCACAGATTTTAAGAGGGCCCGCCAACTGGGAAAAAGCCTCAGTTTGGCCCCGAGAGTGGCGTGAGAAGCAAGGGTGTAAGCCCATCATTCCCCTGCACCCTAAGACCCCCCCCCCCAGTGACCCCCAATGACCGTGGAGCACCCTGCCAACCCCCAGCACTGCTGAACATAAGCAGGGCCCATGGGGGAAGGAACATAGCCCAGCTATGAGGCACCTGAGTGGTGCCCAGGAGGGTCTTGCCCTGCCCCGGCTCCTACTTCGCTCAGCCCCCCAGGGAGCCACACGACCAGAGCCTCAAGAACAGGACACGCAAACAGGTGCACTTCTGGGCCTGGCGCGTGAGGTAGCATGGGAGTTTGCACAGGAGGGTGAGCAGGAGGGCCCAAGGCCATGACCTTGAGCCCCCTAGGGTAGGCAGTCACAGCCACAGCCAGCCTACCAGTTGCATTGCATGGATGGGCATGCGCTGCAATCCGAGGGTCCCCTTGGGGCTGCAGCCCCCTCCTGTGGCTCCTCAGAGGCCTACCCCCAGGTGGAGCCCATGGTTCCAGCCTCCATGCAGACAGAGCCCCTGGTTCACAGCTGCAGGGGCTGCCACCACACTTTTTCAGGCTCTGGGGTCTGGGAACATGGCCACCTACCCTTGAGAAGTCTGCTGCCTTTTGGGGTCTTTGTCATGCCAGCTGGAGGAGCTCCAGGCCACAGTCCATAGACTGCATGCCATCAGGGATGGTGAGCATGAGATAGACTCCTACTATGAGGCCCTTCTCCCCTTGCAGGCACAGGGTAGACCAAGGTCTCCTTCCAGGACAAGGGAGGACTCAGGGACCTTCCATTCTGTCCAGCCAAGGGGTTGACCAAGGTGGTCAAGGGCCCCAAGGCCTGCCACACCAAGGCCCCCACACCACTGAAGCTTTGCAATAGGTATGAACCTCTTGCAGTCCCAGCAGAGCCTGCTAAGCTGCCAGCTCCTGCAAGCAACACAGGCTCAAGTGTAGCTTTCACACCCGCCAACCCTAAGACAAAACACGAAGTGTTTGTCGTGCGAGACTCCATCCTAAGGGGGACTCTGCAGGGAACTAGCAGACCTCCTACATGTAAAAAGACACACCTACAAAGGATGGAGGACTGGATCCACCTCCAAGGAGGAATATTCTGCACTGGTCCAGACCTGCAGGGAGCAAACCAGGAAAGCCAAGGCTGCGACTGAACTGCAACTAGCTACAAGAATCAAGGACAATAAAATGTCCTTTTTTAGATATGTGGGGAGCCAGAGGAAAAGCAAGGGCAACATTGGACCCCTGCCAAACCAGATGGGACAACTGACAACCAATGCCCAGGAAAAAGCCAACTTCCTAAATGGGTACTTTGTGTCAGTTTTTCACCAGTCCCAAGGGATGCCCGTGCCCATTACAGGATGGGAAGGCCTGGGTGAGGGAGATTCCTCACCCTCCATCAATGTTGACCTTGTGAAGGAACACCTTGAGAGGCTGGATACCTTCAAGTCAGCCAGCCCTGACAGTTTGCAGCCCAGGGTACTCAAGGAGCTGGCTAGCATCATAGCTCAACCCCTGGCATGTATCCTTTAGAACTCCTGGCACTCTGGTGTAGTTCCCGAAGATTGGGAGAAGGCCAATGTGGTGCCTATCTTCAAGAAAGGGAGGAAAGTGGATCCGGCAAACTACAGGCCCATCTGCCTGACCTCTATCCTGGGGAAGGTCTTAGAAAAGATTACCAAAGAGGCCATTCTTAAGAGACTGGCCAATGGCAACATCCTGAGGGATAGCCAGTATGGGTTTGTTGTGGGTAAGTCTTGCTTGACCAATCTGATTTCCTTTTACAACCAGGTGACCTATCACCCGGACAAGCGATAAGAGATTGATGTCATATATCTTGACTTTAAAAAAGCCCATGGTATCCCATGATCACCTCTTAGCAAAACTGGCTAACTGCAGCCTCAGACTCACCACTATCCACTGGCTGGGGAACTGGATCCATGGTAGAACCCAGAGGGGGGTGGTCCATGGAAGTCTATTGTTGTGGTGCCCTGTGACCAGTGGGGTCCCTCAATGATCTGTCCTGGGGCCTACACTATTCAACATATTCATTAATGATGTGGACATTGGTATCAGAAGCAGACTGGCGAAGTTCGCCAATGACACCAAACTCTGGGGTAAAGCGTCCACACGTGAGGACAAGAGAGTGATCCAGACTGACCTCTACAGGCTCAGAAAATGGGTGGATGAGAACCTGATGGTGTTTAACACTGAAAAATGCAAGGTTCTCCACCTTGGGAGGAAAAACCTGCAGCATAATTATAGACTTGGCAGTTTTGCACTGGCTAGCACTATGGGCGAAAAGGACGTGGGGGTCATGATTGACCACAAGATGAACATGAGCCTTCAATGTCTGCAGCTAGTAAAGTGAGCAAAACTTTGGCTTGCATCCATAAATGCTTCCCAAGCAAATCCCATATCCCATTGTACTCAGCCTTGGTGAGGCCACAGCTGGAGTCCTATGTCCAGTTTTGGGCTCCACAATTCAAAAAAGGATGTGGAGAAGCTTGAGAGAGTGCAGAGGAGAGCCACATGCATGATCAAAGGTCAGGAAAACAGACCTTATGACAAGAGGCTGAGAGCCATGGGACTTTTCAGCCTGGAAAAGTGCAGGCTCAGGGGTTATCTGGTGGCCACCTATAAGTTTATAAGGGGTGCTCACCAGGATCTGGGGGAATGTCTGTTCACCAGAGGATCCCAGGGGATGACAAGATCGAATGGTCACAAACTCCTCCATGACTGCTTCAGGCTGGAAATAAGGAGGAACATCTTTACTGTACAAGTCCCCAAGGTTTAGAATAGACTGCTGCCAGAAGTGGTTCAAGAACCTACTTTGAACACCTTCAAGATAAATTTGGATGTTTATCTTGCTGGGATTCTATGATCCCTGCTGACTTCATGCCCCTGGGATGGGGGCTGGATTTGATGATCTTCCAAGGTCCCTTCCAGCCCTAATGTCAATGAAATCTATGAAATCTATACAGCCATCACTGAACAGATGGCCAGCATACATAGAGTGCTGCAAATATAGCAGATCCCACTGAGATAACCCTGGATAAGGTATAAGACTTCAGCACTGTAGGTCAGAGCACTTTAATGAAAATCTGTAACAAATCCCATTGTGACCCACAGTAGGCAACCTCCTGCTAACATTGAATAGAGCATTGCATTACCCCCCATACCCCATGTCCCAGGATGGTACTCTAGCTTTGGCCAGAGTCTAGTGATCTGCCTGAACACCAGGTCAGCCCCACCCCTTGGCTGTCACTGACAAGAATCTGTGAAGCCCCTGTTTCCAATCCCCCTGAACCCTCCAGCATCTATAAGCTACTGTTTAGTATTATCACTCAGCATGCAGATTCCATCTAATCTGCGTGGGCAATGGTTAAGATTAGTTTTCAGTTAAGTGCTGTGCTGTATGCTGGACACTGCATTCACACAGGGGACTGCCCAAAATGTTTATCTTGTATAATGTTGTTTTGAAGTGTCTATACCTGGATCTGTCTGTTCAGCTTCACCTACGCTTCTCTTCAAGGTCATGCCCAAAGTGGGACTCATTTGGTGTTGGTATAAAACACTGTAAGAATAGATTTCAAACCAGATTACTTGGGATGATCATTTCATTTCCATTCACCCCGCCTCTTATCTCAATTTAGTGCAACACACAAGGCCACAGTACCTGGCCTGCCAGGTTCTCCATAGGCCCAGAAACCTAGCAGCAGAGGAACAGTTAGGGTTTGTCTTCTTGTGTCACTTGATCTAATACCAGAGTGCAAGGAATGCATCTGTGTGCGTAAGTTGTACAGCCTATTATGAGTCTCTGTGCACTGTAAAGAAGTGTTGAGATTTTTAGTTTGACAACTTTTGGACCATACAGGAGCACAGTAATCTGCTGGGGCATATACCATTGCAAGCACAATGGTTCTGAGCACTTTGAAGTTGGCATACCATGTCATGCTTGCTAAATATCTTAAGGCAGATACCTATGCAGAAACTTTACTGCTGGCCTTCTGAATGTGATGTTTACAAATAAGGGAACAGTCTAATGTGACTCCTTAGTAAGTTGGGGTATGCTTATGGGGAAGGATATGGTTGCCTACTCTAGTATTCAGTGTGCTCTTGGCACGTAATGTGGAAGACTGATGGTACTGATTGATTGATGCTTCTCACTGCCCTCATGCCTCTCAAACAACCACACACCCCTCCCCAAGCCCCACACTACTGGCCTGGAATGAAGGTACAGTGCCAGGCTCAGACCCCCCTACTATTGTTGGGGGCCTATCAGTTTGTGTTACATTGGACATGTCTACATGTGCTATTAATGCTGCAGTTTATTGCAGGTAGGTGCCACAATTACATGTGCACGTGGGACCACAGCATGTTGAACTAAGTCAGAACAGCCCTGGCTGGCTGAAGGCCTGGGGAGTTAGCCTGCCAGCCCGGGGCTGCTCCTACCCGGCTCAGTGTGCCAGCTGAGGCACAAGGATGCTCCAGTGTGGGGCTAGCCATCAGGCAACTCCCACAATAAAGCACCCTTATGCCCCAGCCAGCCCCATCAGCATCTACACATGCACTGCACATTAAATAATGCTGCCATAAGGTAGTACTTGTATTTGCAAGTACTAACCTATGGCAGCATTCATTAGTTTACTGGGGTCTAATAGGGCCATAAGTGTAGACGCTGAGACTACTGCAGAGCTAACTAGGCAACTTGGTAGTAAACGTATCCTGGAGACACGCCCATTAAGTGGGGCCATAAATCTGTGTAATTGACAGCCAACAGCCCCATCCCTCAAGGTTGCACTGCTTTCCTGAGAGAGGTCAGTATGTTTCTACCTGGATCCACCTGACACAAACCCTAACCCAAACAGACCCTGATTTACACTGAAAGCTTTTTTCAAGCCCCACAGCTGAAGTGTAACCAACAAGTGAAATTGAGCATCTTCACTGGCAATTCTCCAGGCGCTGTTTGACAGAGCATCTATGAACAAGCACCACTGCAGGTAAGGTGCAGTGGGAAATGGGAACTGTCCCTAGCAAACCTACCCACCACCACTCCCCACCTCTGATCCCAGAGAACTGAAGAAGGGTTATCCCTCCAGCCCCAGACACTTGGGTTCCCAGCCCTCCCGGCTCCCACAGCAGAGAGATGGAGTCCAGGCATCCAGGTTTTCCCAGCTGGGAGATAGAACACAGGCATTGTGTGCTGTGGTTAGTGCCAGGCTGTGAGAAGCTGCATGGCTTCCAGCCCCAGGCAGGGGAAAGGGTCCAGACAGGGGACTCACCAGAGGTCCCTCAGTGTCTCCCTTGTGTGTAGGCTCCACATATGTGCACGGGTGGCCCAGTCATGGAGCCTAAGATGCTGGATCCAGGATAGTTGGCCAGATACTTGCACAGTGCCAGAGACATGTGCATACATGGTGCCAGTGCCAATGAGGGTAGCTTGGCCATTCAGCTCTTCTCAGGAGGCTTTGGCAGCCCAGGGAGCCCACAGGGCACTCTGGGAGGCTGCACTTGCGCTATGCAGGCAGGCTTTGAGCACCCACCTCCCCCATTAAGGCTAACATGTTCAGCTTCCTCCCAACATAAACAGGAGCACTTAGAGTAAAGTTCAAAAGTTAGAATGCTGCCACCACTGGCTTGTTGAACACCTGTACTTAGCCTCAGTGACTGGTATAAGGGTGAACAAGATGACACAGCTAAGTACAAGTAATCCTTTCCCTCAAAAGGAACATGACACAAGGATTCTGTGTCCACCCACACTGATATTTCCATTAGCATTCCTAATCTCTCATCAACCAGCAAACAGCAAAGAAGCAAAGGACAGGGAACTACATTGATGATGTTTCCTTCACAGTTACACAGTGATGCCTGAGGAAGGATTCTGTCTCCTGAGCCATTCAGCTGAGATATCATAGTAGGCAATCCCTAAGAAGACCCTGTAACAATCCTGATCTGTCTTTTTATAGATTTGTGGTGGATATGTGGCAGTCCCATGCTTTAAGACTTTTGCTTTGTGGGATTCTTCTCATAAAGGCTACTGGCTTCCAGAAGTTGGCAAGGATCATCTTCCTCTGAAGCACTGGGATGTTGGCTGGATGGTTTGGGATGAAATTTGCTGATGCTTCTGCCAGTACCTAGAAAAATCTCAGAGACTCCTAGCTAGAGGGTCTTGTTCTGTCACTCAAGGTCATACCAATGAACAAATGAGTTCAAAAAAGGCTTGTCAGATTGGCAAAGACTTTGAGGGGTTTTGCCTTCCTCCATAAGGTCCTTTTCCAAGGGTCTTCTGAGCCTATATCAACCAGCTACTTCACTGTCATTGCTCTGATAGATCACAACCAGTGCTATCATGTTTCCTACTTTTACCTGTGGCATTTTATAGTGTTCTTGATATTGTGCCTTGTAGTTGTTTGATGAGGGCTTGGAGAGAGAATTTGTGGGGGCCTCTTGGACATTGGATAAACAACTGCATGCAAATGCAGAGAGGACTGGACTTGACCTAGAAGAACATTGGATGGATCATCACCTGTCTGGGGTCTTATGAACCCAGCATTCATTCCTGCCTGTGGCAGGGGGTCAGGCTAGATGATCTGTTCAGGTCTCTGAACAGCTACTATGAAACTATGACACATCAATATGTAGTTTACTCTATATTTAAGGAGATGAAAAGTAAAATGGTCAGATCCAGATGATTAAAATGACCACAGCCAAGAGAGAAATTGTCAGAATCATAACCTTTGAAGTATGACATCCGGCATTCAACACAGATTTAAAGAAAAAAAACCCTAAAACCCAACAGCAGCAGAAGAGAAACTTAAGACAAAACAAAACAGTAAAATTTGCACCTGCATGTAAACAGAAAGTAAATTGCTATCACATACAACTGGACTTGTCATCAGAAGCTATGCCAGGAAATATATGCACATACCAGTCTATATTAGAACACTTCAAGACCCAAAGAACTACTTCGGCTTTCTCTTTTGTGCTTACATGATAGGCAAGGATGTATCCTATGGCATATGTGTGAATGTGCTGCATAAGAAAGTGTGTTTGGTTCAGCATGCTCTGCATCTTTCACAGTTGTGTGAAGAGAGGAAGAATTAGCCTTATTTTGATATTAAGCATTTCAAAATGGAAAGCACTATGGCACTGGGTTTTGCTTGTGGTTCTGGAGTCAATAAAACTACTCCAAAACAAAACAATAAAATTCCAATACTTGGTATTTCCCAGTCAATATATAATGAACCCTCCATCAAGTTTGTCAAGCAAAAAAAAAAAAAGTTATACACTAGATTTCATTTTAAACCACTATCACAGCTCTCACTAAAAGATCTGATGATGCAACATTCAGATTATTCATAGAATACAAACATCTTAGTGAGAAAAAGGAGTACAACTATTATCTGTTATTTGTATTGTTAAAACATGCACACACATTCTTTATACATAGGAAAATTCCTAAGGCCTAAAACGTTACAGATCTATATTTTAAATTATCAGAAATCACTAAGCAGAAAATTATAGATACTATTTTAACAAAAAGAAAATCTTTAAAACTATTTAATCAGAGCCTTTGCAGGAGAGCACCTGGAAAAGCACAGTTTGATTAAGGATAGCTAGCACTGATTCTGGCAGGGGATTGCCATACTTATCTAGCCTGCTGGAGTTCTTTGAAGATATTACTGCTCTAAGTGATAAGGGGAATTCAGTGGACATAATATACTCAGATTTTCAAAAGCATTTGACAGGGTTCCACATCAGGCATTAGTGGAAAAGATAAAAGCCATGGAATAAGGGGTAAACTGGGCTGCAGGAGGGGTGGGCATTGTATCTGGCCCATGGTGCCCATAAAAAATGTAGAAAATTAATATTTATCTGCTCCTGGCTTCCTGTTAAAGATAACAGGAGAAAGGGGCAGGAGGATCCAGGGGGAGCCAGCAGCAGGATGCAGCAGCCCAGCCCCGCCCCACCCCCAGCCATTTCCCTGCCTTTCTGCCCCTACACTGCTCCAGCACCACATGGCTCTTGGCTGCATTGCTGGACCAGGGAGCAGAGGGCTGCACCACTACCCTTCAGTGTGTGTGCATGCATGTGTGTGTAGGGAGGGACTCTGTGTGTGTGTGTGTGTGTGTGTGTGTGTGTGTGTGTGTGTGTGTGTGTGTGTGTGTGAGAAGGGAGGGAGAAACTCTGTGTGTGTGTTTGTAGGGTGAGTCCCACATACACACCCCACCAAACACATGCACCCACACCCCCCTCGCACTGCCATGCATGCAGACCCCCACACCCACACCCCCTCACATATCCCAAATACCCTCCCACCACACAACATCTCCCCAAACCCCATACCCACCCACTCCCCACATATCTACATATATACCCACATGCTCCCTCACCCCACACCCACACCCCATACCTATCCATTCCCCACAGACAAACCCTCCCCTATTCCCCACATACCCACACACCCACAGCCCCCCCCACAAACCTATACCCCCCTGTCACAGGCCAGCTGGGCACTGTGAGTGTATCAATTTTTTCACAAGCCAACTGGGCTGTTTGATTCAGTTTCAAATCAAGAAGGCAAAGTTGGGAGTGAAGTGAAGGCAAATTTATTATAGCTTACACACACAGAGCAGTCAACAGAAAGATAAATAGAATATGCTGTATTAAAGAGCTAAATATGTAAAACCCTCTGGCCTCATTGGCCAGAGAAAGCAGAAGTAGTAAATAACAGATAATAACAACAGATAGATAAATCAATTTTGTCGCATGCCAACTGGGCACTGCGAGGGTATTAGCCACTGGGCTGTTCAAAACAACAGATAGACAGACATGGGTTGGCGACTTATCAATAGTCCCTCAATGCCAGGTGCACATCAAGTGATTCCAGCCAAGTCACGCATCCCTGTGAGAGAGCCCCAGCCTCGATAAGCCCTGGGAGCAGCAAAACGGGAGCTGCTGTGGCAATAAATTGCCGGCGACGGAGGAGTGTGGGGCGTGGTGCAGGCGGTGCAGGCGCGGTGGGGTCAGCACAGCACGTGAGCCGCCGAGCGGGCCTGGCTATGGGTGCAAGTCCCCCGCAGGCCCCAAGGGTGGGAGACTCACTTACCCCTCCCAGGTGTGCAGCGGTGCCAGCGGGCACAAAAGCCACACCGGAACGGAGAGGAGGGGGACCGCAAGAGCCGGGACGGGAGCGGAACCCCAGCGGGAGTCCAGAGTGGCGGAGGCATGCCGACACGTGCCCTGCACACACATGCTGGGGAAAGGGTAAGGTCTCGCAGGGGCGAGACACCAGGGGCGACAAGCCCTGAAGTTATTCGTGCCATTGTAAAGGCTGGAGGCACCTCACCCCAGCTGGAGGCTACTCGGCCGGTAGCCTGGAGAAGTGGGCTACGGGCCTTGGCCACAGTGCACTGGGGGCAGGACTCAGAGCCGCCCCAGATGGGGAAAAGACTCTAAGGGAGCAGACAGCCCACCCCAGTAAGGGGGACGAGGGGACTCCCGAAAGAGGAGAGCTGGACTTGAGTGAAGCCAGCAAACACAAGGACCCAGAGTCCAGGGCCCCGTGGTGGAACTGACCGTTTGGCTCGCGGTTGCTAACTTTGTATTTTGTATTCGAGGCATTACCCCTCCCCGCTCACCAGAGGGGAGACTTGGAGGGCAACCCGGACTTGTACATGGAGGCCCAGGTGAGGGTGTAGGGGAGGAAGGAGCCCTCAAGGATCTCGGACTTGGAATGACTGGAGGTCTCATTTTCAGACGTGCGCGCATCATAGAAAGACACTGAACCAGGGAACCATCGAAGTCGTGGCAGGTGGATCTGACGCATACATCTCTGGAGTGAGTGTGCCCCAACTAGGAATTATTGGACGGATGTGTACAGACTACTGAACGATTGGACTCGTTGACCGGCCCATCGACATTTTGGTGCACTGGCCGGGAAGGCAACGACGGCCTTCTGAGCACACAGTATCAGCGCGATGGAGCACCAGGCGGTTGGGCAGATGGCGGACCCGATGCACCAGCTACTAAGTGTGGTAGTACAGCTGCTTCAGCAGCAACAACAACAGTCCGTGAGACAGATGACCTTACAGGAACACTTGTTGCAGCAACAAGCATGGATACCCAGGGGCGGCTCGGAGTGGCGCATGCCAAAGATGACGCCGGAGGATGACCCAGAGGCCTTCCTCAAAATTTTAGAGAGGGCGGCCTTAGCAGGAGGAGTCGAGAAAGTGAAATGGGCAGGCCAGCTGGGCACCCTGCTTATCGGACAGGCACAGGCGGCATATAGGACCATGTCTACCTCCGCGGGACGGGGATTCGGTGCTGGGCTCTTCCCTGTTCACTCGCCGTTACTGAGGGAATCCTGGTTAGTTTCTTTTCCTCCGCCATGTCTAGGAGTGACGCCAGGGACTATGAGAAGGTAAAGGGGGAGATACTCCACCGGCTAGATATCACACCAGGCTGAGGGAATGACGTGTACAGACTACTGAACGATTGGACTCATTGACCGGCCCGTCGACAATCCCCAATCAACGCTATTGGAGGGATTACTGGGGAAGGTCCCTTGATCAGGATCTGATTCTCACTCACACTGGGAGTCTGGGCGTGGAACAGAAATGATCGTTCTGTTCCCTCCTTCCTGCTGGTTACCTGATGCACATGCTTTTTATACTTAGGCTTATGCTAATATGTTGGTTTTAGAGACAGTCACAATGTTACCCCATAGCTGTTACCCTATGGGATTGAAAGTTGTTAAAATTATCATAAAAGGTTACTACCCAGACTTGGGTTTATCCAATAAGCAAATTATGATGCAGCACCTTTAGGTATGAAATTGACATTGCTCCGCCTAAGCCCCAACCCCTTTTAGGTTTAATTTGTATATGCTTTCTTGGGATGCATATATAGTCAACCCGGCAAGGGGCAGCTGGCCCAGGCCGAGGTGGCAGGGGCCCGGGCAGCCCTCCACGAGTGTATGTACATTTAATTTATCATTTTGGTTAAACTTATGACAAACAAGTTACAATGGCAGTTTACAAACTTATAAGCTTTATATTAACTAATATTACCTGTTTAGGCAAAATACCAAATTTCTCCAAGAAGCATATATTTATTGCTTATTAATCCCTCTGGTTCTGGCTGTCACACCCCCCACACAATATATTTTGAAGTATGAAGTAAGACTTCATTTTGAATTATTATACAATTACCTGTATGTGTACTACACAAATACATATAAACCAGGCAAAAATATTTTTTTAAATAAAATTAATGAATGTTGTAGACGTTTGCTTTTTAGAATATTTAGAGAGTGGTGGTGGATGGGTCAGCATTGACCTGAAAAGATTGGGCAGTAGAGTTCCTCAAGGTTCAGTTCTTGGACCAGTGCCATTCAATGTCTTCATCAGTGACTTGGATGACAGCATGGTGAACACACTGCCCAAATTCATGGGCATTCATGCCAAATTATGGGATAAAGTAAACACACTAGTGGGCAGGTGTGACAGTTGTGCCTCTTCGGGGCCGTCTATTAGTGGTCCCGCGACACCAATCAAGGGCCAACTGCCCACCTTCTTGTCTGCCACGCCTTGTTGTTATTTGCTTGATTGGAAGATCTTAATCAAGTGGGAGGCTGCCTATTTTCTGTCTCAGTGCCTGAGGCAGTATCTGCAGCTCCTTTCCTCCCCTTACACTGCAGCCCAAGCCTCGCAGATATATCTGGTGTTGTTCAGGTCTGTCCTACTCTCTGCACTATGTGGACACTCTCTGGCTTGTCCCTCAGCCCATGCCAGGACTTCTCACCAGTGCCAGCTCCGGGATCCTCACTGCCCCCTGGCTCTGGGGGCTCCTCGCTGCCCCCTGGCTCCGGGGGCTTCTCTGGGGCTGGGGCCAATGCACCCCAAACAATGCTGCACCCATGCCAGGAATTCCCACACTACTGTGGAGTCCCTATGAGGACTCCTCCACCCCCTAATAGCCTCACTCGGTCCTCTGGTCAAAACAATAAACACAAGAACACAAAGCCCCCAGGCTACAACATAAAAGCTAGACCATCCTGGTCAAAATAAGAATCCATCCCTATCAGAGAGAGAGAGAGAGCGCACCAACCCCCAGCAGGAATCAGGGGAAGTTCCCACTGTCAGAGTTCTCCCCTTTGTGCTGGCCGAGTTCCTCCTCCCTCAGCTGCCAGAGGTAAACTGCCCTCCTGGCCTCCTGCCTGGGCTTAAGGGCTAAGCTCCACCCCTTCCTGTCTCTAGGTTTCCCTGCTTGCCCTAGCAACCAGCACCTGCGCAGTCCTGGTGACTGACAGCTGAGCTTCCCCCTTCCTGCCACTAGGGGTCTCTCCCGAGCCGTTTCTGCTCTCAGTCGCAGGGCACCTGAGTGCTCTGTGACAGCAGGGAATGAATCCAGGTGGATCTGGACAGGTTGGAGAAGTGGGAAGAACAGAATAGAATGCAATTTGACAAGGATAAATGCAAAGTTCTGCACCTAGGGAGAAGGAATCACCAACAAACTTACAGGCTGGGGCATGGCCCTAGCAGCAGCATTTTAGCAAAAAGGGATCTCAGAGTCATAGCTGACTCCAAGATGAACATAAGTCATCAACGTGATGAAGTGATCAGTAAAGCTAACAACACGTTATCATGCATTAGCAGGTGCATCACAAACAGGCCCAGGAGGTGATAACTATGCAGAACTGGTGAGGCTGCAGCTGGAGTACTGCATCTAGTTTTGGGCACCACACTTCAAAAGGGATGTGGAAAACCTTGAGAGGGTCCAGAGGAGAGCCACTCATTAGGGCCGTGTGAAATTTTGCTGGCTGTTTCATTTCAATACTGTTTCAACTCATTTTGACCTCAAAACAGAAAAATCAAAATGAAAGAAAGGGCTTCAAAGCAGCCTCAAAACAACACGAGGCTAGCTGAAATGTTTTGAAAATTTCAAAATGTTTCATGTTTCAAAGCAGCCAGCAGCCAGCAGCCAGGTGGTGGGAGACGGAAGAACCAGGGCTGTGCTCCCTGCGGCTCTGAAGCCCCATGTGACTCAGCCAGGCTACAATCGGGCTGGGGAAGGGAACTGAGCCCAGCTGAGCTGAGTTCCCCTCCCCAGTGCTAGGTGGTGGGAGACAGGGGACAACCAGAGCTGTGCTCCCAGTGGCTCTGCAGCCCCATGTGGCTCAGCCAGGCGGGGAGCTGAGATGAGTTCCCCTCCCCAATGCTACGATCAGGCTGGGGAAAGGAACTGAGCCCAGCTGAGCTGAGTTCCCCTCCCTAGACTGATAGTAGTGCTGGGGAGGGGAACTCAGCTCAGGTGGGCTGAGCTTAGCTGCGTTCCTCAGCCTGATCATAGGGCTCAGGAGGGGAACTGAACAATCAAGCTCAGTTCCCTTCCCCAGCCCAATTGATCCCAGCATTGGGGAGGGGAACTGAATGATCAGGCTTAGTTCCCTTCCCCAGCTCTCCGGTCCCAAACAGCACCTGGCTTCCATCCCCATTATAGCCTATGGGTGAAATGTTGAAACAGCAACAAAACAGCATCACTAGTTCGATGAAACAAAACTGAATGGCAGTTTCAAATTGAAACAAAATTCAAAATGAAATGCTGTTCCATTGAAACCTCAAAATGCAAGTCAAAATGAAACAGTGCCGTTTCGCACAGCCCTACCACTCATATGGTTAGGGGCCTGCATGTAAGGCCCTACAAGGAGAAACTGAGGGACCTGAATCTCTTCAGCTTCTGCAAGAGAAGGCTGAGAGGGGATCTTGTGGCTGCCTACAAATTCATCAGGGAGAGAACAGCAAGGGATAAGAGATGCTCTGTTTACCAGGGAACCCCCTGGAGTAACTATAAATAACAGCCACAAACTGACAAAGAGCAGATTCAGGTTAAATATCAGGAAGAACTTCTTTAAGGTAAGTTTTGCCAGAATCTGGAATGGACTACCAAGGGAGGTGGTGCTTTCCCCTACCTTGAGATTCTTAAGAGGAGACTGGACAAGCACCTGACTGTGGTCACCCCAGCACTCTTTCCTGCCTGGGGCAGGGGGTCAGACTCAATGATCTGCTGAGGTCCCATCTGACCCTAATATTTATGAATATAATGTGGCATTTTTCTGGTTTCAAGATGGCAAAACCTCATGTTGAAAGGAGTACTTCTGGGGGCAAGGGGAAGGACTTCTGGTGGCCAGTGCTAGGGGTTAGGGCGTGGGACTTCCAGTCACAAGATTGTGGCCAGGGGCAGAGCACTTGTCATGGGGCATGGCTCCCCATGAGCAGCAGACCCAGAAGTGGACCAGAAGCACTTTCAGTCCACTTCTGGGTTTGCTGGGGAGCACCCCACACCCCCCCCAGCTCAGTGACTGGTGCCTCCTGGGTGTGAGGGGGCACCCAGGATCCCCCTGTGGCCAATTGCTGAGCTGGGGAGGAATGGGGGGGGGGGGGCCCTACGTGCTCCCCAGCAGACCCAGAAGTGGACTGGAAGTACTTCCAATCCACTTCCGGGTTCACTGCTTAGCATGCAGGGGGTGCCCCCCACACTCCTGTGGGATGCTCCATCCGCCCCAGAATTGCAGTGCTCACAAGCTGTGCTGGTACCTTAAGGTATGAAGAAAAAACATTTAAAGCTGTGTCTCTGCCTGAATCGCTGATTCTCCGAATCAGCATTGAATCTTCAGATTTGGATTTGGCTGAACCAAATCAAAGGCAGTGATCTCAATCAACTAATCGAATCACTGTCCCTGATTCAAGCTGAATCCGAATCCAAATTGAATAGGGCCTGCTTCACACACCCCCAGTAAAAAGATATTAACCTAAGGAAGGAGTCAGTTGGTAAAGCCACTAAAGCAAAACTACACGTGAATTTTAGGAATACTGAATGTTTCTGGAGAAAAAAAGAACAGCAAATTATAACAGACAGCCCTGGGTACAGGAAGAATTTTAGCAAACATTGTAACTATATCAATGCAAACCCATGAGCTAGGGACAGAAATTATACATAAACTGTTATAAGTGATCAGAAACTGGTTCAAATCTGTAACACAAGAGAAGTTCACTGCACATAAATTACTTTCAAAATGACCGAAACCGGTTTAAGATAAACGTGGATGGATGTAGTTAAATCAGTTTATTGAACTTCTATCCCAGATTTTCTCCAGATTCACATTACCACACAGTCCCCCAGCATCCCAGGATGCTTTGCACCTCCTCTGAAACCCCTTGCCCCCCTCCCCACAGGTTGGGTGAGCTAGCCTTGGCACAAAGCTGTCCGCTCCAGCCGAGCAGGAACATGTGCTCTAGCACTCATGGCTTCTGGCCTGAGCCACTGCATGCATGTGGCTGCATTTCTCTAATAAGAAGTGATGTCTGTTTCCTTGCTTATGGGTTCAGTCTATACAGCTTAGGCTAACCTGTGAAGACTGAATTGATTCAGCCTTGGGCTTTTTGACTGTCTGTACTTAGTCATGATGCACAGCATCTTTGTAAACCATGACTACAATTAGCTCCAATGCACTAACCTCACTACCACACCAAAAAATAAGCAAACATGTTGATCAACATGTTTGTACCTATTCCCAAAATAACTTACATTTCACTGCTTGATTTTCCTTTTGCAGTAACAGCCATTTTGTTCTTTCAGCCACCAGCTATGCAAAAAACAGCTGTCTGAGCTATTTACTTCCCTCTATAGTTCTTTGGTCCTAGGAGGTGTGTTTTCCTTGCACAAATGCACATGCTTGTGATGGAATGTGCCATTTCCAAAGCGCTCACTGCTTCAGAGAAAGGCAAACAATTTTAGACAAATCCTCCTTTGTTCCCTCAAAATTCATTATGCATTTGTAAAATTCTGAATCACTGGGCCTTCCATCAGCTGCCATATCCTTTCATCAATGATCAGAATGGTCAAGAAATGTTGCAGATATGGTCTTCTTAAGCACGTGATAAATCAAGGACTTTTATCCATATACATTAGAACCAAAATTTAGCTCATACTGTGTAAAATCTAATATGTTGTCTTTTCTTATACTGTCAGCAACTCGTTGCATACATTTGAGTTAACAATAAGATTCAAATTTATTCATCTCAAGCTATGCTTCTATAATGAATAGAAATATTGGCTTATACCCCAAATTGTAAAAATAAGTCTTTTTATAGCATACTACACGACTTATTCAGCAGCTGTTTTGTATATAGAACTAGTTTGTATCCCAGTACACACCTTTCTAAATTAAAGTAAGCCATCTCATAAAGCCCTGAGATAAGTGACTATGTAAATTACATGGTATGAGTCTTTATTTATCTTATTTCAGTGATTTCTATAGCCAATTAACTTAGTTAACAAGTGTAAGAGCTTTTTTTTTTAATTGGCAGTAGTACAGTAACTCACCCTGGGAGCTGGGGGGAAAATCATGCTGTGTTCTTTCTGTCATTTACATCATCACCTCAAGCAATAAAATGTGGGAATTAGAACTGAGGTGATAACGTATAAGAGGCAAGCTAAATTCCATCTCATTAATCTATATCTTGGTTGATTAAAGAAAGCAAGCATGACCTTACATCTAGTAAGATCAACATGTTGGGTAAAAACAAGTGGCAGGGCTTTTTAAGAGAGTAGGCTGCTTGTAGGTAGCAAAGAGGGGTAATGAAGGACTCAGCTGACCAGCAGCAAGTCGGGTTGAAGCTATATAACTCTTGAGCTTAAGCCATGAAGTCAGGAGTTCCTAGTAACAGAGCAGCAGGGTTTCTCAATACTGGAAGAAAAACATTCTGCAATTAGGGTAGGCATTCATCCAGTTCAATAGAGGACAGTTCGGTTTTCTGGTCCTCTGTCCTCTACTGGATGCCTTTATGGCCTTTATTTAGATGAACACCTTGCTGGGGTCATTTGACCCCAGTAACCTTTCCTGCCATGGCAGGGGGTCAGACTAGATCTACTCAGGTCCCTTCCGACCCTATAAACTATGAAACTATTTTTCAGTGCTCAGTGTCATTCCTCTCCCCGCACCGTGCTGACAACACCGTGGCCACATGCAGTAGATCACCGCTTGGCTCGCCCCAGCTTCCAACACCACTGTGGCTGTCTGCAGGAGCTCCCCGTTCACTCATCGCCACCATGCCCCTGCAGGAGCTCGACAGCACCACTGCCACCTGCAGGAGCTCGACGTGCCCCCCACCAGCCTCAGGAGGCTGGAGGTCACTGTCCTCTATTCTTGAGGTACCTTGATAGCCACCTTATCTGCAATGCAAGCAACAAGAGAAGTTACCTGGGGCAGACAAGTGTTTAGTTATATGGTTTATGTTAAGCCTAGAGAAGGCCTGGGTGCCTGTCAGTGGGCAGGTGCTCATTATTAAGTTTTACTAGCAATTTAGCCTGGAGTCCTGCAAGGCCTACTCAGAGGGCGAGCAGCCCCAGAGTGGCTGAGAGTGGGGCCCAGCAGGAAGTGCAAGGGCCTAAAGGGTAAGGATCTGAATATCCATAAGCTCCAGGCCCAGAAAAGGCTGGGAGGATAGGGATCCTAGTTTTCTCCGTTTAAAAATTCTCTGATTAAAACCCCAAAATCTACAATTAAAATGAAAAGCCACTATCTATATCTATAGATATAGATATCTAGTGCCACAATCACTATAATAAAATAAATCCTAAATACTTATATATTTTGGCATTTGATTTTGGTTATCTCATCATGGAAAATCAGAACTCCTGTTGGCCCCTTCACTAACCAGGACATGGGTCCAGCTGTGGTTGCCCTGCCAACACACACATTTTTTTGTCATGCTAAACAGCCCTGATATGCCATCGTCCTTCACTCCCAAGCCACAGCCCACCCCAGCCCTACTGGTGCCCCTCACTCCCTGCTTACCACCCACTTGCTCCCACCCAGCAGCAGCTCCCCCCTGCACAAGGACATGGGTGCAGCTCCCCCCCCCACACTGCTTTGTAGCACTGAGCAGCCCCTACTTATGCCATTGCCCCTCACTCCCAAGCCACAGTACCACCAGCCCTGCCAGCATGACCTGCAGGCACAGCCAGCCTTAGGGGTGGGCAGTAAAGGCAACCACCCAGGGAACCAAGGTGGGGGGCAAGGGTGTCATGGCACCCTAAGGCAGGGACCCACCTTGCCTTGTGCTGGGGAAGAGACAGCAAGGCAGGGTGGAGGTGTCTTTTGCCATGCTCCAAAGTGGAAGGCTGAGGCACTCCCAGCCTCAGTCACGAACCCTTCCCTGAGGTTGCCTGGCCCAGCAAGTAGAGGCACAGTGTTGCACTTTCTCCCTCCCTCCCTGCTGCTTCCTTCAGCTCTGCCACTACCACCAGGGGTTAGAGGCAGTGGCAGCATCCAGGAGCTGCAGGAACTGGGCATGGAACACTGTTTGATTTCTTCCAGGAAATTTGGGATGGCAGCAGCAACCTGGCACCTGCCCCAGACCCTGGCATGGGACAGGGTGTTCACCCAGTGCCAAGCAACATCACCCTGCACTCTGCAGCATCCCTAGAGCTATAGCATTGTGCTGTGGCCACTGCCTCCTCCTCATGGGAACAGGCAGCAAGGGAGATGCCCTGGCTCTTCAACACTGCTAGGCATGCAGGTAAAAGATCCTGTCTGCCCATCCATCCCTACCTCTGGTGGGGCACAAGGATGCTGCCTAGGTTCTCTCACGCTGGCCTGAGAGTGCCCATGGACACTTTCCTGCTCCTTCAGCCTTCACCCACATACCCCTGCCCTGCCCCCCAACAACCCTGCTGGCTCTTCCCTTAGCCCCCAACCTTTCCCTGCAGCCTTTGCAGTTAACCACACTCACACCCAACCCCCCCAGCCCTGCTAGTGTCCCTCATTCCTGCCCCCAAGTTCCCTGCCCCCCAGCCCTGTCAGAGGGGGGCCCCAGTGGGCCCCCAGCCCTCTCCAAGCTTTACTTACCCCAAAGGCTTCAGGAGGAAAAGGGAGCCTGAGCCATGCCCTGGCTAACTCGAGGGTCTCAAGCCCTGTCCCTTCCCCATCTCCCTCCCACTCTTGACAGGACTTAGGGTTTCCCACCCTTTTTTCAAGAAGCTCTTGCAGGCTGGAACTCTGCCACTGGAGCACTTTGCAAAAGTGGAAATCCACGTGTTTCTCCCTTAAAATGAAAAAACTGTGTTTTTCTCAGCTAAAAGGTGAAATCCATTTTTCCACAGGAAACAGAAAACCTGGATCCCTGGTGATCAGTGGATCCAGGAACACAAAGCATGGCAGAGAGGCAGTAAAACCAAAGAAGGTCCAAAGACAGGGAGAGTATCTGGGTATGGGGCCCAGAGATTCAGAGGCCAGTGACTCCAAGGGCCCAGGGATTGGGCAAGAGCCAGATTAGGGTCCACAAGTCTGAGAGGAGCTGTGAGCTGGACCAGGAGTCTGGGAGCCCAGAGAAAGGCTGTATGTGGGACCAGGGGTCTGAGATCCCAAGGAGGCCAAATGGGTAACATCCTAACTCATAAAACATGCAAGGTTTAGGGTGTGGTATAAGAGCAGAATGGAACTATGCAATTTGTCCTTAAGGCTACAGGTGCTCTACAGGGGTATAGGCAGGCCGAGGGGGACCTATCAGGACTGAGGGCAGGGATTTAAATTAGTGAAGTCCAGGAGAAACTTAGTATGGTAATTGCCTACAGACCTTAAAGTGAGCCTTAAACCAGGCTATCTCCTTCACTCAATTTGAAATAAGAACAAGGCATGGTGGGTAAGCAATCAAGGGTGGCCAACATTAAAGTCAGAGAAAGGCAGAAGCCACATGACCACCAGAGGGTGTCACTTCCACTCCTGTGCCACAATCTTGCTACAGAGTCATCGTACATAGGGCTACTTTTCTAACCATCACCACAGTTCAATATTGCCTGCACACTGGAAATTAAACAAGTGCACTCTGTCAGTTTGTTCAAACAATAGGAATACATAATTTAGCATGGAAGGTAAGGTCATGGTGTCATCAGAATTCTGGAATTATGTGGGTAACAGTGATCAATATCTGATGCTTCAAAAGAATCAAACAAATTGGTTGGGGAGTGATATAAGGATGATCTATAAAAGTAAGATACCTATATATCTGTTAAGAGTTAATTAATAGGTAATGTGCCACTAGATGGTGTTGAAGAATATGCAGCATGGATCATAGAGGCTGTAGGGCCAATAAACCTTTTGGCTATTTTGCGGTACAGATGGCTTCTCCTCTGTTAAGAACTGTAGACAAAAGTTGCTATATACAAGTGTCAGATCCTCCAAGGTTGCCAATTAAAATCCTAAAGGAAATCTAATATTGAAGGATCTGAAGAAAGAGAACACACAGAAAGCTAAAGAGCCAAACTAGGCAACAATAAGTACACGTTCACATTGGAAGCAAGACAATGCAAGAAAAACAGCCTATTTCTAAACAGTTTTAAAGTTTTATTAGCATCTTCTGCAGGGAAAAATTCTAAAATATAAGTTTAAAAATGTAAGTATATTTCTCAGGCAACAAATGTACTAAGAACAAATTAAAGGTCAAGTGAGATAATACTAGCCTTTTAATGTCTTAGAAGTATTATAAGTTTGAAAATATTTTATAAATCCAAAACACTTCCTCTTAAAATCAGAAAAGATTGGAAAATATTGAAATGCACAGTTAAGGTAAGCCCAAGCTCTGTAATTTGTCCTTGATAGCAGCTGAGATCACCCACAAAATTATCTTGGTCTCAAAGACCACACAGTTCACCTCATAATTCCAGAAAACAAACTTTTTGCTGAAGTATCTTCATCACACCCCTGAAAGGAAATTCCTGCCTTTCTTTTTTGATGTGTATGAATTGCAACATCTAGTCTTTCCAACCAGGACTCAGACCCTGGGTCCAAGAAGACTATAAAATGTCACTTCCACATCCAACTGTAACCTCCTAAACCCAGTACCTTAAATAATAGGGCACATATGATAAGAAAAAGGTAATGTGGTAGGTCTGGAATAATTCAGATTCTGAACTACAAAAATTTAAGCACATATGTAATACAGATACAATATTTATTTTAACAGGATATTAAGATATTCCACATGCATACACACAAATAGAAAAGAAAGAGCTCTACAAATATTATTGCAGATTTTTGGGTGCCCTTTTAGAAAAAAAAGAATGCTACCCTTATAAAATGTAAGTCAGACAAAATCCTTAACTGCAAAGACCACTTCTTAACAAGTGCTAGGGAAGACTGGAGATCAGGGGTGGTAAAGCAGCAATATTCTTGTTTTTCAGAGGCAAAGATTTTTGGGGGGTGATACCTTTTATTGGACCAACTCCGTGACTGGAATAATATTAGACAAGCTTCTTTTGTCTATACATTCTTCATCAGGTTTTTCAGGTGAGATTAACCATATATCCAGCTTTCCAGGGTTTGAAGGAGAGGGGGGTGGGGGTCCCTGCAAAATGAAAACTTCCATTTTGGATTTATTTTTTCCAAAATTGTATTTAGATTTATGTTGGTTTGCATTTTGATCTTCAATATTCTTTTCTGACATTTTTCAGGAAGGCCTGCTCTGTGTCTTAGGGGGTTTGTTTGTTGTTGTTGTTTTTAAACACTCTTGGCCTGCTAAATGTACTGTTCCAAACCTTAGACCAAAAATATTTCACCAGAAAATTTTACACTGAGTGCACAGAAATGCTTCCTGCACTTACCAATACAGCCAATTTCATTAGTACTCAAACAGTGAAGTGTAAAAAGTGATCAAGCACCTACATAAGCAGGGGGAAACAATGTTCATGAAACTTCCTGCATTTCAATTCTGCTCAAGCCCACTTAAGGGATTCATCTCAGCAAAATACTTTTTTGAGGAACAGCAAACAACTGGCTGAGGGAGATCCTCTAAATAATATCTTCTTTAAGAACTTGGATCAGACTGATATTTTTTATTTAAAAAGTAGAAAAAGTCACTTTTCTTTCTGGAAGACAGATCCTAGTGCAACTCAACTCAGATAAAAATGACTTCCTACTGTCCTTTTAAAGTGTGCACAACAACAGTCTGCTTCGGATGAAAGGAACTTGCTGAACTTTAGTTAAATTGGATCTGAATGTCTTCTGGATGTCTCTATACAATTTTTCATCTTTTTTTAATAGTCTTTTCAGGCTCCACAATTTTTGCCTCCTTCTGCATTTCCACTGACTACAGACAGGTTGCACTGGGCAATTAAGTGACTCAGTAATATGGCTTTGCCTTTCATCTTCCAAAAGAACTTACTTTGAAAATGCCCATACATGGTGTTTTTTAAGTAAAATATATCTCCCCGAGTCCCTGAGAGCTGCTGACTGAAACATACATTGGTGCCAGTAGGTGTATGAAACTGACAAGACTGTCACTTTTCTCAGGATATTTTGCTCTGGGGGAGACCTATCTGCAGGCTGCTAAAGGAGGCTTCCAGACTCCTAAGCCACGGGTTAAAAGGTATGACCTAGGGACCCACTTGCACAAGGATTCTAGAAGCCCTGTGTTCCTAGCCTGGGACAGTGGACATTTTGAGGCTGCTCTTGGCCCATGGATCCTAAGCCAAAAGCTGATACTATAGCTGCTGCTGAATACTAGGAGACCTAGGATTTAAAAAGGGGAACACAGATGGTGCATTGTATCATCACAGATGATACAATGCATATCTTTTTCCAGTTAAAAAGAAAACTGAAGCTTTAATTATATACTACAAACCTAGGACTATATTATTCAGTTTAAGATTGAAGAAAAACAAATATAACTTTACTGGAATGTGCAATAATTACCAATATTAAGTATAAAAAAATGCAACAAACTATGCAAAAATAACCAAAATATATTTTCTCATTAGCAGGGATCCTTGTTTTCTCTGATTTAAAAAAATCCCCAATTTTAGGTTTAAAAGAAGTAACTCAAAATCCGTTTTTCCATGATTAAAATGAAACACCACTAATGTATAGACATATAGGGCATTTTTACACATACATGTGTTGAAGCACCCAGCACTGCAATGCATACAGGTGTATAAGAGATAAAATGCACATTAGTGCTGAGAAAATGCTGGCAGCATGCTTTTGAGCTAAAATACCTCAGAGGTACTTTAGTTCAAAAGCGCAGTGCTGCCATTTTCTGCACACTGACATGCATTTATATTATTTATTTATACACACACCCACAGTATAAATATGATAATTATGTATATAATAATAATTTGTGTATGTGTGTGTGCAAGTGTATACACACACACACACACACACACACACACACACACAAGCCAATTACCCCTCAAGCATGACGGGGTGTGGGGAGGGCACAGAGAAAGGCCTGTGTGGCCCACCCCCGCCTTGGCTTGAGGTCCAGCTTTCCTCCCTTCCCTGCCTACTGCTTTGGGCCTGGGCTCATCCTTCCTCCCTGCCCCTCATTGTTTCAGGTCTGGTTCCCCCCTGCTGCTTCAGGTGTGGGACTGTGCATCCCCCTGATCCCCTGCCTCTTAGGACAGGGGGAGGGAAGCTTGCAAGCATCGGGTGGCTGAAAAGTAACTGGCGGTGGAAGTGGCAGGTGGTGGTAGCAGCCAGGTTAAGTGGCTATGGCTGAGACTAGTGGGGTGGGTGACTGTCAGGGCAGGTGGGGATGGCCAGCAGTAGTGGGTGGGGCTGGCAGGGGAGGCCAGCAGCAGCAGCGGCAGGTGGCTGGGGCCAGTGGGCAGCCAGTGGGCGACCCGGGCTGGGGCCAGCAGCGGCAGCAGGTGGCAGGCAGCCATGGTGGCAGGTGGCCGTGCACTGCCAACAGTAACCCCCCTCCTCCCCTTCCTGCGTGCCTCCCTCCTTCCCTTCCTTCCCTCTTCCCTGCTGCCTCCCCCTCCCTGCCAGCTGTTGTTGCGGGGGATTCACTCTGGCACCTGCCTCCATCCTTGGCAAAATCTTTGAACTCCATCCTTGGCAAAATCTTTGAACTCCATCCTTGGCAAAATCTTTGAACTCCATCCTTGGCAAAATCTTTGAGAAAATCATCAAGGCTCACATTTGTGAGAGCCCGGCAGGACAAATTATGCTGAGGGGAAACCAGCACGGGTTCGTGGCAGGTAGATCGTGCCTGACCAATCTAGTCTCTTTTTATGACCAGGTCACAAAACGCCTCGACGCAGGAGGAGGGGTGGATGTCGTATACTTGGACTTCAGGAAGGCCTTTGATACGGTATCCCACCCCATACTGGTGAACAAGTTAAGGGGCTGTGACTTGGATGACTGCACAGTCCGGTGGGTGGAGAATTGGCTGGAGGGTCGCACCCAGAGAGTTGTGGTGGATGGGTCGGTTTCGACCTGGAAGAGTGTGGGCAGTGGGGTCCCGCAGGGCTCGGTGCTTGGACCGATACTCTTTAATGTCTTCATCAGCGACTTGGACGAGGGGGTGAAATGTACTCTGTCCAAGTTTGCAGATGACACTAAGCTATGGGGCGAAGTGGACACGCCGGAGGGCAGGGAGCAGCTGCAAGCAGACCTGGACAGGTTAGACAAGTGGGCAGAAAACAACAGAATGCAGTTCAACAAGGAGAAATGCAAAGTGCTGCATCTAGGGAGGAAAAATGTCCAGCACACCTACAGCCTAGGAAATGACCTGCTGGGTGGCACAGAAGTGGAAAGGGATCTTGGAGTCCTAGTGGACTCCAAGATGAACATGAGTCGGCAGTGTGACGAAACCATCAGAAAAGCCAATGGCACTTTATCGTGCATCAGCAGATGCATGACAAATAGGTCCAAGGAGGTGATACTTCCCCTCTATCGGGCGCTGGTCAGACCGCAGCTGGAGTACTGCGTGCAATTCTGGGCGCCGCACTTCAAGAAGGATGCGGATAACCTGGAGAGGGTCCAGAGAAGGGCCACTCGTATGGTTAAGGGCCTGCAGGCCAGGCCCTACGAGGAGAGATTAGAGAAACTGGACCTTTTCAGCCTCCGCAAGAGAAGGTTGAGAGGCGACCTGGTGGCTGCCTATAAGTTCGTCAGGGGGGCACAGAAGGGAATTGGTGAGTATTTATTCACCAAGGCGCCCCCTGGGGGTTACAAGAAATAATGGCCACAAGCTAGAAGAGAGCAGATTTAGATTGGATATTAGGAGGAACTTCTTCACAGTTCGAGTGGCCAAGGTCTGGAACGGGCTCCCAAGGGAGGTGGTGCTCTCCCCTACCCTGGGGGTATTCAAGAGAAGGTTGGATGTGTATCTAGCTGGGGTAATGTAGGCCCAGCACTCTTTCCTGCTTATGCAGGGGGTCGGACTCGATGATCTATTGAGGTCCCTTCCAACCCTAGCATCTATGAATCTATGAATCTGCATACAGCTGGAGTACTGCATCCAGTTCTGTGCACCCCATTTCAGGAGGGATGTAGACAACATTGAAAGGGTCCGGGAACAACAGGGCAGACCCTACAATGAAAGACTGCAGGACCTGAATCTGTTCAGCCTACACAAGAGAAGGCTGAGGGGGGACCTGGTGACCATCTATAAACTCACTGGGGGGGACCAGAAGGGTTTAGGGGAGACACTGTTTCCCCTCCCGCCCCCCTGGCATGACAAGGAACGATGGACACAAATTATTAGAGAGTAGGTTTAGATTAGACATCCGCAAGAATTACTTCACAGTTAGGGTGGCTAGGAGCTGGAACCAACTTCCAAGGGAAGTGGTGCTGGCTCCTACCCTGGGGAGCTTCTTTAAGAAGAGGCTTGATGACTACCTGGCTGGACTCATTTGAGTCCAGTCTTTTCTCCCGCCCAGGAGGGGGTTCGGACTTGATGATCTACAAGGTCCCTTTGCCCCAACTTCTATGATACTATGAAGTGTGGATCTGGCTAACTATAGGGCCATCAGCCTGACTTCTCTCCCAGGGAAGATCTTAGAAAAGTTTATTAAAGAGGCCATCCTTAATGGACCAATGCCAACATCCTGAGGGATAACAAGCATGGATTTGTTGCTGGTAGGTCTTGCTTGACCAATCTCATTACCTTCTACGGTCAGGTGACCTATCACCTGGACAAGGGAGAAGAGATTGATGTCATATATCTTGACTTCAGAAAAGCCTTCCATCTGGTATCCCATGATCACCTCTTGGCCAAACTGGCCAATTGTGGCCTTGGGTCCACCACGATCCATTGGCTGGGGAGTTGGCTCCATGGTCAGACCCAGAGGGTTGTAATTGATGGCAGTCAATCGTCATGGTGCCCTGTGACCAGTGGGGTCCCCCAAGGCTTTGTCCTTGGACCCATATTGTTCAACATCTTCATTAATGATGTGGACATTGGAGTCAGGAGTGGACTGGCCAAGTTTGCCGATGACATCAAACTTTGGGACAAAGCATCCACACCTGAAGACAGGCAGGTGATCCAGGCTCAGCAAATGGGAGGATGAGAACTTGATGGTCTTTAATGCTTAAAAGTGCAAGGTTCTCCACCTTGGGAGGAAAAACCTGCAGCATCCTTATAGGCTCAGCAGTGCTACGTTGGTTCGCACTACAAAAGAAAGAGACTTGGGGGTTGTCATTGACCACAAGGTGGACATGAGCCTGCAATGTGATGCTGCAGCTAGTAAAGCTACCAAAATGCTGGCTTGAATCCAAAGATGCTTCTCAAGCAAATCCTGGGACGTCATTCTCCCCTTGTACTCGGCCTTGGTGAGGCCGCAACTGGAGTACTGCGTCCAGTTTTGGGCTCCACAATTCAAAAAGCACGTGGAGAAACTTGAGAGGGTGCAGAGAAGAGCCACACGCATGATCGGAGGTCAGGAAAACAGACCTTACGACAACAGGCTGAGAGCCATGGGGCTCTTTAGCCTGGAAAAGCGCAGGCTCAGGGGTGATCTGATGGCCACCTAGAAGTTTATGAGGGGTGACCACCAGGATCTGGGGGAACGTCTGTTCACCAGAGCGCCTCAAGGGATGACGAGGTCGAACGGTCACAAACTCCTGCAAGACCATTTCAGGCTGGACATAAGGAAGAATTTCTTTCTTGTCCGAGCCCCCAAGGTCTGGAACAGCCTGCCAGCGGAGGTGGTTCAAGCACCTACATTGAACACCTTCAATAGCAAATTGGATGTTTATCTTGCTGGGATCCTATGACCCCAGCTGACTTCCTGCCCTTTGGGCAGGGAGCTGGAGTCGATGATCTCCCAAGGTCCCTTCCAGCCCTAATGTCTATGAAATCTATGAAATCTATGAAGAAGCAGGGCCGGGGGAAGAGGCAAGGCCAGCCCCCACTCTGACCCTTCAGTCCCCACTGTCATGGCGGTGCTTGGCCGTACGTCTCTGTCCGTTGAAGCACTCTGACTGGCTGCCAAGACAACCAAATATCGTGCAAATAAAGTGTTACAGACAAAGAAACAGACAGACAGACAAACTGAGGCTTTTACAATATTAAAATAGACAGACAAACTGAGGCTTTTACAATATTAAAATAGACAGACAGACAGACAGACAGACAGACAGACAGACAGACAGACAGACAGACAGACAGACAGACAGACAGACAGACGTGTATGTATGTGTGTGTAGATAGATGTGTTTCATTTTAATCATGAAAAAATGTGGATTTTTGGTTCCTTTTTTTTTTAAAATCAAAAACTGGGGATTTTTTTTTAAATCAGAAAACACCAGGATCCCTGCTCATTAGCTCTGTAATCATTATTATTAAATGTACACCTTTTATTCAGATTCATAAAACAAAACATAGCCTTCATGCACCTTTTGACAGTGCATCCAACACATGAGTTATTTTCATGTCTGAGTTAATGTTCTTAGCTAGAGCTAAAAATTATTTTCAGGGTTGTGAAATAGGAGAAGAGAGAACAGAAGTAGCTAACAGAAAAACTGCAGAAGAGGGGAAAGTTTGGCTAGTGGAACATCAAGACCACTGAAAAGGTGAGTAGCTCATTTCACACCAGCAGAGTGAAGAAAGTTTGACAGGAAAAAGAGGCAAAAAGGAGGGCTGAGGGAACTACAGATCAGTTAGCTTCACCTCAAAACCCAGAAAGTTCCTGGAGCATATACTGAGGAAGACCATTTACAAGCATTTTGAGGAAGAAAGGCTGGTAACAAGGCTGGTTACTAAAAGCTAGGGGTGCACCAACAGAGATTTTGGGAACCGATACTGATAGCCAATATTTAATGAGGCATATCGGCAATACTGATCCAATATCTAATACAACTCCCTCCAGCTGGTCAGTCCATTGTGGTGGAAGGGGACTGGGGAGGGAAGGAACGTGGGGTTGTAGACCAATGCCCCTGTGATGAGGGAGGGGGGCAGAGGCAGGCACTGCCCTGCTGGGGTGGTGGAGCATGTGGAACAAAGCTGTGGCTCATTGAGGGAGTGGCTCCTGCTGTTGCTTGCACCCCAGGTGGGTGGGGGGTGCCCCCAGATCTGCATGGGTGGACTGCAGCTGCCTGCTCAAGTCAGTGCCACACTGGGCTCTTCTTGGTGGGAACTGGGCTCGGAGTGGGTGCCAGTAGCACTGGGAGGGTGCCGCAGACACTCCAAATTTTGCTGCAGCTCTGCTCTACTCCCAGCATCACAACAGCCACCTGCCAGGCACTGCTCAGGCTCTTCCCAGTGCATGGGTGGTGTCAAGGCATTGAGCCAGGGCTGCTTCACACCCCTCCATGAGCCTTAGCTTTGTTCTGCATGACCCGCTGCTCCAACTGGGCAGTGCCTGCCCCTCCCCCCTCCCTAACCACGGGGGCATTGATTTGCGCCCCCATACCCCATCCCTCCCCCCTTTCCTTCTGATTGACCAGCTGGAGATACCTCTTCATGCTGCCAGCTCTGCTCCTTGCTGCCTCCATGTTGCACTGTGACTGCGCGGAGCACTGGCATTTATCAGCCAACTTATCAGCCCCATTGGGCTGATATCCGATATAGCAAATTTTCTTTATATCGGTACCAATCCGATACTGGACTGAGGTATCAGTGCACTCCTACTAAAAACAAATCATGTCAAACTTGATCTCTGCATGTGTAGTTCAGCTGGACCTAAAAGGATGAAGTTCAGTGCTGACAAATGCAAGGTGCTACACCTCAGAAATAATAATCAAAAATACAAATATAAAATGGGTGACACCTGCCTAGGCAGTAGCTCTATAGAAAAGAACTTGGAAGTCTTGGTAGATCACAGACTCCATATGAGTCTGCAGTGTGATGCTCAGCTGTACAAAAGGCAAAAATGGTTTGGGGAAGCATAGATGCAAGACACAGGAGGTAATAGTGCCTCTCTACTCAGCACTGGTTAGGCCTCATCTACTGGATGTAGTTTTGGGCTCCATGTTTTAAAAAGGTCCAGAGATAAGCAATAAAAAATATTAAGGTTTTCAAAGATACGAAGGTTTTGAAAGATATGAGGAGAGGTTGAAAGAGCTAGGCATGTTCAGTTTGTAGAATAAGCACTTAAGAAGGGTCATGATAGTAGTCTTCAAATACTTGAAGGGATGCCATGAAGAACACTTTTCTCTCTTGCTGCAGAGAGTAAGATACAGACCAGTGGTTTGAAGATGCAGCAAAGTAGGTTTAGATTGGATATTAGGAAATACATCTTCACTGTTTGGGAGTTGTGGACTCTGGAGGTGTTCAAGAAGAGCTTGGAAAGCCACTGGCTGAGGATGATCAGCTGTCTATACCACTATTCTAACAGTGAAGTTCTTTCTGTTATACAATCTAAACAATCTTTCTGTTATACTGCATATTTTCTACTATGGGTATTTCTCATGCTTCTGGGCTTTACTGGTTGCTGCATGGGGCTGGGGGCAATGTTCCCTCTAAGGAGTAGCGGTCTGTGAGCGCACTGCTTTAGTCTATGTGTGTGCCTTTTTGGTCCTGCATCCCCCTTTTGATGTGGTGTGGGACACTTACCGAAGGTAAGCTCCTCACTCCCCATCTGGGGCAGGCAGTGGGGGCTGGGGCCTGGGGCCTGGAGGCTGGGGGCTGGTGCGGGCTCAGCCGGCTCTAGGGGACTGCTCCGCTCCCCTGCATCGACTTGGGGAGCAAGGAGGCATGTGGCATGACAGCCACAGAGTGGAGTATTTCCCTGGAGCCAGCGGAGCCCACAGAGTAGTTCCACAGAGCCAGCGGAGCCTGCACCAACCCCCAGCCCTAGCCTCCATCCCTGCCTTGCCTCACCTTGGGGAGGAGCTACTGCCTGCCAAGTGAGGCTCTGCTGGCTCCTGGGAAGTGCTCCATGGGCTCCACCAGCTCCAAGAAAGTGCTCCACTCCCCAGCCCTGGTGCCACATGCCTCCTCACTCCCTGAGGCAATGCTGGGGATCGGAGCAGTTCCCCAGAGTCTGTGGAGCCTGCGCCAGGTCCCCCACCTCACCTCGGAGCTTACCTTCAGCTCCTCTCCCAGTGCACAGCCTTGAAAGTTGGTGTGCGGCCAGACCTTTAGCTGTGCAGGGCCATGCATGTGCACACTTTAGAGGGAACCTTGGCTGGGAGGAATTCCTTCCCTACCCCTCCTCTGCTTACGCCTTTCTCAGGGGCATCGGATATTGGTTGCAGCCAAGCCTGGGGGTGTTAACTGTGTTGTGCCAGTGTTTCTACTGGAACAAAGCTGGAGGTTCTTGGCTAGAGGGTCTTGCCCCTCTGCTCAGGGTCAGATTGGTCACCATATTGGAGGTCAGGAAGGAATTGTACCCCATGGTCAGATTGGTACAGACTGGGGGGGACAAGGATTGCCTTCTGTAGCTTAGGGTGTGGCCCTCTTCCTGAGATCTCTTGGTTGTGTATTAACAACCTTTATAGAAACAGGATATTGGCCACCATGGTCCCACTACTTTGCCATGGACAGTTTAAGGTGATATGTGCTGTGTTGCATCAGGGTTGATGGTGGCTTTATGAAGAGTTTAGATTTATGGATTTGCATAGGATAGTTTGGATAGGAATGATCCTGCATCAAGCAAGTGTTTGAACTAGATTACTTATGGACATCCATTCCAGCAATATGTCTCTATGATAATATGATTTAAATAATTTATTTAATGTCTTCTTATAATCTGGCTCCCTCAGCACTGCATGAATAGAAATGCCACTGTTGATGCTGGACAGTTGATTTTAAACATTGGGCATTAGAAGGGTGTAATTACAACACTGTACCCACTTCCCCTAGATCTGTCCCTGATGGACTCTGCTCCTCTTTCCATGTGGCCAATGGGAGAAAGAGAAAGAAAAGAAGCAATCATCTTGCAGCATTTCTACACCTCTATTATAGAAAGAAATATAAGCCTTCCTGTTTAAGATAAATATCCTAACTTTTTTGGAGAAGTGATAATTTTCTTTAGAAGTGTAAATATGATAGTCTCATTAGTACTAGTTCTTACACAGCATTAGAGATGCCACCTTAGTCTCCAAAGATGTGCTTTGAGATTCTCATTGGAACCAATTCTGGATTACACATATATCAAAACAGTATCCCACATCCCCATGATATATTCTGGCAGTATTGCACTTTAGAAGTTTCATCATAATTGATCTTAAAATTTACCATTTTAAAAACCACAAAAATAAGCAAACCTCTGCGTTGGCTGTTAGAGCATGGGCTCTTGTTAATAAAAGCATTCACTCTGGCAGCCATGGTGGTACAGGCAGAAGGAGAGGGGGCTGCCCCCTCCAGCCAGAACACTGGATTTCCTGGTAGACGCGACAGACCCTCCCGCTGCCCAAACCCATCAGTCATCTTACTGATAGGACCAATAAGGGGAAGTGTAGAGTGGGGCATTCCCCTGGAATCCAGCAAACAGGCTGTGGCAGCAGTAAGGATCCCTGCCAATTCACTGCCACCCTTTCTCTCTCCTTTCCCCTTGAAAGGGAAGGACAGTTCAGGACTTTGAGATGTCAGAGGTCCTAGAGATTCTGGTAGAACTAGGTATAAGTATACAATATTATACATAGTACTTCCAAACCTAGAAGTTCCTCTTTGAAAGCACTTCTACTTTGTAATAAAGCTGTTGTAGCCATGATGATCCAGGAAATGTTTGAGGGGAAAGGCTTTTTATGACATCTTTTATTGGATAAACTCTATAGTTTGAGAGAGCTTTTGGACAAGCTTTTGGGCATAAGTTGCCTTCCTTGACTACTGTTTCATAGCACTTCCAGTGTCTTTGTAGTGCTACAGAGAGCTTGAAAAGCTATACATACATGTACACACACGCACACACATACACAAACTACATGGGCATATTTAGTGGTACAAATGTAATGCCTATTCTTGGAGGAGAGGGGGATCTATATAAAAAAATGACATCACTAGTTTGTGAATCACTGAAAACTTGCAAGCAAATTATCTTGAATGATCTAACAGATAAAATGTAAGTAACATTTACTGCACAAGTCCAAATCACACGAAAGAACAGGCTGACAGGTGCCTTAAACATTTCCTATCACATGTAAAGGGGAAAAAAAGCTGTGTTATGGGGATTGCAATTTGAGTGATACACAGTGGAAGTGTCATGCTGATCATATGAAAATGTTCTCAGAATTTCTAAGTTATGGAAGTCACTTTGCTACTCAAAAAAGTTTGCACCCATAGATTTCATAGACATTAGGGCTGGAAGGGACCTCAGAAGATAAGGTCTAGTCCAGCTCCCTGCCCAAAGGGCAGGAAGTCAGCTGGGGTCATAGGATCCCAGCAACATAAGCATCCAATTTACTCTTGAAGATGTTCAATGTAGGTGCTTGAACCACCTCCAAAGGCAGGCTGTTCCAGACCTTGGGGTTTCGCACAGTAAAGAAATTCTTCCTTATGTCCAGCCTGAAATGGTCTTGCAGTAGTTCATGACTGTTTGACCTCGTCATCCCTTGGGGCGCTCTGGTGAACAAACGTTCCCCCAGATACTGGTGGTCACCCCTCATAAACTTATAGGTGGCCATCAGATCACCCCTGAGCCTGTGCTTTTCCAGGCTAAAGAGTCCCATGTCTCTCAGCCTGTCATCGTAAGATCTGTTTTCCTGACCTCTGATCATGCGTGTGGCTCTCCTCTGGACTCTCTCAAGCTTCTCCACATCCTTTTTGAATTGTGGAGCCCAAAACTGGATGCAGTACTCCAGCTGCGGCCTCACCAAGGCCGAGTACAAGGGGAGAATGACATCTCGGGATCTGCTTGAGAAACATCTATGGATGCAAGCCAGTGTTTTGGTTGCTTTACTAGTGGCAGCATCACATTTCAGGCTCATGTTCATCTTGTGGTCATTGATGACCCCCAAGTCTCTTTCTTCCATAGTGCTAGCCAGCATAGCACTGCCAAGCCTATAAGGATGCTGCAGGTTTTTCTTCCCAAGGTAGAGAACCTTGCATTTTTCAGTGTTAAACACCATCAGGTTCTCATCCGCCCATTTGCTGAACCTGTCCATATCAGCCTGGATCACCCGCCTGTCTTCTGGTGTGGATGTTTTGCCACAAAGTTTGGTGTCATCGGCAAACTTGGCCAGTCCACTTCTGACTCCAATGTCTACATCATCATTAATGAAGATGTTGAACAATATGGGTCCAACAGACCCTAGGCAGTAAGCGTCTTAACCATAGGGACTGGTCAGAAAACTAAAAGGCAATGACTTCTTAGGTGTAAATGATCATGATTAAATTACATTTGGTTTGTGCAAATAAATATATAAAATTGATACTTTATTAGTAAAATGAAATGCCACAGATAGATAGATACATAGATATAGTGGTGTTTCATTTTGATCATGGAAAATATGGATTTTGGGTTACTTTTCTTAACCTGAAAATTGGGGATTTTTTTTTAAATCAGAGAAAACTAGGCTCCCTGATGATAAATGGGAACCGTTTAAGAACTTTTACTACATGCCCAAAATTCCACAACCAAGGAAGAACACTAAAAAGAAAACAAACAAAACCCATAACAACTTTTACAGAGCAGGAAAGTGAAAAAGCAATATATAGTAGCAGATCCAGAAATGGTCCAGTGTGGTGAAGGTCTGGCCCCACGCATGCACACTTTCGCTGTGCTGTACATACACACAATGAACTTTGAGCTTACCGCCCAGTCAGCAGGGAATGAACACAACCCACCCACAGGTGAGGAAAGACTGTGTCACTTCACCCCCTTTACATCCATGTCTGGCAATATAACAAATGAAAAAGTTGATACTCGTGAACATGAAGGTAGGAACTGTAACCAATAGATAATGGAGGCAAAAAGAATGTAAGGAGAAGTGCACAACCCTTAAAAAAAATGTACTATCACTTCACATGTATTAACCAACAGTTACCAGACAAACTTCGGACTCTGCCTTAGCTTTTGGCTTAACTTAAAGTAAATGATTGCGCTACCAATCTTCACTGGAATTTCAATTAAGTATATAACCAAATGGTGATAGGGTTGGCTTGAAGCGTTGCATGTTTGTTAGTAGTCAGCGACTGAAGCAGCTGTCAGCCATTCTTGCCAACAGTCCAGACTGATGTACTACAAAATTGTTTTTGCAATATAAAGCTATTCTTTCCCACCCCTGTCAGACCTGTTTATCTGGTTTGTTTCATCTAATTTGTTCCAGCTCTCTTTACGGTATCCTGTTCTACAGTATATTGTTTTATGGATTGTCGATGCTACTCCAGGTGCAAATCTGAACGTTCTAAGGCATGGGGAATACCTGTTCAGACCTTCCCAGTCATGGTGAGGAAATAAGATCAAGAGAGCAATATTCAAGTTCCTGCTCTGACTGAGTCAGAAGAGGGTCTTAAACTCCAACCTCACTAACAGACAGTTGTGGCTACCAAACTACCAGCTGCCCTGGGTTTGGGTGCTCTAAATCTCTCTTCCTATAGCTGTTCCATTTTTTACAAAATATTCACAGTGGAAAGAAGAGACAAACAAAGATACTGATTCTGTGGCCCAGTATTTTGGCCACCAGTCAGGGATGTGGAAGACCAATGTTCAAGTCCCTGCTTTAATCAAAACAGATCTATTTGTTCAAACAGATTTATTTATTCAAATACATCAGTAATCCTACCTGTATCAGCCAGGCCTGGGGGGTGGGGGGGTGGTTTAAAATCATATCGGTTACATTTTAAAAGAGATGTTTTCCACCGACTTATGTTAATTGATATTATATTTCCCTTCTTTAATGCTTAATTAATTGAGCCCTTCATCAACTATTTATTATTTTGCCAAGCACTTGGGTCAGGTTAAATAGCCTGTAATCATCCAGACTGTCCTACTTATGCTTTTGAAATATTCACCGTATGTTGCACTTCTTCATATTCACTGGAATTTTTCCAGTGCTTCAAAACTCATTAAAAAGCCATATTAACAATTTAGAAAGACCTCTTGGCCAACTCTTCTAAAACTCTTTGGTGCAAGGCCTGCATAAAAGAGTTGGTTTTGCTGTCTACCTAAGAACAATAGACATTGGTTAGTTTGGACTAAGATGAGGAAGTGAATTGGAATATGTGAAATTTTATCACCAAGAATGACCTGCTAGCAGCTCATTTGCATTCAGGAGTTTCCAAATTAGGTGCCTCTGCCAACCTCATTTGCAGTAATGTCACATGAAGGAAAAGATAACATAGATTTTAACACTGCTTACTACTTCAGAATAGATATAGAAAGTAAGAAAGAGACCAATAGTTACCCAGTGGGCACATCTACATGTGTAATTAATACACAGCAATAAACTTTGGTGCATATTGTGCTAGAGTTTATTGCTCCCAGGTGCCTCATTTGAGCATGCACCCAGGACCACAGCATATTGAGTCATGTTGGAGCAGCCCCAGCTGGCAGAGGTCCCAGCAGGGTCAGCCTGTTAGCCCAGGGCTACACAGAGTTGTGCCCTGGGATGGGGGGAGGAGGAAGGACAGCTTGCCAGCCCAGGGATACTCTGCCCCAGCTCAACATGCTGTGGAAGGGCTAGCTATGGCATAATGGTGCTTCAGTGTGGGGCTAGCTGGCAAGCAGCCCCCAAACTGAAGCACCTTCCTGCCCTAGCCATCCCAGTACTTCTATTTACAAGTACTAACCTGTGGTGGAGTTAATTAGTTTACTCTGTCCTAATAGCACTGCACATGTAGACATTGCAAAATTTACTGTGGAGCTAATTAGGCAACTGCAGTAAACGTCTCATGTAGACACACTCACTGTAAAGCAAAAGCTGATAGCAAGTATCCCTAGAGATGCACACTAATTATCTAAAATTCTACCATATTTGGAATAGAACCAAACTTATTTTTGGGTGATACTATACATGCTTTTCGAATTCTGCCATCTGAAATATGCAATATGACATACTTTAAGCATATTTAGCGATTCTGCATATTCCAGTGATTAGTGTTATTTAAGTGATTCAGCCCACTTTCTCAAGTTAAATGTATGTGAATGTAGCTGTAAAATTTCATACTTCACCATTTTTTTGCTAAGCTGATTCTTTCATTTAAACTTGATTATGAAATATTGCTGAGATGGCAATCAGCAAGGCAAAATACTGAGAATATTAACACACACAATATCCATGAAAACAAAAATGAATGCCTACTCTTTTTTTTGAACATCATTAGTTGATTATAAAGCCTTTTCTGAGATTTTTCCACTTCCTTTATGAGTGTTCATATAAACAGTATTCAATATGATACTTTTGGACACAAAAATCACTTTTTTTTTTAAACAATGCCACCTCTGCTCCATGCAGGCAGTCTACAAGTACACTTCAGAACCCATAAGGATAAGATAAGTATTGTATACATGGGTGTTTCAGAAACTAACAGCAAAATAGCTGCCCATAGTGTATGTCTGTGACAAGGAGATTGCACAGCAGCATGGAACACTGTTGGTAGCATTGTTGAATGCACCCATTGTTCTCTGTAGATCTCTATAGATGTGATCTAGTAAATGGCCATTGCACAAAAAGGGTTGTATTTTCACACTTCTGTTACTTTCTGAAAATATACTTTTAAGGATCCAGATTATGCCTTTCCTTAATATAACTGCGGTTGCTCCAAGGAAACATGATATCTAATACTAGTTCAAGTTTTATAAAACCCTTATCACTGCAGTATCTCGATACCTTCTAGAAGTGAATTAATATGATATACACTAGGGAAGTGCAAAGCTTCAGTCCCTGATTTAACTCAGCAGAGATTTGGCCTGATTTGGTGGCTGAACCTCCAAATCCGAATTGAATCCAAGGACCCTTTAATTGATTCGGAGAGATTCAGAAAGATTCAGAAATTCAGACAGAGATACAGCTTTAAATGTTTTTTTTTTTTTTTTTTTTTTTTTTACATACCTCTAGGTAGCAGGCAGTTTGTGAATTGTGCAATGCTGGGGCACATGAAGTTTACCACAGGAGTGCAGGGGGCTCCCCAGTGCACTCAGCAGCAGATACAGAACCGAACCAGAAGCAATACCAGTCCACTTCTGGGTCCAGAAGGGAGCATGCCAGGGGGGCCCCCTGTACCCTCCTAGCTCAGCAACTGGTGCCTCTGGGGCCTAGGGTGGGGCAGCTGTGGCCTCCCTGCAGCTAATAGGTGAGCCAGGGAGGCACAGGGGGGGCCCTGGTCACTCCCCAGCAGACCCAGAAGTGAACTGGAAGTACTTCCAGTCCACTTCCAGGTTCACCACCGAGCATGTGGAGGGCCCCCCTGTACTCCTGTGAGATGCTCCATCCGTCCCTGCATTGCAGTGGTCACAAGCCGAGCTGATACCTTGAGGTATGTAGAAAAAAAATTCAAAGCTGTGTCTATGTCTCAGTTACTGATTCTCCAAATCAGCATCGAATCTTCTGATTTGGATTCAGTCAAATCGAATCCGTGACAATGATCCAAATCAATGGATCAAACCATTGTCCCTGATTCAGGCTGAATCTGAATCGAATAGGGCCCACTTTGCACACCCTTAATATGCACCTGCTTTGTCTACTACTTTCTTCCCCTGCATATTCACCTAGAAGTTATGCAGTTGTTTAAGGTGTGATATTGTGCCATGTCCACACATACTATTATATATCTGAATTACACTGCAAAAGGAAAGGCAAAAGGAGCAGCAGTGGTGGGAATCTCAGGATGAAGCTGAATGATTCACCATATAGATCTGTGAAATTCTTATGCTGGTGCTCTTCTCTTTACTCTGGCATTACTAAACCTTGATCAAAAGACTTATTGTGATTAGTTCAGTTTTGCAGGTAGTTGACAGACTGCTGAGTCTCAAGAGATCCAGGTTCTGTATCTGGCTCTGTAAATGCCATGCACTATGACCCTAGAGGTGTAAGTCCACTGCCGGCTGCCTGGGGCAGCTCCCATGCACACAGGGCAGTTACAACTTCCTATTGCTTTTGCCACCATGATTCTGATTGAGCAGCTATAACAACAGCTATTTTTATCCACCCTGCCCAAATTAGTACCCAAAGTCCCTGCTTAGGCTGGTCTGCCCTAGTTATGCCACTGCTGTGACCTTCAGCAATTCACTTCATGTAGGTCTTGCCCATTATAACTACAAGAACTTTTGGGTGGAAATGGTCTCTCACTAAGCACCTGTACAATGCAGAAAACAACAATGCTGTAATTTCAGTCAGATCCTGGAGGAGTTGCCATAAAAACAACTAGTGAATTGCCCGTCAAGAATGACCGGGGAGGGGGGTGGGCGGGCAGAGACGGAGTGCTGCCACCCACCACCCTGTGCTACCACTGCCTCCCAGGAGTGGGGGGGTGAGAGAAAGCTTGCCCCGCCATCCCCTCCACCAGCACCCCATGCCGCCACTGCCTTTAGCACTGTTGGCCTCGCCCCCACCTCCTCTCCCTCCATCCCCACCATTGTGGTGGCACTCCACACTCTGATTGGTTGTTTTCAAGAGCATTAGGGACAGACAGACAGATGGACTAAGGCTTTTATTATATAAGAATCGATAGTCCTTTTCCTAGAAAAAATCATTTGAATTTAGATCAAACAGTCTGTTCTCATGGAAGTATAAATGCTACACTATCTCTACTTGTATTTTAGTCAACAGTGTTGTCTACAGTACTAAAGATTTTGGAAGAACTTCATTTCTTACCAGATAAGGTGCCTCCTAAAAGGTACTGGGTGCTCTTATTTACTGAAAACCACTTACACTAGTGGAGCTGGAAGAATTTTTCATTTTACCAGGAAAGTGTGGACATACTAAGAAAAGTAGATGGGAGATTATCACATGTCAGCTGTTCCACTGTAATAGTCCATAGGCACACTCTTACTTCATCGTAAATGGAAAACCATAATGCCTGGCCTCTCATGAGCGCCAGGCAAATGGCATGCAGTAGATCAGACATCAGTGAATGACAGTTACCACAATTTAGATTTCACTTAGCATAAAGTAAGACCATGCACATGGGCAAGTACGAAGCAACTATTAAGCAGCAAAGCCCCTGTGGTAAATAATTCATGTCCATGTTCAAAGTATTACAGGTTTGAAGTATGAAACTATGTAATGTTTCTGGACAAGGAAAAATATCTTATTCTTTGTAATGTATTATGTAGACTACATTTAGAGAAGCTTTAAGTTCTAATGAAGTAAAGACTACTGTCAGACTGAAAGTTTCTTATACTTTATTATGATTCAGAAAAAAATACTTTTTAAAGCTAAAAAAATAGAACAGCCATTTCTGAACCATAACATCCAGAAAGTTTAGTATTTCTGACATTTACAAAAAAGCGAATCTTTTCTGATCATGCAACTCAAAGCAGGCATAATTTATTTCCAACTAGACAATCCCAGCATGTCTAGAACATCTAGTATGAACTTTGTAGGGGCGGGGGGTAGAAGGGGCTCCTTCCCATTTACAAAATATATTGACTTGTACAACACTGAAAACAGGACAGACATCTATCTACTGCATGTTATGCAAATGATACAGGATATGAAATTATGGTGTCTACATACAAAATGCAAGAAACAGAAAAGGTATAGGTTTCCAAGAGTAGCAAATTTAGCTTATATGTAACCTATATTGTTTCTATACCAAATATAAAGTAGAAGAGAATTTTTCAGTAATTGTATATATTGTTTTTAAAGGACTTTAGGAGACAAAGCTGAGTGTTCTTGTTAAGAACTGTTGTCTTTGCTTTGAAGACAACATCTCACATCTTTATACCTTCATTTTCTTTTTGATAAAATAAAGATAAAGACTTACCTCAAAGTATTTTCAGAGTATCAGAGAAAAATCTAAATCTAAAGTGTTTGTTATATTAATAAATGTTAACTTGTGCTTGGCTTCTCTTTAATAATATTTTTATTTTAATGAGGCTAAACAGAGAATATTCGTTACCTAAGTTTTGAAAGCGGGAGGGTTTGTCAGACTTCCAGTTTTTCATAACATCTCTTTGGCTGCCAGTAAATCCAGATGCATATATTCTCTGAATTATGTTTTGTGTGCTAGTTCAGTTATACCTTGAAACAGGCAGATGTCAGGGGAAGAGATCATGGTAGAACTCATCATTTCACTGACAGCATCAGTAATGCTGTTCCAAAAATTCAATATGAACCCAATTCTGCTCCTATTAAAGTCAATAGGAATTTGGCTGTTGCCTTGAATGGGTTCAGAAACATGCCCTTAGTCTCACCATACCACAGTTTATTGAGAAACAGCATCCTTTTGTATTTTGGGCATTTGGATGACAACTCATTGTGAAATGAAGTATCTTTCACTGGGTTATAAAAGTTAACAGCTTATCACATTGTGCTCTATACAGATAGATACATCACTCATTTTCTGAGACAAAGCTTTTCATTTCCTACCTTAGGTGCTCATATAGCATGTGAGCCCCTCTCAGTATAGCTATGCCAGCTTCTTTTTATATTCATTGTTCTTTTTGTTCTAGCAGTCAGGATTGATCCTCATTTTTCCTTCTCTTATTAAATACCCTTACCACCTACATGAACATAGGGAAAGGCCTATGAACTAGTGAGATAAAAAAGTGCACAGAATTAGTGCTTCTGTTATGTCAAAAGGGCCTTTAGATATGGTCACCAAAATGTGACGTGGTTATCCATAAAAGACAGGCACTTGGCAGAAAGACTAATACCATCTCCTCTGCAGCATGTGAAGTGATTTGATCTTTGCCCTGCATAACATTTATTGGCTGACAGGGTACCAGGATGAACTCTGAGGGGCTTTCAGCCATGTTATTATTACTAGAAAACTTTGCCCACCCTATTTTCTTCATTGATACCCTCCCATAGATCATGGTAACAAAGGGCTTCTTTTGCTGAAGACAAAAATCAGATACATATCATGGTCCCGTAATGCTCCAAATTATTCCTAAATCCATTGGATTAAACATCATCCTAAAATGTGAAAACAATTACCATCTTTCAAGCTAATCACCTGAAGTTGCAATAGTTTTGCATTCAGGGTCCTCATCCTGCAGTACTTCACATCTCCTCAGTTGTTCATTCTGGAGGCAGGCCAGCTCATTACTGCTTGTCTCCTTTCTCTGGCCAGTTAGGGCCTTGGCACAGTAAGATTTCATAATATTAAATTTTCCTTGTGCAATAGCTTTGGGGAAAGAGCCAGTTTCTACTGCCAGCAGGAGAAAAGGTTGGAGGTACTTGTTCTGTTCCAATACTTTTTTCCATTACGTTTTTGTATTCTTCCCCTTCCCTGATTCTGGATAAATCCCTTTCCTCTTTCCTCTTCACATGACACACTAGGACTCCAAAAATGACACATAAACCACTTTCCTCTGGACCTTCTAAGGGTGCTCTGCACAGGATTCAAAGATGGAAGCAAATTAGAAAACTAGACCCAACCCTCCCCCCACTTTATTACAGAAGTATACCTTTAGGTTCTCTATCATCATAAGAGAAGGCTGGGTAGGCATCTGGCTGGGGTCGTCTGATCCCAGCACTCTTTCCTGCCCAGGTAGGGGCTCAAACTCGATACTCTGTTGAGGTCTGAATTCCCACCTGCCAAGGCCTTGGCACACTTTCTCTGCAGTATAATCCAGAGGTGGCCAAGACACTGAGACCAAGTCCAAGCTAACTAAATCCCAAACTTGTAAAGATAGATTCTCTTTGAGAAAAAAAGAGGTATGAGTCTATTTTGCACTACAAGTAAGTCAACAAGTTACACTTCTGAGTTCAATATGAACAGGAATTCACATTTACTTTGAATTGAGCTTCTGTTTTCACACTCCCTCTATCACAGACTATGGAATCACTTCTCCCCTTTTATTCCAACAATCTAAAAACTCCTGCTTACTCCTGTTTATCCCTTTCCATCATGGTTAACCCACTCCCACACACACACAATTGCTGTCCACCTCTCAAAATTCTAACATAAATGTATTTATATGGCAATCCAATTGCTTCACAAACTTTCAGTGTACTTCTCAATTCTACTAGGTGTGTGTACATGAGACACTGACTGCACAGTAGCTGAATACTGTGCAGTAACACATCACAGCACTAACAGTGCTAATGTGCTACTGTGCAGTATTATCAGGCTACTGCACAGTAGTGTCACTTAAAAGATGTTTACCGATGCTACTGCACACTAACTCCAATTACTGTGAATTTATTTAGTACTTGATTATACAAGGAGTAAATAAATGTGCAGTAACCACTGTACAATAGTACCTCATGTAGACACATCCACTGTGAGGTAAATCAGTACTAGAATGCCCTTTTTTGCAGGGGGAGGTGGGAAACTAAGACATGGAGAAACTAAGTAAATCTGTTACTCATCATATAGGATGGTTATTAAGTAAACTAATCAATTTCTTGGCTTGGGTGTAGAGTTATTTTCTATTTGCTGTTGTATTTGAGGCCTTTCCTTGTTGGTACTTTAGGTTTTTTAAATTTGTACCAAAAAAAATCCTTTAATATTTGTACATCAGTTAAATAGTAATTGATGTAAAATGGCAAAAATTATCATGGAAATAATATATGCTAACCTTATTGCAGAGAAATTGTTATATTTAACTTTTAGCTTAATCTTTTAACCTTGAAAGGTATATATTTTGAAATACATATTTTAGAGAAAGTTGCATGTTGTTAACATAGGTAACAAATACATGAATGAGAGGAAAATAGTATCTTCCACAAACAAATATTCCCCAATGCTTCCTGCAGTCCTTTAGGTATCCTATAGTGAGTCACTAGGAAGGAAGAATACCTCTGAAGACAGGTTAGAAAGTGCACTCTACATGCTGCTTCCCAAAGCCTACTCTGTCAGCGTTATGCATCAGGAAAGTATGCCGAAGTGTCACCCTGAAGCACAGTAAAATCATGATATGGAAATGTGCAGCCATCACAGCCAGTTTGAGTCACTGATAAGATTTAAACTGATACCACTGACAACAGAAATTTGCTGCAATAAGGTATAATGCTTAGGATTTGAGAAGAATCTGGGTTATATTTTGTTAACTCTGTTCAATTTAGTACTATTGATGATATGTCCCTTTTACAAATGTCATTTGTATTGAGTTTAAGAATCCAAGACAGATAACTGCAACAAGCACATTGCCAATGAAGTATTTGTATGATTTACAAAACAAATGAGGTATGTCATTTATGTAGGAATAGTAATTTTTTTAAAAGGAATACATAGATGGAATATTTAAATGTTGCACGAGGAAAAGAAAAAACGGGGAAACAAATGGAAAAAAAATTAAACCCATGAAATTAAAATGAGCGTATTTAACAGTTATTTGTATAATACTTCCCATCCAACTTCATATATACAAGGTTGACCATATCTACATAGCAATAATATATTACAAGAACATAAGTATCATACTGGGTCAGACCAATGGTCCATCTAGCTGGGATCCCATCTCTGACAGTGGCAAAGGTGGATGCTATACAGAGAGACCACTGAACTGGATAGATCTACAGTGATCTATCCCCTATTCAGTACGCCCTGGTATCCACCATTTTAGGTTTTAGAGATGTTTTAGAGATGCCAGTGAAAACATCTCCAATCATTACTTTCAATAGCCATTAATATATCTATCATCAATGAATTTATGTAGTCCCTTTTTGAACATGGCTATGCTATGTGCTTCCATCACCTCCTGTGGTATGAAGTCCACAAGTTAACTATGCCTTACCTTCTCTTGTTAGTTTTAAATATGCCACTTCCTAATTTCAGTGAAATCCCCTAGTTCCAGTATTCTGGGACTTAGTAAACAGCATGTCCCTGTTCACTTTCTGCACACCCTTCATGACTGTATAGATCTCTATCATGTCTCCCCATACCAAACTGAAGAGTCCTAGCCTTTTCAGTCTCTCCTGGTGTGGGATCTGCTTCAGAACCCTAATAATTTTGGTTGCCCTTCTGTGAGGGAGCGGGCGCTAAGGGCGGCCGTGAAACTCCCTAGCGCCACTCACCGTCACGTTAGGGTGAACGTAGCACCCTCTCTATCTCGCCCGCCACGACTTTGATGTCTAATATATATAGTATGGAGGCTGCCTGTTTCCCTGGTGAACGGTATCGTTGTTCCTGTCTCTGCTCCCCAATGGGGTGTCTATCTGTGCCCTGCCTTAAGGGCTACGCGTGCCTCCAACCTCCCCTTTAGCACGCCCCAAGCCTCGCAGCTGTTCCGGGGGACGTTTGTCTTGTCCCTCGCCCGTCGGGTGCCTCTCGGCCACCTGGCACCCCACAGGGTCTATAGCACCACCACCGCCCAACTCTCGGCGCCATCGGGCCGGCCTTACCGCCGCCCTTGTCTCGGCGCCATTGGGCCGGCGCTATCACTGCGGGTGCCTCTCGGCCACCTGGCGCCCCACGGGGCCTATAGCGCCCCCGCCACCCAACTCTCGGCACCCTTGGGCCGGCCTTACCACCGCCCTAATCTCGGCGCCATTGGGCCGGCGCTATTGCCTCTGTACCTCGCCCCCTCTGGGGCCTCGCCCCCTCTGGGGCCCAATACCGCGCACCTTGCGCCTTGCCCCCTCTGGGGCCCAATACCGCGCACCTCGCCCCCTCTGGGGCCTGTGCCTCCCTGGCACGATCTTCCGGAACCCCCCCAAGCTGTTGGGGGGGCCCTGCTGAGGCCTCCTCGCTCCCCAATAGCCTCACCCGGTCCTCCGAATCTACTTGCCGTTGAAGGTGATCTTGTTCCCTGCCTCATTGCAGCCGGTAAGTTTGGTAAGGCTGCCCCACTTGCCTCGGGCTGCTCTGCTCAGCTCAGCCGCAGAGCTCCTGCTCCTGCGGCAGCCAGAAGGGAACTGTGAGGCAAGCTTCGGCCTAAGCTGTTTATAAAGGCCGGGCCCTGCCCCCTTCTGGCCACGTGACCCAGCTGGTCACCCTGGCAACCGGCACCTGAGCTGCCTGGGTGATTGGCAGCTCTGCCAATCACCCTCACAGTCACGGGGCACCTGCGTGACTCCGTGACACCTTCTCTTCACCTTTTCTAATTCTACTACATCTTTCTTGACATGTGGGCACCAGAACTGCACGCAGATGTGGGTGCCCCATTGATTTGTATAGTGGCATGATGTTCTCCATTTGTCTTTCAGTTCCCTTTTTAATGATGCCCAATGTTTTTTTTTTTTACTTTATTGACTGTATTTGTGGCTGCACTTTAAGCCGACACTTTTAGAGAACTACTTGCAATGACTCCAAGAGTGCTTATACATATGACGAGGATTTAGTCCCCTAAATGATGGGTTTTTAATTGCAACAATTAAAAAACCAGCCTTTCAATTTAGTGGGTTCTGTCACTGCTACAGTGAGGGGCCCATTCCTTTTTTTCTTTTCTGCAGAGCCTGTCCATATCTCCCTTGGCCAGGGGTGAGCTACAGGCAGGCCGGGCAGGCCCTGAGCTGCAGGGGGCCCCAGTCCCCCAATCCATGGCAGCAACACCCTCCAGGGCCACCCAGATGGGCTGCTGGAAGGCTGGATGCTGCCCCAGCTTGGGCTCAGGGACAAGTTGGATCAGACTGGGTGCTGCCTCTGAGCTGGGGCAGCACCCACCTGCCAGCTGCCCACCAGGGCAATTCCAGGGGGTGCTGCCACTGTGAAGGGATAGACCAGGGCCCCATGCAATTCAGGGCCCACCACCAGCTCATCTAACAGCCATAGGAGAGGCAGAGGCCGACAGGGTCCAGAAAAAAAGGATGAGGTCTTTCATTACCCTTTTTTCCCTCCTTTTCTGGTGAAGCCTGCCTGTAAAGTCCTTCCCTCTGTTGTGGCGGTGCCCCTGGGACTGTTTGGGTGGGGTTCTAGTGAGCCAGGGGCTGCCCCAGCTTGGAGGCAGCACCCTTTGGATCCAAGTCTTCCCCAAGCCTGCCGGAGGAGCAGTGCACAGCTGGCTTCCAACAGGAAAGCCTGGAGAAGAGTTGGATCCAGCAGGCGCTGTCTCTGAGCTGGGGCAGCCCCTGGCTCCCTGGCACCCTGCCCGGGCAGTCCTGGGGGGTTCTGCCACCATGGAGGGAAGGACTGTGCCCCCTGCAGCTCAGAGGCTGTGTGGCTCAGCAGCAGTTCACACGAGCAGGCTCCTCCAGAAAAAGAAAGAAAAAGCAGCATGGATCCCAATCCTGGTTTTTGGGGGGTTTTTGCAGAGTCTCCCCACCTCTGCTGCAGCCAGAAGGCAAGCTGCCAGTGGGCCCTGAGCTGCAGGGAGACCTAGTCCTTCCCTCTGTGGTAGTAGCACCCCCCAGTGCTGCCCAGGTAGGTGGATAGCGGGTGGATGCTGCACCAGCTCAGAGGCAGCAACCAGCCTGATCCAACTCTTCCTCAAGCCAAAGCTGTGGCAGTATTCAGCCTGCTAGCAGCCTGTCTTGGTGGCCCTGGGGGGCGTCACTGCCACAGAGGGAAGGACCGGGGCCCCATGCATCTCAGGGGCTGCTGAGCCTGCCGGCAGCTTGCCCCCCAGCCATGGGAGACAGGCAGGCTCCATGAAAAGAAAAGAAAAAGAATTGGCCCCTTCTTTCTTCTGCCCACCTCTCCCGTGGTGGTGGTGGGAGGGCAGGGTGAGCTGTCAAAAGGCTGCAACATTACAAATAGCTATGTTGTAAACTAAACTACATGCAGAAGTGGTTTATTTTGCAATGTAACAAACTAATTTAAATCATACAAAACTCACACGTACAGTGTGATGCAGTTACCCACAAAACAGGCAACTTTTGTCACATGTACAAGTGCCCCAGGGTTTCTTTCCTGACCAGTAACAGCTAGTTCAGAATTCAGCATTGGATATGAATAGCTGAGGTTATTTTCCCCCGTGAGCATTACCTTGCACTTGTTGACACTGAAATTTATCTGCCATTTTTTTGTCTGCTGTCTTAGCTGGGTGAAATCTTTATGTGGCCCCTCATCATCAGTTTGGGACTTCACTATCCAGAATAATTTGATATCATCTGAAAACCTGGGGATTTCACTAAGCACCCCCATTTCCACATGACTGGTGAAAATGTTGAACAAAATATGGACCAGCACAATGAGACCTCACTTTTTACTTTCCTCCATCCTTTTACACCTACCTTTTGCTTACTATCTTTTTAACCAGCTCTCAGTTCACAAAAAAAAAAACAACAACTTTCCTTCTAATCCCATGCAATGCATTTTTTAAAGGTAAGGAATCCTGTTAAATATTTTTGGAAAGTCCATATATGTTTATGTCAACTGGATCCTTGTCCAAGTGCTCATTAACACCCTCCAAAAACTCCAACAGATTAGTGAGACAGGATTTCCTTTGTCAAAAACCATGTTGACTCTTCCCCAGCAGATCATATTTGTCCATGTGATTGCTGAGTTTATTATTTATTACAGATTTTACCAAGTTGCCGAGGATGAAAGTGAATTTATGCTGTTACTAGCTATACTATCCTTAACATACAGTGCCACTCAACCAGCGTGTCTTGTTCTGTCATTCCTATATAACTTGTAACTTGCTAGAGTAGTATCCCATTGATTTTTTTAACTTTCACCAAGACTCTGAGATTCTTATTATGTCCAAGTCACTATTTAATACCCAGGCATTCTAGTTCACCTATCTTATTTTTTAGATTTCTGGCATTTGTGTAGAGGCATTTATAAATTTTGTCCTTGTTCAGCTGCCTGTTAGGGCTGTGCAAAACGGAAGCGTTTCATTTTGACCAGCATTTTGACAGAACAGTGTTTTGTTTTGCCTTTTGTTTCCAGTTGAAATGGCTGTTCCGTTTTGTTCCGTCAAAACGTTTTGCCATTTCAACCCTGTTTCGACGTTTCGCCCATAAGATATAATGGGGAAGGTCAAAACAGGCTATAACATCACAATTTCTGGCCAGATTTTGGATGAAACTTGCATAAATGGTAGCCCTTTCTGAGCACGTGATGTCTGCAAAGTTTCAAGAACATAGATTTAGGGAGTTCTGAGAAACTGCACCCCAAAATCCTGAAAGCAAAACTCATGTCACGTGTATGTGTTAAGTCACAATGGGGTCAAAACTGCAGGGGTGGTATCCCCCGGTGAGGCCACAAAGCCTGCCAGATTTCAAGGAGATAAATTCAGGGGTTTGTGGGGAACTGCACCTCAAGCTGCAGACAAGGAAAATTTGTGATGTGTGCTTGTGCAACCATGTCTGTCTTGGAGCATGGGGGGAAGTGGGGGGCAAAGTACTGCAGGTCTGGCTGCTAAGCTACTGGGTTACCAGTTACCAGTCAATCATGATTCACTCAGGGGCCAGCTCAATACACAATGCCTAGCTATTACATAATGACTTAACGAGCATGAATTAACACCTACAAAAGCAGAGACTAAGGAGAGGAAATAATCAATACAGACAATCAACTGCCCCAAGACAGAGACAGTCAGTTGCACAAGCACCCATGTCATGAGTTTTGTTTGTCAGCAGCTACGGGTGCAGGGCCCCAGACTCCCCCTGCACCCATCTCCTCGACAGCTGGCAGGCTTCATGGGCACAGCAAGGGCCACCACCCCTGCAGCTTTCACCTTGCTGTGCCTTAACACACAGTGTCACCCAAGTCACGAGTTTTGCTTGTCTGAATCTTTAGGTGCAGTTTGCCTCAAGCCCCTGTACTTATCTCCTTGAAACTTGGCAGGCTTCATGGGCTCAGCAGGGGCTAGCATGCCTGCAGTTTTGACCACACTGTGGCTTACCATATACACATGACACAAGTTTGGCTCTCAAGCTTTTGGGGTGCAGTTTCTCCAAACCTCCTCCACCTATCTCTTGAAACTTGGCATGCTTTATGCCCTCAGAAGCAGCTACCATTTCAAAAAAAATTATCCAAATCTGTCCAGAAATGACAACGTTATAGGCTGTTTTGACCATCCCCATTATAGCCTGTGGGTGAAACATCGAAACAGCGTCGAAACGGCAAAACATTTCGACTTGCCTCATTTCGTTTCAAGGCTGTTTCTACCATATCTGTTTCATTTTGATTTTGCTGTTTCAACCGTGGAACAGGTCAAAACAAAACTGGTTGCAAAATTTCACAGAGCCCTACTGCCTGTTACTGCTCACACTATTTGTTTGGAACACTAGTTGTTCTTATTTTTCCTCATTATTATCTAGAGTTATACTTTTTACTCCCTTACAATCCTCTTCAGGACACTACAGAATCTTCCTGACGTCCCTCTCTGGGGTTGCATCAGCCTGACCTGTGTGTTCTCCCACACCCATCAGCTTTGCCCCACTTTCTAGTTTAAAAGCTGTTCTACAACCTTTTTTATTTTCAGCTCCAGCAGTCATTCAATTCTGGTTCAGCTGGAGTCTATCTTTTCTGTAAAGATTCCTCCTCCAAAACATTCCCCATTTTCTGATAAATCTAAAACCCTCCTCCCTGCATCATCATCCATCCATCTCATCCATGCATTGTGATTCTGGAGCTCTGCTTGTCTTTCTGGCCCTGCGTGTAGAATGGGAAGCATTTCAGAGAATGCTCCCTGAACTTCAACCTCCTGCCTAGCAGCCTAAATTTAGCTTCCAGGACCTCTCTCCTACAGCATTAGCACCGCATGGATTACAACCACCAGCCACTACTAGTTTATCTACATACTTCATGAGGTTTGCAGTCCACCTGGATGTCATAAACCCAGCTACGTGCCTAATGATCAAATCCCCACTACAACCATCTTCTCCCTACAACCATCTATCCTTTGGGGTCCCCTCCTGTGGAGGAATATCCTCAGTGTGAGAGAACACTATGATATCAGCTGGGAGGTGGGTCTCATCTAAGGGAAAGTTTCTGTCCTTCCCAACTTGATGCCTTTATCCCCAAGGCTCTTGTCCTCCTCAGCAACACAAGGTTGCTACACTATACCTGTGAAAAACCATAGACATTTATAACACTGCATAAATAATTGTAAAAGGGTATATTGTAGAGGGAAAGTAGGCAGAAGTGAAAGTATGGATAACTGGTTCAGGAAAAGGGATTTAAGCAAAGCAGGTCAGATTGAAGACTAGGGAAGGAAGAAGAAAACAAAAAGGTGCTTGGATTGTGATTTTAGTGAAGCAAGACAACTCAAGAGAACTGGAAAGACAGAAGAATATGGGGCTGTGGACAGCTACTGTATTTACTTGCATACCATATGTACCTTTTCCCCAAAAATGAAAACTCCAAAATTGGGGTGCATCTTAAAAGGAAAAAGCTGATTTTTCTGCCCAGAAAAGAAGCAAGGAGATACTGTAAGATGGATGCTGCTTCTTTTCCTTCTTTCCTTCCCAGAAGCCACATGGAGGGTGAGGCAATATATAGTCATCAGCAGCAGACAAGGACAGATCCAGATGGGGTGCAATGAATCCCTGCTTTTCAGACTAGACCAGGCTTCAGGAGTCTCTGCAGACTTTTATAAAATCTCAAAGCATGTAAGAATCCTGTCCCTCCTTTCTGTGTTCAAAAGTACATCTCCTCCTTTCCCTCCTTCCCTGCCTCCTACTACTGCTTTTCCATTGTCTACCCACACCTCATCAGCCTGGCCACTTCCCTCCCTCACTTCCTCTGCCCTGTCATTTAACTTAAGCAAAGTTTTTTTTGCTGATCTGGCCTGGCCTGGAGCTGCCACCACTCTTTCTGCCTGGCTGACCAAGGCTGGGGCCGTGACCAGGATTGAGGCTACTACTGACTCCACTGGCACCAAAACATCCCAGGTAAGCAGGTATGGGGTGCAGGCAGTGGGGAGAGGGAATGCAACAAGGCCAAAAGCAGGCAGCAGAGAGGCCAGCAAGCATGGGCACAGGCACTGCAGGGGCAAGGGCCTGGGAAGGCAGGCACTGGGACAGGCAGTAGTAGATCAGACACAGGCATAGTGGTGAAAAGTGGTGGACGGGGGCAAGAGGCAGTCACAGGCAAGGGGGGGACAAAGGGAAATGGGCAGAGGACAAGTGGCAGAGGAGGACAGGCACAGGTGGCAAGGGGTGGGGTGGCAGGGGACAAGGGGTAGGGAGACAGGCAGCAGGGAGCAGGCAAGGGGTAGGGCTATAACACCTTTTCTCTCATCCCTGCTTTCCCTGCCACAGCTGTGGGGGGCAGTGAATTTAAGATGCCCCCCCTTCCCAAAATTAGATTCTATACATGGAAAAATTATTGGATGTCATCTTAAATTCAAAGTCATCTTAGATTCAGGCAAACATAGTCATTCTTTGCTCTTGGCACCAGAACCTAATGTGCCTTAACCACACTACTTAACCAAGCCTGATGGCTTGCATTCAATGATAGGACTTGTATTCATGGGCATTAGTGACCCACAGATTCTGTGTCCTGAATTAGTTCACTTCTGACTAACTAAGCATTATATACTTGCTCAAATACCAATCCTCGATTCCAACTGCACTGATATGGTATAACCTCTCTCTAGATATCCCAGACTTTATATTTTCCAGAGATAATATGTCTGTGATAATGAATATCTGAATGGTTTCATCAATACAGATTAATTTGCAAATGCTTGTCTGACTCCACAAAGTTATTAAATTGAAATAAGTCAAATACATATTTAATCATCTAAACTTTGGCCCAACTCTAATTATTGTTGGGTGATAACATACCAGTTTTGAACTGATAATCTGAGGATCAGCATCAAAGAAGAATTTTAGCTGTGGGAGAATCTCTAACAAATGCTCAGTGTTTTCAAAGGATGCATTGTTTCCTTTACATCCATTACTTTTTGGTGAATTTATTAATCTACTTGAATGTTGTCCACAACCAGAAGGTAAGATAGTCTCCTGTCATAAACTGTTTGGCTTATTTTTGTCTTTCAGTGTTCTCTCTCATTAGTCTCTAATAATTCACAGACTTTGCCAATGGCCACTCATCATAAGAAAAGCTACTTATCATAACCTGTTAAACTAAACTGGCTAAGAAATATGTAGATTCCAGAAGCACCCCTCTCAGTGGTATCAGAGACTTGTGGCAAATCTAGCAATGCTAGCATGGGCATTCTTCTCCATCAATATTCGTGAGATCATCATATAACAAAAGGAATGTCACAGTCTTTCTGTCATCTCCACATCAGATTGAAAGTGATCCAAGAGGTTGTAAGTGTAAGGTGCTCTTGCAGTCGACCCAGGAGAATCAGGATGCAAGAGTGGAAGGTTCCAGGAAGCTAAATGGAGAGGCAATCTTATCTACAAAGCCTGCTCCATTTGTACCTGTTGGTTAGAAATAAGAAAGGGTGGAACAGTAATATCTTCAGCAACAAAAACTTCAGGTTTCCCAGACAAGATGTATTCATCTCAGGTTCTGATATTCTACCCATCATCAAGAAATCCAAATATCTATCATTATGCACTAACAGGTCTGTAATAAAACTAAAATTGCAATACCAGCATGGGTTTGGGCTAGAAGGCAGTTTATTTTTTTAATAACATATATAATAATGTTCAAAATTTGTTTTGATCACTTTGACTGTTGATATATATCCATTTGATTTTCCAGCAAATATTTCCTTTTGTCATATGATTTGACAGATCAGCTGCTCCAATCACATTGCAGTCACTTCATTTCACAATGCAAAACAGCATGATGTAATGGAGCTTAAACAATTCTACTCTGTGCAGTCGTACAAAGAAGTGCTATAGCATTTTTCCAAGTGGGGCTGTAAGACTTCCAAAGTATCCATCTATCCTTTTTTGTTTGTTTTTCTAATGCCATCCACCAGAGAGAGACCCTCCCCATCCTGAGAAGAAGAGGACAAGACACTCTTCTCCTGCGCTAAGCAGCTGTAATAGAAGAGTGAAATAGTACTGGTTTTTCCATTGGACTGAATTATTTAGTCATCAGAATCTAAACAAAGAGGTTCCACAGATACTCAAAATCATGTGGCTTGAATGACATAAAGTGCTATTTATTGAATGTATATTTTTAAAATTGTTTTTCCAGATGCATTCCATCAAAGATAAGCCCCATCCAATGGGGCTAAAAGGAAGGAAAGAGAAAAAACTGCTATATTCACAGTCTAGGCAGCTGTACAAATCATGTGAAATAAGACTGCTGCTGGACTGAATTATTTCATTAGTTTCTAGGCACTGGGTTGCATTGAGCCATGGAGTAACCAGGCAAAATGAAATGCAGCTGGGAGTGTTTTACACCCAGGTTGAATTTGGCCCATTGTATGCATTAGGTCTTTGCAGAAGTTAGAAGTAAGAATGTTGTTATTGTGTTGAATGTAAATTTGTAGGCGTACTTTGAATGAAATAGTTCATAAGAGTCAATAGAGTTATTCAGAGAAAATAGTAATCAATCATGTCCTAGTGAAGGAGCTTGAATTTCCAATGTGGTTGCCACTTGAAAAGTCCGTCAAAGGTAACATTAATATGCAATTGTATTTTTACAAACAGCTGCTTCTGTTTTTCAGTCCTTTTTATTACAGATCCAGAGCTTAAGATTCACTCTCCTATGATATTAACTCACTTCTCTTTTGACATGCTTTTAATTTAATTATTAATTTAAGATTTCCTCCTTGTAATAGAACCAGTCTGTTTTAGGTGGTTTTATTCCCACTGCATGCAGGTTCTTCAAAACTACAAAAGGGAGATTGAAACAAGTGCACATAAAGAGTGAAGAGCTCTTTGAGAATGCAAGCGTGCATGTTTGCTTTTCTGTATTATAAATACATAAAATTGACATAAATGAGATAGATTTGAGAATAAGTGGTGTCTAAGCAATTTGTGAAACAAGTCCCACTGTATCATCACCATGCTAACTCTGGTAGGCAAAATGAATGGATGACTGCTTGAGGCAGCTATTTTTTAAATATCTGTTGCAGTTTTCACAAGGCCTTGTGCTGATACTTGCAGTTTCTGTTCCATATACTACCTAATTTTATTTGCTCATAATTTGGAGGATACCTTTTTACTCTCTTTTAATAGCCTAGTTTCAGCTTTCACCTCTTCATTAGCTAGAACAGTATAAAAATGTAATGAAACTAACAAAAATGTACCTGTCACCCCCTAAACACTTCCAGATTGTTTCACTTAACATTGAAGTGTAAACTAAGACCATTACATTCAAATTTAAATTTCACCACACAAATTATGCCACATATTATATAGGTCTAATAATATTTGTGGAGGATATATTTCACAATGAAAGCATTTCTTGGACATAAATATATATTTCTACAAGGTCTCCCTCTAGTACTGGAACAGCACAATGAAATGAAAAAATTTACATTCCAGAGGGAAATGACATTGATTTTTGAATGGGGTCAATAATGAAAAAAAACCACACAGAAACTGATTACACTGAGCCCATGAAAGATTAAAGCACTGCAGGTAGGAATGTTTAAAAGTTATATGATAACTTGGATTAGAAGAATATGTCAAGTGCTCTCAGCAAGGTGAACATCAATAAATGCAATAAAATGTAGGAATAGGCAAGCTTAGTGTCAATGTGAAATGCTGAAGTATTATTACAGATGAGTTATTCTAGAAGTAAAAGCAGGAAGTTTTAACATTATTATTTTCACCTACCAAACTTTCACTAGATTATAATTTCATAGTAGTAGTTGTGGCTAAACAGTTGGAACATTTTTCTTTAATTAAGTACATTCGTGTGTGCATGCAGGCAAGAACTATGGAAGACTTTTTCTTCTAGGGGTATTGTTTTAAGATATGTGGATAGAGAATGAATAAAACCCCCACTTGGATAAACAGTGATACAAGTTAGGCCTCATAGACTATAGTGTGCTGGTCTGGGCTCCATATTTGAAAGAGGACATGGATAAGCTAAGTGGGGTCCAGAAGTAGGCAACAAATTTGATAAAAGGATGAAAAGAAAGCCATTGAAAGAAAGGTTGAAAGAACTAGGAGCATTCAGTTTAAGGGAAAAGGAGAGTAAAGGGAGAACATGATAGCAATTTCCAAATAAGTGAAGGTTTCCATAAAGAAGAGTGTTAACCAACTAGTCTCCCTTCCTGCAGAGGACAGGACACAAAGCAATGATTTTAGGTTTAAATTAGATCTCAGGAAAAAAATTACTGTTAGAACAGTAAGGCAGTAGAATAGAAGGCCCAGGGAAATTATACAATCTCCTTCTTTGGAAGTTTTCAATAGAAATCTGGATAACATTTGCCAGACACATTCCTGCATTTGTGCAGGGAATTAAACTAAATGATTAAGGTCCCATTGAGCCCCACAATACTATAATGCTAAAAATCGCCAGGTATCATGACAGGCATTACTAAAGTAGGTGGACAGTGCCCCAGGCCTTAAGAAAATTGTGAACTACTATTTCTTCTACTACTAATTTTTCATCTGCTTTAACATCTGGAAAGTTCCATTTAGAAAATCATTAGAAGTAAAGAACAAGCTTCCTTAGTGAAACAGCCAGTCAGGCTTAAAATGAAAGCTTAAAATCAGACCTAGTGGCAGAGGAAAATGTCACCAAGAAGAAGGAATTCTGTCTGAGGTAGAGAGGGAAGCATGAAAGCAAATAATACTGGGGAAGGGAAGAGGAGGGATGAAAAACCAATTGTGAAAAAGTGTGAGGGGAAAAAAAAAGAATCAACAAAAAAGGAGGAGGAAAAAAACAGTTGAAGGTGGAGAAAGAACTGGGAAAATGAGTAGGAAAGAAACTGGGACAAATTAGAAAGACAATAGGAAAGCCAAGAGAGAAATCTTCTATCCCACCATTGAACTTACTCTTAAATAGTTTAAGAAATGAATTTGCCAGGTAGAGTTCATCAACATTGTATCAGAACCCAACTGACGGCTACATGCTATCAGTTTTCATCATGAGCATCCCATTAGATCCTTCCTCTACAGCCATGCTCTGGATTACAACCATATCTTCAAGTATGCATACCTCAGGGATCTACAACAGGGTATACCCTTACACTTACAATAAATCTCCAAATTGTAGCCACAGAGTCAGACCCCCTTTTGATCTGCTACAATGCAAACCTGTGACAGAAGTAGAATACTTCTGGTTGTCACTTACAGCTCCTAGCTTGAGCACCTTAAAAGCATCATTACAGACTTCCAACCTCTTCTGGAAAATGATGACCATGAAGGTAGCTTTGGGAGACAGTCCTGTCCTGACTTATAAACACCCTGCCACCATGCCTTTCTATTGACATACATACCCATCATGCCTCCTCATCAACACAGGCCATATCATCACTGGACTGAGAACACAAATATCATCCACTGTTCATTCACCTGATTCTCCATCAATGTTGTATGCCATAACTTGCTTACAGTGCCTATCTGCTGTCTACGTTGGGCAGATGGGACAATCCCTACGTACAAAAAATAAATACAGATTCAACATCAACTCCAAAAGCACAAACTTTAACCTCCCTGGATATTCTATTACTGACCTCAAAGTAGTTGTTGTTAAACAAAAAAACAACTTGAATGCATGGATAGGCATAACAACTAAACCAGTATAAGCCGGCCCAGTATAACTGTCATATCTGTCAGCTCCTCACCAGCATACCTGAACAAAACATGTTTAAAGTGACAGGCATTTCGTTCCATTTACACTGACACAGAAATGAGTAGGTGTGACAGCTAATATCAGAACAGCTGGTATTCACTCTCAAGCAGCAATTTTCCCCTCTCCTTTCATAATGGTCTAAAAGTTAAGTTTGTCCACAGCAGCCTGATTTACGGTATGCTTCAGTTCTTACAGAATCAGGTCTCTGATAGCTTGAATATACACGCGTGTGCGTGTGCACACACACACACATACAGAGTACAGAGAACCTGCTTGTGTGCTTTTTCTCATTGGTCTTTTTTCAGAATTACTTGATTCCTTCACAAGTCATCTATGGATTTTAGCAATTGTGAAGATTATCAATGCCAATAATAGAGTACCACAATGCCAATAATGGAGTACCAGCAGAAATCTCAAGATTTTATACAACTCTGTAGGCAACAATCTAGTTCATATTTTTCATCCTTGCATCTGACAAAGTAAGTTGGTGCCTATGAAATTTTGTGCCCCTCTGAACCATTTAATCTTGAATGTGCCACCCTCCCATACCTTCTGCCAAAGGTTGTCTGAAATAGTTTCACAACATTTCTACTCTGGTATACCTTACAATCTGGTGGGAGTGGCGTACTCAGATTCTTCTGGTAGTCAGACCTACCACCCGCTACATAAACAAGCCTCCACCTGCATACACAAGCATCAACACCGAGACCCAGAATGTGTAGGATCCTCCTTTCCTTGGAAATCAGTGGTATATGAGCATTTGAATACCTTTGAGGATCTAAGCCCTAGACTCTTAACATAGAGTAACTTTGACAGTGACAGTCTGTTAGACTTATGCTGGTAATGATTAAATTACTGAATAAATGAGATTTTATCTCATTTATTTACAATTTTACATAAGCCTGTTAGCATTGTCAGGAGTGTTTTGAAAATAAAAAATGAGAATGTAGTTGCATGCTTGGGAGAAAAATACAGCCACAAATAGTAGTCATATAATTCAGCTTGTTATACTTGTCCCCTAAGAAAAACAATGAATCACTACTTGCTTGTGGATCCTTGTTCTTGCTAATGAAGACACTCTAAATGTCTTATCAAGGTTCAATCCATGGTTAATGGTTTGTTTTCTACTCATTTGTCATTTTATAGAGTTACGTCGTCATTGGTTATGATTGTTTCATCTAACTTTGAAATGACATCCTGTGAATCATCTACTTCTAATATGACTAACAAGAGCAGAACTAGTAATTTATCTTTTTAAGAATTCAAACTGCTAATCATTTAGAATTTTGCATATATCAGGCTACCTGGAAGAAAAAAAGGAATCAAAGTTTTAAGACCAAACACCAAGTAAACCTTAAAAAAAAGAAACATACAAAACTCCTATTACGTGGAGATTATTTCAGTCTTTTCATCGTGCATGCATTTATATAAAGATAATTTCATACCTATTAGAGTCATTCAAGTAAAATTAACACTGCCTTTTATTTATTCTGAATAATTAATACAAGGGTGGGGGGAAGAAGTAATCTGAATACATATCTTGGATTAACTTTGAAATGTAGAGGTTCCTATACATGGGAACACCAGATATTCTCTTCGCAACACAGCAGAAAGTTACTGACAATTTGATAGACTTTTTTTCCTAAAATAAGATGGTCACCATAAAATAGTGAGAGTGAAAATTATAATATAAAATACTGTGCACCCCTACCTATCAATAATACTGACTTCACTCATTTCTTCATGAAACAAACAAACCTGAAACAACAGGTTCCCCACAAATGTCTTAACACTTTCTTCCAAAAGACAAAAAGAAGTGCTCTCCTACCTTCTGTAGGGCCACCTACCTTCTTTTCCTTAAAAATCCTTCCCAAGGTCCACTTATACAATACTCACAATGAAACTAGCTAATGAAGTTAGGAGAGGTGATTGAAAAATTATTGAAGACAGCTACCGTATTTATTTGATATAAGACAACTCTGATTATAAGACAATACCCCCTCCCCCAATAATTCAATTCTGTATATGGAAAATGTATAAAAGTGTTATAATTTTTCAGGTATAGAATCTAATTATTAGAGGTTTGACTTGAATTTGTGGTGTCCTTCCCTCCCCCACCCCTTCCCCTACTGCTACAGTATGGAAAATAAAGCTGGGGGGTCAGGTAGTCCCCTTTCTCTGTGCTGCCCAAACTTCTTACCCCTACGGCCCATTCCCACTCCCCTTACTGTCACACCCTGTTTTTCCCAAGGACATGGAAGTGAGGGGCAAATTTGAAAACACTGACTTTGAAATAAACACACAGTGATTTGCAAATAGGTAAATTACTATGGGTAGTCATAGACCTAGTTCATCCAGGATTGATGCATTTTCCCTACTTTGAAACTGCTGCAAGTTTTAACACAGGTGATCCATAAACACATTTTTAAGCAGCACTTTTGTAGTCCAACCAATGCAGGATGTTAATCTAAAGTAAAAAACCTCATGATTTACAATGTAATTCATTAGGTTGGTCCCCACAGCTGAGCACAACTCAGCACTGCTCAGGTTCCCCCAAAGGAGCCATGTCTTAATTAGCCATTTGCTAATTTGCTTTTAGAAATTAGCTAGTAGATAAAGTAGATATTGCATTAGAACAATGGTCTGGGGGAATGGCAAGGGTTGATTGGTTTCTAAAGGCCTGCTTGTGACAAAGTCAGCCTTGGAGGCCAAAGCTAACAGCAAACATGTTGGGAAAATTGAAAACACTGTTCCCTGAAAACCCTTAACAAAGATAAGGGACTCTGCAGCACTGGCCTCTGCAGCATTAGGTCACAGTGACCAGCTGTAAAATCCCTGGGGATTTCTGGTATGAGTGGATGGACCAAATTAGGAGGCCAGGGCTGCCCAAATTAAGACATTGGTAAATGAAAAAATTAAGATGTATGCATGTGATGGATTTGTGGAAACAAAGGAATATGCTAACAGGACACAACACGGACAGCATGAAGACCGATGAGAAACCCATTAATGGTATCCAGAAATGAAGAGTCATCAGGAGAGAATGAATACAAAAGGATGGATTTTCAGAGCAGCAGCGGTCCCCTTGGGGGGGGGGGGGGGGACCCAAGGCCACCATGAACAGAGGGCACACCACTGGCTTGTCTCACCTGCCCCTTTGTGGAGGTGGTGCTTGCCCTCTACCTCCAAGACTGCTGACATTCGAGCAAGAACCACAGGGTAGGGTTCATGTACTAGCCAAGGTAGGGTTCATGTACAATTTTCCTTGTGAAGCCTTAGGAACCAGTCAATGAGTAGAATTGGGGGGAGGGGTTATTTTATTTGCCTGCATTACTCGTATCTACTATAACTGTGTATCAATAACTTTTACCTATTATCAAATGGAAGAAGTCATGGTCTGTCTGAGGGTTTGGGTCTGCGCAGAACAAGGTATCAGGACTGGGTCATAAATCCAGTGCCAACAAAGTGCTCTTGTCACAAATCCTGGCATACTCCAAAAATTTACATGCAGACGAAGTACAGGGCTATCAAGTCCAGCTCCACCTCATAGATGATGGGGCCACACTAATCATATGCGACAGACAAGGAGGAGATGACAGAGGGATTCTGGGTGAACTGGTTGGGGCACTCTTTAGTTATGTTTGACAGGCATTTAAGGCTGGTGAGGAAACAGGAATCATTGGAAATGGGAAAGACACAGCTCAGCTGTGGGAGTGAAGAGGAAGTCTAAATGTATAGTGTACACTTCAGTGTAGTGGCTCACCATGAGTTAAAGAACCAGTGTGAGGGGGACTGTGCATAATGGGTTGTACTGCCCTACCTTGTGGTATGTTCTAATTAGTAGGTTGCTCCTCAGCCTGTGGGCTAAGATCAGGATGATAGTTTGGTTTGGCTAGAAGGTTTAGGCTGGAGCAGCCATGATGATACCAGTAGCAATGGCAGCAGCAATGTTTGGAATAGTAGCAAGGAAAGAGAGGGGACACACTATACATGGTAGAGGACAATGGATGAGAGCTAGAAGAAGGAAGTAGTTCTCTGTGAGGATCTCCACAAGGCAAAGTTTTTGCTCAGAAGTTTTGAAGCTAGAGATGACGCAACTACATTTTAGCAGTCTGATTCTGCAGGGGATAATGAAGGTTTAGACACCTGATACGAATTGCCTAATCCAGATGCTGAGCACCTTGGACTGAAAAGTAATATTTAGGGATGAGACATCATGTTGAAAGTTCTAAGTAACCTGAAAGAAATGTTGGAAATATCCTCTTCTGGCATATTTTAATGATGCAGCTGTCAAAGACACCTGAGAAAAAGTAGTCACAATTAAGATATACGTAGACTTTATTGAAGAGGAGGATATAAGGTTTTGCTATTGAGGAACTACAAGAGAGTGGAGAATGTGGACAAGGTTTGACACCTGGATGAAGTATCAACTGGGGCCTAGAGAGCCCAGGTTTTACTCTGGGTGGACTCAGTAAAGGCAGGTAGTAAAAACCTGCCTCTGGGAATTGCTTTAAGGCCCACAAAGGACTGGTGATTTATTATGGACACCAAAGGTATGCTTAAAGTGCAAGGAGGAGGGACATTTGCCATATGAGATTTGTATGGCATGCAGAAAGAAGGGTCATGGGGTAGAAGAGAGTAAGAAAAAATGGAAGTGTAATTTGTGTGGAGAATCAAATTGTGTGTTCCGCAACTGCCCCAGATCATTCACAACTACAGTTAAAATAAAACCAGGTGGAGAGAGTACAGCAGGGGAAAGTGGGCTAGGAGGTGTAGGGAGGAACCACAGGGGGTACAGACAAGGGAAGAGGAAGCAGATTAGGCAGGGGGGAACAGGCCAGAGGGGGCATAGTCTCTGCTGGTATTTCCCAAATTATCCAGAGCTATATACAAGAAAATGATCCATCCCTACATTTATAGGGATGGGTTTTAAGTGGCAGGTTGCATCATCTTTAATGGAGACATGACTAAATCCTTATAGGTATGCATTTAGATCCTAGAAGGTATTGAATGACCTCAGACCACATAACAATTCATAGCATTAACCCCTTAACTCTCGGGTTAGGGCATTCACTGAACAGGGGGAAGACTTGAGTTCTAGTCTCTGCACTAGTGAATATTTAAGGGGAATAGTATCCATGGAAAAGAGGTAGAGATCCATTCCTAAATACCCTATAGTTCAGTGGTTAGAGCATTTATGCAGTGTCCATCCCCACAGCAGAGGAGTGGCTTAATCCTGATTTTCCCATATTGTAAATTAATTCCACAATCCACAGGGGTATCCTCTTACTCAGAGGACACTTCACCACCTCCAGTCAACCTTGAAATAAAAGATTGAATGCTTGGCTCCCTTAAATAAGGGCTTTAACATTTAATTCTAGGAAAGTATTCAGGGTGATGACTCCAAATCAGAGGTGGGTGTCTCCCTGTAGTCCAGAATTAGGCACCTGTGCCCTGGGTGGCCTAAAACAAATGTATCTCCTTAATCTGTCCTATTGGCTGTCATAATGGTTGCCCACTCATTTTGCTGATTGTTATGAATCATTCTTCAGTATCCCTGCATTATACAGAAAATTCAAGTGTCATAGTCATGAGTTTCAATATATGACCTAGAAGTTAGATCACTGCCTTTTCCTCCTAAACTGCCTCTTCCCCCCTGCTGCCCCCCAGTCTCTGCTTTCCCCACAACTCCCCAGTCTCAGCCTCTTTCCCTCCCCACCCCACATTAATGTCAGTTTCTGCTCAGGCTGCTCTGTCACAGAGCCCAGAGCACAGCACGTGGAAGCTCAGCCCTTGACTGGCCAGGCAGGTGAAGGAGTCTCCATGTGCTCCATGCCCAGGAGAGACTCCAGCCTGAGCTGGAGCTGAGCTGCAGCTGACAGTAAGGGGGGAAGCAAGCCTCTGACCTAGGCTCAGGGCCAGAGTCAGAACTGCAGCAGCCAACTGCACTCCCCTCCACTTCACATGTGAATGTAAAATGAGGGACATTTTTCCCCATGCTGACTGAGGGAAAAAAACTCATGTTTGAGTAAATATGGTATCATAGAAAATCATATGACATTATAAAATCATCATGTAAGGAAGCCCAAATGTGTTTTTAAAAGGACAATCTCTGCTCGGTTACTTATTTAATTTCTATATGTATCGTTCTGAAATATTCTCTAGTCTATTTTAAAAATAAAATGCAGATGATAATCCAAGGGCCATCTTATCATACATAGGTTAGAAGGTGTATATACCTTCTGCTAGCTTTAAAGCTCAATCCTACACCAATGGAAATCAATTTCAAAGCTCTGTGATGGGATCAGGCCATTAGGGTATTGGGGCACATTAATTAATTTGTTAATCAATTGAGCAGAAAGGGGTGGACAAGGGTTGTAAGCTCGCCCAAACTGACCAGCACTGCTGATGAAATGATGCTGGCTAGAAACCCACCTTGGGTTTTGGTATAAATGGTACAATATCAACAGAATTGAAAGTGAAACAAGAATTTATCAATAGCAAACAAAAAGTAAAATGAAACAAAAACAATGAATAACAACAATGGGTTCTTTATGAACAGGGATACACAAGAACAACAGAGCAATAACCAGAACTATACCAGAACAATATTTTAGCAAAAGCTCAAAAAGCATTAGATGTAACCAGGAGGATGCCAACAACAGTCAGTGACGAAAGGATGGTCAATCTGGAGTAGATGGGCTCCTGGTGACTCCACACACACTGACATACTGCAGCCTCACAGAAAGTAAGACTTTTCTAACAGGGTGTTGCAGCTGCATTTCCATGTGCCCACAGACACAAACTCACCCAAGAATTCTCTCCCATGCCTTCCCTATGGAGCTCCCTAAGGGATTAGTGGTTAGCTGGGTAGTGCAGGAGGACTCTTCTCATCACAGCGAAGGGAGATCACCACTCTCCACTCTACTCTCACAATACCACCATACACCAGAGACACACACACACACAAACCTCAGACCCTCACTCACACACTCAAGGGATTCACAGCTTTCTTTTATACCTTCTTTTCACCCCATGTTGCACCACTCCTTGCTCACCATTCATGTAGAGTTGCCACCTATCATATACATGACCAGTCATGTTCATGCTCATGTTGATACAGTTTCTGTCATTCAAAGTGGTTGCTCACATTTACTTCAAGAATACCACTCACACTGACTCAACCATGCATGTTCTCAGACTCCAATTAGGTCATCAGTTCAGAAGTTTACAGATTCCAAAGAATTCTAAAGATGAGTGACATTGCACATGGGCCAAACTCAACTCAATGGTACCAAAACAGAATTATAGTCTACATAGCAGCTGGGGTGCCCCCTAACGGCCACATTGTATCTGCCTCACTCTACCTTCTTGGGTACCCTCCCTTTTTGCTCTCTTTCCTGCTATTTGATTGGAAAAAAAACTCAGGCTGCCCCAGGGTCCCAGAATGAGCCCTTATCTTTTACTGCTTAGTGGGTCCTTCTCAAATCCAACCAATCCCTGTCCTGTCCCTTAGGCACTAGGTAGGACCCTCCTGGCCTGTTCATGCTCTATGTAGTGTACTCATTGCCTTATGGGCTATTCATGGTCTCCTTCCACCCCTATAGCAATACCCATGCCTTGCAGATGTTATCAGTTCTTATACCAATGGGACATTTTGTCCTAGTACACTGTTGGGCCTCCTTAGGCCTCCATGCCTTTGTTGGGGCCTCAGCCTTCCCAGCTTTCACCCCCTTTCTCTAGCTGGGCCCACTAGCCTAGGCCTACTGCACCAGACCTCAGCCTCTGGGCTCCAGCCCCTGTCCCACCCCTCTTGGGCTCTGGGCTGTTGGCCCTGGTTCCTGCCCCTCTCAGACCTTTAGCCCCTGGCCCTCGTTTTTGCTCTTCTCAGCCTTTGGGCCCCTGGACTTGGTTTCTGCCCCTCTCTGGCTCTGGCTTTCAGCCTTCTTGGCCAGCACTATCATCAATCCCACTTGAGCTTTGGCCCTCTTGGCCTCTGCCTCCCTGTGTCATGACTCTGGTCACTGACAGGGCCTAAAACACTATGTTCTGCTCAGGAACCCCTGTGTCTTACATCTTCCTTGGTGTGCCCCTCAGACACCCCACTGTGACTTCAGCACCCTTTATAGCTACACCCAGTCCCCTGGTTGTGTAAACTTGAGCAAACAGAAGACAAGTCACCGCTTAACAAAATCTTCTCTCCCATTTAAGGTTAAACAACTATTTGCTCAACCATGCTCCAATGGGGCTCTCATCTCCTTGTCCCAGGGCATTTAGTGACTCCCTGTATCTCTCACACAGGTCCTCCCTGTTGAGAGCTGCAGGTCTCCTGGAAATCACCAGCCTCCCTTTCCACTTTCCAGGTGCCAGCTTTTACGCTCCTCCGAGTGCAGCCTCTCTTGGGTCAAATGATCCTCTAGCCCTGGCACAATTGTTCCTCTCCAATTCTAATGAACAGCTCATGGCTGATACTCTAGTTGCCCTTGCAGCTCCAACAGGGCTCTGCCCTACCAGCCTATTGCTGTGCAGCTAGCCCACCAATAGGTGTTTACAGCCTATGGGTCTCTGGCTGCCTACTTCCTTGCAGGCAGCCCATAATGAGTAGCCTTCCTCCTACCTGAAGACCTCTCTGTGGCTGGGAAAGCCTTAAAGTAATGGAACCCTCTGGCTCCCTGTTATAGCTCCCACACATTTCTATTCTGCACAATAACCATCTTACTGTCTAAATAAACATAAATTCAAGTGGAAACTAAGATCCAAATAAGATGGCAAGTATAACTGGACAAATACTTAAAAAACAACCAGACCTTTAGTTTTCTATCCTCTAGATGTTAAGAAGACTTTTTAGAAGGTCATTGAAATTGATGCAGACATAAATTACATTTCAATGTGATGTACAAAAGCCTTACTATAAATGAGTAACCTAAATTTATCTATTGTGTTGTGTACCAGTGCACAGTACAGGCACAGACATGATTAACATCAGTGCAGTGAAGTCTCTATTGTTGTAGTTTAGACTTTGTGTAAAAAAAGGTCTTGTAACACTTCAGTAATAGCAGTTAAGGTGAAAAATACAGAGCAAGAGAAAACTTCTAGTAATAAATTACTTCTTTGGAAGAGCAAAATGCAGGATAAAATAATTTGTTTAAAATTAACTATTTTTTATTCATTCTTCATTTATTCTGAGAGTAATGAACTGACAAATAATTTACCAAAAATAAAGAGAAAAATTTGTAAATTAATTCAAAGGTTAAAAACATTCAAACTCATTCATTCAAGGGGGATGGAGAATGAAAAAGGAAGTGAGTCGACTGATCAATTACTTAAGTGTCACTTTGAAGATGTAACACACTATAACAGTGCTAATTACTGAGAACATAATTAGCTATGTAGTAGAAATATAACCAACATTTTGTACAAGCCACTAATTTTGTACCATTGTGAAAATAGCAGAAGTCAACATAGGGGACCAGTGGTGTCCTCAGCAATTCAGATATAGTGTTATTTCCCGCTTTCTAATTGATTATTTTTGTTTAACTTGCTTTCAGTGGTGTAACTATGGTGGGGCAACATAGGTAACCACCCTAGGTACTGGCTGAGTGCAAAAAAACCCAGCTTTTGCCACAAAAAAGCATTGCAATCATGACAGCAGTTGCGACCAAAGGTCATGGCTACCCTTTTGTTAAATACAGAAGGAAACCAGCCAGAGAATCAGTGGGACCAGTAGATGACCAAGATATAAAAGGTGCACTCAGGGATAATAAGGATAAAAAAGCAGAGAGCCTTGACAAATTCTTTCCAGTGGTGCTTACTGCAGAAGATACTGGGGAAATTCCCATGCCAGCTTGATACTTTCTAGTAGATGGGCCTGAAGAGTAGGAATACACTGAAGTGACAACAGAGGAAATTTTAGAACAAACCAATAAACTAAATACTACTATGTCACTAGGTCGGGATGGCATTCACCTGAGACTTCTGAAGAAACAGAAAGGTTAAATTTCAGAATTGCTGGCAATAATATCTAACCTATCATTACAAATGGCTTCTGTGCCAGAGGACTGGCAGGTTGCCAACACAATACCCATATTCAAAAAGATCTCCAGAGGTTAGTCTCACTTCCATCCCTGGCAAGTTCATACACTTTATAACAAAGAATAAAATCAGCAGTCACATGGACAAATATGATCTTCTGGGGAAGAGTCAACTTGGTTTTTGTAAAAGGGAAGTCTGCCTCATCATTAAGTTGGAGTTCTTGGGGGTGTTAATAAGTATGTGGAAAAAAAGGAATCCAATTGACATAATATGTGTACACTTTCAAAAAACATTTGACAAGGTCCCTCATCAAAGGCTTTTAAAAAACTGCAATTCTATGGGACTGGAGGGAAGGTTCTTCTGTGGATGAGAGCTGGTTATAAGACAGAAAGCAAAGGCAGAGCCAAACGATTACTTTTCAGACTGCAAGGAGGTCAAAAATGGCTCCCTGATGGATGTGTGCTGGTCCATATTGTGCTTAACATTGTCACCAATGACTTAGAATTAGGGCTGCACAGTGAAATTTCCAAGTTTGCAGAAGATAACAAATTATTCTGGGTAGTCAAGTCCTAAGCTAACAAAGAGAGGCTGTAGAAAGATCTCAACAAGCTAAATGATTGGGCAAAATAATGACAGATAAACTGCAGTGTCAACAAGCGCAAGGTAATGTACCTGGGTATACAGAAGAAGCCTCTATCCACAAATGGGACAAAAGGAGTTTACTTTGTCAGATTTCATAGATTTCATAGACATCAGGGCTGGAAGGGACCTCAGAAGATCATCGAGTTCAGCCCCCCCTCCCAAAGGGCAGGAAGTCAGCTGGGGTCATAGGATCCCAGCAAAATAAGCATCCAATTTACTTTTGAAGGTGTTCAATGTAAGAGCTTGAACCACCTCCACTGGCAGACTGTTCCAGACCTTGGGGGTTTGCACAGTAAAGAAATTCTTCCTTATGTCCAGCCTGAAATGGTCTTGCAGTAGTTCATGACCGTTCGACCTCGTCATCCTTTGGGGCGCTCTGGTGAACAAACGCTCCCCCAGATACTGGCGGTCACCCCTGATAAACTTGTAGGTGGCCATCAGATCACCCCTGAGCCTGTGCTTTTCCAGGCTAAAGAGTCCCATAGCTCTCAGCCTGTCATCGTAAGGTCTGTTTTCCTGACCTCTGATCATATGCATGGCTCTTCTCTGGACTCTCTCAAGCTTCTCCACAGCCTTTTTGAATTGTGGAGCCCAAAACTGGATGCAGTACTCCAGCTGCAGCCTCACCAAGGCCAAGTACAAGGGGAAAATGACGTCTCAGGATTTGCTTGAGAAGCATCTACGGATGCAAGCCAGTGTTTTGGTTGCTTTAGTCGCTGCAGCATTGCATTGCAGGCTCATGTTCATCTTGTGGTCAATCATGACCCCCAAGTCCCTTTCATCTGTAGTGCTAGCCAGTGTAGCACTGCCGAGCCTATAAGGATGCTGCAGGTTTTTCTTCCCAAGATGGGGCCCTAGAATAAAAAGAGATTGCACCTGTCTCTGCAAGAGAATTACTTTATTGGAAAGCCAAACGTAAGTTTAACTAGCATTTAGGTCAGGCAATAGAAATGCAAAAACATACTCATACCTGGAAGGATGGGTGTCATCTGGACCCCAGGAAATCAGAACTCTTGTTCGGGTTTTCCAGCAGCTCAGATCCATGATTCCCCATTTTCTCCAGCTTTACAGTTATATGTATACAGTTATTAATGGCGTGCATCTATCTACAGCCTGATTGGGTATATGTTAATGAAAGGGGTTGATCGTGAAGACCCCATCCTCAGCTAAGTGAAAAAATTATGATAAATGTTTAGCAACTGTTTAACTAGGATGGCCTCAGATGTTATCAGTTAAGTTTCAACTCTTAACAATGAATGTTATTACTTATTGTAATCAGTCTCAATCACTTTGTTCGTGTGGCTATAATCAAACACCTAGGGGGGCTTGTACATGTTATCAGGTTTTTCTAGCTAAAGATATTCTCTGGGTTTATTTCACTCTCACAATATACCACAACAGTTGACATTACTATTTTGCACGTAACGCATTTAACACTCATAATAGGTTAATCAGCTATTAGCAGTAAAAGACACTCGGGGGCATCTCATAACAGACCCTCCTGACTTCCTAGTACTAAATTACAGCAGGGGGAAGTTTAAGAATGTACTTTGTGACTGGTTTATTTTTTTTGAGTTGCTCTCAGTTACACTCTCCCACCGCCATAATTTTCTGCCATTCACCCTGCGATTCATTTTCTGGTGCTCTCCCCAGGTGCTCTCTCTGACAAATCTACTAGCTTTGTCAATTTTGGGGAAATGAGTTGAGACATAGGGTGAGACAGTGGGATGGGACATTGGGTGAGACAATGGGCAGCATAAGTCCTCATAAGTGGACAGCAAATGGTGTCAGCCAGGGGGTGCATGGGGTGACATGTTGTGAGATGGGGGGACATTGTGTGAGACAGGGCGGGGGGGAGTTGTTTGCAGTTCCATAAGAATCCCCCTGCACAGCAGAATGTTCTTTTCATCGAGCAGAAGTTTTGTTTTATTTTCATACCGAGTCAGTCATCAGCACATCTTCAGAGTTAAATTGCAAAATGGCTACGTTCTTCCATTGTCCTTTTACAGTCACACAGCCCCCTCATCACTTTGCAAAGTTATTTCTTCATGAATCTGACAAGTCAGACATAGTTTCGTCTCCCCATAGCTGTCCACTGTTTTCCTCCAAGTTTAGACATAAGTCTCTGATAGTCTCCAGAAGTTACATTTCCTCTTGTTCAAGTGCTTCCAAAACTTCTAGGATTTCTCTCAGCATTGTCCACCTTGAGGACAAAAAGCTCTCACGGAACTCCATCAAGAGGTTTAACACTTTATTCCCAGCATTGATCAGCAGGAGACTTTTCTCTCAGACTGCGCACTGTGTTGAACAAAGAAGACAGAGTTCAATATTCTCTGATCTAAATGTAGCAATGTGAACATAACCATAGGATATTCTGGACAAAGTCATCTGAAGTTCTTAGTGCTTCATTTTTCAAGCTGTTCAAATGTATTTAGTCATTTTATGTGGGGAAAAAAGTATTACTTTAGTTTAAATATATTTTGTCACACAATGCACAAAAATATTTATTCATACTGTCTTAAATGGATTATAACTGTTGAACAGTCACACTGTTAAACCTTCTTTTTAACTCCGCTAGCTTTCAACAATAATTAGGCTAGTTTAAAATGTTAGTTGTGAAAGTTCTAATCATAGCTATCATATTTATGGCTGACTACACAATGACAAGTGGATTGCACTTTCTGCTCATGACACTTAGTTGAGTTTCATTAATTATCTAAATATTTTTCATCATCAGGGAAAATATTTAATATGGTTACAAATTAAATTCAACTACAGTGTGTCAGGATGTATCTTTAAAATAATATTACCTATTAATATTACAGGACAGTTAGTATGCCTGAGCACTAAAAATCACAAAACTGCCTGAATTAATTAAATCTAATCTAGAAAATTAAACTGAATCCTAATTAGGGGTTGATGATATTTTAATCATATGAAAAATATAAAGACATCTAGCATAGTCTTAGCATATACTTATAATAGCCATTCATATACTGATCAGGCATAGGAAGTGAATAAAGGATATAATTAAACTATAGTATTATTAAACGTTGCCATGCCATTAGATATTATTTTGTCAAATCCAGAGTTTGTGTAAAACACAGATTGGTTAAGCAGTGTGAATGAATGTAAGCTGGTATAATATGTACACTGACAGCAGGTATATATATATTTTTATACACTCAGTGAAATCTTGGGTCCCCCTCCCTCCCTGGGGTTTGTAATGTAGTTACAAGTAGAAACAAACAGAACCATGTGACCACCTAATTCGCTATAGATTATAAACAAGAGCTCCATAGACCACAATTTAGGGCCCACCTTCCATAAAATGTACATCCTCACTTATAAATTGCCTTATTTTTTGCTATGTATATATTTCATTTCATATATTGCAGCATATTCCATTTCATATGTTCCATTTAATCCTGGCAATGGAATAAATAATCCCATTTAGGGAAAAAAAAATCGATTAGCAAAATACAGGTATCTTCAAAAAAAGGAGGTAGAATAAAACAAAAAAAAAGCCTTTACCTGGGAATGACACTAGCTTTTTTCTTTTTATAGCTGGGTCTCAGCTACCAAAACACTTAAAAAGACCCTTTGGTGAAAGTGGAGGTGAACCTAACAAGTGATCATTGTCTATTTGGACAAGATTTAGATGATAAATTATTTTTAAAAGAAGTAGGCAACACAGTGAATCTCTGTTATTAGATGGAGCCTTTAGATACAATTTTTATTTATTTTTGGCCCCTGGCAGACATTATCTCCAACAACAGATAATTTCACTCGATGGAAATGCCATGCCATGTGTCCTGATTCATGTTCATAGGGCAAGTCATGCAGGAACTTGCACCCTGGGAACTTGCTTCACCAGCACTCACCAGCAGGGGGAGCTGGAAAGCTGCTGACAGGAGCTTTCTGCCTCTTGGCACCCCGCCCCCAACCCCATTCCTTGTCTTCCACTGTGTGGCTAATGAAGTGTGAGCTCTGAGCTCACCAGCTTCTGAGCTTGGCGCCCCTTGGGTTCCCCCCAATCCTCGTGCATAAGAGGAGGAATCTGAATGAAGTGCAGGGCAAGACCTGAAGTGGCAGGGCTTGAACTGTCCCAGGACACCTCACAAGGTGCTTGTGTACACTTTTCCTCTCTTCCCATCTTGCTCTGCTCACAGCAGTTTGAACAAATGATTTCCCCAACCCCATCTCTCTCCTCCTAGATCGCCGTATACAAATAAAGTATGTCACATTTAGTGTTTGTTTACACTCCAGCTCTCACAGGGGAGAGGCGCTAAATGTCCTCTTAAAAAACAGGTTTGAAGGACAGTTGGAGAAAAGGAGGGTCATAACCAGGGATCTTGGTTTTCCCTGATTAAAAAAAAAAAAATCACAAATTATCTGATAAAAAATTGCAAATTCTCTGTTAAAACCCCCAAAATTCATGATTAAAACAACAGGTCCCTTATTCACCCCCACAGCCCCTACTGCCCCGGTTTGTTCTCCTCGTTCCCTCCCCCTCACCAACCTCCTGGCCCTGCTGGTGCCCATCATCCCCCCCACCCAAAGCCCCCTGCTATCTCCAGACCTGGATCCCTGATCATGACATTTTCTGTGGCTGCACAGTAAAGCTTCACCATCTACACATGTACAGCACTTACTGTGCAGCAGATTAATCTACTGCTTGGTTGGATACTTCTTGTAAATACAGGTAGTAGATTAACTATTCAGTAGCTACTGCACAGTAGCACATGTGTAGGCAACTGACCAGGAGCAAATTGCTCCCAGTCAGGCCATGCAGGACGGGTTGGGGAAACTGTTCCCCCATGAGCAGCTGTTTCCCAGTTTAGCACCCCGATTGGCAGATCAGTGCCTGGGTTGGGGAAACCGTCCCCTCCCACAGCAGCTGTTTCCCAGTCCCACACCCCAAGCTGCAGATCAGGGCACAGGGCTAGGAAACCATTTGAGCTAGGAAAGAGCTTCTGGGGGAGAGGACAGTTTCCCAGCCCCATACCCTAATCTGCCAATAAGGTCACCAGGCTGGAAAAAAACTCCTGAGGCAGGGGACAGTTTCCAAGGCTCAGAGGCAGTACAGCGTCCCCCTAAACCCAGGCCTGACCCCAGTTCCCTCTGCCAACCCTGAGCTGGCACCCAGGGGAGTCTGGAGCTCCCCATGACTGCTGTAGGGGGGGCAGAGCAGGACAGGAGTAGCCCAACACTGAACAGCTCCCATAGGGAGTGAATTATCTCCTGTTGGAAGCAAATTTTGGTCCTGACAGGCATATGTGTAGATGTGGTCCTAGAGAAAGCTTACAGTGCATTATTTTACTACACAGTAAGCTTATAGTAGGGCTGTGCAAAGCTTCAGTCCCTGATTCGATTCAGTGGAGATTTAGCCCAGTTCGGTGGCTGAATCTCCAAATCTGAATCAAATCAGAGAACCCTTTAATCTCTCCAGATTGAATCACAGCCCTCCAAATTGATTTGGAGAGATTAGGAAAGATTTGGAGATTCAGACACAGAAACAGCTTTAAATGTTTTGTCTACATACCTCTAGGTAGTAGGTGGCTTGTGAACGCTGCAATGCTGGGGTGGATGGAGTGTCCCACAGGAGTGCGGGGGACTCCCCAGCGTGCTTGGCAGCAAACCCATAAATGGACCAGAAGTACTTCCAGTCCACTGCTGGGTCCGCTGGAGAGTGCACAGGGGGGCCCCGCCCACATCCTGCCCGGCTGAGCGACTGGTACCTCCTGGGTCTGACGAGGCACCTGCACTCCTGTGGGACACTTCATCTGCCCCACCATTGCAGTGTTCACAAGCCACACCTGGTAACTTAAGGTACGTAGAAAAAACTTTTAAAGCTGCGTCTATGTCCGAATTGCTGATTCTCCAAATCAGCATTGAATCTTCAGATTTGGATTTGGCCGAATCGAATCAAAGGCAGTGATCTGAATCAACAAATCAAATCACTGTCCCTGATTCAGGCTGAATCTGAATCCAAATTGAATAGAGCTCGCTTTGCACACTCCTAATTAATAGCATGTGTAGGCATGCCCACGGTGTTAAAAAAGTACTTAATCTTGTTTGTTTTATATCTGTCTCCTGTTAATATTAGTCGGTTCCCTTGCCCATCTTTGTTGCCCTTCCCTGTACCTTTTCTATTTCCACTGCATCCTTTTCAAGATGCAAACATCAAAAGCATACACAGAATTCAAAATGTGAGTGCACCACAAATTTCTACAGTAGCATAATGATAACTTCTATTTTGTTTTCCCTAACTTCTAACATTAGGATAACTTCTCATCCTACTACTGCCCAACATTTCTTTGGCTTATTTGAGCACGGCAGTGCACTGAGCTCATGTTCTTTTAGAGAATTTTCTACACTGTTTCTGTGTTGTAACAGCTAGTTCAGAGCCCAGTATTGCATACAGATAGTTGAGGTTTTCCCCAGCTATGTGCATTACTTTGTACTTGTCAACACTGAACTTAATCTACTACTTTTTTGCCCACTCATTTAGCATGGTGCGATCTTTCTGCAGTTCCTCACAGTCAATTTGGGATTAGACAACTCAGAAATAATTTAATCTCAACTACATATTTAGATATTTCACTGTCCACTCAGTCTTCTATGTCATTTATGAAAATGTTGAACAAAACCAAGCCCGTCATAGATCCCTTCAGGACCCTTCATCCTGAAAAAATGACCATTTATTTTATTTGTTTCCTACCTTTTAACCATCTTTTCATTCACAAAAAATGAGTTGCTGTGGGATTGGAATGAAGGTCAAGAGCCTTTGGGAAGGGAAATTGTCAAAAGCTTTTTGAAAATCCAAATATATTGTAATTAACTGAACCCACTTTGTTCACATGCTTCTTAACAGTCTCCAAGAACTCCAGCATATTGGTGAGTCAGGAATGCCCTTTATAAAAACCATGCTGACTTTAGCCCAGCGTATCATATGTATCCCTATAACTCCTATTTTTATTCTTTTATTATACATTCTATCAATTTGCCAGAATTCACTGGTCTGTTTTTCCTACCTATTGAGCCCTTTTTGAAGATGGATGTTGAGGATGGCCGCCTGCCAGTCCTCTGGTACAAAGGCCATTTGGAACAATAAGTTGCATACTATTGCCAACAGTTCTACATTTCACATTTGAGTTCCTTCAGAAGTCTTGAATGAGTGCCATGCAGTCCCAGCAATTGACTAGTGTTTAGATTTATCGATTTGTTCTATAACCTCTATTGTCACTTCACTACAACAAGATGGTCCTTTATCAAATCTTTTCATAAAATGAAACAAACATCCAGACAGAAAACCAGTTATTCTCTCAGAGATATCATATTCCATATGCAAAAAAAATACTGTGACCATATTATTAGTTGCTATTAGTGTGGAAAGAGGGACTGTATGAGCTATTAGTGAGTTAACAAATAAAATAGTTAACTTGCAACAGAGAGGAACCAACTTCAGACATCTTTTATCTACAGCTCAAAAGATAACAAATATCATCTCTGTAATCTGAAGATTAACCACTCCTAAAGTCCTGACTATGCTTTGGGACTGCAGTCAAGTAGCATTTATAGGAAATGCCATTCTTTCCAGAAGAGCAAAGAAATTGAATATTTGACAAATTATTACTGCAAAACATCTTTCTTCAAGCCCCTGGCTGGAAATACTTCTGCCCAGTTATTTCTAGGGTGTTTTTTAAAGCATGTGAAGTGCAGTTCCTTACAAAGCAAACCAAAAAAATAAAATAAAAACCACAACAGCCCATCTCTTAAATACGCTCTCCTCTCCTACCCAATAAAGTCTGCTCTTACTCCAATGCCCACCAACTTGCCACCAGAAAGAGAGAAAAACATACTAATGAGCAAATGGAACAGAACTTACCTGAACCCAAATGTAAAGCCTAATCAGCTTGCACATTAGCTGGAATCAATGGTGTATCTGCAACTGAAGGATTTGTCCTTGCCAGTTTTCTTCCACTCTGAGAGACAAAGCTTCTCCTTGGATCAAAGTAACCAGTAACTGCTAGTATTTATACATATTTTATGTAGTGTTAGACTAACAGTATATTTTAAAGCAAGACATTTCCTGACCTGAAGTCCTTCTATAAACAGAAGAAAATGCCGCCAAGTAAAATGCAACAACGAGCCCAACTATAGAAACCAGTGATGTACAAAGGCTTGGAACTGATCCTCCCAAATACCAGTCAATCATCAAACATAACTATTTTTTTTCTGAGGAAGGGATACATAAATTATGGTATTCCACATACTTAGAGCAAGGGAATAACCTCATTTATATGTTTCATTGTCCAAGGTCTTGTATAGGTGACATCTAGCCCTAGGACATGAATATTGTCTTGCCCACCTTAAAATAACTTGAAACACTAACAACATGCCATGTATTGGGACTGTGTGAAGCTTCAGTCGCTGATTCAATTTGGTGGAGATTTGGCCTAACTCAGTGGCCCAATCATTGAATCCAAATCAAATCAGGAGACCCTTTAATCTCTCCGAATCAAATCAGAACCCTCCAAATCAATTTGGAAAGATTTGACGATTCGGACATAGACACAGCTTTAAATGTTTTTTCCTACATAGCTCAGGGTACCAGGCAGTTTGTGAATGCTGTGATGGTGGGATGGATGGAGTGTCCCACAGGAGTGCAAGGGGGTCCCCAGCATGCTCAGCAGCAGACCCAGAAGTGGACCAGAAGCACTTCCAGGTCCACTGCTGAGTGCGCCTGGGGGCCCCCCTGCACCCCTCCCCCAGCTTGTTGACTGGTGCCTCCTGGGTCTGGAGGGGGGCACCCAGGGTCCCCCTGCTGCCAATCGCTGAGCCAGGGGAGTGCGGGGGTGCCCCCGGTGCACTTGGTGGTGGACTCGGAAGTGGACCAGAAGTACTTCCGGTCCACTTCTGGGTTCTCTGTCGAGCACACGGGGCGGGGGGGGCTGCACTCCTGTGGGATGCTCCATCTGCCCCAGCATCACAGCATGCACAAGCCATGCCTGGTATCTTGAGGTATGTAGAAAAAACATTTAAAGCCGTGTCTATGGCTGAATCACTGATTCTCCAAATCAGTATTCAATCTTCAGATTCAGATTTGGCCAAATTGAAATGGGGACAGTGATCCGAATCAATGAATCAAATCACTGTCCCTGATTCAGGCTGAATCCAAATTGAATAGGGCCAGTTTCACACACCCCTACCATGTTGAATAGTTTGACCATCCTAAAAAGTTGCTATTTTGCTGTTGGGATTAACTACCTAGCTACATCTGTATCATAACTAGAAAGGGGAATAATTTTGCCAAAAACACATACATTTGTTTTGCTCCTAAGGCCACCTACATAGCTGACTGTTTTCTTTTGAAGAATAACTAAGAAATATTGACCAAGATTACCAATAGCTGAGGAACAAATTTATCTACAGCAGTACTCCACCAAAGTTACAGGAGCTATCAGAGACAGATTTGCCCCAGAGCATTTAAATCCACATTATTGCAATTATGAATCTTTTTTTAAAACAAATTTCATTGAGAATGCTGTGATCAAAATTACTCTAAGGGCTGATTACATCTCATGAATTTACATTATCGTTAACAGAAATATTCACTGCCAGCTAAATACATTTAGGTGATTACATTGCAAAGAAAAATAAAACTTCAGTAATTGGGTGCACAATATAGTGTGTAACAGATTTAAGTAATCTTGGGTTGTTTTTCTTATTTGTAATTCATGTGATAAATGCATACATTTTTCATTAATTATAAGGTCCTGAAAAAACATTTGGAAAAAAGTCTTGCATAACTATAGTTACTTTTACATATTAAAAAAGATCATGAGATGTCAGTGAACACATCAGTCTTGGAAAAATGAAGATTAAATGCCCTGCTTTAGTAGATGAGTGAGTTCTTTGTTCACAATCTGCAAGTCTATTACTAACCTTATGACAGGAAAAAATGTCAAAGAGATCTTCACCCCTCAATCATGCAGAATTATGGAAGTATGCATTAAAAAAATTAAGATGATATCAGCATGCCCCTCAACCTCTTCAATAACACATATATATTACTTAATCATTTTGATAGTTCTTTATCTGTTGAAAGGAGTATAGGCTTTTCTCTATTCTAGTTCATTTAGATTCTTAAATTGCTCTCACTATCACAATACCCAAGTACTTACAGAAGTGTATTGAGCAATAAGACTATCACCTGTCAAATGTTTGTTCTCTGTCTCTTCTTTAACAAGGTAATATTTAAAATATTTGCATTGTTCTATATGTTTATATTTGCAAGAGTCAAGTCAAGCAAATGCTCTTTTCATCTAGAACAAAAGGTGATGAGGGTTGTATTGGATCCAGATCCCTAAAAAATGTATTCATGGTCATGCATAGCAGCTCTGACTTCTCCATCTTCTCTCTGACTGATAAATAAATCAACAGAAAAGACCTAGCCCTTAATGTAATGTCCTAGAACCTGACATCCTGTCACAAGTTCCAACAGGTTATGGGTACAAGTTCTAATACTCACATGTATATACCTGTCCAGATCCCTAAAAAATGTATTCATGGTCATGCATAGCAGCTCTGACTTCTCCATCTTCTCTCTGACTGATAAATAAATCAACAGAAAAGACCTAGCCCTTAATGTAATGTCCTAGAACCTGACATCCTGTCACAAGTTCCAACAGGTTATGGGTACAAGTTCTAATACTCACATGTATATACCTGTCCAGCAGCAGAGCATGCAGTCCAGATGGGAAAGGACTTGAAGAAGTAATTTAACTCTAGGGAAGGGACAGAAATATACAGGACAGCAACAGGTGGTGCAAAAGGAAAGCAAGTAGGTCAAAATGGAAATTATTCTTGATGCATGTACAGAAATATGAGAAATGTGGGCACGTATCCTAAGGAAGACCATTTGCAAGCATCTGAAAAAGGAAAGACTAATCACAAGCAGCCAACCTGGATTTATGAAGACAAACCTTGTCAAACAAATTTGATCTCCCTTGGCAAAGTAATTACTTGTGTGATAAAGGGAATCCTGTGGATAATGTATCTGGATGCCAGCCGGGCTTTTGACATGGTCCCACATAACCTTCTCATAAACAAATTGGAAAAAAGGGGGCTGGACAAAACAACTATAAGGCAGACGGATATCTGGTTTAACAGTCACAACCAAAAGGTAATTATTAAAGAATTAATGTCTGACTGGCAGGAGATTTCAAGCAGAGTCCCACAAGGATCTTTCCTGGGCCACGTTCTGTTCCATACGTTTATTACAATTTGGGTGCTGGCATAGAAAAATTATTAAGCAAGTTTGTGGATGACACAAAACTGGAGGGTCGTGAACATGTTGAAGGATGGCAGCACAATTCAGAAGAATCTCAACAGATTGGACATCTGGGCTGAAGCTAGCAATATGAAGTTCAATGCAGACTATTGCAAGGTGCTAAACCTTGGGAGGAATAACCAAAACCACAAAAATAAAATGGGTGACGTGTCTGAATGGTAGCACTGTGAAGAAGGGTCTGAGAGTCTTGGTAGATCACAGACTCAACATGACTCTGTGGTGTGATGCAGCCATAGAAAAGGCAAATGTTCTGGGGTGCATCAATAGAAGCACTAAGTGCAAGACACAGGAGGTGATAGTGACTCTCTGCTCAGCACTGGTTAGGCGTAACCTAAAGTATTGTGCACAGTTCTGGGCTACACATTTTTAATAGGACATGGAGAAATTAGGGAATGTCCAGAGGTGGGTGACAAGGATAATAAAGGATTAGGAAAGCAAGTCATACAGGGAGAGGCTAAAGGAGCTAGGCATGTTCAGCTTGAAGAAAAAGGCACTTAAGAGGACATGATAGCAGTTTTCAAATATTTGAATGGCTGCCATAAAGAAGAGGGAAAGGTACCTTTTCTGTCTTTTGCTGAGAGGAGGATACAGACTAATGGCCTGACATTGCAGCAAAGAAAGTTTAGATTGGATATCAGGAGAAACTAATAGAATAGTGCTAGAGTAGTATAAAAGAAAATTGTTAGAATAGTGTGGCAGATGGACTGAAGTCATGGACTCTCCATCACTATAAGTGTTCAAGAAGATGTTGGACAGCCACTGGCCAGGGATGATCTAGGCATAGCTATACCTATGTTCTACTATGGGCATTTCCCATAGTGCTGCACTTTGCTGGTTTTGTTTTGCTGATGATAAACACTGTGGTTTTATCAGCCCCTCTGCTGGTTTGCAGCCCTGTCAGGTTTGCAAACAGGGAAAGGGATATTGAAAAGATCAGTATCACCCACACACACACACACTTTGCCTCAGAGTATTAGCCTGCGGCTGGGGGGTGGCAACACTTCCGCCTCTTGAGCAGGGAGCAGCAGAAAAGCCTGAGAGGGTGGAGGCAGGGTGGGGATTTACACCCCTCCCTAATCAGAGCATCCTGACTGGACCTGGCCACACCCCACCTCAGTTCAGCATTATGGTAGGGAAGGGAGGGCTGCTTTAGTGCCCCCTGGCTTCTAGCCTGAGCCACTGAAGTCATGTGCCTGCATTTCTGGAATGAAAAGGGAATATCTATCCACCTCAAAATTGGTTCAAGCTTTTCAGGTTAGAGTAACCTGCAAAGATTGAATCAATTCAGGCTCAGGCTTTTTGAATGTCTGTCTGCCTACAGCAAAGAAACCATTAATATACATTTTAATTTCAAATGTAACAAAAAGGAATAATTACTCACCTGTTTTTCTGCTTCTCTGAAAAAAACATATTTACTCACCTCCTAAGCTCTGGTCCCGTACCCAGAAAAAGATATTCAAAAAATCCCAAGATTTAAAAAAAATTGGCCCATTGGAAGCATTAGTAATTCACCACCACTGTGGAAAGAAATATTGCTGTCTTAATTCCCACTCCTTCCCTGTCCTGCCCTCTGCTTCTTAAAAATATTGGGTTGATGAGGGGGCATGTGAGAATTAATTAGAATAATTAGGGGCAGCTGGCCAGCATTTTTGGTTAGCTAGTTGGTATCCAACTCAGAAAGTTTCTAGATCTCTATTACTCACTAAATGACACATGGCTATTACATTTTATTAACCCATTCAGACATAAATTAAAAAAACCTCAAGAAAAACACATCACCAAAACAAGTGGTTATTAATATTAAAATTAAGAATTAACAACACAAGAAAGGTAGATACAGTATTGAAATACCAAAAGAGATCAATTTTTATACATTCTAAAAAATTAACTGATTGTGAACAGCAAAATTTTTTTACCATGGTCAATAAAATCTATACCTTGAAAGTTAAGCATTTTAACATCAAAGCTAATCTGAAACACAAGCATAGCCCATTCCAAACAATTTCTTTTTAAATTTATTCACAGCTAAACCTTACCTCCCCAGTCTGCAGCAGAAATCTCTTGATTAAAGATATTAAGCTTCTGGTTCTTTACCAAAAATAACAGATGATGCTCACCAGATGTTAAGGACTTTTGGAAGCAGCACGCAAATTTAATGAAGGATTAGCTATTTAAGACAATGTTTAGACTGTATAAATCTGAGCAACATTTCTTTCAGGTGCCTTCCATCCATGGATGAGCTTGTTTAGACATCCAGCTATATAAAAATTAAAATGTTTGGACATCTCCCTATTTAACAGACGCAAGAGAAAAATAGTCCCTTCCTCTGATCCCTTTGACCAATGAAGTATAAGGCCTACCATGAGACCAAGCATCTGGGTCTAATTGACTTAACATAATTAGCAACAGTCAATTTTATAAAAGCCCAAAGGCAATAATTAAAAATAAATAAATAACTTCAACTTCTGTAGACCAGTGGTTCCCAACCTTGGGTTGCAACCCAAGTGAGGGTTGTGGGGGCAATGCCAGTGGCACTCCCCACAATAGACAAGCCGCGCCACATGTCAGGAGTTCCCCTGCCCCCAGGCCACCACCGCACTCTGCTTCCAGCAGTGGGTTGTGGCAAAAAAAGGTTGTGAACCACTGCTGCAGACCAAAAAACCTTGGACCAGATCTTAATTCCAGATTCTGTGCAGGTAAAGGCATGATGGGATCCGATACATTATCCCACAACTGTACTTCCTCCCATGCACATGGCACAGCAGAAGGCACAACTGTGAGATCGAGCAGCATCTCCCAGCACTCCTTATTACTGGCACCAAGAGGATGAGGGAGTGAAGTGTACTCTGTCCAAGTTTGCAGATGATACAAAACTGTGGGGAGAAGTGGACACACCAGAAGGCAGAGAACAACTACAGGCAGACCTGGACAGGTTGGACAAATGGGCAGAAAACAATAGAATGTGATTTAACAAGAAGAAATGCAAAGCGCTGCACCTAAGGAGGAAAAATGTCCAGCATGCCTACTGCCTAGGAAATTATCTGCTCGGTAGCATGAAAGCGGAAAGGGATCGCGGAATCCTAGTGGACTCCAAGATGAACATGAGTCATCACTGTGACGAAGTCATCAGCAAAGCTAACTGCACTTTATCATGCATCAGGAGATGGATGACAAACAGAACCAAGGAAGTGATACTTCCCCTCTATCAGGCACTGATCAGACCACAGTTGGAGTACTGTATCAAGTTTTGGGTGCCACACTTTAAGAAGGATGTAGATAACCTGGAGAGGGTCCAGAGAAGGGGCATTCATATGGTTAAGGGCTTGCAGGCCAAGCCCTATGAGGAGAGACTAAGGAACCTGGACCTCTTCAGCCTCTGCAAGAGAAGGTTAAGAGGCGACCTTGTGGCTGCCTATAAATTCATCATGGGGGAACAGAAGGGAATTGGTGAGGCTCTACTCACTGAAGCGCCCCTGGGAGTTACAAGAAATAATGGCCATAAACTAGCAGAGAGCAGATTTAGACTGGACATTAGAAGGAACTTCTTCACAATTAGAGTGGCCAAAATCTGGAATGGGCTCCCAAGGTAGGTGATGCTGTCCCCTACCTTGGGGGTCTTCAAGAGATGGTTAGATAGGCATCTGGCTGGGGTCATCTGAACCCAGCACACTTTCCTGCCTATGCAGGGGGTCAGACTCGATGATCTTTTGAGGTCCTGTCTGACCCTAACATCTATGAATCTATGAAGCCAGGACCATGGTCCCAGGCTCTCCCTGCACTGGCAAGTAGCAAATTCCCATGGCTGGGAGCACCCTTAGCTGAGGAACTCCAGCTGCAGGGGCACATGATGCACTGGAGCAGCTGACATGGCTCCCAGCTGCAGAAGCACACGATGCTCTCCTGTGTCTGGGAGCTCCATCAGCTGAAGGGGCTCTCAGCCACAGGGGCACACCTGGACACATGTTCAACTCTGCTGTCAATAATGCTGTCATAGGAACCAACAATGGAGTTATTCTGCATTTTTTGTAGAATAACTGTGGCTTATTACTTGTTTTATGATGCCACTAACTTCTTTAATGTATGGCTTGTGGCAGAATGCCGGGCTAGCGATTCAGGCACCGCTTGGGGAGCCGCGGGCTTTACAGAGCAGGCAAGCATGCGGCTTGTGGGGCGGGATTGGAGGTAGCTTTATGACCGCCTTCGAGGTTCGCCAAGTTGGCGCAAGTAGACAACTTAGAGTAAGTTGTTAGTTTTCTATAATAAGTTTGTAGGATGTCTGTTGGTTCACGGGGTTCCGGAGTAAGCCCTTGCATGCTAACCCAATGGGCTAGGTGCAGCTGCCAACTCCTTAAGTCCCAGAACTGGTCAACAGCTCATTGAGATAAGTTGTTAGTGGTAGAAGTTATTACGGAGTAGATATAAGGTAAAGTAAAAATTTGTTTTATTCACTCACCTGGCCTCACCCTCTTATTTGAGATTGGCTGGAACGAAGCTGCAGTAAATATAAGTATAGGAAGCATAGATATGCTGTCTAAACTACGAAGAGAGGCAGTCAAGAGGTGGTGTCTCCGATGTCTCTTCAGTTACAGTATGACGGATACAAAGGGGGTGTGTTGGCCCACAGGGTTCTCTAGTGAGCCCTTGCTTTCCACCCCTTGCGGGATGGGTGCGGCTGCTCACTAGTTAGTCCTAGGGCTGGTCAACAGCTCATAAACGGGATGGTGGATACAAAACTGTAACATGGTGCATCATTGTCGATTGTTGGATTTTCGAGGCCTTGGTTTTCACTGGGATACACCGGCTACAGGGTGATCAAGCCTGAAGGGTCATCCAGTCATTGTCTCTGCTACTTCCTGCCTTTTTACCTCTTTTATAGATGTTGGTTGGACTGCCTCTGTGACACTAACTATGATATAAGCTAAGCATACAGAGATAGGATAGTTTCTTTTACATAATAGTTACTAGGTAGATTTTCTACATAAGTTTCGTTTCTGCAGGAATGACACTTACAGATAAGGAATGAAACTTACAAAATATGCATGTGCAGCTTAATACAAGCATGGGAAAATATAAAGCTTTTATTTTGATTAGAAGGCAAAACTACAAGGTCACATAAATGTGAGAGTGCCGCGCGGCAGTTATACAGAAATAAAATAAGACATTTACATGGCTGAGTTGCAACTTAAGACATGATTAACTAGTTTATCACATTTTAAGTGTAATATGTGGCAAGGGCCTAAATGACACTTCCGCACCTGAGAGTCAACTGTGCAATCCTATTCTCTCCTACTCAAGTTTTCTGAAAAAAACCCCATTTACATATAATGATAGGAAAGTAGGATTACAAGGGATGTCATAAGGTCATCTAGGCCAGTTGTCTGCTCATGGGAAGATCATTCCTCACTAAATCATCCCAATCAAGTCAAGCCTGCTCTGGAAAATTTCAAAGGATGGATATTGCACAACTTTTCTAGGTAATCTGTTCCACCCCCATTGTAAGAAAGTTCCTCCTAATCTTCAACGTAAATTTCCTCTACTGCAATCCATCTGCTTTTATAACGACCTTCCATCTTTAAGTTTAAATCATAAAAAGGGGCAAGGACCAATCACACTATTTTTCTTCATGGTTTTCCAGGGACTTGAGCAAGATAGAATAGGACTGCGCTTAGACACTTAAGTACAACCTAGATTAGGATCTGGCCTTGTACATTTGTAGACCATATCTTTCCCTTCCAAAAAATAATTTAAAAATCTAAGTACCCAGTCACTTTTGTAAAAGCTGTTATGGTCTTATCAGAAATTTTACAATACTAAAAATAACAGAAAGCTCTATATCAAAACCCTGAAAAATAGCTTCTGGGAAAAACCCTGGCAAAATAAAATCAGTGACTCAACATTCAGTCAGCAAAGTTAATATAAAGAACTTTAAGCATCTCCTAATGTTCTTATTCTTCTTATAAACAAAAATTACAGTGACCTTTCTGCTTTGTAATATGACGAGCTCATGTTCTGCAATGCAAATCTTGATTGATAAAAGATTACTTTTAAGGTCACCAAGATTAAACACAATATAATGTCTGCAGCATTTTCCAGGCAAGGTGGAACAAGGGAATAGTATGAGATGGTCTCCTATACCAGAAGAGTTGTGGAGACTTCCAAAACCTTCATCTGAAGTAGGAATTAAGGGTGAAAGCAAGCAAATGGCAAACCACCAGAGGCTGGCCATATCATCCTCCATGAAGAAAAATAAGATTTGTACTACAAGACAGAGACACATTAGGAAATATCAGCTAAAATTCTTATCCTACTGAAGTAAGTTGCAAAACTCCCCTGATTGCTGAACAATCCTATATCACCTGTGTTTTCAGTCCTTTAAGAGGAAAAGAATAGCAGCACCTGCAATCTGGTGCTGGCAGGTGAGCAAAGGCCAGCTGCTAGAAAGTCAGTAGCCAAGACCAAAGAAAGACAGGACCTACCAGGCTGCTGATTTGGGGTTATAAACAGCACATGAGCTGTTTGTCAGGGAATCAGGTCAAGTGACTAGAAGTGAGAGAAAGAAGGAGCCATGTTAGCCTGTGCCTTGGACTAGGGGTTCAGCCTGGCCCTGACCTCTGCAGGGATAGAAGTTCCTGACAATACAGGCAGCTAGAAGAGAAGCTACAGACTTGGGAAGGTACCCTGTAGGTTGGGAGGGAGTCAGTGGGGTAGGGTTTGGCATAGAGACCCAAAATGGAGTCTAGGACTTTCCATTAGTGAGTGGTTGGCTGGTGTTTTGGTTTGGTTGGACATGAGGTCTGAGTGTAGCTACAGAGGCAGACAGAGGCAACATCTGGGGTGCCTGGGAAGCAAGTCATACCATAAGGAGATTAATCCAAAATAGAGCCCTGCAAAGGTCTGGGCTCTGTAGGCCAAAGTCTTCATGAACTTTGCAACAGCCCTGCAAGGGTTGACCTAGTGGGCTGAAACCAGTATAGGGCCAGAAGGCTCTGTGGATGGAAATATGGTAAGATCTGCAAGGCATAGCTCCTCTCTAGCTATGGGGGAGGCTGGAGGCCATGATTAGGACCTGTAAGGCCATGATTGGTACCCAAAGGGCATTGCAGGTGCCAGCAGGATATGGGAGGTACCAGCAGGGAGTGGAATGTGTTTTATTAGCAGACTGCAGTCTGCTAACAAGTAGGATCAAGGATCCAGCTAAATAAGTTGGGTCAGACTAAAGGCAGCACCACCAGGATTGCTCCAGGACTCTGGTGCAGACCCCCAGTGTAATATAACTAGGGACCTACTTAGATGGCAGTGAGACTAAACAATTTTCACAGGTTGGTCATTGCGTAAAGAGCAAATTTCACAGATATTTCCTGGAGGTGTTCCACTGACCCCCACCCCTTGGCACGGATTGGTGGAGAGGCGCTGGTGGAGGGGAGGAGGAATGAGGGGAAGCTGCCATCTTGTCTATTGCCATTCGTGCTGCCCCACTAGCCAACACCATTTCCCCCCTACCTCCAGATGAGCTGCAAGGTCAGACTGTGGCAGCAAGGACCACTGGTTCCCGCTGAGGAGTCAGCGTTTAATTTTTATTAGGGCTTTTTTTTTTTTAAGTTGGTGTCACAGACTGTACCAGACTTTGCGGTTTCTGTGAAATTGCGAATTGAGTAGACTCCTAAATATACCATTCACGTCAAGGCATAGCAGATGAAATAGGGTGTACACAGAGGAGTTGGAGTGGGACAAGATTAGTGCAGCCACCCAGGGACACCATGGCCATCCTCACAGGGTGTCAATGAGAAAAGCAGTCATGAGTGCCTACGAGGCAGCAGAAAGACAGTGCTCCTGTTTGATTAGGTCAGATTTGAAATTGTAGGCAAAGAAATTGCCCACCACTTGTTTCTTCTATTTCAAAGAGAAGATTTCTTTAAAAATATGTAGCCAGCATACCTTTCAGGTTGAGTCAGGTCTGGAAGACTTCAGGGACAGAGCCCTGAAGACTATATAAAAAGCAGCATGCCCAACACAAGGGAAGATGCAACGGGGGAGCTGAAGGTGGAAGATCAGAGTGAGAAAAGCTGGGAATGAGCTGCCCCAGTGTGGAATAGTCCTGAGCTTCTGAAGGTCCCTGGGAGTGTATGAGACCCTCAGGCTCATCATGGTGCACATTTCAGTGCATGAAGCTTGGGCTTTGGGAGCCGTGAATGGCAGCTCTGACCTGCAACCCTGGAAGGCCAACAGGCCACACTGTGTGCAGGGCAGTGCATGGGGCCAGGGCCATGGGAGCCACAGTGAGGTGGCTCAGGCCCCATCTCCTGGCAAGCAGCAGGGTCCCATGGTGCACAGGGTGCTGCACAAGGGAGCAAAACCAGGGAGCAGCAGATGCTGCTCACGTTATCCACCTGGCATGAGGCCAGATGGCCGGAGCCTGAAGGTCCTGGCCTTTGCTAAAAGAGCCCTGTGTGCCAAGAGCCAGGGCATAAGGAAATAGTAGTGCTGCAGCATGAGACCCAGCACACAGGAGCCAGCAGCAGCGGCACAGAAGCTGAGAGGAGCTGAGCCCTCAGTGCTCAGAGTGGGGCACAAGATGGGGAGGAGCCCAGCAGCTCAGGGAAGGCCTGGAGGGGTACTCCAGTGGTGGCACAGACCCCAGCAAGCTTGGCCTTGACCACCACCACCTGAAGAAGCATGAGTCATTAGGTCCCACAAGGGCATGAGTCACTGGTGCCTCCTGAATCAGGGGGGGCACCTGCAGAAGCCTCCGTTGGCCATGGCCCCATTGGGGGGGCACCAGCCCTGCAGACAGCATTGGTGTCAGCCATCAGGGGTGTCACTGACCCCCAGCAGTCGCCTATGCACAGGGGAAAGACATTTGGGATGGGCAGGCCCAGAGAAGCAGCTGCATGAGCAGCCCCATACCCAGTCAAGGCCCGAAGGGTGGGACCCCTAGTGCTTCCTGGACACACTCCCCCCAACCCTTCCAAAGGACCCCATTCGAAAGAGAACTATACCTTGCCATGGGTCATGGACTATATTAAGGAGTAGATGTTATTAAGATTATTTATGACTGCATCTTATATTGAAATGTTGTATTGTGATGTTGTATTGTGTGATGCTGCTAAAACTCTTTATTTGTGATGGGTAAATAGTGCTACCATAGGACAGAGTAATTTCTGAAAAACATCCTGTTGGTTTTTCTTGAATGTTAGGTCCCCTAACTGGGTAGGAGCCCATTTGATGCCTATCATTCTGCATCAAAGAAAGAGGAAACTGTTCCTCTGTATGGGGTAAAATCACATTTCCATTGTTATATTTGTGTGACCCTTAACTGAGTATGGGTTCCCTACTGTGCAGTGGGGAAGCTGTGGGTTCATTGTGAATATGTATTGTTTTCTCTGGGGGTTGTGGTTGAGAGTGATTTTTCCCACAGTGTTATTTAGGGTTTGACTTTGGTTATTGGTTAATGTCCTTTGTGTGAATATATGTATATGATATTTAGTTTTATATTTATGTATATTATATGTAAATAAATGCTGTAAATATTTAAGAGCCTGTCTCAAGTCTAACTCTATATAGGTAGGAGGGAACCCACAAGTCAGTGGTGGTGACCCCTCCCACAGCACCCTCACCTCTCACCACTCCCTTGTGATTGGGATAAGGGCACACCCTTAGGTCTGCCTGGGCTAAAAATAAAAAAATAAGAAGTACATAGGCTTAAACTTCCTTATGCAACAGACTTGCATAATCTTTTTTTATGTCCTGATGAAAATAATCCTGGAAGACCATAACTATTGCCTAACTGTTGTGGCCAAAAGGGCAACATTAACTTGAAGAGCAAAGTACACCTCAAATACCTCATTTTCCCAAATAGCTTGTGCTTTTAAATGTAAAAGCAGACTAGCTGGGGACACTGAATTATCAATAGTTATGGCATCAGTGTGTTAGAGAGCTACAATAACCAAAATGTTGTGGGCTCACTAGCTATCATACATTAACTTGAAATGTCAAGATACTTTAAATATACAGTTGAAGAGAAAAGCTATGAAAACGACTAATAAACTCGATAGCCATTCTTAGTCGCGGATGCACTGACACAAAAAACAATCACCCTGGATTAACACATGGTAATGAAGCATGTGCTATTGGACTGCCCATCACAATTATGGGCATTGATATGTGTGAAATTATTCAAAATGGTTCAACACCTTATGAATAAATATGATGTGGCAGAGGATATTGGAAGTTGTGCAACTGTTATGAACAGCTTAGTGTCACAAACCAAAATATAAAAGACAATTGAGTAGGTTGCTCATGGGCACCATCTTATTTATCACTAATGCGTGTTGATTCACCTGTAAATTATGAATATTAAAGCAAAGGAAAATATTTCCTATTCTTTTTACATGCACTATTTTCCTTATCCTGTGGGAATAAATGAATGAATTGAATAGGATGACAGTGTGACTGAACTAATGCCAGAAACAGATGTTTACATGAAAAGATGTATTTTTCAGTACATTAATTGGCTAATAAAAATCTAGACCATATTTCATTACTTCATAGAAAGTTTCTTCATAGTTACATTTTCTGCAGGAATATTAGACTGTATGTGGCAAAAAATCATCAACCCCTATTTCAAAGACAAATGCTATTATTGTTAAATATCATTATTTAACGGCCTCACATTGACTGGATTCATGTTCTTTTTTAGCAGCTGCTGTGATCTAGAACTAAAATTCTGTAGCTCTCAAGGTTTTTGGCCATCTGAGTCACCATCCTGAGATCAGTTCTTAGTGCCTCAGAATTTCATCTTCTGATTGGGCCCCATTAGGTTGTTCACATTCTTGTAGTTATGTCACAATTGGTTCCAGCTTTCACTGTCTCCTTGGATTTTGATTTTTGGCTTAGCTCCATCTGATCACTTTTAAATTCATCTGATTCCCCTATCCCCACCAGTGCTCTTTGTTTATGAGTTTTTGGAGTGATTCATGGTGCTGGTACTTTGGGAGGGTTTTTTGACATTTTTAACCAAATAGCTAAATTTGTTGGCTTGGCATTTCTGAATACAGAAAAGCTTTTTAGCTGGCATAGTTCATGTTTTGACACTTTATGGATGATGACCACATGGCCTCATTTCCCATCACTTGTGTTGTAGGCGTGTTTTTCTTAAGTAGGTTAGTTGCTTTTCTAATAGCCAGTGTCAGGGGTCTTGATACATACCTTGAAATGTTTAGTTTTTCTACATAGCTTATTACATTTTTATTCCTTCTTTCAGTACACAGTGCGTGTGTCTACTCAATATACTTTATTGAGCAATAGTGTAGCTTACTGAGCAGTAAATGTGTGCATCCACACATGCACACACTTACCACTCAGTAAACTTCACTACATCTGAGTAAATTTGCTACCTGCAAATGGAAGTGGCAAATTTACTCAAAAGTACTTATGGTGCAGTAATACACATGTAGAGGCTAACTGGAAGCACATTTGCCCCGGTCAGCACATTTGCCCCAAGGAGCCAGACTGAACTCAGCCCCAAGTCCCCAGGGCTGGGAGCCTCTCCTGCCCTAGGGCTGGCCTGCCTCCATGGCAGCCGCAGCCACAGGCCCTTTAAAAGGCTGCAGGCAGTTTGAGCCCAAGGGAACAACAGCAAAGAGCCTGGGGGACTCAGCCTCTGCTACCCCTGCACAGGCTACAGGCTACCTATGCCTAGTGCCTCAGTGCCACACGGCTGCCAGGTGCATGCCATCCAGCCCTGCAGCCTGCTGCAGGCTCCTGCCAGCACCTGGGCCCAGCTAAAAATGCCTGGAATGTGGACACATTTGCAAGGACTACTGTAGATTGCACACTCCTGCAAAATGATGTAAGTGTGGATGAAAGTATGGCAACAGCATTAGTAACACAGCAGAATGCAAAGAGGCCAGTACTCAGCAATGCAGTTGAAAATGAACAGACCAACCTAAGGGCATAAAGACATAATTTTAAGTGGAACGCAGGTGCACAAGTGAACAGTAATAATACAGTTTAAATACTCTTTCTACACCACAGGCAAAAGTGTCAGTGCAGTTGCTGCAACAGAAAGCTGAGCACAGTTGAATTGTGCAACTATTTAACCAACTTTTAGGGGAAGACCATGGTCTGAATTGGGTATATTGCTATCAATACCTAAGCTTGATTCATTCAGTCACACTTTTTTTCTGGAAAGTAGACATGGTTATGTATATGTTACATACTCCTGCCAGTAACTGCTGCAATTTTGTATTGTTTCTCCTGTTGCTGTTATGCTTGAAAAGAATTTTGTTAAGCCCTTTGTTTGTACAATAAAGCTTGTTGCCCTGTAACTTCCTGTCTAATTTAACTGGGGCAAACAAATCCTGGCAATACATGAGAGGTATACCTAAAGAAACACTGAAGACAGATGGTAAACAAGTAAAGCTTCAGAGCAAGTTTATCCCCACAAAGGAAGCATGTGAAATAAATGTATGGGTGAATACTGTATTTTTTCTAATATCACATACCACTCAAATGCATCTTGTTTTAGGGAGGGAAAAAAGAGATATTTTTGTTCCAGTCATGGCTAAATTCTAGCTGTAGGGAATCCTTTCCACATGGCTGAATCCTGACCAGCACTGCTTCGGCAAAAGCCCAAGTGTTAACCCTCCCACAGCCCCGGTAAATTGACAGCAGCTGTTGGCTGCTTACTCAAAAGTTACTGCCAAGACTGAAGTGGCTGAGAAAAGGTTAGAGCTTTAGTGTTAATGTTGAAGGTAAACTCTATCTTCTCCCTGAGGCTGGCAGAGGAGAGCCATTACACAGCATCTCTCTTTTTCTCTGGTGTAGAAAATCACCTTTCCCACCTTAATTTTAGAGGGCTGATTTAAAGGGAAAAGTGTGTGTGTGGTATGTAAATAAGTATGGTAGTATTTGTTTGTGCAGAGGGGGGTGAGATTAAAAAGAGAATTTATACTGGCGTAGGGTGGAGGAGGAGTTAGCCTTCATTAGGTTAAATATGTGCCAAGAGTTCAGTTTTATTGAGACTGTAGTTACTGAAGATGCAGGAGACAGAAAGGAAGAGTTTACAGGCATTTCATGGACAGGAAAGCTCTTGAGAGAGAGAGAACAGAATAAATTGAAAGACCAACCAACCCACAATTCAACTCCTTAGGAAAGTTCTTGCTTTAATATGGAAGTTAAGAGAGAAGCTAGGTAGCCTCGTTGCTCTGAGAATCAGCGCAAATTGAAGAAACAGATCACATACATTTGCTAGTCATTTCAGGGGAGGGGGAAAAAAAGATAGCCCTTTTATTTATAAAACCAAATCTTAAATAAGCAAGGAAAAAACATTTTGTGCTACCTACAAAGAAAAATTCAGGGAGTGATGGCTGATGCCAAATATTTTTCTATGCTTGAAGGAATATTAGGTTTCTGAGAGATCCTTTGGTGGGGAGCTGGTATTTGTACACCAAGTAATTCCTGTGGGAAATGCTGTTTCTTCAGATGTCATGTTGGTTGCTTTCAGCACCTTAGGTGCTTAACAGGAAACTACAACACATTTAGAGATGGTATAAAAAGTACTAACATCTCAATGTTGGTGTGCAGAAAAAACAAACAAACAGCAAAAGCATGACCAGAGGCACTGAGAACCCTTAGAAAAGTTACATCTGTTGAGCTAAATAAAAGCAAATGTAAGCTCCTTATAATGGAAACAACATACCTAGGAGAAAAATTAACAAAGTAAGGTAAAGAGGAGAATCCCTGTAAAGTTGGGGACATCAACAGCAAGCTTATTCCACAGAAAAAAAGGGGCTACAGTATGTCAAGTAAGGAAGCAAGGGGTGGGGGGGGTGTTGTTTTATTTTTTGTAAAGAGAGAGAAATCTCCTGCTAAAGAAAGAGCAAGTCCTTCATCCTGGTAGGTGAATCCAACATGAGTTTTTAGTTTTTTGTTTTACTTAGGATTGCACATAAAGTATAGCTAGAGGCTGGCCTGAGTAGAAGGGGCTTTAGCCTTTGATCCTTGATTCCTTACTGCCTTTGGTCTGCAGTTGTGATAGACTGATTTAAGCAAATGAGTTTAATGGCTAAAAAAAGAAAAGACCAAGGCAATAAGAAATTTGAAAGAAAAAATGTTTAAACAGAAGAGAGTACCAGAATGGTTAGGAAATGGAAACTGGGCACTAGGAGGAATGTTGAGAAGATAGGGCCTAGCTGATGAAGAAAAAAAGGATTGTTGCTCAGACCTACTAATCTAGTGGGAAGGGTTTTTAACTAGCTTTGACAGGGACCAGTGCCAGAAGCTCATGGGTTAATGTAAGTATCAAAATAAGGTTTAAATTGGAGGGGAGCTTAAAACTTCGGGAAGGGGAAAGGGGAAAGATGTAGATGAAAAGTAGTGCGCATGTAAACATTTAAAATATAAAATACATAACTCACAACCAATGGATTTATCATCAAGAACAATTCATGTCAAACTAACATAATGTCCTTATATGAGAAGGTTACTGATAAAGGAGAAATACTGGACTTGATAAACCTGGATTTTAGTGAGGTGATTTATGGGAGACCTATGATAGCTGAAGCTGATCAGAAGCCACATGTAACAGTAGCCAGACAGAGACTGGCAAATATCCTCTGTTCTTACAAAAACGGTATTTTTCCTACTACATTTGGAGGTCTTGCAAATTTAGTACATAGCATGAAAAGATTTGATCATTGGAGATGCACTGTCTAGAGCAGAGGTTCTCAAACTGTGGTCCACGGACCACCACTTGTCCACAAGCTCTGTTCAGGTGGTCTGCAGAAAGGTTGCGGAACAATCAATAATATCTGTACTTGTAAGGTAAGACTACTGATATTAAAATATGAGTTGTGTGCTTTGATTGGTAGAACAAAAAACATTTATTAAGTGGTCTGCCAAGACCCTCAGCAATTTTCAAGTGGTCCGCAAAAAAAAAGTTTGAGAACCACTGGTGTAGAGCATTTGAAAAAGTGCAGTAAAACAAAATTCAGAGTTAAGTTCTGTATCTGACAGATAAGATCTGTGTGGTCTCAGCTGATCTGTTGGTGCCAGCACTCAGAATGAAATCCTGCACAACCCAATAAGAAGGGATTCTGGTTTTCTCGGATTTTAAAAAAATCCCCAATTTTCAATTTTAAAAAAGTAACCCCAAATCCACATTTTTCCATGATTAAGATGAAGTGCCTCATATATAGATGTATATATAGTAATGTTTCATTTTAATCATGGAAAAATGTGGATTTGGGGCTAATTTTTTTTAACTTAAATTGGGAATTTTTTTTTAAATCAGAGAAAACCAGGATCCCTGCCAATAAAGCTACAAACACAGGATGGTTGGGACAACATAGTCCCAGCCCTATTTTCAGTTTAAGGTAAAGCTCTTATTTCTAGATGGAAATGCATCTAAAGTCCTCAGAATGACATTTTCTTAAGGTGTTACCAAGTGTTTTCAGAATACAGGAAGGTCATTTAAGGATCATAAAAGATCTATGAGGAGTTCTGGTGTTTGTTTGAGGACAGTTTCAAAAAATCTTAAGGAATCTTGCATACCTGTGACAAAAGTAGGAAAGGGAAAAAACTTGAAGAGAGTAAACACAGATTTTTGTTATATTGAGTTGAAATAGTGTACATTGACCTAGATTAGCAGTTCCCCAACTTTTGGGGCCAATAGATCAGTGTTGATTCTCAATATTTCTTGCGGATCACTATGCACATTTATCACAATTCTAATTAAAAGAAAGGGGCCTGGAGCAATCCACAGACTTGTGGAAACTGGTCTTGCAGACCACAATTAAGGAACCACTGTCCTAAATGATTTTTTTTTTCCACTTTTGAGATAATCTTACTTGAATATATGTTACAGTTTAACAAATGACTATGCAAATCAAATATATTTTTGCTGGGTATGGTATATCCCAACCAGTACCATGGCAAGGAAGTTTGCCACCAGGGGCAAAGCCCAAAGCAGCATCCTGCCCTTGCCCTGTGCACAGATCTGGGGGGCACGTACCCCCCACCCATGCTTGTCTGGGAGTGCATGCAGTGGTGGGAGCCACCCCCCCCTCATCCCCCTGCCCCTCCAAATGAGCTGCTGGTGGCTCTGTCCTGTGTCCCACCCTGGCTTCGGTGCCCTGGGTGGTCATGCCACTCCCCCCACTCCTCCCCCATCCCCACTACAGCATTGATCCCAACACACCAGTGGTGCTAAGTTTAAGCAGTTTGCTGTGAAGTATGGGTTTAAATATAAGCTGTTAGACCTCATTATGCTCAATCTAATGAGCTAATGGGAAACAGTGTCAAAATAAAGCACCAAAACAAAATGCCAGGTCAGATCCTTATCTTTATTTAGCAATGTTAAAACTACAGAATGGCCCCAGTGAAACATGTGTTATCATCTACTGTGAAATATTGTTTTCTGTTGAACCAAAAAGTGCCTACATCATTAGAAATGGTCAGTAACTAGAGATTTGAAGATATATGAGATAGCCAAGGCTAAACAACAAAAGGAAAGAAAAATGTAGCAGCTACATACAAAAGCTTTTTTCACAAGACAGCTGAAACCTGTTGTTTCACATGAAGCAGTGCTGAGCAATTAATATATGAAGTACACTTCGGCCTCAGCCCCAAGTGACTGCTGAAGAACACAGATTATCATATGAGATCATAGCAACATGACACCTGTTATTAAATATTGACATGCCCCAAATTAAAAGGCAGATAGTTCACACTTGTATAATTAAGTTGAAAGGAACGTGAAGATACCACTAATCTATTCCTCTATGCTAAGGTAGGATACCTCAACTCCCCTGTACCCCCATGCCTAAACTTATGTCAGGGAATTCAACTTGTTCTTAAAAGTAGCTAATGAAACAGATTCTACAACTCAAAAACATAGAAACAGGAATGGCAGGGGTCATTGATGATCCCAGACCACCAATTCTAGTCCCCTGCCTTCTAGGCAAACAGAACACCTGCCCTGGTTCTTTTCACAGTCTACAACATGCCTCAGGTAAAAAGCAGGGAGAGAGGGTTATCAACAAGCCCTTCCAGTGCAGTGAAAGAAAACTTCACTTTTAAGTGATTTAAAACAAGAAAGAAATGAACCCGCCAATTATTGAAGGCTAATGTATGCTGTAAAAACTTTTTTTACTTCAAAACCTAATGTTTGCTGTAAAAACTGTATGGGCAGGGCCCAAACTAGCATACATGATCAGACCTGGAATCTGATTTAACAGAGCCTTAGTGCAACTATGGAAGGGGTTCCAACATCTTTCCTTATGCCTACTATCAGATGTTGCTCCACTAATGCTGGTGACAAAGTAAGCAGTGCCCTAAGTTTCAAGGCAGTGCCCTAAGTTTCAAGGGTATCCTCTATAAGGAAATAATCAGGGCATGTCTAAGCTTCTTCAACAGCACTCCTGAGGAGCACCATGCTCAAGTGCAGGGGTTGGCAAAATATGGCCCATGGGCTGCATCTGGCCTACCAGGCACTTTCATCTGCCCCATGGGGCCCTGCAATGAATTGTGCCCCACCCAGCCATTGCCCACGAGGGTGGAAGTGAAGCACCTACGCCCACCCCCAACATGCCTATTATGCTTCGCTCCCACCCTCATGGGTGGCAGAGCCGTCACCCAGGGGGCAGCAGCAGCACAGAGCTCAGGTGGGCAGCGTGGGGGTGTGAGGGGGGAGGGGTATGGGGACCCCTCCCCCTCCCCAATGGTGCACAGCCCTGGCAGACAGCAGCAGCAGGGAGGGTGGGACACTCTGCTCAGCACTGGTGCCTGGCTTCTGGCTCCGGACAGTGCTGTGAAAAGTGCAGCCCCCACCAGGCTGTTTGTTTCCCCAGTGCTCCTTGCACTCGCAGGGCACAGGAGGGAAGCCCCAGGCTTCTTGCCAGCATGGAACAGAGCCCCCTCCCAACTCTGTGGGAGAATCTACCCAGCATGGCTCCGTTAAGGTGAAGGGGGCAGGGGGAAAGGTTAATTCCTCCCTCCGCCCCTTCCCTGTAGCCGGGGTCTGCCAACTCTGCTGCAGCCCCCTCCCCTCTCTTCCCCGGCAGACAGACTGACCACGGCTGCAGTGGGGGAAGAGGGGAAGGAGGAAAGAATTAACTCCCTCCCTGCCCACTTTGCCTTAATGAGGCCATACCGGCCAGCCCCTGCTCCAGCTAGAGCACGGAGGGGCAGGGGCAGCTCTGCAGCCAGCCCACAGAGCATGCTGGGATGCTGAGGGTGTTTATCTTAAACCAGCAAGGGGTCTGGGACAGACATTGTATAAACTGGTTTGAGCCAAATCAGTTAAGTCTCATACTACATTCAACCAGGTTTATCTCAAAACTTTTTTGGCCATTTTAAAACTGGTTTATGTGCCCTGAATGTCTGTTCTGTTACAGGTTTAAACCAGTTTCTGATCACTTAAACCAATTTATGTGTAATGTCTGCCCCTAGGCCCACAGTTTAGCTCATTTGTTCTCAGATGCCACTACATCCAGATGAAAAACTGTCCCATGCTGCTCATGTACACCCAGATAAACCTAAAGCAGAGAGGAATGCCTGCTCTTGTTGCAGCCCTTCCTGATCCAACCCTCCTCTTCCTCCTCCTCCTCATGAAACAGAGGCATACAGGATATATGTTTTACCTGCTCCACGTGCCTCTGTTTCTGAGACATGTGGTGCAGTTTTATCTGGCTGCTGCCAAGGCAGCACCCACACCACAGCCCCCTCAGGGCGCTGCAGTGCCCCAGGTGAGAACCACTGGTTTAGAAGAGCATGACAAAAAGGCAAAACAGTGAATGGAAGACTTGTTTGGGTATGCATAATATTACTAGTAAAGATGTTGTTTTTCCAGGAATTTCAGTGTATCAATCTCTTCCAAAGAAAACTTTGGATTTAATCACAAGGATCAGGAACTGGAGTTCATCCAAAAGGTGATTTCTCCAATAACATAGCATCTCTTATCTGAAGACTTGCACTTTGGTTCAGTACCAGCTCAGACATAAGAGCACTGCCTAGAGATTCACTAGCATCCTGCAGCAGTTTGTCTAATTTATGAGAAGTCTCTCACCCAAATATTTAAGACTGGATTTCTTTCTAAGTGATATACTGTAGCTTAAACAGAAGTTATGGGCTTGATGCAGAAATTACTGGGAGAGATTCTATAGACTGAATTACTCAGGAGGTCAGCCTAGATGAATCATAATGGTGTCTTCTGGCTTTAGAATCTATGAATCTATAAAAATGACTCATTCTGAGTCTGCAGAACTGGCATGCTCTGACAGGCTCAGAATATGAATATTTAGTACAGATGTTAACATATTAAGTCCCTCTCAGATGTAAGCTGTTACAACTTCATCTTGTAAAGGTCAAATAGTTCTTCAGGACAGAGGACACCTTTCTGTGTTATGTGTTTATCCCATACTCGGTTCAATGAATTACTGATCCTTGACTGGGCTGGCCCATATGGCATCTAAGGGCCAACTCCAGTGGTTCAATTTGTTTGTTGGACAGAACTCTTCAATTAATATGACGTGGTATCAGGATAGATAAGCACATTTAATAAACAAGTTGTTAGCAAATAATAAAACCTGTCTATTATATAGGCTTCCTACTTAAATAAAATGTTTGTCACCAAAAAGTATTGTCATTGTCATTTAATAGATGGGGCACTGAGGCACAGAGCATTGACATGACTTGAACACAGCACATCAGTCATGGGGCTGAAAATAATTCAAGTTTTCCTGACTCGGCATAGATTACTGCTTGGAGCACGAGAGCCCCAGTTCAGAGAAGAGTATTCTGATAGCATTGAAGGAGATGGAATGATTAATCGGGTTGATTCCAATGCAAATACTGTGGTAAGTTATTAAATAAATCACATTTTTTTCATGTAAAGCACTGAGTAACTTGCTGTCATTAGTTTCAGTTCACTGCTGGTAACCTGTGGGAAGAAAGGTACTACATTGTGCGTCCATTTAAAAAGCAATTTCATAACTTTAAAATGCCACTGGTTTGCTGGTATGTTGCTATAATTATTTCAAATCAATTTTATAATATTCCAGGAAAAACTCACTAAAAATAATTGTGTGATATCTAAATTCATGTTAGAAGAAAAAACTGCCTGACCCTGAAGCTATTTTTGCTGTATTGAGATGCTTAGTTTATACCTGTTTTTTTAATAAGTTTTAGGCAGATATCCAGCCTACATTCAAAACCAAACAATAAAATGAAAGTTAATATAATAAAGCTTACAAATTTCAGAGTAACTGAGGAAAGGAATGAGAAGTGAATAAAATTAACCTGCGTTTGTTGTCCCTAACTGACAACTGTAAATACAAGGGTGGACTTTGGACCATGTGCATACAAAATGCATTATTCAATAAACTGATTACATAAAAAAAAATTCTCAGTCTAAAAGTCATATTTGGTAAATTATGAAACAAGCCATTTGAAATGAAATACATTAAAATAAATAGGAATAGAAAAGTATCACTACAAATATTTTATCCCTTGTTAATAGTAATACACAAAAAGGAAGAGTTTTGTTTTGGAAAGGGGATGGATTCAATTATAGGACAGATCCAAATTTTGTGATTTTTCTCCATCAAGCAGGTATCCCACATACCCCAAAATCTACTGGAGAAAAGAGAGGGGACCCTTCTACCCATATATCTGGTGTCTCTTCATCAGTTCTGGGGTTTTCTATGTAGCAAGGCCATGCTCCTATGTCCTCTATGATGGATGCTCTTGGATACCACTTAAAGGAAGTCTCTTTTTTTCCTGGAAATATTGAATGCATCAATCCTGCCTCGTAAAGTTAACATTTTAATTTGTTTCTTTAAGTAGCTTCTTTTCAAATTCCATCCACTAGAATATAAAAAAGAGTCTAAGCTGTGTTACCTTTACTGACACAAACCTTGTATTGTTAATGATGAGGAATTTATATCAACTAGACTTATATCTGCAGCTAGACGATGAGAATTGCTATTGTCATAAAAGCTTCTGCCAAAAAAAGTGACAGACCTAGTTATTACATTAATGTTATACATTTTGATCAATGATTTCTCAGGATTATACCTGCAAATGGAATCAGCAAATTATGCCAACCTCGGGAGTGTCTAATGCTACATAAATTAAATAATTATTTTGGGGATCTGTGGTATTGATACAGCTAAACTTGCTTATTGAAATGAATTTTCCAAATTCTGTTCCATTGTTAGGGACTAATAATACCAAAAATATGTCTTCAAAAGGTGTTCATAATTTGATATAGTTGCTCATGGATAGTCCTGCAAAAAGCTTGGCCTTTTATGAATCAACACATGCTGCACCAAAATAAAATAAATCTATAGCTTTTTTTAAAGGCAATTAGTATTACCCTATGAATGGAGTTTTCAAAAATTGCTGTACAGAAGAAAATTTGCACCTTGGAAAATAGCACTACTTGAGAAACTGACAAAAAAGGGTTTGAGTCATATAAATGAGATGACATTTTTGAACCTGTCAGTTCCAAGGTAAATTTAAATGTAACTCTAGGTGATGGTAAGAAGTATTTTGAAGAACAAAATTCCTGCCAATGTTAAAGCATTAGACTTCAAGCCACCTATTAGGTGGCCTATTAGGTGTTTAAGTGGCACTTAGGTGGCTTTTGTGTATAAGTCTCTAAGTGTAATCCTATTCTGCACTGCTGCAGTCTCTAGAAATCCATTAACACATATATTTTTCACCTTAGCCCCAAGTGTGTAAGAGATAAAAAGGAACAAGGAGGCTCCACTCACTTCCTGCCCAATAGCTCAGTGGTTTAAACCACTTGCCCTAAAAGTAGGAGATCAGAGGCCATGAACAGAAGTTACATCTGTACTGTGAAAACACCTTTTTCCCAGCAAAAAAAACCTAGCATGCAAGGGGTTTTTCATGGAAGAAAACCAGCTCTTCCATGAAAAAATGTTAGCATTTTCAACAGCTATTTATCCACAAAGAAGTTTTCTAGTGCCACCTAGAATATCTTTATGCTTCTCTTGGGATCCTTAGGATCCCTACTATTTCATTGTGCTTTGCTCTGCCTTCCTTCCCTTCTCCAAAGGAGACAGAGGGAAAGCACTGGCTCCCTAATGGTGACCCTAGTGGGGAGCTGTCTGGGATCCTTGAAAGCACCCTGCTGCCAGGCACTTGGACAGCACCAACCCTTCGAACAGCATGGCTTCCCACTGCCATTTGAACCAGGACAGATTGGGTAGTGGTGCCACTGATCCCCACCTCTTGCCAGGTCCAGGGTCTTCCCAGTACCACGCTAAGGATGAAGGCATTCCCCTGCAGCTTGAATTACATCATCCCCAAGAAATCCAGGGCTATAGCCCCATCACCCCTTGTACGGTGCTGGGTCTCCATGGGACTGTGCAAAGGGTAGGGGGAATCGCCTGGGACGGGGTAAGGAAAGCAGATGAGGGGGTACTTTCCTTGGCAGCTTCTGCTTTTTTAGCAGCTACCAGCTGATTGTTGACAGGGGAAAACTGATTGTTCCCAGGAGGTGAAAGGGAAGGTTGTTAATGTCTGACCTCCCCTGGGGACAGAAGCAGCCCTGGAGTTCTCATGACTCTTTAGCTGTCCAGCCAGGGTATGGAAAGCCTCTACAGTCCCCTGTCATGCCACACTTCCAAGGTGCTGGAAGAGTTTGGTGCTCCAACTGAAAGCCTGTTCATTCTCTGAGTTTTAGGCCCTATGAGTCTGAGAGTTAAATTGTCATTGAATAAAATGCATAAACAGCATTTGAAGCAGGCATCAGATGACATTCTCTCCCTCCCAGAGGAGCCTCCTCTTTGACCTATAAGTCAGGATCATTTTGCATGTTCTTCTTCTAGCCCCTGACTCTTGCATTCCTTTCCAGTCAGTGGGCTAGCTCCATCAGAAGGGAAGGAGGGTGTTCTCAGTCCTGACTAGTCATTAGCTTAGAGCAGGGGTGTCAAACTTACCTTGTGCTCCAGGTCAGAACTGCGGAGTTTCTTGCTGGTCAGATGTAGCATAGGGCACAGGGAGGAAGTTATAGCCACAGCAGTACTAGCAGCAGCCATGAAGGTGGCAGTGGCAGCAGCCAGTCTGGTGGCAGTATTGTAGTGGCCACTGTGGCAGCAGTGGGGCACGAACCCATGGGCCAGGTGGCTGCTTGCAGTAATGGAGATGAGACAAACAGCTGTGGGCCATGTGGTGGCAGGGCAAGCAATGGCTGAAACTATAAAGTTCATCCCTGCCACCAACGATCATGTCTACCCAGGCCCTAGGGCTTTGGATTCTGCAGCAGTCCAAGCCCACCACTGACCACGCCCCAAACTTCCTGGTCCATGCGCACCACTGACCACGCCCCCCAGGAGCTCAACAGCCAAACAGCTCTGTGGGATGGATCCAACCCACGGGCTGAATATCTGACACCTCGAGAAGTTAGGGATTTTCCTGGCAGAGGTGGGTTCAAACCCCATCATTTTGACCAGAGCCTAGACCCCAAAATGCCAACTTTGTGGGTGCATGATCAAATTAGTAGACTATTCAGAAATTCTCCCTCTGCATGATTTTGATCTTGAAATTATGTACACATAACATTTGCAGCTTTGAAACAGATGTCTCTAGGGAAGGAGATCACAAACCTCCTGTGCTTAGCATTTCCAATTAGCTGCCTATAGCTGACTCCCTGCTCAGTGCTTATGCATTCTGGAGGTGCATGAGGTTGCTCATTAAGAAAACTAGGCACCTCCCTGGGTGGAATAGGATTCCCACTCCTATTTCTGGAGGGGTTATAGGTAGTTGGTAGTGCTAAATTTTTTTGTGGAAGAGCCAGTTTTTTCCCATGATATAACATGTAAGTGATCCAACAAAAATATATACATTTTGGGGGGTAATTGACCATCTGGTATAGGATCTACACTTCATGTTTAGTGCAAAATGAAAGTCTGTGAACTAATAGCATAAACTTCATCTATAAGACAGAAGCTCATCCACTAGAAACCACTAATTAGGAAAAAGATCTTAGTGTACTAACTGATCACATAATGAGTATGAACTGCTACTGTGATACAGACATGAAAATGACAAACGCAATGCCATCATGCACCAGAAGTATTTTCAGTAAAAATTAAGAAGTATTAGTATCAAGGTACTGGTGAAAATGATTTTGAATATGGAATCCAATTCTGGTCAACCATGTTCAAGAAGAAGAAATCCAAATGAAACAAGTGCAGAAAAGGGCTATTAGTACTATCAGGAGAATAGACAGCCTATCACATGAAAGAAGGCTAGAAGAGATTGGCTTGTTTAGCCTGGCAAAACAAAGGCTGAGAAGAGATATGGTTGCTGTCTATGATTTTGTCTGGGGAATAATAACCAGGCAAGGAGAAGAGCTGTTTAACAGGACTGTGCAAAGCTCCAGTCGCTAATTCAATTTGGCAGAGATTCGGCCGATTCAGCAGCTGAATCTCTGAATCCTAACTGAATCAGGAGACCCTTTAATCTCTCCAAATTGAATCAGAACCCTCCAAGTAGATTCAGAGAGATTCGATGATTCAGACATAGACACGGCTTTAAATTTTTTTTAGTCAAGCCAACTCTCAGGATCTCAATATTGCACTGTAAGACAGAGGGTGTGACACAATTATACATATACACACACACACTACCAGCTCAGGCACATACACATCCAAACCAGTCTAGGCACATGCATACCTATCACCAATTCAAGCACATACACCCCAAAAGTTAGACACAGATCACTAATTCATATATCATGCACACAATGACATATATATATATACACACACACACTTACCAGTTCACACACATACAACCCACCTACACATATACACACAGGTAAGTTCCTAACTTGAATGGTACAGTGTGTATGTGTATGCTGGGGTACCTGGGATACTTGGGAGAAGATTCAAAGTTAAAGTGTAGGGAATGAAAGTTGACAGAACCAGGACTGGAACCAGTGGACAACACAGAAGCTGGCTGAGGCTTGGGTTTACTTAAGGTAGACTGGGGCTGGAAACTGAGGCAGACAGCTGAGATATTGGGGGGGAGGGGGACAGATAAGTGGTGGCAAAGAGGAGACAGCCAGGAATTAAAATGAGGCAGAAACCTGGGTGCTCAGGGGAAAAGGAAAAGGTAGTGGGGATAAGACAGTGGCAAAGAGACAGGGGGGTTGGAGGCAGAGAGGAGCTCAGGACAGGTGTTGGAGGTGGCAGTGAGCCAGAAGCAGGAGAGGGAGAAATGAGACAGAAGTTAGAGGGGTGGGGAGCAGAGATTGGAGCAGAGCCAAACCATAATAAAGCAAAACCCAACTTAGGGGTCCAAATAACAGTTTGATTAAACAGACAACACACTACTCAGCCCCATGAAATTATTGGTTCACACATGCACACACACACACACAAGCACTCACAATGGCAGCAGGAGAAACAGACTCAGTGGAAGGGTTGGAGTCCAGGTAGGGAAGAGAAGCAGAGTCCAAGTCCTTGGTTGAAGAGGGGGTGGGGGGTGATAACTACCTATCCAGGGGTCCTTGTCCAGTAGGTGTCACTGGGAGGGCCTCTGGTGGATAGGTGGTATGGCATGGTGCTGGTCCAGATGGAGAGGGCATCCCACTAGGTCTGTCTTCACTGCCCCTTTTTATAGGGGCAGACCTTGTGTGACCCTAGTGACAGGAGGCATGCCCAGGCAAGGGTCAACCCCTGATGTACTGAGCATGTGCGCTTTATGCAGGGATGTGCAATTTTGAGTGTCTATAATGGTGGGGTACAATGGTAGAGTTGCTGGTTCTGCAGGGTCTTTTGTCTTTCAAATGCTGGGTTCTTGTCTCTGTTCCTGGGTGAGGTCCATGGTTCCTGCATAAATCAATGCGAGGTGATGGCCTGGTCATTACAGGCCATTCAGTAGAGGCCTGCTACCATTGTATTTCAATCATTCCCAATCACTGTCATTCATTCGGGAACCCATTTACGTTGGAGGAGTACATGAATCATACAGCTGCAACACAGGGGATGCCTGGGCATAGGACACAAGATGGAGGCTTGACATACAAAATGGAAACTTCATATGACTTATGCTAACTTACATATATAGGCCTAAAACAGTAATCATCCAACATAAAAGCAGTATAAACATAATACTTATCACTTATAAAACAGTGGGTATCAATTTCAAATTAGCAGGGAACTTGTTGCAAAGAGGGGAGACAAAAATAAAACTTGCTACCTAAAATAAAATATTAAAGCTTATCCTACATCTTAGCTTACTTATACTTATCTATAGGGAATAGAGAGGTAGAGAAAAAGTCAGAAATGGTTGGGGAAGGGGAGGGAATGCATTTTAAAATAAATTTTAAAAAAAGAAAAACTCGGGAGTTTGCTACAGTACCAGGCAGCTCATGAATGCTGAGATGCTGGGGTGGATGGAGTGTCCCATGGGAGCACGTTGTGGTCCCCAGTGCACTTGGCAGTGGAGCCAGAAGTGGTCCAGAAGCACTTCTGGTCCACTTCCAGGTCCATCAGGGAGCATGCAGGGGAACCCTCTCCCCTGCCCCCAGCTTGGTGAATGGTGCCTCTTATGTCGGAGAGGGGGTGGAACCCAGGGTCCCCCCATGGCTGATCACCGAGCCAGAGTTCTGAGGATCTGGCATGCTTATTGGTAGCTGCAGAATTTCAGGATTAGTAGGAACACCTCATCTGAGATCTGGGTTGAGGTGACACAGTGACACCACCAATGTGAGGGTGCCTGTGACCTAGAAAAGTAGGTGGCAATAACCACCTGGAAGTTAAAAACCCCAGAAAACCATTTGGCCTCTCCCAAAATAGTTTGGTGCAAGCATGTCCATAGTGAATCAGCCATCTGGAACCAAACGGTGCTGGTATACTTGGATTCCTCTGCCTCTCCAACCTGCAGGAGGTAATATCTAGATTTGCTCATATAAGCTTTCCAAATTGCATCAGGGCCATCAAGACTCTCAATGTACTGTACCTATCAACTCCAAACGCCTTCCAGAGAGAAAGAACATCTGCTGTATCCTCTTGATCCTTTCCATTCCAAGTTAAACTTTTCCCCTCCAACAACAATGAGTTTCATTTTACAATGAAATAATGAAAAAGTTAAAATTTGATGCATTAGACCTCAGAAAAAGGTCTTGATTTTGATTTCAGATTTCCGTATTCAGGATATGTTGCTTTTTGTCTTTTTTCAAAGATAAAAAATGCAAACAAAAAGGAATGTTCAGTCTCACAAGATACAGATAGCTCTAACTGGTAAAACACATAAAGCATGCTTGTGCTAGACGCACAGTGCTAACTATATACAATCAGCTACTTAACGCAGTAAGTTCATAGCACAAGCCAACAAATGCCAAGATATTCAAAATTTAAGCTGATGCAGCTCATCTGTTTCAGTATGTTGGGATGCAGGGAAATAGTCCATCAGTCACACAGGCAAGTGTCAGGTTATAACACAAACTTGACCTTTTGGTATTTCCATTTGTGGCTTATTTAAAAACAATATTTCTTGTGAAACCTGTAAAATATTCCTTAGTCATATACCCAATGGACCAGAATGACTCCTCTGGTACCTGTAAATATATATTTCAGCAATTTTTAAACAGCTCTTGTGTACTCAATTAAATAAAAGAACTCATTCTGTGCTATTTGGGCCTGTCTGCTAAGTGTCCCCCCAGACATACATGTTTGTGCATACATTATGTGTGTGTATGTATTTTAGTATGCATATATAAAATGAAACACTTTTAAATATTATGGAGATATTAGATAATAATTAGATTTGATACATGAAACACACATACTTGTTATAATTTTCTATGTATTGAATCCAATTATTTGAAGATCATCTTAATTTCATCGATACTGCCAATGCAACAGGGCAAGCAGTAACAGGGAGTTAGATGGTGGACAAGGCAGTAAGGGGTTAGGTGGTGGAGAGAACACACAGCTTGCCTCCTGCCACCTGCCCCCTACCACTCCTTGTGCCTGCCCACCACCTTGCAGCCTCTGTCCTCTGCCTGCCCCCCTTCCATTCCCCTATAGTCTCAGGGCCAAGCTGGACCTATGCTCTGTGCCCCAGACCGGAGCAGGGGTAGTATTTGCTTCCACTGGAGCAACAGAAAGTGCAAGGGAGGGGTGGCATAGGCTACAGGGGTCCAGATGGGGGACAGAGAGTCAGGGACCCAAGCAGGGCTGGATTAACCCTTTAGTGCACTCCAGGCAAACAAACTCATAGGCCCCTACTTAATACTTTTATATTATTTATTTATTAGTATTTATATTACTTTTTTTCAATCAGTAATTATAATATGTAAAATAAGCACAACTGGGCCCCTTCTCCACTTAGGTCCCTAGGGATATGCCTCGTTTGCCTATGCATTAATCCAGCCCTAGGCTGTAAGGGTGATAGAAGCAGTATAGGGGGGAGGGGGAAACAGGAAGAGGAGAGCTAGCAGGGGCTCTAGGCTGTGGGGGGAGAGGCAAGGGCTGCAGAGGTGGCAAGGGGCAGGAAGCATATGTGGCTCCAGCCCTGACCCAAGGCTGGGGCTGGAACTGGACCTGTAGCAGCTGCCTGCACTCCCATCTCCTCATACTCGATTCCAAGATGAGGAGGCCTCCCATGTTAAATGGGGGGAAAAACTTTGTCTTGGAACTGAATAAATACAATACATAAAATATTGAAAACAGTATTATTAAATACCAAAATATATTTGTTTATAAATGATAAAATGCTAATCAGTTATTGTCCAATGCCTATGGCACTAATTCATTCCTGGGTAGGCAATGATGGAAGTGCATAGTCTCAGTGGACTACAAGGTTGCAAAAGAAACCAGGAAGTTCATCTCAGAAATATGTGGGGCTCTAGGTGGGGGGTCAGACTAGATGATCTACTCAAGTCCCTTCCGACCCTAGAAACTATGAAACTGTGAAACTATATAGGTGCTACACAGGGACTTAAGTGCCTAATTAAATAAGGTCACTCAATGGACTGTACCTTATACCATCCACTCACGTGAAGGGAGGTGTTTCTTGGCCCTGAGACAATTAGCTGGTAAACCAGGGTACATTTATCACTACTCAATTTACCAGGCAATTAGATGAAGTTGGGTTAACTACCACACACAATTAGCACTGAAACGAATAACACGGTTTATTAACAACAAGAGCAACTAACAACATTTAACAAGTAATATTAACCACAACTAATCAACAAACATTAATCAATTAACTATAACAGAGAGGAAGGAGTGGAATATATTACAAAGGGAGGAGTGGAATATATTACAGAGGGGCAAGAGTAGTTTTATTCATCTCCACTACCATCTGATCAGTCACTAGCCATTCCTCCTCCAGTACAGGTCAGTGGTGGCTTACCTCCCACCTTGCTGCCTTTCTAACAAGGGTGCTTAACTAAAAAAAGGACAGAAGGAGGAGAGGAGGGATTGAGGCGATACTAATAAAGTAAAAGGGCCGCTCTGTGTCAAAAACACATACACCCAGGGAGGAAAATTCTGGGGAGCAGACTCTATTTACTCTGGTGTAGCAGTCCGGAGGGGAGCAACTGCAAGAAGACCTTCAAGTCTCTGGAGTATACACAGCATAGCCTCCATGGAGTGCCTGTCCTCTCCTTTGGTCAGTCTTTCCCTTTGCTCTCATACCCCAGTCAATCTCCAACACAGGCCTCAATCAATCTCACTCCCTTGACCACACTACACACAGGTGCCCTCAGACACACACATCCAAAACTTCACAGCCACACAGCCACCCAGAGACATGCTCCAAACCACACAGAGCCCCAGACACCCAGCTGAAAAACACGAGCCAAGCTCACCCATACATACCCTTTTTAGGCTATGTGCACACATTACCTAAGTAGCTTTGCATTCGGCCCCAAAATCTTCATATGACACCTCTTTCAGGGGTCTTACATCATCTTTCATAAGGCTAGGTCACTCACAGTTCACTCAAGACCCACTTTCCATTTGTGCTGTGGAACCATACTGTCTTCATCCTTATACATAGATCCAGACCCTAATTTTGGCCGCAACATAGGCTGCTTATAGATGTAAAAAAAAAAAACCCTCCCAAAAATGGGACTTTTAAGCTCAGTACACTCCTGCACAAAGCCCAGAGCATGCCCAGAAGAGGCACTGTATTAGCTGGACCTGGCTTGCCCAACATCTGTATAGATCAGGTGCTTTAGTGGGGCTTTTTGGTGCTTTTATCTAATAGCTGATTAAAAATACCAAAAAGCCCTGCTGAAGCCTCCACTCTATACAGATACAGTGGAGTCAGGTCAAACTAATGTGCTGCTTCTTTCAGTAAAGCACTTTTTCCAACATTTGTCAGCGCCTACAATGAGCTAAAACTGCTTTCAGCTTGTGAGGAAGAAGCTAGGTGGTCAAGCGCCACCAAGTATATCACTTGAAGTATCAAAGAAATCAAAGCATATCACCAAAATATCAAAGGGGTACCAGAGGAACTCCACAGCCTATGACTTCCATACTGTCTAGAATGCTGATTCTTACCCAGGGTGCCAAGGTACCTTGGGGTGCTTTTAAAGGTGTCCCAGGGTGCTGTACAGTATTACAGTAGTATTGGTAGGTGTGTAAACATGCTTCACAAGATAAACCCAGAGATTTTAAGTAGGAATCTATAATGGCAAAACCATTATGACCTGTTGTGGTCTTTCTGAGCTCTTTGTAGCAGAAGAATTGCTCTATTATTTTTCCTTTATCAAAAAATGAGTGAAAGCTAAGAGTTGGCATTTTCCAAGGCATGCCTTCGGTGTACAGAGCGCTACTCAGACCCTAATGAGGGGTGCCTTGAGTTTAAATAGCTTGAGAACCACTGGTCTAGTGTGCACATGACAGGAACATATACATAACTTTATGCATTGAAGAATTTATCTTAAACATAAGAGAAAATTGTGTGTTTATTTACTTACTTACTTTTTTTATTTATTTATGCAACTTTTATGCTACCCTTCCTGCTCAGGAAGAATACAATAAGAAAAAAGAGTATCTTAAAAACAAGAAAGCAACATGAGATCAAAACAGCTTTAAAAAGAACTAGAACGTCAAAAGAAAACTCATTGTTTGGTGCCAGCCCAAATAGGAAGGTCTTATGGTGCTTCTGAAAGACGTCCAGCCTTGGGCTCTGGCAAGCCTCAAGAGGAAGTGAGTTCCAGAGCTGAGGGGCAGCTGTGAAGAATAGCTTCTCTTGGTTCTTTGACAAGCCATCTTAGCATACAGATAGTACTTGTATGAGATTGCTCTTGGCTAACCTGAAGGATCACAATGAGCATAAAGGAGAAGGCAGTACCTTAGATACATTGGATATTTTGTAGGATAATTTTTATCTACTGTAATAGGGGCTGGGGGCTGGCTGGGACAGAACTGTATGCAGGCTAGCTAAAGCCCAAGGACTTGTGTGTGGGCTGAGTCTGGAACAGGGGTGGATCCATGGGAGATGCAGTGGCATGATTGCACCCACCTTTCAAACGAAACTGCAAGGGCAGCTGGGAACATTTTTTCTTAGGTCCCCAAAACAGGTATATGTTCCTCCTCTTCCTCTTTGTGCTTAATAGCACCTTCCTTCTCCATCTCTTCCATTCCCACTCCCCCTGTGGCTGCTTTCCCCAGCTGCCCCAGGGTTGGGGGAATCTCCAGAATCACTGTGGGGCTAGATAAGGAGTTTGGATCAGCCTCGGATAGTGACAGCAGCAGTAGCAGCAGGCAGGTTCCTCCTCCTTACCAGTCCAGGAGCAAGTTCGGGGAGGGGAAACCTGCCCAGAACTGCTGCTGCTGCTACTGCTGTCCCCAGCTGAGCCCAACTCCTGGCACAACCTGGCCAGAAGGCACAGGAGTAGTTCTGGAGCTCCCTCTGCCCCTGCATCAGCTAGACTCGAAGGGAGCAGGGGAAGAAGGAAATGGGGGGTGGGGAGGTGCTACTGAGCATGTAGGGATTGGAGAAGACAGAGTTCTTACCTGATTCAGGGACTTTAAAAAAACTCCCCAGTTGCTGTTCTTGCAGTATGGTCTTCCTGTCCCAGTGGGCTGGGGAAAATAGGGAGTGAAGGTGTTGCCACCCCTGCAGCTGTAGTTACTGGTCCTGCACTCCCCTTTAGAAAATCCTAGATATACCCAGAGGCCCAAAGAACTATGTGTAGGCTAACTGAAGTCCCTAAACCAACTTGTTAGAGAAAGAGGTGGTGAATTCCTAATAGCAGGCCCAGTGGGGATTCAAACTGCAAGATAATAAGACCAGGCAGCTGCACAGACTTGAACACAGGGGCTAGGGACAGACATTCAAAAAGCCTGAGCCTGACTTCATTCAATCTTTGCTGGTTAGTTTAACCTGGCTAGGCTAAACCAGTTTGTAACTGTAAAGCCATCCCCTCTGGACTGAAAAAATGCAGGCACATGCCCGTAGTGGCTCAGGCGAGAAGCTGGGGGTGGGCAGGTGCTAAAGCAGCCCTCCCTTCCCTTCCACAATGCTGAGCTGACTGGGAACCATGGCCACCCCAGCAAGACACTCTTTTTATAACACAGTGTTTATCACCCCATTAAGAAAAATACAGAGAGACATTACCAGCTACCTGTTGCTTCTGCCTTTGTCCCATCTGCCACGTCATAGGCCATAGTCAGCATGTGGTCTGCTGGCTAATGCTGTGTGTCTGTGTAAAGCAGAGGGGACAACGGAATCCCTGCTTAGAGGGGAGGGGGAGCAGAAGCCAGGCAGATGCCTGCAGTATCTCCCAGAACTCCAGCCAGGGAGCAGAGGGGAGGGGCCAGCCCTGCTGTGGAGCAGAGAGCCGTGCCCAGCCCAAAGAGCATGCTGGGATGCTGGGAGAGTCTGATTTAACTTAGACCAGCAGAGGGTCTGGGACAGACACTGCATAAACTGGTTTGAGCCAAATCAGTTAAGTCTGATACTACACTCAACCAGCAGGGCCTGTCCAGCCATTAGGTAAAGTAGGTGGTCACCTAAGGTGCCGAAATTTGGGGGATCCCAAAATAATATGCAGAACAAAACAACAGGAACATCATTCTAAATAACAACCCTGGCTGGCTATGGCTCCACCTTGGTCTAAGACCTTTGGTTCAATAAGGGGAGAACCAAATTTCATGTTCCTCTGAAAAGATATCAGAGGAAAGAACACTAGAATCGTGACTCCTGCATCTTCAACTCTCAAGCGGACTTATGACAAGAGCATACCGCTGGCAACGTCACCTTAAAAGATGAACTCCTATTCCTCTATCATCTTACAGCTCATGACACTAATTTCTTACACCTTCCTTCTCCCTTCTAACCACCTTTTTTTACATCTAAAGCACCCTAGATTTCTTCAGTTGCATTTAAGATTTCATTAAGACGACCAAAATACACCGACTCCAAGTACAGATATGTGCCTGTAATTCAGGAAACAGGCTTCAAGATAGGAAGTGCTCTCCACATTCTCTTTTTTCTCCCAGTTTCTGTTGCTAGTGGGGAGCATAGCTTCTCAAAGCTAAAATTGATAAAGACATACCTTCATTCTTCTATGCTGCAGGAGAGACTTGTTGAACTGGCCACCATGTTGACAGAACATGAAACAGCTGGAAAACTTTGTCTTAAAGAACTTGTTTCTGAATTTGTGTAACTGATAGTATAAAAAGCAAAGTTCTAATTTTTTACACAAATGTTCATGAGGATTTTCTTTTAATTGTACATGTATTATAATAAATTCTATTAGAGCTTTTGCAGTATAATTGTGTTAGGGTTAACGAAAAGTGTGAAACAATCAGTTAAAAATTGTTTTTACTGTTTTATTGTTCATTTTGAATATCAAATAAGTACATGTAAAAGTTCATTCTAGACTTCTTATTTTCCTCTATATTGGAAGTGGCTGGGGCACCAAGGTACACAGTTTGCCTAGGGTGCCAATTACCCTTGGACTGGCCCTGTCAACCAAGCCAGTTTCAGCCATTTTCAAACTGGTTTATGTGCACTGAACATCTATTGTTACAGGTTTAAACCAGTTTCTGATCACTTAAACCCATTTATGTATAATGTCTGTCCCTAGCCAGGCTGTTTATTTGTCTTGTGAACTTGACTCTGAGGGTGCTGGGCCTCATGGACTTTGTGGGGACAGGGAGGAGAGAAAGAAAGAGTTAGAAAAAGCAAGAGGATATCCAGTCAGTGAGCAGAGCAGGGAAGGACACCTAGAAATATCCCTTTGATTATCTTAAGGCTGTCTCTCAAATTGATTACCAGACAAGGTGGGGAAGAGGGAAATGGGTTGAGGCAGGCTGCCAGCAGCCTATCTAGGAAACCATAGGTCTGCTTCACTACACACGTAAATTCTTTAATAACATGGAAAACGACTATATATCAAACTACATTTGAAAAAATGTTAAGTTTTTTCAAAGAGTAGAACCACTCAAGAAAACCCAAATTAACCTTTCATGTAAGACTAATTTTATCCTTTGTGTATTTGCATTACAATGCAGTCTTTAAATATTAGATCACTACTTTTCCCCATAAGTTTTCTGTCGCAATCGCTGCACCGAACAGCATCCAGTAAATAAGGCAGTGTTAAATATTTTTATCTAAAGAATGAAGTTTTTCTTCATTCACTCTCTCTCCAGTGATAATCTAAATACATAATCAGGAACTCCAGAATAAATAAGGATTTTCTCCAGATTTCATAGAATCATAGAAGTAGGGTCGGAAGGGACCTTGTAGATCTTCAAGTCCGACCCCTCACCTGGGCAGGAAAAAAACTGGACTTAAATGAGTCCAGCATTTACATGGTGATCCCAAATACATACAGATCTTTAGGAACAATATCTCATTCACCATGTATCTCTGCTTCATTCATTATGTACAGCCCAAACAAGGGCCTAGGCTGTGCTACAAAGCCTTTTAGTTCTACCACACACAAAGCTCCTATGCATCAGAGAATGCTCCTTTCAGCTTAGTTAAATCACCTCTGCTGAGCAACTAAGGCTCCTGTTACTGTTTGGTAGCTGGCAGGAGGCACATATATGCCCTCTCCTAGTTTCTGCCAGCTGCCATGGTAACATTAGGAGCTGGTGTCTTCTTGGGTACACTCTGGCAGCACAGCTGCCAAATGGAGCCTAATAGAACTGCGAGAAGTGGGTGGATGTACATGTCAAGGGGGTGGCTTGGCAGTGGCAGCTCCTGGCTGTTGCCAAAATTTCTGGTGGCAGAGCAAAATGAGTACAGACCAGGCCTAGGTAATAAATGGATGAGTCCTGTGAAGAAAAAAACAGCATAAATCATGATATTAAAAACAATGCTTAAGCATATGTGCACAAGAGGGCTAAGTTGACTCTTGCAATTTTCCAACTTCGCAGTTTGTTACCTTGCAACTGTAACTTCCATTCACATAGGTCTTTTTATACCACCTCCTAGTTTTTAAAACTAAACAATGAAATAAAAAGATCCGATTGTGTGGAATGCTACACTCCATAGAAGATGTCTGTTCAGGGAGGCAGCTGGATATTCAAATATAAAATGAAACCAAGTCTTTGAACTCCTCCTTCATTTGGTACAAGTGTATAAATTCATGTTTAAGAACTGTAGGGATGAAGTGCCATATTTGCCTGCTGTTACTGAGTGTTTCTCTTAATTACACATGTATTTATAGATTATTAGGATGCTAGGAAGTTGACACTGAACACCAAAAAAGCATGTCTGACCATGTCTGACCTAATTTGAAGCACTAGAGATATCAGAAAGGTCAAATATATTATTTTAAAATAATAAATGGATATTTAATTCCAGCCTTCATTTTAGCTTGGACCCTCCAAAAGATTAATTTAGGCAGAAATCTGGCCATCAAAATTACTGCTCAAAGGTTAAATGTTAAGTAATAAGTGTTCTAGAATGGAAACTCAGGCAAATTTAATTAAAGGATTATACACTCTTCTCCTGTAGACATGTGTACTTTTTAATGTATGGATGTGGGTGTGATGTGCAGTTTAATTGTGGAATATGGAGTGAGATTTTTATCTTGTTCACTAGGACCAATGGCATGGGTGTTATCAGTGTCTTACACTGTATTCCAAACACACACTTTCCATCTGTGGAAAGAAAAATATTTCCTCCTTATTGAAACAGCTCTCATCTCCAGCATAAAACAAGCACTATGGGGATGAAATATCCATTATTCAAATGCTGCAATATATCTGTTTTATGTCTAATGTCTGTACAGAAAGAATAGCCTGGTTATAACAAAACTGAAGAGCATATTTTTCTCCTACCTGTTCAGCATTTGAACAGATCTATTTCTGTGTGACAGCTATATTGCAATAAATCCAAAACAAATGAGGTTAAGGAAGAGGTGAATAAGTTTTGGACCCATTTCTGGAAATTCTCAGCATATGTTGCATGAGTTCAGTGGGACTTCTGCTTTATTGGACCAGACCTTTTATAGATCCATATTTCCAAAGACAAAAGTGAGTTTTGATGGCTTCAATACTTAGCAATGCATTTCGAAAAATCTAAAGAAGTCTGATTTTCAGAGTACTGAAAATCCTGAGACTCAAGTCCCCTTAAAGTACCTCAAATCACTGATCCAAAAATAAGGTACACATAGGGCACATCTACACGAGATGCTTTACAGCACAGTTGACTGACTGTGCTGTAGAGCATCACTATCTACATATGCAGGTGCTTACTGTGCAGTAAATTAGTCCACTGCAGTTAGTTTGCTACCTGCAAATACAAGTAGCACATTTACCACACCGTAGTAACTGAGCACTAGCACATATGTAGATGCCAACTAGGAGCAAATTTGCTCCTGGTCAGTCCCACCACCAAAGGGCCACCCTCAGCCTCACCTCAGGGCCATGAGCTTGGAGCTTCTCCAGCTCTGGGGCTGAGGCAGCTCTTTGCCTGCCCCAGCCTGGCCTTTGAAACTCTGGAGTGACTCTGTGGGGGGCAGAGTCACATAGAGTAGGCACAGGTACCCCTCCAGGCAGCAGTGAACATTGCAGGAAAGTGCAGCCTTGGCTGTTGCACTGCTGAAGTTCAGGGTCCTGCACCAGGTTTCTGGGACACCATAGCAACCGGCAACAGTGCAAACAGCTTGTCCTGGCACACCCAGAACACTCGTATCAGGGACACACTTGGGGTGGGAGCCCGGGCCTGGGACACCTCTCTGGATAGGCCCCCTATGGGGAGGGCAGGGGGACCACCAGTTCTGTGTCTCAGTCAGCCCCTCACTCCCTGAATTTGGGCACCACAGGCCTGGTGGCAACAGAGGAAATGGCCTGGTTTGCAGGAAAAGAATGGGGGAGTGGGTCTGGAGCACCCACAGCAGATGTTGCCAGAACCCAGGCCTAGCCTGGCCTGACCTGGCCTGAGAAGGGGGTGGGGAAAGCAGGCTGCCTGCAGCAAGCATTCAGCAGCCCAAATGCCCCTGCAGAGTAAGCAGGGATGGGGCAGGGGGCAGGGAAGTGAGTCAACAGTGGCCTGTGCCAGGACCTGCCTAGCCAACTTACCATAGTCCCTGAGCACCTGGGCAGACAGGAACCCCAATTTGAAGCTGAGCAGCACACAGCTCCCTCGTATAATGCATGGTATCTCAGAAATGTTGCAAACTCTCACAAACAGCCTCTTTCTCATGGCTCGGAAGGTCCAGCAGCTACACGCAAGGTTGAGGAACAAACTGCATGTAGAGATGTGCCTTCAGGGTCACTGCCAACTTTGGTCAGGGCCATCCGTATGCGCCAGCTCCAGCAGCAGCAGACCTAGGATCAGACCCTGCTGCAAAGGAAGGGGCAGAGGCATGGCTGGTGGACTCATGAGTCTGGCATGTGAGGAACACTGTGTGTGAGCAGGAGAGGGTCATGCACAAGTAGGAACAGTACCAGGTAGACCAGGCATTCCAGGACAGGATCCTGGCTCTCTAGAGCATATCACCCTCTGTGAGAGGATGGTGGAGGCTCAGGAGTGGCAGGCTTCCTTGGTTGCCAAAGCAGTGGAGGCCACAGAGGTGGACCCCAAGGTGCTAGACACCATCTGGCCCTGGTGATCACCTTTGTCCTGCCTGCTGCCCTGCCCCACAGCCCTAGCCCCGCATGCCCCCCGTCAGCCTCCCACACCCACTCACAGTGGCATCGCCAGCAACTAGGTCCCCCTGCCCTTGCATCTACTCCAGGTCCCCTGCCAGACCCCTAACCGCATTCCACCTGGGGCCATCCCTGCTGCTCACCCCAGCTCTATGCAGCCCCAGAGCAGGAGCTGCCTGCAGCAGGACCAGCACTACATGTGGGCAGTACTGGCCCTGGCTGCTGGCTGCTGACTGCAGGAGGGGGAGCTGGCCATGCCAGCACCCCAAGGTGAGCCCCCCACCATCCATGGTGGTGCATCCAGCTGCTGGGGTGCTGGGCACCTGTCCCAGACTCTTTCCCATAGATGCCCCCACCCCAGTGCTCCCCTCCCTGGGAGGGTGCACAGAACACTGTACATAGTCTGTATGGGGAAAAGGGTGCTTTATTGGTGGTGGGCAGGTCGTGGGGCTCTGTTGGTCTACGGGCTCTGTGGTTTAGGAGGGAGGAAGGAGGGGGTCTGTTGTTGGAGGGGCATGGGTGGGACGGGGTCTGTAGTTGGGGGGAGGAGCTCTATCATTCAGGAGGGAGGAGGGGATGGGGTCTGTGTTTGTGGAGGGGAATAAAGTGCTTTGCAGAAAACTGTCTGCAGTGACACTGTGGTGCTGGGGTGCACAATGGGGCTGGTGTCCACAGCCATCCATCCAGGTAGCCTACAGTGGGGAGTGCAGGAGCAGGTGATCCACAAGTACCTCTCGCACATGTACCTTAGACCCTGCTGTCAGGTGTGTGGCTCACCTGAGGCTTCGGTGGGGTGGGGGGGGGGGTGTCATTGCAGCTGGCACTCCCGAAGCGAGGCCCACTGTGCCTCGTTTGCCCAGACCTCATGGAATAGCTCCCCCAGGGCTTCAAATATGTTATGCAGCAAATGGGCTGCAACAATGATCCAAGGGATGTTGGCTTCCGCAATCCTGAGGCAGGTGGTGAGGGTGCACCAGCATTCCATCATGCGGCCAAAGGCACATTCCACCAGGATGCAGGTCCAGCCCAGCCACCTGTTGAAATGTGCCTGGCAGGGGTCTAGCTGGCTGGTATAGGGCCAAATGAACCAGGGGAGGAGTGGGTAGGTAGGGTTCCCAATGAGGAGAGGCAGGACCACCACCTCACCCAGTTGGGGGTCCAGCATCCCTGGCATGAAGCACCCACTCTCCACCAGGGCTGGCAAGATAGAGTTCTGGAACATGCAGGCATCATGGGTGCTGCTAGCTCAGTTGGTGCTCACATTGGTGAAGACACCCTGGTGGACAATGATGGCCTGCAGCACAAAGGACTAAAATCCCCACAAACTGTAATGGGTGGGAGGGTGCTGTGGGGCACACAAGTGATGGGGATGTGGGTCCCGTCTAGGGCCCCAATATACTGGGGGGAATCCCAGGGCATGGAACTCTGTCACCACCTCCAAGGGATTGTGGACCTGGAGCACGGTGTACCCAGCACATCCTAGTGGGTGCCACAGTCCTTCAGAATGACCTCTCCAGTAGTTGCCTTGCCCATGCCAAAGAAGTAGCAGGTATCCATGTGGAGGGAAAGCTGCAGGGTAGTGACCTGCCACTCCAGGTGCAGGAGGAGCTGATTGAGGAGGTGACCTGGGTCATCCAAAAGGACTCCAGCCATTGCTTGTCATCCCAGGTGCTCTGGCTGACATGCAGTCACCAGTCTTGGCTGGCCAGGTGGGCCCACAGATGGCAGGGCTGGAGCCCCAGGAGCTCATGGATAGCACCAGTGGTGGCATCCACTTGCACATCATCGGCATCCCTGTCAGGGTCCAGATGGCAGCCCAGGGGCTGGGCGGTGGCAGTGTGATGGCAGAGGGCCTCAGACACTGTGGTGAATCTGGCCACATGGCTGCACAGCATGAAGGGCAGGCAGAGCTGAGACTGACTTGGGCCAGGATCTATGCCACGGCTGGAGAAGCAGTAGCAGGGAAAAGTGGTGGAAGCCAGATCAAAACACTGGATCACCTTGGACACAAGGTACATTGTTTTGATCTGCAGCTCCAAAATGTTATGGACAGCTAGTGTATAATACTCTGTGTTGAAAATTTTATCCCATAGTGAGTGCAGGTGATGATCACAATGATTATGCGTTTCAGTTCCACACCTATTTGAAAGGCAATATGCCCTAGTGTTAAAATTATTTTTATGGCAAAAACGGCTAGACGCAAACCATGTCACTGTGCCCTTGTAGATCCTTCCTCAAATAGCTTGCAATCTATTGCTCTTTGACAAGTTATAAAAATCTAATTCTTTAAACTTTTCTAGTCTTAATCTCCTCCTTATTTTATTGCTGTTTTCTTGAACTTCCACCTCCTGTTTGTCAATAATTTTCTAATAAAGTTGTTCCCAAAACTGAACGTAACGTTCCAGATACTTTACACAAAAGCCACCCTGGTCTTGGACTTAGTTCCAGAAAACAACAACTTTGCATATGTACTGTACACTTTTCATCTTTCTGTCATCATAACACTTTGTAGTCATGTCACTGTCTGTCACACTATCTGTAGGTTATAGAATCATAGAATCATGGAGAAGTAGGGCTGGAAGAGACCTCCAGAGGTCATCTGGTCCAACCCTCTGCCTGAGGCAGGATTGTCCCTATCCAAGCCATCCTATATAACCCACAATCTAAATTCTAAATAAGAATAGCATCAACCCTGACACAAAACAGACCGAACACGCTAACCTGCCTAAAGAAGGCTTACCATGGCAGTCAATGTCCTGTTTCTACGAAATGTTGTCAGTATATGCTCAATAGATCCTAGTCCATACCAGTATAACCATCAGATAAAATTCCTTCCTGCCCCCAAATATGGCAGTTGGTCTGACCCCAAATGGAAGGGCAAAACCTTCTAGCAAAAAACCTCCATCTTGGTTCTCAGCAGGACCATAGGCACGTCTCAGTCAAAGTCCCCAGCCTTACCTGTAGCCAAGACCCAATGCCTCTGAGAGAAGCTTAAAAACACCCTAACACATGCAGCAGAAATGGACATGCAAAGCCCAGAAGCATGGGGAATACCCATAGTAGAATGTAGGCATAGCTATGCCTAGATCAGTGGTTTTCAACCTTCTGACTTAGTTTCAACTCCTGTACCCCTTTATATATTTTTCTTGTTTTTAAAGGCGGGGGGAAGGAAATGAGGGAAGAAGTGGAGCTTGGGTGGGGTGGGGTCAGCGTGGGATGGATCCACAAGTAGCTCATCTGAGGGTGCAAAGGGGAGGGCTTCCACCACTGCGTGCATCTCAGGAGGGCATAGGGGGCATGTGCCCCCGAATCTGTGTGCGGGGTGTGCTGGGGCCAAGGCAGCACTGGGCTCTTTGAAGCAGAGGCCTGGGCCAGGCCGCACTTGGCGTAGGCAGTGGTGGTGCTGAGAGCCGCTGCCATCATCACGCACTGCCCACGCTGCCACTATTACTCACTGCCCTGCACCACTTCCATGCCCTCACCGCTTTCCTCCGTGGGTTGCTGACGAGCCTTGCACCTGGCCAATCACGCGCCACCCGTCAGCAGTCTATGTGGAGCTGAGCCATGGAAAGCGACACAGGCATGGCGGCTGTGATGGCATGGGGCGGTGGGTGGCAATGGCAGCAGTGACCACCACGTGTGAGCCCTCCCAGTCTGGCCGGACAGGTGGCATTTATGAGGCCTGCAGAAGGGTGCCAGTGCCCTTATCCCCCAGGCTCTGCTCCTGGAAGCTGGCACAGAAGCACACTTCCCCCAACCCCACCATTCAGACCCTTACTGCTTTCCAGGAAGGGGATGGAGGAGAGTGAGCTGAGGTGGGGTTGGGAGGTGCTGCAGTGTGCCATGTGGGACCAGTGGCACCAGGTACACTCTTCCCCCTCCCATTCCCTTGGGTAAGAGGCGAGCTCTGGGAACATGCAAGGGGAGATGCTGCTGTCATGCTCCAGGGTGCATTCCGTCCACCACCTGCCCATGAGTACACCCTATAGCTTTTCTGGGCAGGGCTACACATACCCTTGGTAGACAACCCCTGGCCTAGATCATTCCTGCCTGGTGATAGTCCAACCTCTTCTTGAACACCTTTAGTGATGGAAAGCCTACAATTTCCTTAGACAATCTATTCCACTGCCTCACTACACTAACAGTGACAAACATTTTGTGATATACAGTCTAAACTTTAAGTCATTGGTCTGCATCCTCCTCTTTGCAGCAAGAAAGAAAAGGTGCTTCCCATCTTCTTTGTGTCAGCCATTCACATATTTGAAGACTACTATCATGTACTTTCTTAGGCATCTTTTCATAGATTTCATAGACATTAGGGCTGGAAGGGACCTTGGAAGATCATCGAGTCCAGCCGCCCGCCCAAAGGTCAGGAAGTCAGCTGGGGTCATAGGATCCCAGCAAGATAAGCATCCAATTTGCTCTTGATGGTGTTCAATGGAGGTGCTTGAACCACCTCCAATGGCAGACTGTTCCAGACCTTGGGGGCTCGGACAGTAAAGAAATTCTTCCTTATGTCCAGCCTGAAACGGTCTCGCAGTAGTTTATGACCGTTCGACCTCGTCATCCCTTGGGGCGCTCTGGTGAACAAATGTTCCCCCAGATACTGGTGGTCACCCCGATAAACTTATAGGTGGCCATCAGATCACCCCTGAGCCTACGCTTTTCCAGGCTAAAGAGTCCCATGGCTCTCAGCCTGTCATCATAAGGTCTGTTTTCCTGACCTCTGATCATGCCACTCTCTCAAGCTTCTCCACATCCTTTTTGAATTGTGGAGCCCAAAACTGGACTCAGTACTCCAGCTGCGGCCTCACCAAGGCCGAGTACAAGGGGAGAATGACATCCCAGGATTTGCTTGAGAAGCATCTATGGATGCAAGCCAGCATTTTGGTCGCTTTACTAGCGGCAGCATCGCATTGCAGGCTCATGTTCATCTTGTGGTCAATGATGACCCCCAAGTCTCTTTCTTCTGTAGTGCTAGCCAGCGTAGCACTGTCAAGCCTATAAGGATGCTGCAGGTTTTTCCTCCCAAGGTGGAGAACCTTGCATTTTTCGGTGTTAAACACCATCAGGTTTTCGGTCACCCATTTGCTGAGCCTGTCCAACTCAGCCTGGATCACCCACCTATCTTCTGGCGTGGATGCTTTGCCCCAAAGTTTGGTGTCATCGGCGAACTTGGCCAGTCCACTCCTGACTCCAATGTCCACATCATTAATGAAGATGTTGAACAGTATGCGTCCAAGGACAGAGCCTTGAGGGACCCCACTGGTCACAGGGCACCACGATGAGTGACTGCCATCAATTACAACCCTCTGGGTCTGACCACGGAGCCAATTTCCCAGCCAGCAGATCGTGGCAGACCCAAGGCCACAATTGGCCAGTTTCACCAAGAGGTGATCATGGGATACCAAACTGAAGGTTTTTTTGAAGTCAAGGTATATGACATCAATCTCATCTCCCTTGTCCAGGTGATAGGTCACCTGGTCGTAGAAGGAAATGAGATTGGTCAAGCAAGACCTGCCCACAACAAACCTGTGCTGGCTATCCCTTAGGATGTTGGCGTCGGCCAGTCCATTAAGGATGACCTCTTTAATAAACTTTTCTAAGATCTTCCCCAGGATAGAAGTCAGGCTAATGGGCCTATAGTTAGCCAGATCCACTTTCCTCCCTTTCTTGAAGATAGGCACCACATTGGCCTTCTTCCAGTCTTCGGGCGCTACACCAGAGTGCCAAGAGTTTTCAAAAATCTGTGCCAGGGGCTGGGCTATGATGCTCACCAGCTCCTTGAGTACCCTGGGGTGTAGATTGTCAGGGCCAGCTGACTTGAAGGTATCCAGCTTCTCAAAATGTTCCTTCATGAGGTCAGCATTTATGGAGGGCAGGGGATCTCCCTCACCTGGACCTCCCTGTCCCGTAGCGGGCATGGGCATCCCATGGGACTGATGAAAGACTGATGCAAAGTGCCCATTTACTGCGGTTGGCTTTTTCCTGGGCATCAGTTGTCAGTTCCCCCCTCTGGTTCAGCAGGGGTCCAGTGTTGCCCTTGCTTTTCCTCCGGCTCCCCACATATCAGAAAAAGGGCTTTTTGTTGTCCTTCATGCTCAAAGCTAGTTGGAGTTCAGTTGCAGCCTTGGCTTTCCTGGTTTGCTCCCTGCAGGACCGGACCACTGCAGAATAATCCTCCTTGGAGGTGAATCCCATCCTCCATCCTTTGTAGGCTTTTCTTTTTAGCCTTAGGAGGTCTGCTAGGTCCCTGGAGAGCCAGGGGAGCTGCTGTGCCCTCTTGCTGCCTTTCCTTCGAGATGGAATAGACTTAGCTTGTGCATTGAGGATCGCTTCCTTGAGGAGCAACCACTCTTTTTGAACTCCCCTCTCCCTGGGGTCATAGTCTCTTAGGGCCTGACTGACAAGCCTCCTGAGCTTGTCAAAGTCAGCTTTTCTGAAGTCAAGGACTTCTGTGTTGCTGACTGACTTGCCAGCTTTATGGCAGATGGTGAAGGTGATCAGCTCGTGGTCACTGTCACCCAGCTTCCCATCAATCACTAGGTCGCCGATTCGGTCATCCCCTGTAGCCAGTACCAGGTTGAGCAGCGCTTTGCCTCTCATTGGCCCATAGACTTCTTGAGTCAGGTAGAGGTCATCCACACACGAGAGAAAGCTTTGCAACCGCTCAGATTTTGCTGAGTGATTCTCCGACGAGATGTCCGGGTAATTGAAGTCACCCATGACAACCATGGTCCTGCAGCATGCAGCCTTAGCCAGCTCCCAGGTGAACTCCTGGTCAAGCTCAGGACTTTGAGTGGAGGTCTGTAGGAGAATCCCACCGTTGTGTCCCCTGTGCCATGTTCCCCATGAATTTTAACCCAGAGGGTCTCTAGCTGTCCACCCTGGTCACCAACATCAGCTTGCAGGGACATGTAGCTTTCCTTAACATAGAGAGCACCACCCTGCCCCGTGGTCCAGTCATGGGTGGAGTCCCACCAGGTCTCCATTATCACTATGACATCATAATTCTTTGCACTGAGCAGGAAGACAAGCTCCTCCTGCTTGTTCCCCAAGCTCCTGGCATTAGTGTACAGGCAGTCAAGTGTCCCCTTGGGGGCTCTTGCCTTGCCCACAGATTGTACCAGGGCTGGGGCAAGGGTGGGCTCCCTTAAGTGCCTTGGCCTGCTGGCTTTGCAAGGGTTGGTCAGCAGGCCAGCAGTGACAGTAGTCCTCCCATCCCCCAGTGGGTTTAGTTTAAAGCCCAGTGGAGCAGGTCAGCCAGTGTGGCTGAGAAGAGCCTCCTCCCCAGGAGAAAGGAGGAGGACATCTCTTCCCAGCAGCTCACTGCCTCTCTCTCCAAAGAGCGGGCTGTGGTCATAGAAGCCAAAGCCTTCCCAACGACACCAGCGCCACAGTCTTTGGTTCACTACATGGATCCTCCTCTCCCTCCTCAGCCCATACCCCAAGACTGGGAGGATCGAAGAAAACACCACCTGTGCTCCCAGACCCTTAAGCCCCACTCCCAAATCCCTGTAGAACCTCATGACCCGGCTGGGAGCGCTCCAAGTCGTGTCATTGGTGCCCACATGAATAAGGAGCATAAGATAGCGGTCTGTGGGCTGGAAGATCTTTGGGATCTTCTCCACAATGTCCCGGATGCGGGCCCCCGGAAGCAGACTTCCCGGGCTAAGGGGTCGGAGCGGCAGATTGCCCCCTCAGTCCCCCACAGGGTGGAGTCTCCCACAACAAACACTTTACATTTTGTCTTGGGGAGAGCGGGGACAGTAGCTGCAGTTCAGCCTGTGTTGCCTGTGGAAGGTGGCAACTCAGCAGACTCTGCCGGAGCAGCAAGAGGTTGTTGCTAAGCTCTGGCAGGGCAGGGGCCTTGGTGCAGCGGGTCTTAGGGCCCTTGACCATCTTGGTCCATGCCCCTGACTGGACAGACTGGACAGAGTGGGAGGTCCCGGAGTCCTTCTTTGTCCTGGAGGGAGACAGTGGTCTACCCTCCGGCTCCTGGGGGAGAAGGGCCTGGCAGTAGGAGTCAATCTCCTGCTCACAGTCCCTGATGGCACGTAGTCTCTGGACTGTGGCCTGGAGCTCCTCCAGCTGGTGCGCCAGAGACCCCAAAAGGGAGCAGACCCCACAAGGGGAGGTGGCCATGCTCCTGGGCCCCAGAGCATGAAAAAGGGACAGGCAGCCCCCGCAGCCAAGAGCCAGGGGCTCTGTCTGTGTGGAGCCTGGAACCATGGGCTCCGTCTGGGTGGCCATCTCTGAGGTGCCAGATGAGGGAGTCGCAGAGCCTGAGGGGACCCTCGGGGTGCAGCACATGCCCACCCATGTCGTGCCTCTGATAGGCTGGCTACAGCTGGGACTGACTACCCTGGGGGGTTCGCAGACAGGGTCTTGGGCTCTCCCATGCCCCCTCCTGTGTGAACTCCACGGTAACTCACGCACCGGCAGACAGTGCGCCTGTTTGTGCAGCCTGTTCACGTGGCTGTGGTCGGATGGGTCCCTGGGGGGCTGGGCAAAGTAGGGGCCTGGGCGGGGGCTTGACCTGGCCCAGCTCCACGCAGCTGCCTCCTCCCAGTCAGAGAGGGATTAACCCCTTCCCACCATGAGCCCCACTTACCTCCAGCTGGGGGGTCAGCAGGGGGCTCTGTGGCTGCTGGGGGGGTGTTTGAGGTGTCTGGGGGGCTTCAGGGGAGCGGGGGCATGGTGGGCTTTCACCTGCATGTCTCTCACCGCTCCAGAGCCTAACTGGGCTTTTCCGCTGTTTGGCGGGCCCTTTTAAACTGCGCACGTGCGCAGTGGGCCTGCCATCGGGGAAAGCTGTTCTCAGGCAAGGGGGAGCTCTGCCTGGGATTTGGAGGGCCCTGCGCTACTGGAGGGGGACTGTTGAGTACCCCCTCCTTCTTTTCTCTCTCCCTGGGGGGTTGGGCCAAGTAGGGGCCTGGGCAGGGTCTTGACCTGGCCCAGCTCCACACAGCCGCCTCCTCCCAGTCAGAGAGGGGTTAACCCCTTCCATGAGCCCCGCTTGCTTCTGGCTGTGCTGGGTGTCGGCAGGGGGCTCTGTGGCTGCTGGGGAGTGTCTGAGGTGCCTGGGGGGCTTCAGGGGAGCGGGGGCACAACAGGCTTTCAACTGCCTGTCTCTCATGGCTCCAGAGCCTAACTTGGCTTTCTGCAAGCTGAACATGCCTAGCTCTGTCAGTCTCTCCTCATATGGCTTGCTTTCTGAGTCTTTGATCATCTTTGTTGCTCAACTCTGGACCCTCCCTAACTTCTCCATGTCTTTTTTAAAATGTAAAGCCCAGAACTGAGCATAGTACTCTAGATGAGCACTAACCAGTACTGAGTAGAGAGGCACTATCACCTCCTGTGTCTTGCACCTCTGCTTCTATTGATGAATTCCAAAACCACATTTGCCTTTTGTTAGGCTGCATCACACTGCACACTTGTATTGAGTCTGTGATCTACCAAGACCCCTAAATCCTTTTCCACAGTTCTGCCATCCAGCTAGGTGTCACCCACTTTATATTTGTGTTTTTGATTTTTCTTCTTGAGGTGTAGCACCTTACATTTGTCCACAGGTCACAAATACCTATTTTGTCTTCAGCCACATTTCAGTAAATACATTCTTATCCAAATCAATTTGAAGAGATAAACAGAAGACATATTTATGTCACTAGTTGTCAAAGTATGGCCCACAGGCCAGATCCAGCCCTCACAGCCAAGCTGTCTGGCACATGGAACTCTCCATGGGTTCAGAAATTTGCCTACAGGGGAGTGACAGCTATGTTAATTACCATGGCTCTGGGGAACCTGCAGCAAATAATGCTACCACCACTATCCTGCTGCTAAATTATTCAGCCTCAGTAGACAGATTATGTGGTTCCAGGTGTGGTGAATCAGGCCAGTACACATGGCTGGTCCATTGCCAGACTTGACAAACAGTTCCACACCTAGTGGGCAGGGTTGGATGCATGGGCTTTGTTCATGGCCCTAGACACAATGCATGGGGCAGGTCCATGGCTGGAACCAATATGTGAGATTCACCTGACCCCACAGCCCTGGACCCAACATGCAGGTCTGGTTCATAGGACAGATCCTATACACAGGGTCAGCCACACACCAGATCCCACCCAGGGTCCTGGTCTTGCACACCAGATCCAGCTTGCAGAACAGCTGTACCAGATTCATCCAGCCTTTGCACCAAAAAGGTTGAGCACCACTGATCTATATTGTTAATGCCAAAACTCATGAAATCTTATTGTTTACCAAAGATGTTTAACATAAGTGTTAAATGAATTACAGGGCTGGGTCCTATGGAATTCTACCTGAGAGAGCTTCTGGAATAGAGAAAGAACAGTCCATTTTGACCATCTGTGGTCCACCTGAAAAAAAACAAACTAATGGAAAAACCTGAATTCAGTTTTGCTCAGCAATGTGAGATCTTATAATGAAACATTCTTAGCAGAGTATAATAGCTTCACTTTCCCATCTGACCTAGGCCCTACAGTTTCAGCCCTTTCTCAGTACTTGGCTGCACGTGGGAATTGGATGCACATAAGCCAACTAAAGCTGAATCTAGACAAGACAGAGGTGATGACTGGCAGATCTCATCATCTGTGAGGGGTTCAGCCACCTCCTGTCACTCAGGTGTGTAGCCTTAGGGTGCTCCTGGATCATTTGCTGTACCTAGATTAGTTACCTACAAGCTAGATTATTACAGTGCACTCTGTATAAGGCTGCCCCTGATGACCATCTGGAACATGCAGCTGGTCCATCTTCTGAGGGGTTAGGTTGCCAAAAGCACATCACTCCAGTGCTTGCACATCACTCCACTGGCTCCCAATAGCTTTCTGGACATAACTCAAGGTACTGGTTTTGGCTCATAAGACCCTAAATAGTCCTGGCCTTTGTTTTTGTTTTGTTCTACTTTGATCCCTAATGTTAGTCAAGAGCAAAATCCTCCAAGTACCATCTGTGCACTGAGTTCACTTGGCAGAAACACATGGGAGGTTTTCTGTAATTGCTCCTCTGTTCTGGAACTCTTTCCCCCTGGTATCCTGCCAGAGCTCAGCCCTGGATAACTTCCAGAAATGCTGCAAAATCTTGCAAGGTGTTTAGTGAAAAAAGGTTAAAGTTGGAGTATTTTAAGGAGGGTTTTTTATATTCCTTATTTATCTGCTTTTATAAATTATTTTCATTTTTACTGTAAGCTGTCCTAAGCCTTTTTGGCTAGGACTTTTTTGGCTAGCCTTTTTTGCATATACATCTAATAAATTAATTAATACAAAGTTAGTATAAATATTTCTTCTGCCTTTGGCTAAGAGTCAAGCATCCACCAGCACTGTCTTCATACAGTATTCTCACCTACAGCCAGAAACCAATTAATTGGTCAAGGGTATTAGTTTAAATCATGTACTTTGAGGGTTATTTTGTCACTATAATCTGTATTACTCCCCCCTAAAATATACAGGACAAAAGCAGAAGAAGAGTTTTTGAAGTCATTTATGATTTCCATGTAGTAGGTATTCATAAGAGATTCAGTTCTTCTCACATGAAATCCTGGACTTCTTTTGGTTTTCTATGAAACAGATGTACCAAAATTCAAGTAAATTTGGAATCTGCTGGAAGACTGTAGTTTAGATACAACTGATCTTCCCCTTAAAAGATATTGAGGGTTTTTCAGGGCTTGAAGGTGAAACTAGGATAGTATCATGCATTAAGATTTCATGGGCAGATCTAAGTCTTGAAAAGGAGGGTGCAGATGATATGGTACATCATCATATACAAGACAACAATCATTTTTTCTGCAGGCAAAAAGAAACTAGGGGCTTTACTAATACATTAGGGGCGTAGGCCTATATTATTCAGTTTAAGATTGAAGCAAAAAAAAAAGTATCACTTATTTGGAATATGCATTCATTTTTGATATCATATATATGTATAAAAAAAGCCACAACAAACTAGGCAAAAATGAAGATGTTCCTTTTGCCCTGTTGTAATTAAAATTAAATATACATCTCTTTCAGATTCATAAAATGAAATCTAGCCATGAGCATCTTGACAATGCTTCCAATGCTTCACTGAAAGTTATTTCCACACCTGAGTTGATCTTCACCTGAGTTAATGCTTTTAGCTAGAGTTAAAAACACTCTCCAGGGCTATGAAATAGCAGCTGAATTATCAGGAAGAACTAAGAGACAGTAAAATTGCAGAAGAAAGGATGGCTTGATTAATCGACATCAAGACTATTAAAAAAGGAGAGCGTTGTTAGCACCTGTGCTGTGGCACTGTTCAGGTTCCAGGGCCAGCCATGATGCCCTCTGGTAGCCACACAACCCTTGTCCTGTTTTGACTCTAGAGTACCATCCCCTTCTTCTCACCTACCACGCTTTGAAGCAACTACTAAATGTTAAAAAGAGAGGCTGCCTAAGGATCCTAAAGCAAAACCTCAGTTCTTCTGACCACCAGCAGGCCCCATGTGGATCTGGTTGGTCTTAATCCTACTTTGCGCCCAGTAGGCCCTCTTGGCCTGCTTGTGCCCCTCAGGGTACTAGCAGCCTTAAGGGCTATTCATGGCCTGTGAACCTCCCCTACAGCCATGCCCATGTTTCACAGGTGTTACTGTACAATCACTTCCTTGTCAGGACTTTGGCTTTCTCAGTCTCTGCCCCTTTTCACTAGCTGGACCTTTTAGCCCAGGCCCACTGTGCTAGACCTGGCTTTTGGGCACCTACTCTTATCTTGATTACTTTAGTCCTGGGCCCCCTAGCCCCATCTCCCTTCTGCATGGAGCCTGCTTTGGCTCAGTCTGTCTCCAAGTCACCTGACCCTATTTGGCTTGCGTTGCACGCCATTGCAGTCCTTCCCTAGGCTCCCACTCTAGAAGGCTCACACTCAGGCTGTGTTTTGATTCTCCATAGTCCCTGGCAGAGCTCCAGACACTCTTGTGTCCTCAGGCACAGCTGGGACTTCCATACCACCCTTAGTAGTCCGATTCCCAAACCACCAGTAAATTATAATGGGAATAAGCCCTCTGGCTATAACACGAACTAACCTGCTTTGGGTCCAAACAAACAGTAGCTACCTGTCTGTACAACAAGGCTTTCCCTTATCCTGGGTCACATTCCTCTGCAAAGCAACAGTATTTTGTTTTCCTCCCCCCCAAGGTAGCACTATGCCAGCTAGGAGCTCTCCTAGCCCCCTTCCACTCGGAAGCTCCTTCCTTTACAGACTCCAGGGCTAGACTGTCTGTGTAGGCTCAGGCCCTGAGCTTATATAGACATTAAGCCCTGCCCCCTTCTGGTCAAGTGACACAACAGCCATCACAGGTGTGTTCATTCTGATCCTATATACCTGCCTGCTTGCGCTTGTTAGAAATATTATTAAAAATGCATTATCAATAAGTCTTGTTAAAACAGTGCAGCTGTCAGCCCTCCCTGGTGAGAGAACTGGGAGAGCTACTGAGAGCTCTTTGTATTAAGGTATCACTCCCTCTTTGTTTTGCAAAGTTACTATCTCTTTGTTACAGTAAAGCATATACTCCTCAGCTTTTCTCATGCAGATAAGAGTAAATTGCAGTTCTAGCCTTGAAGCAAGGAAAATTCAAACTTTTGTAACCTCAGGTACTGTCTGCCCATGCGTAATGAATTAATACATATAAGCCTATCCGCCCCGCATACTTAAGTAGTTAATTATAATACACATGCGACGCATGATTTGACGTATTCACATACATGTTTGTATGAATCGGAAATGAGTTGTAAAAGTTCCTCCTTCTGCACACGTGGTCAGGAGAGAGGGGATAAAGCCAGCTGGGCAGTTTCCCTCGGGGGCAGCAGAGCGTTTGATCTTTTGTCTCTCTCTCTGACCCTATTTGCAAATATATACCTTTTGTGTTGCTAATAGAGTGTGTCTGTGGCTGAAGGTTTTTTTCGCCTCCCGAGAAACGAACCGCGATTTTTACATCACGCTTGTGGCTGCTTTAGCTACTGTTTGCAACTCTAAGCCCCTGAGTAGCCTAGCTTCCTGTCTCTTGTACCTGCTACTGCTAACTTTTGGCTAGCCCCTAGCTAGCAGGGGCTTCTGGCCTGGGACCATGAGGCTGCCCTGCACTGGAACTGCAGGTAAGGGAGAAGGGGGGAAGAGCAGGGGAGGATCCTGGGCAGAGAAGGAGCCTGAAGAAAAGTGGTCTGGGGAAAAGCTGAGTAGAGGGGTGGGGAAAGATGGCCAGGTGGGGAAAGATGGCCCCTCTCCCACCCCATGCCTGGAGCCACTCCCAACCCACCTGGAGCTGCCTGTGCTTGCTTTGGACAGCCCTGCGTGGGCTGCGAGCAGCTGCAGCAGGGAGTGCCAACCATGGGGTTGGGGGAGGGGCTGCTTTTCCACAGGCTGCTTCCCTGCTCCTTCCTGGTGTGAAGGAAAGTGGCCCCTCCCCACACCATGGCCAGTGCTCCCTGATACAGCTACTTGAAGCCCACACAGGGCTGTCCAGAGCAGGTGCAGGCACAGGCAGCCCCAGGCAGGCTGCAAGCAGCTGCAGTGTGGGGCGCTGGCCATGGGGTGGGTGAGGGGCTGCTTTCCCCGCATTCAGCACCACCTTGTAACCGGGCCCCATTGGGCCCCTTGCTGGCTCTGGGCTCACCCATTGGGGCTGTGCATGGCAGCAGCAGCTGCAGTTCCCCCCATTGCCATGCCAGGCAGTGTTTGCCACCACTGCTGTGGGCTGCCCAGCATGCACTCTGGGTGGGCAGCAGCAGCTAATACTGTCTGGCACGGCACACAGGGGAGCCGCAGCTGCTGCTGCCATGCGCAGCTCTGATAGGCAAGCCTGGAGCCGGCGCAGAGCCCAGGCTAGCAGCAGAGGCAGGTTATAAGCTGGTGCGAAGAGCAAGGAAAAGTGGCCCCTCACTCACCCCATGGCTGGTGCTCCACGCTGTAGCCACTTGCAGCCCACGTGGGGCTGCCTGTGCCTGCTCCAGACAGCCCTGCATGGGCTGTGAACAACTGCAGCAGGGAGAGCTGGCCATGGGGCAGGCGAAGGGCCACTTTTCCCTGTGCTCATCGCCAGCTTCTTCCCTGTCGGCGAGCAGGGTGTTGTGACTGTGCACTGCCCCCGCACCATTACCATGGGGCTGGGGGGCACTGGGAGTGAGTGGGTGGAGATCCAGCAGGAACATGGGGCCTGCACCGGAGTGGGGCCCAGAGCAGAGTGGCAGGAGTGTGGAGTCCTAGCCATCAGGGGCTCTATGGAGCTGGGCCAGCTCTTCCCTCTCCCTACTGGTGCAGCCCAGCCTGGCTTCTCAGATCCCCGACAGCCTGTGCCCCAGTTTGGGCCCCACCGGTGCTGGCCCTGGGACATGGGACCAATGTCCCAATGCCTTGGGACCAAAGGCATTGAGACATTGGTCCCAAGATGGAGACCAAGGGGCAGGGCACCTGTCAAGGGGCAGGGCTACCCATGCAGCCCTCAACAGCCTGCCAAAACTGGGTAAGCGGTCTTCTATCCGAAATAATTGCCTGCCCATGACCTGAACTCTGGATCTTTCTCCATAGTACTGCCATCCAGACAGATGGCACCCATTTTCTATTGGTAATTTTGATTATTCTTCCTGAAGTATAGCACTTTGCAATTGTCAGCATTGAGCTTCATCCTGTTAGCTCCACCCCAGCATTTCAATTTGTCAAAATCCTTTTCATTCCTGTCCTCCAACATCTTCACAATCCTTCCCAATTTAGTATCTTCTGTAAATGTGCTCAAGAACCTTTCTGTCCCAGCATCCAAATTATTAAGAAACACACTGAACAGCACTGGGCCGACAGACCCCTTCAGGGACTCCACATGAAACCTCCAACCATTCTGATATGGATTCATTTATAATTACCCTTTGCTTGTGGCTTCTAAGCCAGTTGTCTATCCACCTTATAGTAACTTGATCTAACCCACTTTTCTCCAATTTGTTTATGAAAAGATAAGGTGGGACTTTGTCAAAAGTCTTGCTGAAATCCAGTCCACTGCATTCCTTTCATCTACAAAAGTAACTACATGTGTATGACCATATGTTCATATATATCAAAATGGAATTAGGAGATTTGAGCATCACTTTCATCATCAAAAGAAGACAGAGCTTTCAGATTCATGTATGTATGGATCTGACTGATACTTTAGCATATTCATGGGAACTTCAGTAGTTGCTAAATTTAAGCAATATTTTATCCTAGTGAAGTCTTATGAAGGCCCTGCTATAATTCCTGTTAAGAAATGAACTATGTGAATTTAAAAATCACCAAATCATTGACAGATCAAAATCACACCAACTGATTTGAATGAAAAGACTTATATGCTACTCTTCACCATTAGAAATACTAACTCAGAATAATCCCCACCAATTATCTGGGGATTACTTTTGCATTTACAGTATTTTTTTTGTGGAAAGTTGAAGTCTATCAATACCTCAAGCCTCCACATTTAGTTTGAACTCCATTTACCTCTGGGCTTTGTTACTACTGCAGGCATAAGCCACACAGGAAGAAAAAGTTAGTGAAGCACACATTTTTACTTAATCAAAACCTCCTACTGAGCATCTCTGGGAAATTAAATTAAAACCACAGTTGTAGAGGTTGTAGAGTTGTAGAGGTTTCTTCCATAGTCATAGGTATTTGGTTTTTTTAAAAAAAATATGAAACCACATGTTTCTATAAGTGAAAGTCAGTTAAAAATACATACCTAGTATATGTCTACATATAAGACACATATGTGTACAATAAACTGGTACAACCCCATCAGTTTATTTTACACATACACATATGTATACAATAACTAGTGTGCTGGTACATTCAGGGAATGCATCAACCCCGCTGTTCTAGAAAATAACCATGTGGCTCATTAAAGTCTAGAATTCTTCCCCACCTAAATTCCTACGTAGAGACTCAGTTAGATTCAGTTGTAATTGAGTGGTGTTAAGGAGTAGCTGTCCTCTACCAGTTTCCTCAAGTCCAGAGAGAATTGTTCTACCTGGTCTTGTACTAATGTGCAGCTACCTGGTCTGTTGGCCTGATGTGCCAGCATGCTATGAAATCACCTGTGTTGTCCACCATCTGCTAGGTCATTGTAAAATCCAACCTCTTTCCTCTACCACCTGTCTAATAGTGCAGTGAGCACAGCTGTGGCATTGGTATATCTGACCCTTTCTACAAAGTCAGCACTGCTCAGTTGGACTTGCCCTTCAGATTCAGTTTACATAGAGCACAGCTGAGGACCCAAAGCTAAACAGCATCCTTGAAATAACTTGTCTCATATTCTTGTGATAGCAGTCTAGGTCTCTGAAACAAACCTTTTCCCCTCTTGCTGTGCAAAGCTTTGATTCCATTAAATGTACATTCAGGGTGACTTTGAATTCCAAGTCTTATCCTGCACAATTATACTCTTTTGTAACTTCTGTTATAGTAACTATCTATTGTCATTTGTACTGTCAAAACATCCAACACATTCAAATTCATTGATTTACTGTTGTGATTATTGGATCACAATTGACATTGCTTGCTTCCAGATGCAAAAGTAACCAGAGAAAACCCTATGGCCTATATTATAGAGATGGTCAGACCAAATAACCCAGTGATCACTCCAAGAGCCACTCTAATTAAAGCACCTGGATCATTTTGCGTATCGGTGTCTCCGCACTGAAAAATGGTAGTGGGGGGCATTTTAACTAAAGCTCGTCAAACAAGCTTTAGTTAAAGCACCCCTGCCACCATTTTTCAGCACTGATCACACTGAAACACAAGACATTGGAGTCTGCTGGAGCAAGGTAATTACCACACACCTTGTAATTATAACATGTTGGACCAACCTTGCTGCTCATGTATAGGTGTCCTATGACTCTATATGTCTTAAAGAGCAAGAGACTGGAGCCAGGAACTTGAGGATCCTGAAAACAGATGTTACCAAAACAGCACCTTTAAAGGGTTCTTTTCTAAATGTTATATGTGGATATGTCTGTGTCCAAGATAGATATAAACATGAGGTAAAAATCAGTAGAAGTTTTCCTAGGTTATCCTATATAAAATGAAAGATGCAGGAGAAGCATGGTCATATGGTAGGACTTAACATTAATAAGAGAGAAACTGCAATGGATTTAAGGAAGGTTAGCAAATTGCATTCACTCACAAAGCTAAATTAAGAGAGAAAATTACATAGAGACAAAGAGAAGTGATTTGCTACCAGTGGTCTAGCTGACTCTTTAATTAAGAATGTATGTGTCATTTTTTTCTTCAAAACTGATTGTTCCTGATGCTGAATACAGTCTTACAAATCATATACTGTCTAACCAAATGGAACTGCTTCCCCAAAAAACTTGAACAACAGTCACTTAATGAGCTACAGCTGTTGCTATATAGCTGCTCCCAAAACTGGAGGCACAGAGTATAGGGAAAGAAGGGTTGCATTTCTTTATCCCCCTTTTCACATGCTATATATATAAAGACATATACATATGTATATATATGTACATATATACATATGTCCTTACGTGCATAGCAGGGGACAAATAGAATAAAGAACTGCAATAGTAATATATATGTATATATATATTACTTCCTTTCAAATGCAAGGTATTCTTCATCAGGTCTGAGGTTCAAAAACTTGTCTAACTTTGTCCCAACATCACTTCAGCACCACCAAAATGTAAAAGCCCATTTTTCCCACAGCATAAATTTATTTTTTATCAGGTAGCAATTCAAGCAAATATTTTAACAATGTATATGTGTATGCATGCATGCATGCATGCAGCCATGCATGTGTAGATTAGGTTTCAGCACATGGGAGGTGAAACACATTCACCCTCAGCACCACCATTAGGAGTGGCATCAAAAATATATGACAATACGAATCTGACCATACAAGCCAGGGTTGTCAACTGGGTGACGCACCCCACATGGGCCATACACCCTACAGGGGCCACACACCCTACAGATTTCAATAGTGCAAATCATAAGCGCCATGGCCCCCCTGCACAATTTCCCTATACACAGCAAGACTGGTGGACAGCCCTCTCACCACACAATGTGTGCAGGCAGGCAACCCCCCAGCTTACCATCCACAGGCTCCCACATGGGCTGCACTGCACCACCTTCTGGGTCAAGTACAGAAAGAAGCAATGGGGAAGCCAAGAACCCCAACTGCTGCTGCAGCCAAAATAATAGAGGGAGCACTGGCTATATATGATCCTGGGGGTTGCAGATGAACCCCTTATAATTGCGTGCAGTCCTCAGGCTGCTAGTTGAACTGCCCTGATATAAAGTGGTTGAGTGCCAAGTGGAGGCCTAAACCAAGAAATGAAGATTGGATTTGGGTATGATGCAGGCAGTATGATCTCTGAGTAAGCTGCAGTCTCCTTGGAATTACCTGACCTGTGTCTCTGGGTTAGTTGCCTGTAAGACTACCATCATAACAAGGACATTACAACAAGCTATATGGTTTCTCTGTGATACTGAAGCAGCTTCCTCACAATTACTGTCTTATAACATTCATGTAGAGGCTGATAATCTGCAAATAGCTAAGAACAGACCACTACAGAGGCTGTATTAATGGAAAAAATAACAAAACTACACTCTCACTGTATACAGTCTCATTAAAACAATACTATCATTAACACCAATATACTTGTACTATGTAATTAGCAATTAGACAGGAACCAAGGAAGAAGATTTAAAATGTGAGTAGATTCAAGGTTTTATATTCAAGGCAGTTTTAGATTCAAACTGAAAGGCGGGCTGCGTGCGCTGTAATTAAGAAAGTTCACGTCACTGATAACTCTTACCTGTAGATTAATAGGTCCAAATTAACAGTGCCTCCCACATCCTGAGCAACTAACTGGGAACAAGAAACTGAGTATATTTATATCTCCATTTAGGGGTGAATTTAGTAGCATAACTTGGGGTAGGCAAGTGGGGTACTATTCCCAGGTGCCAACTTAGTGTGATCACTAGAATGGCAGCCCTGGGGAGTCCATACCATGGGAATAGCAGTAGCCTTGCACTGCTGCTATTGCATAAGCAACTTGGAGCAGAGCCACCGTACTACTGCTGTAGCAGCAACAACTAGTGTAGACAGTTTGCACAATGGTAGCACTGGCAGTGGACTTTGAATGTCCCAAGCAGGTAAGGTTCTTGCCACTCTGTGTGTAATAACTTATATGACTTCCTCATTTGCGTTCTACCCCTTGGTTTATTTACCACTGCACTGTTTCTAACATGAGTCAACAACCATTTTCCTTCTTCCAAGTGTAAAATTATTTTCCCCAAATTATATAGTTGCAAGACCCAAAGATGGTCTTATTTAATTGTAAACTAGTAACAGGCTTAGGGACTTAAATCATATCACACAAACCATTACATCTCAAAATTCTATCCTTTTGGAAAAGTCATATCTTCAGCATTCCAGTAACATACAAAGGACTTGCTTCTAGCCTTGGGGAGTTCCAAAATATAGGGCATTGAAACTGTGCTTTTATTAAGCAGAGAAAAGCTGCTTTAGTACATGTCAAAGTATGTTTTCAGGCATTGTTCAAATGTATTGATAATAATTTTCTGCTTCCTCAGAAGCCTTTGTGGTTAGACTTGGAGACTGGTGGAAGGATAACAAAAACATACCAATAAATGGCCTTTAAATCCACAATGACCATTGTACTCTACTGTGCCAAAACCTATTTTAAGAAAGCTAGAAATGTTCATTTCTAAATGTTTCTAAACATTTTCCTAACAAAGAAACTCTGTAATATGATATAAACTAAGGTAAAAATTAGGGAGTAGGGTAAAATGAGTGTGGCCTGGATAGGCAGTATGCAAGAGACCGGGTGAAAGCCGGTGGAGTGCGAGAGGCCCCAGTGAGGGTGGTGGTGGTGTGTATGTGGCCCCAAAGGGGGCAATATGGTAAAGATCCAACTGTCTGCCCAGTTTGGCATGGCCTTAAGCCAGAGTATCATCCCACAGTGTGACATCAGCAAGACATGGGACACATGTAGGACTGGTAGGAGCATGTACTTATCACCCACGGTCATTTTGGTACACAAAGGACAGCCTCCCACCTATTTAATATCAATCATTTATTAACAAGGCATGGCAGGAAAATGAGGCGGGCTGCCCAGAGACAAGGTCAGGTCCATACTAATACCAAGCCTGGAAGGTGCCCTTTTCACACAGAGATAATTCTGTATTTGTAGTTTAGAAAAAGGAAAATAATGATAATCCTCATGTTTACAAAGTGTAAATTGTATTGAAATTATTTAATTTCAGAAGTAGCTCCTACTGCTTCTCTTTTATAGGTATGAAAATATTTACTTAATCTGAAGTGTTTACATTCAGCCAAATCCTGCTCATCTTACTCATGTAAGTGAAGAGAATGTGTCTCTCTATATTGTTCAAGAAAAACAAAAGTGTTCCATGTTAATAGACATAACTAAGAAGAGTATTTATTTTAATACAATTTGCATAAGTTGAACCATTAAGGTTGTCCTGAAAAATCTTGCTTATAAAACTTTATATGCATATTAGTGAATGCATACATCAAGGGTCAGCAACCCCCAGCATGTGTGCTGAGCATGGCATGCGTGCTGAGCATGGCACGCAAGGATGTTTTGCTTGGCATGCCATGGCCAGCCCTGGCTCTGGGTAGCTGCTGGAGTGTGGACTGCTTTCAGCAGGGCTTGCAGCATCCAGGTGCCTGCTGGGAGCAGCCCGGGCTCCTGGCTGACAACAGCTACCCAGAGCCGGGGATGGCTGCAGCTGGGAGGCTGCAAACAGCTGTGCCAGGCTCCGGAGCCCTGGTATCAGCTCTGTACCAGCACGTGCACCCACGTGTCAGAGTGGGCGGTGGGGGGTGGCCTGAGGCAGCACTACCCTGGTGTCTCCCCTGCTCCCAGCACAGAGCTGGTGACTGGGCTCTGGAGCCCGGCACAGCTGTTTGTAGCCAGCCTGGGCTCTGCACAGCTGCAGTAAGCAGCGGGCAGGCTGCAAACAGCAGTGAGAGGTTCCACAACTCCAGCATTAGCTCCATGCTGGTGGCGACTGCATGGGCACCTCGGGGTGGGCTGCGCTGCCCTGCTGTCTGCCTTGAGGTGCGTATGAGGGAGGCAGGGGCAGCAGGGCTGGGGGGGCACAGGGCAGCAGGGCTGGAGGACAGAGGGAAGGGGCTTTGGGTGGGGGGAAAGGGGCACAAGCAGGGCATCCTGCCATGTACCCCCTGCCCTCATTTTGTTTTTCTGGCATGCCAGCTCTCAGGCACCTTCCAAGGTAGGCATTGTGGGGGTTTTGGGCACTCCGACCAAAAAACGTTGCCTACCCCTGGCATACATATACTCTAAATATTATATTAAATGAATAATATATATTAAATATTGAAAAGATTAATTCAGTTCTAATGGCTTGATCCCTCGCATCACATGCAGGAAGAACTTTTCAAGACAAAGAATTTTAACAACAAATAGCTAAGAACAGACCACTAGAGAGGTTGTATTAAAGGAAAAAATAACAAACTATGCTCTCACTGTATACAGTCTCATTAAAACAATACTATCATTAACACCAATATACAATACTATCATTAACACTTTTATACTTGTACTATGTCATTAACAGTTAGACAGGAAGTATAGTACAAGTATATTTTAACTACCACTGGAGTTCAGACAACTAGCTTCCCCCTTCTGTAGAGCTGTTCACATTTTGGACCCTGACCAGGTGCTTTTACTGAGTTGAGACCCTCAGTTACTTAAAACAATCCCCTGATTAAGCCCATGGTAGCCATTAACTGCCACTTAGATTGTCTAATTATATTAATTAATGGCTTCCATGAGCTTAATAAAAGGATTAAGCCCACAGAAGCCATTAATTGATGCATTACAATCTAAGCAGCAGTTTGGGGCCATTTGGCAATCTGCAGGGAGGGGCAGGACTACTGAGGTCCCCTGGCCAGTCAGAGGCATGTGGAGGCCCCGCTTCACTCAGCCTGTGAAAATGGCTGCTGGTCCCAAGATCTGCCAACAAAATTGACTTGGAGTCACATCAAGTTTAGTAGGCATCTACCTATAGGCTTCCTATAGTCACCAGGTGCTCCAGCTTAAGCAATTGGTACCGTAGTAGCCCTTTTTATGGAGGCTCAGCAAAAAAATCTCCCACCGTGTCTGGATTGCAAATTCCACTACTTTATTTATGCTTTCACAAATTTATCCATGGAGCAGATTATGTGACTAAGACGATGATTCACACAGCGGTTATAATGAAGTGTGAATTTATATGGCAAATACAATTTGGAAGCGACACGTAGGCTGAATTTTGTTTCCATTAAATATTCAAGCAATTACAAATGGAAAACAAATTAGTAACAATAAAATTCTGTTTTTATAAATAGGGTACACATACATACGGAATAGGTAAGAAAAAACATTGATTTCCTCTTGGTTTCTTTAGACATTCATAAAGCTATTGAAAATCAGTGCATATCATAAACTGCTGTTTGAATTTTCTCAACAAACCAGGTTATATAAGAAGGAATGAGCAGCTTTCTTGAATATCTATGGTTGTATTCAATTTTTAGGAGTAGGCAGCATGAACAATGGAAAATATACTTAATTACATCTTACTGTTCTTTGAAGAATTACTTCTTTGCGAGGCATAAAAGATGTTTTTTCAGTGCCCTCAATACACTTAGATTTCTTTTTACATATTTGGAAAGAATTTGTTCTTAACAGAGTTTAATGACTTTTAATAAATAGAGCAAATAAGGTGCTGAGAAGAAATTGGTAAACTACTAGGAAACAAGCTAATATGCAGTTTCCTCATATGAGTTATTTGAGTTTAAGAGAGAGGCTTCAATTAAGGGGAGGAAAGTAATTCTGATCTCTGAGAAAGTGACAGGTTGATTCTGGAGTGCTGTCATACCTATTCCCATAGCCAACAAAGCCCTCTTTTTGCAACCAGTAGAATAATACAAAATTAGGGTTGGAAGACACCTCAGGAGGTCATCTAATGCAACCTCCTGCTCAAAGCAGGACCATTCCCAACTAGATCATTCCAGCCAAAGCTTTGTCTAGCTGAGTCTTAACCTGCAGCACCCTTATAGGCTCGGCAGTGCTACGTTGGTTAGCACTACAGAAGAAAGAGACTTGGGGTCATCATTGACCACAAGATGAACATGAGCCTGCAATGCAATGCTGCAGCTAATAAAGCGACCAAAACGCTGGCTTGCATCCATAGATGCTTCTCGAGCAAATCCCGGGACGTCATTCTCCCCTTGTACTCGGCCTTGGTGAGGCCGCAGCTGGAGTACTGCGTCCAGTTTTGGGCTCCACAATTCAAAAAGGATGTGGAGAAGCTTGAGAGAGTCCAGAGGAGAGCCACACGCATGATCAGAGGTCAGAAAACCAGATCTTACGATGACAGGCTGAGAGACATGGGACTCTTTAGCCTGGAAAAGCACAGGCTCAGGGATGATCTGATGGCCACCTATAAGTTTATCAGGGGTGACCACCAGGATCTGGGGGAACATTTGTTCACCAGAGCGTCCCAAGGGATGACGAGGTCAAACGGTCACAAACTCCTGCAAGACCGTTTTAGGCTGGACATAAGGAAGAATTTCTTTACTGTCCGAGCCCCCAAGGTCTGGAACAGTCTGCCAGCGGAGATGGTTCAAGCACCCACATTGAACACCTTCAAGAGTAAATTGGATGCTTATCTTGCTGGGATCCTATGACCCCAGCTGACTTCCTGCCCTTTGGGCAGGGGGCTGGACTTGATGATCTCCCGAGGTCCCTTCCAGCCCTAATGTCTATGAAATCTATGAAACCTCCAAGGATGGGGAGTCCACAACCTCCCTGGGTAACCTCTTCCAGTGTTTTATTATCCTCATAGTGAGAAAATTCTTCCTAATATCTAATCTAAACTTCTCTGGCTGCAACTTGAGACCATTGCACCTTGTTCTGTCATCTGCCACCACTGAGAACAATCAATCTTTCTTTTGAGCCCCACTTCATGTAGCTGAAAGCTGCTATAAATCCCCTCTCAGTCTTCTCTTCTCTAAACTAAATAAGATCAGTACTCTCAGCTTCTCGTCAGAAGTCATGTGCCCTAGCCCCCAAAACATTTTAATTGCCCTCTGCTGGACTCTCTTCAATTTTTCCACATATGTTCTGTAGCGGGGGGCCCAAAACAGAATACAGTACTCCAGTTGTGGCCTCACCAGTGCAGAATAGAGGAGAATAATCACATCCGTTGCCCTGCTGGCAACACTCCTACCAATGCAGACCAGTGTGATGTTAGCCTTCTTTGCAACAAGGGCATGCTGTTGGTTCATATGCAGCTTATTGTCCATTGTCCCCAGGTCCTTTTCTGCAGAGCTGCTGCCCAGCCAGTTGGTCCCCAGCCTATACTGATGCATGGAATTGTTCTGTCTGAAGTGCAGGACTTTGCACTTGTCCTTGTTGAATCTCATGAGATTTCTTTTGGCCCAATCCTTCAATTTGTCTAGGTCTCTCTGAATCCTAGTCCTACTCTCCAGCATATCTACTATTCCCCACACCTTGGTGTCATCTGCAAACTTGCTGAGGGTTCACTCTATGACATCCTCCACATCGTTGATTAAGATATTGAACAAACCAGTCCCAGGACTGACCCCTGGAGATGTGTTGGCAGACTTTACATTTCTTGTCGTGCCATGGTCTGGATCCATTCAGTGTGTTTTGGGCCTTAGGAAGTTTGCTTTTGGTGATGAGTTTGAGGTTTGGTGCTTGTTTAAAGGCTAGGATGGGTGGTTCTAGGAAGATTTCTTTCAGAATTTGGTCTCCTTCTAGTATGGGTTGCAATTGCTTAAGGATTGTCCATATAGGTTCCAGGAAGGAAAGATAGGTCATAACCAGTGGTGTGTGATTCATGGGGTTTTTTCTTCTGTACTGCAGCAATTCTTCATGTGATATCCAGGTGCCTCTTTCAAAAGTGTGATCTGAGAAATGTCCTTGTTATATTAAGGCCCTTTTGAGATGTGTGAGGTGACAATCAGTGCAAATTTGGTGATATCAGAGTGCTTGGCTGTATATTACAGCTTTCTTGATGTGTTTAGGGTGACTGCTAGTTCTATGCAGATATGTATGATGGTCTGTGGGTTTCTTGTCCATCCTAACCTTTAAACAAGCACTGAACCTCGCCAACCTCATCACCAGAAGTAAACTTCTATGGCCCAAAATACAGTGAATGAATCCAGACAAGAACAAGAAATGGAAAACCTGTCAACATATTTTCAGTACCCCGCAATTCCAACATCCCACAACAGAACCATCAACATTTCTGGATCTTACACCTGCACCTCCAGAAATGTAATATAGCTCACCCAATGCACCATATGCCCTGATAGAAAATATGTTGGAGAAACCAAATAACAACTGCATACCAGAATGAACGCACACTGAAAATCTATCAAAGACAAGAATAACCAATTACCTCTGGGGGCACATGTCTCACAAGAAAACCACTCTCTCCAACCTCTTAGTTCTAATCCTCAAAGGGAATTTACACCATTCACAGACAAGCCTATGAACTGCACTCCATCAGTCTACTGGATACAAAAAATCATGGGCTAAATATAGACATTGGATTTATGACATATTATAACCTACCTAACATCTGACTCCTCAGGTAAACCCTCCACTTCTTACCAGCTATTCTCACTCCCTCCTGCCCCCCCATCCACTGACTACAGCTACATTCATTCCCCAACCCCCTGTAGGTGAGAATTTTGTTAATTGGATGCTTCCATTGCAGAGAGTGCTGCAATTGAGTTCTGTCATTTTAAAGAATTCACTTGTTTTTTTTCTTTTACAGGAAAAGAGAAAGGCACACTACTGCAGAAATGGTGAGAGAAAAAACCCTACTTATTTAGAGATAGAAGCAGCCTAAATAAGCCTAACCAGAAAAAACAATAAATCATCTGATGACTGATATCTGAGAATCTGATCATGCCTGTCATAAATGCACTTAGGCAACAGCAAACGGAGCCAATTAATCATGCATGTGATGATTTCCTTGAGAGGTACAAATGACTGGACAGTGGAATGCCTCTCACAAATATTACCAGTTAGGAAAATTATAAGCCAGGGATATCAAACTCATCCATTCCCGTAGGGCCAGATAAGTGGCACAGGGCCAGTTCATAGGCTGCACAGGGTGATCTGATATGAATGCTACATGGAGTGTATACATCCTAGACCGACTCCATCCCTGAGCTGCCAGACTGGCCCCAGCCCTGCATTCCATGTGCACCTCATATCAGACCTGTCCAATATACCATGTGCAGTGCATTGGGCCAAAGCCAAAGCCAGTGCATGCTGCACACAAACCAGTGTGAGGCACACTGCATGAGGTGTGTGTGTCCAGTCCAAGACTCATAGGCAGCACCAAAGGCCAGATAACCAGGCCATATCTTTGACAGCACTTCTCTAAGTAATTAAACAAGAAGATGCTCCATGGAAAAAAATCAGTGACCTAACACTGTTTATCATATATACCAAGAAATAGATATATTTAAAAAACATAGCAAACTGAGCCTGATTTATCAAACTAAAAGGGAATGGGGCAAATTTACAAGTTAGGCATTGCTAATAGAGAAATTATCAGAGAGTTTTTAAAAGAATGGCAAAACTCAGCATCACTCTAACTTAAATAGTTCACTCTGTAGGAAAAACTCAATATCTGTCTATGTATTGATTAGAAGAAATATACCTTTGAGCTAACATGTACCCATTGGCTATAGCTGGTTTAGTTGCGGTGACCAAAAAATAAATGCTTGCAAGTAAAAACTGACAGTTAATAGAATGCAGATATGTACTTAATCCTAACAAGAGAGAAGCTTTCTTTTCTTCATTATCAAACAGATAACTATATTAGTGAATTGAATCTAAGTGGTGTGTATCAGCAATATTTTCCAGAATACAACTCAAAAAACTGAAGTCATACATTTATTTTATAAAACATGACTCCTTTTGAATTGGGATGTACTTTTAAAATTCAATTAATTTTATTTCATTATCATTGTTTCACACTTCAGAATGGACTGTCTACCTTCTACCCACTCAGAAAAAGTTTATGAAGATGAACAACTTTTATAGGAGTACATTCCCTCTGCAGAAGAGTAGGATTGCCCAGCACTGGGCAGGGCATTGCCTTCCTGGTTTCCACCTGCTAGCCTGTCTTCCATTTTAGACTTGCATAAATGAAAGAGATTGGATACAGGATACCTAATCTTTGCTGGAGGGAGTGGCACTTTAGATCAAGGAAAAAGCATTAGCTATATTTCATTTGATTGGCTCTGCACAGAAACAGAGGTTAGACTGATACTCTTAGCTAGGCTAAGGGGCAGGAAGATGTTTGATTGTGGCGGCAGAGGGTCTAACTCAGGAAGTACTGACTAGGCCTGTGTGAATAGGGAAATATTTGATTTAGATTCAGATTCAGCCAATTCAGAGGACAGTGATTCGATCTGGAGATTCAGATCACTGTCCCTAATCGATTCAGCTGAATTGGCTTTGAAGATTTGGTTCTGATTCGGAGATATTTGGTGATCAGCCAGAGAAAAGCAGGCGGAGCCAGGTGGCTGTAGATTCTTCTGCAGCTTCTCCAGCTGTGCCTGCCTCTCCCTGGGTGGGGGGAGCCATGAGAGAAGTCCCCACAGTTTCTGACCTGCCCAGCTCCATCCCCAGCCCAGGCCCAGCACTTAAAAAAAAAAAAAAGCCGTGCACTCATGGCAGAGTCCCATCCCTCCCCTCCCCTCCTGCCGCACAGCACAGGGCATTGGGGGACAGCAGGGATTGCTGCCCCCACCTGGCACCCATGCAGTAGTTGCCCCATGGCATAGGTTCAGTGCAGCTTGGCAGGACACCACTCGGGCTGAGTGCTCCTGGGCTCTGGCTGGCTGCTGGGGCTGTCCCAGCTCCCAGACAGCGCATGGCACCCAGCCAAACCACAGTGCACCCGTACGATGCAATGGCTGCCACACAGGTGCCAAGCGGGGAGGGGGGTGATCCCCGCTGTGTTCCACTGCCTCATGCTGTGCAGGGGTGCTCTGCCATGAGTGCCCAGAGGCCCCAGTCACCTCTGCTGCATCCAGTGAGTGCAGGGGTTTTTTTTAAAGCTCCGCACTCACCAGCTGCAGCAGTGATGATTGGGTCCTGTGGGTGCTCATGAAAAAGCCCCCACACACAGTGTGGGCCAGTGGGGGGCAGCTGGGGTTACACCCCACTGCTTGGCACCCACATGGCAGTTGTCACATTGTACGGATGCAGGGTCACTCAGCAGGGGCACCGTGCACTGTTTGGGAGCTGGGCCACTGGGCCTGAGAAGTGCCAGCATCTGGCTGCCAGGTGGAGCTGCCCCAGCTCCCAGAAAGCACACAGTGCTCTGCCCAGCCACTCTGCACCTGTGCCATGGGGCAGCTGCTTTGCAGGTGCCAAGGTGGGGGGTGGGAACAATCCCCACTGTCCTGAGCTATGCAGGAGGGCCTGATCTGGTGAGTGCAGGGCTATTTTTTTTTTTTTTTTAAGTACCGAAAGGCTGGGCTGGATGGGGGATAGAGCTGGGCAGGTCAGCCATGGAGGCTTCTCCGAAGGCTGTGCCTGCCTCTGCCCCAGTGGGGGAGCCATGGGGGCTATGCCCTGCTGCTGTTTGCCCAGTCTGCACAATGGGGGCGTGATGCAGGCACAGCTCGTTTTGGGCAACAGCAGAGCATAGCCCCTGCTTCCAGCACTGCCACACCTGCATCAGTGTTGGGAGCAGGGGCTTTGTCCTGCCGCTGCTTGCTAGCTGGCATAGGAGGCGTGGGATGCAGGCACAGCAGTGCTGGGAGTGGAGGCTCTACCCTGCTGCCACATACCCCCTTCCACCTGGAGTGAACCATGCCCAAATCCTATCCCCTGCCCTGGCTGGGCAAGTGGCAGCAGGGCAGAGCCTCTGCTCTAAGCGCTGCAACGCCTACATCCCACACCCCCTGCACCAGATGGGCAGCTTGTCCCAGCCCCAATCTCTCTCTCCCCACAATCCAACAGACTTACCAGCTGGAGGCAGCTGTGTCAGCTGCCTGTTTAGCCTATGGCCAAATCTCTGAAGTGGCTGAATCTTTTCTGAAGCTTTCCTGAATCAATTTGGATGCTTCAAATCGACTCAGAGTTTTTAATTAGATTCAATTCAGATTCAGAAATTCAGGCCCTGAATTGGGCTGAATCTCCTCTGAATCAAATCAGCTACTGAAGCTTCGCACAGCTCTAGTATTGTCACCACCTGAGAAGTCCAGGTTAGTGACAATAGGGATGGATAGCAAATAGAAGTATTGCTTTATTGTTAAGGTTAATGTGTAGGGGGACAGTCAGGAAAGCCAAGGCAGAGATGGACCTGGGACTAGCTTCCTGGATCAAGGACAACAAGAAGTTCTTTTTTAAATACATAGGGGGCAAAAAGAAGGTACTGGGTAATGTGTGGCCCCTGCAAGACACAATAGGAAATTTGATCGTCACACCAGACAACAAAGCTAACCTGTTTAATGACTTCTTTGCCTCCATTTTCCTGAGCAGGGACCAAATCAGTCCCTCCACTGGGCCCCCTGCGGGCCCCACGGGAGGCATACCTAGGCCAAGGGTCTGTGAGGGTCTAGTCAGGGAACTTCTGGAGGGACTGGATGTATTTAAATCAGCTGGTCTGGACAATCTCTATCCCAGAGTGCTGAGGGAATTAGCTGAGGTCATTGTGGGACCCCTGGCATGGCTTTACGAGCGCTCGTGGTGCTCTGGTGTGGTGCCAGAGGACTGGAAGAGGGCCAATGTGGTTCCCATCTTCAAAAAAGGGAGGAAGGAGGACCTGGGAAACTATAGTCCAGTTAGTCTTACCTCGATCCTGGGTAAGCTATTTGAGAGAATTATTTTGGCACATGTCCATGATGGGCCAGCAGGGGAGATTATGCTTAGGGGCAACCAACACAGGTTCATTAGAGGCAAGTCCTGTCAGACCAACCTGGTGGCCTTCTACGACCAGGTCACCAAATCCTTAGATGCAGGGGTAGCAGTGTACATAGTTTTTCTGGACTTTTGGAAGGCCTTCAACATTGTCTCTCACCCTGTTCTCATTAAAAAGGTAGGGGACTATAGTGTCAACACCTACACAGTCAAATGGGTCGCTGTCTGACTGGAGGGCCGCACCCAGAGAGTGGTGGTGAATGGGTCATTTTTGACCTGGAGGGATGTTGCCAGTGGGGTTCCGCAGGGCTCGGTCCTTGGGCCCTCACTGTTCAACATCTTCATCAGTGACTAGGATGAGGGGGTAAAAAGCACCTTATTCAAATTTGCTGATGACACCAAGATGTGGGGGGATGTGGGTACGTTAGAAGGGAGGAATAGCTTACAATTGGACCTAGACAGGTTACAGGAGTGGGCAGACGGGAATAGGATGGGATTCAACACTGACAAATGCAAGGTGATGCACGTGGGGAGGAAGAACCAGCACCGAACTTACAGGCTGGGGAACTCCCTTCTCGTCAGTGCAGAGGCAGAAAAGGACCTTGGAGTCATCACTGATGTCAAGATGAACATGGGCAGGCAGTGTGGGGATGCAGTCAGGAAGGCCAACCACACCTTGTCATGTATCCACAGATGCATCTCAAGCAGGTCCAAGGAGGTGATACTCCCCCTCTATGCAGCACTGGTCAGGCCGCAGCTGGAGTACTGTGTCCAGTTCTGGGCACCGCACTTCAAGGGGGAGTGGACAACATGGAGAGGGTCCAGAGGAGGGCCACTCACATGATCAGGGAGCAGCAGGGCAGGTCCTATGAGGACTATGGGACCTGAACCTGTTCAGCCTCCATAAGAGAAGGCTGAGGGGGGATCTAGTGGCCTGTTACAAACTAGTCAGAGGGGACCAGCAGACTTTGGGGGAGTTCCTTTTCCCCCAAGCACTACCAGGAGTGACCAGGAATAACGGTCACAAGCTGGCAGAGGGTAAATTCAGATTAGACATCAAGAGGCACTACTTCACGGTCAGGGCAGCTAGGATCTGGAACCAACTTCCAAGCAAAGTGGTGCTGGCTCCTACCTTGGGGGTCTTTAAGACAAATCTTGACAATCACCTTGCTGGGGTCATTTGACCCCAGTACTCTTTCCTGCCATGGCAGGGGTTCAGACTTGATGATCTGCTCAGGTCCCTTCCAACGCTATTAACTATGAAACTATGTATTTCTGTTATTTCAAAGGTGGTTGGTACCTAGTCAAGAACAAAGGGGAATGTAAGATTCAAAATACAGGATGTAAGAAGTATGTGAGGTATCTCAACATGGCCCACCTGGCACATAACATCTGAAAATTCATGAATGTTGGGCTCCTCAAGCCAAATTTAGAATGCGTTTTAGAGTAAAAGAAAGGTTGTTATAAGAATATATTTTTTAACTGGGATGTGGGTAGTGAGTGCATAGCTACTGTGTTATCAAAAAAGAACAAGCTGATTGATGAGCTTACCAAGACCCAAATAAATTAGAATTTTACAGTCAAATTTAACATATAGAATTGGACCCAGAAGTAATCTGAAAGTCAATATCATCATAATTAAGGACAACAAAGGCCAGTTGAAAACTAGTTTGTAATGGGTCTTTTTGCCTTCAAGAATAATCATAGACAGCTAACCCAGCACACTTCCACCACAATCATCTGTTTAGATTACTTAAGATCATAATGCTGATTTAAGACGAATTGTCAGGAAACAGCAACAAACCAGTTGGTGAATCTGGTATACAGTACCAGGCACTAAATTCCATTCATCATCTTTCTGTTTTTGCCCAGAAATAATCATTTCAGTACACAATATAGTAATGTCCCCATTCAATGAGAAAGAAATAAGTTATGAAAACAGGTTCTTCATGTAATTCTTACTTTTTCCTCAAGAAACAAACCAGATAATTCACTGAAAAAATGAATGCAATTAGACTTGTTCACATGGAACCTGATGTAAAACAGGGGAATTATATTATCTAAACATCAAACCCATAATATTGAATTGTAATTAATTTTTCCTTTGTAATTTACAATATTGTATGTTTCTGTCACAAAATAAATTCCCCTAGATGTAATGAAGTATTGTATAATCTAATGAATAGTTACTAACTCACATTAAAAAGACAGTACATTGAAAACTGTAGCAATCCTGTCCTTATAAAGTATTTTTCATAAGATATTTTGTTGAATAGATTCCTGCAGTTTTGAAATGTAATTATTTTTATTATACCAAATGCTCTCCAGTTACTTAAAACATTTAAATCCTTTGTTTAGATGAAGAAAATAATCCTGGAAATATATAGACTCAGGGAGCTAAATTCTAAAAGGGTTCCAATTTGGTGTCTGATCTTTCCAAGCTAATGAAACCAGGCATATGGAGACATTCTTTTTCATCTAAGTAAATGCATAGCTAAGATACTTCCAGAGGTGTGTCATACTTTGTGCTGAAGAACTTCATAGCTCTCCTATTCAATAGGCAACAACTGTAAATGCCTTCAGAGATGGACCCTCTGTTGCCCAGGAAGCCCTTCATTAATTTCAATGAGGTATTTTGACCTCTACTGAGTCAACAGTTCTGTTTTCTCCTGGCTGTGTCAGGCACAGACATCTCAACAGTTCTTCTGACCTGAGCTAGGAAATGTCCACAAAAATAAGTGTATTTACCTAGCAGACTGCATTAACTCTAGTATAAAGCTCATCTTCATCACATACTGCAGGAGTAAGAGCACTTGGCAAGGATCTGGGATTGTCTCCCAATTTGGTACTCACATACCAAAATCAAGTCCCCTCTCAGACTACTTTCTGGTAAGCTACACATTGAATTCTTTGAAGGCACAGACAGAAGGGAAAATTTTCACCTGATCTGGCTCCTGAAAACACTTGACAGCCAAGACCAAACACAAATGCATGGCTGCAGAGCACTTTTAAAGGGTTCAGTTTACAAGAACCTGAACCCTCAGTGCATGAGGGTTCAGATGAAGACACTTCAAAACAGAGCACCTTTATGTCTGTCTGCAAACGCCAGAAGCAGAGCTGGGCTGACAAAGCTCAGCCCAGCTCCTGGCGCTGTCTTCTGATTGGAAGTAGGGGAAAGGAGCAGAGGGAGTTCAGTCTGGGTTTTTTTTCAGCCAGTGCTGGAGTGTGGAGTGGGTGAATTGCAGTCCCCATGAGATCCATCCCAGACCAAAATCCCTCTGCTCCTTTCCCCCCTCCCACTCTGAACACAGAGCCAGGGCTGGAAGGAGGGAGGGGCAGGAATAAGGGAGAGTGGCTGAAGACTTGCAGATGCTCCAAATTGTAGCTGAATTCCCCAAACCCTGGGACCTAACAGCGGAAGTCTGTTGGGCCCGGGGGATTGGTGTAACTCACAGCGCATCCTGCAAAGTGTTATGAGTTACGGCGGGAAGCTGCACTTCTGTCTTCACCTTAAGACTCTAGTGTTAAAACACTTTTTCTGGCCCTTAATTTGTTATGGTTATGGCTCTTTTCTGCATTATCTTTAACTTTTACAATAATCTTTTTAAAAATGTGGACTCATGATATTATATTCATTGCTCCAGTTTTGGGTTTAGCAATGCCATAGGAAAAGGGAAGAAGTTAATTATGAATTCCCTATTCCTACTTAACTTCTACTTATTTTTGTAACCAAAGAACACATTATCCCTTTTTTATTACAGTATCACACTGGAGACTTATGTTGAATGGTTTCTCAGCTCCTACATCTTCTCAAGTCACCATTTTTTTGGAAGGTACAGGCACCTGTTCGGTAATCAGAACATGTTTTCCTTGTTCCTGGGTGTATAATTGTGTATTTGGCTGTATCAAGACATGTTTTGTTTGATGGTTCTTATTTTTGTAATTTACAGAAAATCTAGATCACTCTTCACGGCTGTCCTGCCCTCATCCACCCATCTTGTGCCATTCAGAAATTTTATCGGTTGTTTTATATTAATTTGCAGGTCATTGATGAACATGTTTAATAGCAGTTCTTCCTAGTAACTATATGCAGTAACACAACTAGAAATATCTCCAATAAATGATACTTCACTGAAAATTTTTTGAAATATGTAAATTAGTTCTGTAATCTATTTAATGTGTATCTTTGTGAGATTCTATAGAGCTATTATTTTAATTAGAATGCGAAGTGTATTCCATCCATGCAGTTCCTTTATCAACCGCACCTATAATTTCATCAAAGAATGAAATTGGCTTTGCATGACATGACCTACTCTGATGAATTCATGTAGACTGTGAAGTCAATGATATCAAAATGACAAGTGTATAATTGGATATTGATTATGTATATATCCTTCTTCCAAATAAATACATCCCAATGTCATCTTGTTCTGTCCCAAAAACAAGGTCTTAATTTTAAAACAAGTATGTTCAATACCATCTTGTTTTGTACTAAACACACAGTCTTTGCTCTGCTCACTCAGTTTCATGGAGTAATTTATGATTCTTCCAGGTCTTCTAAGTTTTTGAGGAATTTTTAGCAGTTAATGTTTCCCAGGCTAGGCCTCATTAGAATGAGTATGGGAATACTCTCCCTGAAGTTTATGAGACAAGAAATACAATGTGACTGAGATAAACTATGGCATACCTCTCATACCATGCCATGGGATTACAGTAAAGGAGGTAAAGCCAAATATATAGAGCCTGGGGCATACTAAGTCTAATACTTATTAATTTCATACACCACTTTCTAAAGGTATTTATATAAATTACCTAATCTTCACAGCCCACCTGTGAAATAAACACCAATAAATATAACTTATTTTCTTACATATAATGTGTTGGCTACAAAGGACCAATTATTCATCATCATAAATTCCAGTTTATTGTATGGGATGTGAAGTTACCAATAAAATCATAAATGCAAACTTTGCATTATGAGTGGTACTGGTTACCTTAGCGCACACACGTATTCACTCATTCAAACCCACATCATTTAAACCCATGTAGTACAGTGTATAGTAGCTGCTGTAGTCATTGTGAGAGCACTGGTGTCAGTATATCAACCTGTCCGATGCCCAGGAGTCTGCTGTTGATGGTCAGCTTCCTTCAAGGCAATGTCTTCTCCAGAAGGGGGTTGCCTGCATGTCCTTCCATCTCAGTAAGTCAGGTGCTGGATGAGAGGGCGCCACTGAGGGTCATGCTTCACTGCCTTTTATCCCTTTCTGGCAGACTTATGTGATCCCCCAGCATCATCTTGGCTGCCCAATCTGGAGGTCGCTGTTCCACATGGGTCTTTATTAGTACCTGACAGCTATTAGTTACAGGGGTCTTGCCTCCTGGTAGTGCAGTTTCAGGAGTCAGTTTGTGATTTTCATTAATTAACAATGGTATTGCTAAGGGTTGCAGGAATAGTCAATAGGGTCAGTGCTCAGTTTCAGGAATCAGTTCCTTGGCTTGATTAGGCTAAAATGGCTTGTAGAGCTTTGTAATGGTAAGTTCCTTTGGCTAGGCTATTGTCATTTAATTACTTACTGATCACCATTCACTCACATTCACTCAAGGGACCACCCAATATAGCAGATTTTATCACTTTACAGTTACAATTTCAATGCAGTTTTAACAATGGTCCAGGGTATAATTTCATTCTACAGGGAGTACATTCCTTAAGGTTTTAAAAATATAAAATATAAAATACAAAATGCTATGGTAAAGATGAGGCACATGAAATATAAAAATGCATTGTGAGAAATAGATAAAAATGTAATGTGAGATAATGAGGATCAAAGGTTACTGGGGACAGGAAGTGAGTTAGGTTAGCACCAGGGTATATTTACAGTCTTTAAAGTGGATATTTTAGTTCTTTTGTTTTCTTTAGTGACACTGAGCTTAACTGATGTGTAGATGTACTTTGTAGATTTCTCTTACAGAAAGCCACTTCAGCTTTCTGGCTTGTTCTGGCCTTGCCACACCCATGCAATGGTCTCTGCAAATACTTAGAAGGAAAAAAAATGCACAAAATCGGGGGTGGGGTGGTGGAGGCAAGAAGGGGCTTCTGTTATATCAGTGTCCAGAAGGGTAATGTACAAAGGGGGCTTTCTGCTACAAATGCATCCCTAAATGTAATGTTTTTGAAAGGCAGAATAAAGGGGGGACAAATCTTTCCTTGTAGTAACAGTAGCAGCAGTTGGGAGCCATATGTGCTCATTATTCTGCACCCTGTGAGCCACCTGCAGAAACCAACAAGCCTGTACTGTTCAGTCTTTCTGGTTGCATTGGCTGCGTGGGTGAGGTAGACCCAGTTTGTGAGCCAGATTCTGTGTGGGGCTATAAGCCAGATCTGATCCCATGCTTTGAGACTGGACTTGTGTACAAAGTTAGTCCACAGTCAATCTGGAATGTGGCAGGGAAATGATGGTAGCATTAATTGCCAGAGCCATGGCAATTGATGCTGCCACCACTTCCCCACACTAAACTTCCAAATCTATGGGAAAACCTCATGGGCCAAATGATTCAGCTCCATGGGCCAGATCTGGCCTGCGTTTCTCTCATACAACATGCACCCCAATTCCCACCAGCTTTTCATTTGGAGTTAAGGTGCATATTGAATGTGAGAAAATATAGTAGTTCAACATCAGGATGAAATATATCAGGGTGCAGTAGGTAAATTTAGTATCATAAGAATGGAATCCTTTTTGGATGCACTATTCTCTATGGTTACCAGCAATTGAATAGTTAAAAATAATACTCACATAATCAGACAGAAGAATGATGACTTTTGTAAACATTTTTCATTAAAATACAGTGTGTATTAGGAAATCTATTGCAATTTTTGAGAGACATATAGCAAGAAATATAAGTGAGTCATATGGCACAAAGGTATACATTACTTTTACTCTCATCAGTCAAAATAAGATTGTATGAGTATTAACATAGGAATGCTGCAGTAAGGGGTCTTACTCTTCAATTCATATGGGCAAAAGACTTATTTGAAATAATAATTTGCTTACAACATTGCCTGCAAAGATGGAAAAAATAATGGGCACACCAAAAGAAGAAACATACTTATTTTGTGTATTAAGAAACATCAGAAGAATTTTTGGGAGTCCTTGATGGGATATCAAACAATAAACATAGGAGTATGTTCAACACCTTTTAATAGAATTAGTGAGATATGGGGGGATTCAGACCCATAGCTCATTGCAGGTTTGGCAGCCACTAAGCACTAACAACAACTAATCATTGCTAGAATACTAAACTAATAAGGCAGATGACTTGGCTTTTCCAAAAAGTGCAAGATGCATCTAGATGCATAATGGAAAATTGTCTTTCTTCAACATCATCTGGTCTCTGAGACTGAGGTACTGATATGTTTCAGTGTAGCTTATATTACTTTGACAAACTTACTGAAGAAGAAATAATAACAGTTTGAATTCTAGCAGTAACAAACTGAAGAAAAAATATATTTCATGAAGATATAAACGAAAAGGAGACAGTGAAGAAGGAAATCAAAGAGAACATGGAATGAAAGGTCAGGACTACCCTGCCAGTTCCAAATCTAGTAATGCAACATCAGCAATCAGTATTGCTTAGTCTATGGAGATGTAAAATTTAGCATAGTGATTCAATGGCTTGATTCAAATGGCTTGATCTTTAAACATCTTGATCTGATTCAAACAGCTTGATCTTTGCTTCCAATAATTTTGATGCATCTCATTTCAATCAATACAATGCCAAATTTATGTAAAATAATATATTTATTTCGTTGGGCAGTCCAGCAAATTCGTTTAAAATTCATCAGAGAATTATTGAATTAAAAAGAAATAAGAGACCAGAAAAAAAAGGAGAGAGAGAAAGAGAGGGAGAGAGAAATGAATTCCTACATTTGGATGGTGATCTCATTCCCAGCCTGTTCTCTTGGGCCATCCATTATACATAGCTCAAACGCAGAAAATGATAATAAATCATGAATTATGGTTCTACCCTTCTCCTTTGACTTGCTTACTTCTAGGTTTCCTAGCTGAGGACTCTACCCAATACCTCAGATCCTCAGTGGGTAAATCTACACGTGCGCTCTGCTGCAGAGTATATTAATTAGCTCCACAGGAAGGTGTCACAGTCTACACATGTGCCGGGATTAAGGTGCGGTACATTAATTAACTCTGCCATAGGATAGTACTGTTGGGGACAGTAATATCCTATGGCAGAATACTTTGCTATGCTGAAACACATTTTGCCCAGTCAACCCAGCCAGGCAGGGGCCTGCTTTGCCCTGGCTCAAATTGCTGCTGTCCCAGGTGCATGTGCAGATCCTGCAGCTGGGAGCAGTTGACTCTGGCTCAAACTGCTCCAGAGTTTATTAAGTTGCATTTATTGCACATGTAGATGAGCCCAGTCTGATACTGGTGTATCTACACCCTCTAATTCTGGTGTAATAAGGAGATACCTGTCTCAGTGAATCAGCAAAATCTTCTTAACATTCCACAGAAGGCATACAATGATGGTTAATTACAAAATTTTCTATCCATTATTAACTAAAAAAGATGTAAATGGTGATTTTATTAAAAGATTTTTTAGTTTTGTTTTCAAAATCAAATTATGCTTACATTTATTTTGCATTTTTTTTCATTCTCTTTTGATGCAGGAGCTAGAAAACATGTCAATGGAAACTTAATAAACATGACAGTGTATCCATCTTGAAAATATGCAAGCATGGTTCAAACTAGAAACATGACTGGGACATACAAGCACTATGGATTAAGAAAAGTTAAGAATTAATTTTGAAACCAACAATGAAGAAATGTCTTAAATTATTTTCTTGTATTTATTCAGCCTGGTATTTCTTTTGAATATAATTACATTTAAGCTTCATGTGGGGAGGTTAGCCCTGATAGTCTTGGCCTTTACCTCCTGCATCTTTTCCGACTCTCGCCTGCCACGTTTTGATGGTTGTAGATGTTATTGGTCGGGAAGTAGTATTTACCGCAGTAGGCTACCGGCAGCCCCAACCCTTTTTATCTGCAGTCTTGCTTTTTCGTTGCCTCCTGTAACGACGCATGGAATTTTGTGTGATGCTCAAACCACACACTGTCATAAGTAACTCCCTTTATTGTCCTTTCAGTGCTGTTATACTCTTAACCATTACAAGAAAAACAAGGACTTTTTTACTTTTATTTTTTTCCAGAAATGCCTTCGAAGTATTCTTTTCTTCATTGATGCTCAGTCTGTCTAACTTTCAAAGCCAAGCCAGGGATTGCCTTGAAATTTCTGCCTTTAACTTTCAGGTAAGTAAATTTTTCCTTTTTTTTTTTTTTTGTTTAGTCCACAAGCCCTCACTGGGAATAGTCAAGAAGTAAAAATGCAAAAATCAAAGATAAGGTTTCCATATGTTTTCTTTGCCTTCCTCTTTCACAGTCTTATTTTTTTTCCCCAGGGGATCTGCTCCTGTGCTTGCTTCTCGCGGCTTCTCTGCTTCGCTTCCTGGGTGATCTTTCCCTGGTTCAAGATACACTCACCACCTTTCTTCATCCATCCCTCTCTCCCTTGCTGGACCGATGTCCCAGCTTGCCGTGTCTCTGAGGTCTTCTCCCTGTTTGCCTTCCTTGAGGAGATCCCACCCCTTTTTCCCCGCTCCTTCCTGTTGCGCGACTCTCTCCTGTGGCTCTTTTATAAGCAGGGAGCAGCTGCTTCTAAAACACCACTCTCCTAGCTTGATTGATTTTTCTCTGCTCGCATTGTCCCGTGCCAGTATTTCTTCACAAAAGAATATTTGGAAGCAGGTGACTTGCCATAGTCCTATGACAGAGGAGAAGAAATAGACTAAGTTAACTACTGATGTGATCAGTAAGTTAGCTAGAATGAAATGATTCTGTTAATAAATTACAGTATCAGAACATAACTGTGAGGGAGATGAAGGAAAGGAAATGGACAGCCAGCATCCTAGCTTACCGTGGCGGCATGGAGCTGCTCCGGGAGCAGCTTGTCCGGGATGCCACAACGCTTTCAGAGCAGCCTGAAGCTACAGATTGGCCGAGAAAGCCAGTGAAAAAGTACTTCCAGCTCCAGAGAGGGGTACAGCGGCAGTGGGCAGCTGGAGCAGCAGGCTGAAGTGCCTCCAGGCACAGGACAGCAGAGGCTGCAGCTGAGCAGTTTGCACAGCCAACACAGCAAGTTGCTTGGAGTAGTACCACTCTACAGACAGGACCAGGCACGGGAGCTGAACCGGATCCAGGTAATTACCTACGACTTGAAGATGCCAGGAGCAACTACAGGTCAGAGGGACCTGGGTGGAGGAGGACCAAATAAAGGGTCCAAGTGCTGAACCCGAACAGGCCCCATAGATGGAAATATTGGAATCAAAGGGAGCGAAGGGGCCCCTATAACTTCTCAAGCTACAAGTACAGTGTTGGGGACACAAGCTAAAAACGGGTTCCCAGAGTCTAGGACTGGACCTTTGGACTAAGGGCCGGTAGGGAACAGTAAAGCCCCACAAGACTGTCACTGGGACTTTATATCACAAGCCCAGGGAAATATAACACAGGATTTGGAAGATCCCAGACGGGAAAAAATTTGAAGGTGATGCGGCTGTGGTAAGCTGGCTCCTGGCACCCCCTATGGCCTATTTGTGTGACTTTGGAGCCTCTGGGATAAGGACTGGGTTTTCAAAAGCTAAACTGCTTGATAAGCAACAGCCAAAGCTTAACAGGAGCCAGGCCTTAATTGGGCCACGGCCAGTCAAGAAGACAGCTGTTGCATGGCAAATATAGAAATACAGACTCCAGGCAAGATCCATCTCTGTTGGAGTCTGAATGTAAAGGGGAGGAAGAACCTGGAAGGTCACTTAGGGGGAACTGCCTCCCATAATTTACCTTCAAAGCCATGGCCGGCAGTCGACAGAGAGACCTAATCCAGGATCCACCCTGTCGCCATGCTAAGGTGAAGATCCCTGGGCTTGGGTCTGAAGCCATATAATACATACAGCCGGCACAATAACTAAGGGATTTGCCTATTAAATAATCACATAAAAGTATGCACTATCAATCCAGAATTAAAGAAAACTACATAGATATTTGTCTAATATTGTTTGGATTATTTATATATTTTTATTTTTTAAGACATTGAACACTATGGGCACAGACAGAAGTGCAGCTCCCCAGCCTAACTCATGGCACATCACAGACATTAGCTGTTGGGTGGGGAAGGTGGGAGATTGAAGGAGAGAGGCTGAATCTCTGAGGGAGGTCCATTCTGGGGTCTCCCCAGCCTGTGCTAGAGTGGTGGGGGATGGAAGGGGGGGCATGAATTGGAGCCTGTGGTGATTAATTAATTTTTGTAATCTTGGACAAAATTTAAGATTTTTATATAAATGAATGTATTAAAAAAGTAAGAATGAGAGTGAAGCACAGTTAATGTTAAACCTAAATAAAGCCATACTCAGTGGAAGATAATAGATAGAAGCTAGAGAGCAATATGAAAAACAGTGATAAGAAAAATGATATGTATCCAGTGTTACAATGAAAAAAGGATCAAATCCCTAGTGACAAATTAGAATTGTGAATTCTTATGCAGCAGCGAATACAGCAATATATTCCCATGAGACACAGAGTATTAAGTTTAAAAAACTCACAAACCACTTATAATCTCTTTGTGACTTCTAAATAAAGGATTACAAGCCTTGGGAACAAGATGACTGTAAAGAATTACTGCTGATTTGAATGACAGCAACTCAGTTAGATGCATGAACTTTTGCAAGCGTTGCAGTTGTTGCCAAGTACAATATGATTGCTTCATAATCATGGGCAATAGAGATGTTGGATATTTTCTGAGGAAGTCACATTATCTCCACATAATAACATTGATTTAGGATTCTTCTCACAATTTTGGTAACAGTGACATCTGCAGAAAGGAGTTTTGTTTCATTTACTACTTGATACTCTCATCACAACAGAGATCAACAATAAGTCAAGTATGCTTGTCAGTTTTGGCCTATAACGTCAACTAGGATATATTTGTTGAATCTTCTTGAATGAAAAAGTTTAGTGTTGTCAAAGTAAAGAAAGTCATTCTAATTACTAGCCTTTCTTTTCTGAAACTGAAGCACATTTTAGTTAACTGTAAGATCCATGGTCCATGTATTAATTTTATCTTTGTTATAATTCTAAAAAAGAAACAAAAGGTCCATTTAATGACCTATAGTTGGTAATGCTTTTGCCAATAATAATATAACTATTATAAGCTCACTGTTCCAGGTACTTACAGTGACCTGGAACTAAGAATCAACAGTTTTAGGGACTGATTACTTTTCATGTGAGAACTTGTTTAAACTTAATTGGTTGGTTAAGAAACACTAGATGTTAGAAACAGAGATTGCATATTCATATAAAAATACATATAATCTGGTAACATGGATTAAACTATGTTTTGTTCCCTAATATTTAGAGCAGTGATTCTTAACCAGGGTGCCAGAAAACCTAGGGGTGCCATAAGATCCTTTCAAGGGTACTCTGAGGTGTGAGGTATGAGAAAATTAACAGATAAATGCAGGCTTACACACCTGGCCACTCACCCTGCCCTCCCCCCCCCCTCCGGCCTTCCTTCCTTATTACCTGGCCCCTCTGCAAGGAGACAGGAGCTGTAATAAATAAGTTAGTTGTTTAAAAGGGGTGTCACTCTCAAAATTCACAAAAGTTATGGAGCGGTGTCTTGAGTCTACTGAGGGATGTCTCAAGTTCAAACAGTTTAAAAACCACTAGTTTAGAGTTTAAGGTCACTTCTACAAATGTTCCAGGGTTTGGGGGCAGCATGGTAATTAGAGTGGCTCTGAAATGGCACTCTAATAAAATTTAGATCAGAGCTTGAAATTAAATTTAATCCAGTCAGGTCCACAGTCCCCTACCCCTGCTCCCCCCTGCTACCTGCTGCGGGCTCGGACAGAGCAGCTCCCTGCCACTGCGTGCACTCCCAGGTGGCAGGGGGGACCTGCGCCCCCCAGATCTGTACACAGGGCAGGTGCAGGTTACGGGCATGGGTTCCCACCCTGCTTTGCTTCTCCGGGGCCTCTACCACCCAGTGGGCACGATCTGGCATGGCTGGGGACTGTTGGGCCATGCAGGAATCTTGCCACTGCTCACCCCCTGCTCTGGCGATGCACCTCCTGTGCCTGCTGCTGCTTTGAGGGGCGCAGCCCTGCACCAGTGCCTTCACTGCAGCCCTTTGCACAGGAGGTGTGTCACCAAGCAGCACGGGGCGAGCAGCAGCAGGTGAGGAGATACACATGCAGCTCCTCTGCTCCCTGACACAGCAGGATGTGGGAGGGAACAGCAGCAAACAGCTTCTTTATTTACCCTATTAAAGGTAAATAAAAATGATTTTATCCACTGTATGTTCCTTTACTATTCATATTCAAGTCCCCAACTCCATTTTCCCCATAAGCCTTTTGTCTTACCAACTACGGTTTTCCCAGCCACGGGAGCTTTCAGGAATCTAACCCCCATGATTGGTGAGGGAAACCTGTAAATTTATACATAGCCCACAGTGCTTGTTAAAACTGCTCCTGCCAGCTAACAATCCCCTTCAGTTGGAGAAGGGGAGTATATACCCTAGTTATATACACATGACACTGAAAAGACAAAAAACAATGGGTAATAGTTTTGGATAAGGAGGATCATTGATATACAGCTAAACATCTGAAAGGAGCACACAAAATGGAATAAAAGAACAATGGAGTTGTGAGTGGACATTGAAAGAAATCTGAAAGTAAGTTCCTCGTAGACTTATCTGAGAATTTACATTATTTGGTCAGTTTAACTAACAACTAACATTTCCTTTCATCTAAAGCCTCTTGCTTCCTTTAATAATTATCATTTATAACAAGGAACCTACTTCATTTGCAGTTTTGCAGATTTTGGGGGAAACCGTGAAATCTGGGGCTGTCCACAAAATCCATGAAATAAAAAAAAGGTAGTAAAAATAAAATGCTGCCTCACCAGTGGGAGCCAGCTGCCCTTGCTGCCAGGAGGGGCAGGTGCCAGCTAGAGGGGCAGCATGAAGGGCAGCAGACAAGATGGCAGCTACCCCCTTGTCCCTCCTGCCCCACCAGGGCCTCTCTGCCAATCAGCACCAAGAAGTGGGACCACATGAAGGATAGCAATCAAGATGGTGGCTGTCCCCTTGTTCCCTTTCCCCCTGGGGCCTCTCCACCGATCAGCACCAAGGGATGGGGCCTCCACAAATTGACCGCAGAATTAGAACTTTACACTGCAATCAACATGTGAAAATTGGTAAGTACTGTCATGATTTAGGTAAACCTCTAGTTTAAACTACTCTATCATAAGATACTGGAACTTTAACCAGTAAGAAACTGATTAAATTAGACAGATGTGTGATCCTCTAATTTCTTGAAATGATCCACTGCTCATGTAGAAATACTTATCAATGAAAGTTCAGGTTTGGTTATTTAATCTACTACACTTTGAGGAGTGCAGCAATAGTACCATTGCAATATGACTCTTAGTTGTTTTCTCTGTTTTTAATGCCAGAAAGCATGAAGAAAGTAGATTAACTTGTTTTTTTTTGGTTGATCATAAAAGTGACCTCCAGCGGAAGTACTTTTCATAATTACCTTGACTGTAAATTAGATATGTTTTGGAAAGAATGAAGGCTAGTGCTTATAGCATTTTCTGGATTAATAATATAGCCAAATGACTATAGTAAGCTTTACTCATGGTGTCCAGGTCCACAAAAAATTTTGCTAAAAAAGGGCCTTGTTCTAAAGTTTGAAAATTTATATACACCTGAGTAATACTACTACAATTTAGGAGACAGGATAAGTAATAGAAATACAAAATGCAAAAATAAAAAACAATTGGTACAGTGAAAGATGCTTTAGAAATTCTGGCTACTTATACATGTACTCAGGGGTGGAGCATTTTAATTAGAGTGGCTCCCAGAGAGTATTAAGCCTGTCCAGGTTTAAAAATGATCATGGTATGCTTTATGTAAACCCCATTTGATGAGGTTTAGATAGAGTGCCCCAGTGGCGATTTTTAAATTCTCTGGGGCTTATATGCATGACAATGAGGCTATGCTGGAGCATTATAATTAGAACATGAAAAGGCATGTGTAAGGGCACCATGTAACCTACTCTGCCCTTAAGGCCTTTTAGGGCCAGGGATAAAGAAGATCTCAGTAGAACATTCCTAGGCTTTGCTGGGCAAGGCATGGCTAAGCTTCAAAATTTTGCAAGGTCAGAAACAGAAGTGTAATCCTTTTGCAAGAGGGTGTGTGTAGTAGGGAACTAAGATGTGCCTGCTCCTGAAGGCTGAAGAAGCTTGGCCAGGATGCTTGGCATGCTAAGCAGAGCTCCCCAGCTGCAGGTTGCCAGGGAGCAGCCTAAGGAGGTAATTGGCCACACCTGCTGACATCACCTGATGATGGCAGAAGGCAGGGTTCTAGGATATATAAGCTCATGCTGTAACTAGCAGATACACACTCTCTCCCTGGCAACTGACTGGTACTACCTGCCTAGCTCTCTCTGCTACTGCCTACTCTGCTATCTAGGTGCAACATGCCTACAGGGAGTCTCCCAGGGATCTAGATAGGGGTATGTTACTCTGAGTGGAAGTTTGTTTCCTTAAAAGGGCATAGCAGGGTTGTTAGTGATAGTATTTAAGTTATAGCCTAGGGGCTTGGTTTGTGTTCATGTTTCCCCCAGTGGATTGGGATGAGGCTAGAAGGTGATGTTTGGAGGCCTCATTAGTGCCTGGAGGGAGAGGGCATGTGATTTGGTAGAGCCCAGTGTCAGGCACAGTGAACATAGTGCTAGGAGGGTGCAGTGACAGGGGCGCAGCGAGCCCAGAGTGCCAAGAGGGCACAGCCAGAAGGGCGCAGTGAGCCCAGAGTGTCAGGGGGGCACAGGTACAGAGTCGGTGTGAGCCCATAGTGCCTGAGGGGTGCAGCACCCATAGCGCCTGAGGGGCACAGCTAAGGAGGTATAGAACCAGGCACCTGGGAGAGAGGCATAGAGCCATCCATCCAAGAGAAAGGCACAGAAAGACATTCTCTACAAAACTCAGTGCCTGTGTATAGCAGAGAGACAGAAGCCAGAGGGCTCAACGCCAGGGGTGTATAGATGACAGTAGTAACACCTGTGAGGCATGGGACATGTGCAGGGAAGGTCTGAGCGTGTATGCGCCACCCAGTAAAGCTAGGTGCATGAAGGACAGCTTTCCGCCTAATGAGCAACTTAATTATTTATTAACAAGGTATGGCAGGAGAGATAGGTGGGCAGACTGCCCAAGACAAATGGGTAGGCTGATGCAGAGGTTGGCCTCAGGACAGCACACTATCGTGCACACGATACTCATATGGGTGAATTGCATCATTCACATCATGGGCTTCCAACCAAAACTTTGAACTGTTTAGGCATGCTCTGACCCTCAACACTAGGTCATGGAAAATCCACATTTGAAACTTCACTTTTTCCAGCAGCTTCTAAAACTAACTGAGCTAAACCAGGGGACACACTGCTTCACAGTCTGCACCGGGAGTTTTGAAACCTGCCAGCTTTTGGCTGGGGTTGAGGTTTGCAACATTCTGCTCCCAGTGGACCAGTGTGACCCAGACTACCTTCCGCCCAGCCCCAGAGGGTAGACCTGACTTTTCCCCTTTGTTTCTTTGGTCTTTGGCTCCATCTAAGCTGCATGGTTGGGACCAGCTAAAGCCAATAATCAACCTGGCTCTCTTTTGAGTTTGTCCAGCAGTTTTCATCTCAGCAGGCCATATATTCCAGCCCAGAAGTTTAGGGCTGTGTTTATGCTGGCTGGAGCCAAAGTCAGCTTTCTTCCCTTCCCCCCCCCACCCCGGCCTCTCCATGGAAGCAAAGATTTGCACTCTACCACTTTTCCTGAAGCAAAGGAGCTCCTTGCAATGCAGAAGGACTCACACTCTGGAGCAGCTCCCCATGGTGCAGTGAATCCAAAGAGCAGCTCATAGGAGTCTTCGGTATAGGGCCCCCTCTCCAGCTGAAGGGCAGGTGTAGAGGTGCAGGCCACAGGAACTATCCATTGGGGAGCCCCAAGCCCCAGACTGCCTGGATAGGGGTGAAGCCTCCTCAAGAGGGTGCCACCTATAGACTTTGCTTTTCAGTTAATAATGTTTTAAAATTATATTTATTGTTTTCTTTTTTTTTTTGCTTTAAATGTCTGTAATCAGTTTGGATTTTAGTATTTACATTGTTTGTGAGGAGGGAGTTTTGTTTATATGGGATACCCCAGCAAATTCAGTGTTCCCAGATTTCTGGGTTGGGGCTTGAGCCACTGCTATAATTTATGGGGTACCTCAAAATGCGAACCCGGCCTTCCTTGCTGCCAACCAGTGCCTGGCAGAAGGGTTACATGTACATATATTTAAAACATTAAGAATTCTGGAAAGTCTTCTGTCCCTCTTAAAGCCATGCTGCTCTGTAAACTTCAGGATCTCAGAGGAGCCCCAGGGATCTCCAGTTCTGTAACCTTTACCTCTGCATTTCAAGGAGTTAAGCAGAGAAGAGTAGGGGTATTCCAAGCCCAGGAAAACCAGACCCAGAGAGCTGGGTTGAACTATAGTCCCCAGATTGCTTTGCGGGTTAGCAGGAGGGGAAGTGGGAAAGAGAAGCTGCAAGTTGGCGCTGTGTGGAAGGAGCAGGAGAGAGGTCTTGTTCCATGATATGCTCCATATACTGTTGAATGAGGCCTCAGGGAGATTGTGGAGGAGCCTGGTCTGAATGCAGCTTGGAGAAGAGTTGACTACTCCACTAAGGAGACTCCGGTAGAGACAGAATTGGAGTGCTGCAACAGAGGAGAGCCTAGATAAGATGCACGTAAAAGAATGTAGTGGTGTGGTCAGTTCAACTGTGGAGCAGTGAAAGTCCTTGTACCATCTGGGATAGCTGGGGCTGTGTACAAGGTGAAGAGTCTCACCCCCAAGTGTCCTTGTGAGACTTTTGGAGTTGGAGTTTTAAGCTGTCCTGTTGAAAAGGGTAATTTTATCAGGCTTCTATTTTGGGTTTCATGGTTTACGTTACAGATTGCAGTTCTAATGCCTATGGTTATAAATTAATCCAACCTGGGAGGAAACTGAGTCACCACAGCTACATGATGGCTAGAAAATGGCATTTAGAGGTTTGTTTTTGGAAACTGGCTTTTAGGTAAAGTAGATATAAGAACAATGGTGCAGGGGAATGGCAAGGGTTAACTGATTTCTAAAAAGCCTGTTCTGTGGCAAAGTTTCCTCAAAGCCCACTGTGTTTGATAAGCAAGCAGCAAACAGACACACAGGCTGGGAAATTGAAGACATGTTCTACCCTGTTCCATAACATGAGATAAGGTGGCACCATGTCACAGTGCCCAAGTGCAGAGTCCTTGGGATTTCTGGTTTTGGGGGAACAGACCAAATTAGGAGGACACCAGTAAAGCCCATATTAGGATGTGTGTATGTGATGGCTTATGAAACAAAGGAATATGCTGACAGGACAGAACATGGATAGTATGACAACCAAAGAGAGACCAACCAGTGATGGTCAGAAATGAAGTCATCACAGAAGGAAAAAAAGAATACAAAAGGAAGGATTTTAGAGCAGCAAAGGGTCCCTGAGACGGGAACCCGAGGCCACCATGGACAGAAAGCATACCACCAATCCATCTCACCCACCCCACTGGGAGAGGGTGGGCCTCAGCCTCCAGCCTGCTGACATCTGACACTCAAGAGAGAACCTCAGAGAGAAGCTTGTGTACTGGCCAGAAATACTTTGACTCTGATGACAACCCTAGGACTGGTAGATATAGAATAGTTGGCATTATTTTTATCTACTATCACTGTGCATCAATAAAATTCACCTATTATCAAATGGAAAAGTTGTGGTTGGTCTGAGGGTTTGGGTCCACCCAGAGCAAGGTATCTGGGTTGTAAATCCAGTGCCAATACCACACATTCACTCAGGACGGTACAAGTGTTGTGTGCATGAGTGTGATGACTGTCCAAGTGATTAGCAGGTGTCTGTCTATCATGTGTATAAAAGGAGGCAGATTGGGAGGATCTGTGTCCTGTAGTGATTGGAAACAAGCGTGCAACTGAAGTGTGACTGAGGAGGGTCTGTCTCACGCTTATGTAACTGGATTCTGCCTGGGTGATAGATGGTGAACCTGGGATGTCGATAGCTGTCTCCTGTATGTGTGTGTGAAAGCTAAGCAGTGTCTTGTGAATTTTTTCCATGGGTGGAGGGCCTGGGAGGTCAAAGGCCAGTGTGATTCAGCATATGACTGTGGTGACAGGAGATCAGAGGCTGACTGAGCGTAAGCGAGTGAACGCAGAGTGGGTGCGAGCCTGGGAGGCTCATACAGGCATACCTCGTTTTATTGCGCTTCGCTTTATTGCGCTTCACAGATATTGCGTTTTTTTACAAATTGAAGGTTTGTGGCAACCCTGTGTCCAGCAAGTCTATCGGCACCATTTTTCCATCGGTTAGCATTTTTTAGCAATAAAGTATTTTTTAATTAAGGTATGTACATTTTTTTTTAGACATAATGCTATTGCACACTTAATAGACTACAGTATAGTGTAAACATAACTTTTATATGCACTGGGAAACCAAAAAATTCATGTGACTCACTTTATTGCGATATTTGCTTTATTGCGGGGGTCTGGAACCGAACCTGCAATATCTCCCAGGTATGCCTGTATTCACTTTGTGTTGAGAGTGGGTGAGGGCACCAGGATACCAATATCCCCTTTGTGGATTTGTGAGTGCAAGGTGACTGACATCCTTGAGTGGTTTGAGTGCTGGCTGGAGGAGCAGTCAGGTTTGTGAGTTTGGTGTAGAGGTGTAGCTGCAGCAGAGCTGTCAGTGAGTCAGAGATAGAGACTGCTTTCTGGTACCCTCTCTGGTGAGATATATATATATATTGCATTGCTATGTTGACTATTTTGGTGATTGACTAGCTCTGTTGGTTATGTTGTTGTTGATTGTTGTTAAATGTATTTGATTATTATCCCTCTTCCCTGTGTCATTTGGTTGGTACTAATTAATTGGGTAAGCGTTGGATTGGGGCTAGGCTGCAGGCCAATAGTCCAAGATAAGTCACCCACCATTCCTTTTACTGAGGCAGTGCTGTCAAAGCGGTTGATTTGCATAATTGATTAGTTAGAGACAGCATCCTCAACACCAGGTTTCAACCCTGTTTAAAACTGTCAGGTCTAATTCCTAGCCAGCCAACCCAAAGAACCCATACCCTCCTCCCCAGTATTAACCTCTTAAAACCTCAGAAAAGGGGAAAGAAAAGGAGGAGAGAGGAGTTTAGCATTGGGACTCTCTCTCTCCTCTACCTGAGTTTCCCCCTTCTCCAGCTGCAAATTCTTTCTCCTTTGGAGAAGACTTCACACTTCAGCATCCCCTAGCAGCTTCTCTCCCTCCCTAAACCAGCCTAGCTCACCTTACGTCCCTGTGCATGACATCACCCTGGCCTTGTCTAGTCAGGGAATGCCACACTCCAGTCTTTCTCTTAACCAATCTGCCTGAAAAGTCTTTGCTCCTCCTGGCCAGTCAGGCCAGATGATTTTAGATATTTTGCCCAGACGCAAAGCCCCGGCTTTCCATGTGCAGAGCACATGGCCAGAATAACAGGGGTCATGTTGCCCACATAAAACACACACACGCACACAATACACAACAACCAAAAGCACATGCTTTGCTGTACATAACCCAAGTGCATGTGGGTGTTACACACATGTTTATATAACACTGTCTATTCCAAACTAACCTTATCTCTGTTTCTGGACACCTGCTTACTGTTGCACTAATGAGAAACTGTAACATAACAACTTTGGAGAACATTGACTGCAATATAATTTGCGAAAAAGTACACTTCATTCTGTTCTCTAAGGTGAATAAGCCTATCTCATAGTTACACAAACCTGAATTAATAAAAGAAGTATGTAGTGAGGCTCATGACTTGTATGTGTTGGATGACTTGGATGAATGTGTTTGATGAGGTCTCTGACTCAAAATGAGAGAAAATTTAATGGAATTTCCAGCTTATTTAAGAAAGATAGATGAGGTGATTTGGGTTTCCAACTTAAGGTGTTCAGAGGAAGAACTATGTTTTCCTGCTTACTTATAAAAATTCCAGGCACATTTGGGCTCCACACTTAATTAAGACCTTTGGGTGTTACAACAATACATATAGGTTAAAAAAACTATTAAAAATAAAAGTGGATGCAATGGTTACTATAAGACTTGTTTTCTGGGCTGTATGTGGAAAATACATTGTATATAAATTGCACCATTTACAGTAGTGAATATGTGAGATTAGGGAAGCTCAAGCCTTTAGTGTTCATGTGGAAGGTAATAAGCAAGATTGTATTGTTTCTGCTAAAATTGACTACTTGAAGTAAAAGGTAATCTATGAAGTCCACGGGAAGGGCAGTCAATCATTCATAGCTCATACTGAAAACATAATTTAGGATAAATATACACTCATGAAATACCAGATGACACAAAACTGGGAGGGGCTGCCAACACTTTGGAAGACAGGATTAAAATTCAAAGGATATTGATAAATTGAAAATCTTGGCAATAGGTGACAAAATTAAATTCCACGAAGGAAAGGTGTGACTTATTTGAACAAAAAACCAAAACCACTCATCCATATTGAAGGAATAACAGGTTTGACACTATTAGTGCTAAGAAAGATCACAGGAATATAGTAGATCACAAACTTTGAATCAGTCAGCAACATGATATTGTTGGAAAAGAAAGAAAAGGGATCTGTATAAACAGAAGGTGTAACACAAGATAGTGACAGTACCACTCTATTCAGTACTATTTAGTCTTTGGCTGAAGTACTGTATCCAGTTTTGGGCACTGCATTTCAGAAAGGATGTAGATATAACAACTTGTAGTTTCTGTGGGTTGGAACACAAGTTAGTGAGGATGATTTGGAGGGTGAAATCAGGAGCCTCAATGTGCTTGGAGAATTTTGCAGTAGCTTGGCACTCGCAATACACCTCAAGATTGAAAGTAGCAGAACTGAGCAGATAAAACTTTGAATAAATATCTAACTTGCTGCAGTCCAAATGGAGTCCTTTTAATATTGCACAGAGCATTGTGCATGAAAAACTACAGAAACCAAAGGGTGTCCACAGACATGGAGCAAAGAAGATAGAAAGGGCTGGAGAGGAGAAACATGAGAGCAGTTTTTAAATATTTGCCATAAAGATGAGGAAATATTCTTTCTTGCCACACAGGGACATATGCAAGTGGATTCAATCTTCAGCACAACAAATTTAGATCAAACCTCAGGAAAAATATCATAACAGTGATAAGACAATAGAACAAATTGCCTTGGAAATGCCCTTCATTGGAGGTTTTCAATAAGCTTGGTATGTTCTGGAATAGCCTATCCTGCATCTATGCAGAGGATCAGACTAAGGGCACAGACAGAACTATAGCTCCCTGGTCTCAGCTGCGACACTTCTCATTAAGTTCCATGAGTTAGACGGATCCTCCTGTTATCTTTTGGGTTGAGAAGGCAGGGTATTGAGCTTCAATTTGGAGCCAATCCAGGGAGAAAGTCTGCAACTATGAAACCTCATCCCCCTAGCCCTGCCCCACCTCTCCCAGCCCTAGGAGCTATCTCAGGATGGGCAGGAGGAGAAGGCAGGGGAGGAAGGTCTGTTCTGGGGCTTCTGCAGCCTGCACTGGAGGGAGTGGGGGGAAAGGGGGCAATTCACTTGCTCAACTTTCCAGTGCTGGCTGAAAACCCACCAAAACAAGTTCCCTCTGCTCCTTTCCCCCCACCTATTCTGAAAGCAATGCCGGGAGCAGGGTTGGGTTGTGTCATCCCAGCCCTGCTTCCAGTGTGCAGACACAAGTTAACGAAGGTGCTCTGCTTTGGAGTGCCTTCATCCGAACCCTTATGTAATAAGGGTTCAGATTGTCTTTGAATTGGAAACTTTTAAAGCATTCTGCAGCCGTGCACTTGTGTTAGGTCATGGCTGTAGAGTGCTTCTGGGGCCAGATGGGGAGAAAATTGTGTCACTTCTCGCCATGCTGAAGGTGAGCCTTGAGGCACCCTCTAACTATATGATTCTATAAATGAGAGGTAGCATACTTTCTGGTCTGTAGGATAAGCCAGGATAAAAAGTACAGGGACAAAGTAATCTTTTTTTTTTTTTAGTAATAATCAATATGATTTGATACAACTTCATTACTACAAACCCTGTTATAGCAGCACTGTGCTTTTAATCATCCCAACAGCAGGAACTGATATTTCATTATTATAATACATCAATTTGACCAACTCTTTTATGGTGAACCCTCTTTTAGTAACTTTTCTGCTAGTCCCATTGGGATTTATTATAACAAGCTTGTTCTGTGTTTCACACACCTAGATGTTTACCTACCTACCTTTCAAGTATCAATTCTATTTCTTTATACTTTGGTTATTTAAAAAAAGTTGTATAAAATATATTTGCCCTTCTTATGGCCAGTAGTCATGAGTAAAATACATGTTTGGCGTTGTAACACAAAGAAAAGCTGCCAGATGGCTAATTAAACTCCTTCTGTAGTTCAATATTAAAAGTATATCTTGTTTTGTTCATTAAAACCCGAAATGTCAATATTTATAGTATTTACTACACAGTCGAAAGAGAAGAGTTCATGCATGGACAGTGATCATGCATTTTTTTCATTTATTACAGATGGTATTTAATTTGTGACCTAGTCTCATCATCCTATTTGTTTACTGCATGTCTTATTTATTTCTGTCTTATTTGCACGTTTTGAAGTTATTTGATAAAAGGTTAGATTCAGCAGTGTTTGGCATCTGTTTACACAGAGAACTCATTCTTTACTGGTCCCAGTGTACGTTTAGCCTGTTGCACTGTCCGCTATCTTTAAAAGATGGTCACATATTCTGGGCCCTAGAAGTTGACAAGAAAAATAGGGGCTTCAAGAACTTAAAAGCCAGGGGATACAGGAGCAGTAATGCCCAGTGTTTTGGGCCCTGGATCAAATGAATGGCATATGATCTATTCACAGGCCCAATCAGGCCCCGTGCACAAAGACTGGGCCTTGCACTGTCTCCACCTGGCTCAGTGTGCTGGGATCAGGCCCCTGCACACTGGATTGGACCCTGAAGTCTGGACTGTCCCACCTGGCCTGTCACCCCTGCATGTCAGGATCTGGCTCCAGAGCCCTGTGCTGCCCCACACAGTCAGACATGCAAGGATTAGGCCCCAGAGCCTTGTGCTGTAGACGTGTGCGAAGCTTTGGTCCGCGATTGAATTCAGACAAGATTCGGCTTGATTTGGAGGCCAAATCACCGAATCCGAATCAAATCAGGAGAGGGGAAAAAACACTGAATAAATTCGGATGCTCCAAATTGATTCAGAACAGATTCAGAGATTTGGAAGGCAGTCTTTCAGGGGAACTGAAACTGAGAAGCGGGAGGGGGAGCAAGGGGGGAAAGACTGACAGCTCTAGCTGGCCAGAGACTGTGATCTTTCCCTCAGTCCCCTTCCAATCACAGTGCTCTGGGGGAAGGACGTAGAAACACCATATAAGCCTCTGTCTGCAGGTTTTCCATGCCTTATGTGAGCTGTTTCTGCTTGAGCAACAGCATCTGAAAGGTACCAGACTGGCTTGGCTTCCTACCTAGTCAGTCCCCTGCTACTTTCTGTTCTTGGAAAGGATTGGATATAGCTTACTAACTAGAATCCCTCTACTTATTCCTAACCAAACCATTTCTTTCAATTTGTATTTGTTCTTGTTTTTTTTCCCCAATGCTTTTTTTAAAAAAGCTGTGTTTTCCCCGGCAGTGTGATCACTGTGCAGGGAAGCACATACATTACACACACTCACACACATACATCATAGAAGAAGAAGTCAGATATTATTAAGCAGAACACAACACAGAAGAAATCAGACAGTCATAGAAGAAGAGGAGATTCTATACAGTTATTATTAGTTGTAGTTACATACAAATTAAAGACACCACAGAAGAAGTAGTCAGATAGAGATTCAGATTATTAAACACAACACAGAAGTCAGACAGTCATGGAAGAAGAAGAGATATTATTTTAGTTATACACACAACAGTAAACACAACACAGAAGAAATCAGACACAATTATACAACAAAGAAGAAGAGATATATTATTAGTTAGTTATACACACAGACTCATTGCCCAGTACAGGAAAGATTAATATGAAGTGTGCTGGAAAGGCAGGTGCCAGGTTTTCTGGCAGGGGAGGGAGAGGGGCTAGAGTGGGTAGGGGGAGAGCTAGAGCTGCAAGTTTCCCCGCCTCCCCCCACCAAACATAGATGCATCCTCTTTCCTGGCAGCCATGCATCTTTTGCTGCCAGTGGATGCAAGATGGGAGCAGTACCTGTTCCTGTACCTGTACCACCTCCCCTAACACCAGAAATAGGCACCAGCAGCAGAATGACAGTCTCCTCCACCCCAATTTCATCTCCCAGTATGATCCTCCCACTCCCAGAGGAGCTGGATCTGGAACCAGGGGACCTGAGTGCCCTAGCTAAAGAAATTCTGGGGACTGAGGGAGAAATCTGAATTTGTGTTCCACATCCCTCAAAGTTCCCCTAGACCCAGGTCTCCTTGTCAGAAGGCACCTCAGAGGAGGTTATGGAGGCAAGTGGTTCAAGTGAGTCAGCTCCTCCTGTTGTTGTGCCTTTGCCTGGTGAGGAGGGAGATAAGGGAGGATTGCCACTCTCAACCCAGAAGTGGGGGAGTAGTGTAGTGTGGGATCATTTTGAAGTGCCAGATGATCCCAAGTATGCTAATTGCCAGTACTGCTGAAGGAAGATCAGCCTGGGCAAGGAGGTGAAACGCTTCACCACCACGGTGATGCTGCTGCATCTCAGGAGGCAGCACCCCCTTGACCTTCTTCCACCTCAGCCTGGCACCAGTGGCAGCATGCCCAAAGGGAAGTCCCCCACTTGCTCCAAAGCCCCCATCTCCCCAAAGCAGAGGCAGCCACCCTGGAGTGGTGGGGGAAAGCTGCAGACAAAATGGGGTGCATTGAAAGGGTGAGCAAGATCACCCAGAGCATTGGAGAGATGCTTGCTCTGGATAGCCAGCCCTTTCCCTTAGCTGAGCGGCCAGGGTTCAGGCAGCTCATAGCACTCACTTACCAAGTGCCTGCATACACCACCTTTAGCAGAACAGTGGTGCCCTCCCTGTATGAGGTATGCAGAGAGTACTTGAGGGAGGACCTGCACAAGGGCCCTAGGTAGCCTTGCACTTCATCTCTGACATCGGGAACAGCCAAGGTGGCGATCATTAGCACCAGCCAGCCACTGCCAATGTGGGCCAAGGGCATGGCTTCAATGTTGGAGTCCAGACGCACTAGACCCCAGCCTTGGGCAGGTAGCGCTGAAGCTTTGGTGGCTACCTATCTCGCCGAGGATGTGGAACCATTGGATTGTGACCCCTTGGCCTATTGGGCAACCCCCAGGCAGATGTGGCAGGATCTGGCCATAGTTGCCCAGGAACACCTGTCCTGTCCACAGACCAGTGTTCTGAGCAAGAGACTGTTCAGTTATTGCTGGGGATGTTGTGACACTCCAGCGCACCTGCTTGGATCCTGGTTTGATAGAGCAGCTAATGTTCCTCAAGGTGAACCTCCTGCTACTGGGGTTCCCCAAGCTCCACCTGCAGACAGAATGAGTGCCTCACTCCATCTGCACCTATTTCCATTTTATTTTTTTAAATTAGTTAATGCCCCACTATCTGAGTGGGAGATGTCATTCACTGCATCACCAGCCAGCAGGGGAAGAACATGTCCCTGATGAGCTTCCGTGCCAGGATGAACTTGGAGGTATGGGATGGGGTTATGGGGAAGGAGGAGCCCCAGGTCCTGGCCATGACCACTAAAACTGTACTCTGCCAGGGTCGGGAGGCCTGCTGGGACTGCTGGTGGTGCAGCAGCCCTAGGAAATGCCAGGACCAAGGATCTCCCTGCTGAAAGGCGAGTAGGAGGTGCCATAACCTCTAACCACCACATGCATGAGCACACAGTCCTGTCTGCTGGGGAAAGCCTGTCATGTCTTTGACAGGCCTCATCCTGAAAGGGAATTTACAAACCACTTTTTACAGTTGGGCCTATGAATTTACTTCATCAGTCTCCTAGGTACAAAAGCCCATGGACTCAATATAGACATTGGATTTACGACACACTACAACCTGCCAGACATCTGACTCTCCAGGTACCTCTCCACTTTTGCCTACTACATCTCTCTTCCCCTCTACCCCAGCCTGTCTCTCTCACCCCCTGATGCCTCCAGTTCCACATTCTCTGACTGGCTTTCTTGCCTGCATTGCATGCCAGGCTCTGGCTTTACTATTCCTTCCATCCAGGAACAGCGCCCCCCCCCCCCCCAACTGCAGGTGCTTCTTCAGCCTGGTGAAGGGTTTTTCAACCTGAAAGCTTGCTAAGATACACTTCTCTACCTATTCAGTTGGTCTAATAAAAGATACCAGATTTACCCAAATAACCTTGCCTGCCAGTGCCATGTCCTTAGGCCAACACCCCATAGCACTTGTCCCCTGGTCAGCTGACTGGAAGGACACAGGGCCCTGGGCACATATAAGCCCCAGGGCTGGGGCTGGCAGGGAGAGTTCTCTGGCAGCTGCTGGAGAAGCTCCTGCAGGAAAGGAAAGAAAGGCTCTGTGACCATTTGGCTGACTCAGATGCTAGTGCTACTGTGCTGCAGTGTACTGCTTACCTGTTGTTATTTAAAGTGGTGGACAGAGCTAAGGCTGTAAGGGGAGGAGGAGGAGGCCTCATTGGGGCACACTACTGTGTCATGTAGAGGTCCCAGCGCCAGTGAGGTGTGCCTTAACACATACACAGTGTCACACGTCATGAGTTTTGCTTGTCAACAGTTTGAGGTGCAGTTTCCCAGAAACCCCTGCACCTATCTCCTTGAAACTTGGCAGGCCTCAGAAGGGGCTACTATCCCTGCAATTTTTACCAGAAAAAGCCAAAAAATGACAAAGTTATAGGTATTTCAGTGATTCCCCATTATAGTCTGTGGCTGAATCTCCGAATCTCTCCAAATCGTCTCTGAATCTTCCAAAGCTGATTCAGCTGAATCGATTCGGGACAGTGATCTGAATCTCCAAATTGAATCACTGTCCTCCAAATTGGCCGAATCCAAATCAAATACTTCTCTATTTGCACAGGCCTACTACGCTGCCCTCATGAAGCCTGGTACAATGAGAGTGGGGCCCCTGCATGCCAGCATAGGGCCTTTGTGCCCTGCACAGCTCCTACACAGCCCCATGCCACCCTGCAGCACAAGACCATGTCACCCCATGAGTATGGAAATTTGGCAGCATGGGAGTGGTAGGAGTAAGGGGTGACAAATTTTTGGGGACAAGTCCTGGCTCACAGGCTGGGGTCTGAGAACTCCTGCCCTACACCAACAAGCCAGCTGCAGACAGCTGTTCTCTCAGAGCAAATGCGGCAGCAATGGAAACCTAAGGCTGTCACTCACAAGCATTGTGGGAAGGAACAGGCAACCCAGGCAATTCCTTGCTTCAGTGACTGGACATAGGTCTCACAGTAGGGTTGCAGTTCCCATTGTGATTACACCCTGTCACTGCCTCTCTGGGAAAGCTGCTAGAACAGGAAACCCCACAGGCAAGGCTGAACAGGACACACGAGGGGTGCTTGTCACCTGCTGCACAGAGGGAGTCTGGGCTGGAGCTGCCAGCAGTGGGAATAATGTAAGCCAGAAGGATGGAGCTGGTCAGAGACCTGCCTGGATCAGAGACCTCTACCATGCGCATTGCTCCACAACAGAAGAACATGAATTCTGAGATGCCAGAATAGAGCTCTGCAATCTACCCAGCATCCAGGAACTAGGGTTCTAGTCTTGATTGGGGGTGTCACTAACACCATGTGTGAAGTGGAAAAGTCAATGCTGCCCATTGAGCAGCCATTCCCATCTCCAGCCCCCGCTGCCTACTGCTCCCACCCAGCCTCAGGGGATGGCACAAACCTGGCATCAAGGGCTGCAACAAAGGGCAGGCAGTTTCTGTCATTGAGTTCCAGTTGCTGGAACTGCTACCACTGGAGCAAGGGGCAGAGCCAAGATGGGGACAGGAAAAGGCAACTTGAATGATCCACAGAACATAGAATCTTTTGGCCCAATAGCACCTCACTAGGTTGGAGCTCTTTGGGGTGGAATGAAGCAGACTTGGGGTGGGAAAAATAGTTTGTGAAATCCTGCAGGTTATAGTGTAGTATGAATTTTGCATTAGTTATTATGTTTAAATGATAATAGTATTGAATTGATCAACCTCTAAGATTGTATTAGCTTTATTTTTCTTTGTCTTTTATGAACAATTTTATGAACAACTAAAACTCCATTTTGTGCTTGTTTCCTACTTGACATAAGTAAATGAACTTTGTATGCTCTGTGTATGTGTGAGTGTCTGTGTGAGAGAGTGAAGGGTGAAAGAATGGTAACTATTTGCATGAAAACAGAAGATTTAACTGATTGTGTAAGCAACAAGGCACCAATGTATAAGTCACTAAACAGTAAACTAATTAAGCTAATTAATGGGTGGCTGAAGAACTTGTCTGTAATCAAGTGCAAAGAAGAGAGTGAGATGAAGGACTTTTGTATATCCTGCCATTTGAACTACACAATGCTTCAAGGCAGAGATACCAACTTGAAGATACCAACTTTACTGGAATGACCTCAGGTTGAGATAACCAGAAGAAACAACATCTAATTAAAAACTGAGCATGGAAAACCCCCAGTGCTTAACAAAGACTTAAAATCCCTATACAAGTGAGATGCAGACAAGCCAAGATGGGTAATCTACTCTCTGCAACCTCCTGGAGCACAGGCATATCTGTTTACCCTGGCTCATCACTCTTAATGAGCCTGGACTGGCCATCCAAGGCTAACATTGAGTAACTTCTGCTGGTAACTATAACATCTTACTGGAATGGTTTTGTCTGTTTGTATGGATGGTGTGTCCAAGCTTATGTATCTGCTTCATGTAATCAATTAACGTGGTATTTTGCCTTATCCCCCTTTATAAGGGCTCTCTCTTGATTTGAGCAATTGGCAATTTAAAGTAACAATAGTAAGTGGGAAACAGTCATTCAGTCTCAGACCACAAGACCCAGGGGCCCTCTGAGGACAAACAAGAGGCAGTGCTTTTTTTATCTGGTATGGTGTTAACAATGGGAACTTGTTGCTGCGGCAGGTGGCAGAGGCGGAGAGTAGAACTTAGGGCAAAAGGGACTGGGCCATTAAGGGTGGCCAGGGTTTTGGAGACCTTCCAACAGAGCAGACAGGGCTGTGTTTTGCCAGCCCAAACCAGTGCTGGTGCATGCCAGGGAGTATACAATAGATGGGTCACTCCAGAAACTCCTGTTCATAGACGTTCTCTCCAAAGCATCTCTTACCACCCACAGTGGGGATGGGTCCATGGGTTCTGTGGCCCATGGGGCTGACCCAAGAGGGCACTGATGATACTGGAGGATGCCCAGTGCATGGCACCTACAGGGCATTTTTATTCCCATTTCCTCACAGGGCCCAGCTGGCTTCAGGTCACTGGAAACAAAGGTAGTAGGAAGGGCAGAACCATGAGTTCAGCTCCAGGCCTTGTCCATTGGTCAAGGAACTTCAAAAATGTTCTCTTCTTGTCATTTCTCCACAGGCAGGGCAATTTCTAGCATACTGGTCCCAAGGGGGAGTGAGGGAAAAAGGGATGCTACAGTCACTGTGGCCTCAGCACTTGCCTCATCCACCCCAGCCTCTCCCTTGGCAGCACCAGGTCCCAGCAGCTTCCCCTAGCTGCAGCTGAGCCGGGCACCCTTCTCCCAGCCTGGCCTGGGCTCTAGGGCCCTGCTGGCTCAAGGCCGGGGAGGCTCATCACCCTGCACTCCCTGAGGGTGATGTGGTATTTCTGGGTGGAGAGGATAGCACAGTATGAACGGGACAAGGGCCAACATCAGCCTGGACAGAGCCTGTAAGAGGTGGAAAGAGCAGGATCGTCCCTATCTATACCCTGCCAGACAAATCTGTACTCTTTGTAAACCTCTGATCAACCACAACACAAGATGCAACCCCCCCAACCTGGTACAGGTAGAGGGACCTACCTCTATGTTAATACATACCTGAGAGATCCCGCAGGTTGCCGCAGAGGAAAGAACCCCAAGGCTCCTGCCACACACCCAACCCATCCTGACCCTGACTTTCCGGAGCTTTTTGCAATGGAAGAGCTGCTCTCCTATTTTTCTGGGCTCAAAAAATGAGCAAAAGCTCAGAGCTGGTACTTTTTTGACGGGTGCCCGGAGTCCAAAAAAAAAAGGACTGAGAACCACCGAGGTGAGGAAACATCAGAAGAAAACAACCCCTCTTTTCTCCGTGAGTTATAATGACTCCTAGATCAAACGAGTGGGGCGGGGGACACAACTTGAGGTGGCAGGGGCTGTGGGGAGCAGGGTCCCCGCCGTGGGGCGGCACAGGGACGTGCGCTCTGGGTTTTCTCTCGTGAATTGTCAGGGCTCACAGCGCAGAACCCTGCCCGCTGCTCGGACGCCGGGACGCGTCTGAGACACCGCCCCGCGCTCTGGGAGGGGGCGGGGCAAGAGCGGCGCGGGCACAGCCACACAGATCCGCGCATTCCATGGGCCCCCGCTCCCCCCGCACTTCCGTGCTTGACGGCAGCTGTCGCGCTGCGCCGGCCTGTTCGCGGCAGCCGGAAGGCAGGTGAGCGGCCGGCTCCCCTGGGCGGGGGTCGGGAGGCGGCGGCCTCGGTGCTGAATCTCACCGCGGGGAGGCGGTGCCGCGGCTCGGCCGGGCCGCTGGGAGGCAGTTGTGTGGGGGAGGAAGGGAGGGTGCCGGCCGCGAGGGAGGTTAACGGTCAACGGTAGCCGTGCCTCTCCCTTGGCCGCGGCCCGGTTTGGCGGGGGGCGACCCATACAGCTACTGAGCGGACGGGCCGGGCCTGGCCTGGCCCCCGGCTGTACGGGGGACGTGGCTGGGCCTTGAACCTGCCGCGTGAGGCTTGGGAATTTGGGAGGGTATTAATGGCCAGTGCTGTCCTGCTGCCGAATTTCCACCCGCCTACGGGTCGGGGTGCAGTGCCCCTGGAAATGGGGCCAGGCCTCTCCAGAGAGCCCCGGCCTGACGCTGTCCTACAGCTCCCACTTCTGCTGTTACACGAAGCAGCGTTACCTGGTCTTATATATGAGATTCTCATCTGGCAAGCCCAACGTGATCGTACTTGCTGAAAAAACTGTAATAGACTGACTGAAACAACAGGCAAATGAGTGTGCAAATAAGTCTTTTTCTTATTACTTTGTCTTGCTCCCTGTCACTTGCCAGTGAGTTAGTGAGAACTGGGCTCACTAGTTCTCACTTCAAGAAACATCTAGGTTGAAGCGTTTCTTCATTTTGAGACAAGCAGTCATAAGAAAGTGCTGACAGCAAACCCAAAAGTCAGTTAAGGCTCCCAGAGAGTGACTTTAGTTTTGTATATGCTGCATGGGTGAGCTGCCTCAAAAATTATTGTACATTTTGAGCACTTTTAGTGTTATTCATTGTACCTAGATTGTAAAGCCGGAAGAGACCTTGGAAGATCATCGGGCCCAGCCCCCTGCACCAAGCAGGAAACGTAACTGGGGGTCAGGTGACCCCAGCAAGGTGACTCGCCTATCATACAAGGGTAGAAATGATCATACAGTTATAATTATTGTACACATGGCAACACTGGTTGGAGATGGGATCCCAGGCTAGACGAACTGTTGATCTGACCCCTGTGCTCTGCTCTGGTGCTATCGTAAGTGCCGGACCCTGTGGAAAACCTTGTGCTGAGTGGCCCCCAGTGTTTTCTAGGCATCACCAATGCTAAAACTTGAGGAGTTGTTCCCTGAGTCAAAGGCAGGGTGGATTGGTTAACGTGTAAAGTGGAAATTCGAGTCTAGTCTGTGTAGCATGAGCTGAAGCTCACATCATCGGATTCCGGGAAAGGACCTGCAGAAAGCTGGGTGCGAGGGGAGGGGAGCTACAGCACAAAGGACAAGGGGGCAGGGGAGGGAGGGGCAGTGCTGGTGGAGACATGGGAACAAACATTAAACCTGTAGGGGCAAAAAGCTTATGGGGGGTGTGTAAATCTACCTTGGTTACTTTGTAAGATGCAAATCCACCCTTCTACTTTATTTTAGACTAAGCTGTATGTCTATTGAATTGAGTCAGCCATGTGTACATCAAGATAAGGAACCATCAAACTTAAATGTGTCTTGTTTCACCTTTATCTTCTCAGTTTTGATCTAGCCTTGTAGTCTTAGTGACTTAGTTATAGGGAATAAGTGTTCAGTTTCTGGTTCTTAACATACTAGCCACATTGATCGAAATTAGGATTATTATCACTTACCTGTCTCTATAAGTATGACCAGACTTCATTTTGCTATTTCAGGGAGAAGTGATAATAAGAAGGAACTACATCCAGTTTTCAGCTAGTAGTAGAAGTCTGTTGCACTGTGCGTTAGCAATGGCAAGCGTCAGTAAACTAAAATATTGGATAGGGAACAAAACTGATTAGTTTTCTTAAAGGGTTGGAATGACTCAACAGAGGTTTATGATTTCTCTGCTCTATTTCTTTTTTTTTAACTTACCTTCTTTAGTTAACCCCTTGCATTGTGTATGAATTAACTGAGTAACTGTCAACTGCACATGTTGTAGCACAGTGGTAATAAAATCAAGGAATTGTCTTTCAAGCCAGACATCAAATGATGCTGCTTGTTTCTATTGAAAATATTTTGGCATGCACGCAGGAGAGAAACTGACTCTTCATGCTGCAACAGACATCCATAGAAAAAAGGGAAAGTAAATATGAGGCAACCCCATATCCTGTTGGTGCATTTACAATATTTTTGCGACTATGCATGCTTTTTAAACTGTAAGAAATTGGTTTTAGGACATAGAAGATAGATTCTACTCCATCTCTCTGATTACTATAAATACTTCTGTTTTTAAGGCTCATTGTGAAACTGCTGGTTGCTTTCAGAGGAGTGCTTTAATAAGGACCACTGCAGGTCTTGGTATTTTAGTTAAACCCCCTGCAGCTAATAAAATACCTGAATTTTGGTAAAAGAAATGCCGTAAAATACAGGACAACTAAAAGCATGCTAGACATCTTATTTGCACAAGCAAATGGAAACCTTTCCTTAGTGAGTGTCAGCTTCTGTGGGTTTTTTTAGCAAAGTCTAAGTCTTGCTCTGTTTATGTTTGCAAGGTTGATCTTTAAACTGAAGTTAAACATGTTTGGTACTTTTCTTTGGACTTTTTTGGGCGGGGGGAGAATTAGCCAGAGCTTCTTGGTTTTTATGTCCTGTAATACTTTATGCTAGATAGTTGTAGTACCAACTATACAAGGTAAAAAGTTAATTCAGGGTAGTATTGACTCTTGTTGATGCTCGTATACCATGCAGAGAGGAGGCTGTGTAGCAGTATGTTCTGACTTACATTTGAGCCAGGTGTTAGTTGCCTACAGCAGCACAGTTGTTTTCAGCAACTAATTTCAAGCAATTTTGTTCCCAAGCAATATACCATAAATGGATGTGTAGTAAAAAGTTCCTAAAGTAATAATGGCATATTGCTAGAGAACTACTGAACACTGTCTAAATTTGAAATGTGGCAATATAATATGGGAAGAAAAACCCAGTAGGACTTGTATGTAATGAAAACAGTAAACAAAAACATTTCATGGCAATAGGAGCAGTAGAATATTGCAACTGCAAAGTGGTATTAATAGTATTGAATAGAAGAGAATATATATTAACTGATAAATTAATTCCTTAATATGGTTTGGCTAGTAAATTCTAGAGAACTAAAGCTTTTGTGCCAAATGTAAAGGTGAATGTTAGGTTTTGGGATACGTAGAATCTGTTTGTAATATGGCAGGACAAAGTTAACTATTCAAGTGCTACCAAGAAAATCTTAAATTGCAGTTGTCATACTAAGAGGCCTCTCTGTTTTATAGTTAAATACTTGATTAATAGTAGCTCCTAATATTGTTTGAGGAGTAAATGGGAATGTGTTTTTAGAAAAAATGCTGGAAAGCCTCATTACTCTAAATAATAGCTTAGATTTTCTCCTGATAAATTGCTTTTGGTAGCATTATTTGAGGTTCCTATTAGATACTTGTTAGCCAACATATTCTTACAGAAAACCAAATTACCCATTTAAAGTTAGAGTAAAGAAAAAATTAACACCCTTTACTTCAGAGTTATTTATCTCATTACAGAACAATTTAACGTAAGACCTATAATGAGTTATATGTAAGATTGTTTGTTTGGAATGAACTAACTAGGTGGAGTCTGAAATGAGAAGCAGGGAGAGTAAAGGCTAAACCCAATAGTATAATAAGAGGCGTGGCATAAGATTGACAGCTGTTACTGCTGCCAAAGGTGCAAAAGCTTCTTGTGAAGCTTCTGGCTAGATCCACAATAGGCATTATGTATTAAAATCGGCACTTTGATTCAGGATTTAGTTAGACTCCAAATGGTCAATTCTCATAATTTGTGCACAACTGCTGTGTAATGGAATAGGTGCCCAATTTTTTTTTGCCAGTAATTACCTGGGCATCCACATTTCTTTCATTTTATATGGCTATGAACATCAATATGCTGCCTAGACCCGTAAAGATTATCTTGTATGGGTACTTACTGGATCCATAAACTAAGCATTTTTGTTTTGTTTTGTGTTGAATGCCTTTGCAACAAAGGATCAGACTGGCTTAGGGCATATGCAGACATTCCCAGGACCCCATCTGTGATCATATGGCTCTGGTTCTGCTTGTACACACGTTTCCTGGTGCCTAGAGTTGCATTGGGAATGCAATCTAAATTGGGGTGTGTGGGATCAGAGGGGGCTAGCAGGCCTTTAAGGGTGGTTCATGGGTTTGGGGAGCATCTGGGGACTAGGAGAGTTGGAGGGCTAAAAGCAGCTTGCTTAGTGTGGGGGAAGTAGGAAGAGTGCATCTCTGGGGAGTGGCTGGGCTTTCTTAGGTCTGGGACAGCACAGGACTGGGGCTGGGTCAGATCACATATGGTCCCTGGACCCCCCTGCCTGCAGAACCTGTGTCTGTTGCAGCATGGCCTCAGGCCTGGCCCCATGGTGTCACTGTCCCAAGATTCTGGAGTCTCTCAGGTCCCTCCCACCTGTCTCACTCCCAGATGCTGCTTCCTGCCCACCTGTGGCTCCATGTGTTGCCTTGACAGTGTGGGTCTTGCCCCTGTTGGCTGGTATGGGGTGGATGGGTTAGGATGCCTGGGCAGTGGGGCCAGGTACTGCTGCTGTCAGAAGGAGCTGCTGCTGCAGGGGCTATCAGAAAATAGTCTGGTCGCTGCACTACTACAGCCCTGCTGCATGCCTGGGGAGGGGCAGCAGGACTGGCCTCATGTGCCATGGCCCAGGCTGCCTCCCATGCCTGGCTTGGGTGGGTGGGCCAGACAGAATCCTCTAGAGGGCTGAATCCATCCCTCAGGCTGTATTTGCCCACCCCTGGTGTTAAATGTTGCTTTTTCATCAGCATTCTGTGGCTTGGTGCTGGAGGTACTTTGTTCTGTGGATTGCATCCATTTTATGTACGTTCACCATTTACTAGGGCTAGACAGTTCTCCTTGGTGATGGATGACAGAACAAGGAGCAATAGTCTCAAGTTGCAGCAAGGGAGGTTTAAGCTGAATATTAGGAAAAACTCTCTCACTGGGAGGGTGGTAAAGCACTGGAACAAATTACCTGGAAAAGTGATGGAATTTCTAACCTTGGAGGTTTTTAAGGCCTGGCTTGACAAAGCCCTGGCTGGAATGATCTAGTTGGGGGTGGTCCTGCTTTGAGCAGGGGGTTGGACTAGATGACCTCCTGAGATCACTTTTAACCCTAATTTTCTGTGATTCTGCTAGACCTCATCACTTTTTGCGTAGCTGTAAATGATGGGTGTGTTCAACACTGTTACCATCGGTGTTCTCCACTTCTGCGTAGTGTCTTACTCACTGCATGCAGAATGTTTTTACTGTACAGGTTCCCCTTACTTCGTGGGTTCGCGTTGTGTGAATTTGCAATTATGTGATGACCCTTTTTATACCAAAAATTCATTATATGTGAGGTAAATTCACTCTTATGCGATTATGTGGGAAACCTGCAATCAGCTGCTTTGTGCGGTGCATTGTGGGAGTGACCCGAATCAAAGTATAGTCTCTGGTGTGGATCTGTGCTCCTGGCTCGTTGTCTGCAACATGCGTTTCTGTAGTTGCCATCCCCATTATGATAGTACCCTGTGTTTGTGTACTGTCTGCTGTTGGTGAGTACCACAGTTGTCTTGTAAAAGTGGTAGAAATGGGTCTGGGGGTCAGTAGAGTGAGGGTCTTGGAACATATCCCTATTCGTTACATTGTAAAGAGGGTTCCCTTTGTGCGAATTTGAGTTATTCATCATTTTCCAGGAACAAATGTACAGCATAACGTGAGGGAAACCTGTATATCCATATTGCCGTTACTTTCCAAAACACCCTCTTCTTTACTCTCAACACATAGAGAGTTAAAGTGCTTTACTCAGGAGTCTGAACTGCACTCTGGGGTCAGGCACATAAAAATGGGCATTATTATGCCCAGATCTTTTTATGGATCTAACCCAAAATGACTTTCTCAAGATCACACAGGAATTTTGAGGTAGAGTCTGGAATTAAATCCCTATGTCCCAAGGCTAATACCCAGGCTGCAGAGAGAAATCATGGTCTAGTGTTTAGGGCATTAGCCTGTCATCTTGAGTAAACTAGTTATTCTTTTTTGCCTCAGTTCTTCAATAGTAAAATCAAGTTTTTATATCATTACTTCAGAGAGTGTTGTGCCAATAAATTAGATTTCATGATGCTGAGATATTCTTGTTTACATGGGGCTACACAAAAGTGCTTCAGCTGAATATTTTCCATCCTGTTGAGCACTCAGATAAATCCTTTTCCCTTCTTAAAGTAGAGGGAGACACACCATGTTAATGTCAACAAGTTTTCCCCCAAATATCAATAGTAAAAATTATTCAACTGGTGATCTAGGTAGCTCTGTATTGCTATTTCCTAAAATTGAATTCTGATTTCTGTGTTGTGGCAGCTGAGCACAATGTCCTTAAAGTACTGGAATTGAAAGGAGCAAATCATATTTGCAGCGTCCTTTTGCCCTTTCCTTGGCATATTAAGAAACTGTACAGAAAAGTCTTGAATCTCTTCTCTTCCTATTTTTGGTCAAGGGGCTGATGCATGTAATAAGGAACTTGGGGACTTAGCAACAAAAGAAGGTAGAATATTCAAAGATTTGGTAGACTGGGAGAAAGAAACCTCATTCTTTTTACAGAATTGAAGAATTGAGATCATGCATAAAACAGGAAATGGCCTATTGCCAATATTAAAGAATCTATAGCCCAAACTAACCTACCAATACAGTATGCAGAAGAAATAATAGTGTTCAGCTTACTGTCAATTGTGTTGACTCTGTAGGAGCAAATGGAAGGAAACTCAATTTCTTGTTTGGACTGTGTAATGAAGGTTTGTTTATGAGGGGATCTAACCTAGGTCTGTAAATATAGGCTTTTTTTTTTTAATCTTACATGTGGAGTAGTATTAAATATATTTTGGAAGACCTTTAACTTTTGAAACAGGAACATTTTTACTTCTGTGCAATCATTCCGTAACAGTACAAAATATACCTTCTGATAGATATTACAGGAAGAGGTTGTACATGTATATGTCCTAAGAGAATATCAGTGCACTTCTACAAACTAACCCACTTCAAGTATTTTGTAATTCAGAAGTTCTTGCTTTAGCTCTTTCAGATCATAAAGAAATAATTTCCTTTTTTTTTTTTTCAGCGTTTCAGTAACAGTAACTCTTAGTCCCTAATTCCTAGAATAGCCTGAAGTACCCCGTGTTCAATGCCTTTTGATCAAATGTAACCAAACCCTTTACTAAGGGAAATTGCATAGGTGTCTTGTTTCCTCATACACACATTACCACTAATGTAGGCAGGCTGCCCAGGAAAAGTGGGCAGCAGCTGGTGGATTTGATTCCAGTTTGCACACACAGTTATCTTTAATGGAAAGCTGCACTTCCTCAATACAAAGAAGAGAATTGGTGCTAATTTTAAATTGTCTTAAATATAATACAAAATAATGAAAGGGGAAGCTGCTGTTTTACTAATTGGCTGACATGCTGTGTAAGAAAGGTGCTGTTCAGTATGTGAGCTATAAAATGAGACCACAGGGGGCTTTGGACTTAGAACCAGGTATCCATGAGCCAAATCTTGATCAGACTTCTTTGTGTCTAAATGTGACCTAGGCATACTTTTGCTGCTGAAGTCACAAAGAGCCTTCCTAATGATCAGTCCTGCTTGCTAGCCTCAGAAATACAAAGGCATCTGTTTTGTCTTGAAAAGATCTTTGCTGCCTAGGCTTAGGCTATGGCGGATGCTCACTAGCAATCTAGATTGGCCACCTAATGCATCTAACTATCAACTAAGCCTATTGCAATATTAGTCTGTGCAGAAAAGTGGTTGTATTCTAAGTCCCCAGTCCCTCAAGTGAGGACTGAACTGTATTAGTAATTGATGTCAACAACATATATTCAGCTCAAGGGAAGAGGGGGAAGTAGTCATTTCTCTTTTAGTAGTCTAGTGTCAAGAGAATGTGTTTAGGAGATAGGAGACATGGATTCTAGGTTCTCCAGGGAATGTCTTATGCAAAATGCATAAATAATTCTGGCAGAAGGAACTGGAAACTTGGACTCCTTTTGTCAGAGGACTTCTGTAACCAGTAGGCTATGGCATTATGCTCTCTCTTGCTTCCTGGACTTTGCATGCATTTTGCATTAGATGGGTAGCTGGAGTGGAAAAACCCAGAAATAACCCTGAAGTTCACCTTCACAACTGTAAGCAAGTGTGGGGCCCTGAGAGAATGTGATTAAGCTGTATCAGTGTCTTGGGGTGTTAGTAGTTGCATGGGGGGACAGGGGATGCTATGGCAGCTGAACCACAAGGTTACATTTTCACTAAGGGGAAACGCAGAAAACCTGTCCTCGGAGTGTGCTGAGGAGGTCAGTGTGTTGGAACCTACCAAGTGAAAAAAGAAAGCTTAAAATCTCATGGATCTTGATGAGTATTTGGTAGAAGGAAATTTTCCTTGAACTGTGACAGTGTCTTGGAAAGTTTGCTCTGTCCAGCTTGTTAATAAATACTCTAGGGTGAGTGAATTAGTTGAAATGCTTAGAATAGTAGTGTCAGTACTTAAGCGTTTATTAAATCATATGAAGTATTTGTATCCTTTTTATGAATAAATGCACTTTCTTCACCTGGTCCTTAACCAGTATTTTAAATATTTACTGGTCCTGAAAGTACTTGTCATTGCATTGTCTGATGAGGTGTATTTTAGGAAGAGGTGCCTTTAAAAACAAACAAACAGCCCAAAAACCTTTCCCTGTTGCTTTTCTTATTTCAGTTCTGACATTATTTTAGCAGCTGGTGTATCACGATGCAAGTACTGTCAGGCCCTTGGGAAACTGGGTTTCAGGTTCTTAGGTAATATACAGCTACCTTATTGTTTGTTTTTTATGAGGACATTAAAAAAAGTTTCGGCATTGTTGGGATGGATTGAGCAATCAGAATGTTTTCTGGAGACCAGGTAACTTGATGGGTTTAGGAACAGCTGCTGTTTACTGAGAACCTGAGATTTTTATATAGCTCTGGGATTAAGAGCTGATTTGAAAAGAATTCCTAACCTGCCCGTTTGTTTTAGTCGTTACATGGTCCTTTGAGAGTACACTTGTGAATGTGGTGATTGGTTTTAATGTGCCAAAATAGGATCTGCCTAGCTCAGAAAACTTCTGTTTCCTGCCTTCAGAAGGGACAGGAGACCCAGCACCAGACAGTTTACACTTTCAGTTCTATTTATTAACCATCACTTTTGGAAGGGATTGCAGACTTAATTGCAGTGAGCAAACACAGAACTAAATGTCTTTACAATTGCAGTTCTTAAGAAGAATGGTGCAGTTGTTGTTAGGGTATTAATTTAAGCTTGAACTCATGTCCTTATGCTAGAGACTTCTTATGTGAGTTTGGATTGATTCTCAACCAGGATGCTGCAGCACTCTGGGGTGCAACACAGTGCTAGACTGTTAGGCGCTGCATAAAATAAACCCCCAAATTCTGACCTTTCATACTTTTTCTAGTTCTTTGCAACAGAATAATTGCTCTATTATTTTTCAGTAGTCAAAAAAGGAGTGAAAACAGAATCAGCATTTTCCAAGGAATACCTTGAGACTAAAGAGAGGTGCCTTGAGCCTAGAAAGGTTGAGGACCATTGCAATAGAGCCTCAGTCCAAGACAAAAAAACTCAGAACAAGCTGACTGTGGTAGGTTAAAAAAGGAATGAAATGATATAGTAAACATAATCCACTCTGATAGATGCTGTATGGCCGGTTTGCTACTTATGTTAACTAGTGTGTTGTTTAATTTTTGGAAAAAGTGTCAAACTCAGTTTCAGGACTCGTATAAAATCAGTTATGCTAACAAAACTATATGGGGGAGGGGAGGGTTAGGAGGAGTTATAAAGTATTTTCTACTTCTTGATTACTGATTTCAGTCTGACTAATATGAGAGTGTCCAAAAACTGTCCTTGAATAGCAGATGTCTGTTGTTTAGGTGAAACCTGTTAATCATCTACTTTTTAAACAAGGGAAAGATATTTAGCTGTCTTAGTCTGAAATCAGGCCGAAGGCACAACAGAGTTAACACCACTCCAGATGAACTAATTCAGAGATGCGCACACTTTTTTGTAAGCAACAGTTTAGTTTGTCAGCTCTTTAGCACCACATCTGACAAAGTAAATATTGCTTACAAAAGTGTGTGCATCTCGAAATAGTCTATAAGGTGCACCTCCACCCTGCCTCCTATTTAAACAAGTTGGATTTACTATTTTGAAATACATCTTTGTCTATTAGGCTGTTCTTTTAAAGTAAAAAGGTTTTCAAATTCTTGAGTGGAATTTCCTTTTGTAGAAGATGTCACAGCAGACTCAATTATTCCATGGCTTGCATTTAAGTAGAACTACCCCATACTGGAAGTAACTAAACAATGGCAGTCTTCATAGACAGTACAGGCTTGTACCAGTGATGTTCTTATGGTTGCAATGAGACTGTGTTTTTGATTTGGGTGGGTGGAAAGGGAACTTGGATTACCCTGTAGATTGCTTGCAGATGTGGCAGTTGCCTGGTAATTCCTACACAGGTAATAGCCTAGGAAGAAGTTTACCTCCCTTCCCCCAAATGCATTATTTGGCTTGTGTGCATCTTCATCTTCCCTTTCCTCTCGCATACACTCCCATATCTTTGCCCCTCCCCTCCAGTCTGAAGCTTTGGGTGTTGGCTGGGATGTATTGGTGAAGGTTCCTCAGGCTGGTGAAACTTGCTTGATGACTGACTGACTATTAAACTGATTTTTAGATTTGGGGCCTGGAAGAAGAATTCCCTTGGGTCAGGTTGTCAAGGACGGATGACATGTTTTGTCTTCCTCCATAGCACGTGGCCTAATGGCTTTCCTAGCAACATCTGGGCATATTTTGCCTACTACCATCCTTCTCCCAACCTCTGCATAGTCCCTCCCGCAGTTTCGCTGTGGAACACTGAGGTGTGTGTGAAGCACTAGAATGGATATTTTTATTGTTACAGACTTTGCGACTCTTTTGGAGAATTGGTAGCTAGTGAAGGCAGAGGACTAGACTCAGTGGCCTGCTGGACCATTCCAATTCTGTATGATACTATATTTAAACAACTAAGCAATCCAAAAAAATTGCTATCAGCAAGTTTCTGCCTTTTCACTAATTGTTGGTATGCCTTGCTTTTTATTCTGTCTTGTGCTAAAGGTAGAATGAAATTTCTTGCTCTCAAGTAAGTCTCTTATTCCCTTGAGTGGTACTCCTCTAGGACTTTTATTTCTTTCATGTACTAAATACAGGAAAGCAATATTTCAAAATAATTGTAAGCCTAAATGTGCAATAAGTTCATGTGTCAAGTAGCTTTTATCTTGGTTCTTACAATCTACCTGTAATGTTAACTTGCCTCCTATGACTCAGATATCCTAACAATGAATCTTTTACTGAGTATCCCCAATATCTCAGTTAAAGTGAGGGTTCTTCTGTATTATCCAAAACTGATTTAATCACTTTTTTTGTACAAAGAAGTAGCATAAAACAACACTTAGTTTATGTGATTTATAGAAACCATAATGATATAAGGATACCTAAAGTTAAATCATGGCCCCTATTGAAGTCAATGGTAAAAATTGCTTTTATTGGTTTCTTTAGAACCAGTGTTTTGTCACCCTTTGTTTCTTTGCACTCTTTTACATAATAAGGCACCTCAAACTGATTTCAATCGAACAATTAGGCTTTAACAGGAAATGATATGGGCTTCAGTTGTAAATTTTCCACAAAAGCTACTCATGGGCAGTTATCATAGCCATTGAATCTAACACATTAGTAATTTCCCCCCTAATTAATCTTTCGTGGACTACACTAACACACACCTTACTCTGATGTAGAACCAATTTATTAAATGTGCCTAGCCACAGTTATGCATGTACCACCCTTTTAACATTTTCTGGATATTCACATTTAATATTGGTAACACTTGCAGGAAACTTCCTTATTTTCTCATTTTGTCTTTTTTTGTTGTTGGTAAGTTGAGAATTCATTTATAGCATGATGGCACATCCTTATTGCATCTTTCTTCCTGTTTCTATATTTGGGGCTGTAAGAAGTTTCCATTTCTTTCTAAATATGTCTGCATCACCCCTCTAATTTGCACTCTGCTGTTGATATGAAATGTGTTTCCATGTGGAAATATTTGAATCTATGAATTTAAAGCATATGTACTATATACTTGAATACACATTATTTTAAAAATCTAAGGTACCTAAGTGTGATTTTTCTCCCACCATGATAAAATCTCTGAAAAAACATTAGTTGAAAAGGTAGATGGGTTGTCATCTTAGTCAGTATTGATTATGACTTAGCCTCAAGGCTAAAATGGAAGTGCATTATTAATTTATTACTTTTTGTAATGCTTTTTAGGGGTTTAAGCAGTGTATATAATAGAATCACATTTAGACACCTTAGGGATAAAAATAGGAACACCCCTTAACAATCTGCTTAAAAGAGCAGTTCAGCAAGGAGACAATTCATCTGACTGATCTACAAGGAATACATTTTTGGAGGCATGTGGTGTATTTCTCTTTATGTACCTGAATTTCCAAATAGGAAATACTTCTGATGGTTATAAAAGAAGCTATGCTTTATTTCAGCATGATTGCTGTCTTAGCATGGTTGTAATTTTATGGACTTCTGATGGTCCACATGTGGACTTCCAAATGGTAAAAAATCTGGACTGTGGCTCTGCCTAAACTAAGCTATCTGTAACAAGCCACTGTATGATTCTTGGTAGTCAAGTTGCTCTGACACAGAACTTTATTTCTGAAATGGGCCATGCATCGTGGAAAGGAATAAATATTCGCCCTTCTTGCCTTTTTGGGGTTTGTTTATTTAACCATTTATTTTTTTAAACATCTATAATCAGCCTTTGTCCCAAGCAATTATTTATATCCTCTTAGTGGCCCCCTTCATGAAGGGGGTCTTAGCTCTACTTGTTGGGCCTTGGCCTATGTTCTGGACTAGCACATGTTCTGGAAAGGCCTGTTTTGTCACAGAATTTCTGCATGACCTTAAGTAAGATACTTCTCTTGTTTTGCTTCCATTTGTACCTTACTGGAGTATTGAGGACAAATACACTAAAAGTTCTGATGTATCCATATGGTAATGGAAGCAATACATCTACAACAAATGTAATGTACTCCACCTAGCTGTATACTGAATAAGTGCATGATTTGCTCAAGTATATAATGTAATACCATTACTAATTTGCCTGTTTGCATTGTAACAAATTCTCATTATTTGTACATCAGTTAAATACGTAAACCATTTAAGTCCATAGCATCTTCCAGCCCTATTGTTGTTTCTAAACTGTACTCTTGTTAATTTAATAGTAATTGAAATGGTATCCATGCCTTTTTGTAACTAAAGGTACTCCTTTTAACACAGCCAAAAAGAGTTAAGGGGAGGGTTTGAATATGACAGGAGCTAGTGAGTTTTGTTGTTCATATCTTCCCTTATTTTCAAGACTTCTAATAGCAACTCTGAAACTATTAGAAACCTTGAGAAATGGGGAGAGAGCTAGTCAGTTCTGTCCTACTGTGGAGTACAGTACTATCCTACTGTGGAGTAAAAAAACTCCTCAGCAGTGCATGTGTAGACGCTGCCCAGATGTCTGAGGTACAAGGATGCTGTAGCTGCCTGCCAGCTAGCCCTTCACTGAAGCACCCTCATGCTCTAGCCAGAACTTCTGCAGGACATTGAGCTGGGGGAAGCAGCCCTGGGCTGGCAGGCTGACCCCCCAGATTCCCTGCCAGTTGGGGTTACTCTGACACAGCTCAATGTGCTGCAGTCTTGGGTGCATGTGTAAATGAGTACCAGGGAGCAGTAAACTCCTGTGTGATGAGCACTGGAGTTTATTGCCTTGTATTAATATGCATGTGTAGATGCACCCAGTTACATGAAATTGGATAAGTGCATACCCTGGATAAGTATAAGGACCGTGTTCTGTGTGCGGTCCCCTGTTTGTCCCCCACTGCCACCGCCACCATGCTCTTTTCCTCTGCTCCAGTTTCTAGGTCAGGGGCGGGTAATTATTTTGGGCTTGAGTTTTGGCAAGCCACCGAAGGTCACATGACAGGCAGCCCAGGGCAGATTAATATTAATTTTCCAAATTTTTAGGGGCCCTGTGGGCCAGATAGAATGGCCTGGTGTGCCGCATCTGGCCCCTGGGCCACATTTTGCCCACCCTTGTTCTAGGCTATGCACTTAAATGGAGTACACTACAGTTAATTAACATTGAGGATAATGCTAAAATTGTGACATGCAGGGACATTTAGTATTGTATGTATGACTCTATTTTAGTATGATGTAACCAGTATGTACACTTCCTGGCCTGGCAAGATGATTACTTATTCAGGTTAAGTTCATTTTATTGAAGGAAGAAGGCAAGTTAATCTGCAAATAGGTGTCAATTATGCATAATGACCTCAAAGCATAATGCAGTTAACACTGTTAAATATAACAATCACTGTTTTAATGTCTGGCAGGAGGCAGGACAGGGTGATAGTTTAATTACTAACTCATTTAGACAGGCGTAAGCTTAGGTAGGCAACACCTTACTTCATCAGATGTTATGATATATCCTCCAGAATGGCAGGCCCATAGAAGCTGGGTACCCAGTAGTATATGGAGGGAGGGGGGATTGGGAAGAAGGGCAGTGAGTGGGAGAACTAAGCATAGACACTGTCATGGGCCTGCTATGAGAGCCTGTGTCATGGGCCAGCTATATCTCATGTGCAGTGAGCCTGTCCCCCAGCTTGTAACAGCTGTAAGCCCATAGCAGTAGCATCTGCTGCCAGTGTGTGGAGAGCTGGGACACTGTTCCTTCTCTCTCCCCACTCTATAGGGCACAATCCTCCTTCCCCCAACCCCTGTTTCTCTTTCCCACTATGCCAATGGAGCTTGCTACACCTCTGTCCATTGTGATAATTGCGCCCTGTCCATTGTGATAATGAAAGTCTCTCTTTCACTTATTTTAGTACAATACAGATTCGCCTACTACAGTATCTTGTCTGCAGAGAAACAGCGTTTAAAACTCTAGGTTGTGGTTTCTTACCTTGCTTCTATAGCTACTGCAATCTTTTAAAATCCTACTTTACAGACTCTTGACCTCATTGATCTCAATGCTTTTTGTGGTTTATTTAAAGATTAAAATGAGCTAATGTATTTAGTGTTTGGAACTTGCCTTCTGTGATATTAGATTAAATGCAATAACTTTTTTGTTACTGCTTCTGTTGGTGACTCTTCCTAAGTTAGTTTTGATTTTTCTTTACATTTTTAAATACATACATATTATTGGCAAGTAAAATGCAAGATCAGTTATTTGATCCAAATGCTGTTTGGTAAATGGCAATTCTTTAATTTTAAGATCTTTATTCTGCATATGCATATTATTTTGTTTGTATACAGTGTACAATAAATGGGTCAATCTTTAATTTAAAAACTTCTTAAAGATTTGTAAAATAAATCATGGAACAAGTTAAATAATTAACTTTTAAGTTGAGATGTAAAACTTGAACACAACAGCACGATACAAAAGAAATTTAATAAGTCTGATCAATTCTCCATTTAATTTCACAATCCTTTACTATTTTAACGTCATTTTTTATTTTAAAGGTATTTTTACTATAGATATTACTTTCTTCCACTACTAGCAGTAGTAGACCAGAATTTAGAAGGATCAATTTAATGTTAATTAATAGTATCAATTACTATTAATTTATGTTAATTAATTACATGTAATAAATATAGCAATCTTAGAATGTTCACAAATATGTTAAATAATATGAAAATATATTTAGATTTATAAGCAGTATAAACATATAAAGAACCTTGATTTGTACCATATTCCTTGTTTTGTTTTTTATTCACCTTATTTAGTCTATTTATTTAAGTTTTGAAATGACTTCAGTGTGTCAAATATCAGATATTGCAATATCTAGCCCAATAGAATGGAACCAGGCCTTAAAGCAGCCTCAGCAGGCCCTCTCAAGTTCCTTGCTTATATTTGTTTATGTTGCAGTCCTAACATTGTCATATTCAGAATTTCTTAACACGCCATAATTTGTGAATAGAGAGAGATGCATTTATCTTAATTTACCTAAAATTTTAAACCTGAAATTTAAACATGCATTTCTGTTTGCACTCTGGATATGCACAGGCATGCAGTTGCAGCACTAAGAATTTCCAGGAAATTTGCAGCGCCAGGAAAATGTGATATGCAGGGAAGCATGCAGGCACTTCTGCCCCTGGCTGGGGGGCAACAAAGTTGCCTCAAACGTGAACTTGTCGGCTCTTCCTTTGCACCTCCTGCCCCCATGATAGACAGGCTGCCTCCACCTGATACTGCATGGGAAGGGGAGGAAATGCCCTCTGCCCCTGCCTTTACCTTCATGCCGGTAAACTATGGCTGTGTAGGCAGCTGCAGCTACATGTGCTTGTAGTCCTGGTTGTAGGTCAACAGTTGGGCTGTCAAACACAATGTGCAGTGCTAGTGAGGTTTTCTTGCAGGTGCTTCGGCAGCAAGAAGAGCTGCCATGGCCTCTGCAGGATGATCCTTGGGTTCCTGAAGGATAGGGGTCAGCTTTGGTAGCTGCTGTCTGCTCTGTGGAAGCTGGGGCAATTCCTGGGTTCCCTGACACTGGGTCTTAAACTGGGTGCCTGAACAGCATGCCATCAAGAAATTAGCTCCTCTCCCTCACGTTTTCTTGGGAGAGGGGGAGGGAGCACAAGGAATTTTAGGATACTGGGAGTCCTAGGTACCCCTATGGTGCAGATGTAAAGTGTATGTGCATTACACATGGTGCTAGACCACATCTCTTCATAGGGAAGTTGCTGTTCAAAATGGCTAAAAGTTTATGGTGGAATTGCTGCTTTTTTAATTGCCACAGACCACTTGAAGAAAATGCTCTTGTGGCATTAAAGGATATATTTCTTGCTAGAAATATAAAATCTGTTCATGTCCTGTGTTGGTAGGCTACACCAATCCAAAAGGTTTGTGTTTTGTACTATGTGTAGTACAAGAATCAGAAATCCATTTTGTTAATAGATTTTTTTTTTTTAACTGCGCCAGTGGGATGGGGTGGGGGAGAAAAACCAGGTCTGTAATTGGTTTAGGAAAATGATAGAAAAGGCAGTAGCTGGAGGAAAGATAAATAACCCACTAGGATAAAAGAGGAACATTTCTTCCACCTGCAGTAAAATCAACCTGAATTCTGGTATGTGGGTGGCAGTTTTAAGGTTTGTTACATATTTTTCATTTTTCTTTTAATGATAAAAGCCTACTAAAATTATGGGCCAAGCTTACCATTAAGGCTTACCTTTGAGCCAATAAATCCTAAAAGGTTTCCTGCCTGGTACAAGTCTTAGTTAAGAATATAATCTACTTTTATGGCTTCCCTTCCTCTGTAAAAATAAGTTTCAAAGGTAAAATCAAATACAATTGTGTTTAAGTATAATAAGCTTTGAGGTTTTTTAAATAAGTTTAAGGTACTTTGTTTATATTCTGTAGGCTTCTTACAGTATCGCAAAGGAGGATATCACTTCTTTTCTTCTGTTTCACAGATACAGAAACTGAAGAAGAGATTGGTTCAGGGTTTTTCCAAGGGGAGATGACAAACTGAAGTGTCGAATTGGGAGTTTCTGCCTTCCAGTTCTGTGGCTTGGGGCACAGTCTCTCAAGTATTAGAAATGATTAAAAAAATATTTGCCAAATTAAAAATGACAAACATGACAAGTGATTGATTTTTTTTTTTAAAGCAGAATAACTTGAATCTGTTGTTTCTTCACTTGTAGCAATACAAGTAAGTAGAATAAGAATGACAACGCTGAAGTCTCGCTTGTAGTTCACATCCTTCCAAAGGGGCTGTTTGCATTACATAGTCTTTTCTGCTATTTAGTTCAGCCTGCATTTGCCTCTTTCTTAGATCTGAGAGAATGTATTTAATGCCCCAAAGCTCATGCAGGAGCTCTCCCAACCATATGGTTAGTCCAATAAGAGGTGTCACAAAAAAATTCTGTCTCATGAACATTTCCTTGACTATCACAGCTATAGCAATGTTCCAACTTTATATATTTCCCATATCTAGAAAACAATGGAAACTTCATTTAATTTTTTTAATGGTGTGCTGCTAAATTCAGAAAAATTATAGAAGGATGCCTTGAGTCTAAAAAGGTTGAGAACCCTGATTTAGGGTAATGTTTATCAATCTCCTTAATAGGGGAAAGTCTCTTTGAGGGGGTGGGGATGGGGAGAACAGAAGAGGTAGAGGCAGTAGAGCTGCCTTCAGCTGGTAAGTCTGTGTAGGAAAGGGAGGGAGGGTAATGGGGACACAGGAGAGGACGGGGAGGAATGTGCCCCTTGGATCTGCGCAAGGCAGTGGGCTGCAGCTGCAGGCTGGTGACAACAGATACATTTGTCTCTAATTCTTCACTCCCCTCTTCTAGGGGTGCACCAATAGAGATTTTTGGGGTTGGTACTGATATCCTGACTTAGTCCCCATCTCCAACCACACACTGGGAAGAGCTGGGGCTGTGCTGGGTTTTGGGAGGGAGCTATGGCAAAATTTGGGGTGGGTGCAGCCCCCTCCATAGCCCAACTGATCTGCCCCCCATGCCCCTTTGCTCCCCTCTCCCCTTTCACCACAACAGACTTGCCAGCTGGAGGCAGCTCTCCATGCTGTATCGGAAATCAGATCGGTATTGGCTAATATGCCTCCCTAAAAATTGGATGTCAATATCAGCCCAAAAAATCTCTATTGGTGCACCTCTAGAAGAGGGGAGCAAAGAATGTATCTTGTCACCAGAAATTCAGCTTTGATTTAACATGTAAAAGTATTGAGGGCTTGAAGTAAAACATTAAATGGGTCAGGATACTGTAACCAATCTGAATTTTCAGAAAGCCTCAAACAATAGCTTTGAGGTGTGAACTGATATATGCATTTTAATGTACGCTAACTTATGCAAATGATAATACTTGGAGGTGTAAAACATTCTTATTTTGCTCAGGTAGCTTATCCTTGGTCCTTGGTTAAATTGCTCCTGGTAGCTGAGCTGAAGGATTTTTAATGCGGGCAATTGGAGAAGTTACTTAGCCTAGAGAATGGTATTAAGTGACAGTATAGGATCAACTGTAACTGCTTCACTGCTCATCATGGCATATGTAAAAGTGAGGAAATAGCTTATTATGAAGCTCCATAATGCTGTTTTTTTCTGAATAGAGCAAAAAGGATGTGACAGTTTATTGATGCATGTTGAGGACAAAGTGGACTTTAACAACATATTGGCAATAATCTCTGTTGAGATAAATACATCTAGTTCTGTATTGATGAAAATGCTAGAAAGCATTTTCCTTTTCTTGTATCTTGTTTTGACATGATACCTATAGGGCGGTGATGGTCCATCTTTTTGGCAGGTGTGCCACAAGTTAAGTTTCCCCCATCTTTCCTCTGCCTTAATGCTGCTCTGGCCCCAACTCATCAGAGGCATGCCTGACAGAGTTTGCATCCTGGGGAGGTAGAGAAGATTGAGCTTGCTGCTGCATGAAGTGGAGGCAGGATGCTGCTGCAAGAGGTGTCACCACCAAGAACCAAGTTAACCTTTTCCAGGTCCCTCAGCTGCTGTATAAAAATATGTCGAGTGAAAAACCAGAGCCCTAAATTCAGTGGCAGCTGCAGAACCAGGGCAGGGTTAACTTGGTGCTCAGCAGCGACACCTGGAGTCTTCTCTCATCCCTATTCTGTCCCTGCTCCAAGCACTTTGCTCCCTGCCTCCATTCTGGGTCTCCCTTTACTGAGTACCTGGGTCTTCTGTGCCACACTCAGTGACAGAAGTAACTGTTGCATCAAAGGACAGGGGTTCAGATAGTTACATCTTTATGATTATGTAGCAGTACAAGTGTAGCAAAACTGCTTCAACTTTAACCCTGCTTCATCCAGGGTCAAAGTTAGGGTGATTTAACTGACTTGCATCACTACAGGTTGATAAAGATGTTCTTGTTACGAGAGCAGTTCCTGCTCCCCTTTTAAAATGACTACAGTGGTCATTTGTCCGTCACCCTTAGTGACAAGAATGTTCAGCCTCTAGAGGCTATACTAGAGAGACCAACCTGTTTTATGTAAGCTACTTAAGAGCTAACAGATGACACTGTCATTTAGTTCCTAGTGGTCTGAGCTGGAGTTTCAGTTAGTCTCTAGAAGGGGAAATAACTTTTTCTTAATTTCCAGTGCCTTGTCCTTTATTGCTCATACAAATAACCTGCATGAAATTAGTTAAAAGGTTCACTGATTATTTAGGATTAATCCTGAAAATCCAGGCTTCCTTTGCTTTGGTTTATTTTAACTAAAAGGTACAAGCTAGTTGACTGAGCAACTAGAGATACTATGCACAACTTTCTGGTACTTGCTGTTTGTCTATGTCCTGTTTGTCTAAGTTCTGAACAGTACATCAGATTTATTGTTAAACATATAGAATTGATGGCAAAAATACAAATATAGCTTTAACACACACAATCACGTTAAAGTAATTTGAATAAAACTGAAAATAAAGGGCTAAGTAGAGACATTCAAAAAGCCTGAGCCTGAATCAGTTCAGTCTTTGCAGATTAGTTTAACCTGTGTATCATCATAGTATCATGGTGCTTAGGGTCGGAAGAGACCTAAACAGATCATCAGGTCTGACTTCCTGCCCTGGGCAGAAACGGGTGCCAGGGTCATATCACTCCAGCCAAATATCTGTCCAGCCTCCTCTTGAAGATCCCCAAGGTAGGAGAGACCACCACCTCACTTGGGAGCCCATTCGAGAGCCTGGCAGCCCTAACTGAAGTAATGTCTCCTAATGTCTAGCCTGAACTTTCTCTCTAACAATATGTGGCCATTATTCCTAGTAACCCCAGGTGGTGCCTAGAGGAACAGAGCCTCCCTGAATTCCCACTGGTCCCCCCCGGTGAGTTTGTAAATGGCCACCAAATCCCCTCTCAGCCTTGTCTTGTGGAAACTGAATAGGTTCAGGCCCTTCAGCCTCTCTTCGTAGGGTCTGCTCCGCTGCCTGTTGACCATGGTAGTGGCCGTCGTCTGGACCCTCTCAGTATTAGCCACATCGCTCTTGAACTGCGGTGCCCAGAACTGACCACAGTACCCCAATTGTGGCATGACCAATGCCGCATAGAGGGGAAGGATCACCTCCCTGTACCTGCTTGTGATGCATCTGTAGATGCACAACAAAGTGCGGTTAGCCTTACTGACAGCTTCCTTTCATTGGTGGCTCATGTTTATCCTGGAGTCAACAATGACTCCATGATCCCTTTCTGCCACCATGTTGACAAGAAGGGTGTTCCCCAGCTTATAGGTGTGTTGCTGGTTCCTTCTCCCTAGATGCAGTACTCTGCATTTGTCCACATTGAATCCCAGCCTATTCTCATCTGCCCACCTCTGTAACCTGTCTAGATTTAGCTGGATTCTGTCCCTCCTCTCCAGTGTGCCCACCTCACCTCACCATCTTGGTGGTGTCGGTGTAGACTGAACCAAGAAGCAAATGAGTAGATATTCATTTTTGATTCAGGAAAAGCAGCCACATGCCTGCAGTGGCTCAGATTAGAAGCTGGAGGGTGTTAGAGTGAGCCCTTCCTTCCCTTTGGCAGTGGCAGGAAGGCTGGAGGAAAGCTGAACTGAGGGGGAGGAGGTGTGGCAAAGTCCTGGCAGGCTGCTGAGTATGATTGGGGAGGAGTTTAAATTCCCACCCTGGCCTGCATGGTCCCCAGTCAGAGTGTGCCTGGAGAGGGAAGGGGAAGCAGCCCCTGTCAGTAGTTTCCTCACCCCCTTGCTGCTCAAGTGGTGGGTGGTGGGACCTAAGGAGAAGTGGGGGAGTGGTGGGGGGGACAAAGCCTGGGAGGGGCCACTCTGCCAGGCAAAACCTGGCTGGGGGGGTGTTAAATCTCCCTCCCTTCCCTGCATCGCCTTGCCAGCCCAGGCCAGGGTATGGCTATGCTCCCTGCTCTGCTGGAGTGGGGAGAGAGGATTAAAACCCCCTGGCTGGGGCTGTCCTTCCCTGCTTAAGCAGGCTGGGGGCGGGGGGGGCAGAATCAAGGCCTGGACTGGGGTCCCATGGGCCGTGGAGGGGGTTTAAACCCCCCTCCCTCTCCTCCGTCTGAGCCTGCTTGCCAGTGCTTCCACCTGCTCCACTCCAGTGGAGGGAAAAGTCTGGCAGGGGCTGCTCTGCCCCCACCAGGCAGATGGGCTGCATCGCCAGCCAGGTTTCCCACCCCACTTTTTTGTCAGCCAGCCCCTGCTGCTCCAGCTAGAGAGCAGAGGGGTGGGGCCCGCCTTGCTTTGCTCGAGCAGAGGGTGCAGTCCAGTCCAGAGCTGCAAAACATCCTGGGATGCCAAGGGGCTGTGATTTAACTTGAACAAGATAGGGGTCTGGGACAGATGTTCCATAAACTGGTTTGATCTAAATCAGTTGGGTCTGACATGACATTCAGTCAGGTTTATCTTCTGTCAGGTTTAACCATTCTGAAACTCGTTTATGTGCACTTGAACTTCTGTTCTGTTGCAAGTTTAAACCAGTTTCTGATCACTTAAACTGGTTTATGTTTAACTTCTGTCCCTAACAAAGAAGAGTAATATCTTTCTTTCAAGACACCTATCATGTATTTAAAATTTTCCTTTTCACTTTTGAAAGGCCAAGAGCTCTTGAAGCGTCCTTTGAAGGATCATTGTGTGTAGATTATTAGATGAGTGGTATCTTTAGTAAAGTTATGAAAAGCAAATCTAAAACAGTGTGCATTTGTTGTTGCCAGCAATTGTGGTTGTGAGTTACTGCCTTGAGCATTTAATGAACAGTGCCTTGGCAACTTCCAACCTAAGCAGTTTGAGAGCACTCCATTTGAGTTTTTTAAAAGATTTAGAATGAAAAGAGTATAACATTGGGAATGTAAATGTGCAAGATGAATCCATGTTTTGCATTAGAAATATGAATGCACTCACTGCAACAAATGATAATCTTAAAGAGCGAGTGAGCCTTCAGAAGAAATGCAAGTATGCATTCATGTTTGCAAACTGAACACAGCCTGGAGCATTGTCTTTCTAGTCATGTAGTAACATCTTGTCTTCCTTTTTTCTATTGTGAGCATTTGGCATATGAATTTGTTATCCTTTTTTACTGAAAAAGGACTACTTTGTATATTCCCTTGATTGGTTCCTTAAATGACTGCCAAAAGAGAAGGTCTTTCTTTCATTTCTGGGCATACTTGAATGAAATGAAAGCCATTAATGCATCCCACTTTAAAATTAATCCTCAGATAGATTATAATCACTTGTACTTTATCTCCAAATGACAACAGTTGTATTGTATACATTTTTATCATAATATTTCTGTTGTGCTAAATGAATAATTGAACCTCATGCTCTTTACTGTTAATGTTGGTTTATGTAGGTGATAGCAGGAAAAAGCCATGTCTAGTAATGTTGTTATAAGATTATTTTTATCACTTTATCTGTCACCCATTTATGATCTTCGCTTGCTTTCTTTTGAATTTAAAATACTTGCTTACCTGAAGTGTGACTATAGTTCTAGCTGCTCAAAAATAAGGAATATTTATAGATCTACCTGTGTGAGGGTAGTCTTATATTAATTTGTTTCTAAAATATGTCAGTCAGCAAAGCTTCATTTATTCTATTTGCTCTCTCTCTTTTTTTTTTCTTAGGTGCCTGCAAGTTGGAGTAGGAATTAATTTCTCATCCTATGGATCACTGAATAAATAATAGATGGCCTTACCTCGTCTTACAGAAGCTCTGCGCTCTTTTTCAAATGTCACTAAACATGATAATTATAGTGAAGAATTGGCTGACTTAACGGTAAAAATATTTTTTAAATATGAAAAGAAAATTATTGTGCACTCACATTTTAAAGAAGTTCTTAGTTCTGTTTCTTTGCAGTTCTGTTTTCCTTCCTTCTGTAAACTCCCATTTTGCTAACAGCAAGACCATAATACAGGTAGTTTTATGAAAAGAATTCCTTATACCACTTGTGCTTGTCACTTTTTTTTTCTCAAGGTTGAATTTGGAATATGCGTTAGAAGATCTGTGCAAGGGCCTTAAATTCATAATAGACATCTTGACAGGTTGGCTATTTCCTCATGGCTATATACTTCGTATACTTTTAGGAAAGTGAGATTTGTCATGGTCCAAAAAATAGGTTCATAGATTGTTAGGGGCTCTAGGTTGGTGTAAAGTGACCGTTGGCTTAGGCAGAACTTGAGGTCCAAACTCCCTCTCTCCAAATATGAGGTGCTTTAAAGCATGATTGAACTTCATCCCTGTGTAAGATGCAGTGCATTTCTATACATAATAAAAATGATCACAACTTAAGAGACTTGATTGTGGAAGAATAATTTTCTTTTGTGAAGGGACCGGTGGGTGGGTTGGGGGTACAGGGTGGGGACAGGCAGAGGTCTGTCTCCGCACCCCCCACTGTTGCTTTTCCAGCCATAACAGTGTGGGGATGAATTTAAGATGGCCATCTGCTAATTAGATTCTAAGCATGGGAAATTATGAAAAATCTATATTTTTCATGTATAGAATCCAGTAATTGTGTGTTAAATTCAAAGTCATCTTGGATTCAGGTAAATACAGTAAATGCATGACACATGCCCCTCTTTCAAGAAACCACTTGGCGAACTTAGAAATTGGAACAGCAGTTCTGGGGGACTGTTGTTGAAAAATATCAATATTTATTATCCACAACTACTGTAACCATTAAAAATATTTGAAGAAGATTCATAGATTCATAGATTCATAGATGCTAGGGTCGGAAGGGACCTCAATAGATCATTGAGTCCGACCCCCTGCATAAGCAGGAAAGAGTGCTGGGCCTACATTACCCCAGCTAGATACACATCCAACCTTCTCTTGAATACCCCCAGGGTAGGGGAGAGCACCACCTCCCTTGGGAGCCCGTTCCAGAGCTTGGCCACTCGAACTGTGAAGAAGTTCCTCCTAATATCTAATCTAAATCTGCTCTCCTCCAGCTTGTGGCCATTATTTCTTGTAACCCCCGGGGGCGCCTTGGTGAATAAATACTCACCAATTCCCTTCTGTGCCCCCCTGACGAACTTATAGGCAGCCACCAGGTCGCCTCTCAACCTTCTCTTGCGGAGGCTGAAAAGGTCCAGTTTCTCTAATCTCTCCTCATAGGGCTTGGCCTGCAGGCCCTTAACCATACGAGTGGCCCTTCTCTGGACCCTCTCCAGGTTATCCGCATCTTTCTTGAAGTGCGGCGCCCAGAATTGCACGCAGTACTCCAGCTGCGGTCTGACCAGCGCCCGATAGAGGGGAAGTATCACCTCCTTGGACTTATTTGTCATGCATCTGCTGATGCACGATAAAGTGCCATTGGCTTTTCTGATGGTTTCATCACACTGCCGACTCATGTTCATCTTGGAGTCTACTAGGACTCCAAGATCCCTTTCCACTTCCGTGCCACCCAGCAGGTCATTTCCTAGGCTGTAGGTGTGCTGGACATTTTTCCTCCCTAGATGCAGCACTTTGCATTTCTCCTTGTTGAACTGCATTCTGTTGTTTTCTGCCCACTTGTCTAACCTGTCCAGGTCTGCTTGCAGCTGTTCCCTGCCCTCCGGCGTGTCCACTTTGCCCCATAGCTTAGTGTCATCTGCAAACTTGGACAGAGTACATTTCACCCCCTCGTCCAAGTCGCTGATGAAGACATTAAAGAGTATCGGTCCAAGCACCGAGCCCTGCGGGACCCCACTGCCCACACTCTTCCAGGTCGAAACCGACCCATCCACCACAACTCTCTGGGTGCGACCCTCCAGCCAATTCTCCACCCACCGGACTGTGCAGTCATCCAAGTCACAGCCCCTTAACTTGTTCACCAGTATGGGGTGGGATACCGTGTCAAAGGCCTTCCTGAAGTCCAAGTATACGACATCCACCCCTCCTCCTGCGTCGAGGCGTTTTGTGACCTGGTCATAAAAAGAGACTAGATTGGTCAGGCACGATCTACCTGCCATGAACCCGTGCTGGTTTCCCCTCAGCATAATTTGTCCTGCCAGGCTCTCACAAATGTGAGCCTTGATGATTTTCTCAAAGATTTTGCCAAGGATGGAGGTGAGACTGACTGGCCTATAGTTACCCGGGTCCTCCTTCCTCCCCTTCTTGAAAATGGGAACCACATTGGCCCTTTTCCAGTCCTCCGGGACTTGACCCGTGCGCCACGAGCGTTCAAATATTCCCGCCAGTGGCTCTGCAATGATGTCAGCCAGTGCCTTCAGTATCCTCGGATGGAGCTCATCCGGGCCTGCCGACTTAAAGGCATCCAGTTCCTCCAAGTGACCCTGCACCACCTCAGGGTCCACGCATGGAAGTCTGGTGCCTTGCTGCTGCCTCCCTACACTCCCAGTGAGAGACTTGTCATGCCTCTCGCTTAGGAACACTGAGGCGAAGAACTCGTTGAGGAGTTCAGCCTTGTCCCCTCTGTCCGTCACCAATTGTTTCTGCCCATTTAGCAGGGGTCCCATTCCTCCCTGGGCCTTCCTTTTACTCCCTATATATCTAAAAAACAATTTCTTATTGTCTTTTACTTGGGTTGCCATCCTCAGCTCCATGGTAGCTTTGGCCTGTCTAACTGCCTCCCTACAAGCACGAGCAGAAGAGGTATATTCCTCTTTGGTGATCTCTCCCTGTTTCCACTTTTTATGTGCTCCCCTTTTGGCCCTTAGTCTGCCCAGGATTTCTCTGGTCAGCCAGGGAAGCCTCCTGGCCCCTTTCCCTCTTTTACCTCGCACGGGGATCGTCTTGCTTTGTGCGAGAAGGATAGCTTCCTTAAGGCACAGCCACCCTTCTTGGGCTCCCATCGTTTCAAAACTACTACTCTGCAGTGCATCCTTCACTAATCGCCTGAGTTTGCTGAAATCAGCTTTCCTAAAGTCCAGCACGTTCACCCTACTGGTTACCTTACCCACTCGACGCCTTATGTTGAATTGTACTTTTAGGTGATCACTGTCCCCCAGATGGCTACCGATCTGTAGGTCCCCTACTATGTCATCCCCCGTTGCCAATACCAGATCCAGTAAGGCATTCCCCCTAGTGGGACCATGTACCTCCTGCGTCAGGTGGAGGTCCTGTACACAGGTTAGAAACCTGCGTGAGCGGTGGGACTTTGCTGTCTGTGTCTCCCAGCAAATGTCCGGGTAGTTTAGGTCCCCCATGACCACCGCCTCTTTAGCTTTTATGGTCTCTGAGAGTTGCCTCAGGAGCCCCAAATCTATTTCTTCCCCTTGATGTGGGGGTCTGTAGCAGACCCCCACCACCAAATCCTTTTCTCCTTGCCCCCCATGTAGCCTAACCCACAGTCCTTCTACTTCCTCATCCTTTGATTCTGTCTTGATGAGGGTTGATGTATATTGCTCCTTAACATAGAGCGCAACCCCTCCCCCCCTTTTCCCCACTCTGTCCTTTCTGTACAATCTATAGCCCTCAATATGTACCGCCCAGTCGTGGGATGGATCCCACCAGGTTTCCGTCAGCCCCACTAAGTCGTAGTCGTTTAGTGCAACCAGGAGCGCTAGTTCATCCTGCTTGTTCCCCATGCTCCTAGCATTAGTATATAGGCACTTGAGCCCTGTGACTGGTGCTTTTGCTACCCCCTCGCTCCAAGTCCTAAAGGGCTTTTTGTCCCTAACCTTCCCGTTCCTTACCTGTGCCGTATTGCTGTCCACCCCCTGCCTTTCACGTTCCCAAAGCTCTCTTTCTTCAGGCTGGGCTGTCCTTGTGGGTGCCACCTGGTTTGGTGGTCCACAGCCTCCCCCACCCTCATCTTCCCCTCCCCCCGACGAGCCTAGTTTAAAGCCCGCCGGAGGAGATCCGCCAACCTGGAAGAAAACACACGCTTACCTTTGGGGGACAGGTGAAGCCCATCCCAGCTGAGCATGTCCCTCGTTGTAATGTGTGGGTCATTGTCCAGGAAGCCGAAGCCTGCCTCGAGACACCACTGCCGAAGCCGCCAGTTGGTCTCTCGGATGCAGTTCTCATGCCGTCTTCCACGTCCGTTCACTGGTAGGATGGAAGAGAATACCACCTGTGCACCAAATTCCCTCAGCACGCTGCCGAGAGCCTGGTAGTCCGCCATCAGGTGATCGGGGGTTCTCCTGGCCGCATCATTAGTACCCACATGGACAAGGACCATGGGGTAGTAATCGGTGGCCTTGATCCTGGCCTGGATTACCTCCGTCACATCCTGAATCTTAGCTCCAGGCAGGCAGTAGACCTCTCGTGCTGAAGGGTCCTGGCGACAAATGGGTCCTTCCATACCTCTCAGGATGGAATCGCCTATGACGAGCACGCGTCTCCTCCTCTTCTGGGTCCTCTCAGATCTCTTGATCTGTTTGGAATGTGAAGAATGTGGCATTTCTTCCTGCCCAAGGGTTTCCTCCTCCCTTTCCATCTCCTGCAGAGTCGCCAAGGCCTCGTACCTGTTCTCCAGTCGGACTGGAGAAGCTTGTACCTGCTCGCTGCGAGCCGCTCCGGTCCTGGCTGTGACCGTCTGCCACTCTGCCGTGGAGGTCCTTCCCTGGGCTGCTTCTTCCTTGGGTGCCTGGTCCTGCAGGGAAAGGAAATAACTGTCAATTTCCTCCTCCGCCTCCCTGATCCCCCTCAGCCTGCTAACCTCCTCCCGGAGCTCCCTCACCTGTGCCTCCAGAGCCCTAAGCCGGGCACCTGCCGGACAGGTGTGGGGGCTCCCAATCTCTGCCCCCCCCGGCCCTGCTGGGGATCCCCCGCAAGCCGGGAGGTAGGGGGACATCAGCTTCCCCATGGGCTCGGTCTGGGTGGAGGCCTCAGACCAGCCCCGGTTAGCCTTGTCCCCCTGGGCAGAGGCCCTAGCAGCACTCCTCGTAGACACCATTCTAAGCTGCTGTTTGTAGACCTGTGTGGTGTCTATGTCCTACCCGTACAGGAGTCCCACTCCTGGCCCTCCCAGCCCGCCCGCCGGCGCGAACGCCTGCGCAAACGCCGGTGCGCTTTTACAGAGCGCGCCTGTTTGCGCACTCTGTTCGCGCTGCGCGGCTCGGGAGCGCGGCTCCCTACCGGCTCAGCTATATGGGACCCGGAGGGCTTCCCCTCCGGATCCGGCTCAGCTGTGCCGAGGCCCTCTGCCCCACTTACCTTCGGGGGATCAGCTGCTGCTGCCCCCGCTGCCGATTCCTCTGCTGCTGCTGCTGCCGCCGCCGCTGCTGCCTCGGGTCAAAAGTTAGTTATGGGGCACACGTGCGTGCGGGACACACGTGTGCCTAACTCCTCTCCTTCCCGCTGCTGCTTCCCGATGATAGCAGCCAGTTTGTTTACTGTGATCTATAAGCTAGTTGTGAATTGTAGAGTGGACACCTGAAACACTTTTAGGCTTTTAGAGGTAAATTCGTCTCATGAGATGTGTTGTTTTTTTCATAATTGCGGTGGCTGGAAAAGAATGCTAGGGCAAAGCAGCACCAGCTCAGAATGTGGATAATGGCACTATGTTAAACTAGAGTTTGAGTTTTTGCCGTTTGAGGACATAATATGAAGCTCAAAAAAGCTCCTTCTATGATGAGATGGGACCGTATGATCTTGAAAAGCTTACCAGAAGGCCAGTATTAACTTTACAACAAATATAGTAGTTATCTTAAAGTTAATTCAGTTAAGCTTGATTAATAGCTAACTTACTGGTGGGTTCTGCAAAGGAGGAGATTAAACAGTTTTTACTGTTTTCAAAGGATCTGTAGATTTTGCTACTTAAAGGTTTGGGTGAGCACAGAAAGTTTCCTTTTGTTTATACAGAGCGTAACACAGTGGGGAACTCATCCTGGCCAGAATCCTTGAGAGTACTGTAACATAACAGAGCTCAAGTCATGGATAATCAGGAATAGAAGTAACAGTGTTGAGGGATCCCTATGTTAGGTTGTAGAAGGAGTTGTTATCTTTATTCAAGGTGAGCAACCTCTAGAATTATAAGATGAAAAAACCAGGAATGCATTATATATCATATCTATCTAGAGATAGAGCTGTATAAAACAAATGAGAACTCGTGGTAGAGGTGATATCTTTTATTAGACCAACTAAATTTTTGCAAAAAAATAATAATTTGCAAGCACCCTTCTTTAGGCATAGGAGAAAAGGTTGTAAAGGTTCTCTTACGTAGAAATGAAAGTTCATATTTCATAGGAGAGTTACAGGTATGGTAAAATCTGCTGTTTGGAGCTGTTCAGTTTATGCAGGTTAGGCTCAGAGAAAAGTTGGAATAGTCTGTTTATCTTGAAGTTGTTTGGTCGCAAACAGGATGTAGAGTCATATTTCCTTCTGGTTATGATGTTTCATATTTCACAGAAGAGTAAAAAGATGGAATGCTCCCCTGGGCAGGAATTCCTTATGTTGTGAGGGATCTCTGGGCTCTGTGATAATGCAAATTACCTCTAATAAAGGCAGGAGCAGGGTCTTGGGTTTCAGGTGGTAAATCTTGCTTCCTCCTTGTAAAATTTATGAAAATTTCATTAAAATAATTGGATAAAATTGATATTTTCCATGTGTCAGGTGTTTAGATTATAGCCATGATGGTCTAGAGGCCTTTTGCAAAAGGCCTCTAGACCAATACGTCTACAACCTGCATACCTTAAAAAACAAATTGACATCTGAGACGCTGCATATTCAGATGTCATCTATGAGATTCTCATGCACAACAGAACACTGAAGTCATTCAAACTTCATTTATACCTGCGATAATAATACCAAGTCATTCTGAACTTCAAGTAATTTTCAATTTGCTGCTTTAACAGATCAGATTTTAGTCCTCTATTCCTTTTTAATTTTGAGATGCTGTAGTTAAACAGCTAAGTGAACCATTAAAAGAGAATCTATTCAGTGAACCAAGAGTCAAAAATAACCAATTTGGCATAAATCAGAGGAACATCTTAGACAGCACTTTATGCGATATACTTTTCTTACATAATCAGCTACGGTGGATGTCATAGAAGAATCTCAATACTAAGTATATTTATATATTTATTAGTATTTTTGGGGTCCCTCACTTCTAGCTAATATCACTGGTCCTTTACAAATGCTCCTTGAATACTTTTAATATTCAATTAATTTTGGTCATTATATCATTTCTTCACTAACACCCCCACCCCCCCCCCAAAAACCCAAACAAAAAAACCCTGGAAAAGCACTGGTAATTGCTAGAGGCAGGAGAGGTGGTTTTGGTACTGGGCTGTTTAAGGAAAACTTTCAAAGACTAGGTCTCAGCAAGAAAATGGGATTGAAATACAAATCTGGTGGAAGGATGAGTGGAATTAGGAGCTAGTTTTGGGGAAGAGAGGCCTAGGACATGCTGGAGGGGAAAGAGTTGTAGGGGTAGGTCAGAAGGATCAGTGACTGATGAAGCACAATTTTTTCCCTCAGAACTGAAGCCAAAATTTCTGTCTTGCCATTCCTCTGCTATCAGCAAATCTGTGATATTCACTAGCAAAAATGGTCTCATCCTTTTCTAGTGCTAGCCTATGTGAAGGATAATACCCTATGCCATTGTTCAGTATTGGTTACTCCTGTACCTAAAATGGCAATGGTCTGTGTGATGGGCTTAAAGACCTCTGTCCTACAAAAAACCCCCTTATCAGTGGCAATATGATATCATGTGAGGGAATTTCTGCATTTTTGGAGTGGAGGGGTTGTTTGCTTAAACTTCAGAATGTACATTTCCTTCCTCTACTCTCATTCCCCAATAAAAGCAGTGCACTTGCATTTGAACTAGACTACTAAAGTTTTAGAGTCAAACACTTAAAAGTTATGAAATGCCAGAATGCTTGGGCAATCTTTAATATCTATTTCTTCTGTGTAAATTCGTTATTATGCAGGTCCCCATCTCATCTAGAGCATGGACTTGCTCTGGGAATGACTCAAGGTTGTATAGAGGAGAAGGCTGTTACTTCTTAGAGATGTCTTATTTGTTGAGAAAAATGAAGGTTACCTAGTGAATGAAGCAGGGCCTGGCAGTAGGAGGAAGTATGGTTAAGGTAGTTGACCGTTGCCTTTGAGAACTGTATTCTATCCTTACCTTTGCTATGGAAATCCTATGTGGTACCTGGCAAGTTATTGCAACTTGAAATTTTGCAGCTCATTGAAACTGAAATTTGCAGCTATGTGATGCCTGGCAAGTCATTGAAACTGAAATTTGCAGCTCTTGTTAAGTTTCTTTCATTTTTGGTACCTAGTTTGAGAAATCTTGGGTTTGATTTACAAACGTACTTAGCAGTTGTTGCTAAGTACATGAATGTCATTTGCACAGGTGTCACTGACTTAGATGAAGTAATGGTAACTATTGTGTACCATTGAGGCATCTCAAATAGGATTTTTTTTTTTTTACTATAATCTCACTGTATGTCAGTTCCCCCTCTGTAAAATGGGGATAATAGCCGTAAGCATAGCAAGGTGTTGTAGATAGGGACCTATGGAAATCACAAAATCCAACAAGACCCCTGAAAGCTGTGAAGAAAAGAAAAAAAAAAAAACCCACATCCTGAAAATAAAATGCTAGCTTCCCAGCATTGGCTGAGAGGGCTGTCTGTCATGATCCCACCCCCTTCTCCAATCAGTGGCAGGGCCACATCAAGGAAAGCCCTTACAGCTAATCAGTGGTAAGAGGCGGGGCCACTGGGGTCCCTTGGTCAATCAGGGGCATGGGGGGGGGGCCCGTGAATATGGAGGCCAGCCCTGCAATCTCCCTGTGAAATTGGTTGACTGCCTCCTCAAGTTGGGTAGATCCCTAACTAGTAGAGGTTAACATAATAATAGTAAAAGCAGTCCTTACTCTGGTGTTTGGTGCCATAAGAAGACCCCATGAGGATAAGACCATGGTAGGATTAATTCCATTTTCATAGCAGCATTTCTTATCATGTTGCATACATAAGATAGGGAATATAAAAGATGAGAAAAAATGAAGAGCTGCTTATCAGCTGATCACTAACAATCTTGGGCAGGGCTGCCCAACCTCCAGGCAGGTATACCAGTGAAGGCCTTGTCCTATGCAGGCCATACCATGGTGAACTATGGATTTCCACCCTGTACGCCTGCATGCAAACACCCCCTGTTTGCTGCTGTGCTTTGCATGGGCTGCTCCTCCCCTCCTCCCCCACCATTGCTATTGCATCATGCACAAGCTCGATCCTGCCCATTGCCACTATGTTGTGTGGGCAGTTCCCCCTTCCTGACCTTCCCTGAACAACTTGCCCTCCACTCCCTATGCCATGCTCTCTCACTTTCTGGGGCAGGGCTGTGAAGCAGCAGCTGGAGGAGGGAGGGAGAGCATGTGGCACCTGTCTGCTGTTGCAGCTCTCGTGATAGGGGAAGCAACAGCAAAGCAGAAGCCAGGAGGCTGCAACTTAACGCTCCCAAGGCTTCCAGTTGGACAGGCCTGTACTTGGGTACTGGATGTGGCAGGAATCTCCTGAAAAATAGCATGTGATCATCATGCAGCAAACTGCATACATCCAAAATGTTTGTATTGATGGCCTGACTCTGAGACTATAAAAACAAAACATAAGAATATATTATAAAATGAGCGTAAAGAGGTTAATCCAGTGTGTTAAAATGTTAATCCAGTGTTTTAAAACGTTTCCTAGTTGGAGTGGAGGAAAGGACTTTGAATTCAAATACATTAAATATTTTATATATATATGTATGTATATGTACGCATTAAATATTTTATATATATATATATATAAAATAAAAATACAACAAATACTAGCCCTATTAAAAGATTTATAGTAACTGTTTGTTTAAGACTCTCTCTTTAGAGTGTTTCAGGTGAGGTATTTAGTAATAGGATGCTGTTGCAAATTGCTGACATTTAAAATGAGTTGCGTGAAAAATGTCTCTTGTTTGTCCTTTCAAATTCTAACTTTTTAGGCACAGGAGTCCATTGTGATCTATGAAGCAACTCTGTAAAATGGCTTGCTTTATCCCCAAAGGCCATCCAGTTTCCTGCATGAAAGATTTCTATATAAATATATAGCGACTTTTCTTACTGTGGTAAACATCAGCAAAGTCTTGCATCCAGCTATTTACATGGCACCTACTCCCCCGGTAGTGAAGTAACATTGGCATGGACGTTCTTATCACAATTTAATTCTAGTCTTCAAACAAGATTACAACATATGTGTGGTGACAAAAAGTGTTGCTAGCCAGCTAGTTTTCAGTTTACCTGTGGGCTCTAGAGGTCATCAAACTTGAACAACACTGTCAGTTTGAATCAAACCTTCGACAGGAATCTGAAATTAAAGTATAATAATAATATGTAAACTATTATAACAAAAAAAAAAGAATAAATTTAATGTGTGGATGTTTGAGTTGGAGTAGTGGCAGTGGTGATGGAAGGGAATATTTGGGAGGTAGGAATGAATGGTAGGCAATTTAGATCAGGTTCAAGGGGGTGGAGTAGGAGGGGTGGAGCACTGGCTGTTCTTTCCTGTTCCTTTAAGAACACTGAATGCAAATGGAGTTATTGCAGGTAATTTGTCCTGAGTAATGTTTTGTGTATGGTGTATGTGTTTGCTTTTTAGGAATTCCCTGTTATTTGAAAACAAAAAGCATTTTAAAAAAAATTGTCTTATGAATCTGTTTTCAGACTAAAAGGTCAAAATTACATGAGCAGTTACTGAAATCTGATCTTACGTGGAAGAAAATAGTGAAATTTGTAAATGACAATTTGGAGAAGAAAGACCACCAATCAGTAAATGAGGATCTGAAAACTATATTGCAGTCTGCAAAACAAATAGGTAAGTCTTAATTTATTAGTAACTTAATAACAGCAGCAACACCTATACATACTTCCATGTTGATATATTTATGTTGCACTCTGGGTCTTATTCTGGTGTCCAGTATTCTGGACACTCGTTTCAGTCTGAGTTATACATGCACATATGAGTCAATCTGGCCCAGTATCTCTTTTTAAATTCAACTTAGCTTTATACCTGTTATCATTGTTTCTGTTTAGCTTTGTGTGCTGTCATTTGTCACACTTCAGTCAGCAAATAGTAACTGAAAGTACAGCTGTTTCTGGTGTACTGGTATACAAGCAACAAGTTAAGGGGCATTGAGTTCAGTGCAGAAGCAGTTGTTGTATTATAAGGATAGGTTTCCAAATAACATTGTGATGTTAAAATTAGGCCTGTAGGGGCAAAATGTAAAGTTTAAATAAACAAAACAATTCCTTCTATAATTTAAAAAACATGTTTTCTATCATTTTGGGAGAGAGTTGTGCCTATGTATGTGTTGAAGAGGTAGGGGGATATAAAAAACAAATATTTTTCCATTCTTTCAGAATGAAACCAGCTTGAAAATATTTTAATAATGAATGAAATTTGTGAAAACTTGATTTTTTAGTACGAACTCATTTTGTTGGTTTTATTTATTTTTGGTTGAAAATGTATCCAACAAGTACTGTATATAGAATTCAACTCACTAGTTCCTAATTAGTTGTTTCTTGTCAGCCTAAGGCTCAAAGACAGGTTTTATTTAGAGGTCACTGTTTATCATTATTGGTATAGCAGTTGTATAAATAAGGGTTATTTCCCAAAGTTTGATGGCAGTTCAATCTTTCCTGGTTAATGTTTCAGAAATCTCAAAAGGCAGCCCTATTGGTATATGTGACTAGATCGATTTACAAATATTTTTACTGCTTACAGTATAAGATTAACTTGAATAAACTAAATTTGGAAAACAAAGCGTTAACAAAAAGAAATTGTTAAGTAAAATGGAAATAACAAACAGCATAAAATAGAACTTTGAGAATGACCTCTTCAGATTATTCATGATCAGAACTGTGGTCTTCTTTGCGGTAACAGATAGTGTATTCTTTGTGCTAGAAAGTTCAAACGTATCTAAGTTTATTGATTTTAATGTTGTATCATTTCACTGACTTGTCAAAGCAAAGTTTCTACACAGTTATTCAAAATCAGCATTGACAAAAAAAAATTAATTCCTTTTGAAGCTATTTGAATATTCTAAGATTTCATTTTTTGGGATTCACCTTTTCAGTGTCACAAGCTAGCTATTCTATTGTTTCCTAAATCCACTCCTTGGGTTTAGTCCCTTTATATGCTCAGATTACTTTACCAGGATTAATACACCATTTCTTGTTCTGACAGGAAGGGGTTGTCTTTAACCTTCGAAGTCAGTGGATTTTTGCACATGATATCTTCCTTTAGAGAAGAATTACAGTCAGATGTTGCTTTGCATTGAATAAATTAAATGAAAAGGAAGAAAATCTTCACTGAGAACTTGTAGAATGGTGCTCAAAATGCTTAGCAAAAAGGAAATTTTCAGTGAACAGCTGTATATTTTGTTTTGATGAAGAAAACTAAGACTGAAATAGTGATTTGAAAGAGGTATGGAAATATTTTAAAGTGAGAAGGAACTTTGATTAGGAAGTTGGTGATGTTCTGCTGTTGCAATAGAAAAATCTCTCTGAAAGCCTTCTGGTGTTTTGTTTTGTTTTGGGAGGGTGGGGTGTGGAATTGAGTGATTTCTCACAAAGATTTCACTGTTGATGCCAGCCAGGTCCCCTGTGTGGGAGATGTACTATTTGATGCCATGTCTGTGTCAAGAGTGCCTTCTATCTCTCCATTGCCAGGGGCTGAACGGTTGGGCAGCTTCAGCCATTTTTTCTTACGGCCCATAGCTGCAGAGAGAATCCAGCAGTTTCTGTGTTCTGTGATCTTTGTAAGAAGCTAACATAGTTTGTTTGCTTGCTAGAAAAAGCGTTACTCTTAGTATCTTTCTTATGGACTTTCTTTACTAGTTGGCTTTAGATATTAGTTGTAGAAAAGATTTAATGGTAAGATTCCCACCCCACATGCCGGGAAGAGCCTGGACTGTGCTGGGTGGCTGGCAGTGGCAGTGCTGGGAGTGGAGCAGCCTTGAAATTTGGGGTGGATGCAGCATCCTCATAGCACTGCTGGCGTCAGCTCCAAGCCCAGCCCCCACCAAGAAGAGCCCCATGCAGCCCCAGCTGCAGCCTGATTGGTGGTCTTTCTTGTGCTCTGCCTTGCACAGATCTGGCGGGGCACTCTGTGTCCTCCTGGGGTGAAAGCAACTGGCTTTGCCTCCCCCATTCTGTCCCCTCTGTCCCTGCTGTCATGGTGGTGCTTTCCGGTGGCATGGCCACCTCCTGTCTGGAATGCTCTTGGTGCACTCTGATTGGTTGTTTCAGTCAGCATTGTGATTGGCTGCTGAGACACCCAGAGTGTGAATAAAGTGTTCTGGACAGACAGACTAAGACTTTTGTTATATTAGAATCTGTGGAGAAACTTAACCACACTTTTTTTCTGGAGCATGTCTCTTTGCTTCACTGAGAGGTGCAATGGACATTTGGTAGAGACTCTGGAGAAGATTTATTTAAAGAGTTTAGGAGATGACCTTTATTCATTGTGTGGTAGCCATGGGCCTGCTCATCTCCTGGAGAGGCAATCCTTATTCCAGGAACCCTGCATCATCCCAGTTTTAAAGGCTGGATCCTTCTTGCCAAAGAGTTGGATTCATTCTGGGAATCTTATTCTAAGCTCCTCTGAGGGAGACAATAGCTCTCCAGAAGTTCGTTAACCTTCAACCATCCTTGCTAGACAACTCTCCCTTTCCTTTCCCTACAAATGCACCTTTTCCGCCCAGTTTTATTTCTTCTGTGAATGAGATAAGTCTTTCGAGGACTTATTAAAAAGGAAGTTGGACTTGCTTGATATCCCACTGCAGGGAAACATTTTGTCCTCCAGGAGAAGCAATGTGAGCTTCTAGATTTCTGCAAGTTTCTGGGGATAGTTGTGCATGTCCATTGATGTTGTCTGTGTCAGTTACAGCAGTATAAAAATGGCTGACAGCCCACTCTAGAGCAATCTTCTGTCCCATCTGCAGGGACCTCTTTCACCAGAGACTGAAGCGACAGGTTGATTTCATAACTAGGAGTAATGAAGTAAGTGTCCTCAGGATTCAGGGTCAAAGGATTTCCCGAATAGGAAAGGAGTGTTACGCACATTTTTATGGTCTTAGTATCTTCACCTAACTTCAAATTTGGTGTGGTTACCCTGTTTTATGTTTCCTCCCTGGATTCTGAGGACTAACTTTCATTTCTTAAAGCTCAAGATGCTTATTTTTATAACTAAAAAAATCTGGCTCACAGAAAATACCATTACATTTTAATAGAAAAGTCGTAATATTACTACACAGATTTCTTTGTTTCTAAGATTCCAGTGTTCGCTAAGGTTTCAGGTGTGGTTTATATGTGATGTTCCTATCTAGGTTTTAGGTGTCTGGCCAGCATATGGAAAGTTCTCTCTCTCATTTCTGCACCCCACCCCCTCTATTTCTTCACAAGGAGGTTCCCAGCTTCAAAAAACCATTGAACTCTTTGGGGCCTTTGCACCCTTTTCAGTCTCTACCAACAGAGAGTGATAAAAAATGTCTCCGCTCAGGATTGGAGAGCATATCTTGATCAACTAAAGTTCACGGGATCCGTCTTTTCAAGTGATAGCGCAGGATACCTTCCAGAATACTTACCTGTAGGGCAGTCTGATTAGCATGCCAAGTATTCCTCATCCTGGGTTTAATTGTACCATTTTGGTACAATATGGTATGCTACATCAGCAAGTCGGAGCAGGGCAGAACCTTTTGCCTATGCCAGGTAGCTACGCTATTCTGGAATTGGTGTGTATGTCACTGTTATCTTAAAACTCTGTACCCCAACCCATGGCCTTCAGAACTTACTGGCAGTCTGCCTGAGCAGAAGCTTATCTGAGCATAATAATCGTTAAAATTTTGGTCCTTTATAGTATCTTGCACAGATGGTTGTCTCAGCACATGGACTTTTTTGTAATAAATTACAAGAGCAAGAACCCAGTGCTATGCTGTATGGAGATGCAAGCTTGATTGCCATTTAACACCTTTCTCATTTTGTGTGACCTATGCAAGGGGTTATTTTGCTACTCAGATTTTTAATTGCCAAGAGTGGATTCTGTGGGGACAATGTCAATGAATGGTTATTAACTATAGTAACTGAGGTTTTCTCTGTGTATAATATATCTGATTCTACAACACAGCTTCTTATAATAGAAGAATGAGCTAAATGTGAATTGCAGCCATCTTATCTATTACCTCTTGGGTGGGGAGGGCATTCAGGGTACAAGTGTAGCACCACAGACTATTATTCAAAAGAATGCCAAAGCAAATGGGATTTATGAGCTCTAAAGAATGTAATCTGCTTTGACAATGAATCTAAGAACCACAATTGCTATTACTTAAGTATCTGTTCAACAGTCATAATATTGGATTGTTCTTGCCCTTAAATTAAATGTCATGACTGAACCATTGTTTCCAACGGTGGCTCAGAAAGAAAGATGATTTCTGATTGTAAAAAATGGTATTTAAACATTTGTCACAGCTGTGTTTGAATTCACCTTAGCTTCTATTGTGCTTTTGATACAGCACTGATATGCTAAATATTTTAGCTTTCAGACTTCTAATTTAAAATTGATTTCCTTCCAGGTGTCTGTTTTGTCAGTAAGCAAAACTGTTTTAAGTATTGTGTTGTCTTTTAGCCAGCAGCTTGAAATAATTCAGCCTTTTTATGTCCTTATATGCAAACATTCTAATATTTTTTCTCAAGTATTCCTTGAAATATAGTATTCATTTCACTGAGGAAAAATTAGGTCATCTAGGAGGAGTCACAACTAAAACTGTTTTTAAGAACAAGATCTTACTGACTAATGATGGAAAGGTTTTAAATGAGGACATGACCCTGGCAAAACTTATTCTGCCTGGTGTTAAACATGATCACTAATAACCAGTAAATACTTATCTCCAACCTTAACTTCTCTGGAAGGCAGGTACCTATTTTATCTTTTTGCATCTGGACCTGTACCTCTATAGTGATTGTTTCAACAGGCACTGCAAAGACAGCAGAACTTCTGTCAGTTCAGAAAGAGTTTGGAATAATGGAGGAGGAAAGCTGGTATATGCTAATTTTTTTACATTAGGGCCAGGCAGTCTGGTTTGTGGGCTGCATCAGGTCAGCACTGGGCTTCATTTTCCAGCTGCCCCTGCACATGGGTGTGACCAGTTTCCATGGAGACCCCAGCCTCAGCTGCACTGGAAAGCTCAAGGGTGGGGTTGCCATGGAGACCAGCAACAGCCAGCTGGCAATGCATGTGGGAGAGCAGGGCAGGGGGCTGCTCCGCAGCTGCTGTGATCTTGCACACTGTACAGGCCTACATGCTCTGGACAGGGGTGTGCAAGCAGGGGATCGTGGATCTGCCCGTGTTCCAAACCAGACTGTCACCTCTGTAAGGAGCCGGGGCAGAGACGCAATCCTTTGTTTGTGCCCCTGCCTGGAGCATGCAGGATACCGATCGCAGCTATGCCCTAGCTCTGGAGCAAGCCGACGCCATCACAAGATCTCAGTGGCTCTGGAGCAGCCTCCTTCCCAGTATGCAAGTCTGTGGAACAGAAGAGAGAGACTACCAGGAATGATTGTCAGATAGCAAAATGCAGAAGAAAGGATAGTTTGAATTGTAGAACATTAAGACCCTTAATAAAGATAGAGCAGGAGCGGGCAATTATTTCGGAAAGTCTTACTGACTTTTGACAAGCTGTCAAGGGCCGCATGGGTAGCCCCACCCCTTAACAGGTGCCCCATTCCTGGTTGTTATCTTGTGATTGGAACTCCCACCCCCTAACCCCTCACCTTTGCCACCAGAAGTCCCTCCCTTTGCCCCTGGAAGTAGTCCTTTCAGCAAGGGTTTTTGCCATCTTGGAAACAGAAAAATACTAAATTATATTCTAAAAATCAAACAACTACAACATTCATTAATTTGATTTAAAAAAATATTTTGTCCTGATTTACATGCATTTCTGTGGTGTGTGTTTGTGTAGAGGTGGAGCAATCGCTCATGGTCCTCCTTTGCTTCTTCCCCCTCTCCCCTGCCCTCCCCCGGCTTCTTATCTGAATTTCCCTCTCTGGTAGAGGGAGATGGGAACAGCTCCAGGGTCCTAGGGTCCAGCTGGCACAGGGGGAGGCTAGGTGTGGGGTAGGGCTGGCCTTGCTGCTATGGCTACTGTCTCCTGCCGTCAGCTCCCCCTAGGTCCTACTGCCCCTGGTACCTTATCATCTCTGACAGGCAGCCAGGGGCAGATGAATACTAATTTTCTAAATATTTTTAGGGCCCTACAGGCCACATAGAATGGCTTGGTGAGCCAGATCCAGCCAACAGGCCATATTTTGCCCACTCCTATGATAAGTAATCATGAAATCAGTTGATGCCTGAAGGGAACTGCAGCTGTACCACTGGACCCCTTCTCCTCCCTCACATCTTCCCCTGTCCAAACCCTAGCTCGGATTACAAATACTTGAATCCACAAACTGCTCACAATGATTGTTCGTTCAGGACCCCCATCCTGTCATACTGTCCCTTCTATAAACACAGTGATTTTTTACCTTAAAGCAATTTTTGGCCCTTCCACTTTGCTTAGAACACCATTTGAAAAAACTCATTCCTTTTGATATAAATGTTCTTTCAGTTTTCCAGTTAATTTGTTCATGGCTAGTTTGTGGCCATTTGATTTTGTGCCAGAGTTGGTTTTTATGCTAAAGAACTTTTATTCCACTATATTAAACCTATGAATGTATTCATAAAAAATAATTGTTCTCTCTCAATCTCTGTTTAGCTAAACTCAACTCCCCAATCTTTCTTAATCTTCAATCATAAGGTTTCCATTCTCTTAACAATTTTAGGGGCTATTTTTTGTATCCACTTTAATTGAAGTTGATCTCTTTTTGAATGTTGTGATCAGAACTTGGCTCAGTATTCAAAATGGCATCTTACCACTGCCCTCTTTAGTGGTCCTAGTATTTCCCTGCCTCTGCTAAATATATCCTGCCTTTTAGACTTGCATTGGCTTCCTCCCATGCTCTCCCCTGAAAGATGCATCATACATATAGCTCATTTTCATCCTATGATTAATCAGGCCCTCTCCAATGTGAACCTTCTTCCTTTTGAACCTTATCCATCCCACAGTTATAGTATTGATCCTCATCCTCTCCACTTTGACCACTGATTTTTTTCCATGAGCTTAGTAAAAAGTTTTGCCTTATCCTAGAGGTAAATAAGGAGAATGCATTACCCTTAATACCTGTGACACAAAAGGATAATGAATTTAATTTTACAGGCCAAAAGACAAGAAGACCATAACAAATCAATGAAATGAATGAATTGTTATTGGTGGCTGGGTGGGAAAATAGCAACACAACATAATATGTACAATTAATCTGGATAAGTAATCGTAGCTCATTTGTTTCACCTGATCTGTAGAAAGTCTAAAAAAGTCAAAGTTTCAACCTTGTTATGAGGCTGGATGGGTAGAGTAGAAATGAAAAGATTTGAAAGGAAAAAACAGAAATTTTAGTACAATGGAAAGGGGAAATCAATTGTATGGGGCTTAATCTGACTTGTTCCTAACTAAATCATTCTCTATTTTAACATTAATATGTTATATAGACTTGTGAGTATAATATAGCAGGCATTTAATCTCAGGAAAGATATTTTACAGAAATTTATCTTGAGGGACAAATTGACAGTGTCACAGCTAATCATTCTAGCTATCATCAGGAAGATGTTAAGAAGAGTCCATTGTTGTGCACTGAAATGAACTATGAACCCAAAACTGTGTTTTTGTGCTGATCAGGGTAGTGTTTCTTAGCATATTTTGGGAAAAACAGGTCAGTTTTAATGATTTCTTTATCTCAGGATATATATAAAATGAATAACCTGGTATATATAACTTTACTTGAAAAATGTCAATTATGTAAAAGATGGTCAACTAGTTAGTTCTAAAAATAAAGGCAAGAGTAGATTGAAGAACTATATCTGGCTCTCTCTGGTTTCCATGGTTTTAAAAATTACATTAAAAAAATCTCTTTCCATGTGTTCCAGTGTGAAAGACCCAGACTACAAAAGACACTGATAATACAGGGGAAATTGTGTTGTCAAAGCAACGAAGTAAACTGGGAGGGAAAGATATTTTTCTGTATCTTTTAGTTAAAGTATTCTTGAGTCAGATAGCAGATAAGTGTCTTGAAAGAGAAGTGATTTTTTCCCCCCCTTTCTGTTATACTGAGCATGGCTAAGTACAGGACAGTCAAAAAGCTCAAGGTTGAATCAATTCAATCTGTGAAGGCTTTTTTAAACTTCATAGATTAAACCAATAAGCAAGTGAACTGTCATTTACTTTTCAAAAGGAAAGGCAGTCAGACCCCTGCAGTGGCCTATACTAATAGCCAGGGGGTTCTAGAGTGTGCCTCCCAGACTGCTGGCCACTGCAGAGAGCTGCAACCCTTTGATTCTTCAAGCTATGCCCCCTCCTCAGCCTCCCTGCTGGCTGAGCAAGGAGTGGTGGGGGGGAAGAACCCACCTGTCCTGCCTAGCACTGGATCACCAGCTAGGAACAGCCCGGGGTTGGGGGAGGATGAAAATGGGGGCTTTTCTCTGCTCCACCCCTCCACCTAGGAGTGGGGCTGGAATCTCTTAGATGCACCCTGTTCATAGCCTTCCAGCTGACTGAGGCAGTGAGGGAGAAAAGTCTGCACCTGGGCTTGGCTGTGCTTACCAGAGCAGGGAGCTAGGAGCCATGCCCCCTCAGCCTGTGGTTGGCTGAGGGGAGTGGGGAAGGGAAGCCCATAGCAAGGGCTTGGGTCTGCCCCTAGAGTTTGAAGCCAGGTGTCATGCCCACTCCTCAGCCTCCAGGCTGTACGGGGGGAAAGACCACAGTGGGGTTTGGCTCTGCTTTCCCACCCCCACAGCTGGGAGCAGGGCTGGAGTCCCCTAGTCATGCCCCTTTCTGAGCCTGCAGGTGGGCTGAGGGGAGGGAGATGGAAGGCGGGGCTTGGACCTGCCCCTCAGAGCTGGGAGCCATGCCCCGTTCTCTGTCTCTGGCCTGGCTGGCTAGGAGGTGGGGAGAACCCTGTACTAGGGTAGGACTGTTTGTTTTATCACAGAAACTTCTGTTAGTTAGGCTGATCCTCCTGACCAAACAGACATTAGCTGTTGGGTCAGTAGGGTGGGATATTGTGCAGAGAAAGGTTGGGTCTCTGCATCTTCTTCTCCTAGCTCTGCTCCCCCACCCCCCAGCCTCTGTGCTGACTTAGGATGGGAGTGAGAGAAGGCAAGGGAGGGAGACCTGTTCTGGGGTTTCCTGAGTTGCACTGGAGTGGGCGGGCAGGTAGGTTGGAGCCCCCCCACCTGAGGGGTGGGGGGAGGGGAGGGGCTCCAAGCCAACTGCCCCAACCTCCAGCGCCAGCTGGAGTTCCCTCAGAACCCCCAGAATGAGTTCCTTTCAGTCCTGTACCCGCTTCCTTTTTGAAAACAGTGCCAGGAGCAGTGCTGGGCTGTATCACCTGAGCCCTGCTCCTGGCAAGCATAGACAGAAGTTACTGAGGGCACTCCGCTTTGGAAAGCCTTGAAACCTCATGTAATGAGGGTTCAGATTTTTATGTGATTAAGCCCTTTTAAAGTGCTTTGCAGCCATGCACTTGTGTTTGGTCATGGCTGTAGAGCACTTTCAGGGGCCAGTTTGGGTGAAAATTATCACTCCTGTCTGTGCCCAGTGCACAGGTGGGCAAAATCTGGCCCACCAGGCCATTCTGTCTGGCCCGTGGGGTCCCCCAAAATTTAGAAAGATAATATTAATCTGCCCCTGGCTGCTTGTCAAAGATGATAAAGTACCAGGGGCAGTAGGACCCAGGGGAAGCTGGTGGCAGGACCCAGTAACCACAGCAGCAAGACCTGCGTGGCCCCGCCCTGCCTCACCCCACTGCACCACACCTCACCCCCAGCTGGAGTCTCTGCCTAGGGCTGTTCCTTCCTACCTCCCTCCACCAGAGAGGGAAATTCAGATAAGAAGCAGTGAGGAGGGGGAGAGGGCTGTTGGCAATTAATGGCCCTGGCATGCTCGCGTGGGCACTGCACTCTCACATGCCCACTCACTGCCACTCCCTCCCTGCCTACTGCTGCCATTTCCCCGCTTTTTTGCCTGCTGCCACTGCCGCTGGTCCTCCCCCTGCCCACTGCTTTGGCACCACGTGGTTCCCGGCTGCAGTGCCAGGACTCAACAGGAGCTGGCTTGGCTTGGCCCCCATGATTCTTGGCTGGCTCCATGTGGTGCCCACCAGGCCAGTCCAGCTCCTGCTGCATCCTGCGATCTTGGGTGTGCAGCTGAGACATGGTGCTAGAGTGGTGAGTGGAGGAGGATTGGGAAGAGGCAGGAGAAGAGGGCAGATAAGAGTGTGGGAGATAAGTGGTTGCGAGCAGGAGCACGGGGCCTGTGCAGGTGTGCCAGGGCCAGGAGCAGTAGTAGAGCGGAGCCTGGGCTTTGAGGAGCGCTGTCAGGGCTCTGTCTGCTGTGGGAGGCTTCCACATTTGCCACAACCCTCCCCCCACACACTCACAGCCTGCCACAAACCCCGTACTTACACCCCACATATCCAAATGCACCCCACCACCAGCAACCCCACATGCTCCCCCACCCCACACATATACACACACCCACAGCCCTCCACAAACCTATACCCCCACCACAGTGTACAAGAGTAAGACTTCATCTTAAGCTATCATACAATCACCTCTACACAAACACGCACTACAGAAACGCATGTAAATCAGGACAAAAATATTTTTTGAAATCAAATTAATGAATGTTGTAGTAGATGTTTGATTTTTTATTTTTTTTTTTAAGAATAGAATTTGGTATTTTTCTGGTTCTGAGATGGCAAACCCCCTTACCGAAATGAGTTCTTCCAGGGGGCAGGGGAAGGGACTTCTGGTGGCAAAGGTCAGGTGTTAGGGGATGGGATTTCCGGTGCCAAGATGGCGACCAGGTGGTTGGGTACCTGTCAAGGGGCAGGGCTACCATTGTGACCCTTGACAGCTTGCCAAAAGTGGCCCTCCACCTGAGATAATAGCCCACCCGTGGCCTAGTGTGTTCCTTTGCAGATAGAAAAGGGAAGACTTGAAACAAAACAGAATAGGAAAATAGTAAAAGCAAGTTGCAGTGCAAAGCAAAATTGAGTTAAGTATGAAATTCCCCAAAATGCCTATCAAGTAGGCTGCTAAGATATTCTCTATACTTCTACTTGGTTTATTTAATTTAAAAAAACAAAAGAGCCCCTCTCGCTCAGCAACAGCAACTTTTGAAATTCTTTTATTTCTTTTGGTTCATAAGAGCTCCAAATTCCACAGTGGTATATAAGCACTCTGGTATGTCTGATGTTGGGGAATTATATAATTCAGTAAACCAGGAACTACCAAAAATATTTTATTTTACTGAATGGGAGGAATGAGTATTGTCCACTCACTGTGACATTGTTTAGGATTTCTAATGAGGAAATGTGCCCAAATAAATGTCACCCTGAACACACTTGTTTTCATGTAAGGGAAAAAATTATGCGTGTTTGAGCTGATGTATGAGCCTGGAAGATTACCCCTGGCTGAATTCTCTGTCATGCATGTAGAATGGGTCCAGAGATAGTTTGATATGATTCCTTAATGATGACCTTGCACAACCTTCCAGCAGCTTAGTTTTTATAACTTCTTTATGTAACTCAAGCAAGCTTATTATGACAAGGGTTATGGGTTTTCAGGTTTTCCATTTGCTGTGGAAAAACGTTCATTTTCTCCTTTGAAGGGGAAAGACATGGGAGGGGGCTGCTTGGGGCTAGGGGGAACGGGATACACAGGGCACCATGTGCATGTGTGCATGCACATGGCAGCCAGGCAGTGTGGTGGAGAGTAGCTTCCTCAGCTCCTTCCAGGTAAGTCTAAGGGGTTGGAGGATGGGAAACAGGTGGGGGGGGGCACGGCACATTCTCCCTGAGATTTCTCCACCCACGGTGCGGTGTAGGGCTACAGCTGAGCTGAACCAGCTCTGGGTAGGAGCTTCCTCCATGTCGCGCCCTGAATGACCGGTGCACCCCTGACCTGCGAGCCTGGGTCGGCACCACCGGCTGGGCGCGAGGGGGATTTATGACCGGACAGGTGGGTAGTAGCGGTGAGTCGGAGTCAGGAGATTTAAAGCGTATTGGTTACATAGAAAGTTTATTTTACTTACGCGACAGATAGTCGCAGTGTAGGAAGGAAGTTGTGGTCCCGTGGTGTAGAAAGAGAAGTTGATTTATTCAACACAGCATGCAGATATATTGTTGCTTGGATTACAAACTGCGTGATGCAGATTTTAAGCAAAGCGTACAGCTAACTTCAGTCCGTAGACCTTTTGAGAGCTCTTGATGAGAACGGATGAGCCGGCAAGATCGGATACATCTGAAAACTTTTACGTCGGTGGGGAGAGAGGTCAGCGACTGGCCAAATCGCTGACTTAACCTCTTGGGCGTGTATAGAATTCTCCGCTGAAGGCGGACATCTTCCCAAAGTTATAGCTGACAGGGTGGCCTATTACAACATGCCAGGCGTGAATAATTACAGGACTGCCAATCATAACTGTGAACAGACTCTGAGTGTTTCTCTCTTCTGCTCAGTTTTCATGCGAGATTGACTGTGCATGTGTTTTACATTTAAGCTGGGGGGGGGTTTTGGATGCGGAACTATAATGACCAAATACGTTATGTTAGCCTTTGACCTTTTGCCATCGGGATATGAAACCAGAGATTTTTCTTTGACGCTCCACAGCCCAGTGGGTGGGACTAGGCATGCTGCACTGCCATTGCCACCAAGGTGAGGCAGGCTGTTGCCCAGCAGCAGGGGTAAAACTACATGCTGCTTCAGCTTGGCAACCATGGTGCAGTGCTACCCCCTGCTCTGGGTCTTGTCTGCTGGGCCATGGAGGCAGCTTCTGCCTAGAGCTGGTCTGGCTTTGCTGCAGTCCTGGACACTGTTACAGGTGCAGAAATCTCAGTGGGGAAGGGGCGTGTGCCCCCTCACCCCATTTCCCTCATGCATCACCTGTGCCCAGCCCCCCTTGCCCAAACACCCACTCCCTTCCCCACACATTGAGGAACTAATGCCTGGGGACAGGGGGCAGCAGGTTGGGAGTGAGTGGCACCAGTAGGGCTGAGGAGGCTGTGGGTTGGGAGCGAGTGGCACTGGCAGGATCAGGGAGCTGTGGGTTTGGAGTGAGGGTTACTCACAGGGCTAGGGGGCTGTGGCTTGGGAGTGAGGGGCACCAGCAGGGCCAGGGGGCTTCCTGTTGAGAGTGAGGGGCACCAGCAGGGCTGCGGGGGCTGTGGCTTGGGAGTGAGAGACAATGGCACGAACAGGAATAGGACATGAGCAATTCAAGGTTACTCAGAGCCACAAAGTAATGAGGTGGGGGACCCGAGTCCCGGGTGAGCAAATGGGACAGGAGAAGCTCTAATTTTTTTCAATGATAAAAAGACCAAAATCAAATGCCAAAATATACAGGTATTTAGAATGTATTTTATTATAAAGATTCAGGCACTAGTGGGCTTCCAAACTGCTTTATAATTGTAAATATATCAGTAAAATATATATAGTGGTGTTTCCTTTTAATCATGGAAAAACCTGGATTTGGGTGGTTTTAATTGGAGAATTTTGTTTTTTTTTATCAGAGAATTTGAGATTTATAAACTGGGGAAACCAGGATCCTGATTATGACAGAGAATTTGTTGCACCTTTACTTTTTCTCCTTTGCCAGGACCAAAAAATTTCGCTTACTAGATTAAATTGGAGCCCTATAATTCAGTTTTATGTAGACTTACAATTGTAAATTAACTATAAACCTGAAATATAATGATCCCTAATTTTTACTGTACAAGACTAATATGAATATTGTCTTATTGTTTGAATTGTATCACTTTAAAAATATATATAATACTTGTAACATAAATATTTAGACATATTTAAATAAAAGTGACTTTGGTTTTGCCTTCTTTAAACATATATTTTGTGTGCGTGTGTGGGGGGCGGGGTGGGTTCTTCTCCTTTCTCTGCATAGGTGGTCAGTACCACTGACCTGAAGGTTCTTCAGCTCGTTTGAAAACTAAGCCATTACAGTCCTGTTCAGAACATGAATTCACTTTATAATTGCTTTTTTCTTACTTGTGATGCAGATTATTATAAATTCTGGGTTTACAGCCCTATGTTTCTTTCAGATTTCTTCTGACGAAATGGTGATGTAGAACGTATTAACAAGCCTTCACCGTCATTCATCTTGACAGTGAAACATTTTCTAAAGAAATAGGTTTTGTTTTTCTTTTTACTGTGTCTGGGAATTTGGAATTTACCTGAAACTTGTGTAGTTTCAAAGGATACATATAAACTTACTATATTGATGCTGTCAAGATAAATTCAGCTTCCAGTGGTTGATAAGGAGCAAGAGGAAAAATCTTGTTTACACTGGATATTAACAGAAATTCAGACTGGTTTGCTGTTGTGATTTTAAACTCAGTACCAACTTCTTCAGTTTTGCTGACTAAAAGTTATGGCATTTCTTTGTACTTTTTATATTCATTCAAAGGTAGTTCTATTCATATGTTTCTATTGTGTACTATGAGTAACGATTAATTGTTCTGCGGTGTTACACAACTGGGCTTGAAAGAAATAATTGCTCTTTAGCTTGTGAATAGAAAAACAACGCTTGCAAATGTTCAGAGGCATAAATCAACTGGGATATTCTTGGTGACTTTAATGCATGTGATGTGCACAAAGCATGAGTGACGTTATTTGCTGAGGTGTGCAATTTTGGCACTGAATTTGTACCAGGGCCATGTCTAGTAACAAAACACTTAAAAAAAAAAAATCAGGGAATAATTCTGTATTGGGCACACTCATTGAAAATTATGTAATTAGATGCATTGTTAGTCCTCTTACTTTTGATATTGGTATCATATAACTTAAGTAAGTCAGAAGCGGACTGGCGATGATACCAAACTTTGGGGAAAGGCATCCACACCTGAGGACAGGGCAGTAATCCAGGCTGACCTTGACAGGCTCAGTAAATGGGTGGACAAGAACCTGATGGTGTTTAACACCGAAAAATGCAAGGTTCTCTACCTTGGAAGGAAAAACCTGCAGCATGTCTACAGGCTCGGCAGTGCTATGCTGACTGGCACTATGGATGAGAGGGACTTGGGGTGGTGGTGGGGGGGGGTGGTTAGGATTGATCACAAGATGAACATGAGCCTGCAGCCAGTATAGTGAGCAAAATGCTGGCTTGCATCCAGAGATGCTTCTTAAACAAATCTGAGCACATCATTCTCCCATTGTACTCGGCTTTGGTGAGGCTGCAGCTGGGGTACTGCGTCCAGTTTTGGGTTCCACAATTCAAAAAGGATGTGGAGAAGCCTGAGAGAGTCCAGAGGAGAGCCATGTGCATGATCAGAGGTCAGGAAAACAGACTTTATGAGGAGAGGCTGAGAGCCATGGGACTTTTCAGCCTGAAAAGCACAGGGTCAGGGGTGACCTGATGGCCACCTACAAGTTTATAAGGAGTGTTCACCAGGACCTGGGGGAATGTTTGTTCACCAGAGTGCCCCAAGGGATTACAAGGTCGAACCGTCATAAACTCCTGCAAAACCGTTTCAGGCTGGACATAAGGAAGAACTTCTTTACTGAAGTTCTGAGGTCTGAAATGGCGGGCTGCCAGAGGTGGTTCAAGCACCTACTTGGAATGCCTTAAAGAGAAACCTGGATGTTTTTCTTGCTGGGATCCTATGACCCCAGCTGACTTCCTGCCCCTGGGGCTAGAGGCTGGACTCGATCTTCCAAGGTCCCTTCTAGCACTAATGTCTATGAAATCTATAAAATCTATTAAATAGATGGAAGATGGGAGTAGAGAAGAATTTCAACTTGCTTTATTTTTATTGTATGTTTCAGTGGATTAGATCATTCTATTTACTGAAAATCCTTAACACCTTTTTGTTATTATTTGGGGAAAAAAAAAGTAGTTTGTGCAAAGAAATCAAAGTTGTCCAAATATATATTAAAAAGTTTTATGGGGTGGGTGTGGGGGGGAAACGGGGGAAGAAGATAGCAAGGGGATTGACTTCTTTTTTTTTTTTTTTTTTTAAAGAAGGATAACTGAAAAGTCATTGGTAGATGCTTTATTTTTATACCTTTTTATAACTTCGCTGCCTGCCAGCAGCTTACACTTATGTTTTTAGTTTCATGTTATTCTGACTGCTCATGTGACTTGCAGCAAGAAATTGAGTACAGTTATGTTACAAGCAATGAAAGAGAATTATCTTGGTTTTTAAGTACTTTACATTTTCTTCTATTTTTTTGTGAACAGTTGGAGCTGAAAATGGACAAGAAGCAATTGAAAGTGGAGCTGTTTTTCTTTTTAAGACATTTCACATGAAGGAATGCGTTGGTCATGATGAGACAAAAGCTATCAAGCAGATGTTTGGGCCCTTTCCATCATCATCTGCTACTGCAGCTTGTAATGCCACATGTCGGATTGCTTCTCACTTCACTGAAGAACAGCTTACGGCCCTTATACAGATGGTTGAAGAACAAAATGGTGATAACAGAGTATTCTTTGGTAAAAATGTAGTGTTTTCATTTGACATGCATGATTTGGATTGCTGTGAAGAACTGCCAATAAACGGTGAGGTTGATGCACAGAAAATTATAAGCTTAGATTACAAGAAATTTCTGAATAACCATTTGGAGCACCTCCAAACTTGTTATAGCGACAAAAATGATCTTAAGTCAACGGAGAGAGTGGATGACTCTTTTCTGTGGTGCGAGGTTGGAAAGTATCTAAATGAGTCTCTAAAGGGAACCCCTGGAGGACCAACAATAGAAGATCTCTGCTGCACTTTGTATGAGATGCTTGCATCCAGTAAGAGTGGTGATGAACTTCAGAATGAGGTACAGTAGATACAGTAGTTGTCATATTTATTTTAATGTGACATAGATATCAAGGCTCTTTCTCTATCTCATTTCAAGCTCACAGACAAAGAATTGATTGTCTAGCAGGTACAGGCCCACCTGGCTAGACACACAATTCTCTCAGACACTTATTCTTCTAACTACACTTCTAAAATACGTGAGGTGTTCCTAGTATTTTTTAGAAGATTAATGTGGTACTTTAAAATATAAGGAATGCTTTTTCCATGTTATATGGAATGTAATATGCTTTACAAATTAGGTATGCAAAAGTTCAGTCTGAAACTATAGTGGGACTTCTATCTTGTTTTTCAGAAAATGTAGTAAATTTTTCAGAACATGTTCTTTGTCATTGTGATTTAACCTGAATTTTGAGTGTTGATCAGAAAAAGCTGGTTGCCAGGGAAAAAATCTTCTTTACACTACCATTTTGAGACTCATCTGGGGAAAAAAGACAGTAAGGTGTTCTTTGGGTTGCAAACAGTAGCTTGCTCTGATTTCAGGGAAGCTTATCAAAAGTTTACTAAGGCTGAAGATTACATTCTTTCTCCGTATTTGTCCCATTTCCTTCTTTATACTCCCTCAGAAATAGTTCCCTGCTTAATGCAAATATTATATGGTTGGCATGTTGCCTTTCATCACAGTGGTTACATTAATTCATTGCCTGCTGCACTGTTGGTATGGGTGATCACAGGCCCCATCTGAAACTCATCAGCTTTTGCTAAAAGCTAACTGACATTGGTATTATATCCTCCATTAGAGCAATGATGCTTTGAAATTTTCTTGTGGGTTTTTTTTGGGATGTGTCTTCATGCAGGTTTTTTCATTATAGTAATTTTATTTTGAAGTTTGCTGCTGGGCTCATCGTATGTGTCTCCATGCAGATGAGGCTCTTTAACCTAAAATAAACTGCCCATTTCTAAAACTGCCCTAGATTTATAGCTGGCATTAAATTAGTATGATAAGTGGCTGTTTCATTGTGCACACTTTGAGGATATTGCATTAAGAGAAATGTTTGCTTACTAATGTCTGTTTTGCTTTTTAAATTCCTTTCACTCTTTATAAATTATAAGGGACTGTTCATAAGAAATAAAGTTTCTTTGTGAATAATCAAAATAGAATAATCAATTTTTGACATTTTAAGTGCTACTTGTTTGTTTCAAAATTCTTGCTTTAAATGGTTGGGGGGAAAAAAAGCCCATTAACACTTCTTCTACTTTAGCCAGTTAAGAGAGAGAATTACCTCTCCACACTAAGCACAGTACTGGTCTGGTCTGTTGCCCAAAAACTTGGGCAGTGAGCATGGTATAGGAGAACAGGACCAGCTTTATCTAGAGGTGAATGAAATGTCCTTAAAATAGTTTACTAAGATTCCAAACAGGCTTAAGGATGAATATATTGCTGTTCTAATTTTGGGTATGAATAAAGGGCTTTTCTAATTCTTACATCCTATACATATGTAGTTTCTTAAGGATTTGGGACCTTAATTAACTTTCTTTTTTTTTTAAAGAAACTATTATGGTTCCCTCTAATGAAATTCTAATGCGGTAGGTGCTTGTGTTCTTTCCTGCAGTGCTTCTTGGGCTGCCAGGCTTGCTGGGGTTCATTGAGAAGCCCCTGTCATCACAGCCAAAGGTGGCAGCTTGGCCAGCAACCAGGGGGTTGATATGGATTTGTGTTCCCTGCTCAGGCACAGGTTGCTGTAGGAGGAATTATTGGTACAGCTACTGCTGCTTACCTCTGTCAGTGAGCACTGCTGATTCTTGGGGCCACTGACAAAGTGGGGGTGGTACATTTCACAGTGGTGCAATAGGCAGGGCACTGACACCTTCTCACTGTAGTACCATGAGGCTGACAAGGGGACAGGAACCACATGAGCTGGGAACTTCTAAAATTACAGCTGCTCCTTCATTCTGGTTCTAGAAGAAGATGGCAGGCCAGATGACCCACCACTGAATGCTATATCTGCAGCCTGCACATTGACATCCCTACTCTAAATCAACTTCCACTTAGGCCTTATATAGACATTCAGTTTCTTCAGGAAGAGTTGTTGGTCTCCTAGGAGAAACCATGAGTGTGGAGTGGTCAGGCTTGCTTTCTCCCAGGATAAAAATAGCCACTCTAAGAGAAAATAATCTGGAAACAGCCAGGTTTAAATCATTCCCAGAAGAGTTTCTTCTGGGACAGTGAATGTCTATATGCTGTGGCTTCTCTCCAGAGAAGTCTCCGTAGTCTTCCCCTCCTCTTTCTGGCTGCACATTGTCAGCACTGCAAGCTCTCCACTCTTCAAGGACTCAGCTTTCAAATGTCTGTACACGTGGCTCTGGGTAAGTTTCCCTACCTAGAGAACAAACATTGGCTAATTCTTCCAGAATATTTGAATGTGTGTATACAGCCCAAGTCAATAAGAGTGTATTTTTGACAATTCTGGTTTTAACATGGCCTCCCAGCTTTGTTTTGCAGAGGTGCTTTATCTGGCCTACTCGGTTAGGGAAATTGGGCTAGTGAAATTGAGGGTGTGGCCTCCCCCAGAATTTGACTGTCCTGGGCCCCAGTGGGCATAGACCTCAACAGCAAGAGGGACTGACACAGCTCCACACGCCCTGTTGCTGCTTCCCCATTGCCACCACTGTGGCAAATAGCCACTTACTCTACGGCTTTTACTGCCAGCCTTGCCATCGCTCCCACGGCTGTCCCATGCCATAGGTTGGCCCTGCCACAGGTGCCCATTATACCAGGCCAGATCTCACCCATGTGGGGTGGATCTGGCCCAAGACTTGAGGTGAGATTTAAATTAAACTGATAAGATGGGCACTCAGTATGTTTTTACTGTTTGGTACATCATCATTGCCTCCTCAAATTTGTGACATGCTGCCATAGTTCCCTCTCCTGCTTGCTTGAGAGAGAGAGGATTTTTGCTTGTTACTGCTGACTTAAATATTATTTCTTGCTTTTACTTTTTCAGTTCCTGGAATACTAGGAATATAAAGTGTAGTCAAATTAGATTATATATAGTACATTGGAGTCAATAAGTAACCGAAATACTTCAGATTTGTTGATAAACCTGAAACTTGTACTGACCCAGAACAAGTCAGTTATATGGAAGAAAAAAAAATAGTAGTAGTAAATGCTAGTACTATAGCAGATTATTGATGCCAGTTGATCAAATATGGTTGTGTTAATGATTTTATTAATATTTAGCATGTGATTTTTGAATTCACACATGTTGCCACCATAATAATTCTTTCAAAATGATTAATTAAAAAATATATGAGAATTTGTCAGGATAACTGTAAACTGGTTTCCTCATGTTACATTTTAATAGATAACTTGTATAAATGATTGTATTTGCACATTAATGTTATTCCACAGAGGTCTTTTTCTGTTCTAATTAATACTTACAAAAATAGGTTTCCGAAGCTTAAGCTTTTTACTCCTAACTAGTCACTTCTATTGTAACACAAATGCAAGGATCATTTCCCTTCTTTTTTCCTTTGTGCTTTCCCCTCATCACCCCCCTTCCCTCTCCCCCCCCAACGCATTGAAAACTGCTAACGTTAACTGGGTCGAATAAGTACAAAGAGAAATTTAGCATGCTCTGGAAATTGGGACATAAATGTGAAATAGTAGGTTGTATTGAATGGGCCTACAAATAGTTGTGCAATGAGACTGTTTTAAATTCCACTTCACACTTAAAGAAGTTGTTTTTTTTTTTTTTTGATGTTAAGAGGAAGCCTCTGCATAACTAATATCAATGCATGAGTGTCATTGGGCATATGGCATCAGCTTACTCAAATTTTTCCATATATGCTAGACAAAATATATCAAACACTATAAATGAGTAGGAGAATTCAACTATAAAATGGATAGAGTTATAATACAAAAGAAAATGAAATTTTAAGCACTCATTCCCATTTGATATTAACTTATTTTAAATGTATACACTTGAAGTTTAGTCCTTAATCTTGGTTGCCTGCTACTTACTTCATGATAGGGATTGTCTATGTGGGTGTGTATGTCTCATTGTCTAAATTATTTAAATCTACACCTTAGGTAGCTTTAGCTTCTAGAGTTGCAGATTAAACAAAGCATATATCAATCATAGCCCTTGAATGTACGTACCAACTACTTGAATGGAAGAGAGAAATTTAAAAAATAACAGAAGAATGACTGACTCATTTTCTTTTTAATGAATATATAGACTAAGGTACCATGGTATAGGTCACCTGGTCAGTTTAGCTTTTTAAACCTTTTTATTAATCCTATTAGAGATAATGAGCAAGACCTTTTTATTTTGTCAAGTAAATTTTCATGTTCTTTGTACATTTACTACAGCCTTTAGGAGAACTGACGATTAAAGTGTGAGCTGCATGCTCTGTCACCCAGCAGTCCTTTAAAGTTAACTTTTGGTTTTGTCCTTTTCTTTCTAGTCCTGATTTTAAGGATACTTTTAAATTGGTACCAAAGATTGTCATGGCACAAGCTTGCCAGGATCCAGTGTAGAGACAAATGTGATTTAGAATTAAAGGTTGAGCTTGGATTGGTTCATTAAAATGGCCTTGCTTATTTTTGTACTCTGCTCCATCCAAGCCTAAATTTCCCATGTGTAAACAAAAGTCCTTGGGTAGGTGCCCCTTCCCAAGTTCCAGCTATGTCTAGACCTGGTCTACTGCACTTATTCATATTTAGCTTTAAATTTTTTTTTTCTACAATAGAAGAGCACAGATGTACCTCTGGGTTCTGGAAACCTTTTATTTAAAAATTACCTTATAAACTAATGTTTGTACCAGATTGAATCAGTTAACCCAGTTGTCTTCTCCCTTGTGATACCCATCGGAGATCCAGACTATTGTACCTTTATCTGACCCTTCTAACACCTGGACAGAAAAAAAAAAAAAAAGTGTGTATGTGGGGGGGAAATGTACTGAAATTAGGACTCCTATAAATCGGAAGAAGAAGTAATTTTCTGAGAATTCGGTTGCTAATTAAAAAGTATTCTCCCTTCCTCATACTTTTGTTTTAAAGTAGGTGTGGTTTCAGATGATAAAGGGTGGCAGTATGTCATAGGAAAGCAAGGCAGTAGGCTCTAGGCTTGCTTTAAGATTCAAAGCCACTCCTTAAAATCAGTGGAGCACTGGTTTAATACGATCTCAAAAAGAAAGAACTTAAGAAGATGGATGCCTAATTCAGCACCAGCTGCAGTTTCTGAATAGCTTTAACATGCAAGTTTTAATTATGGAGCCAACGGCTCCCAGCTTTAAGTTGTGTTTTCAGATGGACTTTAAAGAACAGTCTAAATTACCATTTTTTCCTCTTCATGTAGTTGATTTGTTAGTGTGAAATTTGACATAGTATTAGATTTTATGCTCTTTGAATTTGCTGTGTAGCAACTGGCTCCTTGACAGCCTTCTCCGTATTCAGTATTCAGGCAGGGCTCAGCTGCAGTCAGAGGGTCAGTCCTCTCACTTGGGGGGTGGGGAAGAAGAGAAATTTGAACTGCAACTTCCCTCATCTCTGAATGCTTGATTTTGCTTATACTTTTGTTTTCTTTCATTATCCTGTTCACGAAAACCTTTTCTTCTGGATGCTCCAGGCCCTCCATGCTGGGATAGGAGCAAGGGGAAACTAATGAACATAGAATTCTGATTGGAGCTCCAAATTTCCGTAACTTCTTATGGTTAATCACAGGGAAAAGACTGTTCATTGCCTGAAGGTTACCACATGTCATTCTGAGAAAAGACAGATAGAATGGTGAAAATTATGTGGATTTTCCTAGGCATACAAGACTGGATGGGATCTACTGAGTTCATTTTTCTGCTACTATAACAGACCGTTTTGGCCAGTTCATATACCAGTTGTTTAGTCACCTTTGTCCTTTAGTTTGATTTGGTCTTGGGGCTTGTCCTTGAGGACCAGACTTGGGGGGAAGAGGGTGGTGGTAGCAGAGGGGCAGGTGTGAAGGGGCAGGTGGCAGACTGGGTAAGTGGTGGGGAGGGGGGTGGGTGGCAGGGGGAATGTTATTTGACTCCTACCTGCCTGCCTGCCCCTTGCTGCCTTTCCCTCTGTCACTTCTTTCCCCACTGTAATGGAGGGGGACACAAATTTTAGATGACCCCCCCATAATAATAATTTATAAATTATAATTTATGCATCATAACATATATTTTCTGTATATACAATCTAATTATTGGCAGATTGTCTTAAATTCAGAGTTGTCTTGGGTTTGAATAAATAAGGTGTATAATCTTTCCCTTTGTCCCTTCTGTTCCCTCCTTATCTATCTAAAATGGGGTTTAAAAGTACTTCTTGAAACTGTTTGTTGAACACACTATACACCTGACGTGAAAGCAAGGACATTATAAGTTAAGTCACCTAGGAAATTCAAATTAACTTTTCCATCTTACTGTGTGTTGGAAGTTGTAAGGGGTGATTGAGGAAGTACCATATGACTGAGGAAGTACTATGATTAAAGTGGGGGTGGGAGGCGTCATGGTGTAAGGGGGTAACTCCTCAATAACACATACAGTTTTAAATTGTGAAATGTACATCAGTACAGGTGATGCCTCCCACAGCTTCAGTTAGTTTTATTCTGGGGTAGCTGTTTGCTCAGTTACCAGTATTACCAAATCCCTTGCCACCTCACTTCCCTTGCGTCACTGAATGCACCTGTCTTGGAAGACAGTATCCTGCTCCAAGCACTGCTTCAATTTACATTGGACTACCAACTGATACAAGTTACACCCATGTAAATGAGTAATGTTTCTGTACCCTATATAATTGTTAGTGTACATATTTTACTGATTTATCTAGATTTTATTTTCTCACTATGGTATGGTATTGGGAAACTAAGATAGAGAGGTTGTTACTTCTGAAAGGCCGCATGAATTTTTCTCAGAATCAGAAATAAGTAGTTCTGTCTGTATATTCTGATTCTTGTACTATACGTTGGTCTCCTTCATAATTAATGCACATTGGAGAATAAGTTAACTGAAAAATGCTTATTTGTCTAGACTCTGTGGTGTTATGCTGTGTTAAAGAAATAATAATTTGTGTCTTAGTCTGGAAGGAATTAATATAATTCCTCTTAACTACCATATGAACTACCATTTCAGATCTTAGGGAGACAGGGTTCTTTGGGTGAACCTGATACCTTTCATTAGACCAACCTAAATAGTTGGAAAAATTTTTTTAGTAAGCTTTTGGGTTTAAAAGCCCTTTGTCAGGCTGAGGAAGTTTCTACAGTTGGTGTGTGCTCTTCCTGGATGAAATGAATAGTAAAGAAGCCAGAGGATTTTTCAGAAATGTAGAGAGAACACGTTTTCCAACCACGTGGAAACTAGGGAGGATCTAGAGAAGATAAATGTCTGGTTATGCCTGGAGATCCAGAGATTTCTGATCTAAACAAAAACTTTATTTTACTGTTCTAGGGGAGCTGAGATATGGTGTCAAATGAAATAATTTTAAAACTGGAAATGTTTGGCTGCCCAATTTTAAAACTGGAAATTGTACTGGCTGTAGAATTTTACATGTCACACCAGAGGAGTGTGACAGACCGTCCTGGTTGATGCCAAGCATGTCTGATGTGAAAATTCTCAGATCTAGGTTAAAGATCTTCTTCGTTTATGCAGTTAAGCCTTGGAGGAAGAGGCAAAAGAAATGGGCTGGAAACTCAGAACAAGTTTACTCTCTCCTCTGCTTTTTCACAGTTAAGGAACCACAGTGTGTGGTCCTTTGTCACTCTGCAACATGAACACTAGGAAGAGTGAGCTATGGCTGCTTTCTCTTAAGTAAGCCTTGGAGAAGTGGGTAAAGAGCTACAGGAGAAGCAGAAGTGAGGTGGAGGATTGATTGTAGACTGAGGGACAGAATGGTAGGAGAAAGGACAGGTAGATGGAAAGTAAAGGTTGTGCCATGGGGGTCATTTAATTTTTAGGAAAGAAATGGATGTTACCTGTTTAGATACTCATAGTGGGTATAGACAGTGCGGATTCAAAACTAAAGAAGCAAATCAAAACCACATTATCATTTGTAGTAGTATAGTACTATTATTATACTATTATATATCTATATTGATAGAAAGATCTATCGATATTAATCAATCAATAGATATATCCCAAACTTAAGAGATGCCATTATAAGAGATAGTTATGAGCAGCTCCTAGTCCTTTAATGTATCTAGATTAACCTGTCTTTATTAACTATAATAACAGTATAAAAAAAAAAAGAAAAAAGAAACAATGCTTACCATTGCTTATGTGTTCCCAAAACAATACAGTACTTTGAGTTCAGTAAGAATCCCAGTCTTTTGCTGGCCAGAAGAGCTTTCCTTTGCTTTCTTCAGAGTGTGTTTCAGTCATTCTTCACTCTGGGTGAGCTTGCTTGTCTAAACAGACACCCTAGACAGTTACTTTGGGTGTAACCATTTTTAAAGTAGTAGGACGTTAACTACCTTGATTTAATACCTACTGTAGAAATTGCCTTCCTTTTTTTTTTTTATTCCTGTTGCAACCAGTTTGGTGTTTTCTCAAGCACGTTTGCTTTGCCTTGACTAGGAATTAGATGGTGTTAATCAGACTTGAATTAGTTAACCAGATCAAATATCACACCTTGGGTCCCTTCTACACGTGCAAGTAAAGGTGCAATTAGATCTAGTGCATGATTTGCACAGGAGGCCCGATTGTGGGATTGCACGTGAGAGCTAATTATTGCCAATAGAAGGAGTTTAATCAGCAAGAAGCAGGCTCCCATGCTTGTGAGCCCCCTTTGCTGATGGGGATCATGGACAGGTGGGACTGAGAGGCATGGGGGCACATGGGGTGCAGCTGTGACCAAGAACCCTGTTAGGCATGGGACTCACATTCCTGGTTGTGTGTGAGGTACAGCTGTGTCTGAGAGCCCTGTCAAGTGCAGGGATTCTTGGTTTTGGCTACATATGGGGTACAGCTGGGACCAAGAGCCCTGTCAGGCAGGTGCAGGACTGTCGGTCTTTGTTGTGCATAGGGGACAGCTGAGACTGAGAGTGCTGTCAGGTGTGGGGATTTTTAGTCTCAGCATGTGTCCTAGCTGGGACATGAGCCCTGTCACCTGTGATCTCTCAGCCACAGGACTGCCTACACATGCAGATTAAAGCTGGATAGAAACAGGATATAAAGTTATTACACATGTTCGAGTAATAACTGTAGGTAGGTGGACCTTTATAAAGCACAATGATAGTTGATTTCCACATGTGACCAGTTTAAATTTTATTTTGCAATTGAGGAGATAGTTGCACAATAGATATAATGTGTAGAGGGGACCTTAATCTGTAAAGTGCTATCCTGCCCTGCTTTCTGGCTGAAATTTAAAGTAGCTAAGGTTTGGCCTAGTTTTTGCTGGAAAGCTTTCATTTACTAGTGGAAGATAACAGCCCTTAAAAACAGGTATGCCTCCAAGAACCATACCATCAGTATAGTTATACAAAGAAGTCTTTGGGGTTGGTGGTTTTTTTGCTTGTTTTTTGTTTGGTAGTGTTTGTTCTAGTCAACTGATTTTGCTACTCCACTAAAAGAGGTAATTTGCAAGTATAAGCGTACCTCCACTTGTCAGATTGTTTGTACAGTAAAACCCAGATTATTTACATCTGAATGGTTCACAACCTTCATAGTTTATTGTGACTTTGAAATCATAGTGGCAGGAAGTAGCTAGAGGGTCCCAGTGGTACCATGAAGTCGCTTGCTGGTGGGTACCTGGGTACATCACAAACCTTTTGCAGTGGGATAAGGAACCTAAGCCTGCAAAATATCTGAGTCTTACTGTATAACTACACAGACAAATCTTGTCAAGTATATACAAGGCCTTTTCAAATGTTGAGTAGTTGAGATTTCAAAGTATTAGAGAGGTGATTCTCAACCTTTTTTGTACTAGGACCCATGTGTAAACATTAATGGCCATTCCCAACTGGTAAATGGTTTAAATAGAAAAGAGACCCCTGGCCCTGCTGGTGCCCCACACTCCTGACCCACAACTCCCTGGCCCTGCTGGTGTCCCTCACTCCCAACCCACAGTCCCCCAACCCCCCAGCCCTGCTGATGCCCCTTACTTCTGACCTGATGTTTGCTACCCCCAGGCTCCCAGCATGTGGGACTGCGGGTGGGTGTGGGATATGGGGGGCCATGTGCCCCCCAAGGACTTGTGTGCCAGCAGCAGGTATAAGCCTGCAGCCTGGCCAGACCAGCACAGGCAGGAGCCACCTCTGTGGTCCAGTGGATAGGTGCCAGTGTGGGAGGGTGGAGCAGGACAGCGAGACTCATTGCTGTAGGTCCCACTGGCATGAATCCTGCACCAGCAGCATGAGGAGTAATGGATGGGTGGGGGGGAGGCTGTCCTCACTTCCTCCCTCTGTCAGCTGCTCACGTGCCAGGCTCTGGCTCTACCTCACTGCTGTGGCCCAGCTGTCGCCGCCATGGTCTGTGCCCTCCCCCCAGGCCCCAGCTGGGCCAGAGATGTGATTCACTGTCTGCATGCCCATGGCTGGGGCATGAAGGCAGCGGATCATAGTTCTGTACTGGCTCTGGACCATGCTGTTATCACTGGAAAATGCCAGGCCCAGAGCAGTTTCCTGCCCAGCTGTGTGCCCTGCTAGTGGGCCGGTCTCCATGGAAACCCCAGCCCTGCACTGTAATGGCTCCCACTCCTCCCGTGGTCTCCATGGAAACCAGCTGCAACTACACAGGTAGGGGCTGCTGGGAAATGGAGTTTTCCATGTGCCGAATCAGGCCTGTGGACGAGTTTGCTTGCTCCTGCTCTAGACATACCTCATTTGTATACTCTCCTCTAAAGTTATGGTTACCAGTGGCCTCCTTTCTGAAGCATAATTACTATAAATCTTAGAGATTAGATTTCATAAAAGAATTTGTCCGGCAGTGTCCAGATGGTTTATTGTTTATTTAAGGAATGTAGTTTTTTTGCTTTTCTAAAATTGCAATGCACTTCTTCACTTCTTGGCTATTGAGTGTTGCAGATATTTATTTACTAGATCATATGCTGCCCTTCTATGATGCTTATAAAATCAGTGTATGAGGCATAGCATAAATAATATGGAAACTATAAATTATTTAAAAATGAAAACTCTAACATTTTAAATTTAACAGTATATCTTCATTGATTTTTTTTTTTCTTTTCACTCTTAAGAAGTGACATGTTTTGGTTACAAAATCAAATAAAAAAGAAGAGATGCAACATAGTATGAGTTAAGAAGTCTAACACAATTTAACAAAAACAACAAAAAAGTACTTGACCTTCACCGTCCTTCATTTTTTTTAATGCATTCAATTTTGTATTAAAACAGGTCTGTGTTTGTTGATAAATCTCCTGCACTAAAATGACAAAAAAAAAAAAGAATTGTTCTGCTGCTTGAGAGCCAATCAGCATTTGTTTTTTCTTAAGTTCAGGGAACTTGTCAGTTAGTGTGGTCACATGGTAAATAAAATGTCGAGTGGGCTTTTAAATACTCTGAAGTACCTAGATTTAACCTTACTTGCACCACATCTAATTAATTATAGTACACAGGAAATAAATTGCCCTAACATTGCAAGTCTTCTTAATTAAGTTGTAAAGTGACCTTGACTTCAGCTTTGTTAAATTGGTCTACTAAATTAAGTACCTGTAAATAATGGGCATTTGTTATTCAGAGAAATCATTCATTTAGTTTCTTGAAATAAACAGGGATCTGGCATGGACACTTCTTAACAGAAAATAAATGTAGTCTTAATTTAAATGAACACATTTCTAATGCTATTTAAGAACTTATTTATAATAGGCATGCTCATAAAATTGTTTCTGTACAACTGGCTAAATTAAGACTAATGTAAAAAGTGCTTTCTGAGTGACACTACTTTTGTGAAACAGCATTTAATTATCATTTCTCAGATACTAAATTTTAGAACTTGTGTTTTGCAAGCCAACTGCAGAAATAGTTTTTAATATTCTTTGTTACATGCTGTATACGTGTCTATCCTACATTTTATGCAAGTCAAGATGAATAAAAATGTATTATTGTATAAAACAGCACTTTTCCTCCCAAATAAATTGGGAGGAAGTGCATGTAGACTTTTACTGGTAATGATCCACTTTCTTGTTTCCTTGTCATTACTGCAATTTACAGACACTCTCCTCAGTATGAAATGTGCCTTTCCTGGTACTGGTATTTGATTTGTAAAGTAGACAGAACTTTTATGTCTGCATCTACAAGTGATAACACCAGGAATTCTGATTACCCTTACAGTTTTGTCCTTTTAAGTTTATCACCTCCAGAGAAGCACTAAGTACTGAAGTCTCTCCCACTTAAGCATTCAAACAGATTCTCTCAAGAAAGTTGGCTGCAAAGTTTACTTTCATTAGCTTTAAGGCCATGAAGTTTTACTTAAGCCAACGATTAGTTTAAAAAGTCAGTTGTCTTTTACATTTTGGTAGAAGTGACTCAACCATCTATATTATAAGTAGAGAGAGGTAGTTAACCATATTAATGTATTGGTATTAACCAGGTAGTATCAAGAGCATAATGAGGATGGGGTAAGTGAGGAACCATCCCTGGGTGCTGATTTTTAGATCAAGCACCAGCAGTATTCTAGCATGCTCCACATCCCAGTTCTCTCGCACTGGACAGCATCTCAGCCCAGGGCACTGAGGTTACTAGCTGTGCCGCTGTATATTATATTTAGGGTCAGGTTGTGTTTTGGTAAAGTATCTAATGCCGTCACCATTTCTAGACTCAAGGCTGCACTTGGAACACGTTAGCTCTTAGTTTTCACTCAAATTTTGACTACAGAAAAATATGGAACAAAGTTTTTGTTGCAGATAACTCAGACCTCATCAAGTCGATACTGTTTTAGCACTATAGATGACTGATTTGAAATCTCAGTTTATTTTGTGACACCCCAAGTTGCCATGGCAGCCTGGTTGAGAATCACTGATCTATGTTTGGGATCAGTTTTGTCAAAAGAGGACCAAAAAGCATGCCATAGAAGAAAGACAAATTTCAGGAAATAGATCTCCAAAACTACTTTTTTTGGTTTTGCCTATTCATCCTCTGTTTGACATTAAAGGAAACGTCTTGTGTCTACAATGCATCTTGTTGCAATACTATTTTAGTCTGTGCTCTTGAGATGTAATGTCCCATATTTTATAGAAGGATCTCATCTAATTAAAGACTGACTGTCCATGTTAGAGACAAGACAATTCTTCTTAAGTGTAAAATAATATTTATGTATGGGGCAAAGTCATTGCAATACCCTTCCCTTCCCTTGATGTCATGGTTTTAATATTACTTACATGATGAATATTTTGTTTCTCATGTCCTTTTTCAGGGTTTTTTTAAATCTAATCTTTTGTTAGGAGAATTTTCATGGCTATAAGGTTTATCTTAAAGATTTAAGAGGAACCCTCTTTTTTTTAAAGCAGGAAATCTTGGCTTTTAGCTTGTTAAGCATATTGTTGTCTTCTAAATGTGATATTCCTTTAGGTTTTTTTTTTATTTGCTTTTGTTTTTTAAAGACTTGCAATTCAGACCATATCTTTTTGAGAGATTATGTTGTGACTCATCTAACTTTGCATTCAAAACAACAAAGTTCACTTCCTATCCTGTCTGTGATTATGTAATATGGAAACAAAGCCAAGTATTAATACAGAAATTAATATTAAGAAAATATTTATTGTTATCTTTGCTAAATCACATCAGAAGACAGCTAAATGAAACAAAGAAAAATGTGGAACCACATTGTCAATTTGCTTTCTGGTGACCCCAGATTGTTATAAACTACAACCATGTGGTGCCCATCCACTGGATAAGCTGTCATTAGCTTTTGGACAATTTTAGTGCTGCTTAAATTGGATTGAGAATGCTACTTGACTGGTATCTTATGTGAGTTTAGGCACTATAGAAGCTGCAAGATGGTATTTATCAGCCAAATACCATGTGCTGATGTAAGAAGTGTGTGTGGTCTTATTTTCCTAATTATTTGTCATTCTAAAAGACATTTCTTTAGGCAAAAGATTACACAAGACACTAGCTCTTCACAGTTTTGTGGGATTTTGGATTTGAATATTGGAGATGCTGAATTTTTATGACTATACTAGTTTGAATGGGCAGTGTTGTTTTGCTAGCTTTTAGTAAGGTTTGTTCCAGTTCTGTATGCTGGAAGCACATATAATCAAGTGTAGTGGACAAAAATGTTTTCTGAAATCAAGAATTTACATAAATTATATTGCACTGTCATTTTACATTAGCTAATGTTTTATTTTTCGCTATCTAAATATGTCAGAATCTGAATTTCCTAATGCATCCTTCCTCCCAGCTGGCTCCTCTGCTCCCTAGCAGAATCCAAGACTCAATCTCCATATAAGCTGTAGTTCTTCTTTTTCATTTGAACTTCCCAGATGCTTTTCAGCTGCCATGTTTCTCTTAGTTTGAAACAGAACCAAAGATGTCCTCGGAATTCCTTGCATACAATCTCTTCCTTGCGAGTAAATCTTCTCATCCTGTGTGTAAAGCTTCTCACAGAATGTCAGTATGTATTTCTGAGTGTAATAACTACTAAAAATATTCTTTGATTAAAAACTTTTAATTATATGACCAGTTGTCAGCTTCCTCTGACACTTTAAAAGCTATTTGTGGAGATAGTCAGTGATAAGTTCCATGTTAGTACTCGGTATCTTCTGCAGTTTAATTATGGAGGAGCTTGTTGACCTCAAAATTATACAAAACATAATTTGGAGTTTGGAAATACCTAGTTTTGGGGTCCAAGTTTAACCTATCATTTTCCAGTTCATACTGGTTTGATGAAAGTATAATCTGTAAAGTTGAGCATCAATAAATCAGTATCATCACTTTTTCACCTGGACAGTCATTGAGCCAAGAGCATGCTGATTATCAGAGTAGACAACCACATCCACCCCCATGAGCATGCCCTAACCTACCTAAGAGTCGCATTGAACTCTTTCCTCACCTATAAACATCACATTCAGAAGGCCAGCAGTAAAGTCTCTGCATGGGTAGCTACCTTAAAATGTTTAACCAGCATGACATGAGGTGCTATCTTCAAGGTGCTCAGAACCATTGTACTTGCAATGGTATATGCCTCAGCAGAATATTGTGCTCCTGTATGGGCCAGAAATTATAACATGAAAAAGCTTGACACTGTTCAGTACATTGTACTGAGACTTGTAACAGGCTGCACAACTTACTCACACACACGGATGTACTCCCTGTATTCTCAGGCATTAGACCAAGTGATATAAGAAGATCAACCCTAACATAATTACTGGCAATAGAGGCAAGAAATGATGAAAGTCATTTTTATCCACTGTTAGTTGAAAATCCAAGTGGATGGAGGCTTAAAAGTTGTAAACTGTTTATACATGAAGCCCACAAACTCCTGGAAGAGATTGGGGATGCTGATCCAGTCCTACAGCCATTAACAGAAATGTTTAGGAAAGGTCAGACCTATTCCTACAGTGTTTATACCAACACTAAATGAATCCCCCTTTGGGCACGATTTTGACAGAGAAGCATGGATCATGCCGAACAGGCTGAGATCTGGATATGGACTCTTCAAAACAGCACTTCATAAAATGAACATCTGGGATGGCCCCTTGTGTGAATGTGGTGCCCAACAAACAGCACAGAACTTAATGAAAGCTGTAGTCTTTATAAATGCCCAGACAGGGCTGATGGAATCCGTACATTGACTGACAATACCAGACAGTGGCTCATAGATTTGGAAGTTGATATCTGACGCTATACGAAAGACAGTTAGAAATATTCAGGGGTTCAACAGTGATAGCATGAGGCTTGAGGGCACTGTGAAACAACTTTCTAATCTGCATGAAACTTGTCTCAGTAAATAAAGTTATAGATACTTGGTCCCCAAACTTGTAATTGTAATAACGTGTCACTGGTAGCATACTATGCATGTTCTGCAGTCCTTTCAACTTATTTTAATTAGTATTTTAATGCTATTCCGTAAGTGTGTATGCATCTTTACAGCACAAATAAAACAAAAGACCATCTCAACAGAGTATTCAGATACAATCCATAATAAATAATGACAACAAGCCTTAAAATTTTAAGTTGTGGAAGGTAAAGGTTAGAACAGTAAGAGGTAATGATGTATACTCTTGTATACATGTTTTTTTTTCTTGAGATGGAATTTTTTAATTACACGTTGTATAAAATACCGTGTATAAGACCCCACTCCCCCCCAAGTATTTGAAAGCTAGGTATGAAGTACACAGAATTCTGTGCCAAAAAGAACATAAGGCAGATGCAGACATTCATACATAGTTTTTTTAACATGCTTAACATTGTATGTATTGTAAGGAATCCAAAGGCAACTCCTATTTACTTCAATGCCTATAAATTGGCATCTACTCTGAATAGTGTCATAAGCTGACAGCTAGACATATTATTAAAAGCATTTATCAAGGGATACTCTTAGTGGTGATTATACTTATAAATGTATATTGGTATTCCATCTGATACAGAGAACCTTTTGACACTGGCTGTCTAATATGGGAAAACCATTAATAACAAGAACATACTACCTTCCTATTGACCATCTCTAACATGAATACATCTTAAAAAACTGGTGGTTTGCAAAATTCGTGGTCATATGGGGTGCAAAAACCCCCAAACAAATACAAGAAAATGCCATTCTAGCAGAGGTGAAGTAGCTGGAGTACAAAGAAATAAGCAATTTTCAACATAGTGTGGGAGTGACATATTAGTTGACTATAGCTTGGAAAGACTGGAACACTAATAAAGAGGGAGACAGCAATGACTGACACTGTACCGCAAGTGGTTTGTAAATATTGGCCATTTTTTACTAGTGAAAAAAGCTTGTTGGGAATATGGATATCTTTCAGATTCCTGGCAACTTTTTTTCAGTTTTGTCATAGTTTGCAGAAACTCTGGCTTTAGCTACTTAATGGGTGTAAACTTCACTTCCAGGAACTCTTGCGTTTAATAAAATTGGTCTGAAGGTTCTTTACTGTGAATATGACACAGTTCAGACCAGTTGTATTCAGATATGGATAGCTGATTGCACTCTATAGTTAACACTTTCTGGCATTCTAACACATTTGGATTTATACAACATTATTAAGAATATATCACATAACGTCAATGTATTGTTATAATTAGATGATTAGCTTGGGTTTGTGGACTCAATTTTGAATGTGGGCTCTAAAGGCACATTGAGGATGAATAGGTTGAGTAGACATTCAGGTTGTACCAGCTTAATACATTGTATCAGTGCTGTCTGATTTCTAAGCCCCTGGGAATGATAGGCCATGTGGATATCATTAGATGAGCCACAGGCCACTAGGTGGTGCGGACATTCTCCTGTACCCCCCGGTTACACTGTGCTCCTGTATGGTGCATCTTCCTCTACCACTGCTTCAGGTGTCCCACCCTCTGTTGCACTGCACGAGCACAATTTCCTCCCCCTGAACTGTTTCCTCATGTAGGCATGACTTTCCTCCCCTGGTCCTGTACTCGCTGTAAGCTACATGCCATGTTGTCCTGGACCCTGGGGCAGAGGCAGAAAGTGGCATTCAGTGGAGGTAGCAGGATGCTCGGAGGCTTCAGCTGCTATTGCAGGGGGGCAGCTGGGTTAGAGGTTGGGTGTGGCCCATGGACTGTCACTTGGACATCCATAAAAGAAGCTTCTGGTACACTTCAGCTATGGAAACTGATATATTCTGTGTTAGTTTAGTTCCTGCATTTCTGAGCTATGATTTATTTCCAGATAGCCAAGTTCTTTGCTACTAGAAATAATCTAGGACTTTTTGTAGTTGATATTTCTTTCTCCCGTAGTGACTAATATCTGTAGAGGTAGAAAAATCTATTTGAAAAAAACCTGCAATTCACTTACAAGGCGGTATTTAGTGGAGAAGGTAAGAAAAGAAAAATATATGCCGGACCAATGAAAATTATCTTTTTGCTGCTTATACATTACTCTTTGATAAACGGAGTAATCCATTATTAATAGCTACTTATTTATTACTAGTCATAAAATTATCCAACCATTTGTGAAATCTGCATGGAGTAAGTACTTATCTTGGTCATCATCTACAGCAATTAATTCCACACTTAAGCACTACCCTGCGTAAATATTTCTCCCAGTTTTTTAAATTCATACAAGACCTCTGAATTTTCTGGTAAGATTATTTTAATCTTAACCTTAACGTGAAGATTATGTTAAGTGAGTTCTCCCATCTTTCCTCCATAAGAACCCAGCAAATGGACTAGGAAGGCCGTGTTTTGAGAAGGAATCCCAAGATTTAAGAGAGCAGTGAGAATACCTTTGCACAGAGCAGCTCCTGTTACTGTGCAAGTTCTTTTTTTAAATCTATGGTAACTTTCTCTTCTTCCCTAGCACTTTCATCATTTTAATTTTTCCTAGATAGTAAAAGGGAATTTTGCTTTTTCAGACGCTATGTAAGTTTGGCCTATTCACCATATAATGCACCTAATTTTCACTAGTTTATAATAACTCTAATTAATAAATACCTGATATTTTTCTCCTCATCAAGTCACTAATATATTATAATGTCTCTGTTCAGCTGCTGGTCTTGTGGCACAGGAAAATAAGCAAAATAAGGTGTGCAAGCATTTTTCTTCATCACTTTATAGAATCTGAATTTGAATTTATCAGTGTTGCAGTAATTGCGGATCCCAATTTTTTTGTAGATGCTTCAAATTCAACAGTGAGAATTTTCAGCATATTGAAACAGAACCAATTGTGAAATTTGATTCTGTGAAGGTACATTTTTGCCCCAAATTTAGAACTTTGAGGATATCATTGCTTTCAAGGCCCTCTTCAGTAAATGGTAAATTTAAAATCAACGGCAGTATATTTAGAACCATGGTTTATTTTATTATTTGTTTTTGTTTAACATGTGACTCCAGGGATCCCTATCTTATTATGAAGTGTTTGTGTTATGTTCGCTCTTAATTGTGTGTTTGTATTGGCTATGACAAACCAATTTAAAAATTGTTTTAAAAATAACCTCTTAAATGTTTTAGATGCTTGAGGCAGATGGAGATACTATTTAGAGCTTATTTTCTCTAGTAAAAATTTGAAGTGATAACATTTTATGCTTTTGTAAGGAGAAAGGAAAAGGTTTTAATTGAACTTTAAACCAAACAAAACAAAATGAACAAACATTTCTATTTAAACCTTGCAAGATCGGTTTAATTAATATGATACTAGCAGTAAGCCTGGTCCGAAAAATGCCAGTGAAATATTTTCTTGGGGACGGTTTGAATCTGTCAAAGTTTTGGTGGAACCTAGTCATGCTTTGGAAATCATCTGAGTAAGCCTTACTTTCTGGTGACTTACCTGGCCAGCAATTGGTAGCCTATTGCTTTAGGGAAGCCTAGGTTTTCAAGGTCCTAGAGATCCTACCAGGGAGGAGACCTCAGATTCATGTACCCTATGTCTTTGGACAGCTTTCTGTGTTGAGTACCAGAGGTCTAGGACGCTATTCATTTTGGTGGAAGATCTCAAAGTATTTAGATTACAGCTTTAATTAAAATTCAAAATACAAAAATCCTCCGTGAATTGGCATTACTTCTAGCCACCCATATCAAATCAGAATTTTTTTTTTTTTTTTTTTTTAGATCAGTGGTGCTCAATCATTTTTTGGGCCCATGGACCAGATGAGTAGTGTGGGTCCTGCCTATGGGCCGGATTGGGCCCTGGGGCCTGGTACTACCTCCAGCATACCCCACATGCTAGGATTGGGCCCTGGGGACTGGCACCATCCCCTCCTATTCCCTGCATGCTGAGGGTTCAGCTTTGCTCCCTCCTGCTCCCCTTGCACCAGGATTGGATTCTGGGGGCTCAGCAATGCTCCCTCCCAGCCCCCACACTAGGATTGCTTGGGTCTGGTGTTATTCCTGCCCAGCCCTGTGTGCTGAGATTGGACACTGGGTCCAGGGCCTGGGGCTCCCTATGGGTCTAGAGATCTGGTGCCGAATTTCAGGATATGTGGGAAGCCTTGTGGGCCGATGACATGGTGCCCATGGATAGATCTGCTCCTTTTTTGTAAAAAAGGCAAAAAGTGGGGACTTACAGGCTACTTACCCTTACCTTAATAGATGGAAGTTACTAGAGCATATTGTAAGGAACACCGTTTGCAAGCATCTAGAGAAGGAAAGGCTGATAGATTTATCTTTGACAAAGTAGCTACTTGGCTGGATGAAGGGAACGCTGTGGACATAGTGTATCTGAACTTCAGCAAGGCTTTTGACAAGGTCCTGCATGACCTTCTCATAAACCAATTGGAGAAATATGGGCAGAACAAAATTTATATAAGGTGGATAGATGTAATAGATTTCATAGATATTAGGGCTGGAAGTGACCTCGTGAGATCATCGGGTCCAGCTCCCTGACAGGAAGTCATCTGGGGTCAGATCACCCCAGCAAGATAAGTATCCAGGTGTTTCTCAAAGGTATTCAGAGTAGGTGATTGCACCACTTCTGGGGGAAGTCTATTCCAGACAATGGAGACCTGGGTGGTAAAGAAATTTTTCCCTATGTACAGTCTAAAACAATCTTCCAGCAATTTGTGACCGTTAGACCTTGCCTTCCCTTGGGGTGTCCTGGTGAAAAGACGTTTTCCCAGTTCCTGATGCTCACCCCTTATACCGTTTCTCCAGTCTGAAGAGTCCCATGCCTCTCAACCTTTCCTCATAAGGCCTCTGATCTATGCATTGACCTCTAACCCATGCATAAGGCTTTCCTCTGGACTCTCTCCAGCTTTTCCATATCCTTTCTAAAGCATGGAGCCCAGAACTGGATGTAGTACTCCAGCTGTAGCCCTACCAAGGCTGAGTAAAGTGAGAGGATGACTTTTTGGGTCTTGCATTGGTAAATGCAAGGCAGAGTTTTATTTGCTTTGCCAGCTGCAGCATTGCATTGGTGGCTGATGTTCACCTTGTGGTCAATCATGACCCCCAAGTCTCTTTCAGTTATGGTGCTAGTGAGTGTAGCACTGCTGAGCCTACAGGTATGATGTGGGTTTTTTCTCCCGAGGTGGAGCACCTTACATTTCTTAGTGCTGAATGTCATCAGGTTTTGATCTGCCTCCCCTTGTGAGCCTGTCCAGGTCAGCCTGAATTGGCAGCCTATCCTCTAGCATGACCGCACTTTCCCATGTTTTGGTGTCACCTGCAAAGTTAGCTCAGTTCACTTCTGACACCTGAATCCAGATCACTCAGTCATGGGGGGTCACCATGCACCATGTTGACTCGATTCCATCAACTATCACTCTCTGGGTCTGACCGTGGAGCCAGTTCCCCAATTTTACCATGAGAACATCATGGGAGACCAAGTCAAAGGCTTTTTTGAAATCTAAATATATGACATCAACCTCTTCTCCTTTATCCAGGTGATGTGTCACCTGGTCATAGAAGGAAATGAGATGTGTCAGGCAAGACCTACCCTCAATGAAGCCATGTTGGCTTTCTCTCAGAATGTTGCTTTCTCTTAGCCTGTTGTTGATGGTTTGTTTGAATTTTTTCCAACATCTTTCCATGGATTGAAGTCAAACTGATTGTCCTGTGGTTCTGTGGATCTTCCTTCCTTTCTTAAAGATAGGCACCATGTTGTCCTTCATCCAATCTTCAGGAACCTCTCCCTGAGTGCCACAAGTTCTCAGATATCCTCACTATTGGTCATGCTATGATGTCACCCAACTCTTTAGCATTCTTGGGTGCATTCCATCTGGGCCAGCTGACTTTTGGATGTACAGTTTCTCAAGCTGTTCCCTCACAAGTTCTTTGCAAATTACAGGTGTATGATTGCCCTTTCCCTGTTAGTCCTGTGTCCTGTCAGGCAGGATGATCCCCCTCAGGCTGGTGAAAAACCAATGCAAAGTAATCATTGAGGAGATTACCTTTCTCCTGAGTGTTGGTTGTCAGCTGCCCCATTTTGGTTCAGCAAGGATCTGATGTTACCCTTGGTTTTTTTTTTCTCCAACTGCCCAAAAACTGGTTCAATAGCCACAAGCAAAAGAGTCATTATTAATGAGTCTATTTTTGGAATATCAAATAAAACCTAACCAGATGGCAGCACTATGGAAAAGAATTGGGAGTCTTGATAGATCACAGACTCAATATGAGTCTGTAGAGTGGTGCAGCCACACAAAAGGCAACTGTGGTTTTGGGATGCATCGATCGAAACATTAGGTGCAACACATGGGAGGCGATAATTGCTCTCTACTCTGTACTGGTTAGGTCTTATCTAGAGCAGTGTGCGCAGTTCCAGGCTCCACATTTTTTAAAAGGATGTGGAGAAGTCAGACAGGGTCCAGGGGCAGGCAACAAAGATGGTAAAGGACTTTGAAAGCAAGCCATATGAGGAGAGGCTGAAGGAATTAGGCCTGTTCAGCTTGCAGAAAAGGCGCTTAAGAGGGAACATGATAGCAGCCTTCAGATATCTGAAGGGCTGCCATAAAGAGGTAAAGCACCTTTTCTCTCTTGCTGAATAGAGTAAGCTGTGGACCAATGGCTTGAAGTTACAGCGAAGCAGCATATCAGGAAAAACTTCTTTACTGTTGGCATAGCGAGACAATAGAGTAGCCTACCTGTGGAAGTTGTGGAGTCTCCATCATTTTAGGTGTTTAACCATTGGACAAGCATTGGTCAGAGATGACATAGGCATTGGTATGCCTGTTCTCCCTAGCCTATGCTTCTGGGCTTTGCTGGTTGTCTCTTTCCCTCTGTTCTGCTACGTTAGGGTGTGTTTAAGTCGTCTTAGAGGCATTGGGTATTGGCTACAGCCAAGGCTGAGGACTTTGAGTAGGGTGTGTCAGTGTTCCTGTCTGGATCAAAGCAAGAGGTTCCTGGCTCGAGGGTCTTCATAGTTTCATAGTTTCATAGTAGCTAGAGTCGGAAGGGACCTAGGTAGATCATCTAGTCCGACCCCCTGCCTTGGCAGGAAAGAGCACCGGGGTCAGATGACCCCGGCAAGGTGCTCATCTAACTTCCTTTTAAAAATCCCCAGGCTAGGAGCCTGCACCACTTCCCCTGGAAGCTGGTTCCAGGCCCTAGCCGCCCTGACTGTGAAGTAGCGCCTCCTAATATCTAATCTAAACTTACCCTCCGCCAGCTTGTGACCGTTATTCCTGGTCACTCCTGGCAGCGCACGGGGGAACAGGGACTCCCCCAATACCCGCTGATCCCCCCTGACCAGTTTGTAGCAGGCCACAAGGTCCCCCCTTAACCTTCTCTTGTGGAGGCTAAACAGGTTCAGGTCCCGTAGCCTCTCCTCATAAGGCTTGCCCTGCTGACCCTTGATCATACGAGTGGCCCTCCTCTGAACTCTTTCCATATCGTCCACGTCCCTCTTGAAGTGTGGCGCCCAGAACTGGACGCAGTACTCCAGCTGCAGCCTGACCAGTGCCGCATAGAGGGGGAGGATCACCTCCCTGGACCTGCTCGAGATGCATCTGTGGATGCGTGACAGGGTACGGTTGGCCTTCTTGACTGCCTCCCCACACTGCCGGCCCATGTTCATCGTGGAGTCAATGACGACTCCAAGATCCTTTTCCGTCTCCGTGCTGGCAAGAGGGGAGTTCCCCAACCTGTAAGTGTGGTGCCGGTTCTTCCTCCCCATGTGCAACACCTTGCACTTATCAGTGTTAAACCCCATCCTATTCTCATCCGCCCACCGTTGCAACCTGTCAAGGTCAGCTTGTAGCCTATTGCACCCTTCTAGTGCACCCACATCCCCCCACATCTTAGTGTCATCAGCAAACTTGAACAGGGTGCTTTCTACCCCCTCATCCAAGTCACTGATGAAGATGTTGAACAGTGCGGGCCCGAGGACCGAGCCCTGCGGAACCCCACTGCCCTTCCAGGTCGAGAAGAACCCATCCACTACCACCCTCTGGGTGCGGCCCTCCAACCAGTTGGCGACCCATTTGACCGTGTGGGCATCGACACCACAGTCTCCCAGCTTTTTGATGAGGACAGGGTGAGAGACAGTGTCGAAAGCCTTCCGGAAGTCCAGAAAGACTACATCCACAGCAACCCCTGCGTCTAATGATTTGGTGACCTGATCGTAAAGGGCCACCAGGTTGGTCTGACAAGACCTGCCACTGATGAACCCATGTTGGTTGCCCCTGAGCATACATTCCCCCGCAAGGCCCTCCTGGATGTGTGCCAGGATAATTTTTTCAAAGAGCTTACCCGGGATTGAGGTAAGACTAACTGGCCTGTAATTTCCCGGGTCCTCCTTTTTTCCCTTTTTGAAGATAGGGACCACATTGGCCCTCTTCCAGTCCTCCGGCACCTCGCCAGAGCACCACGAGTGCTCATAGAGCCGCGCCAGGGGTCCCGCAATGACCTCGGCCAGTTCCTGTAGAACCCTAGGGTGAAGATCGTCCGGACCAGCGGACTTGAACACGTCCAGCCTCTCCAGAAGTACCCTAACTAACTCCTCGCTAACCCCTGGCCCAGGCGTGTTTCTCCCGGGGCCCGAGGGGGGCCCAGCAGGGAGGTGGCTGAACTGGTCCCTACTTAGGAAGACAGAGGCAAAGAAATCGTTAAATATGTTAGCTTTGTCATCTGGCGTGATGACTAAGTTGCCCATCGTGTCCTGCAGGGGCCCCACATTACCCGGGACCCTCTTTTTACCCCCTATGTATTTGAAGAAGGACTTCTTATTGTCCTTAATCCGGGAAGCTAGTCCTATCTCCATCTCTGCCTTGGCCCTCCTGACTGCCCCCCTACATCCTTGGGCGACTGTAACATAGTCCTTCTTGGTGATGACCCCATCTCTCCATTGGGTATATGCCTCCCTTTTAGCAAGGAGACATTCCCGGATGCTCTTAGTGAGCCATGGGGGTTTATGTGCCCTCCTGCTCCCTTTGACCCTTGTTGGGATTACCTCCCTTTGGGCATGGAGGATCGTCTCCTTAAGGAGCAACCACTCACCTTCGACATCTGATTCCCTTCCCCTCTGGGTCCACAGCGCTTCCCCAACGATCCTCCTTAGCTTGTTGAAGTCAGCCCTCCTAAAGTCTAGGGCTGTTGCCTTGCTGCAGCCCTTTGCCACCTTACGCTGGATGGTGAATTCCAGCAAGCGATGATCGCTGTCTCCCAGGTGGCCCATCACCCACAGCCCCCTCACCAGGTCATCACCCGTGGCCAGCACCAGGTCCAACAAGGCGTCTCCCCTGGTGGGACTGTGCACCTCCTGGGTTAGATGGAGGTCCTGCACTCTGGCTAAGAACCGACGTGAGCGATCAGACTTGGCTGACTGCTCCTCCCAGCAGATGTCTGGGAAGTTCAGGTCCTCCATGATGACCACATCCTTAGCCCTCACTGCCTCTGTGAGCTGACCTAAGAATTCCTGGTCGAGTTCTTCTCCCTGGTTGGGAGGTCTATAGTAGACTCCCACCGTTAAGTCTCTCTCCCCTGGACTGCCTTTTACTCTAACCCAGAGCACCTCAGAGTGCCCCCCCTCTACCCCCTTGCTAATTAACGAGGAAGTATATTCCTCCTTGATGTAGAGTGCTACTCCTCCACCTTTCCTTCCTATCCTGTCCCTCCTGTACAGCCTATAGCCCTTGACACTCACCGCCCAGTCATGCGATGAGTCCCACCACGTTTCTGTGATCCCTACTATGTCAGGGCTGGTGACAGCTAGGAGGAGGGCGAGTTCCTCCTGCTTCTTCCCCATACTTCGAGCATTCATGTAGAGGCATTTGAGGCCTCCAGCGGTTGTGCCCACTGACCCCCTAGTCTCAGCAATGCCCCGTCCCCCATCACTTACCTGTTTCTCCCTTTTGACCATTGGTCTGGGCTCGCTGGCTGTTGCTGGGCCTGGTAGTTCATCATCTCCTCCGCCCTCATCTTCCCCCTCCCCCGACGAGCCTAGTTTAAAGCCCGCCGAAGGAGGTTCACCAACCTGGAAGAGAACACACGCTTACCTTTAGGGGAAAGGTGGAGCCCATCCCATCCCAGCATGTCTCTCATCACGATGTGCCGGTCATGGCTGAGGAAGCCAAAGCCCACCTCGAAGCACCATTCCTGTAGCCTCCAGTTGGTCTCCAGTTGCCCTTCTGTTCAGAATCAGACTCATCTCCATATTTGGGGTTAGGAAGGAATTTTACCCAATGGTCAGATTGCTATGGACTGTGGGGATTTTTGCCTTCCTCTGTAACAGGGAGCATGATCCTCTGCCTGGGATCTCTTAAGCATATGTTTAACAACCTTTTACAGAAGCAGGACATTGGCAGCCATGGTCTCCCTGCTTTACCCGTGGCAGGTTAGGGTGCTGGTCTATGTTGGGTCAGGGTTGAAGGTAGTCTTATGTAGAATTTAGATTATGGATTGGATGGGATGGTTTGGATAAGGATGATTCTGCCTCATGTAGAAAGAGGACTGGGCTAGATGACCTCTGGAGGTCACTTCCCACCCCTACTTCTCTACAGTTCTCTCTGATTCTGTGATGGTACCATGAAACAGTTTGAATCAAGTCTTCTGTGCCTGATGAAGTTGGTCTTCATAGTATTGCTATTAATATACCAATGTTATTAGAGTTGTAACAATTTTATTTTTTCTTAACCATGTGAACAGGTCCATTTGTTCCTTTCCAGAAAGCAAATGCTATGGCTATTAAGCAAGTTGCAAATTTATTTTTCCTAGAATACTAATAATTATGGACATTTGGTTTGACAACAGTAAAAACCTTGCTTCCATCTTAAATGGGTAGTTTTTAGGATTTTTTTTTTGTTCACAGTTAACTAGTTGTCTGCTTCTACCACAAAATGAAATTAGCCTCCATTCCCTAGTAATAATCTTTTTTCAGCGTCTCCAGAGTTGGGTTTTTTTTGGCTTTGTAAGGTCTTGCTATCTTTATTGTCAATGTAGTGATTTGAAACATCTTTGTAGTACCATTATGAGTCATTGCTCAAAAATTTCAAATTAACCTGTTAATGTACATGCTCTTAAAGGGATGCGAGAGACTGAAATGGCAAGTGTGCTGGATAGCTGATTTTAGAGTTTTTCAGTTTATCAAAATAGCTGATCTCTTGGATACTAGGATAAGTCATATTAACAGTACAGGTGACCCTGGCCATTCGCTCGTATCCCCCGCGAATGGTGACATCTGCGAATAAGGCCGCCTGTGTTCAAGAACTCAGTGCCCCTCTTGGGTGGAGCATGGCTGCTCTGGCAGCGGTGGGAGTGTGGTGGCAGGAGCGTGGCGACGGCAAGCTTAAAGCGTATTTAAGAAACATTACGGTTTCAAATACCCACAAAACGTTATGTTTTCAAATATTCGTGAATGCTGAACCCCCGAATAGTGAGGGTTTCCTGTATGTATCTTTTTTTCTCTCCCTTAAGTAGGTTTTTAGGGCTTCCTTTCAAAAAAAAAAAAAAAAAAAAAGGAAAGAAAAAAAGGTGATTGGTACTTGGATGTTCTGCTTTAATAGCTAGAGTTAACGTATTTCTAAGTCATATCGTTTGTAGGTTGAAAATTATGGTGAAGCAATCTTGAAGCCATCTATTGTATAAAAATGTGCACATCTCAAATTTTAGAATAATCAGATTTCTAATTAATTACAATTAAGTAGAATAAAGTATTTCTGAACATTGCCTCCCTTTACTTAAAACTACTCTTTTCTACATTTTTTAGCATTCTTCTCTTAAATATGGTAACAGATTTTCATGTAAATTTGTAGAAGAAACTGGAGACACTTTTGTTACAAATAGTTTTAAATTGTGCTGTGACAGATTATGCCATTTGGTGGATATCAAGAGGACACCAAAAAAGTATTTATCCTGAGGAAAAACCTATTAGGAAATCAAACAGACTTTTTATTACCTTTCTTATAGCTTGGGTGAATTTAGCTATCCCTTTGCATATTATTTCAATGCAGTTGTCTCACATTTAGATTGTCTGTTGTACTGCGTGTAAAACCGTTTCTCTTAGTCTTTTCTGTAACTGATTCATTTGTAGTGTTTCACTTTTAAGTTGAATTTGCAAGGTAAATGCTGATATATGCAAGGTAGCTTATAGAATTCAGCTTTGTCAAAATCTTCTGAGAAACTTTCTTTTGCATCACTTTGGTGTTTCTTCTGTTGCTCAGTCCCCTCTATTTGAGTGGAGACAATAGTATATGTGATGACAATTTTTATTTCTAGTGGAGAAGTATGCTATCCTTTCACTTTAAATAATTTATATTCCTGGGTATTGAAATTGTTTTGTAAATTTTGTGATGCTTCATGGATGCAGAACAGCCTGGCAGACAAAACTTGAATGTTGAAGAGGAAATATTCAGAGGGTAAAATTATTTCTTAAGGCATGCATGATAAGAAATGATGCTGCTGAGATTCCCATAATTAAGCTCTGTACGATGCCAACATATATTTTCTGGTTATTTTTAACTGGGCGTTATTTTCATGCCTTTTCCAGGTTGTGGTTATTTTCTTACTTTCCAAACATAATGGGTGGTTAGTCATATAACAGGAATTCTTTTTCCTCCTTGGAAACATCTGTTTGGCATTGATTCTTGTGATGAGAAGAATTTTCAGTATCTTTGTTTGGGCTCCTATATCTTATATGTAAGTGTGTTGGTTTTGTTCTCCTAAGGTGCTTTATAGGTTCAGTCCACAGTTAAAAGGAAACCTTCCAGGCCTACCTGCTGTTAGGCATGTCATTTGTGCCAACATTCACAAATGTGTGCTGTTTATTATATAGTAGATGGTTAGAATTGCTGACATTCACTCTTCTATCAGGCTACCACTTCCACTTTAAAGGAGAGGAATACATTTGCTTTCACTGAGTGCTTACAACATGGTCTTCTACAGAAATGTAGTCAGGTTCTTTGTAGTCATTTAGCTTGTAGTTAGAAGGATAATATTAACTAATGAGACCCCAAGCAGGAGCTGAAATACAGAGATGCTAGATATGTTAGACATATAGATATGTTTTCTATCCCTATTAATGTTCTGGGACAGAATGATTTTCTTTTCCTTTCATCCTCCGTGTGGCAAGGACCATGCTCCAGGGTGGCTGTGAAGCCCCCTTGTAGCCATATGGCTCCTGCTTGTCTTAAACCAGGGGTGTCCAACCTTTTTGAATGTGGGGCCGGATCACGAACTTTTTATCACCCAGTAGGCTGGCGAGCCATATTCAAAGATCTTACAGGAAGTGGTATCACATCAGGAAGTGATGTCACGTGACCTTTGACACCAATGAAGTTACAAGATGTGACAATGAAATAGATCTGGAAATGTGTCTAGGCAAGTTGTGGTTTTCAGAAAGTATGTATGTTTGGTATGGCTTAGGAATAGGACATAATTTTTCTGTGTAGGGGGTTGGACTAGATTAGGGCTGCCCAGCTGACTACCTGCATGCCACATGTGGCCCACAAAGGGCCAGGATGTCACCCACAGTCTACATGGGATCTGCAGGCAGTTAATATATAGGGGCCTGGGCCTGGTCAGCCACTTCACTCACTGCTATGCAAGGGGGAAAGGCCTGTGGGGAGGGGGAAGAGTGGTCTGTGTCCTGCTAATGTAGCCTGCATGGCTGAGGACGGGTGTCTGCATACTGCTGGAGCAGCCCGTGTAGTGAGGGAGTCCTAGGGGCTCACCCCCACAGCATGCAGCCTGTACAACACATGCTGGTGTTATCTGGGGCCCACAGCCTCACCAGATCTGAACAGCCCTCTACTAGCTTATCCTTGAGATCCTTTACTAACTTGATCATGGTCATTGTGGTTAATTAAATAGAAATTGTAGGCATATACTGCAGAGACGTGAAAGAGATCTCAAGGATAAGCTAGTCCAGGGCTCTGCGCTCAGCGGCGGCAGCTCTGCAGACCAGAAAGAATGGTTGGCGGGCCGCATGTTGGACAAGACTGGCTTAAACTCTAAGATAGCTCTCTCTTGATTACTCTTCTGCCACAGCTTGTTTTTAATAAAGATTAGGGAAGAAATGCTGTCCACAGACCTTGGAGCGAGTCTTAGTTTCCAAATCACAAACTGGTGCCTTCCAGATCCCACTAGTCTCAGCTCTGCTAAATGCCCCTCCAGGGCAACTGTAGCCTTAAGAGCCAGTTGTATGGCTCAGTTAGTCCCTACAATATGGCCCAAGCCTTGCAGGTGTTGTCACTTACTGATGTTCATACTTCATTCCACATGTTTGGCCCCTCTCTGGGCTCTAATATCCCCTGGTTCTTCACTGAGTTCCTCTCTGGGCTCTTGGACTCCCTGTTCCCATAGTTAGCCCCTCTTTTTGTAGGCCCTGTATTTATACTTGCAGACCCTTTTTGGGCTCATGGACCCTCTGGTTCCATCTCCGCCTCTCCCTGGGCTCCTGGACCCCCAGGTCCCACTCTCAGCCCTTCTCTTGGCTCGTGGACCCCTTTCTGGATTCCTTGGAACCTCTTCCGCCCCTTAGTTCCTTCCCAAACCTCCATAGCTACTCCCTGCTCATATGTTTAGGCAGGAGCCCTGCTGCAAGCCAGGGGCCAGAAGGTTCTCTCCCCATAGCTCCCAGAACCAGGCTGCCTGACCAGATCAGGCTCTGGGCCTGTATGGCTCACCTTGCTGGTGAGGTGCTTCTCTAATCTGCCCTTGCCAAATTTTCTGGCTGCTTTTCAATTGGTCTGCCTTTTTGAAGTGGTAGACACGTCAAGCACTCTGCGACGCTGAGAGAGCTCCCGTGTTACTCCATCACCTCTGGCAGAAGCCACAGAGAGCAGGGAGACTCCATGTTGGAATGAAAAAGGCTGTCAAATAGTTAATAGGCAGTCATGACTCATAGTAGAGATGATATCTTTTAAGACCAACAAGATTTTTGCAAAAAAAATTCTTTGTTAATAGGCAGTGTCATTCTTAACATCCCACATGAATGGCGGTGAAACCAAAAGATAATCGTATTTCCTGACTGACTTCTGCTAATTTATGTTTTACTGGACCATTCAACTTGGTAAACTGGATTTTAAGCCTGTGTTGCCTGACTTTAATTTGAAGCAAACCTTTATTAGTGCCTCAAACTATCTGTTTGATTAGCAGAAATGATACTCTAAATTCAGAACAGGACTTTTGGGAAACTAGAATTCATCTCGCATATGCAAGAGTCATTGATCAGTTATCACCATCCTTCTAGTGCTAGGCCCATGCACATAACAGGAAATCTCAAGAATGAAATAAGAAGAAGCAAATATGAATCACATCATACCTTTTATGGTTACTGAACAATCATTGTGATCATCTGGAATCTTTGTTATTGGAAACAGTCAGCCCTGCATTTTGAAGAGTACATCTGTTAACCCACTCTGAAAAGTGCACTAATTTGGCCGGTGCTGTAGAAGTTGCAATTTGACACAGCCATCTGTGCCAATAATTTCCTGCTGTCTTCAAACAAATTAGTCAAACTTTGCAAAATGCTTTCTCCAGTTGAACTTTATCCAATTACAGCAATTTAGGTCATGTACAGATACTCCATTTGTGCCAGAGGAAAAGCCTTTCTTTCTCCAGGCACAAAAAGAGAGCTGTACAGACATTCAAGAGATTTCTTGTGGAAGAGAACTGGCTTTTTTGCAAGTTAGGTCGGTTATGTGTGAGGAAGATATTTCTTCTCCCCATGTAACTTGAATGCTGGTATGCCTCTTGGGAGAGGGAGGGAGAGAGGGCACTGTCTCAGTGACAGCCTATGCAGGGGTAAGCTGTCAAAGAGCCCCATTGGGACCCTGCCGCCAGTTCTGCCAGTCAGCTTATTGGCAGAGGGAGATGGGGAGGAGCATGCGTTCTTTTGAGGCAGGAAGAACAGTTATGGAAGAACGTTCATGGACCACTGGAGGAGCATTGTCTTGTGCCCCCCTGCATGGCTCCCAGTGGAAGTGAGGGTGGGAGATAACTGTGCTGTGTGGCAAGGCTGCTCAGTTTGGGCATTCGTGTAGACACAGGCGATTCCTGGGGGCCAGGAACCAGTGCCAGGCAAACTATCCCCATCCCAGTTCAAGGCCCTGCAGGCTTGAAATGCAATATGTGCTGCCCTGCTAAGGTGCACATGCAGTGATTTTAAAAGCCAGTGAGCTGGGACTCAGGGTGGGGGTCCCACTTCTCTGTGCCTCTGCCCTTAAATCACCCCACTTGCAACCTGGGGGCACTGATACAAGGGGCACTGATTTCCACCCCCCCACGCTTTACTGGAAGAAGCAGCGTGTTAGTCTGAGCAGCTCTGCAGCATCTGTATAGATCAGGTGGTTCAGTGGGGGCTTTTTGGCGTTTTTAGCTAAAGCTGATTCAGTTAGATAAAAGTGTCAAAAAAGCCCCACTAAAGCATCTGATCTATACAGACATTGGGTGAGCTGGGTCCAGCTAGCATGATGCCTCTTCTGGACATGCTGTAGGCTCAGCATGAGGCCACATGGAGTTTAAAGCACCTCTTTTTTATTTTTTGGGTCTTTTTTTACCCCTGGAAACTTATGAGTTTTGTCATTCAGAATGGACTTCTGTTCTCTGCTTTAAAACTGTAATGGGGATTCCAGGCATGTGTATATGTAAGTCCTCCTGATAAGATTTTCTGGGATATTCATTGTCCAGTGACTAGATGCTTCTGCTTTGTGACTAGAGAAATTGCAAACCACTCAATCCTTTTCCTTCACTGTGACCTTCTTTACAATCTCAGCACAGTGCTTTTTTTTTTTTTTTTTAAAAGAACTGGGAGCTGGGGCCGGGTAGGGCAGCCGTTGTGAGGAGGGTAGGCATCGCTGGGAGTGCGGGCAGGGGTCAGTGGCACTCAGGGAGGCTGGGGGAGCAGGCAGGGGATGGGGCATGGTGGGAGTCCCTTCCTTCCTCTTCCAGCTCCCCTCTTGCCCCCTACTTACCAATAAAGAGCCTGGGTTCACCTCCCTGCGGTGGTGAGTGGGACTGCCTAAATCTCCAAAACTCTTTGAGTCTTTTCCAAATTGATTCCAAGAGCTTTGAATCAATTTGGACCTTTGTATTGGTCTCCTGATTTGATTCGGATTTGGAAATTTGGCCACCGAATTGGGCCGAATCTCCTCTGAATCTAATCAGCACCCAAAGCTTCAAACAGCCCTAATAGCAGCAAGTGCATCTCTTTATTGCCTATTTCACAAATAGATGGTCATTTTGGAAATACATTTTACAGCTAAAATGTCATTTCTAATCTCTAAAGCAATGATTCCAGGATCAAGGCACCCCTTACTGGACTCGAAACACCCCGTTCTCTCTGAGTAGGGAAGAATAATACAGCTATTTTTTTGTTGCAAAAAACTTAGATTACAATCAGTTAGATTCTTTTTTTAACACTAAGGAATCTTATTTAGCATAATTAAATTTCTCTTGTGAATCATGTTTGCACACCTAACAATGCTAACATTGCATGATATCCAGGGACATCCCAGAAAGGATCTCAAGGCACTCCAAGATGCTGTGGCACTCTGGTTGAGAATCACTGCTCTAAATTCATAGTTTCATAGTTTGTAGGGTCAGAAGGGACCTGAGCAGATCATCTAGTCTGACCCCCTGCCATGGCAGGAAAGACTACTGGGGTCAAATGACCCCAGCAAGATGTTCATCTAACCTCCTCTTAAACACCCGCAGGGTAGGAGCCTGCACCACTTCTCTTGGAAGCTGGTTCCAGACCCTAGCCGCCCTGACTGTGAAGTAGCGCCTCCTGATATCTAACCTAAATCTACCCTCTGCCAGCTTGTGACCATTATTCCTGGTCACTCCTGGCGGTGCTCAGGGAAACAGTGACTTCCCCAATGCCTGCTGATCCCCCCTGACTAGTTTATAACAGGCCACAAGATCCCCCCTCAGCCTTCTCTTTTGGAGGCTGAACAGATTCAGGTCCCACAGCCTGTCCTCATAGGGCCTGCCCCACTGTCCCCTGATCATACAAGTGGCCCTCCTCTGGACCCTCTCCATGCTGTCCACATCCCTCCTGAAGTGCGGCGCCCAGAATTGGACGCAGTACTCCAGCTGCGGCCTGACCAGTGCCGCATAGAGGGGGAGGATCACCTCCTTGGACCTGCTCGAGATGCATCTGTGGATGCATGCCAAGGTGCGGTTGGCCTTCCTGACTGCCTCTCCACACTGCTGGCCCATGTTCATCTTGGAGTCAATGATGACCCCCAGATCCCTTTCCGCCTCTGTGCTGATAAGAGGGGAGTTCCCCTACCTGTAGGTATGGTGCCGGTTGTTCCTCCTGAGGTGCATCACCTTGCACTTGTCTGTGTTGAAACCCATCCTTTCTAGTCATGGCCCAACTTACCTAGTAGATTTTTTTTTTTTTTTTTTTCTGAGCTATAGCCATGACTTACATTCTTCAGGAATAGTGGACTCTGCTAGCCACAACAGTGAAGTTTCTGTTGTCCCTAATCCACCTTTCCTTGAAGACGTGGACACAGGTGACAGTTAAAAGTGAAGTGGCCTGGTATTCCTGCCAGTACTTAGAGAAACCTTTCAGGCACCGCACTTAAGTGACTTACCTTTTCAGTACCCTAATCAAGAGATTTCAGTTAGGGAAGGAACGTTTTGTGCAGGGGGTTGAGTTTAGCTTCTTTTTTTTTTAATATAGTTTTGTGCATGATTCTTTTCCTAGGATACCTCTAGCTTATATTAACCAAAAATGCTGTTTTGCCATTGCAGTACCAGGATTTGTTGGCACCTTTGTTTCCCTGGCTTTTTTTAACCTGTGAGACAATGTAGGGGAGGAGTTTCCATAATGTTCTGTTTTTGTAGTGTGAAACTATGGTCATTTTTAGAAATTTTTGAAAAGTGCCTGGTGCTGCGACGCGTGCAGTTGTATAAGCAGTGAAGTGTGCATAAGAATGCAGAAAATGTCAGCAGTCTGCTTTTGAACTAAAACACATCAAAGGTGTTTTAGTTCAAAAGCGCACCGTCACCATTTTCTTCATGCTGACATGCATTTTGCCATTTATACAACTTCAAGCGATGCAGCGCAGTGCATGTCAGCTTGTGTGGGGCACAGACTCAATTAATCGAGTCTGCTTCAACATGCCAGATCTCTGGCGCGTTGCAGTGCGAAAAAGTATGTATAAAAGCCCTGTAACCTGATGAGCACCTTGTAGTCTAATGTTCTCAGATAAGGGACAGTTTTCTCAGTAGCTGCTCCATGGTTGTGGAGCTTACTGCTTTAAGAGTAACTATGATCATCACTGTCTTCAGAATAAAATGGTAATTTGCTACTGCAACTAAATTTTCCCACAACAATAATAATAAAATAAATCATTTGGAAGACAAACTTATTTTGTTTACTCTGCTATATAGAAATTGGAAATAAGTCAGAGACATTTTAAAATGCTGTCCCCTTTTCAGTGTAAATGGATTTAATAAAGACTTGTAAATTGTGTTAGTACTGAGAATAAAAGCTATATTATCATTTCTCACCAAAGTACATCATGAATAACTTACTGTTCAGGGCGACCAAAGCTTTCCTTGAGCCTTTGTTGGGAGAGGTGACTTATAAATTGAAAAAATAAATATTTTTTTTGCCTCTTATAAGTTTTGGATTTGAAAATTGGCACAGGAGAAACAAAAAACAATAGAGAATGGGGGCTGGTAGGATCATGAGCGATCACAAGTTTAAATATTCAATTATAAAAAAAACAAACAAAAAAGTCATCTTTATAGTTGCAACTAACTTTCCCAACACAAAGCTTCTTGGCTTGAAAATGGCAAGACTTCACTGAGTGTGTGCACTCCATCTTTGTAGGCAGCAATGACTGTGACGAGAAACGCATATAATTTACTTTGTTTTTGCTTGCAAAAGTGACAGGTGCTAGAACTATTGATAGGTGGGAAGAGGGAATTTACTGTTGAAACTTTCTGGCTTATTCCAATCAAAGTGTTAGGTTAGAATGCACATGCTTCTCTCTTCTACTTTCTCTTGACTGATGTGAAAGAATAAAGGTGTCATTCAGTGCAAACTGAATAATTCCAGAAGTATATTTTCTATTTTCTCTCCATTTAGTTCCTTCACATTCAGATGCTTTCTACCCTGCAGCCTTGTTGACCTGGGCTGTGCAGTTTGTAGCTGAGTTGAGGGCATTCAACCGTTTTTTTTTTTTTTTTGGGGGGACCTATAACTGAGGAAAATATGTGTGGGATAATACAGTCAGTATCATTCATGTGCTATTAGAAAAGTTAAGAATAGCAGTATCAGACTTTTAACACAAACATGTAATTTTTTCTCTTGAAGTGTATGATTATTATTGTGTGCAATTTTGGGCTTCACATTTTTAAAAAGATTTGGAGAAGTTTAGAGAAAGTCTAGAGACAGGCACAAAGATAATAAAAGATTTGGGAAGCAAGTATTGTATTTATTTGAATCAAAGATGGTCGCTCCCCCAATAATTAGATTCTATACATGGAAAATTAATAAATTAGTTACAGTTTTTATTGTATAGAGTCTAATAATTGGAAGGACCTCTCTTGTTAATCTCCCACCACCACTGCAGGAGAGCAAGCAGTGTCTGGACAGGTGGTGTTGGGAGGTCAAGCAGCTTTTCCCTTGCTTATGCCTCTGCCTCTGCTCCTCCCCCCCATTACCCTTGCTCTGTGCCGGTGGGCTCTGTCCCTGCTGTAGCCTGGGGCGTGGAGCATGGCCTCAGCTCAGCACCCTGTAGCAGCCATGTGGGTTGTACACCATTGCTGTGGGAGTGTGCTCTGTGCCCTCGGCCAGTGTTTTCAACCTTTTTTCATGTATAGACCCCTAAAAAATTTGGTTGGGGGTATGGGCCCCTTTGAATTGTAAATGTGGGAATTTACCTACTTTTGATTAGTCTTTTGCAGAACCCTTAGACATAATCTGCAGATCCCCAAGGTTGAAAACCACTTCCCTAGGCAGTGTGGACAGAGCCTGCCAGTGCAGAGCAAGGGGAAGGGAAAGAGAAGCATGTGTGGGAGCAGAGGCTTTGTGGGGAGGCAGGGTGGAGGAAGCTGGGGGAAGAGGCTGCAGAGGGAAGATGGTGGGGTACAGAGGTGGTGGGGGAGTGAGCAGGCAGCAGCTGCCTCTGCAGCCCTGACCCTGGGTAGAGGCTGGAGCTTGAACCACAGCTGTTGCCTGTCCCTCCACTGCCCCCATACTCAGTTCTAAGATTAGGGGGCTTTTCCCTCAGGTTAAATGGGGGGACATACCTGGTCTTAGAATTGAGTTAATATGGTAATATGTCTTAGAATTGAGTTAATATGGAGAGGCTGAAGGAGCTAGGCGTGTTAAGTTTAAGGAAAAGGTGCTTATGAGAGGGCATGAAAACAGTCTTCAGATACGTGGACGGATGCCATAAAGAAGAAAGAGAACACCTTTTCTCTTTTGCTGCAGAGAGCAGGACACAGACCAATGCCTTGAAGTTGCAGAACAGTAGGTTTAGATTGGATAGCAGGAAAAAATTCTTCAGGCAGTGAAATAGGCTGCTAGGGAAATTGTAGACTCTATCACTAGGAGTGTTCAAGAAGAAGCTGGACAGCCACTGGTCAGAGATGATCTAGTCCAGGGGTCACCAAGCAGTGGATCTTGATCCACCAGTAGATCTCGGAGCCTCTTGTGGTAGATCTCAGAGTCTCTTGGAGTCGATCTGAGGCTGGGGTGGGGAGCTGAGTGCCTGTGTGCATGCATGTGTGTGCCCCAGCCCAGGAGGTCAGTCCTTGGTGGAGGGAAGGGGCAGGGGCTAGATCAAGGCCCCCACAGTGAGGGACAGTGCCGCAGAGGCAAGAGCATGGGTAAGTTGGGTGGGGCTCTGGCTGGATGGTACTTACCTGCTGGGGAGGTGTGTCCCCAAATAATTTTTTCCCCTCTCCCTCGATCTGCCCTCTGCTTCCCTCCCCACAGACTCACCTGCTTGGTGGGGGTGGGGGGAGGGGCGGTGGCAGCAGTGTATGGTAGATCTTGTGTTGATTTTAAATGCCAAAGGTTGGAGACCACTGATCTAGTAGTAGTTATGCCTATGTTCTAGTATGGGTATTTCCCATTTTTTGTCTTTGCTGGTTGACACATGGGCTGAGCTGGAATTCCGCCTCCCTCCCCACTTTCTGTCATGTTTCAGAGATTAGTTTCTCTTTTTTGTTTTAAGCCTTCCTCAGAGGATTTAGATGTTGGCTGCAGTCAAGGCTGGGTATTTTAACCAGGTTTTGCCAATTCTCCTGCTGCAATATGAAGCTGCATGTTTTTGGCAAGAGGGTTCTTGGCCCCTCTGCTGAGGTTCAGACTGATTTGCCATATTTGGGGTCAGGAGGGAATTTCACCCTATGGTTAGATGGGTAAGGACTGGGTGGGGCTGGTTGCCTTTCTCTGTAATGGGGCATGGCCCTCTGCCTGGCATCTCCTGAGCATATACTAACAACCTTAAGCAGGACACTAGCTGTAGTAGTCCCCATGCTTTACCCGTGGTAAGTTAGGGTGTTATATCTTGTGTCAGGTTTTGATGCTAATTTTATGAAGGTTAGATTATGAATTTGTATAGGATGCCAGGGATGATCCTGCCTTAAGCAGGGGATTGGACTAGATGACTTCTGGAGGTCCCTTCCATCCTGCTTTCTCTATGATTCTGTGTTTATTTACTGTCTTTGGAAAATATTTGTTCTGTTACTTGCATAGTAATGCTGTAAAAGTATATTCTGTAGTGAATGAAATATTAACACTTATTTCAAAAGAATACTAGGAGTAGGTGTGTTGAAGTTAGATACGTGCAGCTAAATTAATGCTTTTATTCTTTAATATCATCTTTAAGCATTGAGAAATGTGTTTTGGAGAATAATTTAGTGGTTCTAAAAAAGTGTTCAGAGCTTCACCTATGACAGGAATTTTCTTTGCCTCTGGCAACAGAACTAAAGATACTGGTCATAAACTTAGCCTTGTAGCCTAGAGAAATAACGTAGCAAAGGTGGTGGCTGAAGTCTTATTTTCCCGTGTCCCTCCACTCCCCCCTTCCCACTTCTGCAGAACCAAAGATGACAAGACTTTACCCTGTCTGAGGTTGACAGATTTCTCCATAAATAACTAATTATATTTTAAACTTTTCTTTAGCTTTCATGGTCTTTTGAAAGGATTGTTTTCCTCCTGAAGTTTGTTGTATAGGTGAAAACACTCAACTGATAACATTTTTGTTCACACCTCTCCAAACTCCTTCAGAGGCAGTGTGCTCTATGTTGTCCCAGAGGAATGCAACAGCTGTTGTGGTCCATGGATTGAAATGAGATCTTTATTGTAGTTGATGTTTAATTACTTTGAAATTAGGATTAAAGTCTCAACTAGCATTAGAAGCAGACTGGGAACCAGGGGAGGAATTTAAGCAAAGATCTTGAAATGCTCATAGCACATAAACTGTAAGAAAGTTAGGGAGTCAGTTTGAGTTAGTTATAGCCTGAGCATAGTGTTCACAATTAAACTTCAAAACCACTAAATTATAGTAGTACAAACCAGCCTGAGCAGGACTAAGGGGGTTGTTACATGTTACACTTAGCACATGTTAACTGCATTTGAGATGATAGCATTCAAGCACGTGCTAAGTGTTCTTTTTGTTTTATGTCTTTTTGAGTGAGGAGTGTCTCCCAATCATATTGGGTAATGTGTGTTGCGTTAATGTGGGAGTGTTCCATGGAGATGATATAATCAATTGTAGTCCCAGGGCCAGGACACACAATACACTGATTGGGGATTCTGGCCCCGGACCACATGGAAGTCTCCCACCAGCTCTGGTGGGTCCCTGGGCTAAGACAGTAACTCGGGTGCTTCTTTTGGTTTCAGTCCTGAAATCACACTGGACCTGCTTTAAGACTCTGGTGCAGTACTACAGTGTGTATTTAGATTGTAGAAGCATTAATATACAACTGTTCAGGAAACTTTTCCACATTAACACTTACTATGATCTACATATGATATGTTGTCCTGTCCTGTATAACAAGGCCCTAATGTAGGTATCAGAGTGGCCAGATTTTCAGGCTTAATGAGGAGTCAAACAGAACTCTAGGTCTTTGCATAACATTGAATTGGGACTGTATTCCTTCCTCCAAGTATTTAGTAGGTATTTGGACAGTTGATTGTGCAAATTTTTGACCAGCCTGTTGTTCTATTTTTCTCTTTTTCTGTTTTTTAATTCCTTGGACTCCAGCCTTTTTAGTCTTGGAAGGTTCCATGCGGTCCTTTTGTCCTCCACAGTTACTAGGGAGTTTAACAGGAAGCAAGCATGTCATAAATGGAAAGAAGCAAGCCGTGCTCAACCTATTTGCGATTTCAAAATAGGATGTCATTTACAGTAGATGTCCAAAGTGTGATTCGTAGGGCCATATGAAGCTTTGGTCCCTGATTTGATTTGGTGGAGATTTAGCCTGATTTGGTGGCCAAATCCACATTGAATCAGGAGACCCTTTAATCTCTCCAAATCAAATTGGAACCCTCTAGATCTATTCGGTGATTCAGACATAGACACAGCTTTACATGTTTTTTCTACATGCCTCAAGGTACCAGGCAGCTCATGAATACTTTGATGGTGGGGCAGATGGAGCGTCCCACAGGAGCATAAGGGGCTCCCCAGCGCACTAGGCAGCAGACCCAGAAGTGGACCAGAAGCACTTCTGGGTCCACCAGGGAGTGTGCTGCCCCCTCCCCCCCCTCCGGCTTGGCAACTAGTGCCTCCTGGGTCTGGGGGGGCACTCAGGGTCCCCCCCATGGCCGATTGCTGAGCCAGGGGGGAGGATGCGGGGAGCCCCGATGTGTTTTCGGTGACAGACCTGGAAGTGGACCAGAAGCACTTCCGGGTCTGCCAGGGAGAGGGCTGTCCCTCTACCCCGTGGCTTGCCAGCTAGTGCCTCCTGGGTCTGGGGGGGCACCCGGGGTCCCCCCATGGCCAATTGCTGAGCTGTGGGGACGGGGACACGGGGGGGGGCCCGACGTGTGCTCGGTGACAGACATTCATGAGCTGCACCTGGTACCTTGAGGTATGTAGAAAAAACAGTTAAAGCTGTGGCCGAATGGCTGATTCTCTGAATCAGCATCAACTCTTCAGATTCAGATTCAGCTGAATTGAACTGGGGACAGTGATTCAAATCAATGAATTGAATCACTGTTCCTGATTCAGGCCGAATCCAGATCAAATACGGACTATTTTGTACACCCCTAATGATTTGTGTCTGCTGCTTGGCATGCCCTCAGGAGGGTTTAAACCCTCCTTATGGGTTTTGTTGGGCTCCTAGAGCTTGGATGCCTAGTGGCCTTGTGCTTCTTTGGTGAGCGACCTTCTGGAGTTTTGAGTTCTTAGCTCAGACTGGGGGGCTGGGGAGGTGAATTTAACTGATTCTCCCAAGTAATATCTACGTTGACACCAAAGTGAAATTTCATTGAAGTAGACTATACTGTTAATGTGTTTTTTCCTCTCTTTTCATAGTGCTTGGATCAACAATAAAAGAGATAAAAATTGACATTTATATGATTATTATTGGGTATTTCAGTTAATTTGAGGTGAATGGAAAAGTTCGCACTTCTGAGAGCTATTACCTCCAGGCTGTCTGCAGACGTACAGACGTTATTGTGTTAATTTGATATTTTCACTGTTTTCCTTGGAGTTATTATTTTTTTTTCTTCTTTCTTTTTTAAAATGACATCCTAAATTATGACGTATGGTTAGCACTTAAAAAATACTCCCTAGCATAACTTGGCATGGTTCAAACCTTGTTTGCAAGTACATGAAGGTGAAGCATAAAGCTATTCTCAGTATTTCCCAGAAGACAATAGATAGTTATAGGCTTAAGCAAAAAATATCCATCAAAGAACTTGAATGGTTAATCTAGGAAGAGCGAAGTAGGAGTGAAATATCCTAGAAATAAGTGATTTCAAAATGTATCTCCTTGTTCCTATAACCATTTGTAGATAGATAACAATTGTTCATATTAACTAGATCATAATTTATAATATTATAAATCTTTATTCTTAATTGATATCTTGAGTCTCAGTTTGAATGAGGGAGGGAACTACCGGACTCAGTCATACCGAAAGATGAGGGAATTTTAGTGACTGTTGTTCTGCCATAAAAAAATAAGGTGATTTAACATTTTGAAGAATTGGGCAAACAATTTAAATAAACACAAATTGGCTTACATGAAAAATATTTCCTTCAACATTGAGGATGAAACTGTACTTCTGGATAGAGAGGAGGCTAAAAGACCATACATTTGGTCAAGCAATTAAAAAAGATTAAATTGACAGATATCAAAATAGAGTGTTCATACGACATATCAGTGTTTGTGCCAAGTAGGCTTATCAAGGACTTGGCGTTTTCTTCTTAGGAAATTGACTACATGCTCCATATAAAAAAGATGAGCCCCCTGATTGTGATTAGAATCATCTTGCTTTTGCACTATCTTGAAATGAATGAACACTTTGTCTGATAACCTAAGAGAGAGGATTTGTTATTTTGTACTCCAGCTGCTCTAAAAAAATAAAAGGAAAAAAAGCCCTCCACCCTTGCAGATCCATGCAAGTAAAACTATTACCTTATGACTTAGTAGTTCCCAATGGAAGAGGCCTAATAGGTATAATAATTCTATTTCTGCCTTGTTTTTAACATTGTCAAATGAAAACAGTTTTATACAGACACTCTGCAAATAGTAGATGTGGTACATTTTGGACCAAATTACCTGGAACTGAATGAGCACATTCATCTAACTCTACTGCAAATACGATACTACCAAAAACAAAATTTATTGTAGTTGTTCTTAGTTTTGTGCTAATTTTGCAAGAGAATGCTGTATGGTAATGATTCTCTTTTTTTCTTTTCTTTATTTTTTTTTTCCTTTTTTCCTCTAGTTATTTGAACTGCTGGGCCCTGAGGGTTTTGAACTCATAGAGAAGCTTTTACAGAACAGGTCAATGATTGTGGAAAGATCTTTGTCCTGTCCAAATGATTACAAGTTACAGACTCTACAAGGTAAGAAACTATTTATTTTCCTTCCCCCGCTCCTGTAATCTGGTGAGAGTATAAGGTGTTGAACCAGATGCCTGATCAAGCTTTTTTTCCAAAGAAAATGTATTTATTCCATGAAAAAGTTTTCATTATAAGCATGTTCTCCTGCCCCTGCCCTCACCTGTATGTGCAGAAAAAAAGCATGCTGCCAAGTCTGAATCTTAAAAAAACAAAAACAAACAAAAAAAACCCAACTACCCCCTCCCCAAAAAGATAACCCAACAAGTCAAATAAAGGATATATCTTTCTATCTAGAGATCTAGAGATCTCAAGAACTCGAGATTCTTTATTTGACTTGTTGGGTTTTCTTTTTGGGGCAGGGGGAGTTGAGGTTTTTTTGCTTTTTTTTTTAAAAAGATTTTTAAGCGCGCGTGCGCGCTCTCTCTCTCTCGATATAGATATATATCTATCTATATAGCTCACCAAGGGAAAGATTGTGAAATTTGGCTCTGCAAGCAGCCCATGAAAATCCCTTTATCTTGCTGCAATTTAGGTAGGCCCCTACTTTTAGCCTCCAAGTGTCACAGCAGGATAAAAGTGGTGCTCAGTCTTTTGGCCCCGCAGACCAGATGAATGGGACAGAGCTGGTCCATGGGCCATATCAGACCCTGCATGCCAGGTTCAGGCCCTGTGCTTCCCCTGAGTGCCAGAATCAGGCTCCAGGGCCCTCCACCCAAGCCTGCACACTGGGGTGGGGACCTTCAGGACCTGTGCTACTGCTGCTGGGCCCCACACTACTGGGATTTGGCCCTGTGCTGCTCTGTATTCCTGTTCTAGCATACAAGGCCATGGGATTCCCCACATACCTGTGGGGAGCCTTCATGGCTCTATGACTGGGTGCTAGCAGCCAGGTCTGACCCTTGAAAACAAGGCTTTTTCTAAGATTGTGTAGCCATTTTTATCTGCTTAAGCAGTGAAGATGTTTCTAATCATTATTACAAAGCTTACATACTCCATCTCCGGTCCCCGGCTATGGACAGACATTCAAAAAGCCTAAGCCTGAACTGATTCAATCTTTGCAGTTTAGTCTGAGCTGTGTAGATTGTGCTACTTTAAGTTGTCAGTTGCTCAAATCAAGAGAAAGACCTTAAAAATGGGGATAAGGCAAAATGCAGTGTTTATTGATTACTTGAAGTAGATATATAAGCTTGGACACACCAGTCATACAAACAGACATACAGACAAAACCACTCCAGTAAGATGTTATAGTTACCAGCAGAAGTTACTTAGTGTTAACACTGGATGGCCAGTCCAGGCTCATTAAGGGTGATGAGCCAGAGTAAACAGATGCACCTCTGCTCCAGGAGGTTGCAGAGAGTGGATTCCCCACCTTGGCTTGTCTGCATAGGGATTTGAAGTCTTTGTTCAGCATTGGGGTTTTTCCATGCTCAGTTTTTAATTAGAAGTTTTTTCTTCTGGTTATCTCAACTTGAGGTCATTCCAGTAAAGTTGGTATCTCCATTGGTATCTCTGCCTTCAGGCATTGTGTCCTTGAAGCATTGTGTAGTTCAAATGGCAGGATATACAAAATTCCTCCTATTCACTATCTTCTTTGCACTTGATCACAGACAAGTTCTTCAGCCATCCATTAATTAGCTTAAATAGTTTACTGTCTCGTAACTTATACACTGGCATTTTGTTGCTTACACAATCAGTTAACCTTCTTCTGTTTTCATGCAAATAGTTACCATTCTTTCAGCATTCACCCTCTCGCAGAGATGCTCAGGTACACAGGGCGTATAAAATTAATTTACTTATGTAAAGCAGGAAGCAAGCACAAAATGGAGTTTTAGTTGTTCATAAAAGTATTATCATTTAAGTCTAATAACTAATATGCAAAAATTCATACTACAATTGAACAGATTTGCAAGTAAACAAACATTCACTTTTAATTCTGGAAATGTAAACACATGCCTACAGTGGCTCCAGCTAGAAGTGAGGGGGGCACTAGAGCAGCCCTCCCTTCCCTTCCCTTCCTCAGCAGCTGCAAGGCACCAGCCAGGCAGTGCCTCAGCTGAAAGTGTGTGGAGGAGGATTAAACTCCTCAGTCTCACCTCTTAGGCATGGGGACCCCAGCCAGTGTCTGTCTGGCTTTCCCCACTGCTCACATGGTGTGTGTGTGTGGGGGGACCTGGTCAGAGCTGGCTGGCCTGGCCCTGTTACCTGCCCAGGCCTGGGACTGGGATTGTAGGGGCCGGGCCTTGGCTTGGGCTGGGGGACACGGGCAGTGGTTGGCAAAGTAGCAGGCTGCAATGGCTGACTCAGAGGCACCAGCAGGCCCAGAGCCTAGCAACCACTCACTGCGGGAGCTCGTAATCTCCGCCACGCCCCTGTGCTGTGCAGTACCTGCTGGCTGCAGCCGTACAACAAGCTGTGAGCTGACCAGAGCTGGTGGGGCTTTTCTGCCTCCCTTGCCTCCAGCTGCTGCTGCTGCCATGTGGCTCTGGGTGGGCAGGTAGAAGCTTTCACCTGGCAGTTTCTGCCCAGTGAATGGAGCTCTGGCTCCTGCTCCAGCTTCAGCTATTTTCCACCTGCTCCCCACCCCCTTGCAGAGCTGTGCATAATGCTGGGTGGGTGGAAGGCAGCTAGAGCTGGAGCCAGAGCTCTTGGCACTGGGCAGAAGCCACTGGGCTAAAGCTTCCATCCATATGAAGTGGCGCTGTGTGGCAGGGCAGAAGCCACAACTGGAGGTGAGTGGAGCAGGACAGTCCTGCCAAGCTCAGCCAGCACACAGCTTCCTTTTGCCTTCAGTGGTTGCTCCCCTTCCCACTCCTGGCCCTGCTGTGCTGCTCTGAGCTTTAGCTCTGCTCTAAGCAGAAGGTGCCAAGCTAAATCTAGCCCCTCCCCACTGCCTGGAGCAACACAGCAGGGGCAGGAGCATAAGTGGGGGAGTAGCTGCTGGAGGCGAGGGAAAGCTGCGTGATTGCTGTGCTTGGAAGGGGTGTTCTGTTCCCCTCACCTTCAGCTGCAGCTTCTGTTCTGTTCTGTTCCCAGTGCCACTCCATGTGGGTGGAAGCTTTAGCTCAGCAGCTTCTTCCTAGTGCCTGGAGCTCTGGCTTCCTTCTGCCCATTCAGTGTGATGAGCACCTCCTGTAGGAAAGAGTCAGGTGGGAAGCAGCTGGAGCCAGAGCTCTGTGTGCTGGGCAGAAGCTACTAGGCTAAAGTCTCCACCCAGAGCTGCATGGTGGCAGCAGCAGCAGCTGGAGGCAAGGAAGGCAGAAGAACTCTGCTGAGCCTAGCTGTGGTGCAGCTACAGCTGGTGGGTGTTGCACAGGACAGGTGTGTGTTGGGATGCAAGCCCCCATGGTGGGTGGCTGCTGGGCTCCAGGCCTGCCAGCGCCTCTGAGCCAGCCCGGGCAGCCCCCTACTCGGCCAGCCGCTGCTTGTGTCCCCCAACCCAAGCCAAGGGCCCGGCCACCACGGCCTAGCCTGGGCCGACCACTGTGCATTCACCCTCAGCAGTACCTGTGAGCTAGCCCGGCTCAGCACTGCAGCCCCAGCCCCGTAGTTGCAGGCAAGGCAGGCAGACGGTGGTGCCATGATGGCCAGCTCTGGTTATGCCTCCGCTCCTGTCGCTGGAGTGCCGGGGGGGGGTGAATACCTGATGGGCTGCTATACCCTGGTCAGGCAGACCTCAGCTGTGGTCCCCCAGTGGGGGGGGAACCCTTTTCCTGCTCCCTTTACCTCAGAGGGGCGAGGCGGGGGGGCATGCCAGCTGGCATCTAGCCATGCCCCCACCCCCAGCTAGAGAGCAGAGGGATGGGGCCAGCCTTGCTTTCTGGAGCAGATATTCCAGCCCAGGGCTGCAGGGCATGCTGGGATACTGGGGGACTCTGGTTTAACTTAAATCAGGAAGGGGTCTGGGTCAGACATTCCATAAACTGATTTAACTCAAATCAGTTAAGTCTGATGATACGTTCAGCCAGGCTTATCTTAAAGCAGTTTCAACCATTTTGAAACTGGTTTATGTGCACTGAACTTATGTTCCATTACAGGTTTAAACCCGTTTCTGATCACTTAAATTGGTGTATATGTAACTTCTGTCCCTAACTGTATAATATCATGTCTAAATAAAAATTGATTATACTGCTGTTTGGGGAATTCATCTTTTTGGAAGTCAGTGTCAGCACTCTGGTCTGAACTTTTCATCAGTGCAAGTCTTCCTTTTAAGTACTTGTGATTTCACAACAGGATGTCTTGCCCCTTGCTGCAGCCCAGATAAGGGAGTCTATCTTAGACTGCATTGCTTCTCAAAAAGAGGAGAAAAACTCAATGATTTTAGCTTTCATGCTTTTGTTTTTGTTTAGTGTTCACTTATTTCTTCTACCTTTACGGTACGTGTTAGATTTTAGTTGTATAAAGTAACATTTCTTCTCATTCAGAGATATTTCATTTAATGTGAATTCATTTTTAGTATGCCACTAACAAAATCTGTCACATTCATTTTTGCATATTTTTAATACTATGCTTTTGAGCCCATAACAAAGTGGTACTGATTGTATGGTTTCTTCAGTGATGAGATAACTTTTCTTTCATTATTGAGTGTAAGTCAATGATATTTGAAAGCTGAACTACTTTTCTGAGATTAAGGATACTCAGTCAAACATTCAATAAAATTATAGGTTTTTTTTCATTTTAAATTTTATCAAAATGGTAGTAGTAAAAAGTTGGGATTCAGTTTTGCATTTACAGAATTAAAATGTAGGGAATTATATTATTTTGGAAGCCAGTATGAGGTAAGGTAAAACCTAACTGACTGATGATTATTTGCTTTTAAAAGTAACATTTTAAGCTAAACAAATGTAATGTGACATGGAAAAGAATCTTTTCACTATAGTACTAAAGGAACATCATTAATCACATGAAATCATTATCCACATCACAAAATGCCTGTAATGGATAGATTTTCCATTCTAGGTGTGCCAAGCACAAGTTGTTTTCTTTTTAAATTTATTGGTTTAATATGGTGTTGTAGAAGAAAAAACATGTTAATTCAAGGTGACATATCTTAACTGTTGACCTTGTCTGGTTTCTGAGTCTATGTTACTTAGAGGCTAGGACACTGAACTGAAACTCCAGAGACCTGAATTTTATTCTGGTCTGCTAGTTGATCTTGTACAAGTCACTTCATGACTGGCTACCAATTTTCTTGGTAGCCAGAAACTTAGAAATATATGACTAGTAATGCTGCTGTTGACAGACTGACCAGGATTTTCAAATTTAGGTTGCTTAAATTAGGCTCTGAAGTTAATATTTTGAAAGAAACAAAATAGTCTGAAAGACAATAGTCTGAAGTCTCTTTCCCCTTCTTCCCACCTTGCACATGTACATCACATCCATCATAGTGTTTCACTCCCTTTCCCTGCACAGGTGGGAAACGCTTTACAAATATTATTGGAATCAATAGAAAATACAAGTGCTTCAGAATTTTTGAAAGTCAGGATTCTTCTATTTACAGTGAGGGCAACATTTTCAAAATGGAGTGCCTTAAGTTAGGATCTAAGTCCATGTCAAAGAAGTTAAATGAGATGTAATCTAGACTAGAAAGTTGCTGATATGGTAGTGGAGAGGCTCTTTTCCCAGCATAGTTAAATCACTTTCCCTGAATGACAGACATTTCTTTTTAACTTGACAGTGAATATTGCAGTTAATACTGTACACACAGGATTTTACCAGAATATCTGTGTTGGCTTATAGCATAATTTCTCTCTCCCAATTCCCCTCTCCCTATTTGAAACCAAAATAGTATAGACCTTGAATGACTTCTAAGAGTACTGAACACACTTCTGTCTGTATTCACGTCAGAAAGAACCACTGAGTATTCCACAGTCTTGGGAAAAAAAAGGATATTTATTTAGGTAAATGAATATAGATTCTAGGAACCTTAACGTCTAAGCCCAGGTACATAAAAGATGTGTTCAGGCACCCAGGATTAAAAACTGTGATTTACGTCTCTCCTAAAACAAATCCTAGATTTCCATTTTGGGAACATCCATAAATCTGGTTTTCTCGGTAAAGGTGATCTATGTAACTTACTAGTTATTTGAATAAGTACTGTTTTTGTTTTTGCATGTATGTGTGAGAATATTTCAAACCTGCTTTCCTCAACAGCTGGCTATGGCTTTCTAATCCAGATGTATATGACGTTTTTGGGTATGTTTTATATTAGAATGTCTGCTATAACTTACTTTCCACAGCAGCAGGGAAAGGATAATCGTGGTGCTTTTCAGACCAGCTGAAACAACAGGTCTCTGCCCTGGGAAGTTCAGTCTTAATTTAATTCAAATGCAGTGAGGGATAGTTCAAGGAAATTGTGAATCTAAACAAAAAACGTGTAATATTAAATGTGGATATTTGAACAGGTTTTTTGAGATGTTTTTCCAGTGATACTTTTCAAAATATAATTTTCAAACATTGCCTCTTACAGATATTTGGGAGTTCAGGGGTGTTGGTATTCATGGAATCAGTGTAGGTGGGCAGTATGTGCTGCAAGACTTCCAGCATGTCAATCAAAATTAGACTGTTGGGTTCAGATGTTGAAGGTGAGCAGTCTTCTACAGAACTAGGATTTCAAATGAACAGAAAAATCCTTGAAGTTCATATTTAATATATTCCAGTAGAGTACATAAAAATTGAATTACATTTATTGAAACTAGAATTCTGTTTGTAATCTATTGAGGATGCAAGTTTTAACATTTCTTCCCAACTGCTTTAAAATATGTCTCCTAATTACTACTTCACGGTATTCCAGGTGAGGCATCAGTGCTAAATAGAGTGAAAGTCACTTCCAGTTACTTGAAAATTCCAGTCACTTCCCTTGATTTGGAAATGACACACCTGTTAATACAATCCAGGATGCTGTTGGCTCTTTTGCAACAAGAGTGTACTCAGCTCATATTCAGCTTATGGTCCACTGTAACCCCCAGGTTCTTCTCTGCACTACTGGAGTCTAGCCAGTCGTCATTTCCCCAATCTGTACTTTTGTATGCAGTTATTCTGTCCCAAGTATAGGACTTTACACTTGTCCTTGTTGAATCTCATTTAGTTAATTTGAGGACCATTTTTCCAGCCTACCCAGGTCATTCTGGATCCTAGCCCTGCCTTACAGAGTGTCTCCAATTCCACCCAAATTGCTAAGTATGTGCTCAATCCCATCATCTAAAGCAATTAAGATGCTGAACAATGCCAGACCCAAGATACACCCCTGGGAAACTCCACCTGATACCTCCTCCCAACTAGACATTGAGTCATTGAGGCCTATTCACTGAATACAATGGTCCAGCCAGTTGTGTATCCACTATACAGTATTTTTTATTTAGTCTGTATTTCCTTAGCTTGTTAATGAGAATGTTGTGGGATACGGTGTCAAAAACCATGTTAAAGTTCAAGTATACCATGTCCACTGCTCTCCCCACATCCACAGACCCTCTCACGTTATCTTAGAAGGAGGTCAGATTGGCCAGGCATGACTTGCTCATGGTGAATTCATGCTGTTGGTCTTCATCATCTTGTCCTTTTCTATGTGCTTCACAGTCGATTTTTTGAGGACCTGCTCTATGATTTTTCTGTGTATAGATGTCAGGCTGACTTGTTTGTATTTCCCCAGATTCTCTTTCTTCACCACCTTAAAGATGGGCATTATAGTTGTCTTTTTCCAGTTATCCAGTACCTTACCTAACCTCTAAGTTCTCAAAAAGGACACTTTTATCTCTGAAATTACCTCATACAATTTCTTAAGTATCTTCATCCGGATGACTTGAAATATCTAGCTTCTCTAAGTAATCCAGTGTCTTCTGTCATTACTCTAGGCTGTTGCTTGTCTGTGCTGCCTACTGCACCCACGTTTTGGTGGCTGTCCCTATTTGAGAAAAATTAAGTAAAGAAGGCATTAAATATTCAGCTGTCTCTGCATTATCTGTGACTAGATTGTCTTCTGCATTCCATAAAGGATCTATGGAATCACTGGTTTTCTTCTTACTTTTGACCTACTTATAGAATCCCTTTTTGTTGCCTTTTATGTCCCTTTCCAGCTCTATCCAAACTTGTGCTTTGGCTTTCCTAATTTTCTCTCTTCATGCCCATGTGATACTCTTACATTCCTCCCTAGTACTATTTCCAGTTTCCACTTTTCATAGTATTCTTTTTTTTGAGTTTCAGTTCATTTAAGAGATCAGTATCTATTCAGGCTGGTCTTCTGTTGCACTTCACATTCTTTCATCTCATTGGTATAACTTGTTCCTCTGCCCTTAAGAGAGCCTCCTTAAAGTACAGTCAGCTCTTCTGAACTCCTTTTCCCCTGAGAGTTGCCTCCTGAGGCATCCTGTCCACCAGGTCCCTCATTTTGTTAAAGTTTGCTTTTTTGAAGTCCAGTGTCCTTATTCTGATGCTCTCCTTCCCTCTTCCCCTTAGGATCTTGAACTCTTTGTCATTTCAGGGCCACTGTCACCCAAGTTACCTTTTACCTTCAAATTGTCCACCAATTCCTTCCTGTTCATGAGCAGTAAGTCGAAAGAACTTCCCATCTTACTGGCCTCTCCATCTGAGTCAAAAAGTTATCTCCAAAACACTCCAGGAACTTGCTGGACTGCCTGTGCACTGCTATGTTTTCCTCCCAGCACACGTTCCAATAATTAACGTTCCTTATGAGAACTAAGTCCTGCCATTTGGAAACTTGAGTCAGTTGTTTTAAAAAAGGCCTTGTCCACCTCCTTCTCTTGATTTGGAGGCTTGAAGCAGGCCCTTACCCTGACGTCCCACCCCCCACTGCTCTCTCCTCTAATCTTTACCCAGAGACTTTTAAAGGGTCTACCTTCCACTTTATACTGCAACTTTGAACACATGTACATCACCTTTATATATTATAGAATCATAGAAAGTTAGGGTTGGAAGGGACCTCAAGTAGTCATCTAGTCCAACCCCTTGGTCAAAGCAAAACCATCCTCAATCAGATCATCCCAACCAAAGATTTGTATACCCAGGTTTTGAAAACCTCCAAGGATGGTGTCGCCACCGGGTTTGGTGGTCGCAGTCTAGGCCGACACAATTGGGCAGGTGGGGGCTAGCGGCGGAGAGTCAGGCAGCTAATACTCGTATGGTTGTGGAAACGATTTTTTTTAATTTTTACTTACGCTACCAGAAAGTTGTGTAGCGCAGGTCGAGCTTGGTTACAAACGACAGCTGCAGAACTAGTCGATAGCTATTTAGGCGGGCGAATCGCTAGTTGGGTCGAACTTGAGCATGCAAGGGTAGGGTACGCTGGGAGATAAGTGGCGGAGAGACGTTCACAAGTGGCCAGCTTGTAAACTAGGTCAAGGCGTGTTTTGGCGGGTCTCTGCTTTGGGCGGAAATGTGCCGACTTAAATATGTTTTTGTCAGCCAATTACAAGGCGAATTGTGTGGAATATTCTAGGTGATCACGCACTGGGCATGTGCGCTGTGCATGGCTGAGCATGCGCAATTTACTGGTTGGGACTTTCCGCCTATTGTCTACTTGTCTCAGCTTTTAGCTCTGTGTCATCGGCACCCACTTCTTTTTTTGTCAGAGACAGATGGGACTGCACCACCTCTCTGGGTAGCCTGTTCCAGTGTTTTACTACCCTTATAGTGAGAAAATTCTTCCTAATATTTAACCTAACCTAAACTTGCTGCAAGTTGAGACCATTGTTCCTTGTTCTGTCATCTGTCACCACTGAGAAAAATCTAGCTCCATCTTCACTTGAAGTCCCTTCAGGTAGTTGAAGGCTGCCGTTAAATCTGCCCTCAAGCTCTTCTTCTCTAGACTAAATAAGCCCAATTCCCTCAGTCTTTCCTCATAAGTCATGTCCCCCAACCCTCTCACCATTTCTGTTGCCCTCCTCTGGACTCTTTGCAATTTGTCCGCATTGTTTCTGTAGTAGGGGGCCTAAAACTGGGGTAACAGCTGGAGTACTGTGTTCAGTAATGCTGAATGGAGGGGAATAATCACTTCCCTTGACCTGCTGGCAGCACACCTACCAATGCAGCCTAGTATGCCATTAGTCTTTTTGGCAGCAAGGGCATACTGCTGGCTCATATTCAGCTTATTGTCCACTGTAGCCCCTGGGTCCTTTTCTGCAGAGCTGCTGCCCAGCCAGTCTGCGCCCAGCCTGTACCAGTGCATGGGCTTGTTCTGTCCTCAGTGCAGGACTTTGCACTTGTCCTTGTTCAACTTCATGAGATTTCTTTTGGCCCAATCCTTTAATTTGTCTAAGTTACTCTGAATCCTAGCCCTACCCACCAGCAGTATCTACTACTCCCCCCCCCCCCACCTCTGCCCAGCTTGGTATCAGCTGCCATCTTGCTGAGGGTGCACTCTATGCCATCTTCCAGATTGTTGATGCAGAGAGCAAACCAGGAAAGCCAAGGCTGCAACTTAACTCCAACTAACTTCGAGCATCAAGGACAATAAAAAGTCCTTTTTCAGATATGTGGGGAGCCGGAGGAAAAGCAAGGGCAACATTGGACCCCTGCTGAACCAGATCGGGCAACTGACGCCCAGAAAAAAAACAACCTATTAAATGGGTACTTTGCATTGGTCTTTCATCAGTCCCATGGGACGCCCATGCCCGCTATGGGACAGAGAGGTCCGGGTGAGGGAGGTCCCCTGCTGTCCATAAATGCTGACCTCATGAAGGAACATCTTGAGATACCTTCAAGTCAGCCGGCCCTGACGATCTACACCCCAGGGTACTTAAGGAGCTGGCGAGTATCATAGCCCAGCCTCTGGCACGGATCTTTGAAAACTCCTGGTGCCAGCATCCTGAGGGATAGCCAGCACGGGTTTGTTGTGGGTAGGTCTTGCTTGACGAATCTCAGTTCCTTCTACGACCAGGTGACCTATCACCTGGATAAGGGAGAATAGATTGACGTCATATATCTTGACTTCAAAAAAGCTTTTGATCTGGTATCCCATGATCACCTCTTGGCGAAACTGGCCTATTGTGGCCATGGGTCCACCATGATCCGCTGGCTGGGAAATTGGCTCTGTGGTCAGACCAAGAGGTTAGTAATTGATGGAAGTCTCTCATCATGGTGTTCTGTGACCAGTGGGGTTCCCCAAGGCTCTGTCCTTGGACCCATATTGTTTAACATCTTCATTAATGATGTGGACATTGGAGTCAGGAGCGGACTGACCAAGTTCGCCGATGACACCAAACTTTGGGGCAAACCATACACACCAGAAGACAGGCGGGTGATCCAGCCTGACCTGGACAGGTTCAGCAAATGGGTGGATGAGAACCTGATGGTGTTTAACACTGAAAAATGCAAGGTTCTCCACCTTGGGAGGAAAAACCTGCAGCATCCTTATAGGCTCGGCAGTACTACGCTGGCTAGCACTATGGAAGAAAGAGACTTGGGGGTCATCATTGGCCACAAGATGAACATGAGCCTTCAATGCGATGCTGCGGCTACTAAAGCGACCAAAATGCTGGCTTGCATCCATAGATGCTTCTCAAACAAATCCCGAGACGTCATTCTCCCCTTGTACTTGGCCTTGGTGAGGCTGCAGCTGGAGTACTGCGTCCAGTTTTGGGCTCCACAATTCAAAAAGGATGTGGAGAAGCTTGAGAGAGTCCAAAGGAGAGCCACGTGCATGATCAGAGGTCAGGAAAACAGACCTTACGATGACAAGCTGAGAGCCATGGGGCTGTTTAGCTTGGAAAAGCGCAGGCTCAGGGGTGACCCGATGGCCACTTCTAAGTTTATTAGGGGTGACCACCAGTATCTGGGGGAATGTTTGTTCACCAGGGTGCCCCAAGGAATGACGAGGTCGAATAGTCATAAACTATTACAAGACCGTTTCAGGCTGGACATAAGGAAGAATTTCTTTACTGTGTGAGCCCCCAAGGTCTGGAACAGTCTGCCATCGGAGGTGGTTCAAGCACCTACATTGAACACCTTCAAGAGCAAATTGGATGCTTATGTTGCTGGGATCCTATGACCCCAGCTCACTTCCTGCCCTTTGGGTGGGGGGCTGGACTTGATCTTCTGAGGTCCCTTCCAGCCCTAATGTCTATGAAATGTATGAAATCAATGAAAGACATTGAACAAAACTGGCCCCAGGACCAACCCTTGGCGCACTCCACTTGAGACCAGCTGCCAACTAAACATAGAGCCACTGATTACTACTCTCTGAGACCAATGCTCCAGCCATTTTTTAATCCATTTTACAGTCCCTTCATCCAGCCCATACTTCTTTATCTTGTCTGTGACAATGCTGTGGGAGACTGTATCAAAAGCCTTGCTAAAATCAAGGTATAGGGCACCACCTCCTCTTTTTGTCCCCTGCCTATGTTTCCTGACCAAGCTGTACCCATCGGTGACCATGTTGTAGTTATGTGAACTATTCCATCATGTCTCTGTAATCCCAAATAAGGTCATAAATCTTTAATTGTACTAGGACCTCCAATGCTTTCCATCTTTTCCCCATACTTCTCGCATTAGTGTATAAACATTTTAAATTCTGTCTGTCCTATCTACTCCCTGAGAACAATGCCAAGATTTTTATTATTACTTCACCTTACAAAGTTTTTACTTGGGTCTCCAGATTCTTTACTTACCTCTGGGCTTTTGCCTGCATCCCCTGGTGAACCAAGTTTAAAGCCACCCTCGCTGTATTAGCAAGCCTATATGCAAAGACACTCTTCCCTCTCTTCATCAGGTGGGCTTCATCTCTTCCTAGCAGTCCATCTTCTTGGAACACCACCCTGTGGTTGAGGAAGCCCAAGCCCTACTGATGATACCAGCTGTGCAGCCATGTCCTGAGCTCTTAATATGTGTCTGCCTCCTTGGCAGGCTTTTACCTTGACTTGGAAGCATCACCAGGAACACCACCTGGGCCCCTGTCCTGTTTACCATTGCACCCAGAGCCATGTAGTCACTTTTGATCTGCTCAGAGTCATTCCTGGCACTATCGTCAGTGCCTAAATGGATAAGCAGCATGGGATTGTAGTTGGAGAACCAGATAAGTCTGGGCAATCTTTCTGTGAAATTTCAGATGCAGGCTCCTGGCAGGCACCAGAACTTCTGAGCCAATGAGACAGACTGGCAGATGGATGCATCTGTGTCCTCCTGGAGGGAGTTGCCAACCACCACCAACATCTATCACCTTTTGATAGTGATGGTCTCAGTCCTCTCTTCTATAGGGGTGCATGGCTTGGTCTCCCCTACTACTGAGATAAGCCCCTTTGTATCCAGTGCAAGGGCTTTATACCTGTTCTTTAGCTGGACAGCTGCAGATCCAGAAGAGTGCTGTTTGTTCTCGGAAGTGACAAACTTCCATCTTCCACTTTCCAGAGAAGGTACGTCTTCCAGTGATTTTTCTTGTTGTCCTTTTTCCATGATGCTGTAGGTCTTGTGCATTAAGTGGTGAAGGCCTCATGTTCATGGATGTTTCAGAGTCTATGCACCTGCTCCTGCAGCTCCTTTATCCGATTCCTGAGAAGAATCCACCAGGAAGCATCTCTCAGACTCCAAGCACTCCCTTGCCTGGCTGTCCCTGACAAGAACATGCAGGCAGCACTCACTGCAAAGGCAGGCCAGAACCTGGGTAAAGCCTCATTGGGGACCGTGCCTGGACAGAGAGTGCATAGGGACAGGCAGAGGAAGGGCTGGCAGTGGCAGAGGCTATGGCATTTGACATTTTGCAGCCATCCTACTGATTTTTTCATGCTGTCTCTTCCTCTTCTGCTGCTGTGTCCAGTGCTGGCAAGCCCTCTCCCCAAGAAGCCACAGCTTCCTCTCTCAAGCGGAGCTTCCACTCAGATTCGAATGTTAGTTGGCTTGTTTGCTGGTCCTGTGATTACTACTTGTGTCAGTCTTGCTTCATTTCTGATAATACTTGTAATTGTCCCAGGGATAAAGTAAAATGCCTCTGTATGCCTCTTCAGTGCTAACTGTGGTGTAATTTGCCTCCATATTATGCTTTGGAATGAAGAAGCATGCAGTTGAAAGCACGGAGTGAAGCATTATATTTGTACTTCATTTTGGGGCAGGGGGGCATGAGCTTGTATATGTATTCCTGAAAGCACATGGAACACTAAATAATAGCAAGCATTCTGAACATTAGCTTGTAGTCTTGAATGGTTTCTGTTATCATGTTTGAAACAAGTCTTTGAAAATAAGTAGAAAAAAACGAGTTAATGTCTAGTATTTATGGAGCCCTATCCTTATTTCTATGTTACAGAACAGTACAAAAAGTTTGTAGGAGAAAACACTAAACCTAATTATGGTTGTCAAGTTACAATTCAGTCAGAACAAGAAAAGCAGTTAATGAAACAATATCGTCGGGAAGAAAAACGAAATGCCAGACGAGAAAAACGAGTTGGGGAAGATGGAGAAGTTTTTGGAGAAGGACTAATGTGCTTTGATCCCAAGGAGCTGCGGATACAAAGGTAATAAATGCCAAATGTTGAAAAATGCTTGTGCTGTAATTGCTACTTTAATGTATCATAATCATTTATTTTCTTTTAGTTCAGCTTTGGTGATTAGACATTTCTAACTTCAAGTCACGTTTTATTACAAGTGTAGAATTTTTTTGGTATGAAAACCTAATTTTCTGGGATAAGGAAGCAGTGATCTGCTTAATTAGAATCTTCTTGGTCTCATCCACATGGGTTAGAGATGCAGATTAGGGCGGTAAGCTATCTTCCTTAGGTGCTGTGCACACACCAGTAGCTTAAGATTTATGAAGTCTGTACTAAATGTTTTGAAACTATTTTTTTTCTTTTTAGATTAATGAGTACTATTTTCCATGCTGTCATCTAAAGGTAGAGTATGGGGGAGGTGAAGCAAATAAGCCATTGCATTTGGCATTGAAGAATATATAGCAGAGTCAGTATTTTCAAATACAGATAACTATAAAATTTGATGCACGTTATGTGCCATAAAGTGAGAAGAAAGCTGTATAAAAAGAATATTGTGCTTCTTTGCTTGGTTTTATCTAAGTGCAACATTTTAAAATCTTGCCATTTGTCTTAGGTGATACAAACCTCTTTCTCAATGATTTTACTACAGCTTAGTTTGTCTCCTTGGAAAAAGAGCTCAATAAATATTACCATGGTGTTAATATACCGTATTCAGTTTGTTGTGACAGATGCCTGTGATTGGCAGAATTATTTCAGTTATTTTTCTGCTTACAGAGAACAAGCGCTTTTGAATGCTCGAGACATGCCTCTCCTAACTAGACATAGAGATATGGACTTCGAAAAAATTTATTATCCACATGTTTATGATGCCCGAGCTGAAGCTATGAAAACATCAGCATTCATTGGGGGTGCAAAGGTATACCTTTGGTGCATGATCTTTACTGAACAGTACATCTTTCTTAGAAAATAATATGCAGTAGAATTTTTTTTGTTCCCTTGGAAGTTTTAATACTAGGTGAAGCAATATGTACTGACTTTTGCATCTGCAGGTGGTTATGAGTCTTTTTAAATATTCTGTTTCTACTTTGACTGTAGAAGCAATAATCTGTCTCCCAATTGATTGTCTGGTTTCCATTTCCGTGAACATTTAAGTCTTTAAAGATGTTTTTTCCCCTCTTTCCTTAGCTATTTTTCAGCAGCTGTTGAATTGATTCTACTGTTATACTTCCTGAAAATGGAGGCTTAATGATTTACTCCTCCTAAATTTAATTAGACATATCAATTTTTAGTAGTAGACCAGATATTTTCTAGATCCTGTTCTAGTTCAATTTCTGGATAGTAAAATACAGGGGGGGGGCCGGCCGTGTCCCCTGCCCCCCCTGTCATTTGGGGTTCAGATGCCATCTGTTATAAAATTAATTGATAGAACTGCATTTAATTTTAAAATAAATCATATCACTTAACTATTATTGATGAGGAAAATGATGAATCATAGTTTAAAATTGATTTAGAAATAATGAATAATGCTCGTTTTTGTGGTCCTCCTGTAATAACATTTTTTCCCTTTCAAATTTTTTTGCAGATGCTCCTTCCAGAGGTTGTCCAGAGAGAAAATAACAAAATGTATGAAGAAGTGAAGATTCCCCACAGTGATCCAATGCCTATTGGCATTGAGGAGAAAGCAGTTTACGTTAAAGATTTAGACGAGGTAAGTAAAAGATTTAAGAAGGTGTAAATGCTTGCTTTTCTCATTGGTCTTAAACTACTTGTTGAAGAAAGGTTAGATGATTTGAGATCTGAAAAAATTCTAACAACTCAGTTTAAGTCTGTTTAAATGGCTGAATGTGCAGTCATTCATAGGGCTTTAGGTAGCCTTAAGAATGGCATGCCCAATCTAAGGTATCCAGGTTGTAGCTGTATTGGTCGAGAGGAAAAGGCAATCAGGACTCATAGTAGAGATGATATCTTTTATTAGACCAACAGGATTTTTGCAAAAAGTGTCTTTAGTCGGAAGCTTTCAGGCACACATATGTCTGATGAAGTGTGTTCGTACCTGAAAGCTTGCAATGAAAGACACCTTTTTTGTAAAAATTTTGTTGGTCTAATAAAAGATATCATCTCTACTATGAGTCCCGATTGCCTTATGCCCAATCCAAGTAAATTCACCTTAGAGGAACGCCTATTGCCTTCACAGCCTCAGAGCTGGGAAAGCTCAGGCACTTGCCAACCCTTAGGGTTGTTCTCTTCTTACTCCCTGATTCTGACAGGGCTATTTCTAACCCCCTGACCACTGCTTCCCCAAAGTGGGCATGCCTCCTCTTCCCCCCCCAATTCTGAACAAGCCAGGCCCCTCTCCAGACCTGTGCGCACACCCCCACCTGCTAGCCCTCTCACAATCCTGTCAGTCCCCCAACCCCTTCCGGGTTACTTACCTCAGGCTGCCCACATTGCTGCTTGCTGGGTGTCACGGAGTCACAGAGGTGCTCCGTGATTGAGAGGGTGATTGGCAGAGCTGTCAATCACCCAGGCAGCCCAGGTGCCTGGTTGCCAGGGGCAACCAGGTGGTCACATGACCGGAAGGGGGCAGGGCCAGGCCTTTATAACCAGCTCAGGCCAGAGCCTGAGACACAGTTCCCTTCTGGCTGCCGCAGGAGCAGGAGCTCTGCGGCTGAGCTGAGCGGCCTGGGTTAGTGGCTGCTACTTCATCGCGCTACCCGGCTGCAATGATGCAGGGAACAGCATCGCCCTGACTGGAGGTAGGATTGCGGGCCCTGGTGGGGCTTGGAGTTATTAGGCGTGTGGAGCCTCTGTATTTATGTTATAGCCAGAGGGCTGGAGTATTAAGTTACAGTTTATCCGGAGGACCGGGGAGGCTGTAGGGGAGCGAGGAGGCCTCAGGGGAGCTTCCCCAACAGCTTGGGGGTTCCCAGTGCCCAGTTGAGGCACAGTGCCAGGGGCACTAGTGTCGGTGCTGCTGGGCACTATAGTGCGCCAGGGAGGCGCGGTGTGCGGGGTTACAGACCCCGGCCCATAAGGGCGGTGTTTAGCCCAGAGCGGGGCAGGAACAGGGCGCCGGGGGCGCGGAGTCAGCCCCGAGAGGGCAAGGCCCGAGAGCGGGGCAGAGACGGGGCGCGTGGCGCGTCGGCCCCGGAGGGGGGAAGCCCAAAGGGGCAACGCGCAGGGAGCGCGGTAGCGGCCCCTGAGGGGCAAGGCCCCAGAGAGGGGCCGAATAGCCAGGCCTAGCTAGCCACCCGAGGGCGCCGAGACTAGGGCGGCGATAGCGCCGGCCCAAGGGCGCCGAGGCTAGGGCGGCGATAGAGCTAAGGCTAGCGCGCCAGGCGAGAGAGAGCCGGCCCGAGAGCGCCGAGACTAGGGCGGCGAGAGAGAGCCGGCCCGAGAGCGCCGAGACTAGGGCGGCGAGAGAGAGCCGGCCCGAGAGCGCCGAGACTAGGGCGGCGAGAGAGAGCCGGCCCGAGAGCGCCGAGACTAGGGCGGCGAGAGAGAGCCGGCCCGAGAGCGCCGAGACTAGGGCGGCGAGAGAGAGCCGGCCCGAGAGCGCCGAGACTAGGGCGGCGAGAGAGAGCCGGCCCGAGAGCGCCGAGACTAGGGCGGCGAGAGAGAGCCGGCCCGAGAGCGCCGAGACTAGGGCGGCGAGAGAGAGCCGGCCCGAGAGCGCCGAGACTAGGGCGGCGAGAGTGAGCCGGCCCGAGGGCGCCGAGGCTAGGGCGGCGATAGAGCCGAGATCCGGGCAGAGCGAGCGAGCCGGCCCGAAGGTGCCGAGGCTAGGGCGGCGATAGAGCCGGCCCGAAGGTGCCGAGGCTAGGGCGGCGATAGAGCCGAGATCCGGGAGAGGGAGCGTGCCGGCCCAAGGGCGCCGAGGCTAGGGCGGCGAGAGCGTGCCAGCCCAAGGGCGCCGAGGCTAGGGCGGCGAGAGTGCTCCAGACTCAGACCGAGCCGGCGATTAGCCAGGCACCGGCTAGAACCCGGCCCAGGGGGGGCCGGTAGTGAGCGGCGCTGGTGGAGCCGACACAGGAGGCGCCAGCAAGTGGCTGGGCGCCAGCGTGATAGGCCCAGGGCGTGGGGAACGGGCCAGAGATTGGGGCCCAACCCAAGGCGGCGCCAGGTGGGCGAAGAGCCCCGGTGCCCGAGAGTGAGAACAAGGGCACCCGAGGGGCGAGGGACCATACAAGCGTCCCCCGGAATAGCTGCGAGGCTTGGGGCGTGCTAAGGGGGAAGCTTGGAGGCACGCATTGCCCTTAAGGCAGGACGCTTATCAAATACCCGTCTGGAATAGGGACGAACAACTAGACCGTCCATTAGGGAAACTGGCAGCCTCCACATTATATATCTTACCATCAAAGTCGTGGCGGGCGAGGTTCTGAGGGTGCTACGTCACCCTAACGTGACGGTAGGGGGCGCTAGGGGGTTCACGGCCGCCCCTAGTCGCCGCTCCCTCACACTGGGAGTAAAAACCTAGTTGTGTCACTCCTTAATTGTGTAAAGCCACTCGAGACTAATCTGGGTCCTGTGAATGCTTGTTGGCATCTTTAGCATCTTAACAATACATGCGAGTCAGACAACCACATAAAACAGTATAGTAGTTTATTTACCCATGGAAATCATGGTTTCAATTTGTACCATAAGTTGTACGTGAACAGTGCTCCTGGTTTTTGTTAACATCCAGAAATGTCTACATACAATCTTTTGTGACTTTTGGCAAAGCACTTAGCTTTCTTTTGCATCATGATTACAAAAAAGGGTAATATTTAATTGAGGCCCAATGGCATTATGAGATTTTATTTATAGGCTGGTAGAGTGCTTTGGAATCTCAGGTGAAACTATGTACAACATTCAAATGGACTATCATTTTTTCATTGTGGAATCTAGATCACTGCTCATCTTTCCCTTGAGCCCCCACTGAAAAACCCTTACATTTTTACTTTGTGCATAGAGATGCATTTGGACTGGTTCTACAAACTTTTAATTTTAATACTACGCTGTCTCTCAGCTAATGTGACATACCATGGTTGAAATTTTAACAAGAAATGTTTTCATTGCAGTATATCATTTACAAATATTATCTTCATACATTCTCAAATAGCAGAGCACATAAAGATTCACAAATGTATCTGCGTACTCTTGTACTGTGAGTGTATTCATACATGCACTTTATTTTCTTAATACTGAAACATCTTATTTTTAATTACAGGAAGCAAAATATTATAGATATAAAAAGAAAAACAAAATTAGAGTAATGTAGTATTAAGCTGAGGTGTGGGAATGGTGCATTAGGTCTGTTTATAGAATGACTAGACTTTAGAGAAACAACTTACGTGATGTTTTGTTTCATTTCTGTTTTCTGATTTCTTTGGGTTTGAAGGTAGCTGTGAGAGACTGAGATGGTTCTATACAGGAGATTTGTGCTATGATAATGAACACACTAAGAACCTAGCTAGACTTTTGAAAGGTGCCTATTCTAAAGAAGTGTATAATCTAAGGTTCTAACAAGTATAGGCTTTATATATGGAAAGACTTGGCTGACTCTGGGGCTGAGTGCTTAGCACATTGCAGAATGTTGTCCCCTATAAGGTCAGCATTACATGTCCAATGGAAAGCTATATTTTCATTTAGGGAAATTTTGGTAGCATTCTGTGTGTGTGTTTGTGCGCGTGTGTGTGTGCACATGTGCATGTGGAAAAGTACGTACACCGAAAAATGATAAAAAGAAAATAATTTTTCGCTTGGGTACAAACAGGCATCATTTCTGTTGTGCCGTCAGCTATGCCAGGATGTGTCCCAGAACAGCTGGTCTAATTCAGGGATTGTCAGTTGGGGTTATGCATACCCCAGGGGTACCTAGAAAGGGGTTGGGAATATGTGCAGCTGGGTGGGGATGGAGTGCCACCACCCACCACCCTATGCTGCTGCCTCCCAGAAGCAGTGCTGGGGGGACCACCGCTGCCAAGTGCCACTTGGCTTCTGGCTGCTAACCTCCTCTTCCCCGCTTCCCCCCGGCCCCCTCAAGCCACTTTGCCAGAAGTGTAATCAGAAGAGGTACGCTCCTTAGAAAAGGTTGAAAACCCCTGGTCTAATTGATCAGCAGAAACAAATGTCATCAGTGCTGTTGTCCTGTAGGGTTGGGCCCTTGCCATTCCCAGGGCTTCAGATGCCCAACCTGTGGGACATCGACCTGTGAAATGTGCACTCTGAGAATCCCCTAAAGGGAATTCCTGGGATATGCTAGAAGTGGATAGGTATCTTCCCTTAAAAGACATCATAAACTGTTAATAATTTGGTCACTCAAACAGTTTTAGGCAGTTTGGATATCTGTTCACTCACGACTTGCGCTGTCATAAAAACATTTATGCATGAACAAATGGTTGTCTGTTTGCACCCATAACACCTAGTTAGAAAGTGGAAATAATTGCCTCATGTCACTGTAATTAATAGTTTACCAAGATTCAAAGGGTTTCACAGTTGTGTGAATTACAGTCTACAGAATAAGCAATAATTAGTGCTTAGAAACAGCTTTCAAAGAGACATAAAACTTTGTGGTTCAAGACTTCAGCCAGTCTATAACTATAAGGAATTAGAATCAGTCTGAATAATTATCCTGAAGTAGTCAGTATTGGATATCTTGTTCCTCCTCAAGCATCCAATTCTGATGACTAGTGGAGACACAGTATATAAAACGATCTGTTTATTCCATATATCCTTTTGCTTTTAATGTTTGTCTTTCACGCTTGCACTTACACTCTTGCACAATGTACTAGTACAGGACAGAATTTTAAAAAAACCTACAGATTAAAAATTTTATTTTGGCAAGGACCTTCAAATACTGGTCTCCTGTTAATAGAATTAAGAACCCTTAAAAGTTGCTTTATTTCAAATGTTGATAAGGGAATAATATAAGCAAGCTTTTTTGTCTAATATGAACTGGCTTTAATTTGTGAAAAATCTTTCTTTTTTCTTCAGAAAGATGGTTTATTTTGAAAATAACAGTATTCAATAAAATGTAACTGTACCATAAAGTGATGGTTTACATAGGAATTAAACACCAGCACTGTTAAGCACAGCATTTGTAATATGAGTGTTTTTATATTACAACTAAGCTTATAACTAAGCTTCAAGCAATGTACGCAGCATGTGGCTAGATACAAAATCAGCATAGGCTGAAGATTTTAGCATTGCTACTGTATGAGATAGACACAAGAGTACTTAGTATTCATGTGACTGCCCCATATGATTCCATTACAAAGGACAATCAGTCACATATCACTGGCTTTTGATTTTCTCTCATAGGTCAGCAGTAGGTAAGAAGGATTGTTCAAAAAGAGATCAATACTTTGTTTGATTTTTACTCAGTCATGTACACAGCACCTTCTGATCTAGCAGCTGAATGCTGCTTCCAAATTGAAGACATCATTTGTGCAAGTAACCCACATTGAAAGGATAAAAGTTAGTCATCACTACTGCCATCAGAAATATGCAGGGAACTAAATGCCAGGAAGACGAAATGAAGAGGAAAATATTGAAGTGATGTAAAGGCCCCTGAACTCAAGCACAAGCCTACTTGTGTATGCTTTCTGGTCTTGGGGAATTCAGTACTAGGAAGCAAGGAAAAAAGGAAGTTTCTCCATGACTTGGACCCTAGCTATTCACAAATTTTATAAGCAATAGAATAAATTGTGATCTGGCTGGGGCAAATATTTAATTTTTGGCTAAAATGTCAAAAGGTAAGCTCCATATAGTCACAGGATAGATACTCATCTCCCTTTTAGATGAATCTCAAGCAGAAAGTGAAACTATTTTCCCATACAGGCCAACCGCACCCTGTCATACATCAACAGGGGCATCACTAACAGGTCCAGAGAGGTCTTGCTCCCCCTCCTATGCGGTGCTGGTCAGGCCGCAGGTGGAGTACTGTGTCCAGTTCTGGGCGCCGCACTTCAAGAAGGACGTGGAGAACCTGGAGAGGGTCCAGAGGAGGGCCACTCATATGGTTGAGGGCCTCCGTGGCCAGCCCTATGAGAAAAGGCTGAGGGACCTGAATCTCTTCAGTCTCTGCAAGAGAAGACTGAGGGGGGATCTTGTGGCTGTCTTCAACCTTATCAGGGGCCAGCAGCAGGGACTCAGGGAAAGTCTGTTCACCAGGGCCCCCCTTGGAGTCACCAGGAACAATGGCCACAAGCTGAGGGAGGATAGGTTTAGGTTAGATATTAGGAAAAACTACTTCACTGTAAGGGTGGCCAGAGCCTGGAATAGGCTTCCCAGAGAGGTGGTGCTCTCACTTTCCCTGGGGATCTTCAAGAGGAGACTGGATAGGCATGTGGCTGGGGTCTTATGACCTCTCCAACCCCCAGTGCTCCTTCCTGCCCATGGCAGGGGATCGGATTAGATGATCTGTCTAGGTCCCTTCCAACTCATTGATTCTATGACATGTTGATTGCCATATTTGTCTAAAGCCTCTTTTTTTTTCTTTCTTTCTTTTTTTTTTTTTTAAGTAGGGCAACTTTAAATCTTTGAACAAGGGTTTCATTTTTGAGCCGTCTGATTTTATTTTGGTCATCTCAAAAGTTTTGTAGAAAACATGTAAGGTAGAATTGATCAAAGATGTATCCTTTTTTCTTGGTAAAATACTAGTTAAATATTTTAATTGTGGGATACTGTATCTTAAGGCTACTGTTTTCTGTGTTTTTTGAGCACATCATGATTTTGCTTGCCTGTAGCATTTCTCTTATGTTTCCTCTTTAGTACTGAAATGCTTATTTTTTTGCTGGGCCTGTTTGTTAACTCAGTCCTTGTTGACTCATAGCTTCAAAAGGAAGAGGAACAGTTAACTGTCCATGTCTCCAAGGCCTGGAATAGACTCCTTCCAGAGGTGGTGCAAGCACCTACTCTGGACTCCTTTAAGAAGCGTTTGGAAGCTTATCTGGCCGAGATCCTTTGACCCTAGCTGACTTCTTGCCCTTGGGGCAGGGGGCTGGATTTGATGATCTTTGCAGGTCCCTTCCAGCCCTAATGTATATGCAAGTTTATGAAAAGTTTATTGCATGTTTTTTTGTTACAGCATGGCATGTTAAACCTGCAGAGCAGGTGTCTGCAAATGTGAACAGTTCCACTCTAGGGCAGAGTTCTTCACTGGGCCACAGCTGTTCACCAGGGCACCCTGGGGGAATGGTAGAAGCTAGAAACAACAGCCACAATCTCCTGGAAGATAGTTTCAGGATGAACATTAGGAAAAACTTCTTCAAAACTTGACCCCAGATGACTTTACTGCTCATGCAGGGGGCTGGACCTGATGATCCTTTGGGGTCCCTTCCAGCTCTGTGATTCTGTGACATGAGCAAATCCGTTTCTGAAGGATTAAGCACATTTCTGAATAGCCTTGCTGCAAAGGTATTTTGACTGTTTTGAAAGGCAGATATGACCTGCAGAGTAGCCAGTTGGGAGTTAACGCTTGAATGTAAGAATAAAAACACATTATCAATGAGCCTCTTTTCAACTTATTGTAATTGTATTAATTTTTAATTTTGCTAGTTGACAGCTAGTTTTGGTTTTTTGGTTTTTTTTTACTTCCAGGCTAACTGTGCATTAATTTGAGGGTTAATATCCAGTTCTGAGAGCTTTCATTGGGTTAAAGAACATGACAGAAATTACTAATCAGTAGATCAGAAGAATTTGTGGCATTTTAGATAGCTTATGTTAAGCAGAAAAATGGAAAGAACTTTATGTGGATGTGTTGTGTATGAAGGTTGTATTTCCTCATCTCTGCTTCGCTGGTGTTGTAAGCCTCTAATGCTTGTTTTTCTGTTTCTTACTAGTGTTTTCACATTTTAATCTGTGTATGGAACTTGCTTCCTTAGCTAGTATCTAAAGGATCTCCTTTGAATCCTTCAAGATCTGATGCTACTATGATGTCCTCTGAAAATGATCAGATGATGATGATTAGGCCGTCACTAAAGATTCTTGGTTTATATTTATATTTAAATAAACAATTTCAGTCATAGGAGCAATCAAGGGTGTGTGTGTGTGTGTCTCTGTGTTCTGTTACGTTCTTTCTCCTTTTTTCAGGAATGTTTCATCCTTAGCAAGACAAGGTTCTTTGGGTAAATGTGACATCTTTTATTAGGCCAACTAAATAGTTGAAAAAATCATTCTTTGCAAGTTTTCTGTTAAAAACACCCTTTTTCAGGCACAGGGAAAGTTTGCTATTGCTTTGTGTGCTCTCCTTGGTGGAATCATCCTTACCAAGGTAGTTGTTAGGGTTTACTCTTCTGTAGGAACATGAAAGATGAGACTTATTATTGGTGATTTTGGGTTAGTCTTGGAAACCGTAACTGCAAAATAAATGGCAAGTTTCAGTCTACATGTCCTTTTCTCCCCTTTAGAAAAATCCTTCTGAAACATTTAAATCTTTCTGCAAATTGGTTCCAGAACCCACCTGGTGTCCTGTAACTTACAGGCAAAAATTATTGTTTCTCTGAGATGCAGAAAAGGGAGGTCTTGTGTGCCAGCTGTCAGGGATTTAGTGTATTATGGCACTTTGTCCTTTCTGCTCTTCACACTTGTATGGAAACTGGCTACTGAAACAGGAGGAGAGTTAAGGGGAACACTCAAATGTGTTCTCCTATATGTGCAGCACTGTTGTCCTGCATTGGAGAAATTATCTGCTTACCCTAACCACATTCCCTGGAAGAAGAGTTGTACATGCTAAGCTGGAGAGGGCAAAGTACTCTGTATTAATGCAGACCAATTCCTCTTCTACTTGTTGTGTGGGTATGGCTCACCTAAATTGATTAAGTAAACAGGAAGAAAACAGAGCCCATGCTTAGCCAAAGAGTTTGTAGAGAAAAAAGCAAAGCAGTGAGAAGTAGCACTGTGCTACTTGGTGATCACAAAAAGCCAGAGCAGCTCCGATTATTTATTTATTTTTGTATGTATGTGTTTGTTTATTTGTCAGCAATTCAACAATCTCGTTTTCTCTCACTTCAGATTTCCAGGAATGGGCCAAATGCTATTACCCAGTGGAACAATAGGGGGGTCCTCTGCTTTGTGTGGTCCTCTGCTTTGTGTGGATCCAAGTGTGAGATGATTCCTCATCTTGTATAAGTGCAGAAATTGAGAATCTGTTTTAAAACCTCGCAGCCTGAAAGCAAGCCATATACACCATTAGAGAGGGTGGTCTAATTTTCAGAGCATTTTTTTTAAGTAGTCCCATTTCAGGCTGTAAAAAGATAATTTATAAGGAAGAACACCTCAGCAATCTGAATATAGGTGCTTCTCTGTATTCTAGTGCTAAAGAATCTTATAAACCTAAAATGAAGGGATGAAAAATGGAGTGCATATTCAGAAATATAGCCAAAATTTGTCCTTTATCAAGTTTCTGCGCCCAGTTCTGTTGCACTGCAGTGGGGAGTGGGGGCAAGATGCAAAGATACACCATTCAGCATTGTTTTTATATTTGCCAGTGGACAGACCCTTAAATCGGACAGCTCTGGAAGGGAAGGAAGTTGTGGGAGTGCTTAGTTGGCTTTTATATTTTAGATTTTTTTTTATAATGGAATGTTACCTGTCAAACACTAAGATCTTGCATTAGGCATGTTAATGTATAATTTATAACAAATTAATTAAACACATAGTATTTAAAATTCATCTGTGCCTCAGTGCGTATTGAAATCAGCCATATGATGATAGCGAGGGAGGAAGGGAGCTGTGCTAGACTTTTTCTTTCCAGTATAACTGTTTCTACATTATGGTTTTTGCTGGTATGCTGTGTTAATTAGGGCATGGTTTTTAATATTCATAATGGATATAGCTATGCTAGCAAAGTGTTGAGGTGCTGATCAAAATTTTAGGAGTTTGGAATCTGTATTTTTAGCTATAAAGTCAAAGAATTTCTGTCCAAGGGAAGGCTGCTAGGTATTACGGCAATATGAGTGGGAGACAAATGTGGTATTTTTTTAGACGCATGTGTTTTTTGCCTTGGAAAAGAGTTTTTTTTTAAAAAAAACCTCATTTTAGGACTTTAGGTCATGGTTTATATAGTAGTAAAGTGGAATTAAATGACAGACACAACTTTACGCAATAGTCTATGGCTTGTTGTAAGTTAAGATGATTTCAGTGAGAGCTGGGGATACTAGAATCTTGTAAAACAATTGGCAATCATTGCAATTGGTTAGAAAATTTGAACTGACTTCACAAATTAGTTGTTTCTGCAGGTGGGTACCAGAGCTTAAAAACATATATGCAAATACACTTTGCAGTTTAAAGTTATGCTTGATGCTTTTTAAATACTGTAATTTTGGAAGGAGAGAGAGATGCAACATATGTGAAGATTTGCACAAGTTATTGTGTCTGCAGTAGAATTTCGTTATGCAATTGAAAATTCAAATTTATTTTTATTAAAAGGAACATAAATGTTTAGTACTATTTTTACAATAACTTCATAAATTCCAGCGCATATGTATTTTAAATGTATTAAGTGTTTTAAAGTCTCAATACAGTTTTAGTAGAGTTTTTGTAATTCTGTCTGAGATGATTTCCCCCACCCCCCACAATGTTGTAAATGTCTGTCAGAATATTGATACTTCTACAACAGATTTTCAGAATCACAGGCTGTGTTTATTTTTGTGCTTTAAAGATATTTTGCTGGAAAATAATACGCTGAAAACTGACATGAAAATTTAACCTTTTATGGCTTCTGTGGATCAATTCTTTTTATCTAGTTAAGCTGTCAGACTCTTCATAAATATGGCAGTAGGTATTGTCAGCCAAGATAATAAAAGGATATACTTAAATTCTAATTTTAGTTGGTGCCTTCTTAAAAGAAGGGGTTAACTCTTAAAAATTCTTCACTGAAGATACTTATGTTTTCTGAATATGGGTACTGGATTGGTATTCACGTTTCCTGTTTTGCCATAGAAAAATGATAATATCTTTCTGTACTGTACATTTGAATAGAAAGGAGGATCAATACTTGCCATCCTTAAGTATATTTTTAAAAGTGTGACCCTCTGTCTATTGAAGTGGACAAAACAAAGCTCCTCATTGACCTTACTAGTGTGGCCATAACCTGTTTTGAGAGGTGAGAAGATGTACATGTTTGACAACTGTAGTCCTGGATTTTACATATGATATTATTAGTAGATATAGACATCATTTTAAATATTTGTATTGTGAAAGTTCTTCTCTTTCTTTTTTTCCCCCCACTGTATATCACTTTGAAGGATTCTACGATACTGCACATAATATACCCTTGTCATTTGTCTTCAGATTGGACAGTAATTTTTCTAGGAATATTGCAGTGTATCTGCGTGTTTGCTTATCATTATCTTTCCTTATTCTGGAGTTTGAATTGCTTTGATTTTTTTTATTTATTTTATTTTTTTAAGTTGTCTGTTTAAATTTATTTTATTGAAATTTGTTTTGCTGTCACTCCTGGTAAAAATATTTTTCAAGTAGCTTAGTTTTTCCCAATGAAATGAATCAAATAAGTTTATGAAGCAGCAAAATAATTTTTTGATACTTAACATAATTGTATGTGTTGTATGACTGCCTCTCAAACTTTTTAAATAAGCATCTATTATCACCGTTTTACAGAGAACCAGGAAAACTAGGATGAAGCAACACTGGCTACGAATAGGCCTTTGTTTCTAGTGATGGACATTTCCTGGAATTTCTTGGAAATTTCCACTGCTAAAAATCTCTCCAGGAGAGGGAGTAGTACAGGCAATCAGCCTGCAGCAATCAATTCTCCCCTCTTCCCTGCACCTTGTATGCCCCTAGTTTGTTCCAGGAAAGCAGCAATTCTTCTGGTAAAAACTTAATGTATCTAGGGCAAAGGACAGACATTCAAAAAGCATGAGCCTGAATTAATTCAATCTTTGCAGGTTAGTCTAATCTGGCTAAGCTGAATCAGTTTGTAACTTCACAGACATCTCAGAAATGCAGACACACATGCCTGCAGTGGCTCAGGCTAGAAGCCGGGGGGTGCTAGAACAACCCTCCCTTCCCTTCCGTAGTGCTGAGCTGAATGGGACATGACCAGGCCCCCGCAGTAGGGAGTTGATAAGTCAGTGTTTATCACCCCATTAAGAAAACATCAGAGGGACATTACAAGCTACCTGTTGATTCTGCATCTGTTCCATCTGCCAGAGCACAGACTGTAGCCAGCGTGTAGTCTGCTAGCTAATGCTGAGAAGTGTCTGTGTAAGGCAGAGGGAACTGCAGCAATCCCTGCTTAGAAAGGAGTGGGGAGAGGAGGGGTGGAGCAAGGGGAACCCAGGCAGATGCCTGCAATCTCTGCTGAGCTCTAGCCAGGGAGCAGAGGGGAGGGAGCCAGCCTTGCTGTGGAGCAGAGAGCCCTGCCCAGCCCGAAGAGCATACTGGGGTGCTTGGGGAGTCTGGTTGATCTTAAACCCAGTGCCGGTGGTGGCAGCAGGCCTTTGAAGTCGAGGATGACATCTATCAGGCTTGATGGATCCTCAGGTGACTGAGGAGCTCAATTTCTGGATACACACGTTCTTTGGCAAGGGGGGCATGTTGTGTGGAGGAGTGGGATTTGCAGCCTTGGGTTGGTCTCCTCCTTCCTCCGCCACTGTTCCGCCTCAGTATCGAGTTGTTGGGCCTTGAAGTGGCGTGCGCCTTGGTGGACCGGATGGTGCCACACTAAATGGTCAGCAGCTTGTTCCAGCCATTGTTGTCAATGCCTCCGTGCTTGAGGGTGACCCTTGAGTGCGTTTTTATACACTTTCCTTTGGCTGCCTTTTGAGCGTTGGCCAGTGGAGAGCTGGGGGAAAAAAATCTGGTGAGGGAAGCTGTTATCCAGTGCAGTGGTCCATCCATCAGATTTCTCAAGAGCAAGGCTTCAATGCTGGTGGACGCAGCTTCATAGAGGATGCTTGTGGTGGTCCTCCCATTTGATCCTCAGGATTTGCCACAAGCACCGCTGGTGAAAGCTCTCAAGGGTCTTAATGTGGCATCTGTAGATGGTCCAGGTTTCACTGCAGTACAGGAGGGTAGTCAGCATGACAGCCTTGTAAACTAGGACCTTCATTGACTTCCAAGTTCTCTATTTTCAAAGACACGTTGTCACAGCTTGAAGGTGGCAGCACTGGTGCAGTTGACCCAGTGCTGGAATTCTTCATCGAAGGTAGCCCATTGAGAGAGGTGGCTGCCAAGATAAGGAAAGTGCTCCATGTACTCCAGAGCCTCCCCAACTATGTAGATAGCATGAGGGATGTTCAGCTGGCCTGGGGAGGATTGGTGGAGAACCTTTGTCTTTGCGATGTTCAAGGACAGACCAAGTCTCTTATACAAAGTGTTGAAGAGAACTAAGGTCACTTGCACACCTTAAATCCAGCAAGGGGTCTGGGACAGACATTGTATAAACCGGTTTGACCCAAATCAGTTAAGTCTGATACTACATTCAACCAGGTTTATCTCAAGCCAGTTTCAGCCATTTTCAATCTGGTTTATGTAAACTGAACGTTTTTTCTGTTACAGGTTTAAACTAGTTTCTTATCACTTAAATGGGTCTATGTGTAATGTCTGTCCCTAGCCTAAATAACCAATGTGCGACTTGTTCATTGTCACATATCCCATGATATAGGAGTATATAGCTATGTGAAATTCATCATTTGATATGCTGATGCCATGTCAAATGGCTGATGTAGCAAAAGATACAATTTTTAAGAGGGGATAAAGGAAATATTAACTCATTTTTTTCCTGAGTTCCTAATTTTTTTTCTTTCTATTAGTACAGTAAAAGGGAGTTTGGACATTTTCCCTGCCTGGCTTCAATGTAATTAACTGCTTTCCATTTTATTTTATTTTTTTCTATAGGATCATTGTTGCAGCTGCTTTGGTTTTGGATTTTTGCCCAAATCTTCAGTAGAACTAACACTTGATAGAGGTTACTTCTCTCTATCCTGTCTACGTGGATTTTTTTTCCTCTTTCCATCTTAACTGAGCTGTGGCTTTTCTATGGCCCTAGAGACTATCTTAGAACCTTACTTTTACATCACCTGGTTTTATCTTGGCAGTGAAACCTATTTTGGGATTCAGTACAAACACTGCAGAAGTTTATTGCTCACTTTTTTTTCCCCTTTCTTTTTAACTCTGTTTCTTTTTGTTCTTCCTTTTCAAAAAGAGAACATAGTTAGTTTTTTTGATGGCATGCTATGTTGTGATGTGTGAAGTAGCTTTACTAATACCTACCGCAAAGATACTCCTGTCCTCCCCAGCTCCTTTTGATTTTGACCCTTTGTATGTTGAGGTGAATTCTTCATGGAAAGTCTTTCCGTGAATTCTTCATGGAAAGTCTAGTCTTGTGAGATTGTCAGTAATGTCCTATCTAGGGCCTATTGTTGGTAAAATGCTGCTTGTGATACAGATTGGAAAATCTGCTAGTACCTTATCTAACTTGCCTCACTGTCAACTGCATGTCAACACTGTCTGAGGTTAAGACCATGATGTTTCTTGGTATACCTTGGCTAGATTTTCTCTCTTTTATGCTGGAACATGCAAATTAAGGTATGAGGGGTTTGACTATACCTTCTTGCTTGACATACAGCTTTGGCACTGCTTAAATCTAATTTTTGTACTTAAAATAATGGTGCATTTTTGACTTGCTTGGCACCTTTTTAAGTAATTTGTATACCTTTAAGATAATACACTTGGGTCAGTGAAAGTTTCCTTTCAAGATAGTGAAAAGTGGCCTTATCTAACAAATCATTATTGCTGATAAATGGTGCTAGGTTTTTACTTAGAGTGGATGCTCAAGACGGGATTTATTTCTTTTTTTTCATGCCATTTCCATTTCCTTTTACTTATAGTACTTTAATTAATGGCCTAAATAAAAAGTAGATTTTTTTTTTCTTTGCATAATGCTTAGGAGTTATTACAGGAAGAAAAGAAAAGTATTGATTTTGTAATGTTTTGTTGCTTTTAGAATTTTACCAAGTATGCTTGGTAGGTGAAGGTAGAGACACTCTTGCATAAATTACATTTCTCATATTGAAAATATTTTGCTATTTATTCTACTGTTGATTTGGAGAACAATTTTATTTGCACTTTTTTCGAGCAGTATCTGACAGTGAGGTTACACTGATTTTTTATTTTTTTTTAAATTTACTTCTCTGGAAGTCTTACTGTCATTTGTACAATAAAAAGCTAGGAATAAAATTTATTTTAGAAAAGTTTACCAAGCATGTAATTGTTAACCTAGACTAAGACTAGAAAAATATATATTTTGCTTAATTTGCATTATCCAGCAATTTTAAGTTTTGCATGAAGAATCTTAATCTGCATTTACATTTTATATATTAATAAAGATCATAAAAGGCTATCTTAATCCAAAGATAAATTCTGAAATAAATAGAAGGTAAGTCCTGAGTTTGTAAATGGATGTCAAAGTTGAAACAAAATATTAGAATACTGTACATTTAACAGCAGTTTGAAAGTCAGGAAATCAAGTTAGTAAACTTAAAAGTTGTAACTCAAAACCATTAGAAAAAACCCTGTAGTTTTGTGTATGGATTACATCCTAAAGCTATTGTCACTTCTATCCATAAACTGTAGTCCTATAAGTGAATGTAAATGAGTTGGTGAATAATCTTATTGATTCGTATGGGTTCTGTTTAAAGAGTGAATTACACATTTACTTACTTGTTGAGTTATAGCTCTAGAAAATAAAACCTGTGAGCTATTTTGGTGGCTAGTAATCAGAGCCCAGTCTTCAGATGCTCTACAGTTTTATCATGCGATGTTTGTCATTCATACTGTTTTGCTGTTGTGTTCCACACAAGTTCTTGGACTGTTTCACTAAGATCTAACTTTTTTTTCTGCTCACTGTATTGTTTTAATGAGTCCATGCTCTATGTACAGCAAAACTTCAGTCTTTTTCTCACTGCAAGTTTTGACCGTGTAGGTCTGATTTTTTTTAACTTCCTTTGATGTATCCAGCACATTCTTGATGTATGAAATTTGAGTGTTTCCTGTATTTGATATAACACAAACACTATTTATATAATTCAACAATAAAATTCCAAGCTGAACGCATTTTTTAACCATGTATTACTTACTACTTGTATCTTGTAATGCTATAGCATGTTAGCAATTTTACAGATACAAAAGCAGTTATGATGTATTGCATGAACATTGTAGATTCTACTAAACTGTACATTCTATACTTCAATATGGACTTAGTTTAATTCCTTTCCAGTAGGACATAGAAAAAGTCTACTGGGTAGCCTATTGATAATGGAAGAGTAATCAGGAAAATAATAATTAACAAAAGAGTAAGAACTTTAACTGTGTGTTTTCCAGTATTCATATTTTAGCTGTTGTAGAATGTTAACATTTCTTAACTTTCAAATGTTTGTGTATGTTATAGCTACAGTATTCTGATCAACTTTTGAATTAACATATTGCTTTCATTCTGGAACAGAATGCATTTTTGCATCTATCTTTTGTATTTCTTGATGTACATAGATGGAATATAAAATTCCAACTTGTATCAGCTGTGTATATGCATTTTTAGAAATGTAAATGTAATAGCCTTCTTTTCTCTGATGTATTTTGATGCAATATAGCAATTTATCTTTCTGTTTTAAAACTGCAGTATATTTGTGTGGATAGACACATTTAGGTCATGTAGCTGAAATATCACTTTTCCAAGGTACGTTTTTTTTAAAGTGTTTATTTTAGATGGCACTTTATATTCATATCAATGTTTATTCCCTTAATTGTTAGAAACCATTATATTTCAGTTTGAATAATTTGCTCATTTGTATGTGTGTTTGAACTTTCTTATAAATAAGCTGTTTCTATTGATTTCAATATTTTTGGAATTAATGATCTAGAAGTTTTTTTTTTTGTTTGTTTTTTGCTTTTAATACCATATGTAGTGTTTAATACTTTCTTGACAGATGAAATCCCATACAAATGATTTTTAATTCAGTCTTGGCCAATATATTTTCTGTGGTAGTTTCTCGAACAAGATCTTAGTGAATACTGATAAGGATTTGAATGCAAGCAAATACTGTAGATGTAAATACATACATTTACCTCAAAACAGGACTTTTGTCCATTTTATATTGTCTGGCTGCATGTGCAGTAAGTAAAATGCCCTATGTAACTTTCACTAGAAGTTGCTTTACAGTTAAGTGGGAAATAGTTTTGTTGCCTTGCCAAATGACCTTTAAATGTAAAATGTAGGTCCTTAAAATATTTGTAATTTAAAGTAAATAGGGATGTGTTATTGCGCTATTGCTCCTAAAATCATAGTCAGCAGTGTTACAGAAAGTGCCAGCTGTCACTGTGCTTATTGTTGTTCCATTTTTAGAAGGCAGAAGGAAATCCTTCCCTTAAAGTATGAAAGTGTACTGGGGTTCTTTGGGTTTTCCTGTCACATTTTTAAGTGTCTTCTGACACGTGACATGATTATTTTACAATTCTCAAGCTCTTTTATTTAGTATAATTGTTAATACAAACTGTCTCTGTGCCAGCTGCTAAACTAATTATTGAAGTCAAGGGGCTGTCACAGAATATGCAGCGGACTTTTGTGCTCTGGCCACAGCATAGTCACAACCTTCATGGAGTATTAGAAGGGATAAATCCAAATAAAGGTTGTGTTCTATTTGTTAGAAGAAGACTGAAGTATTTTAAGATAAAGTTGAATCGCTAGTTAGCTTATGGAATTGCTTATTTATCTTAAGGATAGCAAGTTTGAAGGCAATAATAATCTCCAGTAGAAGGGTATGTCTTATAACCCGTCCTTTGAGGAAGAACACACCAACATTTCAGGTTTTTTTTTGCTTTTGAATACAAAACATTTGAAGAATACTTTGCATTGCAGTGTGTATCTAACTTTACCACAGCTATATAGTTGGTCCAATAAATGATATCATCCCCAAAGAATCCTTCCCCCTCACAGAGACTTTTGCATCACTTTGTCAGCAGTATACAATACAGTACAAATTATATTTGTGGTCCATTAGTGTTTTCTGAAATTTTGTTTTCAGGAAGATGCTAAAAGGTTGCACAGCAAGTTATTTTTATGATGTTTATTTTTTGATTGTGGTTCTCCTAGTTTTACAGCTAACACATAGAACTTACAACACTTACAGCATCCTCAGTATGAACAAATGTTCTTTCTATATAGTCACCTAAAATACCTTCCCATTGATATTCTAATTTCTGTGCAAGACTTGCATTGAAAACCTAAACAAAACTTAACTCTTAAGAGCCTTTTTTTTTTTTTTGCAAAGCAGTATTTTCCTATATAAAAATTTTCTATTTTGATGAAGTTACAGGTGCTTTTTCAACATGATGCTTGATTTTATTTTTTTTTTTAACTAGTATCCCAGTATATTAAATTTCTATAATATTTTTAAATGAAAAAAAATCAAAGTAAATGAGAGGGGAGAAAAATAGGCATGTCCAGAAGATTTTGTAATGTAGCAAAAAGGTACAGAGACTAGGAATAGTTTTATAAATGGGAAAATAAGCAAATTATCTTAGCTGTGATGTACTGAAGATCTTCATGTGAGTTTTAAAGAGGGTCTGTGAATAGTTAAAAGTTTTAAGGAGGGACCAAACCTAGTCTAATACCTGGGACATAGTACATGAACAAGTTACCTTAAGTTAAACAGGGGCAGAGACTTGCAGCTTGCTCACCATCTTGTGGTGGTTACCTGTTTGTACGCCCTTAGCCCAGACTGAATTAAAGCTAGCCTGTAGTAGCTTAGCTCAATGAGAGGTTACCTGTAGTAGGGCTGGAGTATTGTTGTAGCCATGATAGCCCAGGAAACATATGAGGGACAAGGATATTTTTGCAGTATTTTAATGGATCAACTGTATAGTTGAGAGAGCTGTTGTACAAGCTTTCCAGCATCAAGTGACCTGAGGAAGGTTACTTGTAATAACTTGTTCCTGAAAATGTGAACAATTTCAGCAGAGGCAGATTTGAGAGAGACCAGAATACTGTCAGCAATGGTGTTTAAGGTGTTTGTAGAATGGTGATATCAAGAGATGCAAGAAGAACCGGTAATCTTGGCATCTGAGAATTATTCCATGACCTGTGCTGGCTATTTCTTTCAAACATTGTTTTGATTAGGGTTGGAGCGAACCATTGTTCTTTCACCTCACACCGAGCATACCAAAACCTACTGGACCTGTATGCTTTTATTAGCTTTTTACATGCAGAGTCATTTATTTGTGTTCATTCAGAGACTTAGATTCCAGGTATGTGTTGAGCCATATAAATTGAATATGACAATGCCTTTTAAAATGCTGTGCATTCATTTGCTAGTGCATGGTTATGTTCTCTGGTATATTGAGTGTCTTGTCCAGTCCACTTTTAAACAGCTTTGAAATGTTGTGGCACCGGGCATTTAGGACTGAGACACACACATGTGATTTGAAGGTTACAGTCTGTATGTGCCTGAGTAAATAAGTTGGGGTTGACACTAATCTAATTACAGGAAATCTTTCTAAATCGCAGCATGAGAAATCAAAACCGTTTTTGCCAAATTTTCTCTGCCTCGTGGCGCTTTTGAGATCAGCATTGTAATCCATGTGCATACCCTCTTATTGGTCAGATTTTCTTACCTATAAAACCAGAGTATCCTTTAAAATTTATTTACGTGATGCTGTCAGAACTCTTGGTAGAGGTGATATCTTTTATTAGACCAACTAGATATTTTCAAAAAAACAACTTCTTTATTTGCAAGCTTTGAGGCTCACGTGCCTTTCCTCAGGCAAAGGAGAATGCAAAGATTGTAAAATTTCTCCCAGGTAGAAATGAAACTTAATATTGCACAGGAGAATTAAAGGATGTCGTAAGTTCCCCTAGGTGGAAAAGTTCATTTTATGCAAATTAGGCTTAAATAAAAGTTGGAGTCTGTTTACCTCAAAGGTGTCTGATGGTAAGCAGGATGTTGAATTTTGCTGCTTTCTTGGTAAGATGTTTTATATTGTACAGGAGCTGGTTGATGAACTGTTTCTCCTGGCTAAGGCAGTTAAGTTGTGTACAGGTTGTTTTGCAAGTATGCAGTTGAATTGAATGTGTTGTGGTTGTTCCCTTCAAGGGGTTATGCACTCTAAAATGAGATGCTGGGCTTAAATTCGTCAAACTTTACTGTCACTTGTATTCCTGTACCTGCAGCCTTTACTACCAGAAAAACACTGAAGACTGAGTTCTTAGTTAGTTTTGAAAATGAGTTGTTTCTGCCAAAAACTCAAAATAGCGAGGCCGGCTGAGGAATACTCTTTTGGGCACAGAGTTGGGAAATGCACAGAAATTCTTACCACTATCACCACCACCACCATTATTAAAGTAATATGTAGGTGGCCCAAATGAATTCGTTTTTTGTGACAAGGAACCAAGAGTTCTAGTTTTTTGTATGGCTTTCTTGTGATAACACATTCTGTTGTCAAAAAATGTTCAAAGTACCTTTGCAACAGATCATTAGCTTGCAGTATTTAGGATTCTCTCAAGGCCTCAGCTGTATATCCACTTTTAAAGGATTTCTGAGTGGATCTCATATATTGAACTTTTGTTCGAATTTCAATAGATTTGCTTGTTTCCTTAGATCAGCCTGAGGGAATGCAAAATAGTAAAGGTAGAATGTTTGCCAGAATTCTGTTTTAGTTTCTGTAAAGGCTACACATTTTATTTTAACCTATTTAAAGAATTTGGTGGATCCATATACTCCCAGGCCTTGTCTGGCCATCTCTGTCTCTTTTTTGAAGTCACCATCATTTGAGCACTTAAATAAAAGCATAATGACTTATACTTAATAGCCATGTAGATTTGACAATACAGGTCAACTTGTTGCATGCTCTAGAACAGTTTTCTTTATTATGGCAGCTGTCTGAAGTCTGTAATGTATGAACGAGCCATATCTAAGGCACTGGATAACTTAGGGATGGGGAGCGGTTTTCCTCAAAATCAGTGCCCCTGCTTCTTGTTGCACCGGGACTGTATTCTCAAGTACATTTAAAAAAGAAAAAAAGATGATAATGTGTTACACTCAGATATCCTTTAAAAGAAAATGCACACGTTTTTCCTGTTAATTGAACATTTGCAAACAGCCTTGTTCATGGAGATTCTGGTTTATTACAGTTTCTGATTACAAGTAATTGGCTTGGTTTTGAAACCTGTTATTATAAACACTTCCATAAACGTGGGTTAGTGCTTGCTTATGGCATGGGTAGTGAAAATTTTAAAGACAAGAGTAACTTGTTGGTAGTACTGAGCAGATTTCACTTTAGCATGTTTGTAGAAAGCTTATATGTTCTGGACAGTGTACCAATTAATTAATATAGAACCATATTTATATTACTTTAGCTTGCATTCTGGGTTTTCTTCAGGGTTTCGTAAACTATCTAATATGTTTGAGAATTATATAGAGTACAGAAGGATTCTGGAAAATCTTATGTAGTGTAAGCTGTAACATGAAATTCTCATTTTCTTATAGTTGTTTTAGATTTCTGAAACTTCTCAGGCAAAAACCAGTTAAGTATGAAAATGACTGTAACTTATAACCAGATAAAATTGTATAAATGTATCTTGAAGGAAAACATTACCTGTGTTTCTCTTTTGACACAGCTGCTAAGTGTGTCTGTATGCTGTGTAAAGCTGCATTTCTGAAATGGTTGAAAATTTGATGGGACACTAAACAGAAACCCAGCAAAGGGCACCAGCTGCTGAAAAGCACCTGCTGAGCCACTGTGGGAGTAGGTGCATCTGCTTGTAGCCAGAAATAAGACAAAATACCTATTTTTATCTTCCAGAAAGATTATTAATTCCTCGATAGATCATATGCTTGTAAAAACAGATCAAGCAATACTGAATGCTTAAGAAAGGATGTATTTTAAGCAAAATAATGTGACTGAGAATGTTAACAATAACCAAAAATTGCATAACTTACTGTAGGCTTTTGTTATGAAATAGAAACCACAAAGTACAGGACTAAATAAACCAGGACAGGGCACTTAACAGCCTTTAAGTCTGTTGTGGACAGCAGCTGTGTTAAAATATTGAGAGGCAGTCAAAATTTAAGAGATTGTGATGATGAAGAGCAGGATACATTCAGTTTGTTGAGAGATGGCTTTGAAACCTTCTTTCTAAATAGTAACATATACATTGCTATTTAAAAATGGTTTCCCTTTGTTTTGGTGGTAATAGTCTTGCAAAATGGCTAACCTGAAGAGATCAAATATCATGAGTCAGACCCCAAAAGTATGAATGGTTATTAGTGTGAATGGTTTTTTTGGAGTGTCCCTTCTCCCCCTTTGCTGTTTTTGAACTCTGGTCCAACTTGGTGTGTGTGTGTGCACACACAGTGGTGCACTTCAGTACCATACAGACATACATGTTGTGCCTCTACAGAACAGATATCCATGAACACCTCAGTCTCCTGTTTCCAGAGGTTCCCAAAGACAGCCCAGTGCGTGTGAGCGTGCTCATTGGCTTCCCCTGTTTCTTTCCATCTCCTCCTGGAGGGAGATTTGGTAGGTAGTGGAGCGCTATGAGATGTCAGAGGACTGCTGATATTACAGGAAGCACTTCAAACATACTCCTTTTTTCCAAGAGCTATTTTTGAAGTGATTTTTTTGGCCATGCTTGTCTGTACTGTTGCTAGTTGAGCACTTCAAAGGCACTTGGAGCACATCAAACATGTCTGTCTATGGCCAGAGAGAGAGACCCACATCCATCTTCCTGAGTTTTGAGATGAGTAGTTTTGCACAAACTCAGATTCATATCTGCCTATCTCCTGGATAGTGATATTGACCCTTTCCCCCTCTTCCCCCCCCCTTGAGTCATCCCATCAGTTCTTGTATCCAGCTCACTTCTTCTCTTCCTAATTTTTTTTTCATCTTTTTTCCTAAGTCTCTGAGGGGTGCCAGCAGGGTCCTTCTTTCTCCCTTCCTAGGTCAGGCGTGAAGGGGAAAAACAGTAGACAGAGCTGTTACTTGTTTCTCCTATCTTACAAGGAAACAGAAAGGGGAAGAGCCACTCCAGGCTTCTGGGATCTTTCTATTAATTTCTCCCCAAATATATATTACCAGTAGCTGGGTGTATTTACTAGTCTATTCACATGTACTAGGCAGTTCTAAAGCACATATTACTTCTGTCGACGTGTGGTTCTTTGGAAGGAGTAAAATGGGATATACTTATGCAGGCATTGATAGGCTATAGTACAGAACATTTATTGCTTTTAAAATGTTCCTGTTGATTATTTGTCTATTTGTTAATGGTAAACTAGAGGCATGAAGCCAGTCAGAATCCTTGTGTACATATGATCTAGTTCCAAAATCTACTCTCCCTTGCAAACATACCATACCTTGTGCAAACATGTAACTATGGAGGTTACTTTGGAGAAATATTGCTATTTAATGTCTTGGGGGACCGGGCAAATACTTAAACTGAGAATAAAAGGTACTTGAGGGCTTTTGTTTAGCATGCATACTATGAAGCTTATTAAAAAGAGAAACAAATTAGATTTTGAGTTGTATAATAGTATGCAATTGGGCATTTAGGTGTGTGCATAGATAGAACTTGTAATATTTAAGCTTTTACTCATTAATTTTTAAAAAAACCCAATAATGCTTGTAGTCTTGCATAGAAAAATATAAGTAAATGCATTATACAGCTGTCCTCAAAAATCGTGTCTCAACCTGGTGTGACATAAAATAGAGAAAAGAAGAGAAGAAAGTAAATTGAGTTGGAAAAAAATGCTGAAGATCACGACATCAGTGTTTATTCCTGTAGGAATATTCTTCCATTTGCAATTTTCTCACTTTTATTTGATGGGTTAACATTATTACCCCTGTCAGCTATAATTACTCTTTAAAGTAGTCTGTTAGTTCCTTTTTTCCCTTTAAAATGCCTGTTATAACTACAGTTTGGAAAAGGCAGTTTATATTAATGGGATAAAAGGCAAGTTAAATATGTTCTTCAAAAATATAATTTTATGTGGTTTAGACATCTTAAAGGTAAAACTGTTCATGAGAAGTTTAATCATGACTCATATGAATAGTCGTAATTCTTGCCATTACCTGGGGTCTATGAAATAAGGTTGGGTTCATTTGATTATTTTTTTTCAAACAAAAAATATCACATGGCAGTAGATATTTAAATGTAGCTTTTAAATACCTTGTAACATTAATCTTTAATCCTATTGCAACCTAAAAGAAATCCAGTTTAGTTCAAAGTCCTTGTCATTAAAAAAAAAAAAAAAAAAAAAAAGGAGGAAAGCATATTTAGAACCATAAAACACTAAGTCAGAACTCAATCCAAATGTTAGGGGAGGGGGACAAAAAATCCCAAAAAACCTCTTTTACTAGACCCTATGTAAGAGCAAGTGAGAGAAAATCTGTGGTATTGCCTAACAATAACATCCATGATGGTTAATTTGGCATTATTACATTTATTTGTTGCAAAACCAGTTGCCAAGAAAGATTGAAAAGTATTTCACAGATATAGACTACTGTTGCCATGCTGTCATGTCTCACTAAGGCAAGGGCTCTGACCTAGTAGAGCCCAATGTAACTTTTTTACACAAACTGATCACTCTCATATTGAATAAGTTTTTAAAATGAATCCAGGAAAACAAAGTGATTTGTTTGAAGCTAAGTGTAAAACCTGGTTTAAGGAAAATTATAAGTAAATTAAGATGAGATATTCTCCTGAACTTCTCATTTTGTATTCTTTTAGAAGTTATTTGTTATTTTACTTAAATGCAGAGTTGGTCTTTTGGCATATTTTACACATCAGGAATTGTATGGTATTGAGTGACGGCAGCTGAGTTTATTTTGGGTCTCCTGAAAACTAGGTAGGGTTTCTATGTAGTATGTTCCACAGTGTTTTAATCTAGGTTTCCTTGTAACTTGAAGTAGTTTCCTTGTTGTTTTACTGATTACTTTTAGCTGTTATTTGAGTAACTACTCTGCTCTCCCTTCATGCTTGTATTTTTAAAAATCAGTAAAGAAAAATAGAGGTATTAGGAAGAGAACTGACTTGTAATGTGAATCTCAGGTTTGCCATCAGGTAGAATAACAGATACTGATGTTTTAGCAATAGGTAATTTAGTAGTTGAGAAGTGACTGAATGACTTTTTTTGTGTCCTGTCATGATCCAGAAGCACAGCCACACATTAGTCAAATTTTCCTTCTGAAAATATGATGTCCCATAGCTGCTAGTACCAGTTGTGGAATGAAGTAAGTAGATGTGTTCTGTAGAGCATAACAGGTTGACTTCAGTAGTTATCTTGAACAGTCATTTGAATGCAGAATTTGGTCTATAGGGACATTCAAACTTCAATTTAAAAAGAAACAAATTGATGTAATTTAGAATTCTAATTTAAATCATACCCACTGATATAAAATAGCTAGACCAAAGCAGATCTTTATTTTGAAGTTAAGTAGTTTAGTTTCAAGGGAAGTGAAAGGTTTCAGATAAGGGAAGAACATAGTCTAATTCTTTCATCCCATTGCATTACAAATATAAATCATGTTTGAAAATGTTTTGTATAAGTCATAAACTACTTTACTGTAAGGGATTGTCTTTAATTAGCCAGATTTTAGAGCACTGATTTGGAAGCTGTAGCTTTTGTCTGCGATCCTGCAATTTCTCCTCATTCACTTCAGGGATAGAAATGGGACATGTTAAGATTGCTAGTCAAGGGATTAATTTAGAAATCACTGGACAATTTTAAAAGTTTTTTTAAAGGAATACAAGATAAAGAAACTAAAGAGATGTGACTAGGTAGTGCTGAAACCCATTGCTGTACACATGAGATTTATGGTTTCCATTAACCGTAATATTGCATAGTCACTGAAAACAGAAGACTTTTAAATTTTAGAACACAACTAGTTAGATTTCCTCAAATGGCAGAGAAAAGCATGTGGATCCTGGGCTTGGAGAGATGTTGGTTGCTATTAGTAATATTGCTTTTTGAGGTCATGTTACCTCTAACAGGTAAAGATAAATTATCTGTATTTAGCTAATTAGAATTAAGCTAGTTCTTTTTCACATTAATCAGTGGGTTTCATGTACATTCATCAGATTTATCCCTCTCTTCTTCCCTAGCATAATAGAGATTGAATTGGACCAGGACTTCTCACCCAGTGCTAACCGTCTCTTTCCCTTCTATACACATTGCTCCTTTTTCATTAGACTCTTGCATTTCTCCCTTTCTTTCTCGCATAGTTCTTGTCTGGAGGAGTCTTTAAAATATTAGAATATATTCTTCCAAAAGGAGCAGCAGTCCCTGTCAGGTCTTGCATCAGAAGTTTCCCTGTGGCCGGTATAGAGAAAGGTAGTTAGGTATGTTAGTTTGAAGTGAGAGAGAGGTGCAGGGTGTGTGGCATTTTAGATACTAACTGGTTTAGAGAGGCATAAACTTCTGTAGGTGACAGCCTACTTCATCAAATGCCATGAATCTGATGTAGCAGGCTGTCATGGATGAAAGTTTATGCCTCTGAATCAGTTAGTCTCTAAGCTGCCACCTAGCCCTGCCTTATGTATGGCAGAGATGAAATGCTTTACCTGATTCTTCTCAAATCAAGCTATTGGGGAATATGATTTGTTTGTCCATAATATTCTACCTCAGTATAACTAGTTCTAAGAGTATTGAGCCTATGCATCTTGGATTAATAGTATAGCCTCTTATTCAGTCTGGGGATGTTACTCCCTGTGCTTTAAAGACCTTGGTTGGTGTGTTGTGGCATTTCCGCACGTTACCTATGCATCATTTTGGAACCTATAGATTAATACAGATTTCCAATTCAATTCATGTAATGGGTAAAATCATTTCAAAATGGAACAACAAAAATGAATAATGAGATGCTGTTGGTGTAGGAAGTCTGAATCATAACAAGCATAGAAAACTGAAATACAAACATTTAACATGCAAGTATTTAACAGGACATTCTAATTGGGAGTTGAAATCTTGGTCCAGTGGAATGAGTGACAAAATTACCATTGACATCAGCAAGGTCATATTTTCAATGAAGGTCTTTTGTGTATGAGATACCAATGCTTAACTAAAGGATCCATTAGGAGTGTCTTGCTCTGTAATGAACCGTTCCCCACCATTACATAGAAATCTCGGTTGATACAACTGGTTCAGTGTTGTATAAAATCATCCTTATCCTTCTTATTTATTGTTGGGGAGTGGGTGTTTGTTTGATTGTTTGTTTTGCTTTTTGTTGCTGTTTGGTGGTTGTTTTTTTTTTCTTCTTGCCATGTAGCCGTGCCTGTACTAGAATCTCTGCAACCCCAAAAGAGGGCATGGTCCTTCTTCAGAAAAAGTTTGTAACTAAAGACAGTGGCAAAATAGGAAAAAGATATGCAATGCGCAAGTGATTTCATTGTAATTTTTTCTTTAATTAGACTTTCACCATTCCCTCTGAATGGAGATTGGCCCTATTGTAGTGTAATGTCTCTCTTTGTGGAAAAACACTCATTATCATGAGCCACTCAGGATTTTTCACTGTTCTGAGAACTGTATAATTGCTTAGCAAACTGAGTGCTTCAGAATTTTGGCAATCATGAATGCTGAGTGGCTGGAGAGGAAATTGTTAATCAGCATTTAAAAGCAAGAGTTCAAAATGAAGTTAAAATACTGGTTTCCTCTTGAGGGACAGTTTGATTATAGTGATCTCTGGTAATTTCTTCTTTCTGATGGCGCATAGGCTGTAGACTGTCCTTCAGTGTGCAGACTTACCATAAGGCATTAATCTTTTCATTTATAAATGCTTCAATTTTTATTAAAATTTCCCTCACTATTATTTTTATTCCCATTTTCATCAGAAGAGGGAAAACAACATAATGTTGTTTTGTCTACAATATTAGATAGAGGTATGAAAAATAAATCAGCTTGTATTTTCACTAGCTAAAATATTATTCAGTTATCAAGAATTAGGGTAGATTTCCCATATCAGGCAGTTTTTGATTCAAGATTCAATGTGCATTTCCTAACACATGTATGTTCCAGTTGAGAGCAAAAATTAATTTAGGAAGTCATATGATACATAGTAGTTTCATAGTAGCTAGGGTCAGGAGGGACCTGAACAGATCATCTAGCCTGACCCCCTGCTACAGGCAGGAATGAATGCTGGGTTCACAAGACCCCAAGCAGGTGATCATCCAACCTCTTCTTGAATTTGCCCAATGTATGGGCGAGGACCACTTCCCTAGGAAGTTGGTTCCAGATTCTGGCCACCCTAACTGTAAAATATTGCCTCCTGATCTCTAACCTAAACCTATTCTCCATCAGCTTATTACTATTGTTCCTCATCACCCCAGGTGGTGCTGAGGAGAATAGGGCTCTACCTATTTGCTGTTGATCTCCCCTGATGAGTTTGTAGGCAGCCATCAGGTCTCCCCTCAGCCTCTTCTTGCTGAGGCTGAACAGGTTCAGGTCCCTCAGTCTCTCCTCATAGGGCATGTCCTGCTGCCCTCTCACCAAGCGTGTGGCCCTCCTCTGAACCCTCTCCAGGTTGGCCACATCCCTTTTGAAGTGCGGCGTCCAGTACTGGATGCAGTACTCCAGCTGTGGCCTGACTAATGTCGCATAGGGGGCGTATCACCTCTCTGGACCGGCTTGAGATGAACGTTTGTTCACTAGAGCGCCCCAAGGGATGACAAGGTTGAACGGTTATGAATTCCTGTAAGGACATTTCAGGCTGGACATAAGGAAGAATTTATTTACTGTCTGAGCCCCCAAGGTCTGGAATAGCCTGCCATTGGAGGTGGTTCAAGCACCTACATTGAACACCTTCAAGAGTAAATTGGATGCTTATCATGCTGAAATCCTATGACCCCAGCTGACTTCCTGCCCTTCGGGCAGGGGGCTGGACTCGACAATCTTCCGAGGTCCCTTCCAGGCCTAATGTCTATGAAATTTATGAAATCTTTGGATGCATGACAAGGTATGGCTGGTCTTGCTGTCTGCTGTCTGGCGTTGGCGGCTCATGTTCATCTTGGAGTCAGTAATGACTCCAAGAACCCATTCAGCCTTTGTGCTTTCAAGAGGGGAACTCCCCAGCCTGTATGTATGCTGTGGATTCCTTCTCTCAAGGTGAAGCACCCTGCATTTATCTATGTTGAATGCCATCCTGTTCTCGTCTGCCCATTTTGTAGTCTGACTAAAGCTAATTTCAGGCTCTCTCTCCCTTCAAGTGTGTCTACCTCACTCCACATCTTAGTGTCATCAGCAAACTTGGACAATGTGCTTTCAACCCCTTGTCCAAGTTGCTGATGACGATGTTAAACAGTGCAGGCCTGAGGACTGAGCCCTGGGGGACCCCACTGCTCGCATCTCGCCATATTGATTATGACCTCTCTGGGCGTGCTCCATCAGCCAGTTTTTTTCCCCTTCCAACTGTGTAGGCATCAGTGCCACAGTTGCTTAATTTATTAATGAGAATGGAATGAGAGATGGTGTCAAAGGCCTTCTTAAAGTCTAGAAAGACTACATCCATGGCGACACCATCATCCAAGGATTTAGTTACCTGGTCATAAAAATCAATTAGGACCTGCTTTTGAATCCAAGCTGGTTGCCTCTGAGCAAGATCTCCCCTGCTGGCCCTGCACAGATGTGCTCCTTGACGATTTTCTCCAAGATCTTCCTGAGGATCGAGGTGAGGCTTACGGGCCTATAGTTACTTGGGTCCTCCTTCCTCCCTTTCTTAAAAATGGGTACCACATTAGCTAGTTTCCAATCCCCTGGCACCTGGCCAGATGACTATGAATGCTCATACAGCTGGGCCAAGGGCTTCTCAATGACCCCTGCCAGCTACCTCAACACCCTTGGGTGAAGGACATCTGGACCTGCAGATTTAAAAATGTCTGGCCCTTCTAGAAGATCCCTAACTATCTCTGTGCTGACCCAAGGCCTGTCAGAGCTATCCCCGAGATTTCCTCTACCTCTGGCAGGAGGGATGTCCCGGTCCCTGCTCAAGAAAACGGAGGCAAAGAAACTTTTAAAAATATCGGTTTTCTCATCCTTACCATTTGCCACGTGTTGTACAAGAGGTCAGATTAGAGCTTCACAATGATTCCTTCTGATGTTGTAATCCGTGTATCTCTTGACTAGTAAGACTGGTGGATTTTGCAGAATCCACTGTTCTCATTTGGCCTCAGTCCAGGCAATTGATGGTGTTCTGAATACAACTGCTGGCTCTTCACTTTCTTTCTGCTGCTTTTACTTGGCTGCCTTTTTGTATTCTAATCTCCCAAAGTTTTTCCAGCTGCCACTCTCAGGATGGGATCTAATTTCTCATTTGGAGCAATAGCAATGCTGACTGTGGCCTCAAGTTGCTCTTAAATATCTTTATCACTTTGTATCCCACCAGGTCTCACACCTCTTCTCATTAAACGTATAAAAAACTGTATAAAAATCCTCACTGATACTGAGGTTTGATATGGGAGGTAACTGAGCTAATCTTCAGTTTCTTGCAAATATCAATCTATTGCTAAAAATGCCTATACAATTGAAAATTTTTATGCAGAATTAGAGACATATGCCTGTATACAAAATATAGATCAAATAGCAAACTCCTCAGAATACTAAAGATAAAAATTACTTTGCGATATGTACAGGCCCATGTATCTTCCTTTTTTTTTTTTTTTTTTTTTTACTAAATGGGTGATATTCCATAAGACAGTTATATTAGGCATGCATTTTTGTGTGTGTTAGTTGCCTTCCTGTCCCTTTTCTGCCTGTGTCTTCATTATAATTTTAAGATTCATAGTAAGTTACTGAAATTTGGAAGTCTAGTTCCTTCAGGAATGTAGCAGGGATCAAATTTGTATTATATTAAAAAAATACAAATTAGAGATTGTAACTTTGAGTTTTAATTTAGCTAAATATTAAGAAGGATATATTTATTCTTGGATAATAGGAAGAAGCTTTTTTAATGGTATAGGAGACTGCCTCAGCAGGAAATTATGAGAAAAGAAAGTGTAGATTTAAAAAAAAATGGTAGTAATGGAGAAATGGCTGTTCCTTTTTTAGGTAAAGTAGATGATCAAAAGTTCCTTCAAAACTTCTGTCTTCTATTGAAAGTGTATATTTGTGTTACCCTAGAACAGTATCACAAGTTTTCTTTAATTATTTTCACTGAATTAATGTGCCACATTGCACATTTTTCTTTTTTAATAAGCATCGTCTAAATATTTAGTCAAGTAAATTCACCTTTTTACGAAAAGATTGAACAAAGTACCCTCCACTACACAGGAAGCAAGTAACTGATCATAAGAGAGATCTTTGAAGACCTGCAAATGTGATACAGGCCTCCCTACCTATTACAATGTAGGGAGGCCTCTACACCTACATTTCAAAAGCCCTACTAGTACTGAACAACAGGCCCACACAAGAGACAATGGAAAGGAAGCAAGTAGAGCCCTCATGTCAATCTAGTAGCCAGGAACCCTTATATAGGGGCACAGAGGACCCTGGCAGATGTTACAGTTGTAGCACAAGTAGTATGTGAATCACAGTAAATTTTTTACCCATTCAGCCAAGTTAAGGTGCAATAAAATGGCAAACAACCCCCCAAAAAGTTTCACCTGTACTGCAAAACATTTTTGTGACCTGTTTGTATTGTGCTTTAAATAGAATGTGTAGCATGTACTCCAGACCTCGGGTTGCTCCATGTCCCATCCTGACTCTCAGCTAAGGGATGGGACATAGGGCACTTCTGGGGTCTCAGGCCTATATGGCCAGGGACCCCAGCAGTGCTGGATCTAAAACCTGGAGCTGCTCTACGTGCAATCCCTGGAGGCACCCCCAGGTTCTCCTAGTTTGAAGGGGTATCTGCGCATGCAGCAGAGCTCCCTGTCCTTAGTTTTATGTGCATCCTTTCATGGGGTACTTGGTACATACATCTGTTGGAGATAGAGGAGCTGGTATGTCAGGACACCTGACCCCAGCAGTCTTTCCTGTCTAGGCATAGGGTCAGACTCGATGATCTGTTGAGGTTCCTTCCGACCCTAGCATCTATGAATCTATGACATGCAATTTTGGGGATGGGGCCCCAAATTCCTCTGATTCTAATTATGAGACTTCCATACCTTTTATGATTTACATGACATATTTATTGTATTAACCTGTAATGAAATATACTCAGTGTTTGTTCATTTTATAGCACTAGCCTTAAAATTATATAACAATTTTTTTTGAATGTTACAAACATTAGATCGTGCTATCAGAGAGGAAACCCTTGTTACTGTCTCAATGTTAATTTAAGGGTATGATTGAATTACTGTTACCTAGAAAAAGTAGTTGAAGGAAGTATATGAGTTAAATAACTCACTTAAACTGTTTAGGAGAATATAAGCCTTTTTACATATAATATTCTATTGGTAGAAGATATTGCATTTCATAGAGTGGTCTTATTTTAATGTATGTAGGTGTGATTTTTAAAGTTCATGGCAATGTAACGTACGTTGTGTATACTGTGGATGTCAAGGAGTGGGCAGGTTTTTAAACTCCATAATAATATGACAATACTGATCCCACTCTTCTAATCCCAAATTGAAAGTAAACATTTCTTACTCAAAGTTAAATTGAATACACTCTTTGGAATTTTAAAACAAAAGAATTTTTCAGTTAATGCAGTAGACAAATGCGGTTGGCACTGGAAAAGTTTTTGAATGCTTTATAAAGATGGTAAAGAATAATTGAAGATCATTAGGAAATTTAAAAAGATTCAGGACATGAGACTTTTCTGCCAAAATGTTTAGGTTTTTGTTTTAGAAATTTCCCAAAATAAATACTCTAGTATTGACTTTCCCTACAAGTTTCTATATTGACAAATATTCTAAATGAGAGCATGTGTGTTCTGTTTTTCCTAATTTCTATTTATCTTATGCAAAATAAGGTTATTTATTGTCATGGGGGATTATAGAAAAATAAGCATATTAGGATAATTTTGCTAGCAGAGTGGTGTCAATGAATTTTGAAGTGTAGACAAGCTGTCATTGACTCTGCTGGTTTACAGTGCCTTTTTTGATTTCTGCATATTTACACTACCACAGCACTTAGAAATTTATTAAAAAACTGTTTTTTGCTGTGAATCTGCTAAAATTGTGGACACTTTTGGATGGCAGGAAGAGGGGAAAGCTAGGGCACCTGGTGGATCTCTCTGTCTTTTGGAACAGGACTGTTTCAGGCCAGTTTAGGGGAAAATGGGCAGAATGGATACAGAGCTTACTCCAACCAGGACTTGTATATCAAGGAGATCAAAGGAAATAAGAAGGTAGTGAGGCAGGAATGGAAAGCAAATTACAATCAAACTCTTTCCAGGGTTGCAATACTGCTAGCTAGGTATATGGTAATAGTTACAAAAAAAAAATTGCTGTAGGTTGCAGAAGTCTTTAGTATTAATTGTTATATATTGCTGCCTGGACTATTAAATGATGTCAGTAGTTGTGGTGTGTATATATGTAAAATGAGACTGATTTAGAAGGGTTTCAAACATTAATTGAATGATGGGTAGGGGTGTGGGTGTGAGTGGGTATTCCCTTTTACTGGAACAATCTGTTTGCTGTTTGTGCACTTCATTTAATTAAAACCATGTGTACATGTAAAAAAAAAAACAATAAAAACATTCCCCCCATAAATAAATAAATAAAAGAAGAACAGCCCCAAATCACACTTTTAATGTTTGGGTGTTTGCTTATACTCAGAGCATGTCTCTGAATGAATGTTGTATAGGTATAAATGGAGGCCACATTAGCTGAACATTACTTTTAAACCAATTTATTTTGTAAGAACATACTGGGAACAACATAGCACAGGGAATATGTAGCTAAAAACTTGAGGACTATCCAGACCTGATTAGTTTAGGTTCATAGATTTTTCTGCAAAAGTATATAGATCAGTCATGTAGTATCAGTAAGATTGATTATCTCCTAGCTCAAAGTGAAAAAAGACAAGTGAATGGATCTTATAACATTTAAAATATTTAAGGTCCATTGATTATGGTATATATTGCAATCAAACCAACTAGCAGAGCGAATGCTACGTGTTAAACTTCCGATATAAGCTAAATATCTTGCAATTATAATGAATAATAAACTCTCTAATTGGTTGTATTAACACAAATGCCTGTACTGCAGAACATTCGTCTTAATTAGATTATTGTATGCTATGCAAATTAAAGCTCAATGACCATTTTTTTATTTATTTAAAAACACAGAACAGTTTTATCTAGCATTTATTTGAAAATTACCTGGAAAAAAATGAACGTGCACAGAGTCAAAAACTGTTCTTAAATTATAAATGTTCAGAGAAAGCTGTGAATAAAAACACTTAGAAATCATGAGAGTATTCATATCAATATTTCTAGGTGAGCAGAGAAGGAGGACAGGAAATAAACTTATTCTGTTGCGGCTTCAATTAGCTGGGTTAAGACATATTTTAATTCAGTTTACATGACAACATTAAAACAGAGCTGCTGTTAAAATACTAGCATAGTAGCTTCAAGATGACTTAAAAGCATACTGAGCCATCTAGTGAAATTTTGTGATATTAGGGTTTGACTTCATTTGACAAATTATTTCTACCAACTAAGGTGGAATTTAGTGACTATGGTTTGGAAGGCTTGACCAAGGGCTTCTACTGTTAATAAATTGTAGTGGTACTCTTTTGAGTAGTTGTTTGGTTTTTCAGCAGTATAATTTGTCTGTTGGCTATATTCTTGCCCACTTCCCTCCTGCATAAAAATGGCTTGGGTCTCTCTGTGTGCATGTGTCCATTTTATCTAAAGGACAGGGATGCAGCTTTTCACAGCGAGACATTTCTGAGGGGTTTTAGGTATGAAATTAGGATTAAAGGTGAATAGCTTTGCAGTAAATATGCCATATCATTAGAGCCTAAGGCCTTGGCACGGAGAAGCACTTACTTTTTGCATACAGTAGACTGGCTTGCTGGAATCAGAATTGAAGCAGGAGCTGTAGATGCCAACCCTTTAACTAATTTTGCAGCAGTCTGGGAAGTAGTGTTCTCTGGCTGTAGAAAGAGATTTATTTATTTATTTATTTTGCATGTCACCCTCCCTAGAAAAGGTCAGGGTGTCTTAGATGTTAGTCTGTGATTTTTGTATCGCTATGAATCATGACTATGTAAAATGGCACTTTCTTACATCTTGACATCTCATTGTTTTTTAAGAGTAATCTCTATGGGCTTCTTTTGGTGCTGATATTTTTTAAATTTTGCTCTACTTATGTAAGGCTAGTGATAGTGTGCAGCACTTTGAAAATAACCTGGGCATTGTTGCATACTGTAAACCTTCAAACAAAAGCCAAGCTCTTACCTCACGTAACCCTGGTGTCCTATGAGGGATTGTTCCAGATGTAGACAAGGACAGAATTTTGCTTGCAGAATTTTTTTGTTACTGCTGATATGCCATAAGGGAAGAATCCACTATGACTTCAAGGCCAGGGTGAATTTTCAGGATCTCAACTTGAAACATTACCTATTTACTAAATTTTTGTTTCTATAAAATATGCTAACACACAATATGTATTAATTTAATCATATTTCAGTTAGACAGAAGCCTAATATTTTGTGGGTCTCTTCTGTGTTTTTTTCATTTATAATTGGGAGCCACTGAGGTTGATCTGTAGATTAGGAAAAACACCAAAGCATTATTTCATCCTTGGAATTCAACATAATTGTGTCACCAGGTAGTCTTTGAACCCTTGCACAGGGTTGCTGTCATCAGATTTCATGATGTCCACTGCTGCCTCAGTTGCTCACTTGCAGTACATGCACACCACATTAATATTGTCTCAAATTCTGAACTATAGTTTATTAATATTATAAAACATAACGTATGCACCATTTGCACTTACATAACGGTATTTTGTAGTGGTTAGCTGAATAGGAACAGCATTATTGGATTGAAGTGCAGGGTAAGAACAAGTATGTTCTAGTTATGATCTTTCCTTTTTATTTATTCATATATTTCTGTGTGCATCTCAATATATAGTTACTAATTTCTTACGCTTTTTCTTTCTATTTTTTTTTTTTAAATAAATCTTTTTGTTATTTTTAACCTGCTGACTGCCAGTGATAACTGATTTCAGACTATTTGATGATACAGACTGGCCTCTTGTCTGGAAGTAGGGATCCATCTGTTCTAAGTGCAGGACTGGATAAGGGCATAGTTTCTCTAATTGGCACAATGCCCTGTTCTAAGACCTGGCAAGGCCTGGGTGAGACAGGTGTAGCTGATGTGCCATAGGTTAGGAAGGTGACCTTTGGAGCATCTCAGTCTATTGTTGGTGGGCTGAAGGGTTCCCCTTAAGGTGTGAGAGCCTCCAAGGAGTGTGATTCAGGAAAACCCTGCTGCATCCAGGGTCGGGGCACATCACACCCTCTTATAGAAGACCCTGTCCTACATGTTCAGGAACTTCTGAAGACTTCTTACAAAGGTCTTTCTTCAAGGTAGGAAACAGGTAGAGGTCTGAAGGAGCCAAGGCTGGTGAATAGGCTGGATGGGAAGCAGTTCAAAGTTACATTTGGTTACCATGATGCAGGGGGATGCATTGTCTTGATTAAAGCAGCACATTTGGGGCAGAGTTGTTTCACCTATTACACAACCAAAGTGAATGTGACTTACTCATCTACCACATAGAAGTGATTCTGTTGCAGAAATAAGAATGATAGGCATAGGATTACCCTGCAGAGACATGGAGATGTCTGTCGTTCTGTTCTTAGAACAGGGGCATTTATGTACCCAGAGAGTAACAGCTTTGCAGCTGCATTTCCTTGATTCCCTAGGTGAAATACCATTTTGCTTTTTAGCTATATTTTTATTGTGTTTATTTTTAACTTCTTGCTTCTTGAAAGCATAACAGTTCAATATATTATTCCCTACTAATGATCTCACCTTTCCTAGAAGACTGTTGCCATGATCTTACTTACTGATGTTTTCCTCTTGAATTTCTTGGGAAGTGGAGGTAGCGTATGTTTTGACTGTATACTCTAGTGTTTACCTTCGGGAACAAAGTAGGAATTCACATTTCATCCCGAGTCATAAACGTACTTATCTAGTTTTATGGCTTTCCTTGAAATCACACTAAAATTCCCTTGAATATCAAGTTGTGCTCTGTTCTGATCAGAACTCAACATTCTGAGTGCACATCTTGCTGATACATTTCTAATGCACAGGTCTGTTCTTTGTAGATGGCATGCACTTCCCCAGTGCTGATGCCTACTGTCTTACCAACATGCATGACTGATGATCTGTCCTTCGCTATCTTTTGGATTGTCTCAATTTTTTCTGGCATGGTTGGAATGACCTACCACTTGGCTCATCATTAGTGCATTTAAATTTAGTTCCCCCCCCCCTCTTTTTTGGTGGCATATAAAGGGCATAATCCCTTAATGTTGCCTTCATGTCCTTATATGTCCTTTCTTATGAAGGTACTTGATCATCATTCTAATTTTTCTTCAGTTTTTTAAATTTTGTTGAAAGACAAACTTCAACATAACTTCATACAAGTTCTCTGTAAAAAGGAAAAAAAAACACTATGAAAATATCAGGAACTTGATCTGTGAAACTGATTGGCCCCTAGCATTTAATTAAAGCAGTTAGAACAGATGCTTTCCAAATGCCGCTTGTATATTCAATTTTGTTTATGCACTGATATTTTAAAATACCCATTTTATGCACTGGGCATCATTACATATTTTTCAGTAAATCGGATTAATATGAAGAACTGTCTTGTTCATCCTAAGATAAAAAGGTAAATTGGCAACTTGCCATTGATGGCAGATACAAAAATCCCTTTCCAGATGAAAGGGATTGTGCACTGAAAGATTAGACAGTGTTATGTTATGTACTTATACATCATTATTCAGTAAAATAATGATAGGCAAATAATACATTTGATAATAGGCTTATTTTAAGCATATGAATAGTCCCGTTGAACTGAATGATAGCCCTTAGATGCTTAAGATTAAAGGTGTTTATTTGTTCTATTGAAAGTGAGGTCATAGTCCTTTTCTCACTGAAGGTTGTCTTCAGCTTGATCAATGGGGAGCAAGCTTTTTGTTAGATACCCCAAACTAGCCTTGCACCCTCTTTGGGTGCCACTCTAATCCCCTCCCTCTGCTGAAATTGCTGCTTTGCTTTCTGTTCTCCATTCTGTGCTCTCTCCTGCTCTTTCTTCTGCCCTATCTGGTGCTGTGCTTGTCCCCTCCTTGATCTGCCACACACACAGGCTGCCTGTTCACTTATGCCACTTGTGCCACAGGTTGGCCAGCCCTAAACTAGATTATTACGTCTGTCTTAAAAAAACAAACAAGCACATTCTCACAACTATTTGGTAAATTACCATACTATAAGTTAATTTATCTGTTATCTGTGGTGTTTGAGATCTGTCTACCAGTAGGTCTTTGCACAATATTGAAGGCATAATTAAATGAAACGTTGAAAAGAAAAAACAAAGAAATATATAACCATTTTCGAAGACCAATTAAGAATCCCAGAACAAAATAGTGTACAAACTGGAAACCCAAGATGAATAAAAGGGCTATAAAATACATTGCTTTAACTTGGATAGCACTAGTGCAATCAGTACCTCTGTAGGAAGCCCATTAACACTTTATAATAGTCCCATTGATGAAAATGAAAAAAATTTGAAAGGATACACCAAGTAAACATTATATGTATGGCACTTGATGCGAAACAAATTGGCTTTCCACCTCCAATCTTGCAAATGCAATAACCTATAAAAGGATATTACTAGTGAAGATCACTGCAGTGTTGAAACAGCTACTTGAAGACTTCAGGAAATCTGGGATAAAGTTATAGAAATGCTAAACAGATGAAAGTGATGCATTTTTTTTTTCCACACAAAAGATTCAGTGAATTATAGTAAGCATACAGATATATTTAGGATACATATAAAGATACATTTTAAATACTATAAACAAAAATAAATATCATTTGAGTAGAATACAACAGAACAAAAATTCTTGAATATGAATATGACCATCTTGTCTTATAATCGGTACGGTTTTATAAAGCAGTCTTTACATGAAATTTTGTTCAATGATATTTTCATTGTCTTTCACTTTATTTCTTGAATAATTAATGATTATTGTTAAGAAAAGGCCACTAGATTATATTTTTATTCATCTGCTAACACACTCACGCACAAAAAAAATGAGTAAGTGGAACCATAAGTCATGTCCTTCATAAAGTCCCAGCACCTACTTTAAGGATATTATCAGGACTTTCAAATGTCTTTTCCTTCTGGGAAAGGAACTGGAGTTTTCTAATCTCCAGCCAACTGCCTTGTTTCTGCACATAGGACTTTATTTTCCCAGAAAAGATTTAACTTCTTTATCATGCATGTCTCCAGGCTCCATTATATGGCAGAGTTTTCAATCCCTCTTTATCCCTTCTAAAATAAAAATGATCAGTAAACAGTAATCTGTAAGTAGGATTACTTTTTTCAGAAATTTTCAGTAGCACTGTATGGCTTTTCAGGCATGTATCAAAATCTACATCTCTAGAAAAAAATCTGCTTTTATAAAATAGACAAAAACAGATTTTTTATTATTTAGTTTTAATAGTGTTTTGGAAATGGATGGCTTGGTAAGGCAGGTAGGGAAACATACAGTAATTAAAGATGTTATATTTAATGAATCAGTTAAAGCAAAGCACAGGCTAGGCTTTGACTTCTAAAAGGTGTACATCAAAGTAAATATTAATCAGGTAATCGAGATGGGCAGTGAAGAGAGAAATAGTAGTGGTAGTTAAAATTAGGGCATAGAATTGCTGAAGGACAATAGTTTTGTTAGTTGATTGGGTAGCACTGTGGTAGATGTATTTCAGTCTCGAGATGCATGTTGAAAGGAACATTTTGAACAACTGATACATGTTGGAGTCTAAATTAACTGTAAACTGAGGAATAAGAACTGGGGATTATTGTGGACAAGTCAATGAAAACATCATCTTGTATACAAGTCACTCTGGTTGACAAATGCCCTTAATGAGTGTTAAAGACATGCTGGGTAAGTTTTTTTGAGAGAGTGCATTTGCTAACAGATTTTTTTCCATAATAGCCTAAAGCCATGAACACATATAAGCCTCTGAAAAAGAGACCAAGGAAAAGGAGATTGGTATACCTAAGTGCAATTCATTGATTTTTTTTTTCTTAACCTCTACTGCAGTCACATTTAGACAAGACCTGTTAAAAAATTTTTTTCAGCAAAATACTAAGTCTACTAAACTGAGCAAGTAGTATGTGTGCAGGAGGCACATCTCCATTTTCTCTAATAAATGTATTCCGTTATGTCTACCCTAACATAAAATAAAATTAAATTTAAGTAATTTCAGAGGTCATGGTTCCTTTCCATCACATCCCCTTGTAGTGCTAAAAGCATCCACTCCTGCGATTGGCAGAGGGTCAGGAGTTCCTAAAAGGAGCTGTCACCTCAGGAGTGCCTGCATGGGTTTTTCTTTCCTACTAACACTGTCTTACAGGGTTCTCATCTTTAGTATATTTATCTGGACAGTTTAGATAGGGCTGATGCTGCCAGGAAGTTGGGCTTGATGGAGTCCTGAAGTCTTTTCCAGACCGTTTTTTTCCCCCTAAGAGTGAGGTTTTAAGTGAGTTCCTCTCCACCCCCTTCTAAGAGTGACGCAATATATCATCTCTTACAGCCATTTTTGGTTATTTCCTGCCTGTCCTTAGGCTGCTGATTGGAGAAGGGCCTTGTCTCTTTGTACCAGCTTACATCCTATTCCATGGCCAAAACCCCCTTTTCTGACCATGCCACAGTATCAGCAACCAAGCATGTTTTTTGTCCCCCAGTCAGGGAAGAATTCCATCCTCCCTTCTCCCTCCATGCTCAGAGGCCCTTCCACACTCCTTCCCCTCCACTCCATTCCTGCTGCTGCCACTTCCACTGTCCCAAGGGTTGGGGCATCTCCTGAGCTGTTTCCACCCCACTTCATCTGGGTTGTGAGAGGCTGGGTTCAGCTGGGGACAGTGACAGCAGCTGTAGTGGCAGGTGGGTTTCCCTTCCCTGCCTATCCAGGAGCAGGTGTGGGGAGAGGTAACCTGCCATCTGCTGCTGTCCCCTGGCGAGCCTAGCTCCTACACAGCCTGGCTAGAGCAAGGCAAAAGCAGCTTTGAAACTCCTCGCACCCCTGGGACAGCAGCAATCGCAGGTAAATGAGAGGGAGGAGAGATAGGGAGGGGTGGGAATGTGCAGAGAGGGGAAACATGGGGGGTTCTTACTTATCTTCGGAGACTCAAAGTCCCCAACTGCTGCTGCTTCTGTGATAAGGTCTTCTTGCCCTAGTGCAGGGTGGGAGAGAAGGTGAGGAAGGCTGGGAGCTGTGGTAGCCAACCCTGCAGCATCAGTTCCTGCTCCTGCATCTTCTTTTGCGAAGTCCTGGATTTCATCTGTCCATTCCTCCCTTTTTAGACCTAGAGTCCTTTTCATTCAGTTGCCTAGACAGAGGTCTGTTTTCAATCAGACTTGTTCACTATAGTTTGAGTGCAGTATGACTATGTACAAGTTCTTTTGCAATTAACTGTGAGAAGAATTGTATCATTTCAGGCCAAAGAATCACAACATGCTCCTGATATATAGGTGAGCACAGAAAAAGTGAGGAAACAGGCACAGAAGTTTGCACCTTGCCTAGACTAATTTAGGTGCCCATTACTGAGATTATCAATACAGTGGAGAGAGCTTGAGAAAAGAAGATTCCTTACCCATTCAAATCCTTCTGTGCTTCATTACAAATGCCTGATGATTATTGACAAGCAAAGTTCTGTGGGTAGATATGATATCTTTTATTAGACCAAGTAAATTATGAAGATTGAGGCAGACGCATCAGAGGTTGCACCAAGAAGCACTCATTACAGTACTGCTGTTGTTTACTAAACATCTTATTGATCCTACCCCACCTCTTCAAAAGTTGCTCTTCAAAAGAATGAATGCTGCTGGACCTCACCATAAACTGAAGGGGAAGATCTCAGATGGTTTTTTTTCCCCCCTTCTCTCCCATTGGTTCTCTCTGGAGTGAGTGAGTCCGATCATTCCCTTGTACAGTGGTGAATGGGACTTTCTTTGCATCAACCTTTGAAGTTCTCAAGGGATGAGCAATTTCTGAACAAAGAGCATTCTTGTCAGCATCACTGAGCTGTCTCTGTTTCCTAGAACAGGCCCTAGGAAAGAGGGGTGATGATCCTTGCTTATCCACATGGTGATTTCATTTCCTTTTCTTCTTGGTTGGGTGATTCAACCTGTATTCAAAGATTGCAGATTAATTGCAATGCTGACAAAGATCTTAAAGAAACTGCTGACTTCACTAAATCGTGCAACTGGTTTATTATTACTTCACCAAACTGTTCAGGCATGTACAGGGTGAAGACGGTGACATAGTAGCCATATGGGACCACAATTCTTTTCATTTAATTGGATTTTTCCTTTGTCATGCTGAGACGCAAGTGATTCTGTGAATTTGAACCCATGATTCAAGCTGGGTGCCTAGAATTGAGGAACATAAAATTAGCTGGCCACCTGTGAAAATTTTGATTTGGGTGACTTGATTAACATTGCATAGGACCTTTGACAGTTGGAGCCAGTTCAGAAAAACTAATCCTGCAGGGCAACATTGATCATGACAGGTTTTTTCTTTTTTTAGTTTCCTATTTTCTTTTACCTGGCATGTTTAGGTGGGAAATACCAGTCAATACGTTTAACTTCTCCAACAATACGTAGTCAGTTAATATGAAGGCTATTTCTGGTGACTTATATTAATGTGTTGTTAAAATGAAACAATTGGAAAATGGTGTATTAATGGTAAAACTATGCATATACTAAGCTTGAAACCCTCTTTACCTTACCTATCTGAAATTTTGCCTAGGCTTTGAACAATTGGAAAAGGGGAGGTATTGACTTCTCATGGCAAAAAGAGGAAAGCAAGAGAGCTGAAGTCTTTACATTTACCATCTCTGGTCTCAGAGAGTAAAATCAGAGGGAAGTTTGGCTTTTCTGTAATAATCAAGTCTTCTAGTCAAATCATATTGTCAGTTATACACTTGAAAATCTAATAGCAGGTTGCCAAGGTATACTTTTGTGTTTTGATGATTTTCATGAAGGAGTAGAATGAAGCTGTTGGTTTCTTAAACCTTACCTAAACATACAAACTGTGCAATTTTAAAATTGGAATTGGTTTTAAGTCTATGTAAGTAAATGGATATTAAGTTTGATATAAATATTTATTATTTAAGTTTGGGTATGGTTTATTATATTTAAATTAAAATTTTGGCTGATTGATTATAAGCAAATCCCCAAAATAACCTGATATACACTGAATTTAGTTTTTATATGTAGTCTTTCTGCTGGTTTAGTTAACCTAGCTTACAATTACATCGTCAAATGCATGTAACATTAATTGTTTTGGCTCCATTAATTCTTTTAGCTCTGCAGTGCCAAATGGAGTGAAGTGAAATAAAGAGTTTAAAAAATCTAAGCAGATATAATATATGCGACAGAGAAGACATGTTTTGAGTAAGCCAGTGCCATTTTGATGGCTCCTTTACAGGGCATATACATGCTTTGACTCAGTATGATAAATGTGTTACGTGAACTAGCTTGTTAGGTGTACATTTGGTTGAAATGGCTTGGGTACAGGGATGTGTCCTATATCTTTTTTCAAATGTTGGCAAAGCTTGCATTTAAATCAGTTTTGGGGTATAGGTGGGGAGCATACAATTCCATAAGTACAGGCACATTACCAAGAACACGCTGCTTCTCTCTTGGTAATGTGTCTCTTGGGGGCTTTACCTTTGAAATATTGCATACATTGTGGTGGGCCAGAGAGGAACTTATGTCACTTAGACATAAAGGGTGCAGCTACTCATGCACTTTAGTAAAGAGTAGACTAAATAGCTCTCCAGTAAAACATCACCATCTACACGTGCACTGGTAGTAGGGCACAGTAAATTAATAAACTCCACTGTATAGAATCATAGAAACATAGAAAATTAGGCTTGGAAGGGACCACAGAAGGTCCCTTAGTCCAACCCCTGCTCAGAGCGGGACCAGCCCCAACTAGATCACCCCAGCCAAGGCTTTGTCTAACTGGGTCTTAACCTGTGAGGATGAAGAGTCCACAACCTCTCTGGGTAACCTGTTTCAGTGCTTTATTACCCTCCTAGTGAGAGAGTTCTGCCTAATATCTAACCTAAACTTCCCCTGCTGCAACTTGAGATGATTGCTCCTTGTTCTGTCATCTGCCACTACTGAGAACAACCTAGCTCCATTCTCTTTTGAATGACACTTCAGGTAGTTGAAGGCTGCTATTAAATCCTCTCTGTCTTCTCTAGACTAAATAAGCCCAGTTCCCTCAGCCTCTCCTCAGAGGTCATGTGCCCCAGCCCCTCACCATTTTTGTTGCCCTCTGCTGGACTCTCTCCAGTTTGTCCACATCCTTTCTGTAGTGGGGGCCCAAAACTGGACACAGTACTCTAGATGTGGCTTCACCAGTGCTGAATAGAGGGGAATAATCACTTCCCTTGATCTGCTGGCAACATTCCTACCAATGCGGTCCATTATGCTGTTAGCCTTCCTTGCAACAAGGGCATCCTGTTGGCTTATATATAGCTTATTGACCACTGTAACCCACAGGTCTTTTTCTAAAGAGCTGCTGCGCAGCCAGTCAGCCCCCTTCCTGTGCCAATGTATGAGATTGTTCTGTCCTAAGTGCAGCACTTTGCACTTGTCCTTGTTGAATTGCATGAGATTTCTTTTGGTCCAATCCTTCAATTTGTCTAGGTCTCTAAATCCTAGCCCTACCCTCTAGCATATCTATAATTGCCCCCAGGTTGGTGTCATCTGCAAACTTGCTGAGGGTGCACTCTATGCCATCTTCCAAGTCATTGATGAAGATATTGAACAAAACCAACTCCAGGACCGACCCCGGGGCACTCCACTTGATACCAGTTGCCAACTAGACATTGAGCCATTGATCACTACCCTCTGAGCCTGATGATCCTGCTGGTTCTCTGTCCATCTTACAGTCCATTCATCCAGCCCATACTTCCTTAGCTTGCCTGCAAGAACACTGTGGGAGACCGTATCAAAAGCCTTGCTAAAATCAAGTTATACCACATCTACTTACCTTTCTGCATCCACAGAGCCAGTCGTCTTGTTATAGAAGGCAAACAGGCTGGTCAGGCATGACTTGCCACTGGTGAATCTGTGCTGACTGTTCCTAATCCTTTTTTACTTCAAGAATCTTGGAAATGGATTCCTTAAAGGTCTGCTCCATGATTTTTCCAGGGACTGAGGTGAGGCTGACTGGTCTGTTGTTCCCTGTATCCTCCTTCCCTTCCTTAATTATGGGTATTATATTTGTCTTTTTCCATTGAGTCATTGACCTTTCCCGATTTGTCATGGGTTTTCAAAGAGGATGGGCAGTGGCTCTGCAGTTGCATCAGCCAACTCCCTCAGCACCCTCAGGTGCATTCCATCCAGCCCCATGGACTTGTGTAAGTCTAGCTTTTCTAAATTGTCCCTAACCTGTTTGTTTGTCACTGAGGGCTGCTCACCTCCTTCCCAAACTGTGGTGCCAGGTGCAGTACTCTGGAAGCTGACCTTGCCTGTGAAGACTGAGGATGAAGAAGTATTTCAGCCTTTTCTGCATCCTCTATCACTAGACTGCCTCCCCCCATTAAGTAAGGGACTCACACTTTCTCTGATCTTCCTCTTCATACTAACATACTTGTAGAAACCCTTCTTGTTACTCTTCACATGATGGCTACTAGCTACAATTCCAGTTGCATTTTGGCCTTCCTGACTTCATCCCTGTATGCCCTAGCAATACTCTTATACTCCTCCCTAATTGTTTGTCCAAGTTTCCACTTATTATAAGCATCCTTTTTGCAGTTTTACTGAAAGCTAAGCCAAGCTAGTCTTCTGCCACACTTGCTAGTCTTCCTGAACATCAAGACAGTTTATTCCTGCGCTCTCAGTAAGGCTTCTTTAAAGTACAGCCAGCTCTCCTGGACACCTCTCCCCCTCAGACTGGCTTCCCAGAGGATCCTGCTTGTGAGTTCAGTGAATTGAAATCTGCTTTTCTGAAACAGATGATCTATTTGATCTTTTATGTATGTTTGATTTTTGTGTATTTTTATATAATCTATTTTTAAATTTCATACAATTTAAATATTTTCCTGTCTGTTTTGCAGCAGTGAATTGTGGTATGTGTTGTTGCCTCTATTCTTTTTTAATTTGTAAAGATGCACATTTTTCCATACTGGTGATTAAAGCTATTAGTCATGCCTAAGAATAATATCTGTTATTACTGTAATTAATAACTGCTTTCCCCAGTGATTTTTTTCAGCCAAGGTGGTGCAGCACCATGGGGCTTTGTGAGATTTTTTTAAGGGTGCCGCAGGATGTACACTATTAGCACTGGTTAGATGTACAAATACCTACACAGGATTCATAGGAGAAACCCAGAGATTTTTAAATAGTAATCCATAGTGTCAAAAAATATTCTGACTTGCTGTGATCCTTCTGAGTTCTTTACAACAGAAGACTTGCTCTATTATTTTTTCCTTGGTCAAGAAAAGAATGAAAAATAAGACCTGGCATTTTCTGAGTGGTGCCTTGAGTGAAATGAGGAGTGCCTTGGGTTTAAAAAGGTTGAGAACCACTTGCTTAACCTAATATACGTTACTATAAATGAAGTTTCATCAGGTTGTTTTGTTAATAGTAGCGAAAAACACTATTAAAAAGCAACTTGATATTAATAATAGGTTTGCTACTTTAAAGGTTATCTTACTGAAAATGATTCGTATTTCAAGTTTGGAGAATAATAGACTTAAGCTGCTATAATCAAAACTTGTGTCTAGGAGGACCCTAAAAATTATCTGAGTTTTGCATTTTAATTGCTATGTTTTATTTTAGATTGGACAACTTGCTTTTAAAGGCATGAAAAGATTAAACCGAATCCAGTCAATAGTTTTTGAGACTGCATACAACACAAATGAGAACATGCTGATTTGTGCACCCACAGGAGCTGGGAAGACTAACATTGCCATGCTAACAGTCTTGCATGAAATTCGCCAGCACGTTCAGCATGGAGTTATCAAAAAGGATGAGTTTAAGGTAGGAATTTAATGAACCAAAGAACAGCTTTTAACTTGTAAGATAAAACCCATTATATAGTTATTCACATTATATGAAATCAAGAAGTTTTCAAGGGTATTATACTTCTCCAAGTAACATGGAGAATACTGGTTGATTTACTTCATTACTATTAAAGCCGTTCCTATTTGTGTTCCAAAAATCTTATTATCGATGTGAAAAGCTATGAAAATACATTTAGCTTTGATGCAGAACCAATTTTCAAAACGATGAGACTGTATAAACAAAATCCATTGTTCTCTAAACAGCTGCCCACTTATCCAAAAAAGATAACTACTTTTCATATATCACTATTAAGATTTTTTCACTGTAAGTGCCTAGAATCATATCTCACAATAAATTGTGATTTGTATTGGTTGCCATAAAACAAATGACATTGTGGGGTTTGCTCATTTATCAAACTAGTGTCCTTTTGGTGCAGATTGTGTATGTTGCTCCTATGAAGGCTTTGGCAGCTGAAATGACAAATTACTTCAGCAAGCGTCTGGAGCCACTGGGTATTGCTGTAAAGGAGCTGACTGGTGATATGCAGTTGTCAAAAAGTGAAATTCTACGAACACAGGTATGTTTGATTTCAAATTAATATGTGCGCATCACACACACACATGCCATACTTAAAGTTTCTTAAACCCTTCATTTTCAAAATTGTTAGTTGGAATGTTACTCTCAGATTAGTATGTGTGCTATTTTTTACTTACCACTCACTCTGGGCAACACTTTCAGATGCATCTGAAACGCATCCTAAAATGATTTACTTCTCATGAAATTGTGAGTTGCTCTCTACATACCTGTAATATATACAGAATCTTTCTATCAGATACCTGAATTCACTAGCAGTCTTCCCATTTCTTATAAGCATCATGTAGAAGCAGGTTTCCTACTTCAGATTTATACCTTATAATGTATTTTTTTTATCTTCAAAAGATAGGATAAGAGATTGTGGGTACCCCAGCTAGAACATGACTGTCATGAGTTGACACTGCATTCATGGGAGTTGGCGGTCAGGGCCTCAGGTGGAAAGCTGTTAAAAAAAAAAAAAAAAAAAAAAAACACCTCTGGAAATTAGTACAGTTTTGACATTCCACATTGAATGAACAGGGGTTTTTGGGGATTTTTTTTTTTTGAGATGAAGATTTCTGTTGATGACTAATCTTGGTCAGTTTCCTTTTGACAAAGAGCGTTTTTCATTCTTTAAGGATCAGGTATCACTATTGGACACCTACTCTCCTACCCCAGATAAATTCTAGACCCTTGAATTGACATTTTTAACATTATGAATTGTGTACAATATATAGATGTTTCTTTATCAGATATAAAATTGCTCATTTTTGTTACTTGTAACAAGAAAAAAGTTTTATTATGTATTTTAGAAAATGTTTTCTATTAATGAAGTTACATTTTTCCACAGCCCTAAGATCCTTTGAGTAGCTTTATCACTCAAACTATGTGTAATTACCCTTTTTCCTCCTAATTCCTTGAGTCTGAATAAGGTTTGGCTGTATTGATCATCAATATACACACTTGTTAAGTGTAATTAATCTTGTAGTAATTAACATTGATTCAACTAACTTCTACTTTTTTCTACTCTTAATTTTGCTATGCTTTAAATCCCTATTATTAGATTGGCAGTCTCTTTCCCTGTGTTGAAAGTCATTTGTAGGATATGAAGTCAGAAGGGACCATCTAATGCAAGTTATAGGATGCCTCTGAATTAATTCTGATTGAATGAGAGCACACATTTTTAGGGAATCCAATCCAAGCATCCAATCTTGATTTACTTATTCAGTGAGGGAGAATCCACCACACCCTTTCACAAAATGTAAAATGGTTAACTCTCCATGCAGTTAATAGCTCCTACCATATTTTAGCCTATATTTCTCAACTTTCCAGCTGTCAAATTTTGTTTTATATTTGTCTAATGAATTAGACAGATCCTCTCTACAATTAGATTTCTTTTTCCACTGCAGGTATTTATAGGCCCCTTAACCTTCTCTCACTATGGGAATATTTTCCAATCCTTTAATCACTTTTGTAGCTCTTCTCTGAATCATCTCTACCACATAAACGTAGCAAATAATTTAGGGCTACCCATTATAAATATACCTATCCGAAGTTTCTTAATCAAAGTATTGTATGGTAAACAAATACATCGATGCTTTCATTTCAACCATCTAAACTTGTAATTCATCAATTTGCTACATTACCATTCTTTAGTTTTTTTAATAAAGGAATATAGTAGTTACATTATTATTTTGTACATGATTGATATTATATTGACAGGCCTTTAGTTATCAAAAACTCAGCCTGTGGGACAGATTCAGCCCTCTAGCAGCCAGGACAATATGGGACAGAGTGGGGATTGAACAGTGGCAGTCTTAACTCCTTGGCTGCTGGCTCTGGCACTGTTTCTGATGCAGCTGCAGATGTGCCTGATCCAGTAGTTGGTTGTCTGGCTAGTGAGAAGCCCCACTGTCCAGATCAAGCCTGCCAATGTATTTGAGCTTGATGCCCCTAATAAAGGTATTTTTTTTTATATAATAGTATTTAGATCCTCCCCTTTCCCTTGGTGCATCTCTAGTGATCTGAGACTTATTGAAAATTGCCATAAACATTTTGGAGGGTTTCTTGGCCAGCTCTTGTACAGTTCTTGGATACAAACATCAAACTAACCTCTAATATTCTTATGTTCTAACTGCCTAATTCCAATAGCTACATATCAACACTCTTTTAAGTTTCTGTTGAAAAATGAAGTGTTTCATGGCTCTATGACAAGATTATACTATTTGGCTTTTTGCCACAATAGATATAATCTTTTCTTCCTATATTATTCTGGCTTTTTACTGAACTGGAAGTTTAATAGGCACTTCTGCTTGTTGTTGACAATTCTGTAACTTTCATTTAGTAACAAGAAACATTTTAGAACTTCTTTTGTTCCTAATATCCTTAAAAGAAAAACAAAAATCCTCCCCCCAAAAACCCAATTCCCACCCACCCCAAATATTTTTGCCTACAACCCTATTGGCTATATTTTTCTCTTTGTCTCCTTTTGCTTCCTCGATCAGTTTTATCAAGTTTCTTTCTTCCAATTCATCTTTGCCAATATCAACTCCCCCTTTTTCCTAATTTGTTTTACATGTACATGCAAATGCTCAGTATTTATAGTTCCTTTTCTGAGCAAAGTTGTTTTTAACAAGCATGGCCTTCTATGCTGATATACAGTATTTTGGTTATCCAGTAAAATGTTCTTAAATATATTCTGATTATTACTTACTCTTCTTCTTTTTTTCTGCTTGCACCAGTTGTTTGGGTCATTATCATTTTCAGTATTGTGAAAATTACCCTTTTAAAGAACCCCATTCTGTCTGTACTATAAGCAAATCATAATTATTTTATGTTGGTCACATCTTTTGCATTAAAGAAGTTTTCACTTTAAATACTACTTGTAAGCTGCCTGCTCGAGTATGGATTAATACAACCGCTAGTCAGTGTACATACAGCAGCAAAGTAGGCCCCAGTGAATACAAAACTTCGTATATCTTGTAGGGCTCGCACAAGTGCCTGGGAAGTAGTTCATCAGTGTTAGAGGAGCCTCTGAGGTCACCAAATAGAGTGAATTAATAAGAGAAGTGCAGAGCCACCTGACCACAGGTGTCCATATCTGGTGGGTAGGTTACAGTAATTGGTAAGAAGTAGGATGTATATGCTGTAAACATGGAAGTTATTTTATTGGTGTATAAAAAGTGCCTAGAAACCCTTAATATTCTGTGCTAGCCTGAAGTGTATTTGTATTTATGTTCATATCTGTTCAGGAATTTAAATGCCCTAGCTAGCACCATATATCAATTGGTCATAGATGCTAGTGTCTGGGCTGGTTGAGTTTTCATTATTAAGAACTAAAGTCTATGGTCTCTTTCTTGAAATAACAAGCCCACTAGGGGCAGTACGTCATAGACTGTATCCTGACAGCTCATGCACAGAAGATCCAAACTGAGCAAGCCTGGTGTGACTGGTAATACCTAACCTCTGGACAGTACTAACATAGTGAGATAACAACACTGAGTCCTACACTGTTAATATAGAAGATGCGAGTTGTAAGAGGCAGCAAAAGCTTGCTTTTTGTTCTCTCAAACTTTGCATTTAATTACTTATGGCAATTATTCAGTTACTAATAACCATGGGGTAAATTATACTGTGAACTAGTTAGAAGGGAAGTAGGAATTTAAACTATATGGCTGAAGGAATTACCTGGACATTAGATCTTCATAGATTACAATAAAGACAATGGTATCTGCTCGTTTGGTATTGCCTTCAGATATGTAGGAACACCTCCAAGTGGTCGCAAAGCTTTCTCTCATGCATGGATGAGCTCTACCTTATGCAAGAAGTCGACAGGTCAACGAGAGGTAGTGCTGCTTGACCTGGTACTGGCTACGGGGGATGACCTAATCAATGACCTAATGATCGAAGGCAAGCTGGGTGACAGTGACCATGAGCTGATCATCTTCATCATCCGCCGTAAAGCTGGCAAGTCAGTCAGCAATACAGAAGTCCTTGACTTCAGGAGAGCTGACTTTAACAAGTGCAGGAGGCTTGTCGTTGAGGCCCTAAGGGACCATGACCCAAAGGGGAGGGAGCTGAGGAAGAGTGGTTGCTGCTCAAGGGAGCGATTCTGGATGCTCAAGCAAAGTATCGGAGGAGAGACAGCAAAAGGGCACAGAAGCCCCCTTGGCTCTCCAGGGATCTAGCGGACCTCCTGCATCTTACAGGGAAGACGTACAAAGGATGGAGGACTGGAACCACCACCAAGAAGAAGGAATAATCTGTTCTGGTCCAGACCTGCAGAGAGCAAACCAGGAAAGCCAAGGCTGTGACAGAACTCCAGCTAGCTACAAATATTAAGGACAATAAAAAGTCCTTTTTAAGATATCTGGAGAGCTGGAGGAAAAGCAAGGACAACATTGGACCCCTGCTAAACCAGATGAGACAACTGACAACTGATGCCCATGAAAAAGCAAACTTGCTAAATGGGTACTTTGCGTCAGTTTTTCAGTAGTCCCATGGGATGCCCCTGCCCACTGCAGGACAGAGAGGCACAGGTGAGGGAGACTCTTTACCATCCATCAAAGCTGACCTCGTGAACGAACACCTGGACACCTTCAAGTCAGCCGGCCCTGACAGTTTACACCCAAGGTAATCCTGGAGCTGGCAAGCTTCATAGCTCAGCACATGGCATGGATCTCTGAGACCTCCTGGCACTCCGGTGAAGTGCATGAAGACTGGAAGAAGGTCAATGCAGTGCCTATCTTCAAGAAATGGAGGAAAGTGGATCTGGCAGACTACAGGCCCATCAGCCTGATCTCTATCCCAGGGAAGGTCTTAGAAAAGATTACCAAAGAGGCCATTCTTAACAGATTGGCTGATGGCAGCATCCTGAGGGATAGCCAGCATGGGTTTGTTGTGGGTAGGTCTTGCTTGACCAATCTGATTTCCTTCTATGTCCAGGTGACCTATCACCCAAGGGATAGGTCACAAGGGAGAAGAGATTGATGTCATATATCTTGACTTTAAAAAAAGCCTTCTATCTGGTATCCCATGATCATCTCTTAGCAAAACTGGCCAATTGTGGCCTCAGCTTCACCATGATCCGTTGGCTGGGGAATTGGCTACATGGTCGGACCCAGAGAGTGGTAGTTGAGGGAACTTAATCTTCATGGTGCCCTGTGACCACTGGGGTCCCTCAAGGCTCTGTCCTTGGGCCTGCACTATTCAACATCATCATTAATGATGTGGACATTGGAGTCAGAAGCGGACTGGCCAAGTTCACTGACAAAACCAAATTTTGGGGTAAAGCATTCACACCTGAGGATAGGAGGACAATCCAGGCTGACCTTGACAGGCTCAGGAAATGGGTGAATGAGAACCTGATGGTGTTTAACATCAAAAAATGCAAGGTTCTTCACTTTGGGAAGAAAAACCTGCAGCATGCTTGTAGACTCGGCAGTTTTACACTGGCTAGCGCTATGGGTGAAAAGGACTTGGGGGTCATGATTGACCGCAAGATGAACATGAGCCATCAATGTTATGCTGCAACTAGTAAAGTGAGCAAAACGCTGCCTTGCATTCATAGATGCTTCTCGAGCAAATCCCAGGACATCATTCTCCCTTTGTACTCGGCCTTGGTGAGGCCACAGCTGGAGTACTGCATCCAGGTTTGGGCTCCACAATTCAAAAAGGATGTGGAGAAATTTAAGAGAGTGTAGAGGAGAGCCACGTGCATGATCAGAGGTCAGGAAAATAGACTTTATGATAAGAGGCTGAAATCTATGTGACTCTTCAGCCTGGAAAAACGCAGGCTCAGGGCTCATCTGTTGGCTGCCTATAAGTTTATCAGGGGTGGTCACCAGGATTTGGGGGAACATCTGTTCACCAGAGCACGCCAGGGGATAACAAGGTTGAACAGTTACAGACTTCTTCAGGACTGTTTCAAGCTGGACGTTAGGAGGAACTAATGTCCGAGTCCCCAAGGTCTGGAATAGATTACTGCCGGAGGTAGCTCAAGCACCTACTTTGAACACCTTCAAGAGAAATTTCAATGTTTACGTGCTGGGCTCCTATGATCCCAGCTGACTTCTTGCCCCTGGGGCAGGGGGCTGGACTCAATGATCTTCCGAGGTCCCTTCCATCCCTAGTGCTTATGAAATCTGTAAAACTTGGAGACTGGACAAGCACCTGGTTGGGGTAACCTAACCAGGGCAGGGGGTCAGACTTGATGATCTACTAAGGTCCCTTCCCACCCTAAACATCTATGAAATCTATGAAACCTTGTGCATACAGCTTTTGATGCAGTATTGGAGACTTAAACCTTGGTTGTACTTTCTCTTTTGACTTTTCATAATTACTTGAGTTTTCATCTTCTCTCCATAAGCTTGTTGTATGAAAGAGACATTCACATGCCAAATATTTGAAATGATGAAGTATGTTAGCCTCTCAGTTATTAAAAGCTCCAGCTAGTTTGATAAAGTTTTATTTTAGTTTTTGAATGAGTTGATCTCTAAGGTGCCACCCTACCTTCTTCATGCCTCCTAAGTTGGCTTTGAAAAATATCTTTGGCCTGAAAATGTACAGATTTCTTCCAGATGAAGGGTTTAAAGTGTTGAACTTTAAAATCAAACTACTTTTCAAGTATAAATTACAAAAACAAGTACCAGGATTTGAAACTTATCTTTGTATCCCTGCAGCAAACCATCAGTTGTTCATACAGCTTCAAAATTTTTTCTCACAATGAGATCTCCTTGAAATAATATGCCATTTTATATATATATATATATATATATATATATATAGCATTTTCATTACAAAATGTTTTACTTTAATTGAAATATATTTCAATTAATGCTTAATTTCAGTTAATTTAAAAGAAAGCCTAAAACACTCTACATGCAAAAATATTAAATTAAAAAGCAGTTAATACGTGTCTACTGAAAAGTCCCCTTCCAGTTTCTCCACACATCTGTGACATAAGTTACAAAACAAAAACAATTACAGCAAAGAAAAAGACTGGCTAAAGATGTTGTATTGGTCATGAAATAATTTACATTATTCTAATTTAGCGGTAGAAGCATTTTTCACTAAAGCATAGCCATCTTAATTGTGCTTCAAAGTAAATGCATAAAAAAGGCAACACAAGATATTTCCATAACTGAAATCTAGTTTTTTGTGTGAATACGTTTGTTAGACATTTTGATCAATCTGAAGTGTGTGTGTAATTAATTCCAATAAAATCAGTACTACAGACTTTTCTCATTAAGTTTCTTACTGTAAATACATCAGTAGGGTAAACAAGGCTATTACTGTAATTCCAAATATTCTTATTTGTTTAAGGTTTGCTAGTTTAAGCTCAATTTTTAGCTCCTTTCTGTACTTTAATGATGAGAGCTTCCCTATGACTTAGGAAGCTGTCTCATACTCTTCAACTGTTGATCAGTGAGTTCATCAAGGACTCAACCAATCTAAACCAAATAAAGAATACTTGTTTTCCCTATAAAAATTACAAATTGTATCTTTTCCAATTACTTATTTACCCATCTGTTTAGTTCACATTCTTTCAGAGTGGGAACTACTGCAAACCTTGAATTTTACCTGCCCCCACCTTCTGATGCCTGGGCTTGCTTTCAGTGTTAAAATTACTGCATCTGACCTGCATTGGCTTGTGTACCTGTGTCCATCTTAATGTTGCACAAAGGCAGTTCGTTTCTCTGGAGGCCACAAAAATCACAGACACACACTCATTAGATGGCACAAAAGGTGTATTTGCAAATAGGGTCAGAGCAGAGTCAAGAACTCAGATTACTCCGAACCCACAAAGGAATTTTGTAGGGAATATTTATCTTCTCCTTCCTGGGCACGTGTGCAGAAACAGGAACTCTTACAGCTCACTTCCGTTTCATACAAGCATACATGTGGTTACATCACTACATACATCGCATGTATAATATAATTAATTACTTAAGTATGCAGGGCGGAGAGGTAAATATGCATCAGCTAATTAAGCATGCTCAGAAACTACAGCAGGTCGCCAAGAGTTCAAACCCCCCCCCCCGCCTTTCAAGGACACAGTCAGTTGAATTCCAGCTTCTGTAATCTGTATGAGAAAGGCTAGGGAGAAGCTGGGGGAGAGTCTGCAATTTAGCGTAAGAAAGGCTGTGGCAAGGCTGGGAAAGAAAAAAAGTCCTTGGCAGTATTTCTTTCTTATCAGGTGCAAGATGCAAGCTGTACATTTCTAACAATATTCCATTTCTAACAATATTCCCCACTCAAGATGCTTTCTACTCCCCATTTTCATTTAGGCAGATCAAGATAATTACGAGGAATTTTTCTGAGTACCATGACTTTTGCTACAGTCTGCGCTTTGAGGGGGACTGCTGCAACTTGCATCCCTTCAACAGTGGTGTTTATCAATCTAGTGAGACAGGGAGTAAGGCAAGGAATAAAAATCAAACCAGTCAGAGCACACAAAAATACAAACCCTACTTTCTTCCACCAGGGTCCTCCAAGTAGATTAGATCATCAGTCTTTATCCGATGTGTTTTCCCACATTTGTATTGGTACATGGGCTGTTTTCCTAATTTCTTTGGCAGTCTCTAAGACTGCTTTTCCGTTATCATCTATTTGGAGACAACAATTAGAAAGGTTGAACTTTCCGCAGACTCCACCATCCTCTGCGAGTAAATAGTCTAAGGCCATTCGATTTTGGTATATGGCTTCTCTCATCTGAGAACTCTGTCGGGCCAGTAACTCGAGAGCCGTGGCAGTTTGGTTAGTAATTATTTCCAAGACTGCCTGCAACCTGATGATTCTATTTAACATGTATATTGGTGTCCGGTATCCCCAACTCCCATCATTAGCCCATGTAGCTGGTCCATAATACTCAGTAATCCTCTGAGGGGGCCACTCATCCTCCTTCCACTTTTGGGAGCCACCCCGTGTCAACCTTACATCAATACTTCACTTGGTCCTTTTCCAATCATCATACAAAGAGACTCCCAACTTATTTCCAACCTCAGGTGGTAGCAAAAAGAAAGCTGGTACAATTACCCAAATATAGCAGGTTCCTGTCCACCTTTGTGGCAGTACCGTATAGGCTCGCCTTTCGCAAATCCAATAATGTCCTTTTAAGGCCCTGTTCTCCCCTCCCAAGGCCAGGGGGTCACGGTTCCACCAGAAAAGAGGGGCAGCAGTATTTGTTGTCCCTATGCCCTAAAGGGCCGGTGTAATGGTCACTCGGTTTAAACCGACATCTCCATACGCCATCTTTATCCCTATACTCGCACTCGGTTATTTCATTTGTGTCATTTGAGGCACTCCAAAATCTATTAAACCATGCCATCGTGCCATTCGGGTGCGCCCATTGCCAATTATAGAAGTAAGGTATGAATCATTCACTTCGGGTCTCATTATATGCCTGACATTTTGTAATGTTAGGATCGAAACATGATACTCTTGCCCTTCTGACCTTTTTGAAGCAGGTGTCTTCATCATACGGGGATGATTGTGGAGTGGATGGGTTACATTTCATCCACATGGAGTTTGGAAGCTTAACAGCAGTAGAATTCCATTGACCTGCATACCTGCTGCAATTAAGGGCATAACAGGTAGTGCATGTTCGGACCCATTTCAATGTCCATGTACAATGGCTATCTCCCAAACTCCTCCCTGTACCATTATTGCTAATACAGTACTCTCCTAATGCCACTTGGGAAAGATCCTAGCTGCGGTTCTCATCTCATTCTTGACCAATACTCTTAACATCCTCCTTATCACTTACCAACCATTTTGGGGCCAAAGGAAAAGCCCTCCAAGGCCACCGGCCTCCGGCCTCTCAGAGTCCCCCACAGGCCCAGCAGTTGGTGAGATTGAAGGTACCTGCAATCCTTTCCATCATGTCAACATACAAATATGTCCCTGGGGGAGCAATTGGGGGAAGCGGGGATATAGGCTGGCGGCTAGGGCTGCTCAATCCTGTTTCTCTTACTACATAGATAACAACAAGGCATATTAAGACTCCCACCATATTTTCCCTTTCTTGAGATCAAATACAGCCTAAACTTTTTCTTTTTACTTTCTTGTCTAATTTTCTGAACTTTGATTAAGCCGTCTCAGGCGCACTTGGAGATCACCAGTAGGTTCACAGCTCCACTTGCTGGCTTCTTGTTCCGAGGACGACTCAGCTTCCAGAGTGAGTTCGTCCTGGGAGTTGGTGTCCTCTGACGCTCGTGGATGTCGTTTCACACGGGTATGATGTATCCAACGGTCATGGACAGCAATCTTTACAGCGGTGTGGATTGTTAGAAGTACCTGGAAAGGGCCACTCCACCTCTCAGTCAAGGGTTCCTTTTTCCACCGCTGCACCAAGACCCAGTCTCCCGGGGAGAAGTCATGTACCGGTACGTCTAAAGGCAGGCGCTGAAAGGAGGCTGCATACCTGTGAAGAGAAGACAAGACAGACTGCGAAGCAATAATGTACATATGAAGCTCGCTATTACCTAATTCAAAAGTTACATTTTCTCGCATCCCAGGGGGTAAGACTCGAGGGGGCTTGCCAAACATAATTTCATATGGGATTAATTTAATGCCCTGTCGGGGAGTGTTTTGAATGTAAGTAAGAGCTAGCGGCAATGCTTGAGGCCACTTAAGGCGTGCTTCAATACAGATTTTGGTGGGTAGAGTCTTTAAGGTCCTATTCATGCGTTTCACTTGTCCTGAACTCTGTGGTCTCCATGGTGTGTGTAGTTTCCAAGTGATCTGGTGGCTTCCTCACAGAGTTGCAAATTTGGGCTTGCAACTAGCAGGTCATCCACATACTGGAGGAGAGTCACTGCGGGGTATGATCCCTTCTACTCCTCCAAGTCCTTCTGAAGGGCAAGTCCAAAAATATGGGGGGGCTGCTATGAATCCTTGTGGAAGAACTGTCCACATGAGTTGGGTTTTGTGGAAAGTATTTGGGTCCTCCCATTCAAAAGCAAACGATTTTTGACTCTCTCAGTGAAGGGGACTGGAGAAGAAAGCATCTTTCAAATCTAGCACTGAAAATATTTCAGCTTCCCCCGGTACTTGTGTCAAAATTGTGTGTGGGTTCGGGACTACAGGGTGGTCTGAAAGGACCTTCTTATTTACTGCTCGCAGGTCTTGAACCAGTCTGTATGAGACCGCATCTGCCTTCGGCACTCTAAGAATGGGGGTATTATATGGTGAGGACCTTTCCACTAGCCATCCGTACTTCTTGTATTTCTCTATTAGCGGCTTGAGTCCAACTCTGGCCGCTCAGCTGAGTGGATACTGCTTTACCCGAACGGGCCCCTCCCCATCCTTGAGTACGATCCTTACCGGGGAGACCGACTTAGCTCGTGCAGGGGTTCCATCAGCCCATGCCGAAGGGTCTACTCCGGTCATGTGATCTTCAGAACTTACTACAGGGCGTCAGTCCTCCAGGAGAGCCATCTGATAGTTCGAGCTCTGCTTGACAGGTAGTTGGACCACCATCTGGTCATCTCTGAAAAATATCTCAGCTTGCAATTTTGTGAGTAGGTCCTGCCCAAGTAGTGCAACCAGGCTACTTGGAGAATATACAAAGGGAGTGCTCAAGCAAATGGTCCCCCACTTTGGTGAGGAGTGGCTTACAAACAGGGAGTCGGGATTGCGTTCCCTCAATCCCTTCCACAAGAACATGCTGTTTACTAGTTCCTGCACAGGGGGTTTTTTTTGGAATCATTGAAAATGTAGCCTCAGTATCCACCAAGGCTTCAAAGTCTTTGCCACCAACCCTAATGGTTACCATGGGATCTTCTCGGGCTCCAACCCGAAGGGTAGTGGTCTTAGATCCCCGTCCCCTTCATTCTGTGTCCTCACCCTTTTTCTCTGCCCGCATGAAGTGACCTCTTGGTTCACCCTCTCTCTCTCCTTTAACTTTGGGCATTCCCTCTTCCAGTGTCCTTTCTCCCTGCAGTAAGCACAAACGTCTGCTCCCACTCTTTCTCCTTTGCCTTTCTGTATCCCAGCCTTTCCAGGGTTACCTCCAGTTATAGCAGTTGCCAGCGCTGCCATCTGTCGCTGAGCCTTTTTATCCTCCTTGCGCTCCTGCATTTGCTCACGATTCCCATATACCTTATATGCAATTTCCACCAGCTCTGAAATCGGATTCCCAGCACCTCCCTCAGTTTTCTGTAACTTCTTACAAATATCAGCAGTGGATTGACCAATAAACATAAGATTTACCATGCGTTGATTATCTGGGGCTTCTGGATCTAGGTCCGAAAACCTGCGGAACGCCTCGTACAGCCTCCCGAGGAAAGCTGAGGGATCCTCTTCTCTTCCCTGTCTCACTTCATACAATTTAGACAGATTAATAACCCGAGGCACTGCCTTCCCCATTGCTTCCACTATAATCCCCAGATACCGTGCACTCAGCTCTTCCTTCTGCAGTATGATTATCCCATCTCGGTTCCTCAACAGGGCAGGTATCATGCAAGGTACGACCAGCAACTCCCTCCGCTTCTACTCTGGCTGCTGCAATGCACTCTGCCGTCCCCAACACTAATCTCCTCTCCTCCGGGGTCAGGAGGGTTTGGAGCATCATCTGGACATCAGCCCAAGTGGGTCGATGGGTTTGTCCAATAGATCGAAACAGGTCCCTCATCTTTTCAGGGTCTTCACGAAAAGAGGGGCTCTGATTCTTCCAGTTAAATAAATCTGAAGTACTAAAGGGGGTGTAGACAAAAGTTGCATTGCCCCCCTTTCCGATAACCTCTCTCATCGGGCAACTCAGCAAAGGCTGTGATTCTACAGTCTTGCGCAAATAATAACCCGTATTCCCTGATTCAGATGGGGCACTTGGCTGAGGCTCACGCTCTGAATCATTAGGTATGCTTTGATACACCGATGGTGGTTTCCCTGAGGGAGGGAGTGGTGGTGCAGAGGAACTGGATCCCGAGGAGGTGTCTGATTCATCCTCGCTACCTGACAGGGTGACCGGAGAGCGGGTCCGATACTCAGCCAATTCAGAATCCCCCCCTCATTAGACTCAGGGAGTACAGGCGGTCCTCCTCGAGTCTTTCCTTTAACAACCATCACATGAGACTTTACTAAGCATTTCTTAATCCAAGGTGGCTGATTTTGAACCACTTCCAACCAACAATCGATATAAGGAAATTGATTCCAATATCCGTTCTGCATAACTATTTCATGGATAGCTATCGCTTCTTTTACTTCAAAGGATCCTTTCGGGGTCCAGTGGATCCCGAATGTTGGCCACTCGAGTTGACAAAACTTAATTAAATCACCCTTTTTCATCTTCACTCCATAATCTGCCTGCTTTGCAAATTTACTGAAGTTCCGTAATATATAACCTAAGGGCGTATCCGAGTTTTCTACACGGGAGCGACCCGCACCCATATGCCCACAAGAGTGCGCCCAACGCACACCAAATACCAAAAGATCCTAGTTACAGACGGTTCTCATATACCAGGCCGAAAATTCCCCAGTATTAAACCAAATCGAACACGTCTTTTTCCCGGATCCACACCAAATTGGGCAAGGGAATTTGTATACTCACTCAGATATCCCAGAGATCTCGATCAGAATGCCAGAATGTGTGTCTGGCATCCTCAGAAACCAAAAATTTTGCACAGGAGCCTTTAATCTCTCGGGTACCCCGACTCACGTCTCAAACCCCCTGGGCGAGCCCAAAAAGGCGGCTCGGTGCGCACTCCCTGTGGTGGCAGAGACGATCTTGTCACTGGACCCTGAGGTGATCCAGAAGACGTCCCATCTGGGGTGCCGGATTGTTGCACAAAGGCGGTTCGTTTCTCTGGAGGCCACAAAAATCACTCATTAGATGGCACAAAAGGTGTATTTGCAAATAGGGTCAGAGCAGAGTCAAGAACTCAGATTACTCCGAACCCACAAAGGAATTTTGCAGGGAATATTTATCTTCTCCCTCCTGGGCGCGTGTGCAGAAACAGGAACTCTTACAGCTCACTTCCGTTTCATACAAGCATACATGTGGTTACATCACTACATACATCGCATGTATAGTATAATTAATTACTTAAGTATGCAGGGCGGAGAGGTAAATATGCATCAGCTAATTAAGCATGCTCAGAAACTACAGCAGGTCGCCAAGAGTTCAAACCCCCCCCCCCCCCCCCCGCCTTTCAAGGACACAGTCAGTTGAATTCCAGCTTCTGTAATCTGTATGAGAAAGGCTAGGGAGAAGCTGGGGGAGAGTCTGCAATTTAGCGTAAGAAAGGTTGTGGCAAGGCTGGGAAAGAAAAAAAGTCCTTGGCAGTATTTCTTTCTTATCAGGTGCAAGATGCAAGCTGTGCATTTCTAACAATATTCCATTTCTAACATTAATGTTTGTGTTTGAGTAATATATGTAATGTGGCAAGGCCCTGGAGAGAGTGATCGTTAATGGACATACAAGCAGAAGAAGGGGTTCAGGTATCTTTCAAGGTAGTTTTGTTTCTCTTTGCTTATTTATAGTTTCTTTTGAACTCTTCCCCAGAAGTTGGATACCAAAAACTTGTACTAATAATGATGTTATTGAATTACAGGAGAAAATGATGAATCAAATTCTTCCTGTATGTGCCTCATGTTACTAAGCTGTTCTAAATTAATACTTTGTGTCTTACAGCTTATCTTTATTATTACTAGGACACTTCCAGTGCTTTAAACCTTTTTTTAAAAGCTGAAATATAAAATTTCTTCCTCTACCCTTGTTTTTACTTTTCTATCTGCAAGCATTGGGTTTTTTTTCTCCACCCCACCCTCTTCCTTCACATTTCTTAATGAACCTTGAAATTAATAAGGCTTTTTTTGCTTACTTCCTTGCTTGATTTAAGCACCACTCTGGAAATAAGGTGAGTTTCTGAACTATGTTGCAGAACCAAAAATGGGCTAAGAAATCTTTTTTCTTAAATCAAGTTTTCTTTAGTTACATTTTTAGGTGTGCAGAAGCTTCAATTTGTCACACTGCCTTTTTGTTTTTCCAGTAAACTAAATGGATGGCATATATTTTACTTACAGTATTACAGCATTGGAAAGCAGGAAATATTTTAATATTTTAAAATTCTTTCATCTTAGAGGCCAACTTAAAACTGATAAAAAAGATAAATATATTTGAAAATTACCTTTTTAAATAAAGAAAATATATATTATGGTATAGTTTAATTTTAAACATATATAGTCCAAAACCAAGACTATAAAATAGTCAAAGTTAAGTGGAACTCAGTGAAATTATATATCAATATCGTTTATGAAATCGAAACAGATAAACAGATAAAAGCAAAAGAACCACTAGTTAAGCCATGGTAATCCTGTGTACCAATTATAAAACATTGACTAAAGCTCTGGCCAACCGACTCAACATGATCATGGTCTCAGTCAGAGGCCCAAGAAGGAGTTGCTGTGTACCTGGCAGAAATATCCAGGACATGGTTTTTCTGCTGCATGACCTGCTGGCCTGAACATTGTCCTTGTATTCCTGGATAGAGAAAAAGCCTTTCATTGGGTCAACTACAACTTCTTATTCTTAGAAATCTTTGATTTTTGGGCTTATCTTCACTTTGACCTTCTAGTTTGTCTGGGCTAAGATATCTTTAGTCTCCTGAAGGTAAACAGGGTTGTACCCTGTTCCCTGTATACAGGAGCATCCAGCAGGGTTGCCCTGTCTCTGTAGTGCTGTATGCCCTAACCATTGAGCCACTGTTTTATGCACTGTATTGATGCTTTACACCAGTGCTTCTCAATATTTTTTGTACCAGGACCCATTTGTAAACATGAATGGCCAGTCCTGGCCCACTGCCCCCCACCCCCAAGCCTCAGTATGTGGGGCAGGAGATTGGTGTGTGGGGCCCCCAGCAGCCTCTTGCAAACCAGAATTATGCCAGCCTGCAAAGGAAAAGCCAGTTTTCCACATTTTTCTCCTTTAAAGTTCTCCATTGTTTTTCTCCATTTTTGAAGTTTGTTGATCCATATTTAAAGTTTGTTTGTGACCCTTTCATATATTCTTCAGACCCATTTTTGGTTTGAGATCCACAGGTTGAGAAATGCTGCTTTACAGGCCTGACTGACTTGTGAGCATTGTGGCTACTTTTTACCTCCAAACACTTTAGTACCTGTGCTTTCCTGGTAAACACTTCCCCTGGTGATAGCTGGTTTTTGCTTTCTTGCATTGGGTGGAGGACCTCAACTTAAATTAGAAATTCTTCCTCTTGGATTATAATCATCTCAACTGGGATGCTGTCCCATCCTTCTGTCACAACCTTGCTCAACCTCTTTCCAGTTGAGACCACAGGGCAGGCTACTGTGGTTTCCAGGACTGCTGCAGTAGGCCCTGGTCCATAACCTGGCCTTGCAGCAGTGGGCACCACATCTTGCTTCTAGGCACTTCGTTGCTTCCTTGGTCTAGTCATACAGTATCAAACTGATCCACCTCCTCTTGACAAAAGCCCAGGCTGACTGACTAGATCTGCACTTCGTCTGGTTTGCTTTGTGCCTCTTGGCTGAAGATATGTTTGCTGCCCTGGAGAATTGCTTCTGCACATGATGAACCCTTCCCAATGACAGCTTGCTAGATAAGTCCCTCTGCTCATCACTGTCTCTTTCTCTGGCTGTGGATAACAATGACTGTAATGGGCTCAGTACCCTATTTTCCCTCCACATGTCCATAAGAACATAAGAATTGCAATTTACTGCATCAGATGATAGGTCCATCTTGCTTAGTATCCTGGTAGAGGATGTGGATGTGGTAAGCCAGAGTGAACTGGGTATGACCAGGGTTTTATCCACTGTTCCTCTCTCACTTGGAGCCTCCAGCAGGAAGTTCTGATTCAGAGGCTGTATCCCTGACTGCCATGCTCAATATGTACCTTTCCTCCAAGAAATTGTCCAGTCCCTTTTTTGACTCTGGTTAAACTATCAGCTTCCAAAACATCTGATAGCAATGAGTTCCACACACTTTAAGTACATTGCATGAAAAGAACTTCTTTTTGTTAGTTTAAAAATTAATTACCTACCAGTTCCATTTTGACCCCTAGTTCTTATATTGTATAAGAGAGTAAATAAATTCCTATTTACTTTCTTAAGAAAAGAGGAAAAAAAGACACCAAGGTGCTGAAAACAGATGTGCTTTTATACCATTAGCCTCAGTGCTCTCTATACCTGTTCCCAGAGAATCCACCGCATTTTAAAAGGTAAAATCATGAATAGCAAAATAATCCTAAATGTCCCATTTTTGACTAAATAACCCTTATTGTTCAGTTAGGTTAAAGACATCTGTAGTTCAGCACATGTCTCTAGTTCACCAAATAGATTTTGTATTCCATGGTCTAGTCCTATATTTATGATCAGCATACCTGATTGCTGAGCCTTATTCATAATTGAATCAGGAAACTCCTGGGAAATGAATTAAGTTCTGTTTGTTTTTTGCAAAAGATGTACTCTAATACTGTTCACCAAACAATGGAGGAGGTTACAGAAAAGGGAGTGTCCACTCCAGAATTTGTGTGTTTCTCCCTCCTCCCCTTCTGTGTTATTCCTTACATTTCATTTGAAATTTCTTAAAGTAACTTAATGAGCAGTCTTCCCATTCTGGAATTTAAAGCTTATCCTTTTGTCAGGCTTCCCCCCACCCCCCCATATATGCACTGTTGCTTCCAACTTCATAACTGCAAACACTATTTTAGTAGCTATCAAATCTGGTACTATAGTTTCTTTTAAAAAAATCATCACTTTCCATGTCTGTTTCAATGACTTATTCTTAAAATTTCTCAACATCCCAAATACTTGCCAAATTATTGGGCTTTTATTACTTTTGCCTGACTTGTAATATCTACTGATATAATCTTTACCTCATAAGAGGTCCAGAACTGTACCTCAAGCTTTTGGCCATTTGGAAAAAGCTTACCATTTTCATTTTTGATGTTTCAATAGTAGTGTGCATAGTTGCAAACTGGGAGCAGTAAGGTAGATTACATGTGTATCAGAAGTTTATGAAGCATCAAAAAAAAAGCTGAAAACATTTTGTATCCATCTTGCTTGCTCAGTGGCTACTTGCAGAGCAAAGAGAGCTCTAATATGATAAAGTCATATTTTAGGCAGCTTCTCAAGTCAGGCACTTTTGGATCTGATATTTAGGTGTCTGGTTCTGTTTATTTTGAGTTTACAGTATAATAGCTGGTGATTACTAAGGCTTGAATGATTTAGAGGAGCAGGTCTTCATCTCACCAAAATATCTGAAATTCTGAATTGTCCTCCCTGAGATTTGTTTTCTAATCATTATGACTTGTAATGAGGAATAGCAAATAAGATACGACTAAGAAAGGCAAATCCCTTATTTGCTAATGTACTTCTTCTGGTTATCAGTTTATCTGATTTAACTCTCACATACTAGGTATTTCTGCATCTGGTTATAATAGTTTATTTAAGAAATGCACTGAAAGGGAATCTTCTTAATTTATTCACAAATGAGTCAACTAATTTTCCTATAAGTTAAAATTTGGGGTTTTCTACTAAATTAAGTCACTCTAAATAGATTTGGGAGAACTTTTCTGAGGGTTTCTCAAATGGGAAGAAGTTAGCACCATTGGCATTCTCTCACATACCAGATTGGCTCCCTTTGGCTGGCTATTGAGGAAGGCAGTTGTTTAGGGAGGATTTGTAAAAGTGGTAATCGGTTGGGTGGGAGGGGGGAATCCAACTCTATTTACTCAAATTTAAGACAACCCTAAATTTAAGATGACCACCCAATAATTAGATTACACAGATAGAAAGAATTATAAATGAATTATAATTTTCTTTGTATAGAATCTCATTTTTGAGGGATTTTCATGGTTTTGTAGTTGGTAGGGTCAGAAGGAACCTAAGCAGATCATCAATTCTGACCCCCTGCCATTGGCAGGAAAGAACGCTGGGGTCAAATGACCCCAGCTAGGTGATTTGTCTAGCCTCCTTTTGAAGACCCCCAGGGTAGGAGTGATCACCACCTCCCTTGGAAGCTGGTCTCCTAGCCACCCTGACTGTGAAGTAGTGCCTCCTGATGTCTAGCCTGAATCTACTCTGTCAGCTTATGGCCATTATTCCTTGTTACACCTGGTAGTGTGTGGGGGAACAGGGACTGTCCCACTGCCTGCTGGTCCCCCTTGGCAAGTTTGTAAACAGCCACCATATCACCTCCCAGCCTTCTTTTGTGGAGGCTGAACAGGTTCAGGGCCCATAGCCTTTCCTTATAGGGCTTAGAACTGGAAGCTGTACTCCAGCTACAGCCTGAACAATGTTGCATAGAGGGGGAGGATCACCTCCTTGAACCTGCTCGTGATGCATCTGTGGATGCATGACAAGGTGCGGTTAGCCTTCCTGACCGCATCCACACATTGGCGGCCCATGTTCATCTTGGAATCAATAGTGACTCCAAGATCCTTTTCTGCTTCTGTGCTGATGAGAAGGGAGTTCCCCAGCCTGTAGGTATGCTGCTGGTTCTTCCTCCCCAGGTGCAACACCTTGCACTTGTCAGTATTGAAACCCATCCTGTTCTCATCCGCACAGCTCTGTAACCTGTCCAGATCTAGTTGTAGCCTGTCCTTCTCTTCTAGTGTGCTCGCTTCTCCCGACATCTTAAGTGTCATCTGTGAACTTGAACAAGGTGCTTTTCACTCCCTTGACCAAGTCACCAATGAAGGTATTAAACAGTGCGGGCTTGAGGACTGAGCCCTGGGGGACCCCACTGCCCACATCCCTCCAGGTCGAAAACGACCCATCCACCACCACTCTGGGTGCGGCCCTCCAGCCAATTTGTGACCCATCTGACTGTGTAGGCATCGGCACCACAAGCGCCTAATTTTTTAATGAGAATGGGGTGAAAGACAGTGTTGAAGGTCTTCCTAAAGTCCAGAAAGACTATATCTACCACGACACCTGTGTCCAAGGCTTCTGTGGCCTGGTTGTAGAATACCACCAGGTTGGTCTGACAGGACCTGCCTCTAATGAACCCATGTTGATTGTCCCTAAGCATAACCTCCCTTGCTGGTCCCCTGCAGATGTGCTCCTGGATAATTTTCTCAAAGAGCTTCCCCAGGACCAAGGTAAGACTAATGGGCTTATAGTTTCTTGGGTCCTCTTTCCTCCTTTTTTGAAAATGGAGACCACATTAGCCCTTTTCCAGTCCTCTGGCACCTCGCCAGAGCATGAGTGCTCATAAAGTTGTGTCAGGGGTCCCACAACAACCTCTGCCAATTTCCTCAGCACTCTGGGGTAGAGATCATCAGGACCTGCTGATTTGAAAATGTCTAGTCCCTCCAGAAATTCTCTGATTAGGTCCTCACTGACCCTGGGCCTGGCTGTGCTTCCCCTGGGTCCATCCAGATTCCCAGTGAGGGGATGTCCCTGTCCCTGCTCAGAAAAATGGAAGAAAGGAAAGTGTTAAAGAGATTAGCTTTGTCATCTGGTGCTACCACCAGATTATCAAGCATGTCTGCAGAGGGCCCATGTGACTTGGTACCTTCTTTTTACCCCCTATATATTTAAAAAAGGGCTTCTTGTTATCTTTGATCTGGGCCACTAGTCCTAGTTCCATCTGTGCCTTAGCTTTCCCAACAGCCCCCCTACAGTCTTGAGCAATGGAGGTATAATCCTCCTTGGCGATGGCCCCTCCCTTCCATTGGGTGTATGCCTCCTTTTTGGCTTTGAGATGTTCCTGGATGCTTTTAGTGAGTCATGGGGGCTTTTGAGCACTCTTGCCCCCTTTGATCCGTGTGGAGATTGTCACTCTTTGGGCTTGGAGGATTGTCTTCTTAAGGAATGACCGCTCTTTTTGGACTCCCAACTCCCCTCGGGGACCTCAGTGCCTCCCTGACTCAGTACCTCTCCTTACGTCATCGAAATCCACCCTCCTGAAGTCCAGGGCTGCTGCCTTGCTGCAGGCCTTTGACACCCTGTGCTGGATGGTAAATTCCAGTAGGCGATGTTCACTATTGCCCAGGTGGTCGAGAACCCGCAGTCCCCTCACCAGGTCGTCGTCACCTGTGGCCAGGACCAGGTCCAACAAGGCATTTCCCCTGGCGGGACTGTGCATCTCCTGGTTTAGATGGAGGTCCTGTAACTTGGCTAGGAACCTACGTGAGTGGTCAAACCTGGCTGAATGTTCTTCCCAGCAGATGTCCGGATAGTTTAGGTCACCCATGATGACCATGTCCCTTGACTAAACTGCCTCTGCAAGCTGACCTGAGAATTCCCAGTCCAGCTCTTCCCCCTGGTTAGGTGGCCCGTTGTAGCCCCCCAACGTTATGTCCCTTTCCCCCTGACCTCCTTGTATTCTGACCCAAAGCACCTTCGTCTGCCCTACCTCACACCCGGTGCTGTTTGCAGAGGATGTGTATTGCTCTTTGACATAGAGCACCACACCCCCACTTTTCCTCCCTATTCTATCCCACCTATACAGCCTATAGCCCTTAATGTTTACTACCCAGTTTACTACCCCACTATGGCTGGATTTGTGTTAGCTAGCAGGAGGGCAAGTTCCTCCTGTTTGTTCCCCATATTGCATGCATTAGCTTAGAGGCATTTAAGGTCTCCTGAGGTTGTATGCACCACCCCCACCCCCCCAATCCCAGGACTGTCCAGGCCCCTGTCTCTTACCTGGGTATTTCTTGTGCTCATCGCCTGCCTTGGCTGGGCTGTTCTTGTGGGTGTCTCTTGGTTTGGTGCTTTGTGGCTCCCTTGGTCCTCTTCCTCCCTCTCCCCTGATGAACCTATTATAAAGCCAGCTGGAGGAGATCTGCCAACCTGGAAGCTTTGGGGGAGAGGTGAAGCCCATCCCACCTGAGCATGTCTCTTGTTCTGAAGTAGGGGTCGTGGTTCAGAAAGCTGAAGCCCACCACGAGTCACCATTCCCGAAGCCACAAGTTGACGTCCCAGATGCAGGTCTCATGGCATCTTCCATGTCCGCTCACTGGAAGGATCGATGAGAAGACAACCTGTGCCCCTATCTTCTTCAGGTTGTCCCCCTGAGCTTGGTAGTTCTTCCTCAGGAGATCTGGACTGCTCCTGGCCACATCATTAGTACCCACGTTGATCAGTGGGCCAGATGAGGGCTGGGATCATCTTCATCATGTTCTGAATCTGCACTTTGGGCAGACAGTAGACTTTGCGTGTCATTGGACCCTCTGTTCCTTTCAGGATGGAGTCACCTATTTCCTTAATTCACACCTCCCACCACGTATGAGGGCAGGCAGTGGGGAGGCAGGTTGTGTGGATAGGTCAAGCAGTTTGCCCTCTGCTTGTGCCTGACCCCCTGCCACTTCTACTTCCCCAACCCCCTGCAGTCTCCGGTCCCCTGCTTCAATTCTATCCTCTATGCCCCTCCTCTCCCCCAGCCTTTGTTCCCCCTGCACCCCCTCCCCCTTACTCTTTACTCCGTGCTGGCAGGCTCGGTTCCCATCCTGGCCTGGGGCACTGAGTACAGCCCCATGCCAGCCTCATAGCACTTATGCAGGCTGCACTCCAGTGCTATGGGATTGGGCTTGAGCCACACGCAGTGTCTTGGGCTGTAGCACGCATGGAGCCTGCTGGTTTGGAACAATGGTAAGGAGGGAGGGAAAGGGACAGGTGAGGGAGAAGTGGCTGTACGGGGGAGATTGTAGGGTACAGAGACAGCAAGGTGGGTGGAGAGGGGACAGGTAGGCAGAATCTTAGAGGGACCCATGTGTTGGGGTGCAGGGAGCAGTTCTATCCTTGGTTTTGGTGCATTACAGCTTTATTCGTCTGGTACCAGATGCCTGCCTGGCAGTCAGCACCATCAAATTCAATTATATTTGTTTTTGCTTGGATCTTTAAATAGAATAATGTTCTCTATTATAGCTGTAAAACCATAGCATATTAGTCAAATTGCTAGTTTCTTTTTAGTTTGAGAAAAACATGTATTGTGTTATGTGATGATGCAAAACATCACCTTTACCCACCTTTTCAGAATCCTAGATCGAGGCACGGGGAAATCCTAGATCTGGTCCTTTTAGTGGACCAACTTCATAGTTGAAAGAGATTTTAAACAAGCTTTTGAGCACAAAATGCTCTCCTCAGGTCTGCTAATCTTGCCCTACTCCAGGGTCTTCTACTCTCTTGAATAGTTGTGCTCTTATCAAGTTATCCTTCCTTCTGCATTTCTCTTGTCCTTCATTTATCATGATAATATCTCTTTGCTATGTTTTTGTTCTCCTTTATTAAAAAGAGCTTTCAAACTATAGAAGGTAGGTAAGCACGTGAATCTGTTAACCAAAGAGATGGAATTTCCATAGTTTTGTATTGAAACAGGTTAAGTTGAGATTAGACAAAAGACTTTGCTGGGTTTATTTAATTCTGCGACTGCATGACCAGGCAAGATGGACCTTTTGGTCTGACCCAGTAAAAGGCAGTTTTTGTGTTATAATCTAACTAGGAATGCTCCTGCCTTGATTAGGGGACTATACTAAATGGCCTCCTGAGATTCCTTCCATCTTATTTTCCTATTATTCTGTTCTATTTTACTTAAGTTCTTAGTCTGCTTTCTTTATCATAGTGTCTGAACTGCTCCCATTAGCTTAGTTAAGTTGTCCTTAACTCACCCAGTGCGCATGACTCATTCTTTTCCCTCATTTTCCCTGCAGGAGAAAACAAGAGTATAAGTTGTTTCTGAATATGTTTAAGCTTTGTCTAATATTTGGTGAATAGATGTTAGCTATCCCGCTCTGTCATTTTTTGTTGGACTCCAGTTGACTTTCTGGATGGTTGTCTATTAAACAGGACGTCTTTGTTTTATGTAACTGTGACAAACTGTTATATTAAGATTTTGAACTCAAAAAAAAGCTGTGTCATTTCACAGCTCTGTTCAACACCACAGCAAACTGTGGTATGTGTACCCCTGGATGCAAGACATCTCTGGGGGGGTATGTGGGAGAAATTGTGTAATGGCTGATTTAATTTTCATTAATAATGAATTGGCATTTAAGGGGTTCAGATATAAAATGTATGCTGGTAGGGGTATGCGGGCAGCTAATAAATCTAGAAGGGGGTGTGCATTAACAAAAAATTTGGGAACCTCTGCCTTACAGTAAACTATTTCAATGATTTTTAAAATACCCTGAACCATAGAAAACATTAATGGATTTGTGTCAGTCACTGAGTCAGAGTATACAACATGTTTTTTGTGACACAGGTCTATAATGTCATTCTATATTATTAACAAATGGCTATTGGCATGATGTCTAAGCCTGTAGTAGACAACAATAACCTTTAAAGAATAACAGAAATGGCTTCCTGGCCAAAACTTATTAACTTTTAGAAGTAGAGGGCATTGTGCAATATGATTTGACATAGCTATAGGTTCCACATTACTCTCAAAATGGGTAAGTACATCCTTTTATAAGGGTGTTTTCTTATGGATGAGAAGGGGGTGACTATTTAATACTTATTAGAAATATCTCTGACAGTGTGCAAGAAAGAGAAAACATATTCAGATTTCTTCTTCATCAGAATGTACAGATGTGACTTTTTAAAATACTTGAATATCCATTATGATGCATATTAGTTTCATCTTGAAGGCCATATTTGCAGATGCAGCTAGCTTGCTCACAAAAATAAATGTGCAACAGCTGGCTCTTCCTTTTTTGTGTTTACTGACATTCCAAGATTTTTAATACCAGGAGAGGATTTCAGCTGTGAATCCCAGTCTGATATCCATGCTGCAGCCAGAAGTTAAGAATCTAAATCATTCAAGAGCAGTGGGACAAAATTCTGTGACTCTCTCTTCCCCCAAATTTTGTTGTGGTTAGCTTAGGTGAGTCCCTGCTTTGCATTCTGTCTGTTATGAATACTGTCCTAATGTGCCTAGCTCTCCTCACTTGTTCTGTTGAATTTAGAAGCCTAATTCAGGTCTTGCATGGGAACCAAGTTTAAAACAGTGGTTTTCAAACAGGGTGCCATGGTACCCTGGGATGCCTTGAGATCCTTTTAAAGGAGCCAGTGGGTGCCACACAGTATTAGCACTGTTACATTTACAAACATGATTCACAAGTTAAACCCAGAGATTTCAGATAAAAATCCACAGATTTTGTCTTTCTGAATTCTTTACAACAGAAAACTGCTTTGGTATTTTTCTATAGGCAAAAAGAATGAAAATTAAGAGCTGTCATGTTCCCAGAGGTGCCTTGAGTCTGTCCAAAGGGTGTCTCAAGTCTAAAAAGGTTGAGAACCACTGGTTTAAAGATTAGGATTTTACACTCACTGAACCCAAGGACCAGCCCCTGTCACACTGGGTGGAGAGTTTGCCTTTGAGGTTACTTTTTTGAAAAGGCATAGGTTTACACTTTGCATTAAACTTGAAACCATGAGAAACATTTGTACTGCAACTACAAAAGAGCAAAACCTAAAGGAAATTGAGCGCTTACGTAAGTGGAAAAAAAAGTAGCTCTTTACTTTCAGCTTGGCATGGCGTGCCCAGGAGACAAATCACATCAGTTTGACACACCTCACCCAGCTTTTGTATAACTCATGCACTTCAGCAGGTCTTTTTGGTCCTTTTATCTAATAGCTGATAGAGCTAATAGATAAAAGTACCAAAAAGCCCCACTGAAGTGCACAAGCTATGCAGATGCTGGGAAGGTAGGTCAAACTGATGCGATTCCTTTTCCAGTAAAGCATCGTATTCTGTCCCCCCCCCCCCACATCTGTCAGCACTCAAAGTGCTGCTGTGTTAATATAAAGTTGTGTCATGTTAGTTGTGTTAATATAAAGTCAGGCAGAATGGGGGAGGGATGGGCAGGATGATACCTTACTGCATAACTAGTTCAGAGAACCATGAGCTTTTATAGGTAATGTTCATCTTTGTCAGATGGTAGCAAAGTGTCATTGATCTAAAAAAAAAAGTCTTATTGATAGATAATCACCATATTCATTCATATTCAAAAACAATTTTGACTGGCATTTTATGGTACAAATATCAGTGTTCTGTATGTATATTCTATGATTATTTTTTAAGAGTACAAGTAATACAAAACTGCTAACCAAATTGTTTTGCAAAAAGCCGTTGCTGAAAAATAAAAAGAATTTATGAAAAGTAAGTTTTCAGTGGCAAAGGAACTTCACTGGATATTGGTAAAGAAATGCTCTTCTTGAGAGGAGGAAATAGCTTAGAGGACTGAATTGATTCTGACATCTCAAAGATTAGTTGATTAATTGTACTTGTGATGACAAAGAAGAAGCCAGAAGTAAATCAAAGACCATAAGAGTGTCGGAGCTGAATAGGGTAAGTAGTGCTGAGGATAGCAAATGATATTGGTACCTTTGAGTAATACAGATGATCACTCTGATAGATTGTGTCAGCTGATGGACTCTAATATTAAGTCATGAAGGTTTTACTCCCCATTGGAATCTGATTCTAATAAAATGGAATAACGCTTTTCTCTTAAGTTCTCCTCTGCTGTGTAAAACTAATCAGTTCTGTAACTACTTGAAGTAAGAGAGAGCTATAAAACTAGTGCCTTATGTTTCTTTTGTCTGTGATGTGCTCTCACGTATTATTAATAATATTCACAGTTGAAAAGAGAGTGATTTTTAGGTAAAGGCAAAGAGCCCATTTGATACCTATATTTTTTCCTCTGTGAAGATTGTCTAAATACATGTATTTTCCTCAGAACCCTGCTACACATTCAGATGAAAGATGGCTAGAAACCAGCTGTAGAGTTGTTACACATTTTCAAGCACTACTTTTTATAGATGGTTGCTTCTTTTTACAGATGGATGATCATTTTTATTGTTTGATATTTACTTCGCATGCATGACAGGTCTAAATTTATTCCTCGATTAATCAGTTAATTGTGTGATAATTACTTTGCACCTACAGGTAGTCTTACTTTGCACATGTGACTGATTTAAATTTATTGCATGAATAACCAGTTGAGCATGTAATATATAACCTGTATCAGAGACTTCATTTTCAAATAGTGTGGCACCAGACTTATTTCACATGTATGTTACAGGAGTGGATCAAACTTTCTATGAAAAGCTTTCAAGTGTTATCCCACAGTTATCATTTAGTGCTCCTAGAGTAATTAAAAAGTTGCATAAATTCCTTAAGACATTAAAGGCACTTTTACCTCTGCTTGGGTGGGGGGGTAAGGAGGTGGTGCTTTAATTGGAGCAGGTCTGAGAGCCTCTTTAAAGCACTGTAGCATCTCATTTATCAGCATCCCCACACTTAAAAATGACGGCAGGAGTACTTGAACTAAAGCTACCATTTTTAAGTGTGGGGATGCTGATATACGAGGTGCATGAGGCTGGTGGAGGCTCCAGCAGACTTGATTAACTGAGTCTGCTCCAATGCACTGTTGATACAGTCTCCACACTTGTATACAGGCACCCTAGGGTAGTGTTAGTGATGTTGTAGCTCTGCTGAACCAGGTATTATGCGAGAGGCATGGATTTCTCTAGGGTGATATATTTTATTAGACCAACTGCATAGTTGCAATAGAATTTGACAAGCTTGTGAATGCAAGACATTCTTCATCAGGTCTGCTGGCTTTTACTCTGCCGTGCCGGCTTTCACTCTTCAGACCTAATGAAGAATGTCTTGCATTTGAAAGCTTTTCTAACTTTATCCTGACTATGCACTTGGTCCAATAAAAGTTATCACTGTGAGAAATCCTTGCCTTTCTCTCAAAATGTTAACCGTTACCATGAGATTTTTCATGCTCAGATCCAAACTAAAAAGTGAGAAGCTCTTTAAAAATCAGAGAAACATTGCTAGTTATCACTAAACAGTTTTAGACACGAAAAGCTTTCTTTGGCTTGCTTCTGGATCCACTCAACTGTGTAACTTTGTAAGTAGTTTGGAGTGAGATCCAATGTCTGTCTTGCTTGAGTTAACTTTGATTTGAAGTACTGAATTGCTGGAGGCTTGAAAATAATATAAAGTAAATTATTTTCTTTAACTTCAGAAAGATGTGCTAAAGAATATCATTCAGAATGTGTAACCAGCCTACAAAGGCATGTAAATGTTTGTTTCTAATGTACAATGCTTCCAGTATATGTCACATGAAATATACAACCTCCCCTCCCACAAAACAACACCTTGGAAAACTTTTTATTAAAATAAGGAATATCATATAACTTGATTTTAGAATAGAAGCATAGACCTTAATTAAGTTTTAAAAGATAGTTCTATTATTTTATGTTAGGAATCAACTAGTTAGTAGATGAATGTTAAACCTAAAAATTAGTAGTTTATTTAGACCAGTAGTGTGCCATAAGAATCTTTGATGGGTGCCAGAAATGTGAGGAGATAAAAAAAAAATAAGCATGAGCTCAGGCTCTTCCCTGCCTAGCCATTCCCCTGCCCCCAGTGCTTGGCCCCTCTGCAAGGAAGTAAGCATTGTAATAACTAGGGGTGGGCCGATAGAGATTTTTGGGGCTGATACTAGTAACTGATTTTTAAAGAGGCGTATCGGCCAGTAACAATCCAATTTCTGATGTAGCATGGAGAGCTGCCTCCAGCTGGTAAGTCCATTGTGGTGGAAGGTAAGGGGGCAGATCAATCCCAACCCCCACCACAGTGAGGGGCAGGGCAGGACAGGGCTGGGCATTGCCCAGCTGGGGCAGGATCGAGCATGGGGCAGAGGCACAGTTCATTGGAAGGGCGGCTCCCACCACTGCTTGCATCCCGGGAGGGCAGAGAGGATGTGCCCACTGGATCTGTGCAGGGCAAGCTCTTTCTGGAGAGTGGTGAGCGGCAGGGATTGGGCTGGGAAGAGCCAGAGTTGTGCTGGGTGCAGGGCGGCGGCGGCACTGGGAGGGAGCTGTGACAAAATTTGGGGTGGCTGCAGCCCTCTCTATAGCTCCTACCCTGAGCCCAGTCCCCAGTGAGAAGTGCCCATCTTCAGCCCACAGCTCCAGCCTGCCCACTTGCCCCGCACAGATGTGGGGGGCACACAGCCTGTCTTCCCGTGGTGCAGGCAGCAGCAGTAGCCGCCTCTCCCCACCACGTGATGAGCCACACCTCCATCCCATGCCCTGCCCCACCCCGGGCTGGGCAGCGCCTGCCCCGCCCCTCCCTCACCATGGTGGGCGTTGATCTGTCCGTCCCCTCCCCCCCAATACTTCTTCCCAGTTGGAGGCAGCTCTTCACACTGCCTGGCTCTACTCCTTGCTGCCTGAGTTCTGTGCTACACTTGCATGCAAGCACAGGCCTTTATTGGCCAGTTTTTCGGCCCCATTGGGCCGATTCCCAGTGCAGCCAGTTTTCTTTATATCAGTACCAATCTGATATTGAACTGATGTATTGGTGCACGTCTAGTAATAAATTAGTTTTTGAAATAGGGTGCTACTCAATTCACAAATGTTCTGGAAGGGTGCCTGGAGTAAAAAAAAAGTTGAGGACCAGTGATATAGACTGTTAGCCTGGAATTCTTCACACAGTGTTACTAGGATTTGGATACTAAATCTGTGAAGATCATAGTCAGGTGAAATGTAGAGATTAAGATTATGAAAGGGGCACGTGAGGAATGTCGACATCTCTACTTTACTAGTTTGCATTTAAATAGACCATAAACTCAGATTATTGAAATAAAAAATTATTTTTCAGGTGTGAATTATAGGTTCCTATAAAGTAACCTGTTTTGGGGGATCATAAGTGAGATCCCTGCATGTGAAATTATATTTTCTTTTGGGAAACAGCCACATTGTTAAATTCTAAAGGGAAAAACAAGCAGGTTGTATATTTCTGCTAATCCAGTTTAATCTCTAATATCACTCCACACCAGCTGGAGGCAGCTCTCAATGCTACATAAGAATATTTGACACACACTTCTATTTTCAGAATTTCTATATTAAAAAGAACAGGTAATACCAGATTTATTAAATTGGATGCTGGATCTGTTTTGTTCATTGTTACCTCATACAGCATGGAAGAAATGGCTTTAGCACCCAGCTTTCAGTATATTTATCAAGATTTCCATGTGGTTCCATGAATTGAGAACTTTAGCTTCAATTCCTCCTGAACAAATTTCCCTAACTTTTTTCATTGGGTACACTGAATTGTAGCCAAGACCATTTCCCAAAGGATATACCCCTTTTATCCAGGCAGCTTTTGTATTATTTTTCATCACATAGCATACTTATGAAAAATCAAAGCAGTTTCTTGCACAAAAATTTGTGGTATTTTGTTCATTTAGAAACAATATAATCTCCATGCGTTTCATAGAGGTCTACTTCCTTTCTACTTTACTAACTGATTGCCTATTAATGGCATTATATAGCTAGTAACCCCTTTATCTCTCTGATGGAAGGGATTGGAAAGACTTACTGTTGAACTGCCGTATATAAGTTTTGCTGGCAAAACTATGTGCAAGGTCATGCTTGCTGATCCCTTGTTATGGCAGAATCCCTTCTTTCTGTCTGCAGAGCACCAGCACTGTAAGCAACAGAAGTTTCTGCCATCACGCAATATTTAATAAAGTGCATGCAGATGCACTGGTTTTGTGTTAATGGCCACGATTCTTTTAACAGCTGTTATTGCCCAGGATGAACTGCCTGGCCTGCTGGCCCAGTTCCCATGGAGTCACAAGAAGCCACTTGGGGCTTCTCTGTAGCAACTGCTGCTTGCCAGCACAGCTTCTGCTGGCAGAAGGCATGCAAAGTAGACAAGATTGCCATTGTGATTCTGAATTCAACCTAGAAGGAGAACTGCCCCTCCTCATCCACCTTCTCTTTCTTATTCCATCAGCTTTTTCAGGTACCTCTTTTTTTGCTGTGAAAATTTGGAGACTTGTGGAGGCAGGTAGAAACAAGGAGGGAAAACTACCGTAGGTTGACCTTTCATGTCTTTGTAGAACATTGGAGTGGCTCTAGGCTATAGATTAGGAAATTACACAAAGGCTGCTTCCTTCTGAACCTTTTGCATTTGAAAGGTATTGGTCAACCTAGTTAGCACTCTTACTATTTCTGCCAATATGACTAGACTGTAGAACAGCAGTGCTGATTGCCTTACACATTTACAAGCTCCAGGAGCAGAATATCCTCTTTTGATCAACATTTGGAGTGGGAGATATACCTTTACCAGAGGATATCAGAATCTAATACTAATAAAAAGAGTAAGGATTTTTCCTTCCCTTTCTGAGAAAGCTCCTACATTTCTCAGTGGCATAGCCATACTGAAAGAAAGCTTCCTTTATTCTGAATTTTTAAAGAGATGCCCCAATTTAAAACCAGACACTTTTTCTCCCTTCATATAAAGTACAAAAACTTACCTTTTTAAATAAGACAGAATGTACAAAAAAGATGATGCAATGTTCAGAGCTGAGATTCTAAAATGTATAGCTGACTTTAGAAAGATCAAAATCTTTTTATACTGTATGGTTTCTGTAATATAAAGTCTTCTCCATCTCTTACTGTGTCATCTCCTTATGGACTTGGCTTTGTATGAGAGGGGCCTGCACTCCACAGAATAAAATCTTACTTCCCCCTTCATTGTCCGTTCTGCCTTCAGGGCAGAACTGCATGTTAAAAAAGCACCCCATCTAGAATATTTTTGAGGTAGTAAGACTTTACACACACACAGTTCTACAGACTCTTCATATCAAATTCTTTTGTCTCCTTACTTATTAAAGTATCTTTTATTTAAAAAGAGATAAGTAGACTGCTTCGTCAGTCTCTAGATCAGACACTAGTCATTTTAAATAAGAACTATCAGAAGTATTTAATGCTGTGGGCATATATAAGCAAAGAAGATGGAATGTAATAGGAACAACCTATTACATATGAATACTTGTACCAAAAAATGCATCTTGGCTCAATGCTTGCAGAGTAATTACTGTAAAAGATGATTTAAATGATTCTAGGGTAAATATATGATTTAAGTACACCTGTTAGTACTCTGGACCTTGATTGGGACACAGACCTCAGGTCAGAATACACTCTCTTCAGTGTTTTGAGTTGGTTGGGTGCCTTCTTCACATGAAGTGACTCACATGATGTGCTCCGGTGGCCCTGGCCTTCATGGAGTTTGTCTAGATTGTCAAGAAAGAAAAATGGATGAATTGTTTCTTTAAGGTTATAAAGGTGGGATGGAATGGAGGGGAGGACATCACCTGAAGAAGTATTCATCGCAACATTATTGGTTTATTTCACCTGGGATAGGGTCTATATAGATTCTCTTCCTTGGACTTGAGCTCTGTCAAACCAATTTCACCACCTTCCTTGAGAAATGTGTTGAACCTGGTTTGATATTAATGGCCTTTTAGGGACCGGGAGGGAATTTTTCCTTCAGTGCCAAATTGGTCTCGTGTGGTCAATGGATTGTTGCATTTTCCTTCTCCACAGCAGCTCAGGTGTGTGGAAAAATGGGTAAGATTAAAATTGTCATAATTTAGCATGCAGCAGGTCCACTGTAGATAATTACACAATCCAGGTTACAGTTCCTTGATCAACTGGAATTGTAGGGGCATTTAGCCAAAGGCATCCCATAAGGAAGCTGAGAAATAACATTTTGGAATCCCAGTATATGGATTAGCAATGGCACAATCTCCACTCCAGTCTCTTAACTGCTATATTAGACCTTTATTTGTGGGCTAATAAAACCCACAGGACTTGATTTGCTCTTTTCACGTTAGAGATGGTCCCACTGCTTTATTAGTGTGGTGTCATCATTTTATCTGTTTATCATTGTACTTATGTTTATTATCATCAGACTTAAAAACATATTTTTCTTTGAGACTGCAGTGACCTACTTTACTTCTATGGAACTATTGACTGACAGCATTGACCACCCTCCTAAAAAAAAAATAAAAAACAAAAAACCCCCAACAACCCTTAAAAGTATTATTTTATGATCAAGATGTAGCAATTTAATTTGAAAATGTTAGTCCTACATGAGGAATTTGTTATATTTTCTGTGGCATAACTTTATTTATGTTAATCTGATAAAAAATTATGCCCTTGCTTGACAAATAAGGCAGAATTATTGGAGTTTGTTTTGTTTTTGAGGCCAAGATAGAGGCTTGTAGGCTGGAGACAACATCCCAGTGTAGGTCAGGGACCCAGGGTCTGAAACCAGTGTAGCGCTGAAGGCTCGAGTGTATAACAGAGTGAAATCTGCAAGGTATGAGCATGGCAATGGAGACAGCTGGAGGCCACAATTATTGCCATTAAGGCAGTCAGGATCTGCAAGACCATGATTTGAACTAGCATTAGAGAATTGGTGTTTGGAGCGGTTGCAGCCCCACGGAGAGATAAGGAGGATCAAGAGTACAGCTAAGTGCAGCACTATTAGAATCACTCTAGGTCGGGGCTGGGGCTTGGGATGGACACAGGCTTCAAATGTACCTAACAGTAACAACTGGCAGCAACATGGCTGGCAAGACATCAAGAGGATGCACCAAGGAGTTCAAGTGAGGCAGGATTAAGGTGGCCCCTAGGGGGCATCCCAGCCTCCCTTAAGGCCTGGCTTTGTCACAGTATGTAATAATCAAACAACACACATTTTGAGAAAATACATAAAAAATAATATTCATAGTAGTTAGTGTTCATCTGAGCTAGAAAAATCTCATTGTTTAGATTTTATATTTGAGATTAGAGAATGTGTTAATTTAATTTAATTTAATCTGAAAAATCCAGTGGAAATAAAGGCAAATAAAATGTTAGGATTATTTAAAACAACAAAGTCCATCCCATTGTATCTTGCAGTTAACTTACATTTTTGTGTTTTCCATTATTGTTTTTTTTGTTGTGAATTATTGTTTATTGGACATATTCTGTTTATGCCTGATTCTAACATCCTCTCCAGACTTTTCTGAATCTTTCTAGAAGCAGTTTGTTGTTGTTGTTTATTATTATTAATGATGATCATAATAATAAATATTTATAGCCACCAGGTATTGTATTTGAACACTAAAATGAAGCCATATATAAGTTTAGTTTTGTCTTTACTGTAAAGATAGGCTTTTTCGAGTACTGTGTACCTTCTTCATTTACTTTATCAGAATAAATTCAGTTTTAATATCTCTAGACTTGAAGCCATTGTATTAATCACTGTCTCTGCAGAGGTTTGATATTACACCACAACTTTAAAGAACTAATGTACAAATCTAAGGAAAATAATTGTGTTTTTTGGATACATCATTGATCCAGACTTTAGCTGAATATATTGAAAGGAAATTTTTTTTTTGCTTGTAGCTATTTAGTTGTGTGGTTTAGCCCAACAGTGTCACCTGCAGGTGAATTAAATAGCTTCCTTAATTCTTCAAATGACAAATCTAAGATGCACAAGATCAGTTTTTACTGAAAATATACATACATGTGAATAATTTTATAACTAATATTTTATTGATTTTTTCCCCCCCTTTTACTCATGTTATGAATTAATTTTTTAAAAAATGAGGTTTTTTTCCCAATTAGTTTTACCAAAAAAGATTAGCAAATCATTTTTGTCAGGGTGTGTAACTTGTCTGCAAACACTATTACAGATAGTCAATGAGCTTAAGTTTTAAAATCAAACACCTGGTGTAAATGCAACCATAGAACTCCAAGGAGTCCCCAGTGTTGCCAGTGCAGAGTTCATCCATGTTGTTATCTGATAATCAGTGTTGTTTAGAATTTAGATGTTATCAGTTGCATTAGGTTCCCTCAGTTAAGATGGTCTGTGCATGTGCTCCCAGGGTGCCATCTATGATGTGCCCTGAACAACCTCATTATTACAAGAAAGAAAGCACAGGCTTCAGTTCTTAGTGACAAGGAGGTTGATCAGTTTTATTGCCCAGAAACAGGCCCAGACACTAACATCCATGACCAGCTGGTCCCTGATGGTAGCTGTGTCATTTGCAGGTAGGGTACAGGTATGAATGTAAACCTTAAACACAATACCAGGTGTTCCTAGGCCTCTTTTTATGTACCGGTTAAAACAGATCCTAGTTCTTATAATTACTAAAACGGTTTTAGGTGATATCATCAACATCTACTTCTCACCAAATTAGTCCAAACTTTGCAACAAGTACTGACACCTGTTTGCTGGGTCACTCTGATATTTTCTTTGGTGGTCAGTTTTGATCTTGTCAAAGTACTTTCTATCTGTTGGCCTTGGAGGTTCTGCTGAACCTAATGAGCTACTTTCCCAGCACTTCTGTGCAAGTCATATATGGTATACCTAGTTTTGTATTCATTGGTGCCTACTTTGGTTTATGCTGTTAGCAGAGTCTCTGTGTGATCTGATGCACGGATCAATTGTTAAGGTAATCCATGCAAGGCCTACAGCCACAAGTTCTAATTGCAATATTTTTATAAAACTTACTTTGTTGCTGTTTTCTCAGCTTATTTTCTAAAACATCTGCATAAAATGAAAAACATATATGCAGGGATAGCAATAGAAAAGGTAAATATTTGAAATTGCTTCTCCCACTGGAGAAGTGGGGTAGCTTTTTGTAAAGAATCAGAAATATTAGCTCTAATGTAAACCCATCTAAATGTTACCACACTTCAGTGTGATATTTCCTATATGAAGTCCTGGTACGTAAAGAAGGCACTATTATGGTCTAATTAATATAATATATTTATTGATATTAGATTAGTAAATCCTGAGAACCCAGTTTTCTTTGACGGTTATCTCATTCTCTAAGGATATTCTTTCTCTCCTTTCAAATGTTTACATGCTTCATAGAATCATAGAAAATTAAGGTTGGAAGAGGGTACAGAAGGTCATCTAGTTCAACCCACTGCTCAAAGCAGGACCATCCCCAACTAGATCATCCCAGCCAAAGATTTGTCAAGCCAGGCCATTAAACACTTCCAAGGCAGGAGATTCCATCACCTCCCTGGGTTGCCTGTTTCAATGCTTTACTACCCTCCTTGTGAGAGTTTTTCCTTATATCTAATCTAAACTTCCTGTGCTGCAACCAGAGACCATTATTCCTTGTTCTGTCATTTGCCACCACTGAAAGCAGTCTAGCTCCATCCTCTTTTAACTACCCTTCAGGTAATTGAAGGCTTCTGTTAGATCCTGCCTTACCTTCTCTTCTCCAAACTAAATAGGTCCAGTTCCCTCAGACTCTCCTTGTAAGTCATGTGCCTCAGTCCACTAAGCATTTCCATTGCCCTCCATGGACTCTCTCCAATTTGTCCACATCCTTTCTGTAGTGGAATGTCCAAAACTGGACCCAGTACTCCAGATGTGGCCCCCCAGTGCTGAATAGAGTTTGGCTAAGTAACAGACATTGATTTGATCCTGACCTTAAAATGTCTCTGTTGATTGGCTTCTGTTGTATTGTAGTACCAGAGGCTCCTCACTGGGTGTACCCTGAGGAGCTTACTATTAAACTATGTGATGAAGAACACCAGGTAAATACTTTATAGATACAGTTGTTACTCATATGGTAATAAGGATGGCCATTTTAATGAAGAAGAGTTGCAATATGCTACCTATGCTGATTTGTCATTAGGCAGAACTTTTGCAGGTTGCTCATTTGGCCAACAGGTCTAAGTTGTACTGTGGATCTGGCCTTAGTGCTTACACTAGCAGTACTTTTCTTGCCCTTTAATATAGACTGTTTTTTTTTTTAAATGATGGTATTCTTATGATAAAAAATATGCATTCATAGTGAAGTATACTTTGGCCAGGTTTCTTGCCCTTCATCTCCCATATCTGAGTAACTGGCTATAACCGCTTTAGGTTGTTACTAATATTGGGTAACAATTTGGAATTTGTATCCAAACTTGATCTTGTATCTACAGGCAATAAAACTCAGTGGGCCATTAAACATATTTCTTGATAGTTTCCAAACACTGGCTTATATTATGTTGCCTACTTTTGCATATATACTATTGAAGAGAAACATTTTAGAAAATTATAGCCTTTCACAACTGAGCATTGCCTTTTCTTCATGTTGAAGGCATGCTGCTGAATGTGTAACCTCTTTGCTGTTTTTTACTTACTTGATCAGCTGTTTATATTTTAAATTTAGGCTTCAGCAGTCTATCTTAGCCAAGCGCTCATCAACATATATTTTCTAGCTATGTCTCCCAGGTAAATATCATTGGGTTTGAAAAGAGGCCACCTTCTCAAGAGAAACATCAAAATGTTAAGTTGTAGTATGATTTGTTTGCATAGTATTAAAAATCTGTATAACATTATTACTTAGTATCATTCAATAAATGGCTTCTGAGATTTGTTAATGGCCATAGTGTTTTGATTCTCACACCTTTTTACTTCATAAAATGATAAATAATTGTCCCATACCAGTGTGCCAAAATGTGAATATTGAAGATCTAAAAGTGTACCTTTTTATGCTGACAGCTTTTAAAAAATATTAATTTTATATATGTGGAATAATCCTTAAGAACATAGCATATATTAGTTTACTTATGGCTATGGTGCATATGCTCATTTTGTTTTAATGATGTCTGACTTGGCTTCAAGAAATAAATTTTATATAGCAGCTTTTATAGCTTCCATACAAATAGTCAATAATTTAATGGCCAATAATGTTTCTGGCATAGGAAATTACATATTTTAAGCCATTTTTTTGCTTTAAAATAACAGAATTTTGTATCATTGACATGAAAGCTTGTGTGTTAAATTTCTGTGTTTTTGGAAATTTGATCAGATTTTAATTTGCGAAGGTGTAACCTAATGGAATTAGAAAATACGTATCGGTGAATACAATTGCTTTCTGCATTCCTTCTAAAACCAATTAAGGATGATACAATGCTACTCAGTTGAGTAAGCCACTTCAATATTTTATTTACTTCACATGTAAAAAAGGAAAAAAGAGGCTGAAAGGGTTTAAGGAATTCTAACCTTTCTATCAGTTATTACCAATCAACAAACAGATACAATTTTCTGTCTCCTTAGTTTTTATTGCTGCCTATAGTTGAACTGCATAACTGGTGGGCTACTGTTCAAGAAGTAAAAGATGGGACTAACATCGATGCACTCACCAGGTTATCTGTGAAAAAGATGTTTACTTCAGTGTTTGCTTTATGATCTAAAAGACACTTTGTGAAATGAATTAAAAATTCTAGTCTACTCTACTGGCACAAGGGATACAGGGGAAAAACTCAGCTAGAAAATGCATTTCCACTTTAAGATCAGATTTGGAACTATGATGTTCTGTTGCTGAAACAATAAGTACAAGAGCACAATAAGAAATATTAAGCAGAACCCAAATTTGTCAACAAGATTATAATAAAAAAGGTTGAGTCTTAAAAATTTGTGTGTGATGAAATGACATTCCTCATCTGCATATGAATAGTTACTGATATTGAGCTAATTTATTTAAAAAGCACTATATAAAACACAAATATAGCTTTTACAATGCTGTCAGGCAGCTGTTTTTTGAATTGCAGATGTGGTATTTATATAGCCAATAATTGTCTTCTGAAGAATGTCTTATTACTTTCATTAACAGTTTAGTTGTAAAATACTTAGAACAGTATAGATATTCTAGTGTTGGTTATTGATTATTTTTTACTTTTGCAAGATTTAATGGCCCCTTATAAAATAACAAAAATGTTCTGTGCAAAGAAATCCACATATGTCTATAAAACTATTGTATAACTGTTTTTGTGCTTCCTCCCATGCAAAAAAGCACTATAAATTTTAAATGATAAAAAAGCAGTCTTTATAGTTAATGCAAATGATGTATTAAGCTAGACCCTTTTCCCAGAGTACAATTTAAAGGTACTCAGAAGTCCAATTATCTTTGATTTAGCTGTAAAAATTTCAGAATAACAGCTGTGCCTGCTGCGTGAATATTCCCCTGCAGAAAGATGGCTTATTTGAGTGGAGTTTAGAACTGAGGGTGGGATGAGGAGGAAATGTTCTGTTTGTATTTATCTTTCTGGTCACTTTAACCTTTTATGGTCACCTGTGTGTGTAATCATCTCCTATAGGCATAAATTTAAGAAATAATGATAAAGCACTTTGGCAATCATATTGTTTATATCAGCTTATTAGAAACAATCCTATATTCAATAATATTACATTTTAATTCATAACTGCATTATAAAGAAGTCCTTAGAAATCATTTAAAGTGAAAATACAGTATATCCATACAAATTCTGTCCATATTTCCATATGAATTACAATAAATTAACATTATTTCACAATTAATTTATGAATAAAATAAGTGCATTTAACGTTAGAGAAGGTTATTGTGGAATGGGTTCCATGTTTCAGAAGATATTGTAAGTCAACAGTCGTTTGAAAGCTGTCTTGGGTTAGAATTTTAATTTTTCATCCCACAAAGTATGAATATTTTAGCATGAAATCTTAATTGCAATTTAATTTTTTGCTATATGCATGTATAACGAATCCTGCTGGGATGTTAAATGTATCAATTTTCTGGTATAGGATTTCTGATATAGGATTACATTCTCCCAATTATGGGAATTCTGCTGTACTGCATATCAACATAGCATGTTAACTAGGGCAGTGCTGGCAGCACATGTGCCACAAGTGGCATGTACAGTGACAACTTATGTTTGGCACAAAATTCTCAGGCTTAGACTTAAAGGGATGGAATCAGTGACAGGTGGCACTTGGGGATGGGTCAGGCTTGGAGTGGCACTCACATGGGAGTGGGTGTTGGGGGTCAGTGCTGTCTCAAGGGTTTGGCCTCACAGGAGCTGTGGGGCTAAGTGCTGCCAAATTAATCCTAGTGGTAAAGGGATTCAGCAGCACTGGGCATTAGTAATGGCTGATTATTAGTGTGACCTGATCTTATACTTGGGGACACTCTCGACAAGAGGTTGGGCACCACCGAAATAGTGTGTGTAGTTTTCTCTCGAGTGCAAAATAATAAACAGGAAATAAATTCTTCCCTGCATGTACTATTTTGTGTTCCAGAAGCTGAGAGTACTGGTCATGTGTTCAGTCAAAGGCATGATAGGAACGAGCAACAAAGTTATTACACATTTTGTGTAATAACTTCATAGTCTATTCCTTCATAGTTTACCATGCCATTAATTGAATGAACATGTGGTCAGGTCATTACTTACGACATGCATGATTAACCAGTTAATCACGTTGTAAGTGTAACTTGTGTCAGGTGTCATAGAGAAAAATGGTGACACATGCATACCAAAAAATAGGAACTTGCTATTTCAGTATAATTTTATATTATATTATAGGTTGCTATTGCAATATAATTATATCCCAAAGCAATTTTATTTATCCATTTTATTATTTATTTATCTATTTTTATTTTTTGAGTACTAGCTTACTGAAATTTCAACCAATTGTTTTATTTTTCCTTTTTATTTAACCAAGTGTATTTTGAATTTATTATTTAGTGTTAGGTTATCATAGATACTAAGGCAGTCAGATATTATTAAGATTAGTCCTAAATGCTTGTATAAAAATAAATTGGAAATGTAGATAGTGGATTCTTCCACCTTGACTTTATTTTTAATTTATTTTGTGTGTGTTTGTTGAAGAATTGAATTGGAGTCATTGTTTTTTATTTTCATGCCACAATCTAAACTTAAAGGTTCCTCCCAAAGAAAGATCCAAAAATTGCCATGCCATTAATAGTTGACTGAGAAAAGCGGCATTTTGAGTAGTGCTTTATTGTCATAAGGTCACATTATTGCTACTGTTTAATAGTATCTTCTGGTTATATTTCCTTTTCTTAAAGGAATGGTTACTTTGAAACTGCCTTTTACACAATTGAAGAGAGAGGATAAATGGCCATCTTGCCTTTCCTACAAATGACATAATTTCCTGTTGTACTTGAAACTTTTCTATTTATTGTAGAGTCTTATCCAGTAAATAGAAGTTATCATCTTCATCCAAAATATAACCACAATCACAACCACAACCACAAGTTGATAATTATTTTCAGTCATGTATTTTTATTTCTGCACATTGTTGCAATTACAATGTAATACTTTTATTCTGTAGAAGAATAAGTTAACAAAAAAGGAAGCAAAATAGCCCAAGAAGCAAAAAAGCAAAAAAAGGAAGCAAAATAGCTAAAGACTTGGAAATAAAAGGTTGGATACTGTGCCCTGAGAGAGAGACTAACTGAAAGTTGTCAGATCTGATTAAGGAGGATATTGGCATCAATCAGAGCTGACAGTAGTATATCAGAGGTTAGTAGAACCATAATTAGTCAAGTGATTAACAGCCCCCTTCTGTCCCCACTCTCCCTCCCCTGCCCTATCCCCCCCACCCCCACATACACAGAATAAAAAAAGGCAGGGCAACATTTTGGAATCAAGGTGTTTAGCATATTTAGATCATTACTTAAAATTACAATTTGAGTAGCTAACATATTTTATAGCATAGAAGCTCAGTTCCACAAAGCATGCAATCTGTTTGCTCTCATCTGCAACCCTGGCCTTTAAAATAAGGTGTGTTCCCACCCCAGGCAGATGGTTTATATTCTGGAAAAATATATGGAGCAGGTGTTTTTCTGATATTGCATTTCAGTACAGTTTAAAATGACCCTAATGCATATTGTTCTGAATATTTTTTTTCTTCATGTATAAAGTATTACATTCTGTTAAGAAGCATAGTTTTAGTGAATTTACTTCAGCAAAAAAGGGATTATTGTATTTGGCTCATCCACCTGATTGACTATTTCAATTTAATTCTGATTTAGTCTGTCATAATCCATTGTATCAAGTTTTAACACGAATATTTAGAAATTAATTTTAAACTGTAATTCAGCATGTCTCCTCTTACTATAAAGTTATGAACGACTGTTTTAGGGTTTCGATAAGCTTTGTAAAGCATATCTAAGTAAGGGGTGTGTGTGTTATCTAAGTAAGGTGTGTATGTGTGTGTGTGTGTATATGTATATATGCGTATGTTTATAGAAGCGATTATAATTTTTGAACATATCTAAGGTTAAATATATAAATAATTAGTTATCCAACTCTGAATTCAAATTGATTCAATATTGTTTGGGGTTTTTTGGTCATGTATTATGTCTGTCAAAAGAGCCTATTTTTTACTTGATGACAGAACTATTTTTTTTAAAACTAAAGGGAACAGTGTTATAGCTCGGACTATTGAGTTACTTGTGATACTAATCTATTTCTTCATATGTTTATGTTGATCACGATGGAAAAATCCTAACTTCTTTGCCAACCTGCAGTACTTGGTGTTGGTATTGAGCAGAAGTTCTTCCATTTTAACTTTCATTTTGCTAGTGTAAGAGTAGCCAAATGGCAGAGGCAGTGTAGCCTGTGAGGAAACTAAATATATCTTTAATTCTAAGTTGACAGGAACATGCATCCATACATTTTTTAGTTTTCATTCATTTATATGAGGAGAAAGGCTCTTGCTCTTTGGTCTCTGTCAGAAACAAAGAAGTCCTTCTTTGGCCTGAAAGATGTGCATTCTGTCTATGTCTCCACTGCTTATATGTCTTCTCTTTGTGAGCTTTGCATAATAACCTCAGTAGGACCAGGATTTTACACCAAATATCTAAAATTCATTATCCAGATTCTCTTTCTTGTATCTGGAAAGCAGCACAATATAAATTCTGTATTTGTTACTCTAATATCTCTCTGTCTCTGTCTCTGTCTCTGTCTCTGTCTCTGTCTCTGTCTCTCTCTCTCTCTCTCTCTCTCTCAACTGCCTAGTGAAAATTGTTGTCTTTTAGTCTTTGTGTACACGGTCTACTCTGCCTCCCTGATAGCTTGCTCTTGCTCTCACAGAAGTCAGACAAAGCTTGTATTGGGTTCAATAGGAGCATGAGCAGGCCACACATTTATAGCCTTCCATTTTCTAACTAAGCTATAGGCTCATTCTGTGGCTTTTAGTAAAGGCACTTCACAGCTGTAGGTAGCACTTTGCTTGTGCTGTGCTATTTATCTGAATACTTTCTTTTCTTCCAATTTAACCTTCCAATTTACCCTTAAAACATTTCTGACCATTTTAGCCTTTCTGTAGACTCTTATCCATCTTTCCTTTCTCCTTTGTACTTCCATTAATGCAGTGAACCTGCAAATCTAAAGTACACTGCTAATGTTTCCTTTTTTTCTTCTATACTTTTTTGGTTTTATCCTATTACGAGCCTAAGCAGCAGTTAAACATCCAAGTCTCCTAAGTATGATCCTATTCTACTAAGTCCGAGCCCCTGCAAAGATATTGATTAATCTACTTTTGTAACATGACTTTATTTTGGCCTAAAATCAGCAAGGAGGAGGAGGATCAACCTTTCTTTGTGTTAACGTGTTTTCAAGGACTCTGGAATAGGATTGTGCTAAAATGTTGAATAGGTGGGACAGAATGTGGCCTGTATATAAGCAGCCCAGGGCTGCTTCCCAGGCTCAGCATACTATGGAGGGGCTGGCTGTGACATGAGGTGGTTTCAATGTGGGCTAGCTGGCAGGCATCCCCCACACTGGAGCACCCTTGTGCCCCAGCCACCTGAGGCAGCATCTACACATGAGCTGCTGAAATGTTTTTTAAACTGGTTTACTCCAGTTGAAATTAGTTTACTCCAGTTTAACAGGGATGCATGTGTAGACACTGAAATGTTTACTGCACAGCAAATTAGTCCACCATGCAAAATATGTCTTGTGTAAACATGCCCATCTTATATATGTTTGGAGGTAAATCCTTTATATTTTTGTTTAAAATTCTTTTTAGGCACTGACCTCACTGAAAGTCAGTGACTTAGCCCAAACTATCAACATTAATTTAAATTTTAAAGGGTAAAATTTTCTATAGTGTCTGTGCCATTTAGGGGCCAATCTTGCATAATCCCATTAAAGCACAATTAATTTGATCTACTTCCTTTCCTTCATAACTGGTAACATTTGTTTCCAATTATACCTAACCACTATTTTAGATTTGTTTTAGAAGTAGACATTTCTGAGACACCTGATGTATTTTCTAGTGAGGCAAGTGAATTTTAATTCTCTTTGAGCTGTTTTTCTAGCTATTGATAGTCTTTCCCTTCCATTTACTTTCAACTTCAGTTTCTTCAGTCATAACTTTTTTCCTTTATCAGCAGTATGAATGGCCCCAGCATCATCAATCATTGCACAGGAGGAGCACAGTAGGTTAGCTTTTAAAGGGCAGATGCAGCAGGGGGGCACTCATACAGTAGAAGGCACAAGGTTCCAGTAAAACTGTTTAAAACAAGGGATTTTTCTTTTATGTCTTTTCTGAAAATCCAGAGACAGTATGGGTGGGGGGGGTTAATTAATAGAAAGAGAGAGAAACAAAAAAGTAAAAAAGTAGTGATTCAGGATGAAAAAATTGAGAGGGGGATAAAAGAAGCAAGGAGAAATAAATAAAAAGAATGAAATACAGCAAAAGTAAATCTTCATTGATTTAGTAGATGCAGATTGGCAAAATTATTAATAATAAAATGAGCTTGGAAGATAAAGCTTTACCTGTTTTTTGTTACCAGTTATGCAAATGATTCCACGCTGACTAGGATTGATTATAATTATTAACCCTTTGATAGGGATTTGATGAAGTGACTCTTCATTGGTTTTGTAGCTTTTCTGAAAGTTCCCAGAGGACACTGTTTGGCTTGTCTTTTGTGAAAGCCTTCACATGCAGTGACACACTAGCTTTCCATCTGTCACAACTCCTGTTCAGCATTTATATAAGTACTAGGAAAGATTGCAAGATACTTGTTGCTGCTATTTTGTTTTCTCTTACAATGGGTACATTTTCCCCCAAACCAGCTGATAGAAACTGAAGCATGATACTTTAAAAAAAATATGGTAAAAGCAGATTCTGGTGCTTATGGCTGAAACCAAAAGTAAAATGTGCAGCCATTCTCAGGGAGCAGAACAATGAGTATCCTTGGCTTCCTAGTTGCAACTAGTTAGTTAGTACAAGGAAAGATCCTTGTCTTCATTTGCCTTAGAGAGAAAATATGGTATTATCAATATGCTCATGACACTGACAGTAACACAATATTATCTAATAAAGTTTTATCAAAATTCTTGGAATAATACACCAAGAGTGCCAAAAATCTATATACCAATAGTGTTGTGCACACAGGGCGTACAGTGTGAACTAAAAACAAGCCAGAATCTTATCAGGGGATAAGGCACAGCATCATATTTACTGGAACATAAAGCATACAACGTGAAAAGAATAAAGAATGGTAAGGTTATTTGCTTTACTCATTCCCATGCATATTCCTTCATTCATTCATTCAAAGAAGCAAGCGGACACACACAGATAGTTAGACAGTCCTGCAAATGTTAAGGTGTTACCAAGTTTTAAAGTCGCTCAAGGTCAGTCTGGTGGCCGGCCAGGCTGACCAAGAGAGTTGGAGTCAGGTCTCATTGGACATGCCCAAAACTCCTTTTTGCAGGTGTAAGAGACCCAAAGCCTTGACTTTGTTCTCATTCTTAATAGTAATAGCTGTCCGTACAAGCCTATGGATTCTGCTGAGTCAGATGCAAAGTTCTGTTGGCAGGCTGGGATTGGTAGGTCATGCTCTTCTGGCTTTGTGGTCTGCAGTCTTCAGGGGCTGTTGCTTGCAGTCTTCAGCCATCAGGATGGAGCATGATTTAGTGTTTGATAATCCTTCACTGCTGATTTGACATCCGCTACAGCCCTTAACCGTTAAACCACAGAAAGCTATTTTCATCTGCAGCAAGAACACAGTCTTCCTCTACTTTGTCACATAGGTTCATCATTCACTCTTTCATTACCTCTTTTCATATAAACCAGACATATCACATACACCAGACATACTGCAAACCCTACACAAGCGTTTTCCTTGTACTGAATTTAAGTTCTAAAGTCATAAGTCAAATATGTCTAGAATCATGAGACCAATATGTCGAGTACATTTATGCTGAGCGATAAGAACTTTAAAATAGATGGTTAATTCCAAGCCCCAATAATGACTGATCAAATTATAGTAAAAAGTAAATCGTAACAAGATTAACTTTGTCTTAAAGATTAAATCTTTTCCTTGTATACAGAAAAATGACAAAATAAATAGTCAAAGCAATTATGGTCAATAACAAGATAAGCAATTATAGTCACTGCAGTACTACAATAGGATGCTTCTTAAGAATCCTTTCAGACATTGACTTGACTTCTGGTGGAATACTTAACTCTGTGGGGCTAAGTGCAGACAGTCAAAGAGCCTGAGGCTGAATTGATTCAGTCTTTGCAGTTTAGTTTAAGCTGCAAAGATTGAACCAATAAGCATATGAAAAGACATTTACTTTTGATTCAGGAAATGGAGCCACAAGTCAGGAGGTGCAGATCACAAGAGCATAACTCTCTGGCACGTAACCAGCCTGTGCTGTGTGTTTGCTACCTCTCCCTGATGCTCCTGAGGTCTCTGGGATTTACAGTTCAGAATCACAGCAGCAAGACTCTGCAGAGTTGCTCATCACTTCCTCTTCCTGCTTCCAGGTGCCTCTGGGATTTGTAGTCCACAGTTGCTGCTAGCACTAAGTAAGCCAGCAGAGCAGGGCATCTCTGTACACTGGGGAAGGTGAGTTTAGCTCCCTCTCCCTGGCCACAGACACCAGCTGGGGTTTGACTAGGGTGGCCAGGGAGCTGGCCAGTAAGCCAGCTCTTGTTGCTCCAGCTAAGGAGCAGAGGGGTGGGGCCAGCCCTGCTCTCTGGAGCAGACCGCACAGCCCAGTCCAGGGCTGCAAAGCATGAAGCCCCTGATTTAACTTGAACCGAGAAGGAGTCTGGGAACAAAGTTTCACAAACTGTTTTGACCTAAATCAGTAAAGCCTGATACTAAATTCAACCAAGTTTATCTTAAACCAGTTTCAGCCATTTTGAAACTGGTTTATGTGAACTGAAGTTCTGTTCTGTTACAGGTTTAAACCAATTTCTGATCACTTAAACTGGTTTATGTGTAACTTCTATCCCTAGGCTAGAAGATAAAATTGTCAGCTTAGGCTCAAGTATCTTAGGAAATACAAGGATGCTCATAGTCCCTTATTCAGTCAAGATACAGTTACTCTGGCTTTTAAAATTAAATTTAGAATGGCTATACCTGCAGCCACTTAGAATATCATCTCTTTGAAAGATAGTAACAGAAATGTGCAGCCTTTGACGTATAATCTATAAAAAAAGGCAAATTATGATTTTGGAATTGATTCTTCAGGTACAGTTGTTGCCAAATGCTCTCAAGGCATGCAGAACCTGGAAAAAACTTAGAATAAAGTTTTACTTTGTGTCATAGTCTGAGAGTTTGCAGTTACAGAAAAGCTGAAATCTGGAGGTAAGCATCGGTCTCAGTATAAATTGGAGGCACTCAGGAGATGGAGTAACTTTGTTATTTGTTTACGTTCAGGTATAACACATTTACCAAAAAGAATGAATTTGTATTTAGGCCCTTTTCAATTTTTAATACTTGCTGCCCTCCTGCTCTGTGCTTTTCTACCCAGCACCATCATTTAGAATTATTGTTTTGGACATACATAAATCAAATGACACATCTTCTGGTTAGACTTAATGGTGTCTTCTTGGCTCTGACACTGATTCAGTGACTCCACAAAAGCCTCACAGTCATCCTTGACTCATTTAACTTTGCAAATAGAAAACATGGGGTAGAAGTAGGAATATTGATATCAGGAATTACTTTCAGAATTGGTCTGATTTAGGAGATGGACAGAGGCCCCCTCTTCACATTGTGTGTATTATGCAATTAATTGTTTAATTATGCAATTAATTTAGACTGGCTACATATGTGAAGTAACTATCACTCAGTAAAAAGGTCACTCCAGCTATAAAGTTAGAGCTGGAAAACATGAATTAACTTTATAGCTGGTTTCTGTCCAGCGTTAATTTGCATGTGTACCCAATACCCTGTGGCTGGGAGCCCAATCAGCTGACAGGCTCCCACCTGCAAGGTTGCACCATGTGCTGCCATGGTAGAGTCTCACAGCTGATGGGACCTGTAGCCCCACCTGTGCCCCACGGCTGAGAGTCCCGTTAGCTGCAGGACTTGCAGCTGTAGAACCTTGCTACTTGCTGGGGCATGGGGAGCCTGGGATGGTAATAAGGCATGATGGAACTGATGTTATATCCCACAATCATGCCTCTTGCCATGCACATGTGGCACATGTGGAGCCTGGACAGACATACAGTTGATATGCTTTAGTGTTGCGCAGCTCCTCCCCACCACACGCTGTAGAGTACTTCAAAATGTCCACAAAAGCATGGCAGGGGGCTGGAGAAGCAGAAATACTTGCATATCTCTCAGCTTGTAGAGATTCCCCAGGAGAGCAAAACACACAGGAAAGCACTTGTTGGCTGTTCATCCCACTCCCCTTAGGTGTGGTGGGGGGGGGAGGTGGCAGTGATGGGAGGAGGGATGGAGATGTTTCAGGAAGCTCTTCAGCCATGAGTGCTGCACTCTTGTTGTCTAGGGCATTTCAAAGGCGCTTGGAGTGCTTGAAACAGAACATCTGGTTATGGGCTTAGTCATAAAATTTTACATATCTAGTACCCTGGTTTTTTGTGGTAAAGTTTTATTTTCCTCTACCAGGATATTAGCAAAGTCATGCCTCAGTCAAAATTTTAGGAAAAAACTTTTACTTGCATATGTGTCGTTATTAATTCAAATATATTCTGTTTAAGTGAAGCAAGGTTTTGCCATTGTAAGCATATTGAACTGAATTCTGTGCGATCTTATACATCATCAACAACAAAATGATTTATACCTGTACAATTCCAGTGGGGTTATACAGGGTTAAAATGTGTACACGCTATCATCAGCTAAAATGGGCATGGACATACTACAGATGCATGGTAACTGCCCACATGCTTGCTCTTACCTCATGGTAAATAAAAGTTGTTTCATATTATGTCTTTTTTTTTCATCTTTCAGTGAAAGATAGTAACATACTTTGAACAATTTTTGCTATAAACATTTTTCATGTAAGAATAAAGCTGGAATCTTCACATTCTTTCCTAATCTCCAAAACAGGAAATGAATGTACACGTAGTTAAAAGTGCAGTATCATACTTATTGGTGCTTTCAAGAGTCACACCTTTATTGAACTCATGGATAGAAACTACAAGACAAGATGTTCATTTACTGCAATACTCAAAGTGTCAAGCTTCTTGGGAGGCCATCCAGCTAACTTTCTTAAGTATTCCTTAAAGTGTGTTAGTTTTGCAATATCTGCTGCTTCAAAGGCAGCAGAGAGAGAATTTCCGCTCAAGAATTTTAGGTGACTAAATTGTGAACTTTGAATTGTTATGCGTGTGATCCTCTCTCCCTTCCCTCCTTCCATCATTATGGAACCAGTGGCAAATAAAATCTAAATCTTTTCTAACTCCAGTTTTTTCAGGGGAAATCATTAACACTGATATTTTGATTTTCAGACTTTTGATAGTGTATTGAATCCATAAACGTGACCAGGCTGCTCTTTTCCTCTAGGATTTGAGGCCAAAGCTGTCCATCTTTAATGATGTGGGACATAACTATGTCTTCTCTTTTTTCACTTTTGGGTGAATGTTCCCTGTCACTCTTGTATTTGCATGTACACAATAGAACACTGCTTGGTTAAGGCAGAATTATTTTGTAACTAGCCAATTGCCCATCAGGAATGATGGGGGGGGGCAGGTGAGGGGTAGAGTGCCACCACCCATCAACCCATGTTGCCACTGCCTCCCAGGAGCAGTGGGGGAGGGGGAAGCTTGCCCCGCTGTCCCCTCTGTTCCCTTCGGCAGCACCCCATGCTGCCACTGCCTCTAGGGCTGGGGTGGGGATAGGGAGGTAAGGCTAGCAGTGCTAGTTTTGCCCCCGCACTCTGTCCTCTTCATCCCCACTGTCTTGGTGGCACTCTGCTGTGCTGCCACCTCCGGTTGAACACTCTTGGAGCACTTTGATTGGTTGTTTTAGTCAGCAGTGTGATTGGCTGCCGAGACAATCAGAGCGTAAATAAAGCATTACAGATGGACAGACAGACAAAGGCTTTTATTATATTAGAATTTGGGAATTTGGCTAAATTTTAAAAATAGGACTTATTGGGGATATGGGTTAGATTGACCATTTATGATTGAAAACCATATTTAGTGGGTCTGAAATGCTTGCAAAACACTTCATGTGTGCCTCAGTGTTGGGTTTGTATGTGGGGGTGTGGGGCTTGTGGGTGGATGTGGGGTTTGTGGGTAGCTGCCCTCCCAACCCCTGCGTTGCACAGCAACCAGCCAGGCCATTGGGAAACTCATGGCCTGCTACAGGCACAGCTCTGCAGCAGTGCAGTATGACCTGGGGGCTGCATGTGGTGAATGGAGCTAGCCCAGCCCACTGGCCCACGCCTTTAGACAGGACTAGGTCAGCTCCTGTCGCTACCCAAAGCTACCTGCACTGTATGCAGGAGCCGTGCACCATCAGGCTGGGCATGTGGAAGCCTGGCCCAGCCCAGTGGTCAGTCCAGCTATAAAGTTAGCTCCTGTGTGCGGTGCCAGGAGCCTTGGCTGGTGGCAGGAGCCAAGCCCCCAGTCCTTTTGAAAGTCATATGCCAGTGGGCTGAGCCAGCTCTGTTAACCAGGTCACAAGTGGTGCTGTGCACCTCAATGGCACTGAGTGCCTCAGAGGCCCAGCATCTCAAACTGCTTTGAGATGCCGCAACAGGCATATGCTCGTTCATCTTGACACGGTCAGTGGTGACAAACAAAGGCCATGGAGATTCAGAGTTTTGATGACCTACATGACATAAGAAGCTCTTTTGAAGCCATAAAAGCCATGCACAGGTCACCTTCCAATGGCCCAACCCTCTTGCGATCCCAGAATGGCTCTGTCCTTCTCACAGATGATGTATCCATCAAGCAATACTGGAAGGAGCACTTCAAGACTCTACTCAACTCTGAATCTGAGGTCTCAGCTGCCACTATAGAGTCAATCCCTCAACACCCAGTAATAGAACCTCTTGCTGATCCCTCATCCTTCAAGGAAGTCTGGCGTGACATCATTCAGAGTAAGAACAATAAGGCAGCACGCCCAGATGGCAATCCCACAGAGGTCTTCAAAGCTGGTGGTATAGCACTAGCATAAAAATATCATCCACTTCCCATCAAAATATCAGTTAATGAAGAAGTTCCACTTGACTTAAAGAATGCCAACCCTGTGACCATCTTCAAGAAAGGGGACAAGTCAGTGTGTGGGAACTACCGAGGCATTGCCCCCCTCTCTGTCTCTGGGAAGATTCTTATTCACATCCTTCTGAATCACCTCTTCCCCCTTGCTGAAGTTGTCCTTCCAGAATCCTAGTGGCATGCTTTGTGTTGCATGACAGATCCAGGAGAAGTGTAGATAGCAACACCAGCAGCTGTATATTGCATTCATTGACCTAACTGAGGCCTTTGACTCCATCAATCATGAAGCCTTATGGAAGGTGCTGGCTAAGTTTGGTTGTCCACTGAAGTTCATCAGCATCCTCAGGCTGCTCCATGATGGGATGACCATCACAGTCCTTTTCAGTGGACCAGAGACAGACCTATTTACCATCCACGCTGGTGTCAAGCAGGACTGCATCATCTCCCCAAACTTTTTTTTTCTATTTATCTTGCTGTGATTTTGATTCTCATCAGTGACCACCTTCCTCCTGGAATTGGGGTTCAGTATTGAATGGACGGCCAGCTTTTCAACCTGCGGCGCCTTCACAGCAAAATGAAAGTGACAAAGACTGGCGTCACTGACTTCTAGTACGCTGATGAGTATGTTATCATGGCACATGCTGAGACCTATCTGCAGTCCACCCTGGACCTTTTTGCAGGTGCCTGTCACATCCTAGAGCTCTGCCTTAACTCTAGGAAGACCAGTGTGTTCCAACAGCCTCCCCAGTACAAACTGACTTCCCTCTCCTCCTCCACCCCCCAAATTACCATTGTTGGAGAACTGGAAAACACTGAGCATTTCCATACCTTGGCAGTCACCTCCCCCAGTCAGTCAGTCTTGATGTAGAAACCAATCATAGGATTTGCTATGCTAGTGTATCCTTTGGAAAGCTGCTTCACCCTGTCTTTGCTGACCAAGATCTGCAGATGGAAATTAAGATCCTGGTCTACAATGCAGTGGTTATACCCACACTGCTTTACAGGTGTGTGACATGGGTGATATATCAAAGCCATCTTAAGTGCCTGGAATGGTTCCATCATCTTGCCTCAGGAACACCTTTTTCATTAGATGGGCAGACCACTGCAGCATCCTCTCTGCAGCTAACATAACTGGGTTTGAGGCAAAGATCTGAAACATCAACTGTGCTGGGCTGGTCAGGTCTCAAAAGCACTGCACCACACATCAAGCTATGGCCCACTTCAAAGAGAATCGTCTTGCCCAGGAAGCTGAGAAATAGCAGACGAGGAAAGAAAGCACACAACATCCTGGGCAGCAGTTGGACTTCCCATCTCTCTTCAAAGCACCACTTCTATCTCTGGAAAAACTTGCAGAGCACAGGTTGGACTCCTAAACCATTTTAAAACTCACCAATAATTCCCTGCCTGGGGCAGACATCCTCATATCAAGGTATAGCCTAATTAATATATTTATATACAGGCAGTCCTCGGACTTACGACACAATTAGTTCCTGAAAACAGCGTCTTAAGTTGAAACGCTGCAACTTGGAACCAATTTTGTCATAGGAAACAATGTTATAAATGGGGAAATTCGTTCTTGAACCAAGGCCCAATACCCTGTTTTCACCAAAAATACCCCAGGATTTTGTACTCAATCAATTATAGATGAATAATATAGCTCCATTAATGTATTTATAATGTAAATAGCAATCGTATTGATTTGGAAGGACTTCTTTGAGGTGACTTTGCTGGACTTTTTGAAAGGCTTTTAGTTGTACTTTTTGAAGGAGTCTTGTCCACTTTCTTGAAGAAAACGTCCCAGGAAGTTTGGACAGATGTTCTCCAGGGAGATGAGTGAAGCAGCTAACTTGTTCCCTGGTGTGGCATCGCATCGGATTAAGCATAAAGTCAAAACTGACGTCATAAAGTTGAAACAGGGTGTCAATTTATAAACATTGTAAGCGCAAAATGTTGTAACTCAACGTTGTGAGTCAAGGACTGCCTGTATTTGAAATTCATCTGCTGTTTAGTTGCCCATTCACTCAGCAGTGCAAGATCTTCTGTAGTTCCTCAGTACAACTTGGTCTTACCACTTTGAAATATTTAGTCTCATCCACAAATCTGGCCACCTCACTTCTCTAACCCCTTTTCCAAATCATTTATGAATGTTAAACAGCACTAGTTCCAAAACAGCAGGAAACCTTACTGGTTCGTTCTTCCCATAACAAAAACTAACCATTTATACTCACTAGTTTTCTATCCTTAAAACAATTGTTAATCCATGATTGGACCTTTCCTACAATTCAGTGACTACCTAGCTTCATTAATAGCCTTGTCAAAGCCTCTTTGCAAGTCCATATATACAACCACAGTGTGGTGTAAGGCTATAGCTGGACCAGGCCAGCAGCAGCAGCAGGGGGCAAAAATCCATGTCACTGCTGTGTCTCACCTTAGTGGCCATGGTGGCATGGCACTTCCTCCTGGGCCAGGTCCTGCCTGCTGGGCTGCAGAGGCAGCTCCTACCCAGAGCTAGTCCAACCCAGGGGGGCACAAGCCCCAGCTTGTGTCCCATCCCCCATAGTCTTACCTGGAAGGAGTTATGGGAGCTGCTTTCCACCACCTTGCCTGGCTGCCATGTGCATGCATGCACATGCACATGTGCGTGACATCCTCTGCTACCCCTGGGCCCAATCAACCCCTTGCAGCCTGGAACTCTGCCTGCCTATAAGGGGAAACCTGTGGTTTCCTGTGCTTTTCTCTTTTAAAGGAGAAAATGGTGTTTTTCCATAGCAAACAGAAAACTCGAATCCCTGGTAATCAGACATGCACTACTCAGTTCAATAAACTAGTTCATCTCCAGCTTGTTGTTGTACTTCTACCTCCATTCCTTTTATTTTATTATTTTTGGTTTTGTCTTTCCCAAGGGCTGGGAAATTTAACTATATAGACCGACTTTCTATTTATCCAACTCTTTCCTAATCAGTCTCTAATATAATTTAACTCAACAAGTTCAGAATTATAGCCCTGACCTCTAAGGTCAAACCTTTTTGTTTGTTTGTTTGTTTGTTTGTTTGTTTTTTAAAGGGCTGCCTCCTGAATGAACTGCTATGCAAACTCCCCTGTTTGGTCTATTCACTGGTCCTGGTTTGAGCAGCTCCTCCCAAATTCACACCGTCAAAACCTCCATTCACTTGGCTGTTCACTGCATTCATTTGAAAATTATGGTGCTATCTTCTCTCAATGTCCTCTGTCATCTTCTAGTATCACAAAGTTAATTCTTCTTAGCAAAGACTTAATTTTGGAACTTCTCACAATTGTTTTTGTGCAATTCTTTTACCTTGTGTATATATTAGATTTCACCAGTTGCCAATACTTGCTTTTGAAAAGTCTTCCATCTAGTTACAGTGATGTAGCTATGGTAGTCCAGGAATTATGTAAAAAGCAAGGATTTTTAGGGTGATATTTTTAGTCCAACTATGCATTTGGTCCAGCAGAGTTAGACAAGAATACTTGCATTCACAAGCTTGTCTAATTCTATCCCAACTATGCAGTTGGTCCAATAAAAGATATCACCCTATGAAATCCTGTTTCTTACATACTTCTGTCATATCACCGAAGATTAAACATTGTTTCCCCCAAATTTTAGCACTCAGTAGTATGTAGGCCTAGGTATTATTGTTTATTCAGCTACTTTGTGCTATCTGAAAGGTTTTCAATTTTACGAAAGTAAGCATAGGAATGTGTAACTATAGTTTGTAAACCAAACTGTCACACTAGTGCAGATGCAACTGTTATCACTTTAAAATGAGCCATGTCAACCACAAAAAATAACAGCTGTACTTCCATAGAACTTTAATTAGCAAACTGTGATGAAATATATTTAGCAACGCATATTAAGAATTTAAGGTGTGAAGTAGTACAAATGCAAGCTACTGAACTAATTTTCTAAAGCTAAATCAGTACTGCTGTGATCACACACATTTCTTATGCTATAGTCATGCTATTGTAATTTAAATATAAACAGATATATGCTAATTATTCTTCCCATTTTTAACTTATCCCTAAACATTCATTAGGCAGCATAATATTACTTTGTGTTTTAAAATATTATTTAAAAATGGCTTATGATGCTTTATACAGGTAGAAGGATTTTTAGGGGTAATATCTTTTATTGGAGCAGCTGCATGGTTGGAATATTTAGATTAGCAAAGCATTCTTCCTCAAAGCTTGATTATTGGGAGAACTATCCAAGCAGAGGAGGGTCATTATTACTTGTAGTTATAGTGTATTTTCACCCCTTCACTTCTGAATTTCAAACAAGCCATTCACCTTGCCTAACTCATCATCAGAAGCAAAATCCCCACTGCTCAGCAGACATCAGTGGGAAATGGCCTTGCTTTGGCAACAGATTCTTAACCTGTTAACACATCTCCACTGCTACTACAATCAACACTCCTCTCAGTGAACCTATCAGAATCCATGGATACTACATATGCCTTTCCCAAAATGTGATATGTATGATCCAGTGCACCAAATGCCCTCCTGGTAACTATGTGGGTGAAATTAAACAGCAACTAAATACCTTCATTCTAAATTAAACACCTCAGAAAAAAATAAGTGATGGAGACACGCATCTGTTTGTGGGAGCACATTTTTTACAGAACAGCTACTCCCTTTCTGACCTCACTATCCTTGAGCTCCACTGACATTTACAGAACAGCTTTAAAAGTTAGCTTGGGAGCAAACATTCATAAGCTGGCTAGACACTAGGAGCCAAGGGCTGAACACTGATATTGATTTTTATGATGCACTTATTTCCTGAAATTCCTAGAATTTTTCCTATTTCCTGGAAGATAAATTCCTACGTCTTTATCTTCCAGTAACCAAGCTTCCCTTTTTTTGGATAATTGTTTTCCTGTTACCCCTGGGAATTTCTCCCCCCTACAGTTTCAGAGATCTACCCACTGTTCTTAACAGTCCCTGTGATTACTTCTCTCCTCAGACCTGAGGAAGAATGCCTTGTTTGATGGCTTCTCTTGACTTTATCCTAACCGTGCCACTGGCTCAATAAAAAATGTTTTATTTTTGGTTTTAAAAGTATAAATTGCCATCACAGAGAGGGAAGAACAACTAGAAAAGCCAACTTTCTGTATGTCCTCTTAAACAGTAAGTCTACTAAACTCTAAATTAAATCCAACTATATAAAATTCTAATTAAAAATACAAGTTGAAAGAAAAATGTTGACTACTAGCAAATGTTAACAGAACTACAGATTACTTTTTTCAATTAAAATAATAAACAAGCACTTTCACTATCTATCTCATAATTAGTTTTAAATGCTGCACTGGCACTTCCTTTATAATTAAATTTCAGGGACAATGATGTGTTTCATCCACTAAGTTATAAACTCTAAATTTTGATACATCAGAAAGTTTTCTACTTCCATTTTGGAAAAAGACTGGTTGGATTTTTTAAAAGAATTCTACCTCTGAACAGTTATTGGCACAGTGAGAAGTGTTTTCATTTATCTCACTATTTCACCACTGCACTTCTCTCAGCATAGAAATGGCTAGAAAATAAAATGTCACATTTGCTTAACGAATTGGAACTCATGCAAGACATTTCAATGTGGCTTTCATATTGGGGCATAGCTGACTAGAAATGGGTTAACTGTCACTATTTTTACTGTCAACTTAAATTTCTCTCTGTCCATGTCATTTTTTTTTTCCAGCAGTATTCAAATTATTGTTAGGAAACATTTCAGGTTTAGCTTGCCCATTGGGAAAGGCTAGACCAGTGCAATATGGATACTAGAATTATACAAAAGCCTTGTTTACCAAGTTTAGGATTGTGTGTCAATTTGATATTAATGCCCATGAACATAAAAGAAAAATGTGTTTTTAAACCTTTCAGTAAAATTTAACTCATCAACAGAGACAAAACAGGAATGCTGACATCCAATATTGACTTTTTGTGCCCTGATACCCAAGGTGCTAGAGCTTAGAGTTCATAAAGATGCTTATGATTCAAGTGAGAACAGGTCAAAAGAACAATATCTTAATAGCCATTTTTCACACTAGAGCTTCCTAAAATGCTTTCCAGTTTTCCTAACCAGAAGAACTACTGCATAATTTTGGCCAAGTATGGGGTAATAAAATCCTTAAAGAAAACAAAAGCTACATGATGGACGTGTGGGACTAGGAATGTGTGAATAAGTTTCAAGGTTTAACTAAAACAAATACATAAATAAAACAATTGGGACAGACCAAAGCCTTTCATTTAACCTAAATTAAATACTCCTTTTAGTTTTCAGCTTATTTGTTGCTTTTACATCCTTGTTTCAAAAATCAGCATTTTTGTTAACAAAAAGTCAAAATATTTCATTTAAAAATGTCAAAAGAGAACACTTTTACCTCTTTTCCCATTTTTTGTCATGAATGTATTTGCTGAATTCAGCCCAGTGTATTTCCCTGGGTCAGTCGCCAGGGCTTTAGGTCATTTCAGTCAACATGCCTAGTAGTCTGCTTACATTTTCCTTAAAATCGAAGTACAATATTAACAACTATGTTTTGCTTCCACAGTCATTTTCTTCCTGTCATCTTTGTTCTACCAGTTCAGATAGAATATGACAATGGTACTAAAACATCTTAATTTTTACTGTGGTAGTAAGAGCATTTTGCTTTAGGGTAAAGCTTTCTATCTCCTTTCCAAAGTAGAGAACATGTCTGTTCATTGTGGCTCATATTCATAGAGAAGCAAGCTTTCGGGTAGACTGGCTCAGCAGAAATAATTGCTTTCCACAAAATTGTAGTTTGGTATTTTGGGTAGATGCTGAATGATAGTGTTGCCTTGAAGGAAAATATAAAGCACAAGATGAAAGATTACGTACTGTTACAATCCAGGGAATTCTACACAAGTGAGCAAATGAAAAGAATTCACTGGAGTAAAAAGTCATTCTGTGTATAGTGTTGGCTCTGGATTTAGGACCAAGGCCTTGTTCCAGGCAGAGACCCACCCTAAGGCCAACCCTGACCTTTCCATTCCATAGTAGGCAAAGTTACTAATACACAGTGAGAACAGAAAAGAAGCAATACAAACGATCAAGCAGTTCTATATATCTACCAAATCCTAGGGCTGTCATCAGAGTCAAAGTACATCTGGTCAAGATGAGGCTCTTTCTCTTAGGTGTCAGCAGTCTGGAGTTGGGTTGCCAAGGCCCACAGCCTCTATCCAGTGGAGTGTATGAGATGGGCTGGTTGTGCCCTCTGTCCATGGTGGCCTTCAGGACCCTTCCCAGGGATGGGGATTCCTCTCGGAGAGAAGGAAGAAGCAGGATGAGACAGGAAGAGAAGGGGGGACAGGGAGGGATGCTTTGTTACTCTCAAGTCTCTTCTTTTGTATTCTCCTTCCCTCCTGATGTAGACAGCCTGTCTACTTCCAAGGCTGGGAGAAATTTTGTGCGAGAGACCCAAGCTGCTTAGAAATCAGTTAACCCCTGCTATCCATCTTGACCCCTTTTAATGCATACATCTATAAGCCAATTCCCCAAAACCCAGACCTTTAAATACCATTATAAATCCAAATTTTAGTTATCATGATGTGATTTCTTGAAAGCTGGCATTTTATTAGAACATAACATGATCTGTTCTCTTGATTTCAGTAAAACTTTTTCCTATAGATGTAGTTTTCCAGCAGTATTCATAATGTAACTAAGGTTCCTTTCGGTTTCTTGTAGATGATATAAAATAAGATCCTTTAAAATCTGAAATTAGGTATATAGAAGCCAATGATTTTTTTGTAGCAGCCTGAGTTGATCAGAGGGATGGAGAGAAAGAAGATAGCCAGGCACTAGAAGAGAGAACAGAGGGAAAATTCTGATGAAGAGTCCCAGACTAGATTTCCAAACGCTTAGGAACGGAGAAGAAATGAATGCCTTTTTTGGTGGCTTCCAATCTTAGGGTACAAACAGGTGTTCATTTGTAGTGCTGCAAAGTGTCTGAGAACTTTGTAGCATTACAAATACATAATATATTGAGGCATAGAGGTGTGCTCCAATCTCCACGGTCTCTTCAATCTCCTCAAAGGTGTGCTGTCCAGCCATGGCTGCAAGTGTGTTCTCTGGTTCACCCATGAGCAGAGGCAGAGAGGATGCCCCATCTCACTCATGGATGGCTGGGGCCACATCTCCCCTACTGTTACTTAGACAGGCCCAGTCCCAATCCAAGGGCAAACCAGCTGTTTGTGGGGTTGTGGCAGCGTGAAGAACTGTCATGGTCCCTGTGGAAAGAGTGGCTTTTCCTAAAGTGCTTGTGAGGTGTTAGGAAGCCTTTTTTAAATCAGGTTCCCATCATTGCTCCTTAACAGCTCACTACAACTGGTCAAGCTGTCAGGGAGCCAGTTGCTGTCCCTCCCTCACCCTTGAAGTGCGTGGGGAGGGAGTTCATAAGAGTATACCATTCTGGGGACCTAGAGTCCCCTGTGTGGGGTTAAATGTAGTGCTACAAAATGTAGTCCTACCTAGACTTTCTTATGAAAATGCTATTATTTTGTAGCACTTTAAACATCTTTAGAGTACTACCGACAGCTTTAAGAGCTGTACACTTGCTTTTTGTCACACTACAAGTGTGTATTTATTGCTACAAATGTAATAGTCCATGGCTTCATTCTACCCTGACTGGTTCTATTAGCAAATAAAACAAACAAACAAAAAAGCCATGAGAAACTAATGAAAATATAATACCTTAACCCAATTTGGTATATCTTATTTGTGTCCGGAATATTCCTTTTCCATTGTAGTAAGCATACTATCTTTTACATAGTATGTTTGCGTGTAATCAATGGCTGGATGTTTAGTTGGCAACCTGTATCAAGTGGAGTGTCCCGGGATTTGATCCTGGGACTGGTTTTGTTCAGTATCTTCATCAGTGACCTGGAAGATGGCACAGAGTGCACCCTCAGCAAGTTTGCAGAGGCACCAAGCTGGAAGGGCTAGGACAGAACCCGGTTAGATGCAGGGAATTCTTGGCCCTAGCCGTGCATGTGGCAGAACCAGGGCCAAGAGTGTCCTGGCTGCACGTGGTCCCTGGGGCTTCTAGCTCCATCAGCAAAAGGGACTCCTAGCTGTGGGAACCTGCTTCTTGCTGGTGTAGAGGCATCCAGTATCAGGCTGCATCAGCAATAAGGCCTCTGCATCAGCAATAAGGCATGATTAGATCTAATGCTTAGTCTTGGAATCATGCCTCCTGTGCAATTGTGTGGGTCATTCATTAGATCCAATTGTGTCTTTACCTGCATTTAGAAAGGGGTTCTAAGATTCAGACAGATGCTGTTTGAGCTCCTCTAGACATTTTTAGTATCCCTACATTAGCTCTGTAGGCACTGTAATCTGCAGAGATGATTGATATTTTTTCCGTTAAGTTTTTTTAGTTCTGAAGTCCTTAAAAAAAAAAAAAAAAAGAGAGAGGGAGATTCAAAAGTGTCCAGTTACGAAAAGTACATTTACTGTAAAAGTTCATAAGAAACTAGGAGGAAATAGCATAAGGTTTTCTTGCCAGACTTTAGGTTCAGTTCTAATTTTTCAGTGTGAAGTATTGATTCTTCTAATCCTTCGTTTCTACGGTTCCATTTTTTCCCAATATAAAATGTAAGACAACTGTTCTTCTTTGTGGTCTGTCTAAGAAAAATAATGCTTTTTATTTTGATATGCAATTGCTGTATACTGAGGTTTACAAACATGTTTTAAATTTTGTATTTAAATTTATGTAGTGTGATACCTCTTTCCAAAAAATATTTTTGAGAAGAAGCATAATAAAGAGGAATTGGCTTTTAGTCTCTGAAGATTTTAATAACTTAAAAAAATCACAATTCTTTGATATTCATGCTTAAAATTTCCACTTTTATGGCAGACTTTTGTAAATGTTGTTTGCTGGATTGAAACTGGAAAGGGACATGGGTAATATATTTCTAGATAATTGACTAGATCTGGCTCTCATCAGTTGTGAGTAAGAGTGGTTTCCAACTATTTCAATATTATACATCAATGGTTTTCAACCTTTTTTTGGCTTTATGCCCCCATTTTTTTTTTGCCTTATCTGCAAAATATAGCTACTTATACCTTTTTACAGCCTATGCATCTCTGCATGTTTATTCCTTAGGAAGTGTGTTGACACTGATGTCAACACTCGGCAACGTACAGTGACCAATCAGAAGCTCAAACACCATTTTTAAAATGCAGAAGCATATCCCCAGGGGTGTATATATAATTCAGCTAGGAAACCACTGTTATACATTAGAGGACAATTGCTTAACAAGCAGAGTTGGCACCTGAGGCACAAACCCTTTTGGGGGCAAAGCGGGCATATGTGGGCTTCAAGAGCAGGGGGAGGCATGTTGTTTATGTGGACAGCTTATATAAAACAATCACTTCTTTCAGTTTTCTGACAAATACGTAAAACTATTAATTTGCCACAGACTGTGTTTTTTTAGTTAATGCTGTTAAATTAATGAAATAATCATCACCCATTATTCATTGCCAATAAGAATATTCTTAGTTTTGTTCTTTAAATTCTGTGAATAAATTTTGCCTGGTTTCTTACCACTTGTATAGCAACCTTGGTGAAATATCCTGGCCTGAAGTATAATTATTCTTTGTTGTCTTTTCAAGTTACTTTTCAATTGTGAAGGTATTACTGTAAGCTTTGTTTTATTAGTTTATAAGTCTTTTTCTTTGTTTGTTTGTTTTTCTTTTTTTTTTTTCCCGAGTGAATCTAAAGGGAAAAGAAGCATGGAAGTTTCAGGCTTATCATGTCCAAGGCAGTGATTTATCACTTCTATTATAAGGGTGTAAATATACAATAAATTACTCCCATTAAATCACAGCCATGAAAGTTGCCATGGAATTCCAGTGGATTAGACACAATTCTCAAGTGCTTTTATAAATAGGCTCCCTGTACATGTGGTGGTAAAGGCACTATGGTTTCTAATGCACAATTTATACAATAACACCTTCTGCCGTGCAACATGTGCATGGCAGGAGGCAGGATTGTAGGACTGTGCATTAGATTTCATCATATCTTATTGCCGTCATGCCTCCCCCTGCACCAGCAAGAAGCAGGCTTCTACAGTTGGGAGCCCCACACCCCAGTTGAGGGGCTTCCAGCTGCTGAGGTACCCCATGCACCCCCAGGGCCAGAGGATCATTGCAGAGTGATCCCCCTGCCCCAGAGGCGTGGGAAACCCATGGGATCAGGGGATCCCAGACCCTTGGGATTTCCCACACTCTGGAGTCCTAGGGATAGCAGCTGACCAGATCGCTAGGGTTCAGGGATCTGGGAAACACCTGAGCCCTGGGAATCATGGCTGCTGCGATCCCTAGGTCTTGGGGATTTAATGCTGGACATGGTGCATCCCTTTGGCTGGGAGCCCCACCAGCTGACAGGACACCCAGTCACACCAGAGACCCTGCTACACATGCAAATTAAAGCTTTATAGCAACCAGCTATAAAGTTGCTACAAATTTTTGAGATCTAACTTCATAGCTGATTGGAGCTTTTTATTGTGTGACAGCTACTTTGTGTGTGTAGCTTGTCTCCAGGTAATTGCACAATTAGCAAGTTAATTGTGCAATTCCTGTAATATGTAGAGGAGGCTGTTAGAAAACAATGTTAGTCCAAAGTCAGGTAGAAGGCAGGTTAGATTTGCACCTTTATAGGCTTGCTGAATCATACCTATGTAACATAAGCTTTCATAAGCAGAGAGCTTAATTAGACTATAAAGGTGCAAATTCAGCCTGTCTCTTTTTAATAAATACTTCTTACAAGCACCCATTGGGAGAAGGCAGTAAGAAGGTAAGTGATAACTTGGAAGGGTGGATGATCTAGACCTGGAACAACTGGAACATGAGGCACATTTTGCCCTGTTAGCTATGTCATGATGAAAGTTTAAAGTATGTTGTTTTATTTGTCACAGATAACCTTAAATAGGATTTAAGCTTTTGCATTGGTAGATGCTTTTGAAAGTTTTGCCCAGAGTGTTTGATTGATTTGATTTAAGAAGTTGTTTCTATGATTATATATGTATGAATTGTTTTTCTTTGTGGATACTTAATATTCTTTTTCCTGCCTACTAGATGCTTGTTACCACACCAGAGAAATGGGATGTGGTGACAAGGAAGAGTGTTGGGGATGTAGCCCTCTCTCAACTTGTAAAGCTCCTGATTCTTGATGAAGTGCATCTGCTGCATGAAGACAGAGGACCAGTGCTAGAAAGTATAGTGGCACGCACCTTACGTCAGGTAAGAACAACTATCTTTAGAGCCTATGTCCTGTGTCTGTGCCCTTGCCTGTAGACCAACACAGCTACAACGTACACTATCTTTAGAGGCATTTTCATATCGTCAAGAATAGATTTCAGAGAGAATTATCCAAAAGGTAGTTTTCTTATTTTTTTTTTTATAACTAAGCAGCTGCTTCTAATTACAATGAACGTTACAATAAAAAAGAAACACACATTGCATATTTTTCTTTAGCAATCTTTCCTCCTTTGATGCATCAGATTAAACCATGTGTCAAAGATATGAGCCTTGGGCCTCCTAGAGGATCCAAGAATTCCAAGCTACAAAATCCTTCAGGGAATGTGTGACTTGGGGAGGAGGGAGCAAGTGATGGCTGCTTTCTTCTCTGCACCACTGCTTACCCCACTGGGTCTGGATCTGGTCTGTGAAGAGGCCTGGAAGCAAATGCAAGTTTGACATCCTGGATTAGATGGTGGGGAAGGCATATCAAACTTGGACTGCATAATTACATGAATGTTGTTTTTTTAAGAATTTGAGAGCAATATAATTATGTACCCCAAATTCTAAACTCTCAGCAGGAGTTCTTTTTTATTGGGACTTTCCTAGATGAAAGCTCAGTCTGAGTAGTAACTGAAAAATGGAAAACAGAAAGCAACAGGAATGTAGCACAGCTGGAAATATACTTTATATACGAGTTCCACAAGCACTTTGTTTGCCTTATTTCCACTAGTATTTTTGAAGTACTATGGCAGACTGAAGGGGGGTGGAGAATGAAGAGCGCACAAAAATACAAATGTCTCATTTTCTAGAAGGAAAAGGAAGAATTCATAGAGAGGCAAGAAATATGATTAAAACCGTGGCAGAGGCTTCTCTGCAAACAAAGATTTGAAAATTGGAAATAATCCATTTAGAGAAAATGTGAATAAGGAACATGATAGAAGTATACAGAGGTTAAAATTGAATTTCTGTTTATCCGTTTTGATATACAAGAGGGCCATCAATAAAATCAATCAGCTACACAATTAAAATGGATGAAAAAGAAGTATTGCTTTGCCAGGTGCATAGTTGATCTACAGAACCCACTGGCAAGAATTTAAAAAAGGAAATAGACATGTCTGTGAATAAGCAGAGCATTTTTTTTATAAGCCAGCCTTCAGCATAGACACCTGGAGAATGGTTCCTTATAGCGAAGCTATTATACAAGGGACTCTAAACTACAGTCTTGCATATTCTTGTGAAGCGTTTGATTCTAGCCACTCTGAGACAAGAGTACTGGAATAAATAGGGCATTGTTTGGATCTGGTATGCTAATTCCTGAGCTCCTGTGCAAGTACAGCAGCAATGAAAGGAAATATAGTTCATGCTGCTCTTATTACCACTAATACAAAAAACTTTGGTAAACTGTAGTTTACATTAACTATTATTCCTCAGCATCCTCTTAAAGAATGGATTATTAAACCTTCTAGGTCACAGGCTTTTTGATGAAATCTGTGCAATTTCTACACATAGTGCAGTATTCTTTTGGAATTGTGAGGTGGTATTTAATGTTCAGATGTCATTAATGTTACCCCTTATACAATATCATATTTACCCAAGTCCAAGATGACTTTGGTTTTAAGACAACCCCCAACAATTGTATCCTATGGAAAATAGCAAATTTTGTTATCATGCTCCATGTATGAGCTCTTAATTACCGGAAGTCCTTTTCAAATCCATCCTCATCACTGCAGCGGGGAAAGCAATGGCAGGGGGCAAACAGTAGAGAAAGCTGTAGCAGGGAGGCTGGCAACCACCCTGTTGCCTGCCCCTACACCACTTGCCTTTCCCCCTGCCATGGTGCTTGCACCTTGCCACCTTTCCCAGCCACTTCCCTTCTCTTGTTGCATGTTCTCTGGCCCCTTCCCCCTCCTACATCTGCCACTGTTTACCAGCCCTGGTCCTGGCCTCAGGTTGGTACAGTGGCTTCCTGACACTCTCCCCACACTGGACCGTGCTCCTCCCCCATCCTATGCAGTCTACCCTCGGTCAGTGCTGGAGCCAGAGCCACAGCAACTGTCTGCCAAAGGTCTCTGCTCAAATCTAATCCAATGTTGTTGCTTTTTTCTTTTTCCTTAGTATTGCATATGCTTAAATATGGTAGCATACTTTTCTTCTTGTTTCTAACCTAGACGAGCAGCTTCTTTTATCCCTGAGACTTAGTTTCATATTTCATGGCTTAGAGGTATTTTGTTTCAGTACAATAAAGGAGATCCTAGATAATAAAGATGAAAAGCTATCTAGTCCATTGTCATACCTAAAGTTGTTGTTAACTATATATATAATGACATGCATTCCATGGGAAATTTACTGTACAGCGAGTACACAACTTGTGGGAAACGGTCACTATCAGTGTTGCAGTCTTGATGTAGAAGAATGCATCAAATGTATGTAGGGGTGTGTGGGGCAGGGGTGAGAGGAGGAGAGACTCCTGCAGAACACCATTTGATGCATTACACCATATTGATGCTGGTAGTGATTGTTTCCCACAAGTTGTGGGAAACAATCACTGTACAGTAATATCCTGTAGACTGCATGAAGCAAAACTACTTTTATAGAAATAAAGAAGGTCTTTCATTGCTAAAAATCACATTTACCTTTTTGGGCTCCCATACATGAGCATGGAGGCTGCTCTGACATGCTGCAATTCCTGTGCATTGGAGCAGACTCAATTAATCAAGTCTGCTAGAGCATAGCAATTACTGCACTCTAGCAGCTTCCTGCATGTGTATCAGCATCCCTGCACTTAAAAATGGTGGCGGGGAGGGGGTTGAATGAGCTTTAGTTCAAATGCCCCTACTGTTGGCTACAAAGGACCAACTCTCAGGATCATCATAAAATTCTAGTTTAGTAGACGGATGCAAAAGTCAGATCATAAACCTTGGGGCTGATCCCCTCAAACACAGACGCATTCATGCGTACACACACACTCAGTAGCTAGCTATGAATGCTAAGCACCGGTGTCAAGATATACCTATCCCCACGCACTGGAGCCCGCTGTCAATGGCCAGTCGAGGCTTCTTTCAGTGAGATGTTGCTTCAGAGTTGGTCTTCTGCGTTGATTAGTTCAAACCGGGGCTTTTGTACCTTTTAACAGTGAAGTTTAAGGGAGTTCCTGGCTCTGTATGGATTCTTTCCTCTCCTTAGTCTGTGGTTTCATAGGTGTTAATTGCCGCTCGTTAACTTATCTTGTCTAGCTACAAGATTATTCCCTAATACATTGTTGTGTTACGCAATCAGAGGAGATTCATTCAAGGACCCACATACAGAGAATCTGTGGTTTGATTCCCACTCTTGCTAACATTGTCACATGGTAGAACTTACTTTTAAACTTAAAGTACATTTGTTACAAAGTTAAAAAGCATAGAATATAAAACATAAAAGAGTGAAGTGCCATGGCACATACAACAAATAGACCAAATACAGTTGGGGGGAGGGGACATACTGATGCAGAATACTATTTTATACCCATAAAAGCATCTACAAACTATATATTTTTATTACAAGTACACTTTATATTGTATAAAAATAGTAATAATATAATAAAAGAAGAAGATGGTGGAAGGATGAAATGGTGGAAAAGAGAAAGCATCCCCAAAAGGAGGCAAATACCGCAAAAGGGGCTTTTTGCCATATGGAGAGGCTTCACATTGGAAAGGGGAGGCAGGCAAAAAAAAAGGTTCCTTGCTAGACCACCACCATTTTTAAGCATGGGGATGCTGATACACAAGACGCAGTAGTGCTTTAATTAGAGCGGTTCTCAGAGCCACTCTAATTGAGTGCCCTACTCCTCCCCTGGAGCACATGTAAAAGTGCCCTTTCTGTCCATTGCAGTTGATAAAAGTGAAAATTTCCCAGCATTCCTGTGCTGAACTAGACACAATTGGTCCCTGATTCTACAATGTAGAGTTTAGGTATCAGGAAAATCTTGCACTCTCATCAAGATAATTCAACATTATTATTAAACTACATCAATTTTCCACATGGAGCTAAAAATGTCCTTAATCAGATTTCACTGTGAAAAGAATAATTGCCAGTGGAACAAATGGTATATTGCTTCCTGGAAAACAACAGAATTCTTGCATGTTGCCTTAATAAATCAGGAATATTCATTGTTGTTTGTCAGTTACTTTGGAAGACTAATATTTTTAAAATATTGAATAATATGTTTAGGTATAATTATCTTGTTAGCGAATTTTTCATCAATGTTTTAAGGAAGAAAATGCCTGCAAAAGGATCTCCCCCCACGTCCCCATCTCATGGTGGTATGCATTTTATCTGTGTTACTTGTTTTTATTTGTCATGAATGAAATGTGATTACTTATGAAAAATAATATGTTGGCTTTTTTTAACAGAGACATTGAGGCAGAATCCTGTCCTTTGTTTTGATATTTTTATGTCAATCTACCAATAAAGAGCAGCTGCTGAATTCACAGGCTACTTAAATAGTCTTTCAGTCTTTGGAGTCCCAAAGGTAGATTAGCTGAAGCTAACCTATCTCTGCACTAGGTTACATCTTAGAATAGTGTGAAAATCAGATAGGGCTGAAAAATTTACTTCCAGCTACTTGGAGGACCCGTTTCACCTGCGCATATCCACTGATTGATTTCAGCTCAATAATTTTCTTTTTTAGGACCAATTTTTATAAACACCTGAAAAGAGAAGTCTATAATAGAATTGCTGACATGACCTTGAATACAGTAGAATGAGAAGCACGTTAATGCATGTTATGCAGTTTTGAAATTTTAAATGTTTTTTATGTTTTTTGCAAGTGGTTTAAATTGACTTTACTCAACTTTTTAGTAGAAAAATTGCTTTAAGCTCTGCTGATATACTGTGGATATAACATCAAAAGAGTTCTTTGAAACTAATTTGTAGCTTTGATGTTTAAAGTTATGCAGTCTGGAGTATAACACAGATGTAAAACCAAAATGCTTAAACTTTTTTTAATCAAAATTTTTACAGCTGCATAATGTCTACTTAGCATATTCGTTTAAAACAAGAGTTGAACTGTTTTCTGAACTAACGATGCATACATTGAAGTCTCTGGCCATCACTGTCTATAGATGTTACTGGCTTGGTTATTTTTGTGACCTGTGGAGGCACCCCTCACACAAAAGGCATGCTGAACGTTTGCTGAGCACCGGGAATAGCATGGAAGTTTTTGATTGTTCCCAAGTCTAACGAGTTATAGGGCTTTTCTACATGTGCAGTTAAAGGAGCAATGGGATCAAATGCATGATCCACAAAATCGGGCCTCCTGCCATGCAACAAATGTGTGGCAGGAGGTAGGATTGTACATGAGATCCAGTCATGTTTCATTGCCCGGGGTCCCCCTGAGCCAGCAAGCTCCCATAGCTGGGAGCCCTCTCAGCTCAGGGCTCTAAGCTGTGAGGGTGTCCCATGCACCCCCACAGCTGGGAGACATAGTGGCTTCAATCTCCCTGCCTCAGGAGTTTGTGAAGCTGTTAAGACTGAGAGATCACAGCCATGTCAGTGAGACTTGCTGCTAGGACCCAGCATATGCATCTGTGAGACTGGGACCTGACAGCTGTGGGGTGCTGCCCAGACCGAGAGTTGACAGCTGCTGGGGCTGGGACTCCCCCTCTCCTCTGTGGCAGGGAGCCCTGTCAGCTGAACATTTAGGTCAGCTGACAGGGCTCAGACCCTGCTACATGTGCAAGTTAAAGCTCAATAGTAACCAGCTATAAACTTAGTACACATATTTGAGGTCTAACTTTATACCTGGTTGGTGTTTTTTATGGCCTGATAGGTGTGTAGGTATTCTCAAACTAATTATGCAGCTAACCATTTAATTGCATGTTACCTGTAATGAACCCTGCTCCAGTGGCATGAACACTGGGTGAATGGCCAGAAGCCCAGAGTTCAAAAGTTTGGGGCCATAGCAGAAATGCTTAAGACACAGCTGTGCCAGATTCCAAGGAATCTGTGAATTCTGCTAAATACCTTGTCACAAAGACATGGGAAAGGAAAGGAAAGGAGAGTGGGCCAAAAATATAATAGCAACCCAAGTTAAAAGGAAAGAAAGAAAAAATTATCCTCCTGGGTCTTATGTTCTGTCATCTGCCACCACTGAAAACAGTCTCGCTTTATCCTCTTCAGAACCACTCTTCAGGTATTGAAGGCTGCTATTAAATCCCCACCCCTGTCTTCTTTTCTCCAAACTAAATAAGCCCAATTCGCTCAGCCTCTCTTCAGAAGTCGTGTACCATGGACCCCTCACCATTTTTGTTGTCCTCTGCTGGACTCTCTGCAACTTATCCTCATTTTTTATGTAGTGGGGGCCCAGAACTGGACAACAGTGTACCAAATGTGGCCTCACCAGTGCTGAATACAGGGGAATAATCACTTCCCTCCATCTGCTGGTAATGCTTCTACTAATCTTTACAAATGCCCAGATGGAGCCAGTTGAGTCCACACATGAGCAACAATACCAGACAGTGGCTCCTGGATGTGAAAGTTCATATCTGAAGCCATACAAAAAAGAGATATACCACATACAAGCTACAAGATTTTGCAGGTTGTAATGGGGCTGTCCAGTTTCTAAGCAGCCAGGGCCTCATGCCAGGGGCTGCACCAGCTTGAACCTTGGTCAACCTGGACATGGGCACCTCAGTTCCTGTGTCAAGCTGCTTGGTCATCCTCAGGAGGTAGGAGTAGGAAAGGCGAGCCTGGAGACCCTAGGCCCTGTTGTTGGTAGAGTGACTAGGGGGAGTGATGGCCAACTGGGAGCCTGGGAGACACAAATTAACCTGCAGCTTGTGGGTCATTATTTGCACAATCCTGGATTATATAATGTCAGAAGGGACAATTACATCATGTCTTCTGACCTCCCATAGATCACAAGCTGCTAAATTTCTTCCACATAGTAAAAGTAATTTACTCAGGCACACTGTATTCTGTTTCATCCTGTTATCCCTGTAGTGAGCCTGATAATTTTGAATGATTAAAGCATAATTTTTTAGGCCAAATAATATCTTCCAGACAGGCATCCATTCTTGCCTTGAAGAATCTGACACTTCCCTAAATAGCTTGGTCCAACAGTTTAACAGCTCTTAAAGTTGCTTTTTATCTAGTTTGGATTTCTTTGGACTGAATTTCCAGACTTGGTAGACTTTATCAGATTAAGCTGCTAGATTAAGTAATCCTTTACTATGAAACAGAAATTTGCACTCTTTTAACTCCTTTAGTATATACAGGCAATGTTTTGTTAAAAATCCTATGAGAATTTTCCGTAACTGTGGAACTGGTGCTGGGAGATAAGCATCTCCCAGCCTGGATCCATGACCACGGGGCTTGGGTAGGCAGAGAAGGATCTACCAGTGCTGGCCCCAGGACTTAAGAGCTGACACTGGGAGAGAAGGATGTCTCAGCCCGGGCCCTGTGGCAGCAGGAGGTTGGGAGGTAAGGATCTCCCAGCCTGGGTCCCATGATCTGGGAGGTAAGGTAAGGATCTCCCAGCCTGGGTCCCATGATCTGGGAGGTAAGGATCTCCCAGCCTGGGTCCCATGATCTGGGAGAGAAGGATCTCCCAGCGCTGGGCCCAAGACTGCGGAGCTGATGCTGGGAGATAAGGATCTCCCAGCATGTGGATCTCCCAGCCATGCCCCCCAACTGCAGAGCAGGGCCTGGGATTTCCCTGCTGCCAGGACAGGGGGACATTGCCCCACCCAGGCTCTGGTAACAGTCCCCACTCCCAGCAACAGACAGCTCCTGGGGGCAGGGAACAATGTCCCTGCCCCTGTCAGAAGACAGCTGTCTCCTGGCAGCTGGGCTAGAACTCTTCCTTGCTGCTGCAGGGGCCTATTGCAGGGCCTTGGGGAGCAAGAACAGTCTGCTGCTAAGAGCAAAAATTTTGCTCCCACATCCCTGCATCTATAGACACGTGCCCAGCAGAGTTTACTGTTGTGTAGTTTACTCAAGAATAAACTGCTCCTGGACTATTTGCATTTGTAGATGTGCCCACTGTGACCCAGAATATGGTTTTATTTTATTCATATAGTCTTTATTCTTTATTTGCCTTGCAGTTGGTGAAATTCAAATACATTTTGTTTCAGTTTAGCTTACTGACCAGTCCACATTTTCTGAATAACTTCTCCATGCAACCAGCAGCAGTCAGTACTTTGCAAATTTTTCTCACTACAGTTTTGTCATTGATGATTTTTAATTTATATTTACATTGATATAAGATTATTTGATCATAAGATTAAAAAGTCTAAAATGCATCCATACAATTGCTTTCATCAGAAAACTTTTAATCTCATTAAAAATTAAGCCAGAGTTGTTTGACAAGACCTATTCTATAAACCCATATTGTTTAGTATTAATTATATTTCTATCCTTCCCTCCCTTCCTTTTTTCTTTCTTTCTTTCTTTCTTTTTCTTTCTTTCGTTCATTAAATCTTGTCTCACATTTCCATTATTTTACCTGGGACTTGCATCTGACTAAACACTGTAGGCTTGTTACCTGGGTCTTTCTGCTTGGCTTTTTTTTGAGTATTATTACCATATTAACACTATTTCAGTCTTCTCATACATCTATAGCATTCCAAAACGTAGTAAAATATAAATCAGTGCCCCAAAATGTAAATCAACATCTATTAAACTAGATCCCTGATCAATTCATATATGCTCTGTGAAAAGACCAAGACAATTACTGAACAATAAATTCACAATGTTATACATCTTTGTCATTTGAAATGTGGTATTGTACAGGACTGATGTACTTCTCTAATCAGTAAGTGAATTCACGTTTTTGTTCCTTCAGGCAAAATGACACCTGCTTAGCACACTGTCTGAGGAAAATATGGCTTCTGACACTGCACGATAATGAAAAAGACTGTTCCTCATTTCTTTTTCAAAGTACTGCTTGATTTTAAATGTGCTAGAAGTAGAGACTGTTGAGATCAGAATATTTTTAGGATTCAGTGGTAGCAGAATTAAACTCATTTATAAAATTACTGAACTAGGTGGTTGCCTAGTAACAAATGCATGCTGTACGGAATATTTAAGAGCCATAGATTTATAAATTGAATCCTATATAGAGCTGTCCTTCGTTTTTGTAGTATTTCTAGTAATTGCAATTCTAGTTTATGCTTTTTGATTCTACAGTTGTAACATTTTCATTTTACTTTGCCATTTACCATTTTTGTTTACTACAGATGAGGAAATTACCATATACATGGACTTTATTCACAATAACTTTACTATCCTTTAGTGGAAGCATGGGAAAAATTGTTTCCCATTATTAGTAATGTTAAAAAGAAAACCCTTGCTTCCCAAATGGAAACTACACTGAAAATCTTAACTCCTTTGATGTATGCATGCAGTATGTTGGTAAAACTCTTTCCCAAGTGTTCATGGCTTATGTGATAATTCCTAAGTTTATCCATAAGTTTTTCTATGATTAAAGATACAGGTTTCCCTTGCTTTATGCTGTACACGTGTTCCTGAAAAACAGCATAACTCAAATTTGCATAAAGGGAGCACACTTTAAAATGTTAAAATAGGGATATGTTCCAAAACCTTGACTGTACTGACCCCCAGATCCATTTCTACCAATTTTACGAGACAATTTTGGTACTCATCAACATCAGACAGTACACACAAGCACAGGGCGTTGTTATGATGGGGATGGCAACTACAGAAACGTGTCGCAGACAACAACTGAGGAGCACAGATCCACACAGGAGACTATATTTTGGTGCATGTCACTCCCACAATGTGACGCACAAAGCAGCTGACTGTGGGCTTCCACCACACTGATAGCATAAGAGTGAATTTACTTCGCATATAACGAATTTTTGGTATAAATAGAGTCATCGCATAAGAGTGAATTTGCACATGCAGAACCCACATAAATCGAGGGAAACCTGCATCATAATGCCAAAGTAAAAGCTGAAACGTCTGTTACCCTTTTCAGAAGCTTAACACTGATCACTTCCTTATGTGTTCAGACTCTCTTGAACAAATAAACTAAAACAGAGAGCGAGTGAAAACAAGCCCTGAAAGCGCATGTAACTGAATTAATTGAAAGATAATGAAATAGGGTTGGTTTGCTGTGTTGCGTTTTTCTTATCTCTGGTTATCTATTAAAGAAAAGTAGGTTGGTATAAAAATTAATTTTTTTCTTCAAGATGAAGAAATTAAAAATAATACTTAAAAGTTATGATGATTTATTTTGTAATTATAATTTCCAAAAAGAATAATCACTGTGGGACATTTGATTATATAACATCTAGGCAGGTGGTTGGGAACTTAAACCCTAGACCAAGTGTATAGAGTTTATAAACTCTTAGAAAATTTTCATTTTTGTCAGGAAAGAATAAATATGAAACTGTTCAAGCTAGTCACCGTATAGCAGCATTAATTGCAAAATGGAATAGCAGGGTTTCATTGAGAGAACAAAATAATGCTTTTCCTTTTTCCTATATACACCTATTTTCATATAACAGTTCCCAGTTTAAACAGGCAATAAGATGTAGATGTAGAAAAGAAAAAACCTTTTAAGGAAAATAATTCTATATGAATATATGGATTTATTGCGAATACTGTGGTAACTTGTCTACCACTATCTCTTACAGGAAAAGAATCAGTGGTTTGTAATTAAAGATATTATGTACCTTTCTTACTCCTAGGTCTCAGCTATCTGTCCTTGGTGCTTGTTGGTCATTTAAGACTTCTAGAAGCCATGATTGCTTTATTGTTCTCTTGTATTCTGCTATTAAACTGTTCTTATGCTCTTCTGCTGCCCTTATCACCTTAGCCTGTAGCAGACATACAAGTGAAATCATGATGGATCTGATGTGGGATCTTCACAATTGTGCTTCCTGCCATTCCACACATGTATGGCACAAGGCATGATTGTGGGGTTCCTGCAACAGATCCTATCATGCATTATTTCTGGGGCAATGGGGGCCCGGTATCATGATCCTGGATTCTCTCTGCACCAGCACTCAATGGACAGGACTCCCAGCCACAGGATGAATACTATGTTTACCCAAATCCAACACAACAACCCCCCTGACCTCCTGGTAATTAGCTTCGCTAAGTGGGAAATTAGAAATTTGTTATAATTTCCATTCCTTTGTTATAATATCCATGAATGTATTATAATTTCTATATTTCCATGTAGAGAATCTAATTACTAGAAGGTCCTCTTAAATTCATACCCTCCACTGCTGTGGCAGGGAAAGCAGTGGTGGGGATCTAGACATTACTCCTCTGTCCCTTGCCCCTGTACCTGTTTCATCCCCTACCATGAACCCCCTGCCACCTTGCCACCTACTCCTCTGCATTATGCCTGCCCCCTGCTGCCTTGCCCCTATGCCTGTGCCTTATCTTCTTACTCCCTGCTTTTTTTCCAGCTTTTCCTCCCACTCCCTGCCTACTTTCCTCTCACTCTATTTTCTGCTGCAGCTTTGCTCTGGCCCAGGGCAGTCAACAGCAGCACAACCCTGGCCCTGTTGCAGCCCAGCTCAGTCTGGCCAAGCCAGTGGTAGCTCCTGACCAGGCTGTTTGGGGCTGGAGAGATTGGAGCCACAGCTGAAGGTAAGGGAGGAGCACGAAGCAGAGGAAGCAAGTGATGTGGGGGAGCAGGCACAGGTACAGTGGCAAGGGGTAGGGGAAAGACTGCAGTTCCTGCTCCCCACAGGTGCCTGTCCTCCCCTCCTCCCCCCCCCCCCCCCCCCCCCCCCGTGAAATGAGCTGCTCTGGCCTGGGCTCGGCCCTGGCTTAGCCTTGAGGCCTGAGCCAAAGCTACAGCTGAGCAGCTAGTACTTGAATCCAAGACAAAGCCCTCCCCAACCCCCACCCTCCCCCAACCTGACCAAGCGTTTATCAAGCCTAAAGCTCTAATTCTTCAGTCATTTCATGGTGGCCCTGTTCTTCCTCACTGATTGGAGGAGAGGCCACAGGGGGAGGAGAGACAAGGGGGGGTGCTCTTCATGCAGCACACCCTTCAGTGCTGATTGGCAGAGAGGCCCAGGGGAGATGAGGGGGTGGCTGCCATCTTTCAAGGCAAGATGTATAAAGAGAGACCCAGAGGGATGTGTGATATTTCAAGGCAAGATGTATAAACTTTGCCGTCCTGCTAATTAAGTGGATGAATCTTAAGATTTTGTAAATGTGCAATTATATATTTCCATTCATAGGTTTATGGTAACTTGATGATGTTCACAAATGTTTTACGTTGATATCACTTTATGAAGAAAAAAATTGAGCTGATTTACCCAGTCAGCTAAATATTTCAAAGAAAATTATGACTGTTCTTACTCTTCCTAACAGTCTTTTAGGGGTTCCTGTCAAGCGTAACACATAGGATGAGGCTAGGAATGACATTTTCACAATGTGCAGTTCTGTTATACTCTTTGCTTTCTCTGTAGTAATTTAAAGTGATATGAATTCATATGTTTCTTTTAATCCATACACTGTCTGCAGTGCTCAGTAAGAAGTTAGGATTGGCAGAAATTGATAAATTACCCAGTTTCCATAGTCAGTACTAGCTTAAGTATAGGCCATTAATTAAACTTTATTACTGTAAAATTATCTAGATTGTATTTTAATTATCACATCTTAATTTTCAAAATTGAATAAATTTCTGCCTATTTATTTAAGACTCTTTTTTTACATCTGTTTCACACAGCTAAAGCCAAGCTGGAATAAGCACTTTGGGGGAAAAATACTAAAGCAAAGCAAGCTTTGGGCAGATTTTAATCACACACACACACACACACACACACACACACACACGGGAATTGCCGACAAAATTGGGGATGTAGGGGGGGTGAGGCTAGTGCTATGCTGTCACCAGCCCACACCACTGCTGCCTCCAAGGAGCAGCGGGGGAAGCCCATGGCACAGGCCTCACCCCTACATTCCTTCCGTCCCTGCCATCATGGTGGCGCTCTGCCATCCCAGTCTGTCTCTCTTCACCATCCCATGCCACCACTTCCAAGGAGTGGGGCTGGGGGGGGGCAGTGGTACTCACCTCTCTGCTTCATCCCCACCATCATTCTTGATGGGCAGTTTGCCCTATGCACGGCACTAGCTGGAGCCACATGCCGCTGGGAGCCATACCCCCCAAGAGCGTTACGGATAGACACACAGACGGACTAAGCCCTTATATGTATTAAATATCATACTTTACTTGTTAATCATGCAATAAATTTAAACCGGCCTCACATGCAAAGTAATTATCATTCCATAAAAATGTCAGTCCAGCTATAAAAGCTAGCCAGTTATAAAATTAGTGCTTAAAGATTGTATAGTAACTTTATAGCTGGTTTCTATCCACCTGTAATTGGAATGTGTGGCAGAGCACTCAGAAGAGCTGTTCTGGAAGCACTTTGAGTCTGTAGATCAAGGTACAGTCCATCTGATTGTATGAAGAAAAACTCTGGGGTGCTGACCCAATGGTCCACCCAAAAATTGAAAAGCTTTCTAAGTACTTTTTAATGCAGCTTTTGTGGGCTGATTTAGAATTTTGAAAAGGTGCATATAATCATATACAATACAACACAACACATTTTTCTTCCAGGTAGTTTATTTTAAAGTTTTGATAGAGCAGGGATCAAAGCAGGGTACAACCACACCACTGCACGCATTTTGGTTTTGCCTTTGTAGCTATTCTATCTACCTCATTTTGCAGTGTGGGGGGCTTATGTGTTCTGTAACCTTACTGATAAATGTGAGCACTTTAGCTCAATTAAGAGCTCTAAATTGCGGGATAAAAATTAGATCTTTTATACCTACCAGATAGCCTGGGAAGTGTGTTCTAGAAGCCTTTGCCAAATAAACCCTGGTCTGGATGATTAAACGACATCTATTTTCTCCTCCAGACACATGGCCTGGGAAATGTACTGAAATTCATTGACCTAATATTTCCTCTGTATTTAAAACTAGATATAATATAAGAATTAAAGATGCTAGCATACAGATGGATATGTCTCAGACTTCCCCATTTTAAGATTAATTAAACATTTTTTGGCCTGAAATCTGTGGTGCAAAACTAAAAACAACAAGAGGCCATTAGTAGATTGAAATTTGCTCTAATGAGATCTGCAGTTTTCATGGGCAAGTGGTATCGGATCTTGTATTCAGACAGAATGTGCTCTTCTGGGAAGAATGAGGTAGATAACTTAAGTCATTGTTTGTGGCCTTGTTTGTTTTTGTAAGAAATGAGAGGAAAATAAATCTTTCCGTTATTGGGAAATATTAAATATTGTTCTTATGAAGAAAAACAATCTGGTTTCTTTCTAATACTTTGTAGCCTGCTGTATACTTCTTAGCTGTATATGTGCTATTTGCACAAAGAATAAGGGCTAAAATCAAATAGAGTTCTCCTGTTCTGTTTTTATTATTCACTGCTTTATTTTGCCTTTTCTTATATATCACATCATATGCTATATTCTGTTTTAATTTTGTGTAAACTGGTAGAAAGGATAATCTCATTTTATTGTACTATTTTGGCAAAAGCTGTAAATAAACTACTGTTACTACCACCTTTTCCCAGAAACCAAACTCTTGCACACATATCCTCTTTCTTTCCTATATATATCTCTCTCTCACAGACACACACACACACATGCACACGAATTCTATATATATTTAAATCCAGAATCCTGGTTTTTTTCATGTCTTATTATTCTGAAATATGGTCTAATATACAAGCTGCTTTGTGATGGAACCTTTATATTTATTGGCCCTTCCCTTTTCAAGACTCATCCAAAAGTTTATCCTTGTGAGCAGTAGACCTTCCTCCAGGTTTTTTTTTTTCTGTCTATCATTGGAATACAAAAGAAAAAGGTAACATTTTCTGGTTATATTATTCTGGTATATGAGATGTCTCTAAACAAACCAGATAAATACTTTGGTTGGTCTGCTGGTGTTCCGTGTAGGGCATTGTAACCTGCTATCATTTTAGCCACTGTTCTTCCTGCAAGCAGCAACTTGGTAAAAATATAAACAGATATGAAACATACCATTGACTAGAAAACTGACTCTAAAAAGAAGTTAAAACATACCAATTGGGTCCCCGTCCCACAAACGCACACAAACATCTGACCCAATTTATTACTTAAATTGATTATTGCAAATGCTATTAATTTACCTGGGGTGAAAAAATTCAGCTGTTTACCGGAGTAACAAAAAAGCAAAGGGGGAAGGAAGAGGGGAGGCAGAAAACCCTTACAAAAATATGATAATGGAGTAGATATAAAAGTAAGATAATGGAGCAGAGTAAAATTTTGTTGCTTTCCAGACTTAATGCAATAATAGGGATAATAAATGTGGCAACCTGAGTGAAAAATCTTTTCTAAGAAAGTGCATTCACTGAGCATGGTAATAGCCTCTTAAATTATTAGCTCTTTATTACAGCTGAGAATTTAATCAGGTGATATTCTGAGCTGATACAAGTTAAGCTGTTGTAAAATAGTAAGTTTTCCTTTTCTATGCTACAAATAGTTAAAATAATTACATTTATTGATCCTTCAAGAGTGCTAGTGCCTAATAAGCCCCTCTCTGTTTTGATTTCAGATTAACATATATACCCCATCCTTTCTTAGATTGACTAAGGCCTGACAGAGAAGAGTTTTTAATTTTAGTCTATTGGTGGACCATTTTTTTGGATAGAGACTGTATAGTTGAAGCTAATACCGCCAGCTCCTATAATAAACTTGGTACCTTATCATTAAAAATAGAAAAAAAATCATGGATAAGGTGATGCTTGCTGACCTTTCAGTATTTGTAGGGCTGCAGCAAATGCAACTATTCTGAACATTGTATTTTAGTCCCTGTCAAGAGAGTGAAAGACAGATTCTGCTGCCCCATGTTTTAGGAGTATATACACACAATGCTGTTCTTAAAGACTTCTGTTACAAGCAAATCCATTTTATGGCTTTGTTTTCTTCAGTATTATAGGCAGTTTGTGATACTGATTCTAGCTAAGAGTGCTTTTTTCGTTCAGAAAATGTTACTTAAACAGCTGTTCAGGCAAAACACATGAAAAGCCACTTTTACACTGAGATAAAGCAAAATAGTTACCTGGGTGTGTATATCAGCATTAACTAGTTTCTTATGTAGTTAAGCCCTATATCCAAACTTGGCACTTACATGAACCACACAAAACCATTATGGCTAGGGACAGAACTTACATGTAAACTGATATAAGTGGTCAGAAATTGGTTAAAATCTGTAACACAACAGGGCAGACGTTTGGGGAGATTAAATCAGGTTCAAAATGGCTGCCCAATTTAGACAACTCATCCCATGCTGTCCTCACATTTACAAAGCCAGTCTCAGTGACCAGCAGTCTGTCTAAATATGTAACGTTACGGAAGTTGTATGCATACAAACTGGTCTCAAAATTGCAGAGCCCAGTTTAAGATAAACCTGAATCCATGTAATATCAAGCTTACACGATTTAGGTCAAATCAGTGAATGGAACTTCTGTACACTTTTCCTGCACAGCCCCAGGGTTGCTTTTTTCACCCCGACCCTGGCACTGAGCTATTTTTTGCCCTCCCACGCTTGCTCCCTGCCCCCCCAGCCATCCGTCCCAACCCCCATCCCACAAGCTGCTCTGTGCAGCTGCTTTAATCAGCACTCACCACTGCCAGAGCTAAGTATGTAAGTCCCAGTGGGGGAAAGAGCAGGAGAGATGGAGGTGTAGGTTCACTGGGGGGGACCCCAACCAATCCGCGAGTCATGCTTGCCCCCGCCCAACCTACCCATGGGTTGTGCCAACCCCTCCCACTCCACCCATGAGTCACATTTGCCTCCCCACCCTTCACAGTTTGCACTTGCCCTGCCCACCTCACCCATGGGTTGGGCTTGCCCTCCCTTCCCCTCATGGGTTGTGCCTCCCCCCAACCCCTGGTAGATCCCCTGATCCCCTCCAGCCTGCTGGACCCCCTATCCTCCTACTAACCCCCGCATCCTGATTTATCCGATTTGGGCAACCATTTTGATCCAGTTTAATTTCCCCAAATATCTGTAATTAGCCCTTACGTTCAGTGTGTATAAACCTCTTTCAAAACAGTTGAAAGCAGTATAAGATAAACCAGGATGGATGTAGTATCAGAATTTACTGATTTAGGTTCAATTGGTTTAATCCCAAATCCCCTCCAGATTCAAGTTAACTCATAGTCTGGCAGCATCGGAGGATACTTTGCATCTCCCCCACAACCTCCTCTCCTCACAGGGTAGGTGGACTAGCGTTGGTCCAAAGTGTCTACTCCAGCTGAGCAGGCAGGTGTGCTCAATCGCCCCCCAGCTTCTGGCCTGGGCCACTGCAGGCATGTGGCTGCATTTTCAGAATCAAAAGTGAATGTCTGTTTGCTTGCTTATTGGTTTAATCTACGCAGTTTAGACTAACCTGCAAAGATTGAAACTGTTCAGATTTTTGAGTGTCTATACTTAGCGTGTTTGAGTGCCCTAAACATGAACTGGATAATAGGGAATATTATTTTATTATTATTTAATTTCATAGGGAATACTATGAAATTACAGCTCAAATGCCCATAGGACTCTGTTTATGTAGAAGTTAAACTAAAGAATTTGTACTAAGGATGTAACTATCATTTAAATAGTTATCCATTTAAGCTCTTTTAATGATATTGTGTAAGTGATTAACTAGTAACACAGACCTAATACATTCCACATGTGGCTTCTTTTCAAGTACTTCATCTTGAACCTATGGCACTCTGCAGAAGAGGGAGGTGGAGGTGGAGCCACATTCTCTTAAAGAGAAAAATAGAGGACATGAAGGCGTCTGGTTTCGTATCAATAGAGGACAACCAGACTGTCCTCTATGATGGCCACCTTATTCTTTGGGTAGATATGATATCTTTTATTATACCAACTGAGTAGTTGGAACAAAGATTGTTGCCAGCTTTCGGGTGCCAAGTACCCTTCTTATAGTCTTCAAGCTGCATTGTAACTATGTGTGATGAACAGACACCCAACTGAGCTGCTTGAGAGAGAAACCTGTAAGAAGAAAAACCTAAGCAAATTACATACATACACCCATCTCTTCACCATCACTTACTGGCTAGTTTATATATCTGCCCACTCAGCTTTTTGCATGTTCTGAATATCAATTCTAAGTCTTGCTCTCACCATATGTAGTAAGATTTTCAGCACCTAATTCAAAACTCTTTGTGGACCTATTCATTGGGACTTACCAAAGGTCACAGAGAGAGTTTGTGGAAAATCAAGGGAAAGATCTTGGGTCTTCTGAATCCCAGACTAGCCTCCTGTACCTCAGATTATTCCTTACAATAGAGTTGCCAACGTCAGCTTGACTGGGGACTGCATGTCGCACTGAGCTCTTCAACACTTCCATGTATGGGCAGTGAGCTCACCAGGCCTCTACTTACTGTGCTCTCCTGCTCCAGAGACCTGGGCCACTGCATCTGCAGTACAGACTGCACATTAACCCTGGATGCAGGGTTAACACATTAGCTGGATGCAGCTTGCTGGTCACCAGTTGGACAGCCCTGTCTTTGAAAATAATAATGTAGAAAGAGTAGTGTTGTATGTCTTGTTTGATTCAGTGAGAGAGTTAAATTGTCCAAGTGATGTTTTTAAATTTTATTACCATTGATTCTATAAATACTTTCTTTTAGTTAGTGTGAATGAGAAAACTGATCAAATTACAATTGAAAAGACAGATAAAAAGATTTGCCCTGGTCTCTCGGGAAGTGGGGTGCTGGTGTATGTAATGTGAGGTGCACATTTTAAATGCATGACAAACAGGAGGCATCTGTACACTGTAGGATTCAGAATCTGAAACAAGGATGCTTTCAGACCTAAACTCTTATCGTTTATGTCCTAAAAGCATATGGTGCTAGAAAATATCCAACCATGGCCATACTTTTTTTTATAGTTGTGTCCTCTATGTATAGGCATATATAATGCTACAATACAAAACATACACAAGATAAGCTGTTATTTTCCCACACACAATTGCAGGTTTTGTCAGTTACATACACCAGAATCCATAGCAACTCTTTTCATAGTTTCATAGTTCCTAGAGTCGGAAAGGACCTGAGCAGATCATCTAGTCCGAACCCCCTGCCATGGCAGGAAAGAATACTGGGGTCAAATGACCCCAGCAAGATGTTCATCTAACCTCCTCTTAAACACCCCCAGGGTAGGAGCCTGCACCACTTCTCTTGCAAGCTGGTTCCAGACCCTAGCCGCCCTGACTGTGAAGTAGCGCCTCCTGATATCTAACCTAAACCTACCCTCTGCCAGCTTGTGACCGTTATTCCTGGTCACTCCTGGCGGTGCTCGGGGGAACAGTGACTCCCCCAATGCCTGCTGATCCCCCCTGACTAGTTTATAACAGGCCACAAGATCCCCCCTCAGCCTTCTCTTTTGGAGGCTGAACAGGTTCAGGTCCTGTAGCCTCTCCTCATAGGGCCTGCCCTGTTGTCCCCGATCATGTGAGTGGCCCTCCTCTGGACCCTCTCCATGCTGTCGACATCCCTCTTGAAGTCTGGCACCCAGAACTGGACACGATACTCCAGCTGCGGCCTGACCAGTGCCGCATAGAGGGGGAGGATCACTTCTTTGGACATGGTTGAGATGCATCTGTGGATGCATGCCAAGGTGCGGTTGGCCTTCCTTGCTGCCTCTCCACACTTCCGGCCCATGTTCATCTTGAAGTCAGTGATGACCCCCAGATCCCTTTCCGCCTCTGTGCTGACAAGAGGGGAGTTCCCTAACCTGTAGGTATGGTGCTGGTTGTTCCTCCCGAGGTGCATCACCTTGCACTTGTCTGTGTTGAAACCCATCCTATTCTTGTCTGCCCACCCTTGTAACCTGTCGAGGTCTGATTGTAGCCTGTTGCATCCTTCCAATGTGCCCACGTCCCCCCACATCTTAGTGTCATCAGCAAATTTGAACAGGGTGCTTTTTACCCCCTCATCCAAATCGCTGATGAAGAAGTTGAACAGTGCGAGCCCGAGGACGGAGCCCTGCGGAACCCCACTGCCCACATCCTTCCAGGTTGAAAAGGACCCATCCACTACCACCCTCTGGGTGCGGCCCTCCAGAGGACCCGTTTGACTGTGTGGGTGTCTACACCTCAGGCCCCCAGTTTCTTAATGGGAACAGGGTGAGAGACAGTGTCAAAAGCCTTCTGGAAGTCCAGGAAGATTATATCCACTGCTACCCCTGCATGTAATGATCTGGTGATCTGATCGTAAAAGGCCACCAGGTTGGTCTGACAGGACCTGCCACTGATGAACCCGTGCTGGTTGCCTCTAAGCATGCAGTCCCCTGCTGGCCCCTCCTGGATGTGTTCCAGCATAATTTTCTCGAACAGCTTGCCTAGGATCGAGGTAAGACTAACTGGCCTATAGTTTCCCAGGTCCTCCCTCCTGCCTTTTTTTGAAGATGGGGACCACGTTGGCCCTCTTCCAGTCCTCCGGTACCTCACCAGAGCACCACGAGTGCTCGTAAAGTTGTGCCAGGGGACTTGCAATGACTTCGGCCAGTTCCTTTAGAACTCTAGGGTGGAGATCATCTAGGCTGGCTGACTTGAATTCGTCCAACCCCTCCAGAAGCTCCCTAACTAAATCCTCGCTAACCCGTGGCCCAGGTGTGCCTCCCCTGGGGCCCGAGGAGGGCCCAGCAGGGAGGTGGCTGTTCTGGTCCCTACTTAGGAAGACGGAGGCAAAGAAATCGTTAGACACGTTAGCTTTGCCGTCTGGTGTGACGACCAAGTTTCCCATGGCGTCCTGCAAGTGCCCCACATTACCCAGGACCTTCTTTTTACCCCCTACGTATTTAAAAAAGGACTTCTTATTGTCCTTAATCTGGGAAGCTAGCCCCAGTTCCATCTGTGCCTTGGCCTTCCTTTCTTTGATTCAGTTTAATTTCTGAAGGCTTATAAGAGCTTTATTATCAAACTAAAAAGACATAGTGAAGGCTTCAAAGAATTTGATGCATAAATAAGTTGTAAAAAGAAAGCCTTAGAAATACTGAGTTCTTATTGCAAATTTTATCACATGATTATATCTGCTTCAGAGTATTCAATGGATTCTCCCTATAACTCTTTAAGTTTACATGCTTTCAAGTATAGTGGAGAGCACATTTAACTGAATACCAGTTGTTAGTTTGAATTGCCAATTTATCAAATCAAGAGCAAGACCTTATAAAAGTGGATAAGGCAAAATGCCATGTTTATTGATTTTATGAATTAGACATAGAGGTTCGGACACATCACTTGTACATACACACACAAATCATCATACACATCGTTACACACAGACATACACAAAACAACCATTCCATTCAGATCTTATAATTATCAGCAGCAGTTGTTCAAAAGGGGCTGGCCCAGGCCTATTGAGAGAAGATGGAGATAGCAGCTGGAGCGGGGTGAACAGATGTGTCTGTGCTCCAAAGAAAGCACTTGAGAGAGATTTACCCAACCTAGTATTTTCCAGAGTCTTCTTGTATGGGAATTGGCATCCTTTGTTTTGCACTTTGGGGTTTTTCTATACCCAATTTCTATTTTTGTAGTTGGTTCTCATCCACCTTCTGCTTATCTCAGCCCAAGGTCAGTTTGGTTGTAAAAATTGATATTTCAACCTTGGAGTGTCCTTGCTGCCCATCTGGCAGCATGTGTACATTCCACCTCCTCGTTATCTCCTTTGTGCCCTAGGCCTCAAAGGGATTCTTCAGCCATCTATTAATTAGTTTGCTGACCGGGAACTTACACATTTGGCTCCTTGTTGCTTACAAACACAGTTAAATCTTCTTTTCCTGTCTCTATGCCATTCTCTCACCGTTCACCCTTCCACATACACTCATACATAAAAGGGCATACAGAGTTTATTCACTTATGTCAAGCAAAAGAATACAAAATGGAGTTTTCATGTTACTTACAGAACAAGACTAACGTGTTTACATTTCACTATTGTTACACTCTGTGTTAACATCAGCTACATTAGTTCAGTTCATGCTACACAGTGTCATCTGTTTTGGATTGTAAATTTAAATCAGCTTGGTTATATTGTATTTCTTGGATATGGTATTTGTTTATATTACTTAAACAGACTTATGTGTCAATGTGAGGCTGTACATGAGGAACAGTAGTGTGTCAGTTTTTGCTTCAAATTAGATGATGATAATAGTTACCTGCCACATTAGACACTGCACATCACTGTCTGACCAGATCTACCAAATTTGGGGAAGTACTGTATGTCTTTACAACCACCTCATAGAGGTGCTTGGTGCACCTATGTAAATAGGGAATTTGTGTAGTGGATCTTTCATCTGTTTTGTCTTATACTAATCTCTTCTCATCTTGGTAGCTTTTCTACCCTATTCCACTTAGCCATTTTTTCCTTCTTCCTGACCTTCTTTTTCATAATAAATTATTTCTTCTGTTTATTCACTTCTTTCTGCCTCTCTGTCCCCAGCATTTTGAAGCTGGGCTTACTAGTTCTTCTAGCCCTACCTTTTCTTTCAAGCTTCTGATTTTTGCAGTTTAGCCAGATACAGTGCTAGTATTGCAGCAGTGTCAGTATGTATAAAGTGATCTCCCGTTGAATGATCTTATTTTCTCGTTTAGAGTATAATTTACTTCATGAAACTAAGCTCTTTAATAATAGGGATATTTTCCATTGTTTCAGGCTTTTTACTATTGTACATGTTTACCTGGAAGGTGCTTTTTCATCCAACTACCTGATGCAAGACTTTTGAATGTATATCTGTTATATTCCTGTTATTCAGAAGATATTATTTTTGACCTTTAATAAAAGGATAAGCTTGAGTTCTGTCTGTATATGTTTCTGTACTCGAGTCCTTTTATAACGGTGTGAGGAAGTAGTGAAGGATACGGCTGAATTGTATATTCCTAAACAAAAAAAATAAAAAATGTCTGTGGGTAATGGAAAGGGCAAGACACCTAGTACAACATGCAGAAAGGTCAAAGCCAAGGGACTAGATAACCTGCAGAATCTAACTGTTGAGATTTGTTAAAAAGAAATAAATAAGATCATTTTTTATACATTGAAGAGCGATATAGAATGATTGGAAAATACAAACATTATATGAAGTATGTTTTAATACTATAAATAGATAACAGGGAAAAGGAAAGCAACCAAGTGCATTGTAAACAATTATCATGGTTTCCTGTTGATTTTCAAGTAAAGATATGAAAGTGAGATGGGAAGACTTGCAGAATTATAATGAACAGCAAAATCTAATAGATAGGAAGCAGTTGGTTACTAGACTATCTACCCATTAAACATGAACTATAGGATGATGTTTGGCAAATTAATTATGGCTGCTGACATAGCAATGGGGCTGTGGAGAAGGAGATGTGAGCTTATGGAAGGGTACGCCAGTATGTGCTGGATTTTTAAGACTGTCTTGTAAAGTTGTCTATGTTGGAAGTTGTCTGTGTTTCTACCAGTCCCTCAAAATGGTCACTTAAGAGTGCAAGATGATTGGGTTACCAGTTTAATAAACTATGCAATTAAAATCTTAATGTTATCAACAATAGGCTGTCTAAGAAGAGAGGAGATAGTAGCCATCAAGAGAGGTGGTTTCTGAAAAGAAAAAGGAATAAAATCATTAACCTACACAAACTTATTGAAGAATGTCATGAATTTAAAGTACCTCTTGTATTTGTTCTCTTGATGATACAAAAGCCTTTGACTGTATTAATCATGAGCTGTTGAGGGAAGTGATGTGCATAATGGAATTTTCTAGACATATAAAGCTGATAAAGTTGTGTGTGTTTTCAAAAAGCATTGATTTTTAAAAAGATGGGTCAGCTTGATCAGCTTGTTTGTTGAGGATGAAGCAGTTTTTCAACATGTATTCTGAAAACTACAAGTTTTTCAAGGTGCACTTAAATTTTGAGGCTGTTGCAGAGCAGTTTATAGCATACAGATGACACTATACTTATTTATGGAGGCATGAGAAAACCACAAACATTATTAAGCAGAGTGAAAGTAGTTAGTGCCAAGAAAGATTTTATTGTATATTAGGCAGACAAAGATTATGTTGCTTAATGATGAGCATGATTCAAAGAACAAGGTGATATCTGGTAGGGAAATTACTGAAATGATGGTACATTTTGAAAACTTCTGTGGTAAAAATAAAAGGAAACAAGTGAAGAAGACATCAAATTGAGGCTGACTATTACATATGAAGCCCTGTAGAATATGAATACAAGTTGAAAAGGTTGTAGATCATAAACTGGGAGATTTCAAGCTGGCAGTTTTCTCGGTTATGACTCAATGATTCTCAATCCTGGGCATTAAAAAAAAAAATGAGAAGAGGGAGAGATGCCTCTAAGCTTAGATGCTAATTGAAGACTGCTATAGGTCTCTGGAAAAAAAATATTGAGTAAATTCTTCTGAAGATTAGCTACCATCTTATTTTACAAAGACACATTCAGTAAAGGACAGTGCATTTCTTTGATTGTAGGACAAGAGATAGTTCTTTGGAGAAGAATTTGTTTTCTGGCCTGATGGAAGAGAACCTAAAAATTGAAAGACCTGATGGTAACTGAACAGATGACACCAAAGCTGTGATGGACAGGATAAAATGTAGGGCCATTATGAATGATGCCAGTTGCTGTAGGACATGACAGTCCATTAGGACTGTCTAACTTCATGCGAAATACAAGGAGGAGCAATTAGTGGACTTCCTACACTGTTGTGTTTATCACCTCCATCACCTAATTTGCCCATAACAGTAACATGATTATTACTGTACCACCTCGTAAAACACTTTGCCTTAACAGATATTTTTTTCATGAGGGTGATAAATTAATACTTTGTATATACCAGATCAGTGGGAGTTCTGCATGAAAGAAACCTTTCTTCATTTTTCTGAGAAGTTATTTTTTATCTAGCTCCTATTTGTCTTGTCACAAATATTTAGGCAGGCAACGTTTTTTAAGTATATGTGATATCTTTTATTAGATCAACCGAATAGCTGGAAAAAAGAATTTAGCAAGCTTTCGGGTGCAAATGCACTTCTTCAGGCATAGAGAGTCTGCTGTTCTGAGACTCCAAGGAATGAGAGAAGCTAAAAGTGTGGCAGGATGTCAAGTGAGTATGTATATAGGTAGAGATTAGAAAGACAAAAGGTAAAGCAGGGAAGGGGGGGAAAGGCAAAGGTAAAAATCAGGAAGACAATTTTCAGCTACTTCCTCTTTTACAGACTGCCTCTTTTTTTTTTACTTTGCATTACTATCACTAGAGTGTCTACCTTTGAGCTCCCCCCCAGCTTTTTCCCCTTCTTTTCCCTGCTGTACCTTTTGTCTTTCTACTTTAAATTATGTGGATTATTCCATTGAGAAAAATCCATGTTAAATATCACATTCTATGATTCTAACTCTTATGACACATTTTGACACACCCACAAAAGATTCTTTATAGCAGATAAATGAAGACTCATTTTTTAAAAGATATGTTAGGAAGAGACTAGGTTTTCAGAAATGAATGGGAGGAAATTTTCACAAAATTATGTGTTTCTGGCCATATTTCAGTTAACCAGTCATTGAAAAAAAATGTTGGGATGTTTGGAGGCCGCAGAAGCACATGCATCTGCATGGGCAGATCCATGTGGTCAGCATACAGCGAGGCCACATTGTGGGAGCAGCCCCAGCCACTAGACGCAGATAAGTATAAAGGGAGCAAGGGCTGGAGGTCCAGCAGACTATCCAGAGAACTTGGGGGGTGAGGGGGAGGATGAGTAGGATGAGATCTACACAGGCAGTAGATAATTCCATATTATATCTGCAAAATAGTAGGAGGAGGATTGGTGGTTCCCCCCCCCTCAGTTTCCGCTGAAAAAGCTACTTCATATTATTACAAGTATTTAAACATCAAACAGCAATTGTTCCAGTTGCACAACTTCCCTTTCAAGAGCTTCTAAAGAATATAGCAAACTTTTTAGGAAGCTAAATCGTTAAGTGGTAATACCTCTCCACTTCCAACTTTTCATCTGTAATACATTCTTGGATGACTAATTTGCCTCAAACTCCCTCCTCCAAAATCTGAATTTCAATCCTGTCCTCCCCTTTTTTTATCCTCTGCAAACTACCAGGTGTTCAGAATATGAATGTTTTCCCTGCTTCAAGTGCTGCTGAGAATTAGCAAAAGACTGTTCTGTCCTCATCTTTCCAGGTTCATGGAACAATGAATATTGTACATAATTTTTCTGTATGGCTCTACTTTTACAAAAATCTTTAAACCTCTACTGTACTCCTGAAATCATAATACAAAGCATATGATGCAAACTCACAATTTTAAAAAAATGTTTAACTGATTTTCTCCTTTAAATATTGCTTTAACTTAGAAAAACTAAACTTGAATAGTAAAGTAAATTGTATTTAACAATTGTTTTTGTTTATAAAGACAGGGTATGTATCACATGAAGCACTAGCTAATGTGATGACAGGCATCAAAACATTCTGCACAGAAAAGACGTTCGTATGGATGAATATTAGAGAATAAATATTATCGGGGCAATTCAGTTAAAATAGGAGACTATCTAGATTATGGGAGGACTTTGCAGGTTGATCACACCATAAAGTTGATTTCATGGGAGCCTCTCTCCTCCATGCTGATTGGTGGAGAGACCTAGGCCAGGAAGGAGGGGCGAGGGTGCAGCTGCCATCTTGACTGCTGGCTGCATTTTGTGCAGCCCTGCCTCTTGGCACTGATTGGCCTTGGCAGGGGGAGGAAGGATGAGGGGGTAGCTGCTATTTTGCCTGCTGCCCTTCATTCCACCCTGCCAGCCAGTGCCTTCCCCTCTTGGCAGTGGGGGAGCTGGCTCCCATTGTGGAGCTAGCATTTGATTTTTATTAAGGTTTTTTTGTTGTTGATTGATTTCGTGGACTTCATGGTTTCTGTGAAATCCACAAAACTACAAATTAAGTAGGTCCGTAGTTCTAAATGAATTAACCATCTAAATAAAGCTCTGCTAGGTTACCTTGGTTATTGTTTTTTGCATTCGTAAACTCAGGCTTGTGGTCTAGCCTGGATTGTGTGCAAAATGACACTTAATGTATCTCTTCTTTACCTTTCCCAGTAAAATTGGATATCCCTTTTAAAGTCATTGTTTTGGCAGACATCAGTGTTTGCCAGGAAACCACTATAAACATTAGTAAAAGTACAGTAAAATGATTTAATAGGAATGTATATTCGAAGTGTTTTAATGATGATACAGGAATTGCCAACCTGAGTCTGATGTTCTTGCACTTAAAAAGTTTGTTGCTTATATGACTGATTTTTTTTACAAGGAATGTTTTTAATCATTTACTTTTACTATTACCTAACTTAAGCTGTTTAATTATTCATATCTAAATGATTTATTAAATTTTTTATAGGTTGAATCAACACAGAGTATGATTAGGATTTTGGGCCTGTCAGCTACTTTACCCAATTATCTTGATGTTGCCAACTTTCTTCATGTCAATCCATGTATTGGACTCTTCTACTTTGATGCTCGTTTTCGACCTGTGCCGCTTGGACAGACATTTATAGGGATTAAGACCACAAATAAGGTATATGTCCACTAATATATTTGAACTATATTACATGTAGTTATGTTTTCTAGATTGTTGCTTTATAAATGGAACCATTTATACATTGGACAGGTCTTTATTCTCTGATGCAGCTATTTCTCTTCTCACAGCATTTCAAGTTCTTTAAAAAAATATTAATAAATAAGTACAACTTATTTTTTAGCATTTAGACTGAAATTTTTAAATTTCCAAAGTGGTTAAATATTGTTAATCTCTTTTTCTCTTTCCCATTTAACAACGTATTTGTTAACAGTTAATAAAAGTTGTCCCCCGATTAAGAGCAATTACTGCCATCAGCTAATGAAGTACCTTGCCAAAGTCTTAGAAGTTGATTTATTTTGAGACTCTTGGCAGATGTTAATTTAATCTCACAATTGGATCTCAGGAATTTTATCAAGATCTGGCACAGCAGGATATAATTTTGGGGATGTGAAATTAAATTTCTCAGACCCCATCACACATTTGCTGCAACTCAGGCTACTAGTACTAGGGAACAGTTTCCTGATTCAAGGCTGCACACCCTCCCTTTCAACTTGCCAGCACATAAGAAGCAGGGAGTTTCCTGCTCCCTTCTCTTAGTGCTCTGTATCTTTGAATGGTTCATGGAATGTTTGTAAGAGCCTTGCATAGGAGGTGTCTGGCTTACTGGTGCAAAGCTCTGTATGAGCCAAGAACTTTATATGTGCATCATTAAACTAATGAGTCTCATGTTCACATTAGTTTGATGCAAACCATAGATGTTCCATTATAGAGCATCTTTGTGGTAGGTTTGCCATTTCAGTTGTTTGATAAATGGTTTGAATATGTACTATATTGTAATTTATTGCATGATTAACACATTTTGCTTCTATATATTTAATCATGCAATGTATTTAATGTCTTCCAGGGACCTGAATCTCTCATTTCACTATTCCTTTTTCTGGAAATACATATTATATATTGGTTTATTTTGCTGTTAAGATACATGAGGAACTATTGAACATGCAAGGAAGAACATGCAATTAAGCAAATATATTACCTATGCTAGTTGGTATAAGAAAACACAAATGTTGCAAATTTTTATCAAAACCTTGGTCTTGTTGATGACAAACCATCAGCTTTTCACAGTTTTTGCCAAATGATACATGAGAGTAGTACCTAAAATGGTCTTTTGCATTCTTATTCTTATTTAATAACAGCCTGGCTCTAGGGGCCAGGAAGGGTGATTACAAAGAGGATGAAGATAGACTGTTCCTAGTCATGGCAGATAACAGAACATGGAGCAGTGGTCTCAAGGGAAGTTAGGTTCCCTTGAGCAGCAAGGGAAGTTTAGGTTAGATATTAGGAACAACTTTCTCAAACGAAGGAACTGGAACGAGTTACCCAGAAAGGTTGTGGAATCTGCATCCTAGAGGTTTTTAAGACCCAGCTAGACAGTTAGAGGTTTTTAAGGCTTAGTTTTCTAACACCTTGGCTGAGATGATCTAGTCCATGGGGATGGTCCTGCTTTGAGCAGGAGGTTGGATTACATCAGTGATTCTCAAACTTTTTCATACTGGGACTCATTTGCCAAGATTGATGGCTTGTCCTGACCCACAGCCCCCTAGCCCTGTCAGTGCCTAACCCACAGTCCGCTTAGGCTGAAGTGCAAGCAGCAAATGCAGGTCCCTGTGTGCATGGGCACTGTCTCCATGCCACCAGCCCAGGCACACAGCTCTCTACTGCAAAGGACCACCCTTAGCTCCTTCCCCAACTAAAGGGCTAGGTGCCTTCTCCCCACTGCTCCCACCTGCTCTCCCTGCCCTTTCGCAGTGCCACACCTGGCCACCTTCCCTAGCACCGGCAGGTACATGTGCATGCGCACGCACGCACGCACGCACACACACCAGCCCTCCAGATAGTCCCCTAGACTTCCATCCCTTTCTCCCCATATACTTACCTGTGTCCAGTGGCTGGAACTACTCTCACAATCTGGCCTCACTGTATGCTGTGGCCACATGGATCTGCTCGTGCAGGTGCATGTGTGTCCGCTGCCTCCAATTATCCCAAGCAGCCTCTTGCAGGCTGAAATGCTGCCAGTCTGCAAGGGGAAACTGACTCTTTCATGGGTTGTTCTGGGACTTCCTCCTGACCTTCTCAAATACCATTGCAACCCACTTTTGTTTCGTGACCCATCAGTTGAGAAACACTGGACTAGATGACCTCCTGAGGTCCCTTCCAATCCTTACTTTCTATGCTTCTTCCCAATTTCCTGTAAAATTGGGAAGTCATTCAGGTCCTGTAAAAATAATACTTACTTTAGAAAATCATAAATCAGTCAGATGGCTTGAGTATATTTGGGACTTTAATACTACTTTTAGAAAAGAAATAATGTAGGTCATATATGCCTATTGCATTTCTACAGTGACAATCACTGTTCTCCTGGTAGAAATGAGAAGTGTACAAGCATTCACTGAATTTCTTCTTCAGGAAAATATCCCCCTTCTGGGAGAAGATATCAACCTAGAAGATCTCATCAGAGTTTCTCTCACTTGAATGGATGCTTGTATACATCCTCCTCCCTGCTCCCTTCCTCCCCCAGTATGATCTGGGAGGAAAGGGGGAGCAGCAACAGCCACATCCTAAGTCTCTTCCCCAAACTGTGGAAAGTCCACACTGTGGGGTTGAGGGGGAGAAGGTGCTTTGCCAGCTTCTGACAGTTTCTCATTGCTGCTCCCACCACCCAGTTGGTCAGTCTGGGGTGCATATTGCAAAGCTCTAGAGGCCAGGAATTGGGCTTGAGGAGACTGATGCTAAACTCGGTTGCCCACTGGTTTCCTGTTGCCACCCTTGTTGCCAGCTGCTCAGCAGAAGCAGGGATTGCAAAGTCCTAGGAGTTGAAAACTGGACTTTGGATGTTACCCCATGTCAGATTTGCTGTCCCCTGTGCTTTACATGCTACCATGAACCACCACAATGATTCATGGCCCTATGGGGCATATCCAGACATGCAAGTCATAGGCAGATTAATGCACAGGCCAGCTGGTCATAAGCCCAGGGGCCCCTAACAATTTGGGGCCCTGGCCCCAGGATCCTCATCATCAGGGAAGCGAAAGCCGCAGCTTTAACCTCGGTACCCATTTTTGCCACCAAGTTTAAAACTGCGGCTTTTACATTTGCTTCCCTGGGAGCTGGAAATGTGGCCCCTCCCCCAATTGGGCTGGAGGGAGTGGGGGCAGGGCTGGGCTCTGTGTGTGTGTGTACATTTGGCCATAGTGGGAGCAGAGAGCACAGGCGGGCATGTGCCCCCCAACCTGGCGTGGTCCACCAAGTCTCCCCCACCAGCACTAGAATGGGAAGGGGTGGTGGGCCGCTCTCCCCACCCTGCATCCTAGCTCCCATGAGGGGGAGGGGCCGTCCAATTTTATGCTTGCCCAGGGCCCCAGTACACCTTAATCTGCCTCTGAGGCAAGCATATATGGTTTGGGGTGCTGCAAATCTCTTTGCAGCACCACAAACCACACACTGGGATTGTTAAAATGTGTCCCATGCTGCAAATATGCAGTACGGGGCCAAAATGTACTACCAGCCCTGTGCCTCTACCCCCGAGCTACCAGAGAGCATGGGGTGCCACATAGGGCCCTGCGGAGCCAGGCTTAATCCTGCAATGTGACAGCGTGGGTGCCAGGTGGCAGGGCTGAGCCACGCTGCACTCTGATGTGCAGCGGGGGCTGTGGCATGAGGCCCTGAGCAGCCCTGACGGCTGCTGCTACTACTGGTGAGTGCAGGGATGCTGGGGCCAGGTGGGGGGGTGGGGTGAGTGGGAGCTGAGACTGGCCAGGGGACTGAGTGGGTTTGGAGCAAGGGGACTGGGGTGGGGGGCAGCCTGTGGGTTGGGAGTGAGGGGAAAGAGGAGCGGTAGGGCACTGGTATGTCAGTGCTGCTCAGCTTTAAAATTGATCTGATCTCTCTCTCGATCTCTCTGTATATATCTAGATATAGATATAGGTGTATGTATATCTGTATGTATATATAGATGTATAGTGGTCTTTTGTTTTAATTGTGGAAGAACATGGATTTTGGGGTATTTTAAAGGTGAATTTGGGATTTTTTTTTTATCAGGGATTTTACCGTTTTTAAATAGGGAACACCAGAATTCCTGCTAATGAGGCAAGCGGCATGACCCAGGCAGAGGAGCCTACTCAGATCTGGCATCTAGGACCCAGCTGGAGGTGGATGACCTCCTGGCCACTTGGGGCCAGAAGAATATGCTTTGACAGTTCAAAGCAGGCCACTGCACTAAGAACATCTGCCAGGCGACAGCTGCCCACATGGCTAGGCAGTGGCACACATGGCAGTAGTGCCGCACAAAGGCCAACTACACAGCCACAGCTCACTGGCAACTATCCCAGAGGTGCAGCCAGAGGTGCAGATGCCTCTAATGGCCATGCTACCCCCATCTGGGTCTGGGGCCACATACTGTTACAGGTGGCAGGAGGTCACAGCCAGGCAGCAGCCCCCACTGCTAGACTGCTGGAGTGGGCAGAGGGTGCAGGAAGCTCTCAGGGCTGGTTCAGCAGTCCAGCTTGCAGATGGGGTAGTGTCCCTAGGTACCAATTGGCGAGGCCCCAGAAGCTCCTCAGAGTGAGTAGCCCTGAGCTACTTGCCAGAGCAGCATTTCATACTGCTGGGGCCAGCGCAGATGCTGGCCTCAGCCTCTGGCTCCCCCTGGCTGCATATCCGGGAGAAGCCAGGCAGGGTTATTTTGCCCCAAGTGGCACAATTTGCCCCACACCAAAGTGCCTCTGGACATGTGCACTGAGGCAAAAAAACCCAGCTCAAATTTGCACCGCTTCTATTTGAGCTGCTGGAAGTGCACGTGCCTGCATGTGTGGACCTTCCCAAAGGGGCTACATTTGATAGCCTACTCCCTTCTGAGAGATAGGAGAGGACATGCTGTCAAGTGACAACTTATTTTAGGGGCAGGGGTGGCCCAATGAGCAGCTGTCTAGTGCCCCGGACTGGAGAGCTGTCTTGTGTAGCTCCCCAGCCAGGTGGCTGGAATGCATGCGGGTTATTTTTCTAACACTAAGTATTTCAGAGAATTTAAGTGAAATTCTTATTGGTAAATGGATGCCTGTCCTTGGCCATAAACAACTTCAAATGAATTGATTTGGAAATAATTTCCATATAACTTATGGTCTGATTGTTAAACCAAAGTAAGTTTCATAGTTAGTAGGGTCGGAAGGAACCTGAGCAGATCATAAAGTCCAACCTCCTGCCATGGCAGGAAAGAGTACTGAGGTCAAATGACCCCAGCAAGTTGTTCATCTAGCCTTCTCTTAAAGACCTCCAGGGTAGGAGCCAGCACCACTTCTCTTGGAAGTTGGTTCCAGATCCTGGCCGCCCTGACCATGAAGTAGCGCCTCCTGATATCTAGCATAAATCTACCCTCTGCCAGCTTGTGACTGTTATTCGTAGTCATTCCTGGTAGTGCTTGGGGGAACAGGGACTCCCCCAATGCCTGCTGGTTCCCTCTGACTAGTTTGTAACAGGCCACTAGATCCCCCCTCAGCCTTCTCTTGTGGAGGCTGAACAGGTTCAGGTCCCATAGCCTCTTCTCGTAGGGCCTGCCCTGCTGCCCCCTGATCATGTGAGTGGCCCTCCTCTGGACCCTCTCCATGTTGTCCACATCCCTCCTGAAGTGTGGCGCCCAGAACTGGATGCAGTACTCCAACTGCGGCCTAACCAGTACCACATAGAGGGGGAGTATAACCTCTTTAGATCTCCTTGAGATGCATCTGTGGATGTGTGACAAGGTGCAGTTGGCCTTCCTGACTGCATCCCCACACTGCCTGCCCATGTTCATCTTGGCATCAATGATGACTCCCAAGATCCTTTTCTGCCTCTGTACTGACAAGAGGGGAGTTCCCCAGCCTAGGTATGGTGCTGGTTCTTCCTCCCCACGTGCATCACCTTGCGCTTGTCAGTGTTGAATCCCATCCTATTCTCATCTGCCCACCCCTGTAACCTATCTAGGTCCAGTTGTAGCCTATTCCTTCCTTCTAGCGTGCCCACATCCTCCCACATCTTAGTGTCATAAGCAAATTTGAACAAGGTGCTTTTTACCCCCTCGTGCAAGTCACTGATGAAAATGTTGAACAGTGCTGGCCCGAGGACCGAGCCCTGCGGAACCCCACTGGCCACATCCCTCCAGGTCAAAAATGACCCATCCACTACCACTGTCTGGGTGCAACCCTCCAGCCAGTTGGTGAACCATTTGACTATGTAGGTGTTGACAGTCCACCAGTTTCTTAATAAGAACGGGGTGAGAGACAGTGTCGAAGGCCTTCCTGAAGTTCAGGAAGACTATGTCACTGCTACCCCTGCATCTAAGGATTTGGTGACCTGGTTGTAGAAGGCCACCAGGTTGGTCTGACAGGACCTGCCTCTAATGAACCTGTGTTGGTTGCCCCTAAGCATAATCTCCCCTGCTGGCCTCTCGTGGACATGTGCCAGAATAATTCTTTCAAAAAGCTTGCCCAGGATCGAGGTAAGACTAACTGGCCTATAGTTCCCCAGGTCCTCCTTCCTCCCCTTTTTGAATATGGGAACCACGTTGGCCCTCTTCTGGGACCACACCACTCATAAAGCCGTGCCAGGGGTCCCACAATGACCTCAGCTAATTCTCTCAGCACTTTAGGGTGGAGATTGTGCGGACCAGCTGATTTGAATACATCCAGTTCCTCCAGAAGTTCCCTAACTAGTTCCTCACTAACCCTTGGCCTAGGTGCCCCTCCCCTGAGGTGTAAGGGGGTGGCTGTTCCGGTCCCTGCTCAGGAAAATGGAGGAAAAGAAATTGTTAAATAGGTTAGCTTTGTCATCTGGTGTGCCAACCAGATTTCCTAGCGTGTCTTGCAGGGGCCCCATGTTACCGGGAACCTTCTTTTTGCCCCAGTGTATTTAAAAAAGGACTTCTTGTTGTCCTTGATCCAGGAAGCTAGTCCCAGTTCCATCTCCGCATTGGCCTTCCTGACTGCCCCCCTGCATCCCTGAGCAACTGCAGTATTGTCTTCCCTGGTGATGGCCCCTCCCTTCCATTGGGTGTGCGCCTCCCTTTTAGGTAGGAGACATTCTCGGATGCTTTTAGTGAGCCATGGGGGCTTTTGCGCCCTCCTGCCCCCTTTGATCCATGTTGGGATTATTTCCTTTCGGGCTTGGAGGATCAGCTCCTTAAGGAGCGACCATTCTTCTTGGACACCTGGCTCCCCTCCCCTCCGGGACCTCAGTGCTTCCCCAACTATTCTCCTTAGCTCATTGAAGTCCGCCCTCCTGAAATCGAGGGCTGCAGCCTTGCTGTAGGCCTTTGTTACCTTGCACTGGATGGTGAATTCCAGCAGGCTGTGGCAGAAAGCCACTTTGGTTTCTCCCCAAAACCTCTGCCCTGTGACAGTGTGATTAAATCTCTGTGCTGTGACCATTTGATTAGAATGGGCCCAGCAGAGGAGGCACACTCTTACCCTATCTCTTTAGGTAACCTGAGCTGGCTACATTTCTGAGGGAGGGGGGAAACCTGCTCCCTCTGCCTACATGACTGGTATCAGCTACCTGGGTGAGGGGTTTCTACCTGGTAGGCTGGAGTCTGCCCAACAACTAGTGATATATTTCAAATTGGTTGGCCGACAGCCAACCAGAGCTGGCCTCTGCTGGACCAGGTCAATGAGGTCACAGGGGCTATAAAAGTTAAGACTGCCCAGGAGAAGGGGGCAGCTGCCATGTGGGGGACTCAGAGGAGCTTTACCATCTGAAACTGGCTCTCTCCCCCAAAACTCATGAGCTAGAAATGGCCTGCCTCCAAAGGGAAACTTCACCTGCCTTTGGAAGATGCTTGTGAGTAAGCTACTCGAGATCTGATTAGATATCTAGCTGGCAGTAACCGAGATGCATGATCAAAAGGGTACCTCAGCCAGACTGTTTGCTCTTTAGGATTTTTAGGATATTGCTCAATCTTGTACCCTATTTTCACCCTACCCCTGTAATCAGTGAAGTTCTCCTTTGTGACTGGTGTGGGAGACTTATTAAGGGGTGGGTCTAAATTATGCCTAAGAGACCCCTTAGGTCTGTGGACTAAGGGAAACTTTCATTTTTGGCCCCTGACTTGGGGAAGTGCCCCCAAATGCCTGTACTGGGTCAAGTACCCATAGGACTTGAGGCCTGTGTTTCCCTGAGGGCACAGGGCCAAGAGTGAGTCCCTTCTTGGGGCAGCTACGTTACCCCCAGGCTAGTGAGTGTGCTCCAGGAAGGGGGTTGGCCAGACGTAAGGTGCCCCTAGGGAGGCATTCAGAGCCTGGAAGGTGGTCGGGCGCAGGGAGGTGGGCGGCTCAACGCAGGAGCTCCCCCTACTGGCCCACAATACAGGCTATGATCATTGTCGCCCAGATGGTCGAGCACCTGCAGCCCCTTCACCAGGTCATTGCTGGTGGCCAGCGCCAGGTCCAACAAGGCATCTCCCCTGGTGGGGCTGTGCACTTCCTGGGTTAGACGGAGGTACTGCATTCTGGCTAGGAACCTATGTGAGCTGTCAGACCTGGCTGACTGCTCTTCCCAGCAAATATCTGGAAAGTTCAAGTCACCCATGATGACCACGTTCTTAGACCTAACTACCTCTGTGAGCTGACTTAAGAATTCCTGGTCTAGCTCTTCCCCTTGGTTGGGTGGTCTGTAGTAGACCCGCGCCATTAAATCTCTTTCCCCTCGACTGCCTTGTATTCTAACCCAGAGCACTTCAGAGTGCCCCTCCTCTGACTCTTTGCTAATTGATGAGGATGTGTATTCCTCCTTAATGTAGAGCGCCACGTCCCCACCTTACCTCCCTGTCCTATCCCTCCTGTACAGCCTGGAGCCCTTGATATTCACTGCCCAGTCATGTGTTGGGTCCCACCATGTTTCAGTGAGCCCCACTATGTCCGGGTTGGTGTCAGCTAGCAGAAGGGTAAGTTCCTCTTGCTGGTTTCCTATACTACAAGCGTTTGTGTAGAGGCATTTGAGTCCTCCTGAGGATGTGTGCACTGGCCCCCTAGTTTCAGCATTGCCCTGGCCCCTATTGCTTATCTGTGTATATGTTCCGCTCGTTGGTCTAGGCTGGGCTGTACTTGTGGGTGTTGCTTGGTTTGGCAGTCCCAAGGCTTCTTCCACCCTCGTCTTCCCCTTCCCCCAATGAGCCTAGTTTAAAGTCTGCTGGAGGAGATCTGCCAACCTAGAAGAAAACACACACTTACCATTAGGGGAAAGGTGGAGCCCATCCCATCCAAGCATGTCTCTTGTCATGATGTGTGGGTTGGTCGAGGAAGCCAAAGCCCACCTCAAGACACCATTGCCAAAGCCACCAGTTGGTCTCTGCGATGCACATCACATGCCGTCTTCCATGTCCACCCACTGGTAAGACAGAAGAGAAAACCACCAGTGCACCTTCCTTCTTCAGCACGCCCCCCAGAGCATGGTAGTCTGCCATCAGGTGATCAGGGCTTCTCCTGGCTGCATCATTAGTACCCACATGGATTAGGACCATAGGGTAGTAGTCAGTGGGCTGGATCATGGCCTGGATCATCCCTGTCACATCCTGAATCTTTGCTCTGGGTAGGCAGTAGACCTTGCGTGTCGAGTGGTCCTGGTGACAGATGCGGCCCTCTTTATCTCTCAGGATGGAGTCACCTATGACAGTCACTCAACGCTTTCTCCTCTGGGACTGCTTAGCTCCTTCAGCCTGCGCAGATCATGGAGAGTGCGGCATTGCCTCCTCTCCGGTTGCCGCTTCTCCTCCAGAGTTGCCAGGGCCTTGTACCTGTTCTGCAGCTGGACTGGAGGAAGTGGTACTGTTGTGTTGCGAACAGCCCGGGTTCTGGAGGTGACCGTCTTCCACTCTGCAGTGGAGGGCATCTCCTGAGATGCTTCTTCCTTACATGTGGCCCTGCAGGGAAAGGAAATAGCCATCAATTTCATCCTTCGCCTCCCTGATTCCCCTCAGCCTGCTAACCTCCTCCTGGAGCTCCCTCACCTGCACCTCCAGGGCCCTAAGGCGGGCGCCTACAGGACAGGTGTGGGGGTCCCCAATCCCTGCCCCCCCCGGGCCTTGCTGGGCAACTCCAGTTAAAAGGACAGTATTTTGTACCCCAAAATATTTGTCAGACTGCCTTTTTAGAATATCATACTAGTCTTTTTTTTTTTTAATTATATTTTCAATCAAAAGTAATTTTTAGGGCTACCTTGATAACACAGTTGTTTGTTTGTTTGTTTGTTTGTTTGAAGTGAACAGTGACTTTTGTATTAGGGTCTTTAAATAGTCCACTCCATCTGCCATATAGAAAACAAAGGTATCTTGCAACTGTAGAGTGTCATTTCAAGCCTGTACACCCAAGGAGAATTTGCCATATGTTACTTATTATGATGTGCATGCTTTAACCTTCATTAATTGCTTCAGGTATGTTCAGTCATATTATTGTTGCTTTTTAAATGATTTCTTATCATTTTATTTGAATGTTCAGTTTATTTCTACTCTGTCATTAAAAAAGAAAAATTTCCATAAATCAAATTGGACTGAGCTTTATAACTTTAAAGTAGAAGAAGAAAGCCATGCCATTGGTACTGACATTGGGAAATGACTGGAATGTCTGTGTTTCACAAAAATAAAAACAAACAATAGAGTGATACAATTAGGGGATAGTCGTTCTATGGGGAAAACATGGTAGACATATGATTCAGTATTAGTACATGCGTTACATACTTAAAAGCTGTTGATAGAGTTGTGATTTTTTCTTCTCTTTGTTTACTTAAAACAAACTGGTTTTGATCCGCGCTGTACAACAACACAGTTTTGATGTTGATTAATGTGATAGGATCATAACATCATAGGCAAGTAGGGCTGGAAGGGACCTCATGACATCATCTAGTCCAGCTCTGTGTCATTTTTATTTCCTAGCTGTAAACCCAAGAAAGCATTCCTCATTGTATGACTGATCAGAGCAGTAGGTATGCAGTTTGGCCTCTGCAAAAAATAAAATTAGTCGTAGAAAGTATAAAATAATTATTTCTGCAGATAGTAGTCTTCTGTTTACATGAAGCTAGAACACACAAAATTTGGTTCCCACTCAATGTGAAAGAGCTATTGGGCAAAATCAAGAATTGTTCTACTCTCCAGGCTCCAGGGATGGTTTTAGACACCAATTGATTGATAGGACTTTAAATGGAAATAAAAGAGTTTAAGATATTAGGCATCAAAATCCCAAATCCTAATAGAATATGTAGTTAAAGGAGAGAGATTGAGACCATAATCCGATTAGTTTCTGAGTTTGTGAACAAGTGGCAGTCTATCCAAAATTGTGAGATTAAAAGCAGATCAATATGAGGTGGGGAATTTACTCTGTAGATTTAAACTCGGTACCCCTATATATACCGTTGCGTTATTTTCTTTAAACTGATAGATTTTACATTTCTATGGGGACAGCAAGAGTGTGCCTGTCTCATACCTAAACTGTACATTCCTTTCAATAATTAAGAATTTATTTTAAATTCCAAAATTGTAGATAGCTTTTTATTTTTTACTTGTTTGTTAGAACAAGCTTTATTGTGGCACCAGAAAATACTGAGTAGTTTTCTAGCTTGGCCACACATAAAATGGGAACTCTTTTAATCTGTCCCACGTTGCACAGTTTAGGTGACACATTTAATGTATACATGAGAGAAATCTCCTGTTATAGATGGTTCTAAGGAGGTTTGGTTGAACACAGCAGCATATATAAAAGAACATTACCTGTTGCATGAAGATAGTTTTCCTTTTAGGAATCTGTAGTAGGTTGAAAACTACTTATCTGACTAAACTGAACTAATTCGCATACAAAATAATATATTATTTATTTATTAAGAAAAATGATAGTCAACCAAATGATAGTTTACTTCAAAACAATTCTGGCAGTGTCTCTGGTTAAGGCATATATTGTAAAAAACAATCTAGCCCAATGACACTGCAGTGTCAGAATTACAAGAAAACAGAATCTATTGAAAACAGAAGCATAAGTACCATGAGCCAGCAGCAGCAGTTTATCGCTACCTGAAGGACACTGATACCAAGAAAAAGGATTGGGCATAAGGAGAATGTAGGAAAGGTATTGAAGGAATAAAGTTGGAACAGTATTTGTTGAGGTACCGATTGTTTAAAACAAGGCTGTCCAATTGGTAGGCCATGAGGGGCCAGCATACCGCCCATGATCCCCTACAGCTGGCTCTCCCATAGTTGTACAGATCCCCAAGAGGAGTCTTTGCCATTGGTGTTGCCCATACAGAGGCAGGGCGGGGGTGGGGGGAGAGATCCTGTGGGGCTGCCATCACCTATGGCTCCTGTGGTGTCTGATCCAGGGGCCACATATTGGCATAATGTGAAGCTCCCAACCATACTAAAGTTAGACTGCCCTGGTTCAAAATAAGAAGAATGTTTATTTTAGGCCTGAACAGCTTCAGACATGTCTAAAGTGATTGAAAAAAAGTTGGAAAGCTGCTGGAGAAGTTTTGGATAAACTTCTTTATCCAAAAGTTGTGAATTTGTCCTAGCTAAGATTTTTCTTGGAGGGGTGCCTGTACCATGATTGATTTTTATATTAGGAAAACAATTCTGTATCCTAGATTATTTGGGGCTTAAGAAGCTGTAAAATGCAGCTGTTTTTTGATCTCTGAATGATGCACATCTTGAAATGATAAATTGTGGAATATAACTGTAAGACATTTTTTTAACTTAGGGCATTTCATTCTGCAGGTATGATCCAGTTAGGTTTAAGAGTGGTTTCAGTAGAAGTTGATTGCCAAAACGATAAAAAGAATTTTATGTATTTCATTTATTAAAGTTATTTTTAAAGATTTGACTACCTAGAGAACTGTAAAGCTTTCCTTTATACAACTGTGCGTGTGTTTTTGGAGTGGATGTATCATGGAGAATAAGTAAAGGCAATGATTCCTTTTTACAATTTTCAGTTTGTTCTCTAAATGTTATGTGGTGTATGCCTTGGAAAAATAAAATGATTTAAGATGGAAAATGGTTTCTCCTTTCAACACAATTAAACTGGCTTCTAGTCTCAGTATTGCTATTCAATCATGTCTGTATGTCTATATATGTTCTATTTATTGAATTTGCTGTCAGACTTGAAGTTGTTATTGTCAAGTAAAAAATATGTTTTATTTACATTCTTCTACATATTTGTGTGTTGTTAAGTGCTTCCCTTACCTTCCAAATAATGACTGTAAGCAGTAACAGCATACTCAGTGCTGTTCAAAATACAAAATAAACTGTGGCCCTTATGCCAAATAATTAGAAACTTAAACAGAGACTGCTGTCAGTGTTGAGAATGGAACCTCTTAAACACTTATTTAAATGGTACTGATTGACAAGGCATCTACTCTTGGCTTCAAAGGCAAGTTTTTCACTGAAATTATGCTACCACAGTCATTAGCACTCCGTGTGTTATAAGACAGGCATTTATGTTTATGAAACTATAAGAAAAGTTAATAAAGTAATTTGTCATTTCTATTTTGGGCAACAGCCATGGGATACAAGATGGAAATTAAAAAAATAAATAAAGTTCATCTGGATTTTAGAATTTGACTATATGCTGTTGCTGAGTATCCATTCATATTTTAACTTTCAACTCAACATCAGGTACATACAGGTGTTACATTTAGATTGACCTAATGTTAGGTTGATCTAAATGCACAATAGTGTAGAGGGCTTAAATTGCCTCCCAAATGGGGTGAACTAACTTTAAATGTTCCCAATGTATGTTAGCTCACCTGAGTGGGTAACTAACTAGATTGAGATCAGGTTAACCTGATCTGTGAAGGAGTTAACCTGATCTTGTGAACACCTGTATGCAGCTGCAACACAGCCCTTGAGCTGGGAAAGCCAGGTTGTTTGCTGCAGCCCTGGAGCTGTGCTATTCCTACCCCATCCACCCCTGACTGGGCTGTTTTATCTAAGACCCCAACTTTGGAAGTTTGGAATTTTTTTAAAGGAATTTTCTCCTTTAAAGCTTTGTTTCACCATTCTTTCAGCAATTCTGAATATTTGAGATGTTAAATTTCCTTTTTCTAAAAATTATGTGGTTAGTCCAGGAGTGGGCAGCCTCTGGCCCACAGGCCTGCAGCACACTCAGTTTCCCAGCAGCCGCTGCCCGTGTCCCTGCAGCCAGTTTCTGGGGAAATCCCAAGAGCAGTGGCAGGCCTGTGACAGCACAGGGCCAGGGTGTCCATGGAGACTAGCCCCAGCAGCCCTGGAAGGGTGCACAGCTGGGCAGGGAGCTGCTCTAAGACTCTGCCCTGGCTCCATATCCATGGCTCTGCCCTGACTCCAGACCATGCCGTCACCACTGCAAGATCCCAGCCCCCGCCCTGGATTATCTCCCCACCCAGCTGTGTGCTCTGCCAGTGCTGCTGGGGTCAGTCTCTATGGAAACCCTGGCCCCGCACTGTAACAGCACCACTGCTACTGGGATCTTCATGGAAAATATCTCCAGCAACACAGGCAGGGGCCAGTGGGAAAAGGAATCCAGCTGCTGGCTGGATCTGCCGTTTTGCACACCCCTGAGTTAGTCATTATAATGTACATTTCACTGCTTATATCTTGGTGATTGCTGGAGATGTAATTTGTCTATCATGTGTCTCCCCTTAAATGAGCCAATCTAGCTATGACTTGGAATTCCTTTTTCATTATGGTTTGTCACAACCTTAATGTTGTTTAAACTTTGTTTGGTCTTGAATATAAGCAATGCTTTTTGATACACACAAAATTACATGTTCTTATCTAACTTGAATAAATCTTAAGTTTGCAGTAGATATAATTAAATTCATTAATTGTGCCTAAAGGTTATAATACTCTTCTATGTAGAATAATAATTTTAAAAAAATACTTTCAAAATTCCCTTGTTTTAACTGAAACCATATTTTATTACTATTTTGGATTCAAAATTGTCCATAATCTTTGTCACCTATTCCATTAATTTTATGGAAACATGAACGGAAGCTGTTTAAATTTTACCATTTTATCACTGATTAATTTGGCTATTATTTGTAATAAAATAGATTTTGATTGATAACAGCTAAAAGGCAAATATTAAACTTGAGTATTTCAGAGAGAAAGTCAGATTTAGAAAGCAAGAACACTACCAGTTTTAAGATTAGTGAAGACCATGTTAAAAAATATACCAAAGGAATTTCTAGTTCCTTTGTATGAAACAGCTGAATTTAAAGCGGTGAACCTATTTTTCTAATCAGTCTCGGTTGTTATTTCTGAAATGCTATTCTTTACCTCCTATATCCATAGCTGTAAAAATACATTATTTAAAAGTTCTTAATGTGGTGAATATAGTAATATATGTATATATGATTCTGATGCATTTACTTTGCTTTACCTGTTGCCTCATACAGACATTCAGTTCCTCCTGAGATTGTTACTGCTCTTCCAGGAAAAACTATGGGTGTACAGATGTTCATGCTTTCCCCCCTCAAAGTAAAACTGCCAGTCCAGGAGAAAAATATCCTGGGAACAGCCAGGACTAAATCACTCCCAGAAGAGTTTATGACTTCTGAAGAGAGGTTGAGGGAGTTGGGCTTTTTTAGTCTGCAGAAAAAAAGATGGAGGGAGGAATTAATAGCAACCTTCAGGTACTTGAAGGGTAGTTTCAAACAAGATGGAGTTAGAGTATTCACAGTGGTGGGAGAGAACAGAACAAGGAGCAATGGTCTCAAGGTGCCTCAAGGGAAATTTAGGTTAGGTATTCAGGAACAATTTTCTGCTGTGGAGGGTAATAAAACACTGGAACAGATACCCAGAGAGGTTGTGGACTCTCCATCCATGTAGCTTTTTAAGACCTGGCTAGACCAATGTTTGGCTTGAATGATCTAGTTGGGGATAGTCCTGTCTTGAGTATGGGTTGGACTAGGTGAACTCCTGAGGTCCCTTCCAACCACGATTTTCCATGAATCTATGATAAAAGTACGCAAACAAGTGACGCTATTTGATATTCTGTCATGTTTTTAGACGTTATATTTTATTTCTCAAATACATATTAGATGGGTCTTTTGACAGATGTAATAGTACGTTTTAACTAATGTAAAGAAACATTTTCAATTTTAGTTTGTGATATGTCACTTTTTACGTTCCAGGTGCAGCAGCTGAATTACATGGATGAAGTATGTTATGAAAATGTTTTGAAACAAATAATGGCTGGACACCAGGTATTTTTGTTTTACTTGCTTTTCTTTACAGCTTATTTAACGAATGAAAACATTTAGCAGGATTCATTTTGTATGCATTGTAAAGTGACATTTTCTCACGTATTTTGAAAGTTAATTCAGGGACCCCATTCTCTTCCAAGGTTTTTTACAGCAGTGCCAATAGGCAGATGTCTTTTAATGCATCAAAATATGTTCAGAGTCAATGTAAGTTTAATAACTTTCTTTCCTTCTTTTTAGGCTGTAAATATGTATTATGTGTCTGTATTAATATCAGTTAATGTATAAAATATAAATATTAATATAGCATCAAAATCCTATTGGCAGGTGATTTTAGTGATTATAATTGTAGGCTCTGACCACATAGAGACATTCAGTTTTTCTTGAAAGAGTTGCTGCCATATGCTTAGGATGTTCAGGATTTTTCTGTTAGAGCAAATGTCTGCTTTGAGAGGGGAAAAAATGCAGAACAACTAGTATTAAATCACTCCTGGGAAGATTGCTCTTGGGCAAGCGAGTGTTTGCACCCATGCTCTTCTGAGACAAATAGTACATTCCTCTAGCGTTGCAGGGTGCTTTGCTTCCTTCTCCCAGGGTGTTTTCTTTCCTTTCCCTCCTCCCTTTCCCCCTTCACACAGGGAGAAAGTGTGTTAGGAACAAATCTTGGCTTGCTGGACTTGCTCAAGTTGCTGGACTTGACTGCTCTAGTCAAGCAGAAAATAGAATATGCTCTGTTCACAGTCTCCACATTGTGCTTCAGAGAGACACTGCCTGACCCTGAGCAGCCTGGTTCAGCTAATCAAGGCTGCCCTGTCTACTGGTGCCATCTGTCACCAGGCAAAATGAGGGAGCCTATGAAGCATGTTGAGATTTTTGCACAGGGACTGCCTGGCTGCACAGCATCAGCTTTGTAAGCTCTCTGCCCCTGAGGGGCTCAGCATTCACCTGTTTCGGTAGGTTTTTCTACCAGGATAACAAACTGGGAGAATTCTCCCAGATCATTTGAATGTGTCTATACAACCTGTGTTATAATTCTCTTAGGGTTTGAATCAGTATACTGCAAAAGCCCAACATTTCATTATTAAAAATGTCTCTGATTATGTGAGAGGTCATATCCAAAAATGGAATTTTCCTTCTTGGATTTTCCTGTCTATGACTTTTGTAGGAAGAATGTTCATAGTTCTTATAGCACCTGGCTATTATGGCAACAGATTATTGTACATACTGAATCCCTGCATGGTTCCTGCACTAAAGATGGAAAAGTAAAAGAAAAATTTAAATTTACTTCAGTTCTCATCCTAAGTATCAAGTGACATTTCCCCAAGCTTCAGGGAATTTACAAAGTATAGTCCATTTGTCAGATGAATATTTCTTTAGAATTTGAGGTTGTGAATGTTGAGATTTGATAGAAGAGAAAATACATCTGAAACCAGTTTATTCATTCTCTGCCTCCACTGGTGACTCATAGCTGTCCACCACCTTCCATGTAATGATGGAATAGTGCTGCATACCACCCATTCAATAGGCTAGGCTAGGTGGATTGGAAAATTTTGCAACCAGGGACCATCAGCCGGATCCAGCCTGTGGACGGCTTGAGCAGTGCGCATCCAGTCCATCTGGCAAAATGGTTGAGTACCACTGCTGAATGAAATGTAGTCAGAAATACTCATGGATACATTGATAGACTAGCAAGGTTCAGTGCTTGATTTTGCCCACATTACCAAATTATAGATGGAAAACCGAGATGTCCTACTGAACATACAGCAGTTGAGCAAATTTTATTATTCATCTCTTACTCCTTTTTTGACTGCATAGTATTTGCTTTAGCTATAGACCGTCTTAAGGATAGTAATCTCTTTATATCAGTTAAATATAAAACTGTAAGACTTCAAATATTCTGATATTTTGTTTCAACGTATTGCTTTTTAAAAAGCAGTGGACTGACTACAAAAAGTTTACAATATTATTCAGTATTAGTTCAAATAAAATTAATAAGTGTTGTAGTTTGGGAGACATTTTGTTGCTTGTATAGGTTTACAAATAGTCTGAAATTCAGTATAAATGAATGAATGGAAGATTAGATTTGATTTGATTTGATTTTGAGGCATATCTAATGGCTGAAGGGGGTCAAGTGAAGAAGTATAGCTATCTTAATATGGCAATTTCAGAGACTGACACTACTGCTGGACTCAATTTCTGAGTATTATATTTCAAACCAACAGCTCAATAAATAGTATATTTTCACTCAAAGTAGAAATATTTTTTCTTTTCTGTTTAAATCGTAGTTGCTTCCAGAATAAGAGACTGATGTTGCAATTGATAGTTACTTTAAAGGCACTGTCCATTGGGCATATTTTATGTTTAAAAAATTTGGTGTATGCTAGTATGTGTATGTAGACAAATATGCTAGTTAGCTCACTAATTTTTAGATTACAGAATAAATGTGATTATTTGACATTTTCTATTCCGAAATGTATTTTCGGAAGAATTTTTGTAGTAATGTGTTGATTATATAAAAGTGCAAGCTTAAATATTGGTACCACTGTAAAGCTAAAATAAATTGCTCATTTTATTCAATGTTACATGGTGTTTCAACGCCAGACATAAATGGGATGACCATCTTGCTGAACACGCATACAAAATGTACATTTAAGTTATATTATCTTAGGTTTTATTGTTGTTGTTAACATGCTTATTTAAAATGGATTTGTCTCATTAGCATGGATCCTAGTTTTCTGTTTGACATGGAAAAACCATGAATCCTTGTGTTTCTGTGGCCTCGTGAAAGCATGGTGGTGTCCTGCGGTTAGCAGCACCATTTCTTCTCTTTCTTACTTTTGGGGTGTTTTTTTTGCCTCTTGGCCAATCAGTGGGGGAAGGGGGTGCAGGTAGTATTTAATTAAGAACAATAAAAATTACTATGTAGTCTGACTTTTTTGTAACAATGCAGAAGGAAGCCCAAACTTACCCATAATGCACATAACTGTGCACTACAGTGTTGTTGCATTTGAAAATACTGGGTTTTTAAACAGTTCTAGTAGATGTCAACTTCTTTTTTTTCTTTTTATCCTAACTAGCACTGCTGCAGAAGTTGTCCTTTGAATTTCTATACAATCTCTTTAGATTCTTGTTACATTTTTTGCTTTCATTTTTTCCTGTAGTAGTAGAGTGCCATAAAACGTGTTGCAGATGTTACTTGGCCCTTTCTCTACAACCATGATAAATGTGGTTCCTGTCTCCTTCAAACATAATATTAAATCTATAGATTCTATATACGTCTATGTGGTGGACTATCTCTCCCCAGTTCAAAGATTGTTTTAGAAATGATTTCTGAATACTTCAGAAACTCTCATAACTTTGAGAATAACCATCACTTGGTGACCCTTCCTATCCTAATATATTCTCCTTCTGTCCATGTTAGGTTAATATTAAGGAAACAGGTTGATGTCTATTAGTCCTTGTCACCTTTTTTGTAGTTTTTCTTTGTGTGATAATCCTCATGTTGTTTACTCCCTGAAACTCAGAATTCTATGCAAGGGATATATATTAAAGAAGAAAAATTAATTGCCAGTAAATCTATTTCCTTAGAAGAAATTTTTTTTTCACAATTACTTTACCTACCTGAGGGTTCTACTCTCTGAATTTTTCTTTGGGAGGTCTGTACGTAGCTCAGTAAATGGCTGGCCGATTCCCGATAATGTAGTAGCTATGTATAACTGCCAGGATGTGAATGTCTCATGTTAACATTTTCTGGCACTACCACAAAAGACGAATAAGCTCCATGCTTTTTCACAGGAAAAATAGAAACAATAATGAAAATCCTCTAATAAAGTTTGAGAAAAGCAGAACTGAAGGTAAATGTGTCCTTTTAAAAAAAAACAAAAAAAACCCAAAATAGGAATAACTTTTTACCTCTTGTAGTTATCAAGCTTCATTAAGTCTTTTGTGAGGGTCTTTATCAAAAATGTTTGGAAAATCTTAATACATTTTATTCTCAGATGGCCCTTTTATCCACTCTTGTGTTAACTCATTTTAAAATAATTTTAACAGTTTCAAAGGCATAATTTACCCTTCTGGAAGTCATGCTTGTTTGACCCTGTTGCATTATTGTAATACGGATTGCAGTGTGATATTCAACTGAAGTTGTATGTTCATGTGTTTTAATGGATGTTATATGCATTTTCATTTTTAAGAGGAAGGACAGTAGGAGGTGGTTGTATCCTACACAGGCATGTGTTATGACAGATGGAGAAAATCTTTTCATGTTGATTTTTCAACAGTTATACTCTGCAAGACTTCAAGCTTTTCCTGGCTACTGGGAAATTAAAAGTTGGTGATTCAGCCTTTAATTTTGATCCATCTGCTCAAACTAATGAGACATTTCATTTGTAGGCTTCACTTTGAATTACCAAATGCAAGTGCAGTTATATCATGACTCTTAGAAAACCCCCTCCTCCTGTGTAACTTGTGGAAAGGGATAATAATGGATGGCATAACCCTACTGAGATTTTTTTTTGTTCTTACAATGACTAAGAAAAGAGAGATTAGAAAATGGCTTAATGGTTTTTATGTAATTTTTAAGTTAACCTGTTCTTCCTGTAGTATTTACTAAATATGTAGATTGCCACACCAAGATTTCGAAATCAGAAACCCCCTTCTTAAGACTTTCTCATGTGGAAATCTTGAAGTCATTATAATTTAAATATAATAAAGATTTTGTGCAAACTCTGATATGCACTACGGCACTGACTGTCAAATCTTTATTCCCCATGTACACTTTGAGTTTACTGTGTTCTCATCTTGTTTTTATTCTATGCCTACCTGTTAGTTATAGCTTCCTGATTTGCTTTTTATTACTTTGGCATTTTCTTACTTCCTTTTAATAAAAATACTGATCTTCTAAGGAAAAAATAATAATTTAGATAAGGGAATAAGTTGTGTTAACAAAGAGAAAACTGACAGTCCTAGTACAATTAATTATAAACAACCACACTGGGTTGGCTTTGATTTTTGCTCACATTTGTTTTATGACTAGGCACAAAGGACATTTATACACATGTTCTGAGCAGTGGGCGGAGGGGTGCTTTAATTAGAGCGGCTCTGGGGCAGGGACACTGATGTACCAAACACTGGAGTCTGCTGGAGCGTGGTAATTACCATGCTCCAGAAGACTTGACTCCACTGTGCTGTAATTACAGCACACCAGAGCAGTCTTGATGCATGTGTACAGGCTCTGAAATAGTCTTAAAACTGGATATGTTAAGTAAACTATAATGATTATAGTCTTATTACATATTCATATTGAAGTGAAATAAGGCATATTTTGTTTTTTATCACAATATAAGCTCTGCTTTTTTATCTTTATAACTTAAAAACCTTTCTTTTTCTAAGTGATTTGTCTGTGTGTCTCTGCTTTCCTTCTAGAAGTTTTTCATATTTTAACATTTCATTACCTCCTTTGTTTAGAAATCCCACAAGTTACGAGTCAGCTCTCTTTGCAGATTCTTTCAGGTGCTTAAACTATGAAATTAAACTTTCAAAACTTTAATTCCCTGTTTTTTATTGTTCCCATCCTCCACTGTAAGAAAAAAAAAAGACTTCAGAAGCTACCTTTCATAATATTTGAAGACACACAAGGCTATCTGACACAGATACCTTAATACATTAAAAACAGAAAATGGACAAGCAGATTGCTTTCCTACAGCTCCCTTATTTTTTCTGTATTATCTCTGTAATCATGATTTTCATCATGAGCAGATTTTCTGTTTTATAACTTTACCATGCATAATAAATGGGACCAAACAGATGTGACAGACCTGTTGTTTCATGTCCTCAAATGCTGTTTATATTTACTTATGTTTATGTGTTCACATTGCTAAGATATTGTTTTTATTTTAAACAAAGCATTGTCTTCCTTAATCTTTTCTACTTTCTGATTGTTTCATTATGTGTAGACCCTTGTGAAAGGCTTGGGATTCTGTATGCATGAGGGGAAGCTGAAAAGGAGGGGCAGCCCATTTGGGGACTTTGGTATTTAAATAAAAAAGTCACTGGCAGCTTTCCAAACCCATAACCCTTTTCTATGGCGATGGTTAGATGATGAAGATATTTCATTCCTTTAAAATACTTGATGAGTATGACCTTTCTTATGAAACTGGATAAGAAACCTTTTTTGTTAAAAGAATATCAAACTGTTATGTGGTCATTCAGTCTGTATGACATCCTCAGGAGATCTAGTGGAACTTGATCTAGATTGAATTATGCCCTAATACACTGCTTCCAATGCTTGTATAAGAATGTTATTCTTTCATATAAAGAACTTTTATAAAGCATGAACAGGTCATAGTGCACAGAATGCTTGCACAGTTCATTTCTTAGGGCTAATTTACCTCTTCATTTTTTTTGCCTGTTTGGTTTTTTATTTAATTTTAATCTTATGTAAATATTTTACACCAAATATAAACCTTTGGTCTTGGACATACTGAGATAGATATAGATGTATATAGATATATGAAAGCTTGTGTGAATCTGAACAAATATTAAAAATAGTTCTCCGCAAATAAGATTATAACCAGCTTTCCATTTAAATCCTTGTTTTGTTTTGGTTTTTTGTTACATCTGAAATGTATGTAAAAGGTTGTTTTTCTTCAAAATTTTTATATGTAGGCAAAGGAAAATTTGGCCATATTTGAAGTAAATAAGAAAGCATTTTTGAAAGAAAAGGCCAAGGAAAAAATGGTGAAATTGCAGTAAGAAGTTCTTCTAAAGCATTTTTATTAGAAGTTAGGGAAGAAACATAGAAATAATATAAGTGTGGTTGGGGATGTGTGTGTATGTGTGATTATATACACATGCAGACACACAAACACACTTTATATTAGACTATATAAAAACACAGGAAGTTCCCAGTAGATTTAATTGGATGAGTATATATTGGAATATATTGGTGCTTTTAAGATGGGGTGTCAAAAGTTGCAGCATGTTGTCCAGAGGTGTTATACCAGTCTACTCTTATTAAGCAAGCTTTAATTAAAATAATTCATAATCCATGGTAGGTTTTACAGTCCTGGAACTTTTGCAACTTTTTTATAGGTTGTGATTGGCCTGTAACTTGCTGCTTTAAATTGGGATGCTTTCCTAGTTAGTATGGAAAAAAATAGAGGCCAACCTCAGGGAGGTACAGAACTGTAAATCCATTCTCTGGCACAGCTTGTTTTAAGAGGAATGTTAGTAAGCTATTGTGAAACAGTCACAAGTATGGGTAGGGGGCTATGTGGTTTGCACAAGGGATACCTCCCTCAACTTTCCTGCCATGCCTTGATCTTGAAAAGAAAGGAAGGTCCTAGGATGTTGGGGTACTTTTCTAGGTACACTTGCATTGTGGTGGCTCTTTGGGGTTCCTTCTCCCTATCACCCTGTCCACACATCAGCCAAGATTGTGACAGTGACAGCCTGCTGGTTCTCAGGCTACCTGGTTCAGATGTCAAAGGCACTCACCCATGCTCCAACAATGCCTGGATCTCGGTCGACTATAGGTGACAGGCTATCAAGATCATGCTTACTCAAGCCATGGGACTTTAGTCTGAGTTTAAAACAAAGAGATTAATTTCTAGATTGGTTTAAATAAATAAAGTCCATACCTCCCCAAACCCGGGTCAGCATCAGTTAGTTACACCTTCAATTCATTCTTTCCTTAATCAATTAATAGGCAAAAAAAACCCCTAAGCATCAATTCATTCCCTTCTCTCAACTCTTGAACCATTATCAGTTCAGGGTCCTTAAGTTCATGCCCCCTTCTTCGAGTCAGTTGCCCATAACTCAGCATCAATTAACTTTTAAAACAAGGAAAAAAACCTGAAAAGTGGCAGCATCTTCAGCTTACCTGGGTCCCCAGGCTCCAGCAGCTACCTGACTCAGGTGTTTCCTTCCCAGGGCCTGGGTGCCATGATCCATGGGAAGTCTCTCCCTAAGTAGTCCCTGGCTACTGGCTGACTGGAAACCCCTCTGGGTCTCCAGGCTGCAGAGATGGCTCTGCTCCCCCTTGGCTTCAGTGTCTGCAGGGGCTTTTTATCCTCAGCATTCTGTCCTTCTACTCCATATGGTTCCGCTTCCACTTTTCTAACCATGCCAGGTTGCTGCGGCATGATGACACAGTCGACAGACTGCCCTACCCATAGGGAGCAGGTGCTTATGAACTGCTGTGGCAGCACGACTTGCTGCTCCATCCCCATCAGTTCTGCACCTGTGGGTAAGTGCTGGCTGAGGTAAGTGGGGAGATAACTGCGGAAGTTGGTGACCTGGAAGAAGCACAAGCATGAGGGGGCAACAAGGAAAACCTTCTCATTCTTCCTGAGAAAGTAGGGCAGTCAGCTAGTTACTTCAGTTGTCTGTACAAAAATGCACAGAGCCCAGTAAACAAGTGGGGAAAACAAGTCCCTGCAGTCACAGAACTATGTGATTGAAATAGCAGACTTGGTGGGATAGCTTACATGACTGGAGTACTGTTATGGATGAGTGCAAACTGTTCAGGAAGCTCAGGCAGGAGAGAAGAGGAGGAGGTGCTATGCTTCATGTAGAAGAGCTGTAGGGTTGCTCAGAGCTCCAGTCTGAAACGAGATAGGCCTGTTGAAAGTCTCTGCATTAGGATCAGAGGGGAGAGCAACAAGGGTGATGTTGTGGTGAAGGTCTGCTATAGACCACCAGATGAGGAGGATGAGGTAGATGAAGCTTTCGTCAGACAGCTAGCAGAAGCTTCCCGATTAGGGAAACGGGCCATATACCTCCCTGACCCGAGCTTGTAGGGATTTGGTGAGGAAGGCGAAAGCAGCACTGGAGCTTAGATTAGTGTCTGGGATTAAGCATAACAAAAAGTCCTTTTTCAAGTATATAGGTAGCAAGAAGAAGTCTCGGGGTAACATTGGACCCCTACGAGGCAAGGCAGAGCAGTTGGTGACAGATGCGCAAGAGAAGGCAGAACTCTTCAACAGGTTCTTTGCCTCCGTGTTTCTGTCTGCTGACAATGAGGTGCTCTTGGGTGACAGTGTAGAGAGCCCAGGGAAGAAAGCGAGTCCCCTGACAATTAGTTCAGACCTAGTTAAGGATTACCTGGAGGGCTTAGTTGTGTCCAAGTCAGCGGGCCCGGATGACCTTCATCCACTGGTGCTGAGGGAATTGGCTGGTGTCATTGTGGAGCCTTTGGAATGGCTGTTTGAGGACTTCTGGTGCTCGGGCCAAGTCGCTGAGGACTGGAAAAGGGCCAATGTGGTCCCTATTTTCAAGAAGAGGAGGAAGGGAGAGCCTGGCAACTACAGGCCAGTCAGCCTCACTTCTATCCTGGGGAAAGTCTTCGAAAAAATTATCAAGGGCCACATTTGTGAGAGCCCTGCAGGGGAAGTGATGTTGAGGGGTAACTAGTATGGCTTTGTGCAAGGCCGATCCTGCCTGACTAACCTGGTCTCTTTCTACGACCAGGTAACAGAGAGCTTAGATGTGAAAGAGGAAGTCGATGTCATCTTCTTGGACTTCCAGAAGGCCTTTGACACAGTGTCCCATCCAATTCTGGTGGTCAAGCTGAGGGACTGCGGAATTGACGAATGCACGGTCACATGGGTGGCAAACCGGCTCCAGGGGCACACCCAGAGGGTGGTGGTGGATGGCAGCACAGAGGCAGAGAGGGATCTTGGAGTCAGGATCGACTCCAGGATGAATATGAGTCACCAATGCGACGAAGCAATAGGCAGAGCCAACCACACTGTCATACATCAACAGGGGCATCACTAACAGGTCCACAGAGATCTTGCTCCCCCTGTATGCGGCACTGGTCAGGCCGCAGCTGGAGTACTGTGTCCAGTTCTGGGCACCGCACTTCAAGAAGGACGTGGAGAACCTGGAGAGGGTCCAGAGGAGGACCACTCGTATGGTTGAGGGCCTCCGTGGCCAGCCCTGTGAGAAAAGGCTGAGGGACCTGAACCTCTTCAGTCTCCACAAGAGGAGACTGAGGGGGGATCTTGTGGCTGCCTACAACTTTATCAGGGGCCACCAGCAGGGACTCAGGGAAAGTCTATTCACCATCACTTGTAGTCACCAGAAACAATGGCCACCAGCTGAGGGAGGATAGGTTTAGGTAAGGGTGGCCAGAGCCTAGAATAGGCTGCCCAGAGAGGTGGTGCTCTCACCTTCCCTGGAGATCTTCAAGAGGAGAAAGGATAGGCACGTGGCTGGGATCTTATGACCCTTGCCACTCCCAGTGCTCCTTCCTGCCCATGGCAGGGGGTCAGACTAGTTGATCTGTCTAGGTCCCTTCTGACTCATTGATTCTGTGATTCTATATTCAATTTGAATTTGGCCTGAATTGGGGACAGTAATTCGACTCATTGATTCGGATCACTCTCCCCAGCTCAATTCAGCCGAATCCGATTGAAGATCTGATCTGAAGATCTGATCGGCTGAATCCGATCTGAAGATTCAGTGCTGATTTGGGGAATCAGCGATTCGGCCATAGATACATCTTTATATATTTTTTCTACATACCTTGAGGTACCAGGCACAGCTCGTGAACGCTACGATGCTGTGGCGGATGGAGTGTCCCACAAGAGTGCCTGCTTGTGTACCTTGTTTGACATCCCTGTATCAGGCAATGAATTCAGAGATCCAGCTGCAGCTCAAACGTAAACTCTTTTGCCCAGAAAAACATGCTGTTCTTTCACTCTGACCAGGTTTAGTTGCCTTATTTGGCTAGTCCCAAGATCTTTCCCACTCAACCCCCTTTGTTTGTGTGAGCTGACACCCTTTTTTTCCTCATGCCCATGCTACTTTATCTCCCTGTGTTCATGCTGAGCAAGAGCCAATCTCAGTCAGGCTCTGTGCAGACTCTTAGATTGTCTCCATTAACTTAAATGCTTTGCTGCTATGGGTTTTTCGTAGGCTCATTGTTGCATAAACAGGTTGTTTTATGGCTGAATAACCTTCCTTTGTAAAACTAGTGTAAAAGAAACAGAAAATGAAGTCTTATGCAGCCAAACATTCCGGTGAATGGTTTATAACATAGAAATAATACATCTGTAGACGTTTTTATTAGGCCTTCAGGGGGAAAAGTAGTGTTTTCCCCACCCTGTACTAATGGACTTCCTTATTTTTACTGAAGTTCCTGACAGCTCTTCCTGCAGCCCTTTTGGTGTACCACTGATTCTCTTTGACGTTACTTAAGCTTTCGAAATAAGTCCTCCCTCCCCTTTGCCCCACAGCTATTTCAACACATCTCTCATATCTGCTTCCTGTAAGGTTTTTTATATCCCCTCTGTTATTTCTTGACCCCCAACCTCTTTAATGTTTTCCCTTGCTTCCCAATCCTGGAGGTTCAGTTTTTCGGCTTTTCTGTTTCTAACCCAAATACTGCTTTACTGTTTCCCATTTTGACTTTTTAAGTCTCACCCTGGCATCTGAAATCCTTCCCTACATGTTTTGTCTTTTATCCCCAAATTTCTCTTATTATTAGGAAACATCTTGCCCCAGTTCCTTTCCATAAACTTCTGATCACAGGTGCCCCTCTGAGTTTTCTGGGATCACTGTTCTTTTCTCCACAAATGCCTGCTACCCATGGACACCACTGAGGTTTCCTACAGCATAGCATTGCACTATTAAAACTTATTTAACTGAAGCTCAGCAGCTTTTGATGGTGCAATTTATCCTCGATAAATTTCATGGTTAGCATAAAAGTATATAGAATGCCCATACATAGCACTTACTCTCAAGGTTGCAGCATTATTACTGTCTCACAATTTTCAGTACAGGTCTACAAGGGGTGTGCATTTGAACAGGTGCTGTATCATCATAAGTTTAAAATGTTTCAGTGTGCAGGAAAATATTTTTTTTCTATGTCCTGGGATACAAAGAAGTTGGTCTCTAGAAGACAATGTTGGTTCTGAAAGCAGCTCATACTCTTCTAGCAGTTTACATTCATACCGAACAATGTACTTAGTGATGCTAAAACAATTTCAGTTCTGAAAAAGCTTGCTATTGTGATATCTTTCATCCTCTAGCTTTACACAAAGATTGAAATTTTGGTAGGCAGTGGGTGCATCTACACATGCAATTCATGCTATTTGGGTTTACTGTGTAGTAAATGCGGGTAGAAAATTTACTGCACAATAGATTAATTTACTACCCAGTAAGTACCTGCGTGTGTAGATGGTGACACTTTACTGCACAGTAGGTTCATCTACAGTGTAGTAATGGGTCTTGAGTAGACACTGTTAATGAGGGGGGAAAATCACAAATATTCAAAGGAGGGTTGTTAAGCCTTGCCTCCAAAATTAATTCCCTCCTGCTATGAAAGGGGTGGCCTATTAAAACTCTAGCCAGTCCACACTAAAGTGTCTGGTGTGTACTGATGGATTAATTAGCACTTAGACTAAAACAAAAATAAGCCAATTGTGGTTCAGTAACAAATGGTATATTCACAAACAACATCTGCACCAACATACTATCAACAATTATATACAACAAGATATCAAACCCAAGATGCACCAACAACTGAACCAATAACTATACCAAAATGCAGATGGTGCTAGAGAGCAATACTTACTTTCTCCCTGCAGCAGCTACATTGTGGTAGGCAGTACCACTCACCCAAAGGAGGTCTTGTTCTCACACAAGCCCTCACTCCACATATACACAAGGTCAAATGAGGTTTTGACCTCACACAGGCCCTCCTTCCACATACACAAACAACACAGACTGCTATAGACTTCCCAACCAGGGGGAAGAGCTTGACCAGGAATTCTTAGGTCAGCTCACAGAGGTAGTGAAGGCTAAGGATGTGGTTGTCATGGGGGACCTGAACTTCCCAGACATTTGCTGGGAAGAGCAGTCAGCCAGGTCTGACCACTCAGGTCGGTTCTTAAACAGAGTGCAGGACCTTCATCTAACCCAGGAGGTGCACACCCCCACCAGGGGAGACACCTTGCTGGACCTAGTGCTGGCCATGAGTGATGACCTGGTGAGGGGGCTGCGGGTGCTCGACCACCTGGGCGATAGTGATCATCGCGTACTGGAATTCACCATCCAGCGCAAGGTGGCAAAGGCATGCAGTAAGGCAGCGGCCCTAGATTTCAGGAGGGTAAACTTCAATGAGCTAAGGAGGATAGTTGGGGAAGCACTGAGGTTCCAGAGGGGAGGGGAGCCAGGTGTCCAGGGAGAGTGGTCACTCCTTAAAGAGATGATCCTCCAAGACCAAAGGAAGGTAATCCCAATGAGGATCAAAGGGAGCAGGAGGGCACACAAGCCTCCATGGCTCACCAGAAGCATCCAGGGATGTCTCCTTGCTAAAAGGGAGGCATACACCCATTGGAAAGGGAACATCACCAGGGATAACTATACTGCAGTCGCTTGGGGATGTAGGGGGGCAGTCAGGAAGGCCAAGGCAGAGATGGAATTAGGGCTAGCTTCTCGGATTAAGGATAATAAGTCCTTCTTCAAATACATAGAGGGTAAAAAGAAGGTTCCGGGTAATGTGGGGCCCCTGCAGGATGCATTGGGGAATTTGGTCGTCACACCAGACAACAAAGCTAACATGTTTAACGATTTCTTTGCCTCCGTCTTCCTAAGTAGGGACCAGAACAGGCACCTCTCTCATGCATGCACTTGCTCCCAGGCACTTACAACTCAACCAGTCACCAATTTGAACATGACACACTCAGCACCACTGCATTCAAGCACCAGGCCTTTTGGATCATGTATACCAACATTTGAACAACAAACCTTGGACCAAGGTATCTTTATACCATCCAGTCACACACTACCTGTCAATTACTAATAGAAAAAGGCTAGTCACTGGGCAGATTCCGGCTGGGGTCACGAGTTTATGCCCTCTAGCACACTCTGACCCAGAAACCTAAAATGTGTAAACTGGAGCCTACAATGTGGCCAGTGACTTCAAAGCTCTGTTCACTGTCTTATTTATTATGGATTACTTCAGAATTTTCAGTTACTAGAACATCAGTAATTTCTGTGTATTTTCTGATTTCTGAGTGAAATGGATGTCATTGGTCTACGTAATAAACACTGATCTCTGCAAACTACTAGTGTGTTTTCAGTTTATAGGCATCATAAGGGGGAATTTTAAGGAAGGGTTGAAGGAGGATAATGAGATACATTTTTGGATGTTTATGGGGATCTTCTTGTAGATCTGAAAGTCACTGTATAGGAGAAAGTTTTTGAAAGTTTAACAAGAAAAAGCTTGCTGCATGGGTAGTCATGAATCAAGGTAGGATTTTACCTTTCAATACTGAGTGAAAAATGGTAGTCTGTAAAGAGTCTTGAAAGTGAAGACAAATGATCTGTACTTGTTGCAATGGTGAAAAAGACACTGGAGAAATTAAGGACTCTAGCATACATTAATTTAGTGGCATGATTACAATCTGATTAATTTTACCCCAGATCACAAAAATTGTGAATCCCAAAATTTTGGGGGATCTGAGATTTAAATTTGTCAAAACCCAATTGCGTGAATACCAGAGTGTGGGGAAGCTGGCTATCGGGACCGTTCCCTGATGCCGTACTTCCCAAAGTTCCCTTTCAACTTACCAGTGTAGGGGGAGTGCCAAAAAGTTGAAAGCCATATGTTGCATCTCTGTATGTCTCTAGCACTGAACCACAGAAAGCTCATCAGCTGATGGAAGTCCATCTATCTGAAAGTGGATCTTGAGTGGTATACAGTGGTATGATCAACATGCCCCGCCCCTTCCAATAGCATAATTAGGGCAAAGTATCAGAGGTTGCCCTGAAATAGACTCAGTGGCATTCTCATGGACAGTTACTCTGCCATCCTCTCTAATAATCTGCTTTATTTAAATCTTTGTCATTCTGTCTGTCATGCTCAAAAAAAACATATTTGAGCTCACTTCACTGGACTTTTAGTGATTGATTTCAATTCGTTATGGTGTACTTTTGGTATCTGAGCAAAAAATGTTCCTTAACACCTTTAGTTCAACTTTAAGCCATAACGCCCTTACCAAGGTGAAGCAGAGGATAGAAGGATAGACAACAATTGAATGCAGAAAGAATGGCAAGAGTAAGAGGAAACAAAACAAATGAGCAAAGACGACATCGTAGAAGAGATACAATGGAAAGGCAAATGGTTGTCAGAGGCAGTATAGAAGACAGGCTGAAAGAGTAGACAGCAATAGATTCACTGAAGACCAGATCGAGGAACATAGCTGTGGATTGATGAACATGGTGTGCCAATTTTAACTCTTTAAACTTCCAAGCTGGCCATCAGATGGCCAAATCTGGAGTTGTTGTCATAAGGGTAAAGTGATTCTGCCTCCAAGAAGACCTTTTCTAGAGTATTTGCAGGATTTGATGATGAGTCAGAACAACGAGCATTACCACAACTTTAAAACAAACATTCGATTGTGCAACAGTGCATTGCCTGTTCAGCAAAGATCATTGTGACAAGATGTATGATTCGTGGACCTTGTGGATGATTGAATCCAAATATACCGTGCATGGAAAATCATCAGTGTCTGAACAAATATCCAAAGGAGTTTAGAGAGGAGACACTTGGAAATGTTGATGGATACCCATTGCAGAGAAGACAACCAGGCAGAACAGCTCAAGTTGCTAATGACACAGTGGATAACAGAAATGTGGTACCTTATTTTTGCCCATCATTTTTGATGGACTTTTACTTTGGTTGTCCTATAATAGTCCTCAAGTTCATGCTAAAGGGGGCTTATGTTAAGCCAGCAGATAAAGTATTTTCTATTTGGTTTCCTAAAAGCCTGCAATGCTATATCAATATACTGCAATCATACTAAGAATCCAGTTAGATTTAGTACTTTTGAACTACTGCAGTTTATTACAAATGTCATACTCAGATTTATTTTTCTTTTTATAAATTCAACAATAATATTAAAAAGTGATAATAGGAAAACCAGAATTGAAGAGAACTTTATTGCAGACTTCAGAGATGATGTAGGCTCAAAGACCAACAGCAAGGAAAGACCTTAAACTGTGTCTTGGAAATGAAGATCAGTGTGAAATTTTAGATCTGTTGAAGGACAGGAGAGCAAGCTAAAAGTTGCCAGAGATTTTTGCAAATATTGTCATTATTTCCTCTATAGTTGGTAACATTGTGGAGAGAATCAAGTACTTTTGAACAGCTTTAGGGCCAGGTTTTGAAATGGTTGAAAGATGGATAACGTATTTCTTTTTTTTAAATTATGCTTTGACTTGCAAGTGTGAATTAAGGGTAAATAGTTGGGCTCTGGTGCAAGGAATAAAGGAAGAATAATCGTCATTTTCACCTGTTCAAGTTTATGATATCTTTGAATGTTCTTCTCATGAAAACACTAATATTGAATAGGGTATTTTTGGTTTGGGTATGAAACTAATTAAATATCTAATAAAGCTTTTCATTTACTGGGTCATTATTAAATTGTTTGTCATTGCTGTGCATGCATTTTAGAATGCTATAGTCTCCTGCTTTTGAATCATTACATTGTCATTAATTTTGAAGTCTGCAAAAATAATGATACTTAACAAAACCAAATACTTTTCATCTCTGTCATGTCTGTACTGTTAATATTTTACAGGGTACTTTTTCAGTTACTCTATATTGTTTCTGAAGTCAGCATTTAGAGGATGGTCTACTGGTGAGATGAAGCATAAGGGTGGGTGTTGGAAGATACAGTTAGAAGTTTCTTTTAAAGTAGATTGCTTTAGGCATCTTTTGGATGCCATAATTACTCTCAGCATCTGTGACTTAAGAAGCTGAAATTCAACTTTCCGTACTGTCAACTTAATCTGATATAAATTATTTGCATGAACATTCTGTACCTTAGCTGAGGTCATCCATGCGCTTGTGTCAAACAAGGTTCTAATGTTGAAATTGGTATAGAGGTACCATATTTTCTTATACACACATGAACCGTTCTTCCCAAAATCAGGCCCCCCCAAATTGAGACGTGTATATTAAGTGGGGAAGCTGATTTGCTGCCCATGATAGAAACATCCTGCTCCACATCACAGCAGCTGTGGCAATACTATTCAAGCAGGTGAGCAAATCAGTTGGTTCAGTGGCTCACTATTTTTCACTCCACAGGTATTAAGTAGTCTCTCCTTTTTTAATAGTCCTAATCTTTCACTAATCAGTTGGACCTTTCATAGGGCAATTTTGCTGTCTGCTAGCTGTTCCTGGTCTCTCTCTTTTGTTTCACAGAGATGTGTTATAAGTATTTTCAGAATCAGAAATCCATCCATAGACACTAGTCTTTAATAGTGTAAAGCAGGAAAGGGAGAGTGAGTCAGCTAGAAATTAAGCTTTGTCCCTGCTCTGTAGCCATACTTCTGGAAAAAACATTTTTCGTAATTTTGCTGTTCAAAATCAAGGTAGGTGAGTATGTGTGTTATGTATGAAAAAAATAGGGTATTTCCTTGCTTCAAAACTGCCAAATCTTGTTTCTAAACCATTGTTTTGTTTTGCTGAAGCTATTTAAATTCACATTATTTAATAAAATTGCTGAGATATTTACAGCAGAACTTGTGATTAGAACATGCTTTCTTAATTTAATAGCTCTCAACAGACTTGGATGTCTTGGAAAGGCAGCAGCAGAGGCCAGGAGCACTTAGAAACCTCCGCTGTTTAGGTGCTTTTAAAAATCCAGATAGGCATCTTCCTGCATTTTAGGTCCATGGAAACAGTGCCCTTCTTCCTTCTGTTGTTGGTTAGTGAATGAAATTTGTTACCTTTACACACACAATACTTTGTGTACTTCCCATCCTCAGTATTCTCTGTATGATGGCCCTTTCCCGAAGAAACAAAACAAAACACAATTCTAGCATTGATCAATGCTGAGCAATTTAATAGTACTATTATTTTAATCAGAGATGTATCGCATTTAACTACATATTCCCATGAATATGTTGGTGCATGGTATTCTGACCTGCTCAGTCACTGTGGGATCTCATTTCAAAATCTTGCAGTTTTGCTTGAGATTCATATAGAAGAAATGAGGCATTAATATAAAATATTTAAACGCATTTGCCTCAGTGACCCCTAAAGTAATGGCCAAAATGCTACTGAAAATATTTTCTACTTAAGCACAACTATAATTAATAAAAACAAACAGAACCAACAATATGTGAGTAACGTTAAAGTAAAAATAACAAGTAAATAAATGAAAGTAAATATAATTTCAGTTTAAAATACCCTTGGTCAAATACAGTTGAATTAAGATTTATTATAGGCCTTTACACAGAAGAGTGAAAAAATGACATCCAGACAAAAATATAAACACCTGCTTCCAATATTTACCTAATTATTTTAAAAGTGCCTGTTCTAATGTATAGAGCACACAGGTCCTTGGGCATGAAATACAAGAGCAAAACCTTTAAACTTCATCAGTATATGGGCAGGACTATATTTTGTGCTCCACATTTAATGCAGTTGTGATTGTGTATATTGTAGTCTCTTTTTAAAAGTAATATCCGTTGGTAAGAGAGCTCACCAAGCAACAGTGCTTTTTCAAAAAAAGCATCCAAATTTTTTCATTTAGGGTTCAAGCAGATGTTTTATTTCACCCAGGACTTATTGTCCTGAGGGCTTGATGTGGATCAGAACAGGAACCGTGCAGTAATTTTTTCATGTGTCCTTTCCAAGCTGCACTGCTGCTCCTTTGCTAGTAGGTGCCAGTGAAACCACACAGCCTGGCCAGCTTATCCCTGGAATGAAACAACAGACACAGGGATTAGGGAGAGAAGTTACCCATAAACTGGTTTAAACCTGTAACAGAAAAGACGTTCAGTGCATATAAACCAGTTTCAAAATGGCGGAAACTGGTTTAAGATAAACGTGGTTGAATGTAGTTTCACACTTAACTAATCTGGGTCAAACCAGTTTACAGAACTTCTGTACCCTTCGTGGTTTAAGTTAAACCAGTCCCCCGGCATCCCAGCATGCTTTTCAGCCCTGAATTGGGCTGTACTCTCTGCTCCAGAGACCAGAGCTGGTCCCACCTGTCTGCTTTCTAGCTGGAGCAAGTATATGGACATGGCTAGACGCAGCCTGGCATGGCACCCAAAGGCAAAGGGGCAGGGAGGGGGTTTATTACCCCTCCCAACCCTCTCCCTCCCAGTGAAGCGCAGCTGGGGTCTGGCAGAGCAGCCCCTGTCAGGGTCCTCCTTCCCCTTTGCCACTCCAGTGTCAGTGGCAGGGGTGTGGCCAGAGCTGGCTGGCATGGCCCCCGCCATCTACCTGCCTCGCTCAGGGCTGTGGTTGTGGGTCTAAGCTGCGCCAGCTCACGGGGGGCTGCTGAAAGCAGGCATGGAGGAGCTGGCCCAAGCTGGGCTACAGGGGCCAGGCCCTTCCCAGTCAGCTGTGGTTTGGGCTGGGACCACGAGAGCTGTGTTCTTGGATTTCTCCCAGCCCCCGTGCCCAGACCAGGCTGGGGTGCCATGGCGCAGCAGCCACCTGGGAAGAGCCCAAGCTGGCCCTTCCACACCCAGCTACAGCTGGCCTGGCTCAGCCTCAGGCAGAGTGGATAGTGGGGCTGTTTTGAGCCAGGCCACAGGGGCAGGGCCCTTCCCAGCCGGTTGGAGCTCTGACAGCCTGGCCCAGTGCACGAGAGTCCTAGTTTTTCCTGCAATGGCTATCTTAAACTAGAAAAGGAAATCTGAGCAGCTATTTTAAACCCATTATATTAAATTGTCAGAAGTGAATTTGACAGATATTAATTTCATCTGTAAGAATGATGGATTGAATTTCTTTATTATCTGGTTTCCAGCTGTTGTTTGGTCTCAGAAGCAGTGTGGAGATAAAAGTTTAATAAGCTGAGTTACCACAAGCAACTGTTGACAACATTTTTATAGCTGTATCTTTAGATAAAAGATTTAATAAGCAATATTTTCCTACGAGGTCTCACTAGTATTTGGTACCTTGGGGATTAAATATGTTTAAAGCTTTTTTCCTGAACTGCTTTACTGTGTAGTCTCACTTGCAAGCAAGTAATACTGAAAGGTTAACTGGTTGTTTGAATTTCTATTTTCTGTTATCTCCTGTTATGAACCTAGTCAGTTCCTGTTATCTCTGGTTATGCTCTTGGGACAATAATCCCAAGAATTTAGCAGGAGAGTGTATTGGTCTGTCCATATGGTTTGCTTTGTTTTCTTTTTTCTACCTTAGTTTATTATAATCATGTTGGGCAATTCATGAATGTAGTATATCCCAATTTTAAAATCTATAAAGCTGGGCAAAAATAACTTCTGAAAGGGAAAGCTTAGATGAGTGGCATAGGATCAGCACATGTGCCAGATCAGGCCTACCTACCACCTCTTGACCCCGCATTACATGCCAGATCCACTGCCTCGGCTGGCCAGTCCAGGGCATAAGCTACACGTGGCACCTGCACCAGATGATCCAGGACCCATGCTGCATGTCATACCATCCTCAGAGCAGCTGGAGCAAATACTATGGGTTCTGCATCTACTATTGGGGGATGGGGAAGAGGGAGGCGCAAACTGCTCCATGTGAGTGCCACATGCAGCATGTGTCCTGGACCCTGCATGAGAACTGATCTAACACATCACATGTAGTATGCGAGTCACCTCGAGACCCAGGGCCAGCAGCGAAAGGTGATGATCTTTGACACCCATATCCAAGTGCCTTAGACCTGTCATAGCAACCTTGAAATGGGCAGAATCTAGCCAGTTCAAGGCTGCTTTAGAAATCTTGAAATTGAGATTTTTCTATTCAGTTACTAATTATGTAGGTAATTTCAGTACAATTACCTTACAAAGTATAGTAGAACAAAGATTCTGTATACACTTGAGTGATTTAACAGACACACATTAAAGTTTGCTGCAATGTAAGTAATAGGTAAATATAAGATCTGAATCTTGGTATGTAGTTGTTATACACTTATCAGATATCCATGTAAATGGAATCTGCTGTGTAATTGGTGAAGTGGCATACAAGTACTGTATCTCTCATGCCCTCTTATTCAAATTTAGTACACGTTCAGTGCAAATACCACCATTCTGGATCTGATCAGCTGTCCAAAGGCAAGATTGCAGAAGATTAGTGGAAATATATGAGAGAATTCGGTATTTATCCTGAATTACTATGTGATGATGTTGATATTATCAAGTTTATGCCATCTGGTAAACACTAGATTCCATAAACTGTCTATGTCTTGTTTATGTATGGAAACATAGATGCTTAAAAGAGCAATAGCACACAGGAACTCTTTTGGTTCTAAGCCTACAACACAAAATCCTCTTTAAAAAAGTGACTTTATGATTCTAAATGAGTTGTTTTCAATACCTCCTCCCTACACTTTCCTTTGCTTTAGCAATGGGGGAAGTACATCATCATAGTCTGTCTTCTAGACTTTTGGTGTTTTGGTTAAGGGCTAGACCTGATCTGTAACTATGGAAAAAATGTGGCATAGTGTGAGGTGCCAAGTATTGATGGATATGGTTCAGAAAATAACCCTGCTGGGCTATTATATATATGTTAACGTGATTATATGATTTGCACAGAGAATGCATAATTTTTATTGTTTTTGTTTGTGAATTTGTGTAGTTAGTTCAGTTGGGCATAAGACTGAAAGTGATTGTCTGGCTCTTGGAGTGCTGGTATCTGTTATCTTCAGCAAAGATGTGATGTAATCCTATTCACATTCACAAATTCTACCTGTACTTTATATCCAATTGGGTCATTTGTACCAATACTGCTCCTGTTGGAAGGCTGTTCTAAAACCTCACTCTTCTGTTGGTTAGAAAGCTTCTAATTTCAGTTTATTTATAGCCAGTTTAAATTCATTAGTTACAGAGTTAAGAATAGTCTTATATATCTGGTAAATGCTCACTCTGCTTGACAACAGTGTATATTTTTTATTAGCACGTGCCTGCGCACAATCTCACTTATAGTTGAGCCCAGATACTTTGCAGGATTAAATTCCTTACCCTCCTGTGAACATGACAGTAAGCAAAGTATTGAGGGGCGTTTATAGACATGCTCCAGGAGCCAGCGGTGGGAGCGCTTTAATTAAAGTGCCTGGAGCATCGCATGTATCAGCATCCCTGCACTGAAAAATGGCAGCAGCGCATTTTAACTAAAGCTCATTTGATGAGCTTTAGTTAAAGTGCCCCTACTGCCATTTTTCAGTGTGGGGACACTGATACACGTGGCACTGGAGTCTGCTGGAGCGCAGTTAATTACCATGCTACAGCAGACTCAATCATGTAATTACAGTGTGTCAGAGCAGCCTCAGTGTATGCCTATAGGCACCCTAAGGTAGTAGTGCTGTAGCAAACATCCATGTAGGCCTGCTGAGGTGCTTCAGTTGTTTGCTTATATTTTTATTTTAAGGGGCATCACTTCTATGATCTACTGCAGGGGTAATATGCTCCAGCTGATTGAAAGCTGTGTTCTTTGAAGTAAAAGCCATAACAAACAGTTGAGCATCTCATTTTTAATATGACAACCTGCTGTGACTTAAACCACCCAGATATTAATGATCTAGCATCTACTGTATATCAATATATAATTTAATTTGTTTATGATTCCAGAGCATACCAAATATGAAGGGGAAAGAACCTGGCACCCTAAGTTTGAGTCCTGCTAAAAGGAAAGCAAAAAGGAGGGAATAGGTACCATCACCATCCTTTCTCTTCCACAGAGTAGAAGTTGGTGATGTAGTATAGGGGCCAGTATCTTGCCCTATCTAGCAAAACAAACTAATAGCTGGGCTGATGGATTTTCTAAGGGCACTAACTTAAATAAGAGGATTCAGAAATCTTGGGGATTATGGAATTCTTAGATCCCATTTTTAGAACCCTAGTACTGAAATAAAATCAGTCAAACGCACAAATTGAAACATAGAAATTTGTTTTGTATTTTCTTTTTTATGTTATGTAGTCAGAATGGTCTGTTTCAAAAGAAAGGAGAAGTGGAAACACTTGAAACAAATTCTTGCATGTTCTTGTTTTGCAGAAATTAGATTCAGTCCAAAAGCTTCTTATAATGTTGAACAATAACTCTCCTTCAAGTCCATTGGCATCTGCAGAAATGCAATTGTTAGCTGTCTAATGACTTATATTTGCATAGTAATAGACTAGCTGCTCTTGCTTAATTTTCTGTACAAGAATAGACGTTGCTATTTCTGTCCTGTCAATAACAATTCAGAGTAATTTCTGCTACCTGTAGGAGTCAGTAAAGTATTAAGTATTTGGCTGTTCTGGTAAAGAACTAACCTTCTACTTTAACCTTCATTGGATTCATATTACTTTTCAGTTCATTGAGGACAGGGTTGTAATTTGTCAGCCAAATAGATTCCCACAGAACTTGTCAGCCCCATATCAAAGGACTTCTTTTACCCTTGATTGCTTGCATACTTGGGGCAAACAATGTGATCCAGCCATCTGAAAAGAAGGTACAAAAAGCATTTCACTGCTCTCATCTTATCTTTCTTTCACACTTTTTACAGATAATCACCCAAAATTCCACTGAGACTTTCAACCCAGGAGCATGCTCAGTTCAGCATGCAGGCTCAAAAAGATCATTTAACCCTTTGGAGTAGAGTGCTAAATATGTTTTGCAACTGTGTTATTGTTCAACACAAGGTTAACTTGTGGAATTCTTTTCCATAAGAGGTGATAGAGACAAATAGCATAGTTAAGCTGAAAAAGGAACCAAAAAAATTAATGGATGATGGATCTGTTAAGACCTGTGGAACAGATTCGTTGCAGATGTTTCCTTGGGCATCTCAGAACCAATGATGGTAGATGCCAGGGTGGGTATTGGTAGATCACTCTAGAGATAGATATCTGGTTCAGTGCACTCCCTGTAAAACATCCACTTCGGCCAGTGTTGGAGACAGCATACTTGGCTAGATGGACCATTGGTCTGGCTCAGTATAGCACTTCTTATGTTCTTATGGAAGATGTTCCATGAGCCCTGAAAAGAACCTGCCATAAGTAGACTATGAGTGATTCTGTCTGATCCCAGCAAATGATTGTCTGGATTCACAACAGGGGCAGGCAGCCATGCTTTGCAAAGGTCAGAGACCTGAGAAACTGGTACAGAAAAGTGTGGAACACCACTTAATACTTGGGCACCAGCAGGAGCACATGTGCTGCCAAAGATCCGAAGAGGAGATGCCAGAATCTAGCCATACTTCATTGCTGACTCTGGCTGTCACTCAAAAGAGAGGGTAGAGATGAATCCATGCTTTTTTATTAGTGAACCTTTACAGAAGTTGAATGAGACTATATCAGTGAGACCAAACCTTACTATGATCCTTACTAAGAGCCTGCCTTCATTGAAACAGGCTACTCTTGCCTCCTGCACTCCAAGGTGTCTCCAGTTGTCCCTAAGATTGTATGGCCAACAGGAGGACACACGGGTGTGACTGCCAACATCAGCACCTAACTTGCCCTCTCTGTAGGACTACTACTGTGTGCTGTCTGCTCTTTCCACCCCTCCAAGTCCCATCCCACTAGAACATCAAAAAATGTTGCTGGAAGTTAGAGCTGCAAGAAGCATTGTGGAAATATTTAAGAAACTCCATGGCATGACCTTGACAGTATTCTTCCTGAGATCTCTGTCTGCATCTCTGCTGCTTGCTCAGCAACAAATCCTTTTGCTTCCCCCAAAACTACAATGAAAGCTGTGCCATTATTTTGTTTGTCACAGACACTCTCTGCTGAGATGTTGATTGGTGGTTCTAAGAGTAACATGACCTGTACTGAGAGAGAATGGGCAGGGCATGACTGTCTATTCTTTCTCACACATCCAAAGTGGAGAGCACAAAAGGATAAGGAAGTATAGAATGAAGGATAAAAGAAGAGAAAGGTACAAACATGAGGAGCAGGAAAGATGCTGCCAGTTTGGTGTGGTATAATCACCTAAAGAGAGGAATAAAGACAGAAGACAGAAAAGAACAGAGAGGAAGGACAGAAAGAAAAAATAGAATAACACCAGATCTAGAATTGGTTCCACAAATATCTTTTAACACTGAGAATTTGTTGGCTATGACAGTTTATATTGTGAATATTATCTGAACTCCCCCCAGTTTATGATCATCCTTGAATTGTAGATACAAGCACTGGTAGTACTATTAAAGTGGTTCTACCAGTGCCAAACACAGAAATAATAAATTATTCCTAGTCTTGTGCAAAATTCCTGTAAAAGTTTCATTTACCATTTTGGCTACAGCTTTGACTCTTATGCAGCCCATTATCTACCAGAATTCCAACATTTTGTAGCAGCTTCTTCTCAGGATAGGGTTCCTTCTAATTTAGGTATGGCCAATCCATTATTCCTGGATGTGTAACATTACATTGGCTATATTAAAATGTACTGTGCTAAAGTATGCTTTTGGACCTGTACGCTCAAATCCAGATTACTTTCTTATTTAAAAAACCCACTTTAAAGTCTATTAACCGGGTAACCACGTTATTAAAAGCTAATGTTCATACTGAACAGGTGGCAAGACATGATTGATTTCTGTTGACTAAGATGCACTTGTTTTACTATTACCTCAGATCCACACACACTCATCTTTGATGTTTTCATCTATTTGTTGTATTCTGTGGTATACAATTTGTAAGCTCTCTGGGAAAGAGAGCTGTCTTTTATTAAAAGTTTATGCACCTTGTTTTGCACCATGAAACTCTGATTGTGACTGGAGTCTTAAATAACCATAGGAATGGAAGTAGTTGATGAATACTGTTTTAAAAATATAAATTTCAAGGGAAATAGTATTAAAGCTCTCTTTGCATTAGTGAACAATTGAACTAAGGGAATAAATTAGCTGCACTGTTTACCATATAAAGTAAAGACTTTGTTAATATTGATGTTGGTGACGTTAACCTAACATTTATTTTTCATTTTCCACTAGAATAATTATATATCTACACACTAACTTTATTCATTCCCATACCATACGTATATGTATAATTAACAAAAATGTCACACGCAAGAGACAAGCTACTACTATGGCTAAGTATAGTTTTGGCTGATGAGGCATTTTAAGTGGAAAAAAATATATGCATGATACAGCAGTAGATACATGGCTTGATAAATATCCTTGGTGTTAACTAGGAATTGTTTTCATTTGGTTCCACTGAGGGTGGCCATGGCCTCAGAAATCTTAGTTTATTCTGTTTAAACAGGGATGATCAACAGTGGATTTAATTTATTTCAATGAATGATTGAGTCAACATTTACTGGAGACGGCAGTCAACAGCAATCTATCAGAAATTAAAAATAGATTATAACTTATCACAGTACTGATTGTATATCTGATGATGAGTTGTGGACTGCTTCATTATTATTGATGGCTAGTCATTTCTTTTAAAAAGTTATGAGTCCTTTTGCATACCTCTGTTCTACTTCAACAGATCTTAGAGAGAGGGGTTTTTTTCCTTTAATTTACAGATGTCTGTAAAGAAAGCTGTTAAGCTTTTAGTTTTGCTGACCACTCAGGTCAGTAAGACAGCTTGAAAAAAGACTTCTGTCTTCCAATACACATAATTTAATTAGACATGATGAGTAAGTACAGTCTGCTTTTAACTTGTTAAGAGTTTATGCTTCACAGAACAGAGAAGGTATATAGAATATGCCTTTAGCCCTAGTTTATATGCTCACTGGTAATTCATCAGTTTCTTAGGTTTGAGAAAAGAGTTTAATTCACATGCAGAGTATAAGAAATATTTCTTGAAGTCCATGAGATATTAAAAGTTAATAAAATGCTTGGAAATAAATATGGTTGTTGGCATTTTCTTGTAGCTTAGGCAAGTGAGAGAACCTATCCCCTACTCTACTTCCCTGTACATTTTAAATGGTGAAGACTTGAAATTGAGCTTGATAAGTATAACCCTGAAAATCAACCAGAAAATGAAAAATAAGAATTAAATTCAAGTGTGGTAAACTTTTTAAGCTTTAGCGCACATCACACTTGACATGAGGGGTTATTTGTTTCCATCTTTCAGTTCTAATCAGACTGTCATGATTTGCTATATTACTGAGAGGGGACCTGTTATTCTTTCTACTCCCCTCCTAGCACTTTCCTTAAGCAAAATGGTTTTAATGTTATAGTATCCCAACCATATTCTCCCAGTTTTTCACTATTTCACTACCCATTTATAGGGCAGGTACAAGGATATAGATTGCTGTTTGCAGCACAACTCCTTTTTCTAGGTACCACCTGTCTATGACTCTGTTAGTTGTAACAAACAACATAAGGGCAAAGATGAAGTGTCTTGGATAAGCAGTGTGAATTTTTTTTAAGAATTTAGTTCTTTTCTAAGAATTTAGTTTAGATCAATACAAATGCTATTGTGACAGTAACGACACAAATAATGAAGACAGGAATGATTGCTAATTTGAAGTATTTAGAGAGTGGTTTTAACACTATCACAACTTTTTGCAGCTAATTCAGGCATAAGACTCAAACATTACTTTTGTAAGTAAGCCCATGCTTAGCATTTTAAAGCTTTTGGAGTGTTGAAGGGATGTTTTAGCTTAGATGGTCCAGGAAATATGCAAGAGGCAAGAATTTTTGTGGGTGATATCATGGCTGGGATAGACTTAGGCAAGCTTTGGGATATCACAGTTCTCCCAGTTTTGCAAGACCTGGGTCTCTTTGTGAGACCTGAAGAAGGATCCTGTGATACCTGAAAGCTTATCTAAGTCTATTGCAACCATGTCGTTGGTCAAATACAAGATTTCAGCTACAAAGCTCTTGCTTCTTGCATATTATGAAGTCTGTCATTTTAGTTCTTATAGTGCTGTGAATAATACACTTTTCAGTTCTTTTGTGAAGTATTGCCACTTTTTTCACAAATATTAAACCATGTAAGAGAGAAGGTTTATGAGACTTAAGCACATGTAGCTGTGAATTTTAAATAAAATATTTAGTAAAGATGGTTGTTTTTCACATTGCACAAAAGTGTAGAGGTAACCTAAAGGCATTTGCTTTGTGCTTACTTTGCATATTTTGTCACTTAAAGACTTAGGTTCCATGAGGACAGCTACACAGACTCTCAGCACTCGAGCTAGACACCAGAGCTGTCTTTGAACTGCAGAGTACAGATCTAATTACACAGCTTGTAGCTGTGGAACCACTTCTCTCTATTCTAAATTACTTTCCCTAACTTATTTGCATAATTTAATGCACAGAGGTTTGCCACTGAAATATAAAATTCTCTGACATAGCTAGGACAGGCTAAATTAACCCTCTTAGGACTACCTGCTTTTTCACAATATATTTGGTAAATCCTGACCCAGTTTATTGAAGAAAATACATTCTTAACAAGGTTAGCATATGGTGACTTTTGCTCAAAGCTGCTTTTTACAATGAGATTTGGTAATGTGCGAGGATTAAAAGAAATCAATTGTTAACTTTATCATTAATCACAGTACTTTGAGACTGCAGTTGGCAAATAAAGCTGTCTTATTTTTATTGCTCAAATTTGATCCCCATTCTAAAGAAAAAAAATAATGTGGAGATCTTATTGTTCACTTTCAGCAAGTGTTCTGGCATCTTAAATTACTTGAGTCAGTGCATAAAATTTATTTGCACATTCAGACGTGAATTATTTAGGAAGAATGGGTTGAAGGTGAATTTCACATATAAATGATTAGAGATAGAAATAGATTATTTTATACTTCTCAATGTTAAAAATATTTTCTCTATTTTATTGTAAGAACTGTAGAAAGCTTTATGAACAAATGGTAATTATACACACACTTGTTTTTAAACTGTTGTTTGACCCATAATAAAGTCTCATCTCTCTTTAATGAACGGTAACTTTTTATATCATCATATTTCCAACAGTTTTGCATCTGCTTCACAAAAACAGTTGCAATTTTTTTTCTTGATTAATGAATATATTGTTCCCCCACCCAGGCCAGGTACAGACATTAGAATTTTTCTGATTTAGGTGGTCAGAAACTGGTCTGTACGTGTAACAGAAGTGCTGAGCACACAAACTCATTTAAAAATGGTGGATCCCAATCTAAGATAGACCTGGATTGATGTGGTGTCAGACTTTAATCAATATCAATTAGATAGGTAAATCAAGCTTCACTACCAGGCTTGTTCATAAATCAAGTTCACTGTCCTCTGGCATCCCAGGTGCCTTTATGGGTCCCCACCAGCCCCTCCCCTCCCCCCCACTCTCCCTTTGCAAGGAACCGTGCTTGACTGCTTTGGCTAAGCGCCTGTCCAGCCATGCTCAAGGACCTGCTCGCCTCAGCCAGTGCAGGCAACATGCATTTCCACTCCCCAAAGGGTGAACATCTGTTCTGTTCACTCCTGATCTAACCTACATCGTCTACAGAAACCCATGTAGGTTTAAGAAATTCTGCCTCAGGCTTTTTGCATGTCTGTACCTATCCTTATTGCACAGGATACACTTTTTGTAGGAAGGATGCAGGATTTGCAAATGATGGATGCAACTGCCTATTGGCCCCATGGCTTTTTATTCTGGAAGGCAGGACATTTGTAGTGAATGAGGCAAGGGATTGTAGAGAAAGAAAAGGTGATTCTCTGGCTAAGGCACTTGAATGCTTCATTGGAAAACTGGTTCTGTACTTGTGCCTGCCACAGAGTTCCTTTGTGGTGCTAGACATATCACTAAGCCAGACTCCTAAGTCATGTTCATTAATTGTACATTCTTAGTTTTCTGGGTACCTCACGTCATATTTTCATGGTTGTAGGGTTGGAAGGGACCTAAGTAGATCACCAATCTGACCTCCTGCCCTGGGCAGGAGTGAATGCTGGGCTCATATGATCCCAGCTAGGTAATTAGCAAGCCTCCTCTTAAAGATCCCCAGAGTAGGAGCCAGCACCAGCCTTGAGATATTCTGATTAGATTTGCGGAAGCACTGAGAACTCATGTGCAACTAACATCAATGGGACCTGTACTTCTACATGTGTTATGTTAAGCATTATGAAAAAAAATGTTCCAGGTGCTTAAAATTGGGAAACCGAAATTGGTGGATATTTTCACCATAATCTTTCTGTGTCCAGGTCCCCATCTGCAATCTGTGGATAACGGCCATTGCCTGACTAGATGGTGTGAAAGAAAATGCTCAAGTGCATCTAACAATGAGATGCTATAGATGTTGGTCCTTTAAGTTAATCATATAGTCTTTAGAGTAGGCTTTGAATTGTGTGAAGTAAATAAGCCATCACACCATGTACTGCAGGATAAGGTAAAAATAAAATGTTGACTACCTGTTTGTTAGTTAAGCGGTATCTATCCTGTGCAGTAAATGATTTGGGCTTCTCAATGGAAAAGTCGTATGTGGTTGTATAGTTAAAAAATGTATCATGAAGATTATGTCCAGGCATGCTGATATTCTAGTCATTAAAAATGCTAGCATTTCCTGGCTTTTGAATGGATAATTGTGCAACCTTAATGCTAATCTTTAACAGATATGATCCTCTAATTTTCTAAAGCAGTGATGCCTAGTGTGCCACAAGACCCCCCTGTGTGAGGCGATAAATGCTCTCCTCCCCATCCAGCACCCTGTTTTTGCCCCAGCTACTTCAGCAGCACCTTCAGTTGCTCCTCTGGGGACTGCTGCTGCTGCTGCCTTCCCCTGCCTCCAGGGAGCCCCGTGCTGGTCTTCCCCACGCACTCAGTGTTGCGTTTTGCTATGGGTGGGCAAGTGGTCAGACACAGACAAAGTTGTGTTTTGTGGCTTGGCTTGGCTCATTCTCTCCATTGCTTTTAAGTGGCACCAGCCATACCAGTGATTCTCAATGTTTTTAGCCTTAAGGCTTCCCTCCATATCTTTTCTGAATTAAGATCTAAGTCAACTATTTTCAGACAAGATGCCAAAAATTCAGAAAAGTTTGGAGTTATTTTTTTACCAGTGTATCTCAGCATTGGTATGATTTTCTCAGGTAGGGGAATGGAATATATTATATGTTGGTTGGGGGGAGGGGGGGAAGGTGCAAGAATGAAGTATGCCTTCAATTTTAATTCAGAAAAAAGTGTATTCCACGTATTAGAAGTTTGGGAAACACTACTCTAGAGCATGCATTTCCTAGGAGAATGTCATCATCATAATTGCCATAATGTAGCTTATACCTTATACTTACTGACATCCACATATTTTGGTGATGGTTGGAAATTTTAGAGTTGCCACACAGACCACTTGCCAATTGAACAAAGTAGCTGATAGCATTACATTGATGTTATTGTTTGTGTAGACCAGCATTAGAGGAGGGATGAAACACTTTGGCAATGGATTTCCATGGTTTTATTGATAGCAAGGGAATGATGAGACTCAGGAATCCTGGCTTTCATTTTATGATCTAATAAGCATAAAAGCTTCTCCCTATTCTCACTCCTGGACCATTCCTTGATCTGTTCTTCTCCCAATACCAGTCTTCACTCTTCACACCTTCAAGTGAGTTCTAGTCTCCCTATCCAACAAATACTGATGTCACCCCTTCAGAATGCCTTTCATTCATAGTCTGAGATTCCTTCCCAAAGCATTTCCAGTTTCCCTCTAACTCCTTGTACTTTGAAATCTCAGTCCTAGTGCTCCTACTTTAAGTTTTCTTGTGTGTGTTTCTGCCTCCCTGTCATTAGTTCCAAGTCCTTCCTTCACTCTTTAGCCCATTTTGCAGTCCCAGTTGAGCATGGGTGGATCTAGGATTTTGAAAAGCAGGGTGCAGATGGTGTGGTGCATCATTCCATATAGTACATAACATATTTTTTTCTCCAGGTAAAAATAAACCAGAAACTTTACTAATACATGCAGGGTCTAGCAAAATATTATTTTGTTTAAGATCAAAGCACAAACAAATATAACTTCATTTGAATGAGTTAAAAACAGTCTCCAGGGCTGTGGAATAGGATCTACATTACTAGAAGCAGCTAACAGACAGCAGAATTGAAGAGGAAAGGCTAGCTTGGGTTTTTTGTTTTGGGTTTGGGTTTTTTTGGCATCATTTAACCTGTGAGAGACACTGGATATAACAGCCTATGATGTAAATGGTTTGCAGTGTCTCATGTGACTAAACAGTCCAATCCAAGATTTTCATGATCTGTGGCAGTGGTTGCAAGTGTATGCATCATGGTTAGATAGTTTGGGAGTTGCTTGCTTCCTATGGACTCTTTTCTCTTCAAGCTCTTGGAGCCAGTTCATGTCATGGACTTTAATGCCCTGGTGGAGACGATGTTGCCAATTGTTCTGATTGCTTACCAAGTTTTCCCATTGGCCAGAATTAATTCCAAATGCCTTCATATTTCATTTGAATGTGTCTTTATAGCAAAGCTTAGGGTATCCTGTTGTCCTTGTTCCCTCTGATAGTTCTCTGATAGCATGTCCTTGGGTATATGTCCATCTTCCAGTCTGCTCAGGTGGCCTAGCCAGAACAGTTGTCTCTATCTGAGTAGGTCTGTCACACTTGGTAAATTTGCCCTTCGAAGAACCTCTGCATTGGTGACTTTATCTTACCATTTGATGTTGAGTATTCATCATAAACAGAGCAGGTGGAAGCTGTGTAACCTTTTCTCTTGATGTGCATAAGTTGTCCATGTTTCCCCACCATACATGAGAGTGCTGAGTATGTAAGCTTTGTACACTAACATTTTGGTCTTGATGGTAAGTTTTGAGTTGTTCCATGCTCTTTTAGTTAGTCTGCTAAAGGTGGTTGACAGCTTTTCCAGTACAAACATTAAGTTCTTCATCCAGTGAGAGGTCAGTGGTCATTGTAAAACCTAGGTAGCTGAACTTTTGAATTATTTCTAGCTGGTTCTCATTAAGGGTGATTGGATCTTGTGGAACTCCCTGTCTTAGTACAACTGTTTTCTTTATGCTGATGATAAGAGTAAATGCCTGACAAGCTCTTGAAAGGCAATCCATGAGTTCTTGTAGTAAGTCTTCATCATAGACTGTAATGCTAGCATCATCAGCAAATAGAAGCTCGCTGATAAGCATGTTTCTAACTTCAGTGTTTGCCTTGAGTCATGACAGGTTGAAGAGGTTCCTATCCTATCTTGTGTGAAGGTACACTCCACCTTTCATATCTTTAAATACACAGCTCAGGAGTACCAAGACAATTCCAAAGAGTGTAGAAGCAAGAACACGTCTTTGGTTCACTCCACTTTTCATCTTGAAGCTGTCCAAGGTGGACCCATCAAACTGAACAGTTGCTTTCATGTTGTCATGGGGTGATCTTTTCCCAAAATATGAATGGGTAATGCACAGTTGATTTGGGTGCAGAATTCAAGAAGGTGTTGCCCTTTTTCATTCACCTTACCCATGCTAAAAGTTCCTAGGCAATCTGGCCATGATGTTGTTGTCTGAGCTGACTTTTCCATTGAGGTCCCCGAGGAGGAATAGTCTATCGGTTGATGTTATTCCTTTGACAACTTGGTGCAGAGTGTCGTAAAATGTATCCTTCTCCAGGCTAGAATTAAATATTGGTGCATAAGCATTGACAGTGTTCACAGAACCAATGGTTGTCTGAAGTGTAAGTGAGGTTGATGCACTCTGACTTCTGAGTGGGTGTTTTTATAAGCTTTACCAACTTGTTACTTACTCAGTGAAACTGACACCATGCAGACGATTTTCCTCAGTGCTTTTACCTTGCCAAAATAAGGTATAATTGGCCTTTTGGATAGAACTAGCATCTGTAAGTGTTGTTGCCTTGGAGCACTGCAGTGTCAGCGTTGAGTTTGTTCAGCTCACGGCCAATCCAGACTGACTTTGGTATGCAGCTCGTGCATTGTGGGTCATCATCATCTGTGAAGCCAAGATGCATGGTCCTGACATTCCAGCTGCCAGGCCAGAAAGTTCTTGGTTTCTCATTTTTGCTAGGTGCAAAGTTTCCGTCTGCTTTTTGGCTTTTGGCCTAGCCCCATGCACCCAATGAGGCAGACAGGCTGTGGCAGGTCAGGACCGAACTGTCCAGGGGCTTCCTGGCATTATGGCAGGTGGTAGCTGAACAGTGGAACACATGATTCCTCATGCAAAGGTGATCCATGGCGCCCTTCTCTATGCAAATCAAGTAAGAGATTATAACCCATAACTACCACCTTCAGTGTTGTGTCCATGCTGCCAGCAAAGATGGAATATCTTCTCCATGTGATGTGGCTGCAATAGCTTGGGTCGTTGATATGAAGATACTGCTTTGCCCCTATATCAGGGTCCCCCTTTCCGCTTCACTGGTTTGGTCCAAAGGAAGGGCAGAAGTTGATACGTTTGGAACCAGCTACACTGCAGGAGTTGCCAATGTAGAGAAGGTCCTCCATCTGCCTGTCTTTCAGGGCTCCATTCCTAGATTGGTTGCCAGCCATGGTTGAAGAGCCCAGTCTGCCCTGTGTGGATACTATTGGCAAAATCACTGAGTGATTGGCTCATCTGCCTTTTGATGGTATTTCCTCCATCAAGGGTTCTACTACCTTCCTCAGGTGCTCATTCACCCAAAGCTGTTGGCACTTTCTGAGGTTGCCAAGTTAATTAACCACCACCCAGCACTCAGTGTTGACCAGTACAGGTTGTACCACTTATGGTCATAGCAGTAGCAGGTTTTTAATCCTGACCTGACAACTAGCTTGATTAGTAGAGCATCAAGACCATTAAAAAGGAGAGTGTCATTAACACCCCTCAGAATAAATTAGCTAGATTTTAATGAGTCATGAATTCAGTTGAGATTCTCACTACTTCCTGATTAGAAATGCTGCTGTTCCTCCCAGTCAGTCGGTTTTAAATTTTGGGTGGAGAAAGAATCAAAGCAGGGTGCAACTGCAGCCTCCACCCTCCTGATCCACTCCAGTATTTTACCTTTCCTGACCCCTTCCAAACTTTAATGTTATGGCCAGAGTATTCCTAGTGTTTTATCTCGCATTCCAACTTTTCTTCCCTCCATTTAAATCTTACACAGTTTTCTGTGTTTCCTGGGAGTCATTGAGAGCACTGTAGAAACTGGCTACTACTAGTAGACCTTTATGTCTTACTATTGATAGTAGCATAAAGTCCAACTTGGAGCTTCAATTTTTAGCTGATTCTGGATAAAAACTAATCTTCAGGCTAACAACTAACACAGAAAATTTCAGCCCAAACAAAGTTTGTAGTTATAATCAGTGAAATAGTTTCCTGGGACGTTTCAGGTATAGTGGTAGGCAGTAGTGATCATGGTCCTTTTTCCAGTGAGAGTTAAACCCCTAGGCCAAGTCCAGATGCATCCATGTCTGCAGCACCACATACTGCACATTCAGCTGTTGTCTGCACTGCAAGGGAGCAGCGGACGGTTTGTTTGTTTTTTTACACCTGGATATCCAGAGTATCCAGGAGTCAAAAAATCCACACACAAAAAAAAGCAGCAGAGCAGTACACATGGAGGCAACACACGTCACTCAAAACTGGAGCCGGGCTGATTGGAGCCATGCTCTGTCTGCTGCCCAGACTGTGAGAGTGGCAGGATTGCCACTGCTACAGCCCCAGGAAACCCCCAGGGCCCCAGGTAAGGTTGCTGGGGTCAGACCAGTGCTGGTCCCAGCCTCCCTACTCCACCCAGGGTAACCTGCCATGCACCAGTGGGCATGTGGCACAGACGTTCCCCAAGGACAACTCACAGCGGCACAAGGTGTGCCACTGCTTCTTGTCGCCAGGGAACCAAACATCTGCGTTCGTGTGGACATGGCCCTAGGTGGTAAAACAGATTATTTTTGTGAACCATTTTTTCCTAAGTACATCTGTGTTTATTTAAAGGAAAATCACAAATCAGGAAGAACAGTGTTGCGCCCCTAACGCCAGTGCACCCTTGACCTGCGAGCCTGGGTCGACACGACCGGCTTGGTGCGAGGAGGGGGATTTATGACCGGGCAGGTGGGTGATAACGGTGAGCAGGAGTCAGTATGATTTAAACACAGCGTGATGGTTTCACAAAAGATTTATTTTACTTATGCTTCTGATGTGCTGCAGCGTAGGCAGAGGAGCTGATTGATTTAGTTACAGCATGCAGATATCATGTTACCCAGCGTTTACAGGGTGGGTAAGACAGTTGCTTCCGAGCGATTCATGTAAGCCGTTGCAGTCTGCAGATTACTAAGAGCTCTTGATAAGAAAGATAACGCCAAAGATAGAGAGATAAACGGACCGGTAAGGCGAGACGAGGGTACGCCCAAAAAAAAAAATACTGAGGCGGAAGAGATAACATTCGTTGTGCACAATCTGTTTTTCTTGAGTGTATACATGGTTCTCCTTTCTCTGCTTTGGGCAGAAGTTCTTTCAAAGTTTTATTTGACACAGGTGACCAATATACTATATGCCAATCGTAAATAATTAATGAGTTGGCACTTGTGCTTTCTTTTTTTGCTCAGGTTTCATAAAAAAGGGGGGTTATTTTTACTTGGGTGGTACTGGTTCTGTTTGGTCACAGGATGGTGCGCATAGTATATTTAATTTTACAACTTTACTAAAGTCAGCTAATCTCGTTACTATAGGTACTTTATCTTTTGTGCTGGGCTGTCAAGGTCAGTTTCTCTCTTTCGTATGAAAAGCTCAAGCGATTTGAAATGAGGCACAGGTAGGGGTGTGTATATGCAACACTGTTAATACAGAGGGATAAATTACAACCACAGAGTTTGTTGTGTTAGCCTCTGACCTTTTGTCATCTGACCTTTTGCCATTGGCATCTGAAATCAAAGACTTTGATCTTTGACAAACAGTAGCAGGGTTTTACAGGAATATTTTTCGTAAGTCTCTTACCTTGAAAGTTCAGATACAAGAATAAGTACGTCAGAAATGAGACCCTTTAAAAAATAGCAGATGTCTAGATTAAAATGTCATAAAATCTTGGATGTTACCTAATAACACAACTGTTGTATAGCACATAAATATTAAGATAGCATGTGTGTTATGTAGCATTAAAGTATTTCAGCAGGCAAAATATTTGACACCCTAGTTGATAATCTGAAGTGGTATGTGAAAAAAGTTGATTAATAGCTATTAGAATATTATATATTACTGAAATGTAATGAATATGTGGAACTTGGCTTCTGTACCTTTTCAAAATGGAGAACTATCACTTTTGTAATATTTCCTTATAAATAGTTGGCATTTCTTTCCAATTAATATAAAGTAAATGATTTACTATTTGAGATGAAATTTCAAAAAATACAAAAAATGCTGAGTCAGTTTTAATCAAGCTTCTTTAAATTTACTTCAGCTGGAGAAGAGGAGTTAATATAGTTAATAGTAAAAGTAGGAGTTAATAGTAAAAAAGTTGATTTAAAATGTAAAAATACATTTTTTTTAATGGAATAGCTGAAATCTAGAATTTAGCATATCTGTACCTGATCTGCGGGAAAACATACACATTTGCGCATAAAACGTAGAGGTCATGGTAGATTTAGACCTTACAGACAAACTAAATCAGAGATGCATAGCAGAAGCTTTCAAAAGCAGTGGCTAACTTCATTAGATTCTGTGAAGGGACTTCCTGCCTTCAGACTAACATAGTTAATAATAACTACCTCTCTCTGCTTATGAAATGTAGACATTAAAGTACTGCCCGTAAGGAGCATCAGGAATAACTAGAGCACCATAGGAAATAAGATCACAAAAAAATTAAAGGGACGTTTTCTAGAAAGGCAGGCCTTCCTAGGGCTTCCAGAAATCTTTGCCAAGATACTTAGTTGTGAAATAAATCCATATGGTTATTTTTAGTGGGCTGGAATTGATGTTTAATGACCACAGTTTTAATGTCCAAAAAAATATTACAAAAGGATCCATTATAAATATAGAAAGCCAGAATGAAACTACTCAAAATGCTTGTTAGGAGAAAGTGGAAGTTCCTTTCTATTTTTGGAACATGTTTGCTGTGTGTGGAAGAATGGTCCTTGGAAAACAGTGGTCCAACTAAAGATTTTCTTTCCGCTTCATTTTTTGGAAATAATGACTTCTGGATGAGCTTAGGTAGTGCTACAATGCCAGAAATGCTGTATTCTCTTTGTCTTTATGCTGTTATATTTTGAAAGATTTCAAACGCATGGAATCCAGGACCGGATTCTACATTGGTAGTAATTAAATTGAGATAATGGTAGCTGTGTGGAAAGAGTCTAAAAGCCCTTTATTGTATTTATTTTGGTATCCTGATTTTATATCAGTGCAACTCTTCTGAAGTCATTGAAATAATGAAAAATTGAATGATACAGTATAAATTCATTCTTGGTTTAGAAAGGTTTTGGGCTAGATCCAATAAAAGACTTCTATGCCAACAAATAGGGTATGTCTACACGTTCATTAATGCACATTAAATCCAGTACCTCCGGGCATCTTTACATATGCTCTGGGGGTCCAGGGGGTGGCGCTTAAATTAGAGCGCTTGGTGCATCTTGTGTATCAGCATCCCTGTGCTTCAAAGTATTAATGAGGGCACTTTATCTAAAGCTTGTTTGACAGTGGCAGGAAGGGTCAAGAGTGCATCTGTTCAGAATAGCTTTTAATGTAGAAGCTGCAGCAGTCTTCTTCTGAGGTAGGGCCTGTTATGGAGTTACCCCAAGACAAATTTACTTTCAGGTTTCACTGTGTGACATGCGCTAGGTTTGCTTTTGTAGTTTTTCATCTCTAATTGTAGCTAGTGCAAAGCTATATTCAGTTCCGTTCTCGTCATATTTGTATATGCTATATTATTGGAAATAAATGTAATTTTGATATATCTTTATATTTCAGCTCAGGTTGTTACTACGGCAGTGATTAATTTGAACATCGCAGGGCTGTTCACATTTAAAGAAGTCAGTGGTTAAAAAATAGCATTTGACTTGGTTTGTGTTGTGGTCCTCCAAGTGGATGTGCCTCTGGCCTCAGACAACAGTATATTTATGTTTTAAAAGAAGCCTAAAACCTAGCTGGTCAAACCATCACACCAGAGAAACAGCATATCAAATTAATGAATCTTTGTATCTAAAAAGGATGTGGGTGGGAGGTCAGGAAGCTGCTGACATAATGTGAGCGCCCTAGAAATGACAGGCGAAGGTACATCAGCCTGCTGAGAGAGCATGACTTTTGTTTTCAGTATTCCCAGATACAAGGGGGAGGCAGATTCTCCAGCCAGATAGACCTGGAAAAGAAAGCTAGGGGCAGGGGGGTCACACAGGAAGCTCTAATGGGAAGAGCCAGAGGCTGTATTTAGACCCTTGAAGCTAACTGAGGGCTGCATCTTTGAATTTAAAGAGTAGGATAAGAGTGGGTCAGTGTTCTGCTATTTTCATTTGTTTTATCTGTATGAGCTAGCCAAGTTTGCAGATGACACCAAGTTATGTGGAAGCATGGTCAAGCTTGAAGATAGGCTACAGATACAGGCAGACCTAGACAGGCTAGCAAGTTGGATGGATCCAAATCTGATTAAGTTCAGCGTCAAGAAATGTCAAGTGCTCCACTTCAGGATGAGCGACCCTCAACACACCTACAGGCCTGGCAGCACCAGACTGACTAGCACCACAAATGAAAGGGACCTGGGGGTAATAATAGGCCACAGTACGAATATGGGCTGGTAGTGGGAAGCTGTAGCCAGTAGGGCAAATAATACTCTAGTATGCATCAATCGATGAATCTACAGCAAAACCAAGGAGGCGATTCTTCCGCTCTACTCGGCACTGGTGAGACCGCAGCTGGACTACTGCATCCAGTTCTGGGCACCACACTTTAACAAGGACATGGACAAGCTTGAGAGAGTCCAAAGAAGAGCCACCCGTATGATCAGAGTCTTACATGGCAAGTCATACGAGGAAAGGCTGAGGGATCTGGGACTCTTCAGCCTGAAAAAGAGAAGGCTGAGAGGCAACTTGGCAGCAGCTTACTGCAACATGAGGGGAGTTCACCAAGGCACCCTTGGGGAACACCAGGAGTAATGGCCACAAACTCCTGGAAGACTATTTCAGGCTCAACATTAGGAGAAGCTACTTCATAGTCAGGGTGTCCAGACTGTGAAATAAGCTCCCTCCAAAGGTGGCACAATCACCTACCCTGGAAGCCTTCAAGAGGAGACTAGACAGTCACCTTGCTGGGGTCACCTGACCCCCAGTTATCTTTCCTACTTGTTGCAGGGGGCTGGACCCCTTGATCTTCCAAGGTCCCTTCCAGCTTTGTAATCTATGAATCTATGTATTTCAATATATGATTATTGGTTTCTTATGCTTGCTGTGTTTTTATAATAAAACCTTTTGTTGTTTATCTCCTTACTGGTTGCCTATAGAAGGAGTGACTTCTGGGCAGGTGATATTAGGCTGACCTTCTCCATGAAGAATAGGACCTATAATTTCTTCTTTTATAACCCAAAAGTAGGGGCCACTTAGCTGGCAGAGATTCCTTCAGCAGAGTCCAGGTTAGAGCAGAAGATCTGTGATGCTGAAATAAGGTGCTATCTTGGGTCAACCTTACGCTCTTCCTTGGGGAAGTGGCAGCACAAGGGGAAGAAACTTGCAGGTCTAGGTGTCCCCTGTGGATCTGGCCCATTGCATTCGTTTCTACACAGTGGTAGTAAGGGTAGAGGATGCATCTGTTAAGAGTAGCTTCACAGCAGCCCCCTGGGGTAGGGCTCAGACCTGAAAAGACGTTCTTAGGTCTTTTTCTTCTAATCTCAAAGCTGTCTTGGAATATACCAGGTTCAGAGCCATTTTCAAGTGTTTTGGTTGTAGGAGAATTTTGTTCTGGGGTATACTCCTTTGTTTCTTTGCCCATCTAGTGTTTTTAGAAAGATCACAGTAGCAGACAATAGCATGAACATTAGATCATGATGCATTTATTTGATTGCTGTCAGTTGCCATGTCATGGTACAAATGCTTCTCCATGTGGCATTGTTGCTGATGGCTGGTATTTTGACATTTGCTACTTTTTAAACAGATAGTTTTAATTTTCTTTCATCATAGACTATTCTGTGTCCCTAACTAGTTTTAAGTTGCTGTATATATGTTGTTACACTATACTCCCCACTAAATTTAAGTGTTGATGGGACTGACTTGATCAGTGCCCTTTTCCCAAGATACATTATAATGGCTTCCACTTCTGTTTAACTCTGGCAGGCCCTGGGTTATTATTGTTGTTGTTGTTTTTTGTTGTTATTATTAACAGGACAGCCTACTCTGACCAAAGAGAGGCCTGAGCCAGTCATTGATTTTACTTGTCCTTGGGGATAGAGAGTCTAGTTTTTCAAAGTAATTTCTTCAGTTTAAACTGATATGCTACAGACTACTAATCTTCAAAGTCTTATTTATTTATTTTGTCATCAACTAAACATTACTAAGAAAGTAATAGAGAAGGGGTTTCAAGTTCCATGAAGGATAAATGATTTTGCTAAATGAAGTAAATATATAAATTCTTTAGATTAAAATAATTTTAAAAAGTTCAGTGTCCTTTTTCAAAATGTCTTTTCAAAGGATTTTTTCAAAGGAAGGGGGATACAGCTGGCCAGATTCCTTCTCCTACAGTGCACTTTACTTGTCAGTTGCTTATTGTTATCGTTGAGTCCAAAAATTACATCTGTGCCTGAAGAAAAACCATTTATATAGCACTGGGGAAGTGCACAGAGCAGGGGCTTTTCTTCTGTGGCAGGAACCTTCCTGGGATAATGGCCTCAGCTGATTGGTGGGACAGAAGGGCATTCTTCCAAAGCTGGAAACTTTCTGGGGGTATCTGGAAGTGGAGAGAAGAGACTGTCAATCAGGGGGTTCCCCTAAGGGCAGGCTTGACCCAAGGAGCAACCCACTAGTGGTCCCTGACTGGAAAGCAGTCCTGTATTGCTCTCCAGCTAGCGGGCTGAAATGAGCACCTGTCCCTGGCCTGAACTGATTTCTGATGTTGCTTCTTTTATTTATGCAAACGTATAAAACTTAAAAATATATTTTGGCACTATTATCCAGATGCTTTGGTTGTGTTACCTAGTGTGCCCTGCACTCTTCTTATTTTATTAAAACAAGCAGAAATGGCAGATCCTAGTTAATTAAGAGCTTTATTGGATTTAAATTTATGCTTACTTACACGTTTTTGGCATTATCTATGTGGGTTTTTATTACTTCCTTTCCACCTTCTAAAGATTTATTACTGTAGCTTTGTCTATTTCTTTTTCCATTCGTGTCACATACCTTGTAGCAGTTTTAGACAAAAAGTAAGAAAACACTTCAGTTGTTCTTGATTATGAGTTCACTAAAGGTCAGAAGAACCAATTGCATATTTGTCAATATCTTACCAAAATATGCAGAAATACATTTATTTTAATACACTTCAACTTAATACTTAAACTACATAAATGTCATGCAGGACCTAATCTTCTTGGTTTTGAAGTAGAGGCAGGTGATTCCAAAATTACTGCAAGACTGAACATGAAAATTGAGTCTAAAACAGATTAAATAGCGTGTAAAACCAGTGAGCAAATCTATTTGGTGGTTAAATCATAAAACAAAAAATAGCTAAAGCGTCTGTGACATTTTTTAAAGCAAACAGCCTAAGTGTCAAACATTTTTACCCTTTTTTCCTAATTTAAAAGTTTTCCAGATTACCTGGCTAGAATCCAGAGTTCTTGTTATGGCTTACTGCCTGGTACCTACTCATATTTGCACTGTTTTCTCAGCTTTAAGTTTACTTTTGTCAGATGAACCTAGGTTGTTTACAGTGTAGATTGAAATATTCATATACCTCAATTCAGTAAGGAAATAAATTAATAAACAATAAAATTAAGTATGGTTTGCATGTTCAGAACCTTGTGGTATTTTCACAGTGAAGTCTTCGACACACAAGCCTCTAATACAATAGAGCTTACCAAAAAGAAACCCTATGATTTACTTTAATACAACGGTATTACTGTTTTTTGAGTTGTTGTTGTTGTTCTATCTTTGTCTTAGTTCTAGTCAATAAATTACAGGATGATAAATTAGAAATTCATACTGAAATAATTGATTAAAATTCAAGAGACATGAACTATGCTCCCATGTGCTTTCTCTCTCACAAATTTGGGAGATTTTAAAGATTTAAAATTCATTCTGTGCCACGTAAATTATAAGAAATTGGGATTGTAACAGGGAAGTCTGGCCTTTTAAGACATTGCTGGGTTAGGAGCCCAGCTGTGGGTGGTTAGCTAGCAGTTAAAAGCCTGAAGGGAGAGAAAGCAAGCAGCTGGACCTGGGGAAGGAGCAGTTGCAGCCAAGAGGCACACTGAAATCAAGATGGCCTTGCTTCTAGGAAGGACCGGAGTTAAAATGCCCACTCCTACCTTCTGGAGAAAGGCAAAATGTTTTTTATCTTTGCTTGCTTGTTGTTTGCATCAACGGATATGGTTTGTGTTATCAACTATTGTGTGGACTGACCGAAGGGTTCTTTGAGGACAAAGCCTGCCAGCAGAGTGGTAGGCACGCCAGTCCACGTACGGAGATGCTACCATCCATGATGACATCTGAGAATGTTCTAGTCATTGAGAACCCACTGTTGCATGATCCATAATGTTATAAAGGGTTAATTTGGAAGTGTGCTGTAACTATATTTAAACACTTACACTTACTGAATAATTGTCATCATGAATCACATATTAATTACCGGGGTAATCAAAAAATATATCACCTTTTCAGACTTAATCTGTTCTGTCATCTGACTTCATTTTTCTGTTCTTAAATTGTAAACCCTTTGAGCAAAGGCTATATATTGAACTTGCTCAGTAAAACATCAAGTGCTTTTCTAGTGTAGAATAAATCTTTAATGCTGCTTTCTTTTAAATAAATTGATAATGTATTGAAGTTTGGTCCTAAGGCCAGTGCTGAAAGTTTTTCTCAAAGGCTCAAGGTAAACTAGATCTTGTCTGGAAATTCATGCACTAATCCAAACAATTGTTTAAACCACCAACGTTGTTCAAAAGAACGGGATTCCACCTCCCTGGATACCAGGTACAGTCTCCACTCTCTTCTTGGGCTAGCATGAAGGTATATTCCCTTTATACGTACAAGGGAAAATGTATTAGATCTCCATTTATTGAAGTCTTATGTATGCCGCACTCCAAACAAATGGCATGGGGGGCGAGTGGGGGGATGAAAGAAGCTTCTCTGTTTTCCATTGTTTTAGTATGAATGCTTCATAAGCTTTAGTTTATTTATCCTGTTTACATTTTTCGTTATTTTAGGGAAGTGACTAAATAGCAGTTTGTGTCCTCCCTCCCATTTAATTTTTTTCAATGTGCTTTGATTCTTTCAACAGAATATTTTCACAAATCTGCTCATTTGCTACATATGGAACTCAAGAGTTTCCCATTTTGGCAGGCATATTGACTATCCCTGACACTATTAGGTATTTTTCACTTTGGCTTTCCAGTTAGTTTATGCAGGAAATTGTCTTTGCCATACGGGAAAACCAAACAAGATAAGATGTAAGGATAGAGTTTAAGTAGGCTGCAATTCCATTAATTTTTAAGGAATCTCTACCTGGAAATAAATTGTAGAGTTCAGGTTATCCTACCATTTGATGGCTAGACATCTACTTCCAGCTCCAATTTATCATGGAAGTCAACTCCCCTATTGAACAAGTACCTGTACTGGCCAGCTGCCATCTACTAAATTGCAGCAGCTTGAACCCTTCTTATCTAGTTATTGATCCAACTAGACCCTTGACCTGCCTAAAGGCAAATGGAAAAAAAACCAGTGTGAGTGGGAAAAAAAATTCCTTTCTAACCCCCAAAAAGAAAATAAAAGGTTGCTAACATGGCAGGTTATAGCATTCAGCCCTGTTCTTATCCCAGGTGTAAGAGGGCTTGGGCTTCTGATCTGGGCCCTGGGTAAATTGCCACTGCTTATGCATCTCTGGTTCTGGTGCTTTTTTTCATCTCTCCTTCCACCCAAACCAGAATAGAAGGGGCATCTTAAGATATCCATGATTCTTCTCACCAATAAGACAAAATCGTCTCCTGCCTTCTACATTACAGTAGGAATCACACAACATACATGTGGTAATATACCTTGTGAGCACATTTTATTTAAGTTTAAAGAAAATACATAGTTCCTTTGTGGTATAATAATTGTATTTGTTGTCCTTGTCTGTTTAAATCATTTTCTTTTACAAAGTAATTGAATATACACACCTCAGTTTTGCATAGCTCTCTTAATTTAGAATGTCCTGATGGAAAATCTCATAATCATTCTTATATGAATATGAATGCAGGTTTTGTGTGTCCATTTGTCTCTTGAAATTGTTAAGGAAATTGCCATTAATATTGCAACTTTATTTTTAAAAGTACTTGGGGAATATACTACATAGTATCTAGAAACAGTAACAGGAGCTTCCAAGGAGATGTTTTGGCAGTAGGTGACCTTATACACATTTTGGCTACCCTGTTTTCTTGTAGCAACACACCCCACTCCATATTTGAGGAGTGTGTGAAGCCTGTTGTTGGTCCCTGGAAATTCCTTTATATCAGGGAGCTTCTCAAGTATCCAGTTGTTGCATATAGAGCATTCTGTGTGATAGAAAACAGCCTAAGCAAGAAGCAAGATTTGTTTCAGAAACTAGAAAACTTAAAATATTTATTACAAAAGTCCTGAGGGAGGGATTTGCAAAGGTGCAGGCAACGTTAAGCACCCACTTCTCCCTTTGAGCTGTGTCCCTGATTTCCCCATTCTTTTGCTTTATAACATTTCCCTCTTGAACTCCTAGAGAAATCCCTGCTCTGTTTCAGTTGTTATTCAAACAGAAACTTTATTTATGTTTGAAAATATTTTGTAATTTTTCAGAGTCATAAAGAATGATTGCTTTGCAGAAATATACACAAGTGGAACATTTCTGATCTTGTTAGAGTACTCAGTAATAAAAAAAGAAATGCTATTTGTTTTAGCATTATCACCTTCTTTTCCTTGCAGGGAACTTCATAATTTTATTGAGCATTTTGTACTTTCTCAACAAGCATCTTTCTTTCTATCTTAAGGTGATGGTGTTTGTTCATGCTAGAAATGCCACTGTACGAACTGCTATGGCTCTTCGTGAGAAAGCAAAAAATAATGGACATATTTGCCACTTCTTGCCAACACAAGGACCTGATTATGGGCAAGCTGAAAAACAAGTAAGTGGCTTATTTTTAATGATCTTGCTTCAAGTTCCAAATGTCTGGGCTTTTATCTACCTGGGAAATGACGTCTCTTGAGGCATAGCGCAGTCGTTGAGGTACACTGTTTTCCTTCCTCTGCCAGGAGGGATGGAAAGACATTTGACTGGACTGAAGTGAGTTGCACTTTGGAAGGAAGTGCATATATGAAGGTTGGTGGAGGTGGGAGGAGTATCTGGAAATTGCCTTTTTCCCGTATCTCATCATGCACAAGAATCCCTCAAGAAAGGAGATGTGCTGCTTTCTGAAGAGAAAGATAAGAATTGCTTGTGCTGGAATACCCCAGCCTCCTAGCTTCTTTTGGGAGCCTTGTATCATTACATGGTCAGGGGAGGGTGATAGCTGGCTCCCATGCCTATTTCCCTTTTCACCATGATGATTTATTTTTTTCCCATGGTGGAAAATGGGCATGGTAAGATTAACTCTTCTCAGTATTTGGTTAATTTGGAGCCTATCACTTAAACTTTATTCCATTGTGTCTTACTTTCACCTGTGAGTTCTAAGAATTGGACATTTCTAGCTACAGAAATAGCTTGGATAGATCTGGTTTCTAGGATTCAGCTCGGCAGGCTTTTACTGTAGATGGGTATTGCTCCATTTGCAATTCACAGAGCACATGTCAGTATCATAAAAGTGCACTATAAGGCAGTCGTTCTCAAGAGACTTAAGGCATCTCTCCATAACCTCTGTGAACTGAGCAGCGTTCTATTTCAAAACTAACTGATGTATTATAGTGCTCAACTCCTTGTAGAGGAGCAAGGGGAATGGCCAGGCAGAGATGAACCTGAGCCTGTGCTTGATTTAACAGATGCTTGTTTTCTATACAATAGCAGTTATATATCCACCTTGTTTGTCCAATATAGTTTTCAAAGGATATTTATGGATATACATTGTAAGAATTACAAATGCTTCTAGAATAATCTTTATCTTAAAGAGTTTCACTCCATTTTGTGTGAAATTGTCCTGGGGCTATTTATCCTATGCTAATTCTACTTTTTAAAATTAAAGACAGCAAATGCATCATCATTTTCTTTTACCAGTCTTGGTGATTATTGCAGTTTAGTCCAGATTGTATCATTATTTGTTTGTTTGTTTGTTTGTTTGTTTTAAAAAGTTGCCCTTAACTCCGTTAATGTTTAATTTTTTTCAACATTTGTGTTCCAGTAAATAGATGATTAGTATTTTTTTAGCTTAAGGTACATTTTACAAGCTTTAATAAAAGCTGAAAAAGATTATGTTGGATAATGTATTATAAAAAAATATTATAACTAGCCCATTATAGTCTATCATCAGTACAGGAATATTATTGAAGTGGAACTGTTTTCTGATGCAGATAGGTACTATATGTTACAAAGACCACTTATTTTTTTAAACTTAGTCACTAGATTGTGGCTCATCAGTGTAGTTAAAGGGAGAACAGTGCAATGATTATGCATTATGTTTCATTTATTAAAAATGAAAGGTATTACACATACCTTGACATTCTTTAAACCCTGAATACTGTTTTTTGTTAGTCTAAGTCTGGTGTCTAAACTGTAATATAATCAAAAGTTACTGTCCTTATAGAAGTAGGGCCTGTATGTGTATCTGCATTCCTGGATCTACGGAGGTGTATGGTAACCATACAAATTACAAATTCATAGTAGCAGTAGATGAACTTGAAATTACTGAGTTTAGTTAGAAAACTCAGTTTGGTTCAGTTTACCTTCCGCTATGTACAGGTGTTACATTTGACTGGGAAAATTGCCATTCTTCTAGTAGAAATGACAAATATACAAGTGTTCATTCAATTTCTCCCAGGGGAAACATGCCCTTTCCAGGAAAAAGATTTTCCATGATCTCCCTAGCAAGAAAAATTCTCTTGCAAGAATAAACGTTTGTACACTCCCTTCCCAATCTAATCTAATAGGCAGTGTTTCCTACCTCTTCCCTAGACTGGCTGGTTTGGGAAACAGGGCTAGGAGCTTAGCCCCACTATTCCTCTCCTGTCCTAGACCTGTGCGGGAGGGGACTAGAGCAGTAAAGCAAAGCCCCCTACCTGCTCTCTAAACTAGGATCCTCAGTGGAGGTGTGGAAGAGATGCCTGGCTGTTTGCTGACTGCCTGATGTGATCTCTCCTCTTTTTCTACTCACCCAAATCCAGCCCTTATGATGACTGTGGATTAGGTCTGGCTGAGCAGAGAAGGACTTTTTCTCAGCTCAGCCAGATTCACCTGTAATCATGGTGGATGGGTCTGGCTGAGTGGGGAACCCCAGCTTCTCCACTTATGGAGAAATTCCCTGGGGTACCTCTCTGTAACTCCCCCAGCTGAGAGCCCAGTCAATTGATAGAGTTCCCAGTCACAGGAATGCAGAGTCCCCTCCTGTGGTTGGGAGCGTCGAACATTGACAGGGTTCCCAGCCACAGGAGCAAAAGTTGCTGGTGCAGGGGGAGCCCAGGAGCATGATCCCAGGCTCCTCCAGCAGCAACAACATGACATGATGGGATGGCATGCGTCATGGCAGGAGGCACAATTGTTGGGATCACACACATCAGATCCCATTGTGCCTTCTTTTTAACATCTGTCACTGGCCTATGTAATAAATTTGATTGAGAATGTCTTGCAAACCTTATTTACTAGCATGTTTTTCCGTGGAAATCATTACCATATGTTCAGCTTATTTGCCTTTATTGTATCGATTTAGGTGAAATGATCCTATCAGCTTTCTCCATACTTTAGTGATTAGAACAGGAAAATTCAGGTACTAGAAGATTTTTAAGTACATTTGAAATATGTCATTGTGCAGATGGATGGGGTCGCTTGGATTTGGGCAGGTTAAGATGACCTCAGAGGCATAAATTAACAGTAGTGGATAAAAATATTTAGATAAAAGCATATCTGAATGCTCATTAGGTCCAAATAGCTGCTGTATCTAAAATATAGCATTTTCTGTTTTAGAAGGGCCCATTCTAGTAAAATATGAGGGTGACACTGAAATAATTAGTAATATCAAATTTCCCTGCTGTTTCTCTATTTTGTAATATATGACTGAATCCAAGCATATATTCTGTATTGGAATTTGATTTGAGGACTACAGCACCAAATTTTTATCTGAAAAAATGATTTCAGATAAATTGACTTTGTTCTAAAAGATTTAGTTGGAAGTGTTCATAGCTAAGTTATCTAGTTTTTTTCTAATAAAGCAAAGATTTCTTCATAGTAATTTAAAATTGAGTAAATCGTTCTATTAAGTTTCGTAAGAACTTTTGATTTAATTGACTTTAATCACTGTGTTGTTGTAGTAGGGAAAATTATTTCTTTACTGTATACTCTGAAAGTTTATGAGAACTGTACAGTAGAAAATATAATTGAAATATAGATGTTCTTGTGAAGATTCATTTTATGTACTGTAATATAGCATGAAACTGTGGTTTTCATTATATTACCTCAGATTCTCGGAAAACTAAGCTAAACTAGATACCAACATTTTCTGGGAAAAAAAAAGAGAAAAAAGCTTTAAAGTAGTTTATTTTGGTGCTCAATAAATTTGATTCTGCAGGACTAGAAATTCTCTGAAGTGTGTAAAAAAAAAAAAAAAAAAAAAAACCTGTCACCATAGGAAGTCTAGTCATTATATTAAAGATATTATTAGTCATTTTTGGAAGTATGGCTGAATATTTGCATTCAAGATTTCATTTTAAAACTCTAATGAATATAGATTATGATGCATTGTGTCTAAACGTGTAGAATAATGTAAAATATCTAACAATATCAGATGGGTTTCTTATTTTAGATGGTATTACCTACTGTGAAAAATGCTAATCAGATTTGCGGTATGTGGCATAGTAAGCAAAGATTTTACTATTAAAGGTTGAGAAGTTGCTTGGTTTTGTTTTTTAAGATAAAAAGAACTCTGTTTAAATTTAAAATATGTAAAGGTGTTAATATAGGAATTTGTACGTATACCCAGTAGTTTCTCTTCCAACTAAAGATATGTAATGACTCACTCTGCAACCATTGCTCATATAAATAATCCTATGAATATTCCAATTGACTTCATGTAAGAAAAGCAGTTACTTAATGTGAACATAGGCTGGAGTTTGTACGCTTCCAGGTTATAAATATAAAAATATTTGAAAAATGTGATGTTTTAAGTGTTATACTTTTGCTTATGTGTAGCATTTACTGTAGAGCAGAAAGCAAAGCATGTATATAATTAATTTTATAAAACATACTGTAATTTGATAAATGGTTTCATAAAATGTTCACAAACTTTATAATGTCTGTGGCTAATAATGAAATTAGTTTGCACATTTTACGCTGTCCTAGATTCAAGTGCGTTTCTGCATTAACTGTTCTCTCTCTTTATGCATATTAGTTTTTATTAGTAGATGAACAAAAGTAATGCACATTTTAACCTAGTTTTATGAGAATAAAATGTAAATTTAATGCAAATTTTTAAGTATTTTGTTGTTTCAGCTCATTGCCTCCATCTTCTTGGAATTGCTGCCTCTCTTTTTTTTAGATTTGAAACAAAAGTTGGGAAAGTATCAGAGTGAAACCTAGGCATGTTTGCCTTTCTCTCTTTGCTAAAAGAGGGTTTGTTTCCCAAGCCAAGAATTAATATGTTTCAATGCACTGTGTCATTTTTCATTCAGTAAATCTTGGATATGTCATTATATTCTCTATATGTATTCTCTAAAGTCTAGCTGCTTTCAAAAATATTAGAACTGTTTTTCCACCTTCTTTTCTTATTCTGTGGGCTCCTTAATAAGGTGATAGGAGAACTTTTCACAAATGCCTGTATCCCATTTTCAGAAGTGACTTCAGTACAAACGGCTTAAACCAGCAGTTCTCAACCTTATTAGACTCAAAATACCCCTGAGTAGACCAATGGCACCCCTCAGAAAATGCCATTTTCACTAGTTTTTTGACCGTGGAAAAATAATAGAGTAATTCTTCCATTGCAGAGAACTCAAACAACAACAGGTCAGACTGTTTTAACACTATGGATTCCTATTTGAAATCTCCAGGTTTATCTTGTGATTTATGTTTTTACTCCTAACAGTGCTAACATTGCATGGCATCCTGCCACACCCTTGAAAGTATGTTAAGACAGTATAGGGTCCTGCAGCACCCAGCTTGTGAATTACTGGTTTAAACATTATTGAACATTAATGGTGATATAACATGAAAGAAATACAGAAGAAAAAGAAATGTGTTGATACTCAAGTTAAGCATATAGACATTAATATGAAACCTGTCTGGTGTTTTCATTATGGAATCTGAACACATCTCACAGTGACAATAGTACATTATATATGTATAATGTGAAGGGTTGTTGTTGTTTCTTGATCTCTTCCTTTAGCTAAAACTATAAACACATCCCTTTTCTTGTTAGGTGATTTTACAGGGTGATTTAGGAGTAATGTGAATGGTGCAACTATGGAACTTGACTGATATATCTTACAAGGGAATTTCAGGCAGCAGGTCACTATGCCATCATGATCAGCACCACTGCAACTGACACAGCTGCAGGTATAGCTGATGCCCTGGGTGCAAAGATGCCCTGGGTGCAAAGATGCCCTGATGCACCTTAAATTACAAGCCTGAGTGTATGAGGAAGGTGTGGCAGATGTTGGCATGAGAAGATAAAAGGGTTAATGGCAGAGTGAAAATATGGAAGGAAACTGAGGGACATAGAATCCTTAAAATAAGCAAGAAGTATGGATAGAAAATACAGCATATTGAAAAGCCCAGGAAATAAGAGGGGGATGAAATGAAGTGTTCAAAGAAAGGATAAAGAGAGGTAATTCTGTATTTAGCAGGATCTGAATATGGTGGTATTACAAAAAGAAGTAAGAATGAGGAATATTTGTGAGGAAATAAAAGAAGAAAGAGGTAAGGGTAATATGGTGCAAAAGGAAATGGCCAGCACAGATTTCAGTAGTTTTACAGTCCATTGAGTTTTTTGCAAGTATCAGTTCTGCCTATGGTATTGTTATTGCTTAATAGTCAGGAAGTTGTCATCATAACGTGTCTACAAGTGTATGCTTTTAACATTACTGTGCAAAAAATACACCGTAACTTCATCAAATACAGTTAAACGTTTTCATATTAAGATACCACTAAGCATATGCTTAGATTGTTTAGTAGTTGAGTATGATATACAAAATAAAAATACAGGTTGAAATCCTGTTCTTGAAGTTAATAGAAAAACTCCCATTTACTCTATTCTATAGGTAGAATATTTTACCCAGATACCTTTTCTACTACCTTTCTGTCATCTTTTAGCATTTGCTTAACCATTGGACCTACATGATTTCTCTTCTAGTTACTGTGAAAATTACAGATTGTCCTTGTTTCTGAGACCTGATAAATATTCAGCATTAATCCTATAAGTATTTAAAATATAAGGCAATCTATTGTTTATTCCATAATGAAAAGAACCTTTTAATCAGCAGCAAAAAAAATTATCAAAGCATGCATGTGTATAGCAAAATGAGCATGTCAAACTATATATTTTTAAACCAAGTATTTATTTTTATGTGTACTCCAAAGTTTGTGATACAGATAACATTTCCCAGTGAAGGCAGCAAATTAAACTGCATCAGCAAACATCAGTAATGATAAAACAACATACCATAGTAACAACCTGTACTATTTTGAACAGTGATTATGGTTAAAATATTGCTAAGCTTTACACATACATGAAAATTTTTGGTGATAACTCGTCAAAAGACAACTGGTTAAAACTGCTAGGGTACACTCAAAATGTTCTTTCCTTCCTTTTAGTGTTATTACTGTAAAATACTGTACAGTGTTATTACTGTAGTTATTTTATCATATTTTAAAAACATGATAGAACTGTCTGACTACAGTAATAACTGTTAAAAAAAAAATCACATTTCTCATTCTATCATTGTGACTTCATATGCTATTGTTCACATTGCCGCAAAGTAATGGCATTTATTTTAGCTGTTTGTGCTTTATAAGAAATTACATGATTAGCTATTTCTGTAACATGCATTTCTATGAAGACTCATAGATACTTTAGTAGTACCTACTAGCCCCAGCCATTGTACCACACAGAACAAGATACTGTACCACACAGAACAAAAAATGATTTTATTGTCCGAAGAGCCTAATAATATTTCTAGATTTTAAAAAGATTCAGTGCTATCAGGTTATTTGCCCCCCTTTGCCTTTAAATTGTTCTCCATCGGCTGTTCGTTCTCAGCTACATGTGAAGGTTGAATTGGACTCTCAAGGAGAGGGGGATGAAGATAGAGAAAACATTGCACTGCATCAATTTCTGGGACATCCTTACCAGTAGATGCAGTTGTATGAAAGGAAAAATATTGTTATTGATGCCATCTTCCCACTGAGACCTCTGCCTCAGAGTTATTGCCCCCTTTGAGTCAAAGGAAATTGGGTTCCTTGGAGCCAGTATCACTTTTATACCCTGTAAAGTGAAATCATACAAATGAGAATTTAACAGAGAAAGTGCAGCACCTTGTACAGAAACCATAATAAGAATTTCTGCTATAAGCTGGCACCTTTTCAGCTGGAAGGAAACAGAAGGAGGGAGTGTTGGAGAGTTTATTAGTCAGTCACAAGATGGCTCTGAGCCATTAGTGGAATTGTCATTAAAAATGCGGATTTATTAGGCCAAAAACAGAGAAATACAAAACACCCTAGTATGTGCTTTGGAACAATAGACACAGTTCTGGTTACCCACGTTGAGGGAAAAATTCAAACCGAAGCAGATACAGAAAAGAGTTGGTAGGGCAATTGAAAGGCTGTCTGATGGGGATACTCTAATACCATGGATGCTTTATTCTAACAAGACAATAACTGAGAGAGTGCCTGCTGTCTGTAAGTTTATAATGGGATACAACACCTGGGAGAGAAAAGACCTCCTGAAACAAAAGGTCAATATTGGCAAAAAGAGCAAAGAATATAAACTAGCTATGAATAAAATTAGGCTTAAATTAGAAGAACAACAACAGTGAGGTTCTCAACCAGGAGTCTAGTATGAGCTGATATAGATTTAAGATGAAGTTTGATGTTGTTGGGTTTACATGTTATTGTCTCTAATAGCATGGAATTGAACTTGGTGACCTCAGGAAGTGTATTCCAGTCCAGTCTTGTGCTCCTAAGTAATCTAACCTTCAATTGTAAGCATTTTAAGTCAATGTTTATCCAACTGGTAGATGGCAAAGAGAGACTGCCACAAGGCACTGCTTCCACTTCCTTGATTCTGACTGCATCCAAAGGTAGGCCACACCTTTGTATCAAATAAAGAACAAAAAGAAAAAGGAAGAGAGGCAATAAAAGCAGTTTGAAGCAACTAGGAGTGACAGTTTATCTGTTTCCATTAGAAGCAAAACATAGGAAAAAGATGAGAAGCAATATCTGCCTTAGGGAAATGATGTTCCCAGGAGACCAGAAATTGAAATCTCCAAAACAGAAGGGACTGATACAAAGAAATAAGGCAGGGAAATGCAAAGGGCTACATGAGAAGGAAGGGACCTAATAGTAAGGAAGCATGCAAGGAGAAACAGAACAACAGAAGTAGATGGGAGTAGCCATTAGATATGGAATAGAATAATAAACAGAGTTTCTTAGATTACCTTTTCTTTTCAAAGAGGACAAAGCATTTATTGCATCAGTCTCAAAGGGTAGTTATCAATGGCTTGATGTCTAATTGGCAGCTGGTATCAAGTGGAGTGTCCCAGGGATCAGTCCTGGAGCTGGGTTTGTTCAATATCTTCATCAACAATCTGCAAGATGGGATGGAGTGCACCCTCAGCAAATTTGCAAATGACACCCAGCTGGATAGAGTAGTAGATAGGCCAGAGGGTAGGGTAGGATTCGGAGAGACCTTGACAAATTGGAGGATTAGACTAAAAGAAATCTCATGAGGTTCAATAAGGAAAAGTGCAAAGTCCTGCACTTCAGATGGAACAGTCCTGCAGGCTTGTTCAGGCTGGGCACTGACTGGCTAAGCACTTGCTCTGCAGAAAATACCTGAGTATTATAGTGGGCAATAAACTGAATATTAGCCAACAGTGTGTCCTTGTTGTGAAGAAGGCTAATAGCATATTGGGCTGCATTCATACAAGCATTGCTAGGAGATCAAGAGAAGTGATTATTCCCCTTTATTCAGCACTGAAGAGGCCACATATAGAGTACTGTGTCCAGTTTTGGGCCCCTCACTACAGAAATGGATGTGGACAAATCAGAGAGAATTCAGCAGAGAGCAAGGGAAATGGTGAGGGGGCTTATTTAGTTTGGAAAAGAGAAGACGGAGGGGATTTAACAGCAGCCATCAATAACTGAAGAGTATTTCCAAAGAGGGTGGAGCTAGACTTCTCTCAGTGGTGGCAAATGACAAAACAAGGAACAATGGTGTAAAGTTTCAGCAAGCGAAGTTCAGGTTAGATATTAAAAAGAGCTTTCTTACAAGGACGTTGGTAGAGCATTGAAACAGGTTACCCAGAGAGGTTGTGGAATCTCCATCCTTGGAGGTTTTTAGGACCAGGGTAGACAAAGCCTTGAGTGGGATGATTTAGTTGGAGATGGACTAGATGATTTTCTGAGGTTCTTTCTGCCCCTAATTTTCTATGATTCTGTTTTGTTAATGTGACTGTATTATGTACAAACACTAACTGTTTGACACGGTACTGAATAGAACTATTGCGGTATTCCACATGACCAGGAATAAGGCAAAAAGTGGTTCAGCAGACATGCTGTTAAATGTGTCTCACACTGTGACATAATTTGGAAACCCCTTGGTTATATGTGTTTATTTTACATTATCAAAATAACTCTCTGCTGTGTGAAGCTAAGTCCATATTGAATCATGCTTATACTGGCATACATGACATTAGTAAAGAACTTAAGTGTATAGACAGATGTAAGAAATGTAGCGATATCAAATGGTATTGGTGGAAGTTGTTGTGATGGAACTGTTATATAGGAATGTTTCTTCAAGAATGCAAGTGTAGCTAAAACACTCCAAATTTAACCCTCCTCAGTCAGGGTCAAAGGTTGGTTTAGCTAATTTTTATCAGGACAAGATCATACAGTTAAAGTTATATTGTAATATCCCATGTGCATTCTTGAGTGATAGTTCCCCTCCGCTTTCAGAGAAGCTAAAATGCACATTTGTCAATAACAATATTCCAGCAATATTTGTAGCCCATCAAAAGAGTTATCTGAAAGAAAATCTTGTCAGTCAAATTTATAATTTTTGATAAGATTACAGGCTTGTTTGGCAAAGGCAATTAACTTAATATACTCCCATAAGGACTCTTACTATTGTACACTGCAAAATCAATGTAACACACATGTAGTGCATTAAAATGGCTAAGGGATAGATCTTAAAAGGTAGTGTAAATGAAGACTTATCCAGTGATAAGAGATTCTAATGAAGTTGCACATATATGTGTTTTTGACCCAGTACTATTCAATATATTGATCAGTGATCTGAAATAAAAATAAAATTATTAATGGTTACATTTGCAGATGAGATGCATATTGCTGCAACTGGAAGTTATTACAGGGATGGGTCAGTGCTACAAAATCACATTGATCAAATCCAAGGTTATATAGAAACTATATATAGATTGGCAAATATACCCTACAGTGAACAGCTCAAGAGTCTTGGAGTTGGATCCAGATGGATCCACAAGGGTTGAGTATAGACAGTCAAAAAGCCCAAGACTGAATAGATTCAATCTTTGCAAGTTAGTCTAAGCGGCTGTGTAAGTTGAACCAATAAGCAAGTGAATAGACGTTTACTTTTGATTCTAGACCAGAAACTGTGAGGTGCTATAGTTCACCTACCTGCCCAGCTGGAGCAAACAGCTTGGGCCAAGGCTAGTCTGCCCAACCTATGGAGGTGGGGGTTTTGCAGGGGAGGTGTAAAGCCATCTGGGATGCTAGGGGACTGAGTTAACTTAAATCTGGAGGGGATCTGGGACAGAAGTTCAATACACCAATTTAACTTAAATCAGTTAAGTCCGATGCTATATCCATCCAGGTTTATCTTAAACTGGTTTTGGCCATTTTGAAAGCAGTTTATGTGCACTGAACTTCTGTTGTGTTACAGATTTGCAGCAGTTTCCGATCACTTATACTAGTTTATGTGTAGGTCTGTATTCAGACCATTTATGGTTTATTCCTGTCCCTAGGCAAGGTGTCTAAACATAATTTAAGTGAAATACAGGCACATAAATCATTAGAAGTTATTGACAACACCCCTGTTCCAGTAGCTGCAAAATTATTAGCATCTACATTTTGCATTGCCAAGATCCAAAATGTAGTTACTGAAATTTAAAGTACTGTGCACGGAGAGAAGCTTCTTAGTCCATGCACCTAGGAATCTAACTTCAAGAAGTCTCCTGTGATCGAGAAGTCTGCTGAGGGTCCTGTTGATCACTCTTAATGCACACCCGTAGTACAAAGCACAGTTTTCATCCAAAAACACAGCTGGATGAAGTAACAATGGTAGTCAGAGACTTAGGGTATGTACAGATGCTATTTAGATCGACTTAACCAGGGTTTGGTTGATCGAAATGCCCAATCATGCAGGCATTCAAAGGGCTTAAGTCACCCAAAAATGACATGCCCCATCGAACTTACTTCACCGCAGGAGGTGCACAAGCTTAGATCAAGATCAGCTTAACCTGATCTCCTGAACAGCTGCACGTGTTTACAATGCAGCTCTGAGGCTGGGAAAGCCCATCTGCTTGTCCCAGCCCTGGGGCCATGCTATACTCTTCCCCACCATGCCCATACCCTGACTAAGCTATTTTTAGCCCTCTGAATCGTCAACCAACTGGGAACCCCACCCCCCCGACCCACCAACCCCACCCACAGATCTGCTAGCCCCCTTTCCCAGTCCCATCCATCCCTGCCCTGACCCTGAGTTACTCTTACATCAAGTTCCAAATGTGGCTGTCAGGTCTGGAGAATGGCTACATTCATTGATCCCAGTTTGTTTATGTGGCTTAAAGTAAACCATGTAAACATAGACTGGTTGCAGAGAACAACTGTAATCACCCACTGGTTCTAGAATATGTTCAGTAGTATGGATTTGAATCTCTTTAAGGTGAGGAGGGCTGGAACACAAGGCTACAGGGTGAGCATGCTAACCAACAGTCCGTTACAAAAATGTGGTTGGTCATATAGTACAATTCCCTTCCTTAGTTAGGCAGTACAGTAACATTTACAGATGAGTGGCTCTTTAGTGGGATGGGAAATTAGACAGTTGTCCACAAAAGAGGACTCCACACTGAATCTCAGTGGTTGAAATAATGTAATCTGCAGCCGTAAGTCAGGTGTTTACAGCTCTACAGATGGAGTTCAGATAGACCCCTGTGCTTAGTATATCCTATTGGGTAGCAACCAGGTTCTCTGAATGACACTTTTGACACATGTGTTGCAGCTCCTGGAGACTCCCAGGACCCCAGGTAAGCCTGCTGGGGCCAGCACGGTTGCTGGCCTCAGCCTCCCCTACTCCAACCGGATCAACACACAGCATACCAGAGCACGTGTGGCATGCGTGTTCCCCAGGAATAAGTAGCAGTGGCACACATTGTGGCACTGCTGTTTCTCCCCAGGGAAACGCACATTCCCACTTATTGAACACACCCTAGAGATCAATTTGGATTTTGCTGTCAGACTACTGTGTTTATGCAAGGTAAAAAGAAGAGATGACTTGCTCATAGCTTGTCAGTGCGTACACTGATAGCAGAGAGCTCTTTAATCTAGCAGACAAAAGTATGGCAGGGTAGGAACTAAAGATTGACAGATGTAAAGAAAAAAGGTGGGGACTTTTTATCAGCATACTTGAATAATTAGAACATTTTACCTAGGGGTGTGATAGATCCTTATTAGGATGAGAAGGAGGAGTTAGAAGGAGTTCGAAGTTAGAAGGACTTTGTCTGAATACATCTATCCATGTCCATATTGCAAGAAGGTAGGGCTTTGTTGCTGTAGTAATTTAAAATACTTATTTTAAGCTATCTCATCCATTGACATTCACATGTGCTTATTACTGACTTGATACAACCAATCTAAGCCCCTTCTGATGCCATCAGAGCTTCATTTGCCATTTTCCTGCCAAAAATATTTATACATTTATTTTTTTTATATTTTTTAACAAAACAAGGTTTTAAGTACGATTATCAAATATCCATTCTTTCCTGTAATTAAATATGGCAGATTCAGCTTGTTAATGAAACAATGCAGAAGAAAGGATAGGGGGATAGAGAGGTAATGGGAATATATTTGGTTGTTTGGGTTTTTTTAATCCAATTTGATTTGAAAGACATCTTAGTTCTTCAGTTCTTTTTCAGTCATCCAGCATGTGCCTGAAATGATATACAAATCACTCAACTTCCTGTCCAGATATAACAACCATAGGTGAAACCTTCTGAAGGGTATCAGAGGAACTGGAAAAAGAACAGTTTTAGTACTGTATCTTTTACACACCTTTAAAACTTGAAAGGAATCCCACTAATCCTCTTAATTATCTCCCAAATGTTTTTTAAATTAGAAAAAGAATTTTTAGAGAACATTCATCAAATATTTGATATATAATCATTTGCTTGACATTTAATTATTTCAGAGCAAATCCTCATTTTATTTTTGTTTTATTAATAATATGTCCAATATTTGATACGTTATTAAAAAACTATAAAAATAAAATGAGGAATTTTATTCAAATACATTAGGCTGTATTAAATGTCAAATATACATTGAATATTTGAAGATCCTTATCTGTTTTATAATTACAACAATTTTCTTTTGTATTACTAAAAATGTTTTAGAGTTATTTTTCTCCTCTGTCTCTCAAAATGGAATGGGATAGAGACTTTTAATTTTTATTTTTTATTTTTTTTACAGGACACATTATACTATAATAAAGTTGAGAGGCCAGGCAAAAAGAATATAATGTGAAGTAGTTCTACCAATACATGCTTGGGAGAAAAAAAAATTCTGTAGATAATATTCCTACTGTTTTAATTAATCTAATACTGTCAGGGTTTTCAGCACTGTACAGTGAGTGTTTAGATTTTCAGGAGATCTATTTTAAATAGGAAAAGACTTAGGTATATTCATAAAGTTAAAAGCAACAACAACAAATTGCCTTTTTTTTTTAATAGAAGTGCCTCAATACTTTAGACTTACTTGTCAACCAACATTATAACTAATATAATAAACTAGAATAAAAATACTACATAGACATTATTAAATGGCTGTAGTTGCATTTTAAAAAACTTTTATGCAACTTTTTCATGTTTTTCAATGAGCTGTACATAGTATTTATCCACATACTGGGAGTCTTATTTTTTTAATTCTTCGTATCTAGAAAGTCTTACCTTATCGCATTACTTTTTATTTAATATTTAACTTAACATTAAATACACAAGCTAAATTTCATGCAACTACCATTGGAAACCTATATTCACAGTTCGCAAAGTTTATTTTACTTAATCCCATAAACACGGAATTGATTTATTAAAGGAAGCAGTTCAGTTTGAGTAACCAGTGTTCCAAACTACATAGCAACATGTCATAAAGATAGAGGTAAGACATTCAGTGAATTAAATGAAATTATGTCTATCATTAACTTAATAATGCACAATATTAAGGAATTACATTTTACATTAGATTGTAAATGACACCATGCCATCTCCTTTCACAAGATTGTAGATATTATGATCACTGCTCTTATATTTTCTAAGTTAGACCACTTCAGTTCAAAGTTAAATGCCATAGAAATCTGAAATAGGTACAATACACAGTAGTACTCATAATAATCAGGAAACACTAAGTGAACATATTCATCTTTCTATTTATTCATAATATATCCAGAGTCCAGAACTTAACTACAAAACATGCAATGGCTTGGGATGTTCTTACCTTCACTTATTCCTTAAGTAGATTAGTAATCACTTTATTATCCAATATGATAAAAATAGATTGATTTCCAGAAAGTTGTCAGATGATCATGAAGGACCTGTCAGTTCCCAGATTTTATATATCCTTTTTGGTGAGGATGTACTGGCATTTAAGAGGTGGCAGTTCTCATCTGTAAACTTAATACTTAATACTAGAGGTGCACTGATGCATTTATCCATATTGTATCAGCACCGATAAAATGAAAATGGGCATTATCAGCAATTGGCTTTTTTTGGCTGATGTGGCCGATAAAGTCGCCAATAAAAGCCGTGTATGTGCACCACTGCAGCATGCACCCGGCCAGCCCAGCAGCTTGGAGAGCAGCATCTGGCTGGTAAATCTATTGGGGGGAAAAGGGGGTGGGGCAGGTCTATGCCCCTTCAGTGAGGGAGGGAGTCGGGCTGGGGCTGGGCATGGGACAGAGCCACAAAGAGCTAGTCTGAGGGGCAATGGAAGGAGGGGGATGGCACCCACAGCTGCATGCACGCCTGGGGGAGCCATGGGAGCATGTGTCCCCTGGATCTGCATGTGGGGCAAGGGCGGGCTGCCGATGTGGGCTGGGGTCAGGGGCACCATCAGGTTCTTCCCAGCAGGGGGGGCTGGGCCAGAGCTGCACTCGGGGTGGGAGGCAGAAATGACACTGGGAGGAGGGGCTACTGCCGTAGCATGCTTCTTATGCATCGGGGTATGCTTCTTATGCAGAGGACTCATGCTGAATGGAGGGAGGGAAGGAGCTTGACCTGCTGACATGGAAGCAGCAATGGAAGGCTCACATTGCTGGTCAGTGAGGGGGCCTGCAGGCAGAGGGGTTACGTGGAGGCTGTGTAGCTCCCATGCTGCAGCCACCATTCCAGAGTACATCCCAGGGCTGACAACCTGTGCAACCCCCAGCTGCTCTGAAGTTGGATAGTCCTGCATTAGAACAGGCCCTTACGTGAAATGGTTTGGATGTTCCTACTTTCAGCAGGGAGTTGGACTAGATCAGCGGTTTTCAACTGGTTGACATGTGGAGGGGGTCCCACAGAGGCCAGTCGTAAAGCGGGGAGAGGGATTCCCCCCCAGAGGCTGAGCAAAGCGCGCAAAAGTGAAACTGAAAGTCCCTCCATGGCGCTTCCAGTTTCATTGCCGTGACCGAAGTCTCACGTAGAGAACCTTCGCATCCCACCAGTGGGATGCATCCCACCGGTTGAGAATCCCTGCACTAGATGACTTCCTGAGGTCCTTTTCAGCCCTGTTCTTACATGATCTAATAGTAAATTTGACCTTATACTTTTAAATTATTTGTTAATCAGTGTTAAATTGTGTGATCACTATATTCTAACAAAGGGTTTCAGCATGTTAAAGACATTCATCTATTACCTAAAAGCAGGGAAATGCTGTGTAAGTGGAGATCTATCTTTATCAACAAACAGGAAGTCATTATTAAAAGGAAATACTATTTTACTTAAATGACAGTTTGTCTCTGAAACTAACCGGTTACTCCCTTTAGCAAAATGTAATGATATGTTCACCGCCCTGTGAGATGAATCATAGAATTACAGTATAGAGAAGCAGGGCTGGGAGTGACATCCAGAGGTCATCTAGTCCAGTCCCCTGTCAAACAATCCTATACAATCCATAACCTAAACTCTAAATGAGACTAAACTCTACATATGTATACCAGGAGTAAGAAAACAGCTTTGGATGGCTGAAGTATGGGAAACTTTTGGTTTTGCTCTGGTATCAAATGTTTCAACTATCACTTAAGAAAATAATAAAACATTTATCATAGCAAAACGTGCACGGTGCAATATGTCAAAGATTTGACTCAAATGTAACCTTGTTCAGAAGTGCAGTGTTTCTAACAGCCTTAGTATATTTTTTCCTTCTGCACTTTGTTTTAAATGCCAAGCCTCAGCTGGATATGGGGTTATAATGAAATCTATCATTTCATACTGGTTTTAAAAAATGTGTTCCTTCTGAAGAATGAAAATGGAAAATGGGGAGTTTTTATAGTCTTTTTCAACTTTTCTGAATGTTACTTATAGAAACAGATGTTCAATTTGAGGGTGAGTGAACTGATCAGAAAAGAAAATCTGCCACTAAACATTATTGAAAACAATATGTTTGCTTTAAAAGATTGCTTTTATTTGACTTTGTAGCTATTTACCTAATTTTAATGTATACTCTGTAAAGTTACAGGTTTAAAAAGAAGGTTACAACTGAGTAAATATTAAGTAGTAACATTTTATAAAATGCCTACAAATACATGTTTCTCAGTGTCCAGCTCCTTGTTCATTGGTATTTTATGCCTCAAGGCAATTTTGAGCATACAGACATTTTAAAGTAATAATTTTTTAAGGTAGTGTTTACTTTGCTTTTCAAATTCCTTGATAAAGGTCACAGTCCTCCACGCTCTTTGTGAATTCAGGTGAATGCTTCCACTTTTTAGGGAGCCTAATTTGTGTCTTTTAAAGTCCCTTATGCATAAAGTGTGTATGTGTGTGTGCGCGTGTGTGTTGAATATCTATCCATAGATAGATATTCAGGAAGAGTGATCCATAATCTTAAAACTATTTTACCAAATGTTTGGGAAATTCAACACTGTTTTTTTTCCCCTTTTGTAAGGTATTGTATTTTATAAATGAAGTCTGATGTCACTTAGGGGGTGCATAGATTATATTGCAAAATTGGGACTCATTATCTGCTCTGACTGTGAGCTAGAGAGTATCTGAAGTGTTGTTTATTGTACCCAGAGTAATGGTGTTCCATATCTCTGTTAGGTGGCGAACCTATAGTACAGGTGCCACAAGTGGCACGGGCAGCTTCTGTATGGTGCAGGACAGATTGGAGAGGGAACATACAACACAGTGGCAGATGGGGCAGGGAGCAGAAAACTGATTGGCAGCTTGGTCAGGAAACACAAGGGACAGAGTAGAAAGTTGATCAGTGGATTGAGCAAGTTCCACAGGATCAGGGTGGCACCTAGGGAGGGAACATAGCTAATTTGTGGCATGTCTGCCAGTAAAGTTGATTCCCACTGATTTAGATGCCCAGTTTAGGTAACAAAGTTTGAAAGTGACTTATTAGATAACAGAAGGTGTGGATAAAAATAAGAATTGTACGTGCTACTATGTTTACTTTCTTTTTCTTTTTCATTGTGTGAATATTGGATTATTTTATGATTTTTAGCCAGTTAACTGTTCACTTTTTAAGTATATAATCAGACAAAATATTACAGGTATCTTAGTTTCTATATTCTTTTGAAAAGGTCAACTCTGTTATCTATTCAGCAGAAATTTAGTATTATGGCATTCCAATAAGTGCTTTTAAATGAGGGCATTCAGTTCATTTTAATCCTGCTTTCAGTCCCTTTTCCTACTTATGGAATATTTGATTTACCAGAACTGAAAACTCCCACTACATAGATAAGGAAGCTATTTCTTGATTTTCAAAATTAATTCAGCTCTGATTTAGAAAAACATTAAATCTGTCATTTTAATTCTAGGTGCAGGAACTAGGAGACAAACATCAAGTCAAATGTAGCTTTATCGTCCCTAGATGGCTAGAAGTTGCATTGCTACATTAGATCGCACATCTTCCTGCACATCTTCCTAAATATTAAGAGGTTAATCTGTGCCATTTTCAATAGTCTACTGGAATCAATTGTATGCGGGATCCAATTATGAACACCTAGTTTGGTTTACCACATTATACAGACTATAGAATTTCACTCAATAATTTATCTAACAAGCCAAAAACCATATGGTTGAACTAGACCATATATTTTAGGAAGATATCTAATATTGATTTGAAAGCTACTGATGATGAAGAATCCACCATTTCTATTGGTAAATTGTTCCAATGATTAATTACCCTCACTGCTAGAAATAGTACCTTCCATTCAGTTTAAATTTGACTTGCTTCTTATTCCAGCTATTGTATGTGTTATGTCTTTTGTCTGCTAGATTCAAGAAACTTCTGTTTTCAAAAACCTTCTCCCCAGATGCTTTACGTACAATGATTAAGTTACTTTTAACCATTTCTTTGATAAACATCTCATTTTATTTTCCTTAATTCTCTCACTTTAGTTTCACAGCACACAATTCTTATGGCTCTTTTTAATTTTTCAACACCTCTTGAAAGTGTTGCATATGATGACCAGCACCCACAAAACTGCAAATGTTAGGCAACAGTAAGAATATCCAGTAACAATTTACCTTACTTTTTATAGGAAAATTATGTTTCCAGATTGAATTCCTGAACATTAGAGATAAGAAAAACTCAAGATCCAGGCTACCAAAAGGGCAGGTTGCATTGCAGCCTGTAAAAATTCCCAGACAAATAAATAATCTCCACTTCCAGTGTCCTTTTAACTAGCATGGAGTGCAAAGTGAGATATTGGTTCTTCATGAGAATCTTAATCTTTGCAGTGCTTTCCCAGAAAGTGGACAGAGATAAGAGCACACAATCTAGACCAAACTCTGTTGTCAACTGAAGGTGTCTGATATTTCTATAGGTCACTTATTTAGTTGTTAATTTTTAGAAGTGTGTTTGAAAATCATAGCCCAAGAGTATCCTAGTCTGTCTGTCTGTTTCTAGAGCTCTGACATATACAGCACTTTGAGTCAAACAGTGACCTCTTTACAATATAGTGTGAGCACTAAATTGGAGTAACAAGATTCTTAAAATCCAGGCACTTGATCATATATGAAATTTTTACCCATCACAAGCTAGTGCAGATTGACATGCAATAGCGATTAGTCTTTTTTGTTATTCATAGCTGAGAAGTTGTCCCCTGAATATCTATTTTGATTGTAAAAGCTGTGCTGTGAATTGGACAAGAAGCAAATCTGTTTCTGAAATTATCTCCCAAATTATAAATATCTCCCAAATTAACATATTGGTATGGCAGCCACGCTGATGTTTGAGTTTGGGGAACCAAACGAAAAAGCCAATTTTGTACTTTTGTATGCAGTTTTCTTTTTCTCTGTAGTGTACTATTCAGGCTAAAAATGATAAGGGCTTGCTATACTATGCACTAAATATTTTGATGATTTTAAAGCCTTTGCTTATAAATCTCTAAAAGAAATGTTCTGCTGAAGTATACAAAATGCATTTTACAGAGCATCCCATTGTAGCGTTCACATAACTGCCAATTAAAAACTAAATAAATCATTTTCCATAAAATTTAGTCAGATTGGTTGAATCACTTCTCAGTTTTTAATTTGTTTTAGCCACTTGCCTAAAATAAAGCCAACTTTCAACCCCTCTGGACACCTAAGGCTATATTTGCTAGTCTATATATTACAGATTTTATCATGTTTAAGATACCTTCTTTATTTAGTGTGATGAGAATATGGAGACAGAAATGCAGAGATATGTTAATAGTGTGTAATATAACACAATCATTTTAATCAACAACTAAATTAGTTATAAAACATAATAAAATTTTGCTGTCTTATGCAGTGCTTACACCAGCCAAGGCCTAGAATAGAGCCTTTTCTGTAACAAGTCAACATTTTTTCTGCAAATTGCAAAATTTACAAAATGCTAATTGCCAGTTGTTATAAGAACTACAAAATATTACCTCTTTAATGGCTGCCACTGTGTATTTTCTGGAATTCCTGGTTCCAGCCTCTCTATGGTTTAACTTATTGCAGTTACTGAAGTTTGCATAGCACAGCACAGATAGTTACCTTAACATCATCGTTCTATTTTAGTTTCCAATGGCTAATTTTAAAATTTGCAGAAATGTTTAACTTAATACATTATATTTAACCAGTCTTTTTTTGGTCATTCTCAGACAATTTTTACCTCTGAATTGGTGAGTTATTTGATTTTATCCAAGTTACAATATCCTATTTATAAAAGCCAGGGCATCATGAGAGATTGAACAGCGCGGGCCCGACCGAGCCCTGGGGGACTCCGCTGCCCACTTCTCCTCAGGTGGATGGGTCATATTCAACTTGGGGAGAAGTGGGCAGTGGAGTCCCCCAGGGCTCGGTCCTTAGGCCCGCGTTGTTCAATCTCTTTATCAGCGATTTGGACAACAGGGTGAAAAGCACCCTGTTTAAATTTGCTGATGACACCAAACTTTGGGGTGAGGTGAGCACACTAGTAGGGAGGGAAAGACTGCAGCAAGACTTGGATAGGTTACAGGGGTGGGCTAGCAAAAACAGGATGCGCTTCAACACTGACAAGTGCAGGGTGCTGCACTTGGGCACTAGTAACCAGCAGCACACTTATAAGATGGGAAACTCCCTTCTTGAGAGCACGGAGGCAAAAAGGGATCTTGGAGTCATTATTGACTCCAAGATGAACATGGGCCGACAATGCAAGGTCATGGTTGGCAGGGCTAACCGGACCTTGTCGTGCATCCACAGGTGCATCTCAAGTAGGGCCAAGGAGGTGATCCTCCCCCTCTATGCAACACTGGTCAGGCCACAGCTGGAGTACTGTATCCAGTTCTGTGCGCCCCACTTCAGGAGAGATGTGGGCAACATTGAGAGGGTCCAGAGGAGGGCCACCCGCATGAGCCGAGGACTACAGGACAGACCCTACAATGAGAGACTGGGAGACCTGAACCTATTCAGCCTTCACAAGAGAAGCCTGAGGTGGGGACCTGGTGACAGTCTATAAACTCACCAGGGGGGACCAGAAGGGTTTGAGAGAGACCTTGTTTCCCCTAGCACCCACTGGCATTACAAGGAGTAATGACCACAAGTTGTTGGAGCGTAGGTTTAGATTAGACATCCGTAAGAACTACTTCACAGTTAGGGCAGCTAGGATCTGGAACCAACTTCCAAGGGAAGTGGTGCTGGCTCCTACCCTGCGGGTCTTTAAGAAGAGGCCTACCTAGCTGGGATCATTTGAGCCCAGTTTTTTCTTCTGCCCAGGCAGGGGGTCGGACTTGAAGATCTATAAGTTCCCTTCTGACCCTACTTCTATGATTCTATGATCTTTCCAGTTTTATTTGCTATGAACATAAAATTTATTTTGGTATTTAAACCAGGATAATGAAAAAATGGTTACTGCATTTTTAACAATGGCTTTTACTTCATTGTAAGATACTACAATGGCTAGTTGACCTTGTGTTAAATAAAACAGTACTTGAAAGAAAAAGTACCATTTTACTTTAATTTGCTGGTAAATACATTAAAAGTACAGACAAGAATTTAACTGAACAGTAATTACTTTATAAACATTGTTCATGAAAACAAAACAGTTATATTCTTTTTGATTCTTAATAATTGCATGATTGTTGGAATATTGTCACCTGTATATTGACAATGACAGGGAGACCAGGTTTATAACTCTCATGCAGAAAGCACAGAATGTGCTCCATTATTCATTGGCAATAATTAGTTCAACAGTTCTTATACAGTTTACTTGATGGAGGCAAAAACCATACAAACTAAACAGTTTATTATAATGCATAATTTTTAATGATTCATTAAATCCAAATAAATCTCAAACAGATTCTTAGTCGTCTTTAAGCTATACTGGTGTTATAAAGGGTCCAAAGTCTAGACATGAGACCTCTTGAAACTTCCCAGCATTAAGAATTTTTCACTTGGTAATGAGAATCAATATATCTGTTTTCTGCACTCATCTTTCTTATTGCCAGCTGGGGGCCTCCTCCAGCTGGGATGATGGTGGTAGGGGGTTGCAGGGCAGGTCAGGAGGGAGGGGCAATGGTAGGGCTGGCAGGCGGTGACTGTGATTTGAGACTTAAGGGCCATGGCATAGGCAGGAGCAGGGCATTGGTATGTCAGGGCAGCTCACTACCACAAAGCAGCAGGGGAGATAGCTGCAGTTGGACCTGTGTCCTGGTGCAGGGGAGGAACTGCTGCTGGATGGGAGCAAATGTGGCAACTACCCACAGAAGCTGCCGGTGGCATCGACAGTGGCCAATATCAAGGGGGTCATGTGCCCCCCCATGCATCACCTATGATGCAAAGCACTGCAGAAGCAGCCACGGGCTGGATCCAATCACTTGGCAGGCTAGATCTGGCCCACAGGACATATTTTGCCCACTCCATACTAATTCATACCTGTATCATGAGTCATATTCAGCATCATGTTTGATTAATGACGAAACTGTGCAAAAGTGTCAAATCTAGAAGCATTACTGAGTGGGCTTTAAAATTGAGGCAGTTATATGATTAAGGGTAGTTGGGGGATGAAGGCCATCAGTCCAATGATGCAAGTTATTACTGAGTAATATAAAGTAAGAATTCCCCCACTTAATGCCATTGGGCTCCCGCCACCATCGTGCCCCCTCCCCCCCCCAGTCCCCAGGAGCATGATTCATTCATGACCTGTGCCATGCTGTCCAGCTTTCCTTGTACCTCAGACATATTGAGTATAGTTCTTCTTCATTTTTCCCAGAAATCCACTTCCATTAAGGGACCATGTTTTCCCAGTGCCTTGAGATATATTCCTTTCACTTATTTAAGCATATTAAAAAATACAAAAAAATTCTCTATGTTCTGAAGTCTTATGGAAGTGAGGTATTCAACCTCCTTTTATCTAAAATGACATACTTTATGGTATCCAACATATCGTCTTATCTTGCATTGATGTATTCCATTTCCAGTGTTCTTGCCTCTTTAAAGACATTATTACAGCGAGTATAAGGAGTAAATATATAATCTGACATGGAATACACATTACGTATATAAATGAACCAAGTATTTCATCCTTCTTTCACACTTTGTCATATATATTTGTTTTTTTCCAGAATAGACTTAGATGTTCAACTTAATTTTGTACTTAAAAAACATATTTGGTATAACAGATGGAATAAAAACCATAAATATAGGTTCAGTTCCTAATTTTCTCTCTTCTTAAAATAAGAAATCTCCTCAAACCTAAAATGTTGTTGGTTTATGATTTGAAGGTATTGATTAGTTGTGTGTAATCAGTGAATTGTGTATTAATTGTCTTGCCATCTAATACCACAATTCCCAGAAAAGCAATAATTTAGGTAAAGCGTTATGATTTTCTTTGTCAATGTTACTTTTTTAAATTTATCTGCGCAACATTGAGAGTAAGTTGTATCTAGTATTCAGTACTTACTGCTGTAGATTTTGGAAAAGCAGCTATTTAAATGAAAGTATTAATATATGATTAAAATAAATATTCATTTTAAAATTAGTATTGCAAGATTTGCTGATCTTTCTTATGAAAGTGAGTTAGGTTTGTTTCGCACCCTAATCCAGACCAAAACTACAATTTTGAAAGATTTTGAGATTAAGATAAAAGAGGAGTTACTAGTGATCTTTGTGCACTCTAAAATTTTAGAGGTTTTGCTAATGAATTGCCGGTTCTTTGGAAATCACCAGTTATCACCCCCTTCCCAGTCCAGATTCAGCACTATAATTGTTTTCTGTTCACAACCTCTGAACTCATCTTAATTTCCATATAGATCAAAATTACATGAATGAAACATCAATGTGATCTCAAGAAAAATCTGTTTCTAGCCTAAAAGCAACAAGTATATTTGAGTTTTACTTATTTCTATATATCCTTCAAATTATAGGCATTTCACCCTTTTCAAAAATACTTAATTGAAGAATTTAGCAAGTTCAATATAACTTACTGAACCACAAAATCCCATAACAAAATAATTTTACTTCAATTTTTAAAGCATCATTGCACATCATAATAATAGTTCATTAATAATTTAAAACCTTTTCACTATCTTACCTTCTGAAAACTAGGCAAAGGTTAGGTTTGTGAAGTGGTGAAACCACTGGACAAAATGCTGACCAGTATTATTTCTTTATTTCCTTGTATTGCCTATCTGTCTTTAACTAGCTGCATTGTGTTTGTACAGCAGCTAATAGAATTATGTCTGGCTTTAGCCAGCTGTTCTGTGTTTGCAGGATGGCAAATAGAATAGGGACCTAGTTCATGACCTAGTCCGTGAAGATGTGTAGGTGCTAATACAAAAGAAAAAATTAATAAAAAGGTAGTAATAATATATTTGCAGTGGTGAAAGCAATGGTAGAATAAAAGATGAAGTCGTTTTGAAGTGTTAGACTTAAGGATTTCATAAGAAATTAGATAAAAATTTGAATTGTAGTACCCAAATGAAATTTAAAACATCACTTAGGACCTTAGTATTGTATAATTTTGTTTGAGTGCATCATTTGTTTTCTATGGCACAATAATATTTTTGCAGTGATTTTAATAAATAAAAAAATGAATACACCTATCCATCAGCCAGAAAACAACCATAGAAAATAAATCTGGAAAAACAGTATTGAGCATCTATTTAATATTTTATTTTTGAAATGTTTCCATTTATATTGATCCTCACACTGTCTATATGGAGTTGTCATGTACTATTCCCATTTTGCAAAGCCATAAAATTCAGTCAGTGAATCAAGATTAAAAATGAAGAATTCCTGGTTCTTTTCTTTGATTCCAGCCCTTCATGATGCTACCCCTCAGAATATGTATATAGACATCATATAAACATTTGTGAACAGAATTCAGAATGCCATTGAAATATCCCGGCATCTAACTTTTTTTTTTCCTAATGCTCCAGAGCATGCTCGGTTTGCATTTCTGGGCCTTTTTTTTCGTTGCATTGAAATTGGGCTGACTTTCATAAGCATTTAATATTTGCAGTAAGCTGTGAGACAATGTGTGTATGTACACAAATATTGAGGTTTGAACTGTATCTTTCCTGGGATGCTGTTGTGTTATCAACCAGTAATTATAACAAAATATGTCAAATCAAGCTGGATATGAAAGTAGATCCACTGACTTGCCTTTTTCATCTCTGTAATATCTGTCATCATACCAATCACCAGGGAAGCTATTTTGGTTAGTCTTCCAAGCAATACTATATGTATATATAGAAAGAGAGATAACATCAGGAGCACTGTAAATTTTCAGGAAATAGAACGCTGAAGGTCTGTAACACGTCCCAAGGTACTGTCTCATTATAGATGAGAAGGCCATTCTAGTTGACTGGTGTGATGAGTTCTAATGCGGTCACTCGAACATGAGGTCATTATTATGAATAAAGGTGATGCTTCTAAAAGATTGTTTGGAGACAAACATTTGGAAGGAATTGGAAGTAATTGCTGCCAACAATCATTGTCTCTCAAACACATATGTTTTGGGACTTTTGTCAGGTAACATCATTGCCAACCTATAAGTAAGACTGGAAAAATAACCATAGGAAAGCAAAACAAAATTATTTTTGACATGTAAACAGATGATGATCAGCATATGGCGTGGATTTTTTTCCAAGCATTTTTCACAATAGTTCATTCTTATTTGAAAGCATTATTATCTTATGATCTCATGCTATGATTCAATTTGAAATGAAGTTCTAATAGAAAAAAAAAAACCTATTAGCAAAAATGTTAGCAGTACACTAACCAGTATAAGCCTCTATAAGGGTAAAAACAGACTGCCAGAAGATACAAATCAAGCTGTGGTAGGATGCATCCCACCATAATTAATCTGCTTTATTGAGTGATGTGCTCCCCTTGCCCAGGGATTCTCTGCATCTCTTGCTGCCCCATGCCTCCTTGCAGGGACTCAAGGAATTCTTGGAACACTTTACCCTTGGAACGCTTACCATACCTCAGTCCTAGGTAAGCTTTCTGAGAGAATTATCCTGGTGCATGTCCGCAAGGGACCAGCAGGGGAGAGATTATGCTTAGGGGCAACCAACACGGGTTCATTAGAGGCAGGTCCTTTCAGACCAACCTGGTGCCTTCTATGACCAGGTCATAAAAGCCTTGGATGCAGGTGTTGCGGTGGACATAGTCTTTCTGGACTTTAGGAAGGCCTTCGACATTGTCTCTCACCCCATTCTCATTAAAAAGCTAGGAGACTGTGGCGTCTATACCTACACAGTCAGATGGGTCACTAGTTAGCTGGAGGGCCACACCCAGAGAGTGGTGGTATACGGGTCTTACTCAACATAGAGGGATGTGGGCAGTGGGGTTCCACAGGGCTCGGTCCTCAGGTCTGCAGTATTCAACATCTTTATCGGTGACTTGGACGAGGGGGGTAAAAAGCACCCTGTTAAAATTTGCAGATGACCCTAAGATGTGGGGAGAAGTGGGCACACTAGAAGGGAAGAATAGGCTGCAATCAGACCTGGACAGGTTACAGGGGTGGGCAGATGTGAACAGGATGGATTTCAACACTGACAAGTGCAAGGTGCTCCACCTGTGGAGGAAGAACCAGCAGCATACCTGCAGGCTGGGGGACTCCCTTCTTATCAGTGCAGAGGCAGAAAAAGATCTTGGAGTCATCATTGATACAAAAATAAACATGGGCCGACAGTGTGGGGACATGGTCGGGAAGACCAACTGTACTTTATCATGCATCCACAAATGCATCTCAGGCAGGGCCAAGAAGGTGATCCTCCCCCTCTGTGTGACACTGGTCAGGCCACAGATGGAGTACTGTGTCCAGTTCTGGGTGCTGCATTTCAGAAGGGAAGTGGACAACATGGAGAGGGTCCAGAGGAGGGCCACCTACATGATCAGGAGTCAGCAGGGCAGGTCCTACGAAAAGAGGCTAAGAGAATGAACCTGTTCAGCCTCCACAAGAGAAGGCTGAGGGGGGATCTAGTGGCTGTTTACAAACTAGTCAGAGGGGACCAGCAGGCACTGGGGGAGTCCCTGTGCCCCTGAGCACTACCAGGAGGGACAAGAAATAACGGTCACAAGCTGGCAGAGGGTAGATTCAGACTAGATATCAGGAGGCGCTACCTCACTATCAAGGTGGCTAGGATCTGGAACCAACTTCCAAGCAAAGTAGTGCTGGCTCCTACCCTGGGGGTCTTTAAAAGGAGGCTGGATGAACAGCTTGCTGGAGTCATTTGACCCCAGTACTTTTTCCTGCCCATGGCAGGGTGTCGGACTTGATCTGCTCAGGTCCCTTCTGACCCTACCAAATATGAAACTTTGCCTCTGTGCTAGGAACTCCACTGACCCATACCTCCGTGTGAAGCACAGGTTGGTTTGGGTTCCAGCAAGGAGACTTGGAACATCACAGGACCTGGGGAATTCTCAGTGCCCTGCACCTCCTTGCTGTGATGTGTGCTAACCCGTGCTTCACAGTTGCAGAATGGCATGAGACCCAGGGAATTCCCAGTGCCCTATGCCTCCATACCAGGACCCACATAGACATGAGCTTCATGTGGAGGTGAGAGGCAGTGCAGGTTCCAATGTGGAGGCACAGAGCAGCAAGAATTCTCTAGGTCCCACTCCATCCTGCTTCCCCTTGCCAGGACCCACACTGACCCCTGCCTTCATGTGAAGCATAGGTCAGTATGGGTCCTGGCTTGGAGGCACAGAGTGCTGTGGCTTCCCTGGCTCCCATGCCTCCACAACAGGAGTCATGCAGACTTTTCCCACTTACAGAAACTTGCTTCTGGATATCCAAGGGTGAGCTTTCATAAAAGGAGAACCCTGACTTGCCCTTCTTATAGAGAGATTCCCTATAGCACGTGTGTATAAGGGGGAAAGCCAGGGAGGTGCTCCAGGGGGCTTGAGGGGCCCAATCCTGCATGAGACTTCTTAGTATGCACAGTATCAAGTCTCTCAGGCCTGCAGAACAATGGGTAGGGGCATCTGGAGAGTGTAGGCAGCTCTGAGCTGCCCACACTCTCTCACCACAGAGCAAATTGACATCTGCTGAAGAAAATGACTGCTAATGTGGTGTGACAATGGGTAGACTCATGTATTTGCAGGATGTATGTATCCATAACTTTTCATAACTGTTCATATCTCATAAAGGCTCCTCGTAATTACAGCATTCTGCAACTAATAACTACTTTGAAATACAGTACTGACAGTAGTTCAGATCCAGATTGAGACAGTCCAACATATTTCATAAATGTTGGACTGTGTTATAACCAGGTTATCATGAATTTTATTTCAAGGCAAAAAATTAAAAAATAACCTATAGTCCTCATTTCCAAAGCAGAAACAGTGTTAGTAAAAAGCTTTTTAGACATGATCTAAAACATCAAATGTGTTTAGGACCAACAAGCAAGTTTCTTCAAAATTGAAGCAAGAATTTCTTAGGGTGTTATCTTTTATTGAACCAACTGTTTAGTAGGGATAAAGTTTCCCCTTCCGGGTCCACTGCCGAGCACATTGGGGACCCCTCACACTCCCATGGAATGCTCCATCTACCCCACCATCTCAGCATTCATGAGCCACCTGGTACCTTGAGAGGTATGTAGAAAAAACATATAAAGCTGTGTCAATGTCTGAATCATCGAAACTCTCCAGATTAATTCAGAGGGTTCCAATTCAATTCAGAAAGATTATTGGATCCCCTGATTTGATTCGGATTTGGAGATTTGGCCGCCAAATCGGGCCGAATCGCCGCCAAATCAAATCAGTGACCGAGACTTCACACAGCCCTAATATCTATAACTGCAAATGGTAGATAAAAATTGATGTGCTCAGGTGCTCATTAGGGGTGTCCAAAGCTTCGGTCACTGATTCGGTTCGGCGGAGATTTGGCAGCCAAATCTCCAAATCCAAATTGAATCAGGAGACCCAATAATCTTTCCAAATGGAATCACAAGCCTCCCAAGAAGAAGTGATGAGTAAACCTGCTGTGATTCTGGACTGCAAATCCCAGAGACCTCAGCAGCTGGAAAAGGAAGCAAACACACAGCCCATGCTGGTTACATGCAAGAGAGGTGTGCACTAGTGCCCACTGGCTTCTGGCCTGAGCAGCTGCAAGAAAGTGGCTGCATTTTCTGAATCAAAAGTAAATGAGTGTCCAATTGTTTCTTAGTTTAATCTGTGCAGTTTAGACTAACCTGCAAAGACTGAATTGACCCTGCCTCTGGCTTTTTGACTGTCTGTACTTAGCCTATATGAGTCCAGCAGCTGGAGCTGAGAGAAAAACCCAAGATAGCACAAAGCTTGCATTAAAATAACAGTTGTTTCCAATCTATGGCAAAAGTCAGTTGAAGTAAGTACAATTACCTTTTGCTGGTATCCCCTGTCTTTCCTTGAAAGAATCAGTCTGTTGATTTGGGGAGAGAGCTGTGATTTGACCCCATCGAAGAGTTCAGATAGGAAGCAAGTTAGCCAAGTGGTACCTGATAATTTGAAGAATTAGGGAAGAAGTTGCCTGTGATTCTCCTTCTAAAGACAAAAAGCCTAGGTGACAAGTACAGTATTAAGTATGTATTTTAAGCATATTGCAGAAATGCAAAATCTGCATTAAGAAGAGTTCTGAGTTGCTTTGTTTTCTTTAAAATTTAGATTTTGATTATGAAAGTTTCACAGAGTTTTAACTATGATATGACTATACAAAATTAAATAGTTTTAAATTTACAGAGACAAGTACATAAACAAATGACTAGTTTATTGACTTTTATTTTGTATGTAGGAAATCAGTTATCTGTAAGTGTTAGCATTTTATTTCACTTTTTATTCATGAAGTCGGAATATAACTGAAGATGTAATCTGCAAAGTCTTCATCTAAATGTTTTACAAAATGATTTATAAAATTGCATGAGAAAATTAATTAAAATATTTTCGAAGTGTGTTTGCTAAGTGCGCACATTAAAAAAGCTTCTGAGTATAATGAGAGTGGGATATAATTTCCATGTGCCACATGGAAACTTCAGTTTTACATACCAAAAACAAATTTTGTACTAAAACTATTTTGCTTTGAGCCTCAAACTGTTTTATTCTTAATATTGAGTATTGAGAGCCACCTTGTGGATCTCTTGTTATTGCACATATATACTGTAGATTGTATTTGTGGCCATTGTTAAAAAACTGTTCATAGCTGTAAGGCAGTTTTGGCATGTATTGTCATTAAAACTAAAAGTTCTGCAAAGTATAGTTTTGTTAGAGGTATCCAATTAGAAACTTGATGTGGTATGGTAAAATATAATTTAAATAATGGGGAGCATATAAAGCTTTGTGGGATTTTGGACTTTTCCTAGGAAATTTCTGTTGGAAGTCTGTGGAAATACACTGGGAATTGGGGACAGGTTCCCTAAAAAGGGGTAGAATTTCTATAATGATATGCCTTTTTCATTACTATTCATCACTCCTTTTTCATGTTAATAATAGATGGTGCTGTAAAACACAAGAAGGATAAATTTACTATGTGTATATGTATACACAAACTAGCTTATTGAAATGAGCTACTTTCACTGCTGCAGAAACAAATTAGATACAAATTTTCACACTGTCAAACAAAGTACAACCTAGGAGACTAACAAATTTTATCTAAGTGCAGTTTAAGCTTCAATTTTACCAAAACCACAGCAAAAAATATTTAGTTCATATAACTGAGTAAATTGTCAATAGGCTATTAGCAAATTTCAGAATCATAGTCTTATTCCTATTAAACATTTGAATGAAATAAACATAAACTGGTGGAACCAGGAATAAGCATATTGTGTTTTGTAGTTTTGTAGTTTTAAATAAGCATATTGTCATATAAGCAAATAAGTTTTCTCAGTAAATTATTAACATTCCTTTGGGAATTTACCTGCCCATTGGGAAGGAAAACAACTATTATATATAATTGTCTGAGGGGAAAACATCTATTGAGGTATAAAAGGGGCTATAAAATGGAGTTAAGGCAAAAAAGATAGTCCGGTAGCTATGATCAAAACCTAAAGTACGGTACAGATTGTTCCTTGCCCTGCCACAAACTACCCTTGAAATCTTGGCAAGTCAATTATTACTCTCATTTCACAAACGGGAATCTGAAAGAGAGAGAGACTAACACTTCTCCTCCCTACCAGGGTACTATCAGTATAAATTAAATAAGAAATGCTAGGCAGACAAGGTTCTTTGGCTAAATCTGATATCTTTTATTAGACCAACTAAATAGTTGGAAAACTTTTTCTTAGGAAGCTTTCAGGTTTAAAAACTCTTTGTCAGGTTGAGGAAGCATCTACATACAGTTGGTGTGTGCTCTTCCTGCATGGAATGAATAGTAAAGAAGCCAGAGGCTGGTATGCATGCAAGAAAGCCAGTCAGTGAAGTTGTAAATTGAGGAGTCGGTGGATGAGAGACTGGCTGGGGGAGGGGGAAGGATGAAAGGAAGATGAATGTAGCAGGTAAATAGCGGAGAGGTACCTGGAGAGTCAGATGTCAGGCAGGTTATAATATGTCATAAATCCAATGTCTATACTTAGTCCATGTTTTTTTGTATCCAGGACATTGATGAAGTGAAGTTCATAGGCTCATCTGTGAAAAGTGTTTTGTAAATTCCCTATGAGGATCAGGACTGAGAGAGTGGTTTTCTTGTGAGAAGTGTGCCCCCACCGGTAATTGGGTATTCTTGACTTCAGTATATTTCTGGTGTGTATTCATTCTGGTGTGCTGTTGTTTGGTGTCTCCTACATATTTTCCATCAGGGCATTTGATGTATTAGATGAGATGTATTACATTTCTGGAGGTGCAGCTGTAAGATCCAGGAATGCTGATGGTTCTGTTGTGGGGTATAGGAATTGTGGGGTGGTGGAGATATGTTGGCAGGTTTTACAGTTCTTGTTATGATATGGTCTGGATTCATTTGGTGTGTTTGGGGCTGTAGGAAGTTTGCTTCTGGTGATGAGGTTAGTGAGGTTCCATGCGTGTTTGAAGTGTAGGTTGGGTGGTTCTGGAAGATCTCTTTAAGAATTGGGTCTCCTTCCAGTAATGGTTGCAGTTGTTTGAGGATTTTCTGTATAGATTCAAGGGAGAGGTATGTCATAACCAGCGGTGTGCGATTTGTGGGGATTTTCCTTCTGTACTGCAGCAGTTGTTTTTTCATCCATAAATAGCTTTCATTCGTTCATGTCATTTGCATGGTTTGAGTTGACAGGTATCTCTCTCTCTAGTAGATTAATATGATAACTAGGTATTCTAATAAAAACATCAGTTGTAAAATGATGACACTTTAAAGCATAATTAGCCTTCAAATTTTGTATTCTACTGAAGTAAATGGAAGTTCACCTCTTGTATTTGTACATGCTGTATCTCCAAGTTTGTCAACCAGATAATTATTCATCAGCTTTCAGTCAAAAGGCTTTTCACAAAATGAATACTCAAAAAGCTTAATTTTTAAAATGCTAAAAAGTTCAGTTTCAATGAATTAGCAAAAATTGATAAGGAAGATATCATGAAACAGATAAGTACTTATAATATAGAAAATATATGATAAAGCTAATCAATATTTTTTATTCTACTGGCATACTTAAGTTTCTAAGATTAACTACATGACTAAAAAAAGCAAAATATGAAAGGATTTCATTCATAATCCATTCAGATATAAAATTGAAGCCTGACCTATACACGGCCTTTGTACTTTTTATAGTTAAAATATATGATGGATTTGAGTGCTGATTTGAGGGGCTTTTGTCCTTGAAGTTCATAAATGATGATTAGGTTCAGTCCTTTTAAATATCCTGGAGAAGGCAAATGTAGTTATTGTGAAATTGCATATACAAATTATAAATTAAAGGTAAAAACCAAACATGTTATGCTAATATTTGAAAGTGGTTACATTGTTGTGGGTCTCCTGATTTTTTAAATAATACCCTAACCACAGAACTGCCCATGGGTGAAGCCACAATTTTGTCAAAGTAGATGTGGGAGCAGCAAGCAATGCTGCAGAGGTGGTTACATCCTGCCTCCTAGTTTCCCTCTTGCATCCCTCCAGGACAGAGAGACTATGCTGCAAAAGTAACAGCTTGGGTCTGTTTTTAAGTCTACAAATCAGGTAAGAATCCACCTTTCCCTGATCTTGGGCAGTTCCTCCCTTCCCCTCAGTGCTCAGTGACGTGTTCTGTTCCTCTCCCTTCTATCCTACCCACCCACCTGCCACTGCTGTTTCTAGCTGACCCAGGGGCAGAGAGAGCTCCAAAGCTGGTCCTGTCTCACTCCAACAAGGCTGTGTGAGGAGCTAGACTCAGTTGGAGACAACAGCTGTGCTGGGGAGGGATCCCCCTCCATAAGCCTTCTCTCAGGTGGGGTGGAGAGCACCTAGAGGGATCAGGCAGGGAAGAGAAACCCATCCATTGCTTCTGTTCTTAGCTGAGCCCAATTCCCTGATCAGCCTAGCTACAGCAGGACAGGACTGGCTCTGGAGCCCCTTCCACCAGTGGATCAGCCTAGAACAGTGAGAGCAGCAAAAAAAAAAAAAGAGGGGCAGAATGGGCAGAGAGATTCTTACTGGCTTTAGGCACTTAAAAACATCCCCAGTTGCTGCTCCTACAGTGTGGTCTGAAAGCACAGTGAGACTCTACTACTTCACTCCTCTTGGATTCACCCCTGGAACTACCATTCTTATACATAAAGTATATGTTTGTAAGGCTGAAGACTTAAAACATATACTGTGTTAGCACCGCTGTCTCCCAGATAGTGCTAAGGGATCATTAAAGCACAATTAACCCTTAAATGAAACATGAAATACAAATGCAGACAACTTAAAGTTTTAAAGTCAAAGTCTAACTTTATTGGTACAACAAGTATTACCTTAGCAGTTTCTGTATTTAGAGAGAAAACATTCAGTACAATAATCTCGCCCAGATGGTAATTTGCTCAACAGAAAAGATGGCCACTCAGTTCCTGGAAGCAAAGCGTATGTCGTGGCCTGGGCTGGTCCAGGCAGGTGTTGAAGTCTGGATTTATGATGACAGACTTTCTTGCCTGCCCTCTTTTATGCTTTTCTTCAACTTCAGTCCTTTAATGACTCTTTACTTTCAGATTGGTCTCTGCAGTCAGGGGTACTGTCCATCTTTCTTTTATCCCATCAGCATATTCCTTTGTCTAATAGACCCATCACAAGCACACCTCTTAATTTGCCCTTTTTCTGGTGTCTTACTTTGGGCATTGTCCTTTGGTCTCCCTTATCACCTTTCATTAATATATCCAGTCCTTTCATCCCTGTGATTTGGTTGGTTAGTGCCAAATTCAGTTAACTGGAGCTGGTAATAAGGCTATGGTAATAACTATGTTATGTTAAAAAAACTTCTCACGGTGATAAAAATAAAAAGTTAATAAGGACAAATTTTAAGTAATGATTAAATAAGGCTAAATATAAACCATATTATAAGCAGGTGCAACTTCAAAGCATTAAACGTAACAAGAAATCCTAACAATTGGACTTAGTTTTCAAGGAGGGATCTAATGGGTTGTCTTTATTTATGAGGTTGTGCTTTTTCTGACAGTGGTAGAAACCAGTTCTGTCTGTACTGATGTATTTGAAATTCTCCCACAATTGTCCAGCTATCAAAATAGCTCCATAGATACTGGTAGAACTGCTCTTCTAGCCTTGCATGAAGCAGATCTAGATGCATAGTAAAAAATGGAGTGGAAGGTTCACTCTCTTCATTTTAGTAGTTCTGGCAGAACTATACAAATTATATGATTGGAGCCTTCAGAAAATAGCATACAATAAACCCAAGGTCACACTTCTTGGGTTTTTTTTCCTGTCGGGGCCCCAAAATCAGAATGCAAGTTTTCTCTACAAAAGATCTGCCCAGAATTGAGAAATGTGTACTATTTTAAGCCTGTAGTTTCTGTCTTGTTTTTCTATTTCCTGCATTTGTACAGGTTATGGGGGTTTCTTGTCATCATTGTGGTCAACTTCTAAACAGACTGTTGAGCCATATAATATATTCTAGATCTGAAATACAATGTTAAGATGAGTAAATAATTCACAAAATTGTTTAGTTTTAATGTATGTAATAATGTTCCCAGAAACCAAAGCACTAGGTAAATACGTTAATAAATAATATAGATTTGATATTCCTAAATTTGAAACTCCAATATTTAGAACAAGAACAAAGGGATTTACTGTATTATCAAACACTCCTTTGCTATCATAGTCTGTGTTAGAAATGCAGCTGCTTCACTAGTTATATACAATTCCTAAAACCAATTTTTTTGATTTGCAAATGTATGTGGATTAGAAAATGAACATTTTGGTAAAGAATTTGTCATCCTTCCAGTTAATTATGGGGCACTGCAGTTAAGATTAGGTACAAATTTGCTCTTTTGCTCTTTAGAACAGCAAACACTTGGAAATATCACAATTGCCATGTTCACCTGGGGGTAGAGAGGGAGTTGTCTTTTGCTGTGATTCCGAGCACCACTTTGACCTACACTGAGAGCAGTACTGAAAAGCTTTAAAATGAATTGCATAAAATGGTCCTTTACTGGAAGAAAGGTCAAAGAGATGCAGTGCCTTTTGAGGGCTCCCAAGAGGTAGAATGATTGATTTTCATGTACAGCATGTTTAGCTTTTCATTTGTTTCTTCAGTTCTGCATGAGTGGAGGTATTAAATGTCCAATAAGCTTCAAAATAGGCAGACATCAGTCTGAGAGCCAGTGTACCACACAGTAGTAAAAACAAAAGAAACAAAAAAAAGAAGAAAAAGATATATATATATATTCTTTAGGCCTTTTTTCTCATTTTCCAGTCTGGTATTGTTGGAGAGTGCTTTTTTATTTCACAGAGGTGGTATTTCTAGTTCACAAAGGGAGAAATATCTAACCTTTCTTTGTAGAGAGAGAATGCTGATATAGCACCTTAAGGGGAAAACTTTTTCCTGAAAAATGGTATTTTGAAAGCCTAGTTTAAGCTCTGACACCAGTAATCAAACATGAATAAATTGATATTACATTTCATGACATTATTTTAGGTTGGTTGTGAACTAAGCCTACCCAATATTGCTTTTGCATCTCTGATAAGAGATATAAGTTATCAATGAATGTTAGTAATGAACTCAATGTAATTAATGTTCTGGTCACCTTTGTGGTTAAGAAATTGGAAACTGTAAGCTCAAGATTAGAGCTTGCACAGAGGGAAGATTGAAGATATGGAAATAACTATTGATAGACAGAAAGCTGGTCCAACAAAGCATAGTAGACTGCAAAAGTAGGTTCAAAGTTGTTACGTGAACAAAAAATATAGTTAAGAAATATGTGGTTGATAGAGATGAAACAGACCTATATGACTGAGCCATTATAATAGAAACTTATAAAGTACTAGCAGTTTCTAGAGTCAACACTAGCTAGAGTGGTTTTATTCTGTTGGAGGCTGAGGTCGGGGGTTGTTTTACTGTTTTAAAATCATGAGATCATAGGAAAGTGGGGCTAGAAGGGGCATCTTATCCAGCCCATCTCTGACTAAACCATGGCTAAGCTTTGTCCCCATGGGCCAGATGAGTCGTGCTGGGCTGTTCTGTGGGCCAGATTGAGTCCTTTGTGTCATGTTTCAGGCCCTGAAACATGGCACTGCTCCCTCCCACTGCCACCAGGATTGGGCTCCAGAGACCCAGCACTGTCCCCTCCAACTTCCATGTACTGGGAACGGGCCCCAGAGAACCAGTGCTGCCCTTCCCGGTCCACCACACTCGGGTATGGCCCTGGGGCCTGACACTGTCCCCCTGTGCTGGGATTGAGTCCTGGGGCTTGGCACTGCCCTGACCTGGCCTTGCATGCTAGGGTCCAGGTGCCTGAGCCATCACACAAAGCCTGGGGGGTCTTGATAGGTATGGAAATTTGACAGCAGGGGAGTGTTGTAACCATTTCTCCACTGCCAAATTTCCAGACCTGTAGAGAATCATCCAGGCTAGATGATGTGGCTTTGCAGGCCGGATCTAACTCAAGGGTTGGAGATTGACTACCTCTTGGTCTAACCTGTTCTTGAAAATCCCCAGTGATAGAAATGCTACAGTTTCTCTAGGTAGTCTATTCCAATGCATAGTCACTTGTATAGTCAGAAAGATCCTCCTAACTTCCAACCTAAATTTTCCCTGCTGCAGCTGAAGCTATTGTTCTTCATCCTGTTCTCTATAGCCACAAAGAACAGCCCCTTTCCATCCTCTCTTCCATCCTCATCCTCACCTTTCAGGTATTTGAAGCCTGTTATCAAATCCCACCCCCCCCCAACCAATCTTCTCTTCTTCAGACTAAATGATTCTAGCTCTCTTGGCCTTTCCTCATAAATCTTGTTTTCCAGGCCCCTAGTCATTTTTGTCATTCTAAAATGGACTTTTTCCAAGCTATCCGTATCCATCCTGAAGTGTGAGGACCCAAACTGGACAATTTGATTGAAAATAATGCTAATAATAACAAAAATGGCACCATCCAGCTCTAGGACTCTGGTCTAAATTTGGAATTCATTGGTAGTAACCAAGAGCAGGATTCAGAGTGGTTGGAGCAGTGCCTATTACTTTGCTTAACAAGTTAGTTGTTAAAGAACCATCACAGGCAATGGAAGACCAGTGTTTTAGGGTCCAAAGGATTAAAGGGATTGAACCCACATCACCCATTTCTCAAGATAGTCCCCTACCACCAGGTTGAGCAATCACCTTGAACCAGCTACTTCTCAAACTAGAAACAAAATAGCTGAATTCATGGAGGCCTGCACGTGAGAAAATTACTTCTTCCTCTCACTAAGTAGTATGTTTGCATTCCCCATTGCATTTAAAAGGTAGATATAATTAGCTGGCCTGAATGTAGCAGTGCATGGATATGGCCATACTGCTTCCTATGGCTTCCATTCTACCCAGAAGCAATATAGGTATGCTCCCACAGTGCCATTCCCATTAAAATACCATCATCATATTACATCCTGTCTCAGCAAAGTGTGCAGTATCAAAGGTGGGATTTACTTTTTAGGAGCCTCAGCAAAGTTTATGCATTGTGTGACCCTGTATAAAGGTTCAATATTCTAGCAGCCCCCAATACTAATAGCTACCTTTTGCCAACCATTGCCCAATTTGCTCTACTGTAGAGCCAGGCCTGAGTAGGATACTGCCTGGCACTAATGAGGAAAAAATATTTCATATTTGGGATCAAACTCCCTGAAATTGTCCTTTCAAGATGCCAGGATAAAGCACCAAAGTTCAAGATTGTCCTAGAAAATCTAGGATGGCTGGTCACTCTTTGTGAAGGCAGGATATATTTGTACCCCCTAGACTCATATGCATCACAGTTCCTAAGTGATGTGCATCCATAAATGACTAGCATCAAACTGACCATAACAGGCAGTCCTGTTAGTCCCATCAGGCTAGGTCAAAGATAAAATTAATGTAGTGACAGAACCACCCATTTCTTCCTGGGGACTCTCTTTAGGGAGATTAGAACAAAAAATGGAATAATTACGTATGGGTGCTGCCATGCAGCTGGGAAGTCCTGTGGGAAGTATTACAGCAATCTGCTTTCAATAGAAAATATGAATGGTAAGTGAGAGGAGTGAATACCCCACTTTTATATTTTATAAATAACCCTACTTTTATATTTTAATCTCAGGAAAACCCAAGTAAGCTTTTAGTCGCTTTTTCCTGCCATAGAAAATCTATGATTGCTAGCAAATCTGAGGATAACTCCAAATCGGGTGGAGTTGCAGATACTTCAGAGGGTAAAGCAAGGATCCAAAATGACCTGGATAGACTAGAGAAATTGCACTCATTCTTGTTGAATCTCATCACATTGATTGTGTACCAAGTCCTGCACTTGAGACAGAATAATTGCATGAACAAATACAGATAGGAGAATGACTGGCTAAACTTTAGTACTGGTGAGAAGGACCTGAGGGCTAGAGTGGACACTAAACTGAATATGGCAAAAAAGCCAAGGCTGTATGATTCTTTCACTCTATTCAGGACTGATGAGACCTGAAATACTATGTCTGGTTTTGAGCCCCAAATCTCCAGGTAGGTTTAGAAGGAATTTGGACAGAATCTATCATAGAATTTTTACAGACCTAAGAGACAAGATTTATGAGGATAGGATTATTTAGTCTGGAGAAGAGAAGAATAGAGGTGGGAGTGGGGACTTGATGACAAACTGGGGGGCAATTACAGTGAAGATGAAGATGGGATTTTCTTCATGACTTTCGGGGACAGAACTAAGCCTCAATGGCTTCAACCTTCAGCATGGGAAATTTAGGTTGGAGAGTAGGAGGAAGTATGGGGGTGGCAAAACATTGGAACTGAGAGCAATTGTGGAATCTCCATCCTTGGAAGTTTTCAAGAGCAGGTTAAACTTGGCTGGGATGGTTTTTCATCAAGGATGCTCCTATTGTGAGCAGGGGGCCAGACTAGATGCCCTTGAGAGGTCCCTTCCAACCCTGCTTTCCTATATTCCTCTTTCTCTTTATTCATTTTACTTTAGAACAGGATTCAGCAAACTTTAGTTTGGACCAAAGGTTGCAACCTAGCTATTGTTGCAGGATGCAAGTCTTCAGCATGAGTTATAGGTTGCTGACCCCTGCATGAGACTTCAAAAAAAGAAAAAATAAATAACCTCAGCAATCTTGCATACTTTTATCCTATGTTATTTTTATTTTTCTGTAATTTACATTCATTTAATGAAAACTCAAAAATTAAGAGTCAAAAAGTAAAATGAGATTTCAAAAATGTATTTAACCCAAGCAAGGTACATAATTATATTTAGGGAAGTTTTTATAGTTATGGTCATTTAATTTTTGTTTGTCTTCCTTTCAGTATCTCAACAAACCTTCAAATGGCCATAGTGGTTTAGGAGCACTGATTCAGCTTTTAGATCTCAGAACGTTGAGAGGCCATGTAGCTCCCAAAAATATATTGTTTGGAAAAATAAATGGAATACAAGAGTGAATTTGTTAAAACATAAAATTAAAATAATTTAAATTAATGATATAGCATCTTCTGCTTTTTTTCTAACCATCAGCATATCATATGTGAACCAGTAAACAAATACAGTATTTAAAATGGGATGTTCTGTATTTTATGCAAATGTGACATTTCTTTCATTTTCCATAACTTCCATGTGCTGTTTGGGTAGTAAATCATAAATTAATGTATTTGATTGCTTAAAATATAACTTTAATCTCCTTTAAAATAGTGGTTTGTGGATTATGATGTCTTGACAAGAGTGAGCTACTTAAGCTTTGATATAGGATTTGTAAAAAGGATCAAGCTTACAAACTTCAGACAAGCAGATTATATACTGATGACAAATTAAACATTCAGACAACATTTTTCCCCTCAAACACTGTTTAAATATGTAGTACAAACAAAAAATAATTTGCACAAGAAAAGAAATTGCCCCTGCCAAAAAATCTTTCCTAATGGAAAGCTTCATCCATATTCACAAGAAAAATGGTTACAGATTTACAAATGTAGAAAAGCATCCTTCAAAGGCAAGATTAATTTGTGCAATTGTCTTAGTTTCTGTGCTTTATGTAGAATTTTCAGAATGGATATCTTACAGGCTTAAAACAAGTAGTACTAATAAGAGGCACTTAAAATATTGGAGAGTCAAGGGATGGGGGGTTGTGGATTTGTTTGTTTGTTTGCTCATTTGTTTGTTAAGGAAAGAAGGGATAATGGGTAGGAAACCTATAATATTTCCACTTTCCAATGAGCAAAGGTAAGAAATCAAACTGAACGTGATCACAGCAAACATTAGTGCTATAGAACTGAATCTAGCTGAAGGGAGTAGAGAAACAGTTTTGTAAAGGAAGTTCTCAACAAGTACCACTGAAGAGTTCATGTTCCCTGTCTTAAATTATCTGGATTTCTTTCTGGCAATCAGGCCAAGAAACATTCTGAGCCCAACCTTCCTTTTCAGCAGCATCCAAGAGATGAGGGAGGGGGGTATCAGTAATGCATACCTCCTTGTCTTTTTTATTCAGGTATGAATGCAGGTTCCAGTAAGGTATGATGCACATTGTGTCTACAAAGATCATGTCACTCTTTGGAATGATTTTTCCCAGTACTTGACAATCACAAGCTTCACTGTGCTGTTCCTCGTATGAGAGTTGTTCATCAGTAAAGTGCTTGCTCAATGGAAGTCAACTTTGAGTGAATCCGGGATTTTATAAAGGGAGATATATCAGTAGCCACCTGTGTTGCAGGGGTGGCTGCACAACTTTCTCCCAGGTTCCTGCCTGTCCAGAGGCAGGCAGACCATACAGCAAGAGCAACAGCTGGAACTTTTAAGCCCCATAATCAAGTAAGAATCTTGTCTTCATCATCTCAGTCCCCACTCTCTTTCCCTCTGTGCTCAATTACACACCCTTCTCCCCTTCGTTCTTCCCTCCCCTAGCCCCTGCTGCCACTGTCCTCACTGTCTGTAGCTGTCCCAGAGACGGAGGGATGGAGGCAAATAAGGTAGAATTCTTACTTTCTTCAGGGACTTAAAACAAAGTTCTTGCCTGCTGCTTCTGTGGCATTGACTCAAATTGGGATGCATCCACTCCACTCCACCACTCAGAATCCACCCTGGCCAGCCTTTTTGGCAGGTGTACCACAAGTCCAAAGTAGGATATAGTACCACTCTAATATCTATCCATTACTATCACTAGTGCTGCTGAATCTCATTCCCACTAGGACATGGCAGCAGTGAATTTAATGGCATCTTGCTCCACAGCTCCCACAGGACTAAACCCTCAAGCTAGCACCAGCTGCTGCTCTGATCCCTTTCCCCTGAGAGCAGTATCATTACCCACTCCCCAATCTGTTGCATGCCAAACATGCTAGCTACCCATGCTACTTCTGACTCGTGTTCCAAGGGGTTGGCCACCACTGTGCTAGTTTATAGTGCGAGTGGCACTTTATTTCTGATCCAGAAATATACACTTCTCTACAAAGCACTATAAACTAATGCAAAAATTAACATAATTTTGGAGGTACTACTGATGGTTGATATGCAGTACAGATGAGGAACATGAGTCCTGCATGTGTCATGTCCTAGAAATAATTTTTTCCATTTTAGAAAATGGATGGGTAAAGTATATAAGACTCTTACCATGCCATGTACTTTAAATTAATATATTGTTCGTACTTGCATTTCTGCAACGGATATCACAGTATTAAAGAGGTATCAGGTATCGTTGTAACATTTAGTTTGCTTTTAGTAGTGCTTATATTTTTTCTTATGATGTAAATATATTTTGTAACAAGTAGAGTCTCAGCATCACAAAAACGTTGGAATGTGTTTACAGACACGCATTCTATTTTATCACATGACACTGGGTGCATCTACGTGTGCTATTAAGGCGACACAGTAAACTCGGGAGCAGTTCACACCAGAGTTAACTGCTCCCAGGCACAGTGCCTACACATACACATGGGACCACAGTAATTAAAGCTGGCTTGGAGCAGCTCCAGGCTAGCAAGGAACACCAGGGGCTGGGCCTGTGCTCTGGGTGGTGGCTTCAGGCAGCAGAGGAACTGGCAGGAGCCACAGGTCTGACACCTGGCTAGCTGGATTGACCGCTCAGCAGTCACCATCCACACAAGCATTTGATCGCAGTTAATGACTACACTGTAAGATAGTACTGTCACCAATAGTACTAACCTATGGCATAGTTAATTCATTTACTGCACCCTAATACTAGCGCACATGTGGACAGTGATGCTTTATTGCAGAGCTAATTAGTCAACTCCACATTAAGGTACATGTATAGATACACCCACTAAGACTATAATAGTGGTATAGAATGTAGAATGTAATAGGTAAACATTGTATATGTAAAGTTAGATGCCTATAATTCATTTACTTGAGTGCTTTTTCATTAATTTTTGCTCAAAGGAATAGACATTATGGGACATCTGGTGAACTACAGAAATAAGTGTTGAAGTATTTCTTCTGAGATAGTTGTTCTTTGATGTTCTAAGACAATATCTAACCTTTTGTCTGTTTATAACCTAAGACAAACTAAAAGTCTATGTTGCACCTGTAAAGAACCTTAGCTTTTTTTTTAATCTCCAATGAAACACACAAGTTTACAACTTGTTTCTTAATTTGTAGTGCATTGAAGTAGAATGGTTTTGCCTACAAATGTGAAGTGATGCACACTATTTCTGTGTATCCCTTAAGCAGCCTCTACTTTCAGACCTATTTTGGAGCCCCCTTACATGTTTTCTGTTCTATTCTATACATGTTTTTATGCAGCATTCATCGTGATAGTATCTAAGAGCTTTCCAGTAATGCATTAAGCAACAGGACCAATATATGTCATGTGTTTACCTCATCGCTCCAGTAGGGGTAAAGTGTGTTCCGTTTAAATTTATATATGGAATATATATACATGAAAACACAACTGTGTGAAAGAAATGCATTTTGTGAGAGTTTTGATGCCCTTTAGTTCCTTTTGGAATGCATTCTCTGCGCTCTCCCTACAGTGGCGTGGGGAAAGCACCTACTTGAGATAAAATCAGTCCGTGAACAAGATCGAGTTATCTTAAAGAAAAGAGAAAAAATATTGACTTCCTTGAAAGCAAATTTCTGTTATAAATCAGTTTAATGAAAGTGATTAGATTTCTTTTCCCAGAGGGAATGAACACAGATTATTTTTATTCTAAGTTGATAAGAGAGAGAAAGTAAATTCCATATTATTTTGATTACAGACTTATTCATATCCTGTATAAAACCACAGCTATATGAATAGATCCAAATTCTTTCTTAATGTGCGTTTTCATGTCTTAACAGAAATCAATGTATTGATGCTTTCTGATTATGTTCTTGCTATCTACTTTACTGTGGGGTACATGTCTGGATTTTCATTATTGTGAAGGCAGAATAAGGGGCAGGGTGGCACATTAGACACTAACTGATTCAAAGAGGCATGAGCTTTTGTAGGCAACAGTCTACTTTGTCAAATGCTATGAATGGGCTGGCAGATAGAAAAGATTTTTATATAGAAGAGAAAGGAACGGTGGGGAGAGGAGATGTAATAAATGAGTAGATTAGATGAACTGAGATGAGCAAGGCAGCTAACTTAGAGGGAACTGCAGTTAACAGCTAGTCCAGGTATTAGACTAAGACTCAATACTCTCTTTTGAGACTGTGGTTAATACAAACGAGTGTGTGGATAATTTTTTTATTCTGTGATTTCATGTTAAAGGTTCTTGTTAAAGTTTTTGTTTTTAGGACAGCTACCCTGAGGTCAGTGATGGAATATTAAGGGAAGTTGAAGTCTTCTGCTACAGATTTTGTGTCCTTTTGGAATTAACATCAGATCAGTATCCATTCAGTCTTTTACATAGGGATTTCCTGACTGGTCAATGTAGACAGCAGAGGGTCACTTTAAGCAGGTTATGATATATATGACATTGGTGATGGAGCAAGTGAATGAACCTCTTTGGTCTCAAGTGTTTATAGCAGGTCAGAACAGGGTCAGAGTCTGGTTCTGTTGATTTGAGTAGCTAAGGTTTGGGTATTGTATTGTAAGTGTAGGTAATCCTGTTATACCCTAAGTTGTGTATACCAGTCAGTGGAATCAGAACAGATATTGTTGTTACATACGGCTTGGCTGTAGACGATGGATCTAGTGATGTGCTTAGGATGAAAACTGGTATCATGGAGAAAGCTATAGTGGATGGCTGCTTTCTGATAGTGTTGTTGAGACTAATGCAAAGTTTCACAGTGGCATCCAAGAAATGAATTTGCTGGGTAAAGTATTCAGGGGCTAGTTAGGAAGAAAAGCTGTTAAAGGTTTGGAGTAGTTTTTCTGGTGATTTCTTCCCATATATCCAGATAGTGAAAATGTAATTGATGTACCTTAGGCAGAGATGACCTGAGCAGGGTGCAGGGCCTGGGACAAATCAGCCAGTGTGGTGCCCTGCCCCTGGACACAAGGAAACTGGCAGTGGATTCGGTGGGGGGGAAGTGCCGAGCAGCCAGATGCACCAGATCCAGCAAGTGGATTTGGCAGCAGTGGGGTTGAGAGGGGGCTGAGCTGCCGGACGTGAAGCTGACAGCTGTGTGGAGTTGTTGTGGCTGCTCCACCCAGCTCTGCGGGGAGCCCCAAAGCACAGGGCCTGGGGCGGTCACCCCGATTCCTTCCCTCTAGGGGCAGCCCTGACCTGAGCTACGGTGGAGGGATGACAGGGCAAAAGAAGGGGACTTCAAGATCTGTCATAAGTACATTTATGTATCAAAGATGGCATGTATGTGCCCATAGCAATGCCATTTGTTTGCAGGTATTGGGGACTCTTCAGATCTGCAGTAGTTGTGTGTGAGGACAAAGCAAGAAGGTTGGATGGAAACGGAAGCAGTGACCTCAAGGGCTAATGTTCTTCGTGACTTGTAATACATCCTTATGGAAGATGTTGGTATATGAATATGTGACATCCAGGGTAGCTAATATGGTGTTTGCTGGAAGTTTGTCACTGGAGTCTAGTTTCTTGAGGAAATCTGGGAAATCTTCAAATAGGTGACAGCTCCAGCGACATATGAAAATAGGATAGTTAGTGTTGCCAGAAATTCCCTGTGATGATCCCAGTACCAGAATGCAGATGATGCTAAGTGGTGCTAATGCCATTGTGAAGCAATGCATAATTTTTTTTTTTAATGAAAACAGATAGTAAACAAATTTAAACTCAGGAAAATGCATGTTATGGTTTCTGCAGTGTGAGACAATGAACTTAAATTGGGCCAATACAGTCAAGTTGGTTATAGCTGAATATCATATTGTTTTTAGTTTGTGTGTGTGTGGCACCCTCAGTTGGTGCTGTGGGTATCTCCCTTCTCCCTGGGTTGGGCCCCCAGTTCTCCTGCCATGACTTGATGGAACTTGTAACTAAAAGGAGGGGTTCAGTGATGTTCTTATACCTGGCCTGGAGATGGGGTTACTCACAGGCTCGTTCTGGTTGGTGCTGGGCCTCCGCCTTCCCTACACCCCACCACTTGCCAACCGTCAGCACCTTTGAGCCACTGCGCCAGCTCCTTGCCCACCTTCTTCTGTCTAGTTGATGGATCTTTAACTCCCTGTCCTCCATTCAAAGTGCAGGCTTGCAGCTGCATCCTGCCCTTCACTCTTGTTCCTTATCCTGGCTCTGCCCCAGTGCTGAGTGTGCTTCTGCAGGTCCCATTGCCGGCACAAGGCTAAATATGCCCATCCTGGGCTTCAGGAGTGGTGGCCAACCCCAAGCCCCTTCCCTTGGATTTTGGGGTAGGGATGCCTCACCTGGCTCCCAGCTGATGCTCCATTCTCAACGGGGAACGTCATGTGGGGTTTCAGCTTGGCCGGGTCACTCTTCAGTGAGCTTGGCGTCTCACCTCATGTCTGCCCTTCCCACCCCCCCACCCCCCCCTCCCCACACCTGGCTTCTGGGATTTTTAAATCTTCCATGGTGGTGGTCACAGCTGGCATCATCAGCCGGCTGCCTCCCAGCTTGATTGACAGACACTTGAAAAACCAGCACAATGCAGACTGCACAATGTAACTGGACAGACATTCTCTCTGGACTGATGAAATTTAGGCACATGTCTGCAGTGGTTCAGGCTAAAAGCTGGGGGGTGCTAGAACAGCCCTTCCTTCCTTCCAAAGTGCTGAGATGAAGGGGACATGGCCAGGCCCCCATAGGACTCTCTGATTAGGGAGGTCTGCCTGCATGGTCCCAGGCTTTTCTCCACTGGTTGTTCAAGGGGCGGGAGTGTTGCCGGATGCCAGACCCCTGCTACCACTCTAAGGCAAGGGGAGGTGTGCTGTGCATGCATCTGTTGATGATAGAGAACTTTTCAATCTCCCGCTCCCTGCTTTTTTAGCAAACTGTAGCAAATTGACAGGCGAACAAGCCAGGAGGGGTCTGATAACAGTGATTATCACCTCATCAGCAAAACAATAGGTTTTCTCCATTACTTCAAACTCTTCTTAAACCGCTTATTGGCTGACCTGTTGATTAGCTCCAAATAGCCCTAAGCAGTCACTATGTTGTCTGCCTATCTCAGTGAAACTGGAGAGAGAGACGCACAGACACTTCACAGCATTAGCTAGCATACCACATGCCTAGGGTCCATGGGGCTGGGGTCCATGCTGTGGTAGATGAGAGGAAGAAAGGGGAGGGATCTCTGCTTGAACACTTAGCAGCGAGAAGCGGGAAGCCAGGGAGAACCTTCTGTGTCTGCAGTCTCTAGCAGACCTCCAGCCAGGGAGCAGGGGGGAAGGGCCAGCTCTGCTGTGGAGTAGAGAGCTCTATCCAGCCCAGAGAGCATGCTGGGATTCTGGGGGTGGCTGATTTAAACAAGCAAGGGCTCTGGGGCAGACATTGCATAAACCGGTTTGAGCCAAATCGGTTAAGTCTGATACTATGCTCCACCAGATTTATCTCAAACCAATTTCAACCATTTACAAACTGGTTTATGTGCACTGAACATCTGTTCTCTTACTGGTTTAAACTGGTTTCTGATCACTTAAACTGATTTATGTATAATGTCTGTCTCTAGCCTAGGTGATTCTCTCAGTGTCTTGACAAAGATAGAAAAAACCTTGAGGCTCCCTATATTCTAGTCAGTGGTGCTCAATATTCTGGCCCCTCCAGCTATACGAGTGAAACAGGGCTGGTCTGTGGGCCAGATCCTGTGCATGAGTTCAATCCTGTGCACTGGCCTGAACCTGCATGCTGACCCAGTAACAGAATGACTCTGCTCTGCTGTCGAGTGCCCCCCCCCCCCCATTGGGCTGGCGGGGGGCCCATATCATCTGGCCTTCGGGGCTTTCTGTGAGTTCAGAAATTTGGTGCAGGGAACCGGTAGTTAATGCTGCTACTGGTGCCTGTGTCACCAAATGTTTGGACCCGTTGGGAGTCCTGAAGGTCAGGTGACACAGCCCATGGATTGGATCTGACCTGCAGGCTGGAGGTTGAGCACCACTGTCCTAGTATGATTCCTTTAACCAGAAGATCACTCTTATTCTTTTCATAGGAGGATTCATATATCTGCAATGATACGTTACATTAGAGAAAAATATATATCTGCAGTGAAAAAGATAGTCTGCTGTGACAGCCTCATTCAGAATGCACTGTAAAATTGCTGAAGTGAATGAGTAAAACACTGATTCTCAACCAGGGTGACAGAGTACCCTCAGGTGCTGCAAGATCCCCTGAGGGGTACTGCAAGACGTGAGGAAGCAAGTGAGGTCTCAGAAGATAAGCAGAAAGGGACTCTTCCTTAGCCACTCCCCCACCCACATGGCAGTAAGCACTGCAATAGGTAAGTTAGTTTTTTTAAATGGGGTGCCTGTGAATTTATAAAAGTTATAGAGGGGTACCTTGAGTCTGGCAAGTGGTGCTTTTAGACTAAAGAAGGTTGAGAATCACTGTAGTAAAGATGCATCTGGACACTAGGCCCATCTGCTCTTTAAACTGGACTCATTCTCTGTCTAATCTACAAACTGATTTAAGTTGGGGGCCTGTGAAATAGTCCATGCTCATGTAAAAGTTTAACATAACATATACTCAAGTATTCTACGTCACATGGGAAAAAGTTAGAAGGAGCAGACCTCCATAGCAGACATGCCTTGTACTTTGATCACTGACAAGCTAATCAGTGAATTGGTGGCATTCTCCCTGGCAAGTTTTAAATTATGAACTTCTACAACTAACATATTAGAGCATGACAAAGGTGTTCTACATTAATAATGGGAAAGGCATTCTTTCACTTTCCATTCTTGAGAGCAGACAAACTATTTTTGTGTATATGTTCCAAATTAATTTGCTACAAGAGGGGGCGCATCTACACAAGATGTTGACTGCAATAGATTAAGTGCTCTGCTGTAAACGCCTTAGCATCTACATGTGCAGGGTCATTAGGCTGGAGTAAACTAATTAACTCTGCAGCAGAGTGGTATTTCTAAATACAAGTACTACCCTACTGCAGTGTTTTTTATTCTACAGCAATGCATGTGTAGCCTCTGATGCAACTGTCTGGGATAAAGGTGCTTCAGTGTGGGGACTTCTCTGACCCAGCTTAACATGCTTCACTCCTGGGGACACGCCTGACAGGAACAAACTTCCAAGTAATCCATGGAAGGCCAAAAAAGAATACATATATCATAAGTACATATATATACATAGAATATATATAGACACAGAGTACATATATCATAAATACATATATACACAGAGAATATATATATATATCATAAAATTCTAAATCTCTCCCAACTATACAGTTGGTCCAATAAGAGATAATACCTACAAAAGTGGAGTAGTGGTAGCTGGTCCCAGAGCAGCAGCCACACATTGTTTCAAAAATCTGGAATTTTCAAATTTCTGGCAGGTGTTAGGTCCCAAAAATGCTAGATTTATGAGGTTATACTGTATGTCATAATCAATGTGTCTGGTATTTCAGCATATTAAATTTCTTCCCTACTTTGTCAGTTTTATGCCACATATATTTTGTATTTGCCTTTAATCTTTCAGTCTAAAAACCTATTCACTGTAACTTTACTTGCAGACCACTGTACCATGCACATTTTAAAAAATATTTTTGGGAAAGATTGAAATGGTGGTTACAAATTGTATTTTTCTGTCATAATTTACCCAATTACATGTGCTTTAGGTACATACATGTGACAGTTCAGTATAGAACCTATATACCACTTGAGAAAGTGTGTACATTTCACAGCCAGGGTAGATCTGGGTGGGGGTGAAATAGTACCGTTGCACTCCCCTTTGATTCCTGCTCCACCCAAACTTTAAAACTGACCGTCTAGGAGACAATTGGCATTTCTATTCAGGCAGCAGTAAAAGAGTCAATTGACTTCATAATTCATTATGATCTCCCTGATTCCTGCTAATCACTTTCTAGTCCACAAATATGAATGATCCTGTATTATTTTTAAGGATCTTGATGTTCCATTATTAAAACTATCCTTTCTTCTACAATGTCTTTTAGTCATTTCTTGTAATGTTTCACTTTATTTCATAGCCCTACATTCTATTTTAACTCTAGCTAAAAACTTTAACTTATGTGTGATAATACAAATTCACTTGTAGAAATGATTGAAAATGAAGTATTGGATGTCCTGAATAAGAGGTGTACTATAACGACTAAAGGGCTAGTGACTACAGATCTCTGTAATTTGCATTGGAAATGCACGTCATGGTGTCTTCTTTAATATTGAATTTTGCCCCACATACCCTCCCCCCCACTGATTGGTGGAGGAGCCCCATTGCTTGCTGCTCACTACCCATGCCTGATGGCCAGGAGGCAAAAACTCCAGCATATTTTAAAGTACAGTTTTTGCCTCCTGGCCATCAGGCACAAACAGTGGGCAGTGGGACACCTCCTCCTCCCCGCGCCCCTTGCAGATCAGCAGCGGAGGGGTGCAGGGGAAACTCCTACTTCATGAAGCTGCTCCACTGTGCACTTCCTGTGTGAATTCCAGACATCCCTAATAATGACACAATATATTTTGTCTGTTTTAACTACTTTTGTGTGCTTTGTTTTTTTAAAAACTGAATATATAATCTAGCAAATTAGTTCAAATTCTAATAGTTATATTTGTTTTTGCTTTAATTTTAAACTGAATGATATGTTGCTAGCCTTCTAGCATATTAGAAAAGCTTCTAGTATCTCTTTAACTGGAGGAAAATATGTTGTGTTGTATGTGATGTTGTGCCAGACTATCTGCACCATCCTTGTCAAAATCCTAGATCTGCCTATGGATACCGTGTATATATTTTTAATATTTTTTAATATTATACCTAATTTAAGGAGAAATTTTAGTGCCTTTAAAATGGATCGTGTGTTATAGCTGTAATACAAGTTATAAATAAATTATTTATAACTCCGTGCACAGATTGTCAACCCCTGTAATAAATAGAATTACTTCTCTTTATCTGAACAAATCTCTTTATAATTTGATAATCTTTTTAGATAAAGTTATAGAATATCTATAAGTTATACCATACAAGCACATGCTATTACAAACAATTATAGCTGGACCTTCTGTAGAGCCCTAAATAATCATTATCTTTAAATAATCAATATCTTAATAGTAAAATAAAAGTAGTTGACATCCAGCATTTCTTGTTAATATACCCTTCATGCTGCGAAAGTTTTTATTATAAGTTATGTTAGGATATGTATTGAGGTAATATATAGCAGATCTGTTACTGTGTTATCTTTTTATCTTTTTGTTAATCAAGAAATGTTTAAGAATAAAATTGAAAGTTGAGAAAAAACAATTAGAAGTCTATGCTTGGGATGGGTGGTGGCACTGGGAGGAAGCTGTGGAGGGGAAGCTTGGGATGAGCCACTCCTTCCCCATAGATGGCTGAAGAAAATATGATCTGAGCGCACGCGCATTTGCGCACACATACTCCTCCCCCAGCAGCTAGGTCTGTTGTGGAGAAGGGGCAGGGGAGCAGATCGAGGTCCCCGTGGTAAGGGAGGGAGTGGGGCAGAGATGGCAGTGGCTGGGGTGAATGGGACCCTGGGGCCAGGGTGGGTCAGGGGATGCTTGGAGTCTAGGCAGCTCATCCAGGAGTGCAGGGGGCTCCTGCCATTCCACATACTCCTGAGGCAGGTGTAGGGGGCATGTGCCTCCTCAATGTGTATGGGGGGGAAGAGGCAGCTGCGGGCTGCGCTCCACATCCCACTGCTGGTGCTCTGGGAGTGGCTTAACACCACATGCCTCCTATCCACTGTGCCACCTACCCAGCGGTGGGAGGAACGTGGCATCTCACGGGCAGGGCACTGGCCACTGGGTGCAGAATGCAACCAGCAGCGGCAGCTACCTCTGTCCCTCACACACCCCTTCCCTCGCAACAGACTTACCAGCTGGACTATGATATATTATTAATATATGCATTAAATATATACATTAAATGCTAATTAGTGTAGCCTGCCTCTTAATTAATTAGTGTCACCTGCTTATTGGATAAATGAGCAGAATAATTTGGGGGGAAAATGTAGGTATCCATAATATGCAGCATGCATGTTTCCTGGTGCTAGCAGATACTGCATCAGATTACCATTAGATGTGGTCAATTTCACAATATTGCACTATTAAAATACATAAATTTTAAGAGTTACATTTTATTTTGGAAAGGTAATGGAATGGAAGGACAGGGTGTTCTCAGGATTATTATTTCAAAAGTATTATTCAGTTACAAATTCCTCTTGGGGGCTTCAATTGTATAGAGTAAATCTAATTTGGAGATAAAGCACATCCCTAATTAATAGATGTATCTGGAAAATCTCCAGGTTTGCCTCCACCTTCACGGTTAGAGCAGTATGTTTTGTCACTCGCTCGCTAAACCTCTGATAACACAGAAGTTTTGAAGGAAAAGAGTATAATGCCTTGAAATAAGCACTAGAGAAAGGTATTCATGTTCTGAGTCACTCCAACTGTTGCCATCTGGAGATGACTCTGCAGATATTTCAGGAACATAGAATGGCAAAGCTGCATTTATGGATGCCTTCAAGGAACTTCAGTTGCTGAAAACTAATGCCATATTGCTTTTACAGATATTCACTCAGCAAGTGGTGATTTTTGCTAAGGAGTATTATTTTCCATGGCTAAATAGTAATGCCAAGTAAAAGACAGAACTGAGATCCAAGTGTAAGCTTTACATATCTTGGCAGTAACATACCATGTTCTCTAGATCTGCAGCTAGCAACCTTTACAAGCTGCAGGCCAGAACAACTTGTCTCTTGTCTGACACTGGCCAAGGTGCTTCAGTGGTGTGTCAGCCATGGAGGGTTTTGCCTACATTTGTGTTGGGGCCAGCTGGGAGCTGTGTCCACGCCTCTGCTGCTCTTCTTTGCTTCCTGCCTGCAGCGGGCACAGCTTCCAGCCAGTGGAGACCTGAGGAGCTGCAAGCTCCGCTCATGCTGTAAAGCTGCTTCTCCCCTCACTCCACTCCACCTGCTTCCCAGCTGCAGTCCAGACATATCTGGAAGCTACCTGGCCTCAGTACAACTGTCCACCAGCTCGAAGCTGCATCAACACCACAGACTGGAAGAAAAGGGGAGAGGCAACGATGATCTATCTCCTGCCTAGGTCCAGCAAGGCCCTTCAGCTCCCAGGCCAGATCCAGTGGCCCTGTGGCCCAGATGTTGCCAACCCCTACTCTGGAGTTACAGCTGCAGAAAAGATCTAGAAGAGCCCATTTTTTTCCTGAATGGAAAACTTAGCTGTGTTATAAAGAGATAATAGGTAGGCCTTGTGTAGCCCCTTTTCCTACAAATGATTGAAAATTGAGTGCCCCTCTCACTTCACACTGGCAGGTTTAAAATCCTTCTGAATGTGTTAATATTTCATATTTCATAGATTTCATAGACATCAGGGCTGGAAGGGACCTCGGGAGATCGAGTCCAGCCCCCTGCCCAAAGGGCAGGAAGTCAGCTGGGGTCATAGGATCCCAGCAAGATAAGCATCCAATTTACTCTTGAAGATGTTCAATGTAGGTGCCTGAACCACCTCCGCTGGCAGACTGTTCCAGACCTTGGGGGCTCGGACAGTAAAGAAATTCTTCCTTATGTCCAGCCTGAAATGGTCTTGCAGGAGTTTGTGACCATTCGACCTAGTCATCCCTTGGGGCGCTCTGGTGAACAAACGTTCCCCGAGATCCTGGTGGTCACCCTTGATAATCTTATAGGTGGCCATCAGATCACCCCTGAGCCTGTGCTTTTCCAGGCTAAAGAGTCCCATGTCTCTCAGCCTGTCATCGTAAGATCTGTTTTCCTGACCTCTGATCATGCGCGTGGCTCTCCTCTGGACTCTCTCAAGCTTCTCCACATCCTTTTTGAATTGTGGAGCCCAAAACTGGATGCAGTACTCCAGCTGCGGCCTCACCAAGGCCGAGTACAAGGGGAGGATGACGTCCCGGGATTTGCTCGAGAAGCATCTATGGATGCACGTCAGCATTTTGGTCGCTTTACTAGCCGCAGCATCGCATTGCAGGCTCGTGTTCATCTTGTGGTCAATGATGACCCCCAAGTCTCTTTCTTCTGTAGTGCTATCCAACGTAGCACTGCCGAGCCTATAAGGGTGCTGCAGGTTTTTCCTCCCAAGGTGGAGAACCTTGCATTTTTTGGTGTTAAACACCATCAGGTTCTCGTCTGCCCATTTGCTGAGGTTGTCCAGGTCAGCCTGGATCACCCGCCTATCTTCTGGTGTGGATGCTTTGCCCCAAGGTTTGGTGTCATTGGCGAACTTGGCCAGTCCACTCCTGACTCCAAGTCCACATCATTAATGAAGATGTTGAACAGAATGGGTCCAAGGACAGAGCCTTGCACAGGGCACCACGATGAGTGACTGCCATCAATTACAACCCTCTGGGTCTGACCACGGAGCCAATTTCCCAGCCAGCGGATCGTGGTGGAGCCAAGGCCGCAACTGGCCAGTTTGGCCAAGAGGTGATCATGGGATACCAGATCAAAAGCTTTTTTGAAGTCAAGATATATGACATCAATCTCTTCTCCCTCATCCAGGTGATAGGTCACCCGGTCATAGAAGGAAATGAGATTGGTCAAACAAGACCTACCCGCAACAAACCCGTGCTGGCTATCCCTTAGAAGCGTATGGTATTTTCACTGTATGGTAACTTCATACGCCTCCTTTGTGCAATTTATAAAACAAATGGTATATATTGTCTCACTCTGGAGTCTTTTAGCAAAGTTTGTATGAAAGGAGTTGTAAATACAGAAAGGTTATATGCAGGTAGAATACTAAATATTCTTCTTTTTAGGGTATAGGAACTAGGAAACTCTGCAAACTGCTACATAGGAATCAGTACAAATACAGCCCTTATCCTAAAAAAATGTGCAATCTAAAGGCACAAATAACAATGGCTATAAACAGATAAAAAAAAAAAATAGTGGAGGGTTGGAAGTGAATGGTTACAGTGATATCACTCAGTTATTCTTCATGGTTCTACTAAAGCAACTGTTTATTTTTTACATTCTCTTTAAACAAATCCTTTTCCTCTTTCTCTCTTGTAGATACTTCTTTAGAACACTTTATAAAACTTACTGAGATTATTTCAGTAAATTGATAGAGCTGGTGGCTAATTGGCTTCAAGAAATTTTAAGTCTGCTGTAATAAATCCTAAATATTCTGACAGGATATGGTGTGGTTATTGGTTTTCATCTAAGAAAAACATAAAAACTATTCACATTTGTTTTCTAGAATTATCTTCTAAAGATTTTTTCCAAATTCTAGCATTAATTTATAATCAAGTTAAAAGAACTTGTCTTGGATGGGGTATTACTTGGATAGCAGTATTACTGCTTTTGACAAGATGGATAGCTGCACTTAAAGTCAAATATGGGGTGATTATACGTGCAGTGATGAAGGCACAAATAATAAGAATGCATGTTCATTGACTAGGACAGCATAATGCCTACTCTTGTCTGCACAGAAATGGTCTGCTAGGTCATCTGGGTCATCTCTGTTAAGGAGAGTTCTCCATATCGTTTTTAGTCTTCACAGGGTTCAGCCTCAATTGTGGCTGAGGAGCAGAGTTATAGCCACTGTTTCATACAAGTGAGACTTCTAATCTTCCCCATAAAGTTGGGAAGCAGTAACATGAGGGCATCCACCTTACACTTTCAAACAAGCACTTTCAACCTAGTCCCAAAGATTGCAGGAAATTTTAAAAATAGTAGATATTTTAATTAACATGTATTTCACTTGGAAGGCTTTAGTCCAAACTCTTAAATGTGACTTGAACTCTCTTCCCTGTTGGCTATTCCCTTGCCATTTTCACTACTCTTTTTTTTGTATTCCTTTGTATTCTTGTCATTCCAAGTCAGTCAAAGAACAACACTTCCTATGTCTAAATGAACGAATGACTTATCCAGTGTTAGTTTTTTAAAGCAGGGCTCCAATACATCCACTCCACCTTCCAGCAGGGGCTGACAAAAAACCCAGACTGAACTCCCTCTGCTCCCTTGCACCTCCCGTTTTGAAAACAGTTCAAAGGTAGGAGGCAGTACAGACACAAGTTACAGAAGATGCACTGTTTTGTACCATCTTCATCTGAACCCTTATGCAGTGAAGCAGCAGATTTTCACCCAGTCAGCCATTTTTAAACAATCTGCAGCCATGTACTTCTGTTTGGTTATAGTTATATACAGATTTCCATGGTCATATCAGGCAAAAATTGTCTCTTCTGTCTGCCTACAGTAAATAGAGAATGGTCTATGCCAGTTCTGTAGTGGAAAGGAAGTATGTCACAGTCAGAAACCCAACCTTCTGGAGGAAAAATAAAAAAGACAAATTCAGTGACACCGACATTCTTATATAGGCATAACTAGTTGCAAATTCCCTTCAGAATAGGAGGCTGAGAGGGGATCTGGTGGCTGCCTATAAGCTTGCCAAGGGGGACCAGCAGGCAATAGGAGAGTCCCTGTTCCCCCGAGCACTACCAGAGGTAACAAGGAACAGTGGCCGTAAGTTGACTGAGAGTAGATTCAGCCTAGACATCAGGAAGCACTACTTCACTGTCAGGGTGGCTAGGAGCTGGAACCAACTTCCAAGGGAAGTGGTGCTTGCCCCAATTGTGGGGGTCTTCAAAAGGAAGCTAGACAGCCACCTAGCCGGGGTCATTTGACCCCAGCATCCTTTCCTGTCCATGGCAGGGGTCAGACTAGATGATCTGCATTAGGTCCCTTCTGGCCCTACCAACTATGAAACGTGAAGAGTAAACTACTTATCTGCAGAGGAATTCACTGTTCACCGATTAAGAACAAAGCAGTGATAATATACTTAGCTGTGTTCAGTTGAATAAACAACAGCTTGTCATGATCCAGACGAGAAGAAATGGCAGAAATCATTGGATTTTTTTTCATTGCACTTCTTACTTCTTTAACAGAAGCAACTGCCCCTCTATTATCAATCTGTAATCTGAAAACCTGGTAAGAATGGTACTAAAGTAAGATAAATTTAACTGTAAGCCTGCTGGCACAGTTGCTTGTTTCTTTATATTTCTTGGAAAATTGTTAGTTCAGACAAAAAGCAGGTAGTTCATATTCCTCCATGAATGATTATATGTCTGTATTACCAGCCATAAGGATAAGTCAGAGAAATGTGTGTGATGTTATGTTTGTTACCATCTATAAGTAAAAGCCCCTAAAGCTTGATTTAAATCTTTTTGTCCTGCATTTTGGATATCTCACTCCTCATTAAAATTAAGAGGCACATTTTTCTTTGAGCTACTGAAGTTAACTCAGTGTCCTATATCTAACACTGACATTTTAATGTGTCTTCATCAAGAGCAGAAAAACATTCAGGACATGTTAAGGAGAAATATAAATGTTGGCATGTCTAACTTAGCTGTGAAGTTTATTTAATATATACTGTTTTAGATGCATACACACATGTAAGCAAAAGGTCATAAATTTCTAACTATTTAAGCAATGGAGGTTAAAAATCAATTGTAATTAGAACACTGGTACCAGACCTCATACTAACATACCTCACCATATACCAGAACCACTTGGCAACATTTAAGATAAATGGTAACATAACCCCTTTAAAACTGCAATAAAACTGAACAAGATGCAGGTAACATAACTTATTTTTTACAGCTTCACTTTTCATATACATTAATAGCTGTTTTGTTGCTCCTCAAACCATGTAAATCAAGATTTAATAGAACAGCAGCGTAATTAAAGGAGAATGGCGCTTAGGAGGTTCATCTGCAAATGTGTTGCTTTTAAAGATTACACACTGCCTGAATAATCTTCTATACCATGATTTAGGAATCTCATTACTTAGGTTTTCTTTGCAATAAAAGACAACCTGGGAGATGCATGCATTTTTCTCTTAAAGTGTTTTTTTAGTTCATACTGATTCATAAATATAAGATCCAGATATTCACTTATTCTTAAATCAGCTTGCACAGGACTTCTTTTATTAAAAGTGCACTCAACTTTATTGAACAGATATACTGCATTTACTTGTAATAGTCTCTAAAATATCAACAAAAAGAAGTCCAGCAACAATAAATAGTTGTTGACTGTTATAGGGAAGTAAAATTCATATGAAAATCAGAGGACCACAGAAAAGTAGTAATTTCCTTTAGTATATGTATTGAGGTACTTCAAGAGGTCTTCTGGGCCCACACCCTGCTCAAGACAATGTCATATCTATCTACACCATTTTAGATAAGTTGTCTAATCTTCTCTTTAAAAATCCCAAGGATTGGATTCCACAAACTCTTTAAGTAGCCTGTTTCCATGCTTAAAAATTTTCATGGTGAAAAAATTTTTCTCAAATTCCCTTTGCTGCAATTTAAGACCATTGCTTCATGACCTGTGTCTTGTGATCACAGACAATAGTTTATCACCATCCTCTGTATAAACACCTGCTAAGTATTTCAAGACTGTTATCAAATCCCCTTTGATATTCTCTTCTCCAGAATAAATAATCCCAATTTTTCCAACCTTTGTTTGAAAGCCATGTTTCCCATCATTTTTATTGCTCTCCTTTGGACTCTTTCCAGTTTGTCCACTTCTTCCTTGAAGTGTATGCCCCAAACTGGACCAACAACTCCAGGTGAAGCAAAAGACTTGCTTGAATTGACTTGTAAGTGATGCTCCTGTTAATTCAGCCAAGTACAATATTGCCTCCCCCCTCATTTCCCTGCCTCCCCCACAAGACTATACTGTTGACTCATATTCATTTTATGCTTCAGTTGTAACCCCCCAGTCCTTTTCTGCAGCCTAGCCAGTAATTTTTCACGACCCCTTTTTTTTTGTATCTTAATCTTATCCTCCAAAGTGCCTGCAACTCTAACAAATTGAAGTCATCTGCAAATTTTCTAACTGTACACTCTATCCCAACCTACAAATCATTAATCAAGATATGAAACAGTACTGGTTCCAGGAGACATACTCCTGAAGAACTCCACTTGATACTTCCTCTCAACTAGACATTAAACCATTGATGATTACTTCTTATGCATGATACTCCAACTAGTTTTATGTATCCACCTTAAAGTAGTTTCAAGTGGACTGAATGCCCTTAACATGCAATGAGAATGTCATGGGATATGGTATAAAAAGACTTGCTAAAATCCAGGAATATCATATCTGCTGTTCTCCACCCACCCACAGACCTGGGCACCTTATAGAAGGAAGTCAGGTTGATGAGGCACAACTTGTTTTTGATGAATCCATGGTGGTTGTTTCTGATCACCTTATGGTCCTCCAGGTGCTTAGAAATAGAAAATATCGAAAGTATTTTTGGATCACTCTTAGAGCTTTCTATATGATTCTATAAAGCAGAAAACTAAAACTCTTTGGCCAGGTACAGATATTACAGTTTTACTGGTGTAAATGATCGGCAACTGATCTATAACCGTAACAGAACAGAAGTTTGATGCACAGAGACTGGTTTAAAAATGGTGGAACCCAATCTAAGATTCCCCCTCCTCTCCAGTAAAGGGCAAAAGTGTGTTCTGTTCACTACCAATCTAAACTACACCACTTACAGAAAACTGCGTAAGTTAAATCAATTCCACCTCAGGCTTTTGCAATGTCTGTACCTAGTCTAAGTCTTTCCAGATGAGCTAAAGCAAGTTTTACATTAATACTTGACACTATTTTAAAAAATAGTGGAGATCATTTTCCAAAAGTTTGCAGGTCTACAGTGTATGAAATGCAAGTGCTTCCTGTTGGATGTTAGATGCCATTTACAATGAATGTGTTTTAAATATCAGAACTTCAAGAAATTAGATTAGTGTCCAGAAAGTTTGTTTTTGGTGTTGCTGATATGCTAATATCAGTTTTGTGAAAGCTAAGAACATCTTTCTAATACAATAAGCAAGTGATAATTTAAGTGTGTTGCTTTCTAATTACCAGCATATTTTCATTCTTTTTATAATTCTGCTCCTCTTACATGATACGTGTGTTTATCTATCTGAAAGTATAATAGTATTTATATATAATATAAAATATATATCTATATATCTATAGGTAGATAATATATAAAAGATCTGTATAGGCAGACAAGGTTCTTTGCGTGAATCTGATATCTTTTATTAGACCAACTTAAATGGTTGGAAAACAATAAATAAGCAAGCTTTTGAGTTCAGAAACCCTTCATCAGGCTAAGGAAGTTTCTGCAGTTGGTGCGTGCTCTTCCTGGATGGAATGAAAAGTAAAGAAGCCAGAGGCTGGGCTGGTATGCATACAAGACAGATAGTCAGTGAAAATGTGGATTGAGGAATAAATAAAAGTGGGTCTAATAAAAGTTATCAGATTCACCCAAAGCACCTTGTCTGCTTATGTCCTTAGACCAACACAGCTACAACCTGCACCCCTGTAAAGATCTATATATGCTGTTATACTTCACACATATAAGCACTATGGAAAAAGTTCTGTTGTACTAAAAAATACCAAGTCTAACAAGTGGAGTTGAAAAAAAGTGATTTCGTACAATGAGAACACACATACGTAAACATGTAAGAGAACTAGAATCATAAAAAGAATGAAAATATGCTAATAATTAGAAAGCAATATAACTTATATATATGCACGCAGATAGTGTTCCTAACTGAACACTTATCTATATCTTAATTCTTGTCTTCCTTAACCATACCCTCTTTTTTTTTTTTTTTTTTGCATTGAGACTTCCTCATTTCTTTTAATCATTTATATTTTCCTGAATTCGGGTTGTGTTACTTTAAAAGTATAAAAGAATTGTTGGAATTTTCCCTACATTAGCACTTGCTCTTTCTTCTGAATTGATGGTTGTGGTTGATTTTTAAATTGTTTTCATACCATGTCATCCAACACTTATTGCCAAATCAGTAAAATCAATCGTTATGCACAGAGAGTATAGTTTTCAAACATTTGTTAATTACCTTATTTTCTCACCTATCACGTCCCCCCAAACAAAATACGTACCTTGTTTATGGAAGGTGAAATGTGTGTGGTGGGGGGTGGGCACAGTTTTCCAGAGTTATAGCTAACTGTGACTATATAGAGTATATCCATTGTGCCAGAAGATGGTCTGACTGAGACAGCAGGAACTTCTTGATGTGGCAGGACAGCAAGAAGGCTAGGCTCCAGATCCTTATAAGATTGTTAGTTCTAACAATAGTCTTAGCAAAATTGTTAGTGCTTTCCTGCAAATAGTTCTTTATATAAGTTCCTGTAAAAAATAGTCTTGTTTACATACCACAAGCTTCATCAGGAGTACTACCGACTCAGCCAACTTGTTGGCTTTTCAGCTAAAAGCAGCTGTGTAGTTGTGGGGTGGTTAACATGGAACTCCACCCCTACTATTTGCAGCCCCAGGATGAAGGGACAGACTTCTCAGCAGCGATAAGTCAGTGTCTGCTTGCTCTATTTCATAATGCTTCTGTTCCAGGAAGGAAAACTCAGCTTCCCCACTTAAGATACTCATCCCAATTTTAAGGAAAATTTGTGTGTGGTACGTTCCATAAATATGGTACACTATAAACATCTTGTCATCAATTTTTACTGAGTTTTAAATCAGATGAGAAGTTTCATGTTTCTGACATTCTAATTTTGCTGCAGAAGCAAATTCATGTTTCATATACATTAAAAAATTAGAGGAAATGAAGAGATTTTCCTTTGTGTGGGATTAAAAATTGACTTGCTATCTACAACAAAGGTCTTTTATATACTTGTATACTTTTATAAAGTCTTTGTTTTCCTTTACTAACCTGCAAAGAATATTTTCCATTAAGTGTACTGTAATTTTTGCATATCAACTTTATCCATTCTTGGACAGGTTATAGTAATTGAACAGCTCAGTGTGATTTTTCTGCCGTGCGTAAGAATCCTCATGAAAACTTCAGCAAGTTTGAAACCTCATTTGGTTCCCTTTAAATGAATAACGAAATATAACTGAAGCAGAATAGCTATGGTTTTGAGAAACGTTGTCACCTTTTTATTCTCTCATTAACCGTAATATATTTTTCCCCTATATGCTGTCAGACTCACAATTAACAACTCTGAAAAGATTATTTAAGTTGCTGTCATGAAGTATTTGTTTGCCTCTTCCCCTTCGTAATTGAGTACCCATTTCCTTATTTATTTCCGTGCCTCCAGAAATTTATTTTTCATGTTTGGCAGTATGCCAGCCTCATGATCCAAATTCTGCTCTGCTCTACCCACTCTGTAATTCCATGGACTCCTCTGGTTGTGAGTCAGCAGAATTGGGACCAAGATACATAATGATAAAGCAGGAGTAGACATTCATTCCAAATAAACATAAAATTAATTAGTTGTAATATAGATATCTGAAAATTGTTGTACTGGGTTCTCTAGAAGTTCACAGTTAGATACAGATTCTCCATTGCTAAAGAAATATAATAAGAAAGCATATTAGTAGGAAACTGCCAGTTGCTTTTGTCAATACTTCTTCCACATTATTTGATGCTAGTAGATTTTAAATAGATGTCATCTCCTCTCCTGCACATTTAAGCTTATCAAGGCTTGCTTCTGTTTAGCTGCCCTCCCATCTCACCCTTTGGTTGCAACCTGTTTTATGCTCCAGGTTTTAACAAGCATCTGTTTGGGAACAGGAAGGAATTTTTCCCGTTGGGCCAACTTAGAATGAGATTTGGTAGTATTTTTCACCTTTCTCAGCTTCAGCATAGCACAGTTGGATTAATAGCAATGAGATTTTGAAGATTTAATATTAGGAAGGTAAAAGTTTTAACTTGTTATAACTTGTGGCCAGTGTCCATGTAGGTTAAGGTTAGGAGGGCCAGTGACAGAGATGAATAAGATCCTGGATGGCACCAGTTTACTTTGTATAGCTAGGAACAGGAAAACCTGATTTTTGGGGAGCACTGAAGACCCAGTACCCTTGCAGAGCTGGAATGAGAAGTTAGGGGGAATGTCAGTGAGGGTATCTCCTGAGACTGATATAGCTTGATGCAGTGTAAGGCTTCTGATGTGCATTTCACTAGTTGATCTGGACCAACAACCTGAGTGGAGCCAATGTTCCATAACATTATGCTTGACCACACTTAGGTGATTTTTTTTTTTTAATTAAGAATGGTTCACTTTACAGTAAGCAGGAGTTTGAGTTGACACAGAATTCCAGATCAGTAGACCGGGTTCATTTTTAAGGGTTATTAATAATATTATCTTCCTTCACCTTCAAACAGTGATCATTCTAATCTTTTTAAATAGTGCTCTCTGTACTGTAGTTCCAAATTGATTTAATTTTTCTTCTTTTCCATTCTAGGTGCAAAGGTCCAGAAATAAGCAGTTACGCGAGTTGTTTCCAGATGGATTTAGTATTCATCATGCAGGGATGCTGCGGCAAGACAGAAGTTTGGTTGAGAACTTGTTTTCTAATGGACATATCAAAGTCCTAGTTTGCACGGCTACATTAGCGTGGGGAGTCAATCTTCCTGCTCATGCTGTTATTATTAAGGTAAGAGCTTATCTTACACTGCAAGTGGATACGTGTCTTAAAACAAACCTGTAAAATGTATATAGAGCATGCTCTGTATTGTGGTTTGGAGGGAGGGGGTGTCTGATTGACTTGAAATGTTGTTTGTGTCTCGTTAAACTGATTCTCTCCAGTGGAAATACAGTTTGTATAGTAAAGATTTAAATATATCATAGATTATAAAAGGATTAGTTAAAGTACACTTTTGAAATCATGCTGTATTTGCCTAATTTCAGTATTCAGCTCATCAGGATTATGTTCATGTGTATTTATGTTAATTTTTATTAACTTTTCTTCAACTAGGGAACACAAATATATGCTGCAAAAAGAGGTTCTTTTGTTGACCTTGGAATTTTAGATGTCATGCAGATATTTGGTCGAGCCGGACGGCCTCAATTTGACAAATTTGGAGAAGGCGTCATTATTACAACTCACGATAAACTCAGCCATTACCTGACTCTGCTTACTCAGCAGAACCCAATTGAAAGCCAGTTTCTTGAAAGCCTCGCAGACAACCTGAATGCAGAGGTAAAATTAAATTAATTTGTTTAAGAGAAATTAGCATGTACAGGCTTAAAGTGACCAGTATTAATGAGGAAGAAGTGCAAATGGCTATAACAAAATCCTGTCCAATACTAGGAGATTTCGGGGTGTATATTTTAATATTTAAGGGAAGTAAATAAGAAGAAGCATATTGCACAAACATCGTAAGTGTAATCAAAATTACATATCCAAATATGAAGTGTCAAAGTAGTAGACATACACCTGAGCTGTAGAAAAAATATATTTTTTTATTCAGAAGTCTTTTAAGAGAATCTGAATGTACTTGATATGAATGAATTGAATTAACATTGCTCTGTATACTATTTATTAAGGGAAAGCATGAAAGTAAAAATAAATATAACTCTATAAAACAAAAGGCAGCACAGGATTTTACAAAAAAAAAAAAGCATTTGCCTAGAGTAGAAGTTATCCTTTATTTGTGATTATTTTAATTGGTTTAATTGAAATATGAGAAATATGATGTACTCTGCATGTATCTGTTCTCTGACTTTTGATCCTGTTTTTATGATGATGATTGAAACATTTATTACAAACACTAAGCTCCCTAAGTTCATACTTCTCTACCACCTGTGCATCCAAAAAAGGTATAAAAGCATGAAAAATGTGTTGTGTATGTTCCACAGGAGCCATTCCTAGGTATAACCCTCAGGATTATCTGGGGAACAAGATAGTAAAGAGTTGTTATAACCTTAAGGCTAGGGACAGACATTACACTTAAATGGCTTAAGTGATCAGAAACAGGTTTAAACCTGTAACAGAACAGATGTCCATTGCACATAAACCAGTTTGAAAGGGCTAAAACTGGTTTGCGATAAACCTGGTGAAATGTAGTATCAGACTTAACTGATTTGAACCAAATCGGTTTATGCAATGTCTGTCCAGAACCTTTCCTGATTTACATTAAACCAGACTCCCCCAGCATCCTGGCATGCTCTCTGGGCTGGGCTCTCTGCTCCACAGCAAAGTTGGCCCCTCCCCTCTGCTCCCTGACTCAACCTCTGATAGAGACTGCAGGCATCTGCCTGGCTTCCACACACTCCCCTCACCACTCCTTGCTAAGCAGGGATCCTCCCTCCCCTGTACCTTGCACAAACACCTCGCAGCATTAGCTAGCATACCACTGCTGTGGGAGATGGGTTTCTTCCTTGGAAACGCTGTTTAAGAAGAGCTTGAACTAATGGAGAGAGGGTTTGTTTTCTGATAGGGTGATAAACACTGAGTTAGGGGTGATAAACACTTTGTTATCAACAGGGAGCCGGGTTTTCTGTTTCCCACAGAAAAATAGAGTAAACCATGGATTTTACCTTTTACCAGAGGCAAAGGTAGATTTCTTATTTTACCAGAGAAACCCATAGATTTTGCGGTTTTTTCAATGAACTCCCTGCAGGCTGGCAGAGTCCCAGCCAGCCGATGACTGGGGCCCGGGGCCAGAATCCCCTGTGTGGCTATAGGGCCCCAGCGGGGAGCTTGTCCAGGGAAGAGTGAGAGGGACAGCTCCCCACTGCCACCAGCACTCCCAGGAGGGCAGGGGGGGACCCATGCTCCCCCACCCCCCCGATCTGGATGTGGTACAGGTGCAGGCTGTGGGCTCGAGCTTCTGTCCTGCTTCCCTCCCCCAGGACCTCCACAACCCAGCAGGCATGACCTGGCATGGCAGAGAACAGCAGGGCCACACAGGGATCTCCTCAGTTAGGGAAAACCAGGATCCCTAGTTACCAATTGCCTGCTGGGCTGCTTGGAGTGGGGGGAGGGAACCCTTCCCTCCTTCCCTCCCTAATCAGAGCATCCTGCTGGGGCCTAGCTATGTCCCCTCAGCTCAGCACTGTAGAAGGGAAGGGAAGGCTGCTCTGGTGCCCCCCAGCTTCTAGCCTGAGCCACTGCAGGCATGTGCCTGCTTTCCAGGATGTCTGTGCTGTTACAAACCAGTTTAGTCTAGCTAGCTTAGGCTAACCTGCAAAGTTTGAATCGATTAAGGTTCAGTATTTTTGAATGCCTGTCCCTAGCCTAATAGCCCAGGAAATATATGAAAACAAAAGTTTTTGTTGTCATAACTTTTATTGGACTGACTCTATAGTTAGAAGAAATGTTAGACAAGCTTTCAGGCATGAAAAGAAGACCTGAAGAAGGACCGTCTGTACTCAAAACCTTGTCTAACTTGCTTTCCAGCTATACAGTTGGTACAATAAAAGTAAACACAAAATGAGCGTTCCTTCTGGGGATTAAGAGGGAAGTGAGGGGTTGTCTCTGCCTTCTTCAGTATTGTAGAGACATTATAGGCATTTGGAAAGCACTTGTGATTTTCTCCCTTCCTTCCTGTTTCTCAATAATGGGGAAAAGCAAAGGAGGTACAGCATTGGTATGAACTTCGTGAATCGGGTAGTACTGAGTGAGCACTAAGTTCCCTACCTCCACTGATCTGCAGCCGTGAAACTGACAGTATCCGTTCTGTGCGACTCTCCCCTTCGATCTGTCTGTAGGAAAGAGAGAAGATGGAATCTATGTATATCCCATCACTTTTTATCAAACCAGGACGTTTGGCGCTCTACGCTGAACTAAGTGAATCCAACAAGCACCTAAACTAAATTAAATCCTGTCAGTTAGCGTCCTTGTCTTATACTAACTGAATAGTATTTGAAACTAAAAATTTCTGCCTAATAAATGTCTGAAAAACAAGTATTTTAGCTAAGTTTTTTTATATCCATTTCAACCATGAATCTTAATGATTATGTTCGTTACCCTCACCCATTTCTGGGGAACAGATTATTAATATTAAAATAACAAATATAAATTATATGTGCTTATGAGAGGTTGAAGTGATAACTTGAAGATGTTATTGGCAAAGCCTATCTTGTATATGCTTAATATCTTCTGATTTCTAAAAATATGTTGCATTTCCTCTTAAATATTATGTCTTCCTAGAAATTAAGAGTAAATTAAAGTACATTACAAAAGCAGAGTCATTGAACATTTTTCTTATGAATGACTTGAGAGAAGGGGGTATACCAGTTTCAAAGAAACGTTTTCAGCTGTATTGGGGCATTTCGCTGTTATAATAAGGCTGTTTAGAAATATGTCACAAATTCCTGCCAAACCTACAGTAAATTTTACTGGCTAATGCTACTAGCTGTTGTGATTTTTAAAGAAGCAGTTATTTATGTTGCCCCTTTTCTGGTACAGTTAGTAGGAGAAGTGAGGAAGAATCTAGAAAATTGTAAATTGTACCTACACATTCAAAACTGAATGAGGGGGATCGTTAATTGATGTATGATATAGCTTTGGTATAAATCTGAGAACGGTAGATGATGAAAGACTCTTTTGAGGAACTCTGATAAGGATAAGTAACAACATGAAGGAAGTTTTTTACTTGTTTTTAGAGTTAATATGTTTAGTAGATACAATGCTTTTGTAAGATGTTATAATGAAGTTACCATAATGTCTTGTGGATTGCTGAATAGCATTTGTGAATCATGAAGGTCTTTTGGCTAAGGTCAAGTTTTCCTCTTAAATCAAATTGCAATTAAACTGTTTTTCTTTTCAGTAATAAGTAGATGCTATCAAACTAAATATGTTAAAGCAATTGGCACTTCTGCCTATACAAACTCCATACACACACATTATATATTTATATATGAAAATATGCACATTAAAGCTGTAGATGGTGATAAATCAAAGAGATTTGAAATACATGTGACCACTTGCAATTCAGACATGAATAACAAAAGTAAATCTGAGGCCCTCTCTATACATTACCTTTATGCTGTGATTAACCTACTATAAGGCTTCATAAAATGGGAAATGAGCCATAACAATCTTGCACCTATGATATAGAAAATGTTATGACTCTTTTGTAGGGTGCCTTAAATTTAACATGTCAGCTGATTGTCAGTCCTGAGGCCAACCACACTGAAGTCTGGAGGGGCCCCATGACCAAAAATCAGCTGATCATTTGCCTTGGTCAGAGGCAGGGAGGAGAGGGTGAACCAAAGGGCTTCTCCCACTGGGGACTTCAAACCCCAGGCCAAGCAGCTCTGGCTAAGGCTGACCAGCGCAGAGAATGACAGACAGCCCAGCCAGAGCTGCCTAGTGCAGGATTTAAAGTCCCCAGTAGGAAGAAGGTGAAGGTTCCCCTGCCCTGGGATCTTCTGGTCCCCTGTGCTGGGCAGCCCAGCCAGAGCTGCCCAGGGCTGGATTTTGACAACCTGGTTGTTGGTAGGACCATCCAGGACTGGGACCAACAATCAACTTGATTGCTAACCCCAGTACCCAGATAGCCCTGTGTCTGAAACAGAACCCCAGATCAATTGTCAGTCGCATGTGCAGGTACCCGGGTTTCAGTTTGCCAGTGTGCTGAGTATGGCTCCCTCTGAACTGGCAAGAAGTAATGATGCTGTTGGGTTCTGATCCCAGATCCCAAAATCATGCCTTCTCCATGCAAATTTTCTGCCTTCACGCCATTGAATGAATGCTTGGCTTAGGCTGATCCATCATTCTGGTTCCAAATCCATAATATGTACAAGAGCAACATGCCACCTCCCTTGCAAAATGGAATGAAGATCAAATATCTAGAAATCCTTGTAAATTCAAATAATTGAATACTTTATATCAAACAAAGGGAAACGGGTAAACCAGAAAAACAAAAATGTTGGGTGTTACATGGGAGTAGTTTAAACAGTAACACAATTTCTGTTAAAGTGCTACTTTTACGTTTAGACAGGCAAGGTTCTGTGATTGGACCAAATGAGTATTTGGAAGGAAGTTTTAGCAAGCTTTTGGGTGTGGACCCCAAAAAAGCTGGTTAAAAACTTTTTTCCAACTACTCAGTTGGTCTAATAAAAGTTATCACACCTACTCAAAGAACCTTGCTTGCCTATGTCCTTATACTAACACAGCTACAGCCAAAAACCCAGCACCTTTACATATACGCTTTCCAGAATGATACTTGTCTCCACTGAAATTTTCATACTTGATTCTTGTGTTAGCTGTTTTTACCTTTTAAATTCAACTGTGGATGAGTTAAAAAATTATGTTTTCATTTTTTTTTTAATCCCTATTGATATTCTAGTAAACAGAGATCATTTGAAAAACCTTGAAGCAGATCCTCAGGTAGTGTGTGTCCCAGATCCCATGAAGCTACAGTGTACAACTACTTGAGGATCTGTTTTCTTAAGTTGAAAGTTTGCTTAGATACAGTATCCATTTTTTTAAAACTAGATGTGATTGCTTGCCAGCTGCAAAGAGCTCTAACTTGACATACTCTCTTCCTGATCAGAGCACTAGACTCACATTACTGGGAAAAATATGTGTGAAGGATAACAGTATACCAATTTTCTTTAAAACACGTACAGGTTACCTTCGCTTTACGCGGGTTCTGTATGTGTGAATTCGCTCTTATGTGATGACCCTTTTTATAACAAAAATTTGTTATATGCAAGGTAAATTCACTTTTATGTAATCAGCGTGGTGAAAGCCTGCAGTCAACTGCTTTGTGCAGTGCACTGTGGGAGTGACATGCACCAAAATATAGTCTCCTGTGTGGATCAGTCTTCCTTGCTTGTTGTCTGCGACACATGTTTCTGTAGTTGCCATCCCTATTATGGTACCATTCAGCACCACCCTGTGCTCGTGTGTACTGTCTACTATTGGAGAGTACCAAAACTGTCTTGTAAAAGTGGTAGAAATGGGTCTGGGAGTCAGTACAGTCAAGGTCTTGGAATGTAACCATATTTGTTATATTGTAAAGTGGGTTCCCTTTGTGTGAATTCAAGTTATGCACTGTTTTCTAGGAACGCATATACAACATAAAGCGAGGGAAACCTGTACAGCAAAATCCTGGAAAAAAACAGTAGACAAACTTTGGGTTTATGTCATTTATTTGTTACCTTATGATGTATGAAGAAGGCCTGAGTTTTGATATTTGTTTTTCTTTTCTCCAAAAAAGGATTCATTTTTTTCCATTTGATTTATATATCAGAAATACAGTTTTTACTCTATCCTAATAGACCCTACTGAGCTGGAGAGCTGGAGAGCTACTGAAATGATAGTAGAAACTTCTATAGAAATGTCTATAACAAAAGACTACATTGTGCTGGCATAATTAATGAACCGCTGTTTTACTGAGTGGCTACAATTTTAAGCAAAACAGGTATATAGAAAGTTCAGTGTAGCTAGGTTGGCATTGTTTTGGAACTCTAATTTTTGCAATGCCCAGCTTTGTTATTGTAACAGTAAGGACTTAAGTTGTCATTAGCTTTCTTTTCTTTTCATTTTATAATAAATTAGCTAAGCTATTAGCTTAGAAACCATCAAACCAAAATAATTGCAGAAGATTTGGGAAAGTAAATACTATTCTGATCTAGTATGTATCTAAATGAGAAGTTAATTTTCATGTAGAAGATCCAGAAGGAAAAGGTAAGTATGCAAAAGAAGGAAAGATAAAATAAAAAGACTTTGTAATATTGAAAAAGTATCTACCTGCAATTATTACCCTGCACCAAAAATAAGCTTCCTTTCACTGTCTCATTTTTACTGAAAAAACCAGTAAACTGCAGATATTTCAGATTCCTGACAGAATTTATGGTTATAAAAAAGGTGAGCCTGTTTATGAAAAATTGTAAGAAATTGATAACATTATGAATACAAGGAGAAAAATAGAGGAAAGTGTTAATAATTGACCAGATAGGCATATACTTTTACTAAATGGCAGAATTTAATATCTGAAACCACCCCAAGCCCAAAGGAAGACTCAATGAAAACTGAATGAATCTTCACAATAATTGAATACCTAAGCGGTACTCTTGGGGGGGAAAAAAATCAAACAAAAAAACCCCCACAATACTGAGGGACATTAAAGTTATATGTTACACAGAGCCCTTATATGCATTACAGTTATGCCATGATTAACATGTTAATTGCAGCATAAATGACAAGAGTGCTACACATGCACCCAATTTAAGAAGCCATAAAACAGCAAACCAGGCATAAAAATATTCCATGTATGTAGAGTATGAATATGTGGCAGGCACAAGGCTGGCACCCCAGGCCAGCCCCTGTTCTGCAGCTGGGTTCAGAGCTGCCTTTTGGGCCCCTGGCAGGGACACCAAGGAGCTCCCCCACTGCACTAATCTCTGTGCACAAACCGTCCTACATGGAGGATGAGGTTCTTGGTATGGGGTGCCAAAGGGCTTTTCCCTTTGGCAACTTTAAAGCCCACACTTACAGTTAAAGACCCCTGGTGGTGAAAGACATTCAGGCCTCTGACAGATGTAGAAAAAAAAATGTGCTTTCCTGGAAAAAGCAGAATGTAGTTCAGCCTCCCTCCGCAGCATCTGTATAGATCAGTAACTTCAGTGGGGCTTTTTCAAACTTTTATTTAAAGGTGATTCAATCAGCCAACAGATAAAAGCGCCAAATAAAGCCCTGCTGGAGCACCTTATCTGTTATACAGACATTGCATTCAACTAACGCAATGCCTCTTTTGGACATATGCTAGGCTCAGTGTGGGGGGTGCGTGGAGTTTAAAGTAAAACACCATGGCAGGGGTTACATCTATAAGTAGCCTCAGTTCTCCCCACCAGGAGCCTCTGAGCCCTTGACAGTCCCACTGGAGGTGCCAGGTGTAGGTTTTTTAAACTCCCTGAACAGAAGCCTGCCAGTGGACTCAGCCCGAGTCCTGAGGGTCTTGAACCAGTTCTGGTGCTGTACCAGGGCTGGGGACAACCAGCTGAATGAGCCCCAGCTGCAGGGACAGTTCAGGGTCTTTAAACTGGTGCTGCCCTAATGTGATGATCACCCAATCAGCCGATTCTTGGTCCCAGCCCTCAGTGCTGCCAGGCTGTGGGCACCCAGCTTTCAACTTTGTGGGACATGCACGTATGTGTGGAGGGATGCACAATTTTGGGATCAGAGCTCAGATTCCATGTTGCCTTTAAATGATTGTATGCCGGGGCCATAGTTACTCTCAGTACATAATGTTGGGCAACTCAAAAAAAAAAGATTTTTAATTTCATCAGATCTAACAAAGGAAATAAGATTGGGGGAAGAAATTTGCAAGCTGGTTTAGAAGGCAAAAAGTTAATATTCTGAACTTCTGGAATAGCAAACCAGTATTAATGTTGAACTGAAACTAGGGTCCTGTTACAGTGGAACACTAAACAGTTTGAGTCTAAGTATCAATTCATCTCTAAAGAAAGTAGAAAACTGGAATGAAATTCTGAACATGTAATTGTCATTGTTTTGATTATATTTTTTAAATATCTAATGTATTTTAATTTCAGTGTTATGGCAGCTTTTCTGCCCTTCAGATATCAGATAATGTAGCTGCAGTGGACACAATGCAGCTATAGCACCTGAAGTTCTGGCCCAACATTTGTTAATGATTTTTGGTGAACAGTTTTTAGTGGAAACAGCAACGCTTCAGGTGTAATGGGAACTGCTGAAAAGCAAAAGTAAACCACTGACAAGGCCATGAAACCATCATTTTTATTACCTCTGATACATCAGACATGATATTTCCTGCTATCATGACAGGCCAGGAAAGATCACTGTCTGCTTGATTACAGGAAATCAATAGTAAGTCAAGTCAATTACAAGAAGCTGTTGTTTTTCTGGATAGCAGTTTATCTCTCTAAGTTCAGCAGTGGTCTGAACTTCTCTTATGTGCTGATTAGTTTTCAACTTAAAGAACTTTTAAGGGACAGAATTCCATGAACCTATGTGAGTAGCTCAAAATATCTACCTAGCAGGCTACGACACATGTAAAAAATAAAATAAGCAGTATGTCATCATAGCACTACATCTCACCATCCTCTGAGATAATTTTGGCTTATGGAAACAAAGTATAAACTATAGAATACATATATAATGATCAATAGTGTTTAAATACATAGTTATCTATTCTTTTTTAGGATCTGTCTTTGAAGACATATCCTTAGATACAGTAGTGGCCATTGGTCATTTTTCTATATTAAAGTTCCTGTTGTTGCTAACACCTGTAAAGCTGCATAGATGGTATGAAGATTGCTGTTCTTAGGGATGAGGAAGCTGCTGTAGATAAAACGTATAAGTAAAAACACTTGAGGTGGAATAAGTCCAAAAAAGTTCAGTAGTGATGGACCTTGGTAGATATGGCTGAGTCTATTATTATTTCGCTTAGAAAGATGAAAAATGAAGGAAGATATGATTGATTTTGACAAGATGTATTGAGTCAAGAATTTTAGATTAATATCTCTAGGGAAAGGGCTGTATCTAAAAGATAGAGATTTGATAACTCTGTCTTTTCTTTAATATTTTGAAAGGGCTTTCTAAACAATGAAGAGAATAATAGTTGTGTTACAATATTTACAAAATAGTATCTACATTGAACCTATTATGAAGAAAGGTTGGAGAACTGGGACTGTTTAGCCTGGAGAATAGGAAATGGCAGGGGTATTTGATAATTGTCTTAAAATATTTAAGGTTATAATGAGGATTGTCATAGATTTTTTTCTGTGTCTTCAGGAAACAATACAAGAGGCAACGTTCTTAAATTACAGTAACAGAAATTTAGGTTGGATTATATACAGAGCTTCGTCATTATGAGGGTGGTTAAGCATTGGAACACAGGGTCTTCGAGAGATTTGGGGATCTCCATCCTTGGAAGCTTTTAAAAGCAGTTAGACAATGCTTACCTAGAATGGTTTTGACAGGGATAATCCCCCCATGTGTGGGCAATTGAATTGGATGATCTCTTGGCATCCCTTTTGGTCTATAATTCTGTGATTATCTCCCTAATTTAAAACAGAATAGTTTTATAGTGCATATTCATTCAGTGAGATTAGCCCATTTTAACTAAAGTCCTTAGCCTTTGCTGAAAGTACTTTATTTCTTAGTGTGGGAGTAGGATCATTTCTTCTTCCAAATCTCAAAGTATTCCTTCTTGTTCTATTGAAGGCTGGAGAGACTGCTGGAGACCCTTGTGATTCTTAATTTAATAGAGAGAGATTACTAAGAAAAAAGAAGTGGATTGATGAAAATAATGATGGCTGTTATCAAGGGAAGGCCACATATTTCTATAAGAACATCTGCATATCTTGCATCTAGATCAGGTCTTCTAACAGGAATGGAGTAATGAATAAGGAATGTGTGGCTAGATCTAATAAAGGACCTACTTGCCTTATGTTCTTAACTGTTTCCACCTGTTAAAGGATTGCCGCCACCACCCATCCCCCCATCTTGTTCACCAGACTGTTGCTGGGACTTCACTATCCTCTACTCAGAAATACGTTCCCCAGCATTTTTCTAACAGAATGACTTCCCTAGGAGTCCAGTTTCAGTTGATCAGAAAACAAGACCTCCTGTGGGTACCTGCAATAGGAATCTCACAATTTCAAACTTACAATCATAGAATCAATGAGTTGGAAGGGACCTAGACAGATCATCAAGTCCGACCCCCTGCCGTGGGCAGGAATGAGCACTGAAGGTGGCAGGGGTCATAAGACCCCAGCCACATGCCTACCCTGTCTCCTCTTGAAGATCTCCAGGGAAGGTGAGACCACCACCTCTCTGGGAAGCCTATTCCAGGCTCTGGCCACCCTTACAGTGAAGTAGTTCTTCCTAATAGCTAACCTAAACCTATCCTCCCTCAGCTTGTGGCCATTGTTCCTGGTGACTCCAAGGGGGGCCCTGGTGAACAGACTTTCCCTGAGTCCCTGCTGCTGGCCCCTGATAAGGTTGAAGACAGTCACAAGATCCCCCCTCAGTCTTCTCTTGCGGAGACTGAAGAGATTCAGGTCCCTCAGCCTCTCCTCATAGGGCTGGCCACAGAGGCCCCTGACCATGCGAGTGGCCCTCCTCTGGACCCTCTCCAGGTTCCCCACTTCCCTCTTGAAGTGCAGCACCAAGAACTGGACAGAGTACTCCAGCTGCGGCCTGACCAGCATGTTGCGGTGAAGGTAGCTACCGCCTCCCCGTGTCGGGGTCGCTTACCGGTCGCCAAGGAGCGGCTCACCTGTGGTTGGACATTTTACACGCATTTGCCTCGCCTGCCACGACTTTGATGGTAATACCGATTGGTTCAGATGGTCCAGCGCATGTCGTCCAAATATGAGACGTCTTAACGTCCAGCGGGTCCTGCGTTGATGAGGGCTCCGCCACCCCTACACCCTCGCCTGTTCCACCGGGTGGTATCAGAGCAGGCCACGTGTCTGTAGATCACTCAGATTGTCCATAAAAGAAATGTAAAGGTAAACAAAATGCTACGGCCAGGGGTTCTCTAGATCGTGGTGGCTGCTTCCACCCTCAGCAGACGTCCTCCGATATTCCCCTGTATGCCGTGGGGTTGAAACCCCTTCTCTAGCTCCCCATGAGCTCTTCAGTCCTCACTAGGGCTCCCTGGAGCCGCTCAGCCCCTCCTTACAGGAGCTACGGTTTCACAGCCAGTGATTGCCCCTATATTACAGTTTATATGGTACCCAGCCCTGGCCGGGTTCCCACCGCTCCTGGATGGCTGCAAACAGTCTGCAGCCTTGCTGGACCCACTGCCCAGGCTCAGAAGCCCTACTGTGGCTTACCCTTCCTCCAGAAGATCCTGCCCCTTCGGAGGACAGCTCGCATACACTGGCAGGTACTCCAGACAGCTTTAGTTCCCCCACTGCCTCCTTCCGGTTCCGCCGCGCCACCGCTTGCCTGCGCCGGCGTCTCTTTTATGTCAGCCCTATCCATGCTGGCCCCTCCCTCCTCCGTGCACCTGGAAGAGGTGAGTTCCCGCCCAGCATCTTGGGTCTGTGGGCGTGTGATTCATGTGTTTGTACCTGGGCAGGGAGCCTCGGAGCCCACTGGCTCCTTCTGCCCCTCACACAGCACCACATAGAGGGGGAGCAAGACCTCTCTGGACCTGCTAGTGATGCCCCTGTTGATGCATGACAGGGTGCGGTTGGCTCTGCACGTTGCTTTGTCGCATCGGCGACTCATATTCATCCTGGAGTCAATCGTGACTCCAAGATCTCTGTCTGCCTCTGTGCTGCCAAGAGGGTTAGCCCCTAACCTATAACCGTAATGCTGGTTCCCTCTCCCCAGGTGCAGCACTCTGCACTTGTCCTTGTTGAACTGCATCCTGTTCAGATCCGCCCACTTCTCCAACCTATCCAGGTCTGCCTGGATGCTGTCCTTGCTTGCTGGTGTATTCACTTTAGCTTGGTGTCATCAGCGAACTTGAACAGGGTGCTCTCCACACCCTCGTCTAGGTCGCTAATGAAGATGTTGAACAGCACTGGCCCAAGGACCAAGCCCTGGGGGACTCTGCTGTCCACACCCTCCGAAATTGACATCGACCTGTCCACCACCACCCTCTGGGTGCGCCCCTGGAGCCAGTTTGCCACCCATGTGACCGTGCATTCGTCAGTGCCGCAGTCCCTCAGCCTGCCCACCAGAATCGGATGGGACCCTGTGTGGAAGGCCTTCTGAAAGTCCAAGAGGATGACAATTTCCTCCTTCACACTTGCGACAACTTGAACCTAACTTTACCACTGGATTCCTAACCTGCAGTGGGTGGCAGTAGGGAGGTACCTAATTCTAGATTTGGAGGGATGCAAGCTCTTAATCAGGGTGTAAAGTGAGGCTTAGGCTGGAGAGAGTGAGGGTTTTCTGTATCTGTCCCCTTGTGCACAAAGACCAGTGGATTACCTGAGCCCACCAGCCTGCCTGTCTGCTGAGGTGATGCATCTCTACCTGCTGCAGACCAATAACAGGATGAGAGCTTCTACCTTCTTCCCTGCCAGACCAGGAAAATGCCTTTACCTATTCAGGTAAAGGGGGTTGGATTGTGTGCCCAAAAAAGGATAAAACATTTCTAAGGAGTTAAATTACTATAAAGGATGGAAAAAATACCAAAAATTCATTAGGTATTATTATTCTACTCATAGAGTACTTATACTAGGCTATTAGCTCCTCTGAGACTTTAAGACAGGGCAGTTCCCATTATTTATTTGATTTATATTTTTTCCTTTCTCAGAAGGTGATAATGTGGATGTTCTACTCCATTTAGTAAATGCTAGTAACTCTAAAGAAAATATTTCAAATGAGATGCATGAATAAGTTCTTGATCACATCAGAAAAAGGGTATAAGAATGGTCCTTCAGACTATTTGAAAATAAAATAAATGCTGATAGGAGTCTTTACGAAAGACTTCTTGGTTTATTGCTTAATATTTGTCTGATTCATATGCAGGAATAATTGGACTCAATTGTACGTCAGCATTCATGTAGCTAGAAATTTTGCATGAGAAGATGGTTTATAAACAGACTGCATTCCTTTTTCTTTCCATGTTTGAGATCTGTAAAAAAGTCTAATTTTCTGCTCGACTATTAATATCTATGTTTTGAAAAGCAGAAAAATTGAACTGAATTGGGAATTGCTACTCAACTGTCTCCGCTTCATGGCAAGGAGCTTTTAAAAATGAATTCAACAAAAATTACCTATAAAAATGAAGACCTGTACTAACAGAACTTTGTTTCAGAGTCCCAGTAGTCTCTAGTATCCTTCCCTGAATAGTTGGCTGAAAAATTCCTACACTGACTTCTCTCCCAATGTATGTTTGGCCACATACAGCCCATACATTACCAGGAGAATCTCTGCTTTTTTGATAGAAACCAAAAATGTACAGGTACTCATCAAGTTTCTGCCTTGGGAACAATGCCTTTTTCAATTAGGAATCTCTCTCCTGCTGGAGGGAAACAACACCTGTATGCTTGTTTGCCACTTGATTCCTCCCAGGGACCAGGGTAATATCCGAGTCCAGAAAAGGTGTGGGGAGCAGCTGCTGCTCTGTTCCTCTCCCAGTCTAGGGAAGGTCTAGGGAAGAAGGGGCAGCTGCAGATTGAATGCTGTACTGATCCCTCTCCCCAAAAGATTTCTCCTGGAAATGAATGCCTGTTTAAGACCTTTGATCTTTTTTTAGAAGAAATACCTTTATTACCCTTTTTTCAGTTATCTTATCTGCCTTAAATATCCCAGTCTAGCAAAAGCTAGGTTTTGTAGATCCATTTGTTTTGTAAATAGCCTTAAATGTTTACAATACAAATACTTGGTTTCATGTTACCCAAATAATTAATAATTGCATGCCATATCTGACGCAAGAACTTTAGCTAGACACTAGGTGGCAGCAAATATTCAGAAGTAGCTTTTACTTTTGTCTCTATGGTACTGAACACACTTAAAAATGGATGTTACAAAGTTTCTAGTATGTACGGATTTTTATATGCAACCTTGGTATATTGCATATCCTTATCTTCCTTCACTGTTTTTTGCTGAACTGTAGAAATGTTTATTATTTAACCAATCTAAATACTAATATCAGTCACTGAATGAGGCACAAAAAGGGTTGTTTTTGACCAATTCTCAGATTTTGCTCTTTTCTGTAATAAGAACTTTTTATTTTGATTGTTCTAAAATTGGCCATTTTGTGAAAGGTTTTTGTAATATTGAAAGTTCCTGCTCCAAGTTATGTACAGGAAAGTGGTTTGAATTTTACAGACAAATCAAATGCACCAATTAATTTGGGAAGTAAAATAAGTAAACAACCTAAAGATGTAAGAATGTCTTTCCTCATTTTCAACTGAAATATGGTAGTTCAGGACAAGTCTGCATTCTTAAATCCTTTAGTGCCTCATACATGAGTATATGTACATAAGAAAATATCACTTTGACTTTTTTTCCTCACTGTTGGGAAGCAGAATCAAGTCAAGTCCAAAGAATCATAGCACCATCTGGGTTAAAGTCTCAATGTTAGTCATTGAAGTCAGGAGGATTATACAAGATTTACATGGGTTTAACTGACAAGATATGTTTAGCTTTCAATATTATTTTGGGGTAGTTATATTTGTTTCTTTTTTTGTAGTAATGAATTTCTCTGTTACTAGCATGTACATGCATAGATCTTAAAATTTAAAATTAAGTTGCATGTATTTTTTTTAAATCTGTGTAACAAAGTAAATGTATTTGAAACTAAAAGGCTATAAAAGTCATTAATCTTTTAACTAGTAGTAATTGCTCACAATTTTTTATTAAAGAGTTTGTTAAACAGTATGACCATAGGAAAACATAATATGCAAAAAGGTATGTTCATCTGTGATAAAGGTCTTGAATCTTCCCAATGAGCTCAAATTAGCAGTTACAATAAACAGCAAAACAACCATTGCTTTCCATGACTACAACCGATGGAAATATGTCAATGTACTTGATGAGTCTTAGTGAGATATTATTTCAATACAGGTGCATCAATAATCTGTATAAATATATAAAATAACCCACTCAAGCTTCAGTCATTTTTTCATGTGCCAGCAGTATGCCAGATGCCTTGTGCATGTGACTCTTCAAAGATAAAAGGCAAGCCAAAAACTACTTAAAAAATATAAAATATGGAGCCATCTTCAAAAAAAAGTCTTACGTACCAGTATTATTTGATTGGTAAATCAAGTCTACTTATCCATTTCCTACACTATCAGTTGTCTATTATCAGAACGTTTTCACCTTTTAATATGTTTTCTAAAACATATTTTAAACAGATTAACCAGTTTAGATCAGGTTGTAAATATCTCATTTAAACGTTCCTATGTTGACAGCAGAAAAGAAAGCAAGTTTATGTTGCTTATAAACATTAAAAAATAAAATATAAACTTCGTTTTAAATTGTCACGCCTTATTCAGATTATTGGGGTGTAAAAGTCTGCATGGTCTGGTCCTTTTATTTTACAAAATTACAAACAGTAGGGAAGAAAGTGCTTAAGTATTTGGAACTTGCTGTCTAAGAAGGTACTGACATTATCACCAGGGTAATAAATAGGTGCTTCTGAATGCAGATGTTAGATGTTTCAAAAAGATGATTTTATGAGTATTGTAACTTAAATTAGAAAACTAACGGTTTTCATAGTTTAGTCCTAAAGCCCTGAATTAAATATGTTATGAACTTTATGCTTGTATTTACTTCAGTTTTTTTAATTTGATCTCTCCTATTTACAGATTGCTCTTGGAACAGTAACTAATGTGGAGGAAGCAGTAAAGTGGATAAGCTACACTTATCTTTATGTACGGATGAGAGCAAATCCATTAGTATATGGCATCAGTCACAAGGCTTATCAGGTAGAAAATGCATTTAAAAAAATCTAACCTGCTTTCTTGTTCTGTAATCCTTTCCTGATGTGAGGATAAATATTTGCCATTTCTGTCTTACCTGACATCAGCAATTGTTTTTAAGTTTTGAGAAGGAAAATATATTTTTATAGCAGAGTTTTGGGGGTATTTTATATAAAAGTAAATTTAAAGTTCTCCTCTGAATAGTCTTTTTAATTGAAAACATTTTTTATGCCACCATACAAAAATACTGCCAACAGCTAAACTAGCCATTAACACACAGTACTATTTTTTTATATTTTTTATCAAAACAACTTTCATTGTTTATTTGCTGTCAGCATTTCAATACTGCAAACCAGACATGAGTGATACACTCAAGTCTTCTTGAAACCATAGCTTTCGTTTGTACGCAGTATTTTTTTTTCTTGTGCAGAGTATTTGTTTTAGAAGGTTTTATCAAATGGGGTATCATAAATTATCAGATAACGTACTTGCTCATTTAACAGGTTAACACAATAAATCAGTTTTAAATCTTTGTTCTTGGTATCCAGTCATTTTCATGTTTTTATTCCTTTGATGTCACTTTTAGAAATTCTTTTCCCCTTTGGAATAAATCAAAGCACAGTTAGAGAGATATTTTTTCATAGATGAATTCATTATTTTTACTTTTTTGGAGGGTTTCACAATTTACAGATAATCTCTATACTCTGCTGGACATGCTCTACTAGCACCTTCTACAAGGGTAATGTGATAGGCAGGAGGTGAACATACACTGATGGGAAGAAAAATGGAGAAAACAGTTTTCTGAAGATATGCTTTTTAAATGGTAGCTATGTATCTGTATGAAGAGGCTACAATGTTAGGCATAGTCCTTTTAGATATCAATAAGTAGAGAGTGTTCGTGAAATTATCAATGATCCTTAATAAATCATAGACCATAGATCTCAAAATACTGTCATGTGGCATGTTTTAAACACTTTATTGGCCCTCCTTGAGAGGCTTGCTTAATGCAGTCACCCCAAACTTTTTAATAAACTTTCATATTTCACTTCTATTTGTATCACACCAACAGGTTAAAGGAAAACATTATCTAAAGTGCAGGTGTCAAACATCTAATGCTTGCAGGCAGCATGGGTCTCAGACTGGCTGGAGCTGGTGCCTCATGCAACGTAGTGCAGCTGGGGTGGCCACTGTGTTCATCACAGCTGCTGCTCCAGCTAGACTGCCGTATGCAGCATCCATTCCAGCCACTTTGGGATCCATGTGGTACAGAGCAATGGAGCAGCCACCGGATCAATTATCCTTGGAAAGAAGTCCATGGGCCTGATCCAGCTCATTTACCAGCCTCGTACATGGACTGGATGAGTTTGACACTCCCAATCTAAAGTGATATTGCATACTATCATTTGCTAAAGAATGATATAGCCTATCTTTGTAGAAATCTCTGCAAATTATCTTGTGATTTAAAATATTTTGGATAATTAATGTAAATAGTTTTGGTAATTCCCAATTATAAAGTTAGCAAACCATTACCAAGAACAATTTACAGTAAACAATAAAACAAGTGAATTGTTATTCTTCAGTCCACAGTCATTTTCCAGATTTTTGCCCGCTCCAAGGAAATGCCATCCCTGAAGATCTACCAGTGCTCTGTCTGTTCCTGTAATTCTCTTACGCAGTAATCTGAGGACTAGCATGTAATCCATTTAAAGATACAGCAACAAGCATGCCGTTGCTGTGAATCAGAAAGTTCAGGATGTTTCTCTGTGCTCTTGGGAGTATGCTGCTCTATACCTCACTTGAATCTGAACTGAGCTGAGACATGATCTATGCATATTGTCAATAACCATTCTGTGAATATGCAAATCTTAATTCTTTGGCTAATCGAGTTCCTCCGCATTGATTAGCATCTGTTCTCCGATTTTCAGCATGTTTCCCAGTAACGAGGATATTCTCTGAGCTTCGCTTCCTTCAGCTAAAAGAAGAATGCCATAATTTACATTAAGTGGGCTGGGTGGGGTAAGATAGTGAGTAAATATGACCAAACTGCTGAACACAAAATGTTTGTTCATATTTGTTTTAAATGGGTTTATATAAAAAAAAAAAAATCCATTGATTCTTACCAATCCTTTTCTTGTGCTATCACAGCTTCCTTTTCCAACAGCTAAGCTGGGCTTTTTTGTCCTTATAAAGGATATATATGTACATATGTATATTTGTTTGTAATGCTTGAAAATGTTGGAGAGTGCTAAGCCTCTTCCTCCCTTGTCACTAGGGAAAGCAGCATACGTAACAACATACTGCCTTTATTCTGGAGAGAAGAGCCTACTTTTGGGAAAACAGGGAAGAGGTGGCCTAAGATGCTAGTCAAACTTTTCAGCAGCTTGTCAACTCTCATTTAAGATTTAATTTTTTTCTCTTATTTTAAGTTTGAATATATCCTTCAGAAGTCAGTACAAAATGAAACTGAGACTTCTACAGATTAACACCCTGATGCTGAAACCTTCTATGCATTCTTACCTTTATGCAAATGAATATCCCAACTGTGTTTAGTTTCCAGTACTAGGTGACAGACTTTTGTTTAAAACTTTCTAAATTGCTGCTGCTATTGCCTTGGAAATGACATTCTGGTTTGGAGAGCCATGGTAAAGGTCCCTTCTAGGCAGAACTCTCTTATAACCCTGCAGGATTCTGAACCATAAAGACCTGCTAGGACTCTAACCATGGAGACAGAGCTCTAGGACAATGTTTCTTGACCTTTCCAGGTTAATAAGTCTGCATTCAATTTTAAAAAAATGTTTTGCAAGCCCTTTTCATTCACTATAAAAATAGGAAAACATATGGATTATAAACCTAAATAATCTATGTGAATATTCCAAGAGATTGGCCAAAAGCACATAAGATTGAAGAGAGTAAGATTTGGTTGGGGGGGTGGTGTTGCTTTAGTTTCTAGTAAAAATTTCAGTATTTCTCACCCTAATTTCTTTTTGTGACCCCCTCCCCCCTATACACATGCATGTGCATGTCGCGCGGGCGCACACATACCCCTACCCCTCCAAGGGACTGTAACCCACCAATTGAGTAATTCTGCTTGACAACATGGGCCTTTGGAGCCTTAGTCTCTTTCTCTGATCAGAAGGGGTTGCAACTTGTAACTAGGGAGAGGCAGCCAGGACTCCTCCAGCCACAGAAGAGACAGGTGTAACTAGTACTGAACACTCCAGTACAAGCTCAACAGCTAGGCTGTTCCCCAGATGTGAGGAAGCAACCAGATGCATCTTCCAGCTCAGAGCAAGCAGCCACAGCCAAAACCAGGAATCAATTACCCAGCCATTCTTTTCCTCAGTTCAGGACAAGAAGCAACAAAGCCTTCAGGAGCCACCAGGACACTGCCCCAGGGGTGTGAGAGCTAGCCAGAGGTAGAGATATGTCACTTCCTATGTTTCTGTAGCTTATTGCCTGTTGAAGTCTTATCAGACTTAATATTTGGTAGTCAGTGTCGCACACCTGTCTGGTACACCCCCAGAACCCTGAGTTTCTCCCCATTGTCCCATTGCTGCTTTCAAGGAACAGACCAAGGTTGCCCTGGGATAACTCCTTATCCCCACAATCCTCTGCTCAACTGCCCTTATACCTAACCCCACAGCTGCAGCAGTGGAATTTCCGTCAGCTTCAGGTAGCCTCCCCTTTGGGTTGTGAAAGAAATTTTAGGTCCCCTTTTCTGGAGGGTGGGCTTGTCTGGAATATCAGTCACCAAAAGATCACTTTTTCCACAGGCAGCCAGTAATGAGACAAAACAAGAAAAGGATTTAGTATGTAGGAGAAAAGAATCATATGAGCAAAACTGACCATAACTTTCAATACAAAAGAGCAGGATGAGTAAATGTTCTTACCCTCTCGTCTGGCTACACCCTACCCATCCTGAGAGACCTACCAGGGTTTTTAGAGATCAACCTTCCTTCTGATTCTACCAGCCCTGGCTGCTTGGGCTTCTCTAGCCCAAGAAAAAAAATCCAAATACCATGATTTTATCATAGATAGGCTTTAACTACCTCCCTCCATGAGCATTATTCTATTTGCTCAAGAGTCAGAATCCTCCAGAAATTTCTGGTCTCCCTGAAGCACTTGGAATTCCCCTGGCTAAAGGGCCATTTCTCTCAGATGCCTTTGCTCGAGAGGAGTCAATTTCCCCATTGCAAACAGACAATGTCCTGGCTGCCCCCCCATTTATTATGTCTTCTTCTGCCTGTGTCTGGGAGTGACAGTTGTCCTTAAGTATGTATTCTTCACCTTCTTGGCTTAAACCACATCCAAAATCATAAATCACGAAATACAGATGCCATAACATAATCCAAACTGTTACAGTAATAACTGTAACATGAATGGATATAGCACAACATGGGTTTTTCAACAAGACCACACATATCAGTGAAATAAATGCAAGAAAACCTTGCATATCCCCAGACCATTGTTTGGTTTGTGAGAGGACATTTGTGACATTTCTACACCATCATGGTATTTGGACCCTGGTAAGTGCTATAGTAAAGCACATGCTACACCCCAAAGAAAATGAAATATAGTCACACTTAGTGCAGCATCTAATTAGCCTGCTTAAAACACAGTTTATGAGCTGCTCCATGGCACCATTCAGAGGTGGTAGAGACTTGTCCTTCCTGTCATTTCTATAAGTAGGGCCTGGTTTAAATAACGGTTTTGCATTTTTCGTGAAAATCATGAAATTAAGCGATTTTCACCAAAAAATGCTATTTGCAACGGAATGCCACAATATAGTTGCTTGCGGGAGAGTTCTCCAGCAAGCAACAATATCATGGCATTTTGTTGCAACAAGGTGGCTACTGCAGGCTAGGGAAAGCATTCCCCTGACAGCAGCTAAAGCCTAGTAGCCCAGGGGGTGCAGGGAGGGGTGCAAAAGGGACAGGGATGGAGAGAGCTGGGGGCTGTTTGCTCCTCTGGGCAGGAAAACTGGGGGACTGGGAATGGGGGCAGAGAACCTATGTACAAAGGAGAAAACAGTCCTAACCCTACGTGAAGCCAGGGCTGTCTGCCAAGGCAGCCTCCAGGTGCCCCCTAACCCCTGCACCCCAGTTTTCCTACCCAGAGGAGCAAGCAGCTACTCCTCTACCCAATCCCCAAGCTCTTTCCTCCCCCTGTCCCTTTTGCAACCCCTTCCTCCCTTCCCTGTGCTGCTTCAGCAGTGATTAGAGGCCTTGGGAGCAAGGCCTCTGCTATTGCAATTAAACCTGGCCCTAAACCTACCTCCTCAGCCCATTGGAGGGGGTGGGGCATCACAATCAGCACAAACATGGCACCTACTATGATCAGGCCACAATATTAGTGAGCTGGGCCCTCAGTTTATACCAGATTTTTATAAAATTGGCAACTTATGACTATAAATCATTTAAATTAAGTACGTTATTTTATAGGTGTAGTATTTTTGCTGAAGTTAGTGGAACTACCTGTATACTTCAAGTGCAGTAGATAACATGCATGGAGTAAGAGTCTAACTAGACATTCCAACTAACGTACTGCACACTTTATTCTCAATATCTGTTTCAGCCTTGAGATCTGGAGTTTATTCAGCTCCAGAAAATGATAATAAGCTGTCTTCATATCAAATCACACAGGGTATATATATCCTCAACAAAAATGTCCTCATAAATAGGAAACTAGGAAATATCTGTAATAATATAACATGATAGTGATGATTCCAAACCCTGCTAAGTTATTTTAAAAAATGAAGTTATATCATTCAGTAAGCAACTGTAGCTTTTATTTTTCTTTTATGATCTTGCTTTTTGCAGTGGTCCCTTGTATGTGTTATATTGATTTCTTTTTTTTAATGGAAAATACATATTTCAGGGATTTCAAGCACCCCTATTCTCAACGTTTTTAGAAATTAAATCCATATTTGAGCAACTAGATCCTTTGTTTGATCAGCAGGGTTAAGTTTTGAAATAAAATTATTTCAGTTATTAATAAATTGTGCACTCTACCTTTTAATAGGGATGTCCAGTAGCTGAAAAATTTATTATTAGGTTTTAATAAATAAATATAACAATGTTATCATATAGTCATCCATATTTGTAAGTATCCAGCAAGAATTTTCTAAATTTGTAGATTGTAATGTAGTATAACTTGAGGATGAACCGATATAGATTCCAGTTGCCTGTATTTATTCATTTTATTTATATAGATCAAGATTTTTTGGACTTAATGTCTATATAACACTTGTTAATAAGCATTCAACTAATTCTTCATTTGGCAGTTATGACTTTATTTTCTCTGTTTTCCAGCTGCATTGTGTTTCTGTCTCTTATAAGAACTGAGTTAACTCAGTGAAATACATTATTCATTTCTGATTTTTTGTGCTTGGTCTCTAGATGGATTCAACACTAGAGAAGCACAGAGAACAACTGGTGATTGAAGTCAGCAGAAAGCTAGACAAAGCCCGGATGATTCGTTTTGAAGAGAGGACTGGTTTTTTTTCTTCAACAGATTTAGGAAGAACTGCCAGCCATTACTATATTAAATATAATACCATTGAGGTACTATTCTACTTTTGGTACACCTTCCTCTTCTTAAGTCTTTACACAAAATAATCATCAGGGCTAGGGAACATTCAAAAAGCCCGAGCCTGAAATGATTCAATCTTTTCAAGTTAATCTAGCCTACAGATATTGAACTTACTTGCAAGTGGATAGAAGTTCACTTTTAAATCAGGAAATGCAGGCACATACCTGCAGTGGCTCAGGCTAGAAGCCAGGGGGCACTAGAGTGAGCTCTCCCTTCCATTCCACAGTGCTGAACTGAGAGGGGTGTGACCAAGCCCTGGCACATGCTATGATTCGGGTCAGGTTTAAACCGACACTCTGGCCTGCACAATCCCCAGCCAGGGTCTGCCTGGAGGTGGAGGCAGAAGCAGCCCTCACCAGGCTTTTCCCCTGCTCGCTGCTCAAGGGGTGGGGAGTGTTGCCAGACCCCAGCTCCTGGCTAACACTCTGAGGCAAGGGTGGGGTGTCAGGGAGCATGTGAAGTGCATGAATCTGTTGATGATACTGAGCTTTTCAGTCTCCCTCTACCTGCTTCTTCATACTGTCTGCAGCAAACTGATGGCACTCACAGGTCTCATTCATTGCAAACCAGGTCATTTCTCACACCTCTGTTTCCTGTTGAGCACTGACAGATTGCAGGCTTTGAAGCAAGAAAGCCAGTAGAGAGCTTATCAGAATGCAAACCTTATCAGGCCATCGAGCCCTACAAAAGAAAACAAATGCATCTCTCTCATGAGTTTCAAGCTCTTCTCATCTGCAGGCTGCCTTTGCATTTGCAAGCCACTGGCTTCTAGACCTAAGTGGGCACTTTTTTGTCTGCTTTTGTTCCAGTGAAATTGGCAACACACACACAGACACCTGTCAGCATTAGCTTGCCTGTGGGAAGGCCATGGCCACGTGCTGGCTGGGGTCTGTGCCTCTAGAGTCTCTGCCATGGGAGAGGGGTGGGAAGGGGGGATCCCTGCTTGAGCAGTGAGCAGCGAGGGAGGAGTGGGGCAGGGGGCAGCCTGGCAGACGCTGCAGTCCCCCACCAGGGAAGAGAGTGGCAAGGCCAGTCTTGTTCTCTGGAGCAGACAGCCCAGCCAGCCTAAGGCTGAAAAGCATGCTGGGGTGCTGGGGGACTCTGATTTAACTTAAGTGAAGAAGGGGACTGGGGCAGAAGTTCCATAAACCAGTGTGACCCAAATCAGTTAAGTCTGATGCTACATTCAACCAGGTTTATCTTAAACCAGTTTCTGCTATTTTGAAATTGAGTTATGTGCACTTCTTTTTCTGTTACAGGTTTAAACCAGTTTCTGATCACTTAAACCAGTTTATGTGTAATTTCTGTCCCTAGCCTAAAGGGTATTATAGGTTATGTAGCTGACTTAACATCGGTATCATTTTCAAATCATGGTTACCAAAAAAGGAAAAGACAAAGAAAGAAGGAAATAACTTAAGTATATGGAAATAAGTGTAGGTTAGAAACATTGCTTTGACCAAATTTGGTTTTAGATGTCATTTGTATTTTTATGCCTTTTCTTTAGATGACTGTCTGCCTTTAGATGTCTGTCACCAGCAGATGTAAATATATGCAGGTGACAGAACTTCTATATAGAGTTCCCTAGTAAGAAAATGTCTGTTTGTGTGACTATCCTACCACACTGTCATTCATGTGGTAGAATTTATCAGCAATTAAGGCAAGCATAGTGCACTGAAACACATATAACTACATGTCTGTGAATGTGTAGGTACAAGACTGTTATTCATTCTGCACCAGAGTTTAAAATCTGTCTGTGTTCTTAATTGTAGCTGACAGGACATGTCCTGCATAAATACTACAGTATTGTACCACTAAAAATGTTAACGATTTAGTGTCATCATATAATCAGACATATCCCAGCCAAGATTTTCAAAAGGGACAAAGGATTTTGGTTGTCTAAATTGAAACAAGAAAAATGGTCTCTATCGAGCTGTGTCAACCTAAAAAACCCATTTGCTTTTAAAAAACCTTGGTAGTTGTTTAGTAATTATCTGATTAATTGCTAAGGTCAGAACCATTTTTAATTTTAAGTTGCTAGGTCTTATATTTCTTTTATTAACATTAAGTCATAAGTGCATACATTTATTTTTACAGACTTTCAATGAACTTTTTGATGCTCATAAAACAGAAGGTGATATTCTTGCTATAGTATCTAAAGCTGAGGAATTTGAACAGATCAAGGTAAGACTGCATCACTTCATACGGCTAAGCATTTTCATGGAAATAGACCTTATCCAATAGTTTTTATAAATGTTAGGCACAAGCATAGAATGTTTTCCCAGCATGAATACCTGACACATCCTATACATGCTATCATTCAAGTTACTTGTATTTAAACTGGAATAATGGTTCAGCTTTAAACTATTTGGCTAGGAATATATTTTCTTTAAAGATTCTTTTAATTTTTTTTATAAGGGTTTTACTATGTCCCCACCTGCCCCCAGTGTTCTAAAAATCAGAGTAAGTGACCATTGGAATGATAAATATCTAGGGTTTGGAAGATCACTTGGGGTGCCTATAGATGTGCTCGTTAACTTTCTAATTAGAACACATTGGAGCAGACTTGATTTATCATTGTTATTAGAATGTTCCAGTATCACATTACCATCATGTGTATTAAGCCCCTGCACATTTCAAAATAGCCACAGGGGTTCCTTATCTAAAACTCAACAAATGAGTTCATCTCTTTCTAGAACATGTACCTACAACACAGATAGAAGTGATGTAGGAACCACTGGGTGAAATTTTTTGACATATACATATATGCCAGACCGTGCAATGTGAATCTCCATACCTGGTCTTAAAATCTATGAATTCAGGTGTAAAAGGATTTTTTATCCATGCTAGAGAAGTAAGAACACAAATGTACTCAGGTCAGCAACCAGCCCTCATTTTTGCTTTCTCTGTAAGAGCTCCCATCTTTTTTTCCTTCAGAAAAAAATGTATTTGTTTAATCATTTTCATTATAGCATCTTAGGAGTTATTTTTCTATCAGTAGTTATAAAATTTTCAAATTGAAATGTGTGTTTTTTAAATGAATAATGATCCTTCAAGTATTGCCCAGTAGTAAGCTTGATCCAAGCACAAGAAGGCACAAGGAAACTGCATTACTTGTGCTATAGTTTTCAATGCATTGTGATGTGTCAGTTGTACAGCTCCCAACAACGATAGTGAGAGCAGACTAGCAAAAGAGAATATTCTTACTAACTAAGAATATACCCCTTAGTGTGACATACTTTTTTTATATGCGTATATATTGGACACATACCTGTGTATTATTTCAAATATTTTATATGCTGTCTTAGAATTAGTTGTTTCACTATCACCAGAGGAGCTGTACTAATGCTGAGTTCAAGAACAGGTCATTTTACCAAACATGTTGTTGAAGATAAGGCATAAGGTTCCTCCACATGCCAGATGGTCAGCTGTGATGTGGGGCTTTGAAACCTATTCTCTGAGTCCTCTAGATATTAGTCAGGCCCTAATGAAAATGGCTCCCAGCTGATTTCCTGCATGAACCAAACATTTACCCTCTTTCAATAAGTTTTACACTAACGGACTATCAGTAAATCAAAGAATATGTAGATTTATGCTGTGTTTTGCAGTATGAGGGTCATCAGTGAGAATATAAAATGCTATGCATTATTCAAACCGTACATATGAATATTTCTTTACTTGTATTAAGACTTAATCTTATTAACAGTGAAAACTTTAATACCATGAATCATAGTACTTCACAGTTTTGAGTTAAGAATGTATTATGCCACATGCCAACTATATAACTGTAATGAATGCATTTAATGTTAATTCAAGACTGTCTAATCCAGATGGACAGAGGTTTTACTCTGGTCAAATAAAAAATGAAATCTCATCAGAGATAGAGGATGGTAGGGTCAGAAGATTCAATTTTTGTGGCATATCAAATTCTTGTGTGTCAATGGCAACCTTAATAGATGGTGATGAATAATAAAAAGTAATTGTGTCACTATTAAGATAGCTTCAATTATGTTCTGTTAGCTGCAGTATGAAAGACTGGCTTTTTTGGTTTGGATTTTTTTTTATTTAGCTTAAAACTAGGGACTGTTGAAAAATAATGTAACTAAGAAATAATGGAAAGTTAATTTCAGTATGAAAGTTTTTATAAAGTTACTTCAGCCTCTTCATAATTTATTAATTGTGTTTTAGGTAAGAGAAGAAGAAACAGAGGAGCTGGAAACCTTACTGAGCAATTTCTGTGAACTTTCTGCTCCTGGCGGTGTGGAAAACAGTTATGGGAAGATAAATATCCTCCTTCAAACATACATTAGCAGAGGGGAGATGGACAGTTTCTCTCTTATTTCAGACTCTGCGTATGTTGCCCAGGTAAAAAAAAGCAAAATCTGTAATATCTATTGATTTGTCTCCTTATCCCCACATCTTGTCATTCTCTAAAATGTCCATACACAGTGCTGTAGTAAAGGGGGGGCAAGTGGGGCAACCTCCCCAGGCACCGAACTAAAGGGGCACCAACAGGCGCTGCCCAGCCAGGGTGGAACATGAGACAGAGCCACGAGTAGCTTGTTTTTGGGGGGCTCAGGGATGGGGGAAAAGCAGCTCCCACCACTGCGTGCACTCCCAGGCAAGTATGGGGGCATGTGCCCCCGGATCTGTGTGCAGGGTGAGGGTGGGCTGCTGCTGCTGGCTTTTCCCCGGGTGCCAAACTTAGTTGCTGTGTCACTGTCCATACATTAAGTATGTTGGCCTTGAATTTCATATCTCTGTGCATTTTGGTGCAAACTGGCTTGAAAATCTGAGCTCTACTTTTTGATACTTTAGGATGGTATACTCTTTTTATGTGGAAAAGAATTTTAAAATACCTAACTTAGGAGGCCATTGCTTTCATGTTTAAGCTAGAACTTCCTTTTACATTGTAAAAGCCCAAGGTTTTCAACCTTTTTTAAAAGAGTGTACCCCTTCTCATGGCAGCGGCCAGACGCAGATCTGAGTAGGGGGGTGGCAGTGGCCAGACGTAGAGCAGGGTGGGGGGTGGCGGTAGCAACCAGACATGGAACAAGGGATGGGGTGACTTGCATGCGACAGTAGTGTGGGGCGGTGGATGTGTGTCCAACCAGCCAGGCAGTGCTTGTGTGGCCTGCAGAGGGGAGCCACTGCCCTTGCCTCCCCCACAGCCCTGCTCCTGGGAGGCAGTGGCATGGAGTGGTGGGTGATGGCACTCTGTCCCTGCCCACCTGCACATACCCTGTAGCACCTTTCCAAGTACCCCCAGGGGTATGTGGATTTCCAGTTTACACCCCCTGTTATAGCCCATTATGTATAATTTAAACTGAGATAACACCTATACCATGGCAAAACAGATCACACAGTTGTTTAATGGCTTATTTCGGTGCCCACTGGATATCAGCTTGTTGGGAAGTTTGAGCATCACGTGGGATCTAACAACATTAAAAATCTAGAGCAGAGTGCTGTTGCTTCATTGTGCAGGAAGTCGAGGGTGCCTCTTAACTTCCCAAAATTAGATATCTCTTTGATCTGTGGACCCTGAAAGAGCTAAATGCATAAGAGGGACAATCACAGAGAGTCCAAGATATTTAGCAATATTAATAATATATGGTATGTTATAAAGATTTATGTTTCAGCCAGCTGAGGTGTATGAATCTTAGCCAATGGAATGTACCAGGTTGATCATTATTATTGTTCTTCCAGATCTTCACAGACCACTTTGGGGGAAAAATAAAAGAAGTCCTGATTCCCATAATGACAATGATGAGGGTTAAATATTCAAAAGTATATATGCATATTTTGTAGTCAGATTTTCATGCCACCTTAACATCCTTCCGGGTGTTCAGATTTTATAGCACATATGGAGTTAAATTAAGTAACTGGAGGTCATTATGCACTCCATAAATATTGTAGCGCTCACAGAAGATCTTCTTTTTAAGGATGTTGTCTCAATCTTTTTTCTTAATTAATTGTCTGTCTCAATTTTAGTATGTTAAAGCAGGTGGCACTGTCCAGTGCTCAGAAGCATAATATATAAATATATTAATTTAACTTTCAGAAGGACAGTAACTGAGAAACAGAAATTTTGAAAGTGCTCTTCTATTCTAAACATTGACTCTGATAGAAAGTTCTTTCTTTCTCAGTAGAAGGGCTATTGATGATTGCTTTAGTGTCAAAGTAGCTTTAGAATGCAAGAGTCAAAAAAATGAGAGAAGGATCCTATTCTTGTAAATGAGTGGTCAATATAATTGCTATATCTGTGGCAACAGTGGGGACAAAATCCCTAACTAGTTTTAAGATGGAGCTTGGTAAATTTATGAAAGGGGTTTCACAACTTGATTGCTGGTAATAGCAGAGAACTGGATTTGGTGACCAGAAAGGTCCTACCAGTTCTATGTCCCTCACTAGTTTCTCAATTGGAAAACCAATTTCCCCCCCCAGTTACACCCAAGCAACCCTACTTCACAAACAACTCATTTGCAGAAGTGTAAGAGGGCAGAAATTGTCCTGCAAAACATTCATCCCATCACCATATAAATAAACATATAGATTATTACCTGGGAACCTGCTTAAAAGAGTACAGCTTCATTTTGAAATTCCAACTGGAGTTTGCAACTGTTGCAAATCAGAAATATTTTTTTTTAATTGGAGTCAATTTAGTTGGAAAGTCATTGTGACTTGGCAAGTATAAAACCACTTAGTGCTAATTTGCCTGTGATCAAAACCTGGAACAGGAAGCTTGTGGCACACCTGGACTGTACCTTAGATAATTGTATAATTGTACTTTCATGATTCCACTGGATAAAGATGAGGACAGTTTTAATTTTTTTATTTTGTTACAGTCTGCTGAATCTGAGCCCTAGCACATTTGGTATATCGTGTGAAAAGGGTTTGACTGACTATAACATTCTTCCCTTACTCCATGTTTTACTATCTAGAATGCAGCTCGTATTGTTCGAGCCCTTTTTGAGATTGCTCTTCGGAAACGATGGCCTGCAATGACCTACCGACTACTGAATCTCAGCAAAGTTATCGACAAGCGTCTGTGGGGCTGGGTTAGCCCTCTGCGGCAATTTTCAGTGCTTCCACCATCAGTCCTCACAAAGCTGGAGGAGAAGAATCTCACTGTGGATAAAATGAAGGACATGAGAAAAGACGAAATAGGTAAAAGTCCTAAAAAGATTATACATTTGGTGTCAATATGTCTTAATCACGTTGAGTAGTACCAGTAGTGTTAGTAGGGGTGCACAAGAGCAACACCCACCCTGGCAGCAGAATAGCCCCCCACCTGCACAGAGTTCTTGCCCCAGCAACATTTTCATGCCAGGAACTCTGAAACAGTTCCCAGCTCCTGTTGCCTCAAGAGTAATAGAACTGGAGCAGGCAGAGGATATGCACCAGCAACAACTCAGCAGGGCTGGGTTAACAGCTTAACCCAGAAATTCCTGGCTGGGTTAAAATGTCTCCCTTCCTCCCAGCCCCTACTCTCAGACCCATACCTCCCTCTACCCCTCTCCTTTAGTTCTCAGAATCTGCACCCTACACCCAATCCCACTCTCAGACCTCCCCTTCCCACCTGCTGTACCCCCGCTCTCATAACCCATACCCTGTGCCACCCTGCTCGCAGAATCTGAATCCCCCCTGCCTTTTAATTTTGGAATCATGTCCCATCCCACTGTCCCACAGGGTTTGCCCTGCATGCAGCCTTGGCTTGATATGCCACTGAGTAGCACATTACTCTGCAAATATTTCCATTGACTTCTGCCTGCTGGCAAAATCAGGCTCTTCAGTACTTGTAACTGAAGTACTGTTTATGTGAAACAGAAGAAAATCAGTGAATGATGTCAAAAGATTCTACTAAATAGTTCTGGCCTACTACTGAATCATCAAATTTGTTCCCCTTTAACCAAAAAAGTTCATTAGTTCAAGGTGTCATTTCAGCTGACAATTAAATGGAATTCACAAAAAATATTCAATATATATACTGATAATGAGACCATCCAAAATTACATTGACAGGAATAACTAGCACTGTTTAGAAGGTGCATATGAATCCACATGCATAAATTTATCCATCATCTTGAGAAGGGTGAACAGAAAATCTATCCATATTAAATAGATTTATTTTTCCTTTCCTATATAACTTTTGGGGAACTGCTTTATATCCTGGACTTGAGTTTGCATTTTCAGCCTGTCTTGTCCCAAGTGCTACTATTTCTTCTGGTTTGTGGTAGAAAATTAAGGTTTGGGCCACTTTCAATTCTGCTTCTGTTTTAAAAAGAGGTAAACTGATTTTTAAATAATATTTAAAAATCACAGTAAAAATACAGTCACTTCCTTTTTGGTCTTCATGATTTGTTTACTACAATACTTGAAACAACCTGATTAATGTCTGATTCCTGGAGCAGTCAGGTTAGTTTCAGGGTCTTAATCCCACAAACTTTTACAGTGCTCATTTTTATCCATATGGATTGTTGCAAAATTAACTAGTATTGCAGAATAAGTGCTTATATTTTTATTAAAGTTCAATCACTTATTTAGTTGATAGTATTTTGTGCATATATTTTTAAAACATCATAATTTCTCTGCCTTATGGATGCACGACTACCTTTTGCATTGTGACAAATTGATGTTACTTTACAGTACTATGTAAATGCATAATATTAATATATATTGGCAGTGAACAGCTCTGTTTTTGCTTTTTTAAGAAAGCAACATCACAGTCTTTCACTGAATAGAAGTTGTGATTTAAAAACAAAAGATTCTCTTTCCCATTGTGTTTCAGTAGGAACCATACTTAATAATAAATAGAAAATTTAAGTATATTTCAACATATATGGAGAGTGCTATGTATAGTTTTGTTTCAAATTAACCTCTTTCTGTTTATAAGATGAGGTCTAAGATTTTAACCTGAAAATAGATGATTAGTTAGAAGATTATCATGATAATGCCCTTCAGCCTTCCAGCAGGAAAGTGCATCTGTGTAACCAGTTGCTTATTTAACATGCTTCACACTATTTTATTTCTATTTCCTCACCAGGACTCTGAAGTTAAGGAAAGATGGTTTGTATATATGCTGGCCAGCTATCTCTTCTCTTAATTAAAAAATCAGTCACAGTGAAATAAAGGAAGGGAACACACTCCAACTTTAAGCTAGTTTCCAGCACACCGCCTTACTACTAGTTTCAATGTGAACATGTCTTCCACGTTAAGTGTCATTTGACTTAGGAATTAGAATATTAAGAGTAGAGCTCGCTGGCTCCCATTTCTCGTATCTGAAGAGGCTAGGAACAGACATTATGCACAAACTGGTTTACGTGATGAGAAATTCTTTTAAACCTGTAACAGAACAGATGTTCAGTGCACATAAACCAGTTTGAAAATGTCTGAAACTGGCCTGAGATAAAACCGGTTGAATGTAGTATTGGACTTAACTGATTTGGTTCAAACCAGTTTATGCAATGTCTGTCCCAGACCCCTTCATGTTTTAACTTAAGCCAGAGTCCCCCAGAATCCCAGATGCTTTACAGCCCTGGGCAGGGCTCTCTGTTCCACCCCAGCAGGGCTGGGATCCCTAATCAGAGAATCCTACTGGGGCCTGGCCATGCCCCTCCCTGTCAGCTCAGTACCATGGAAGGGAAAGAAGGCCTGTTCTAGTGCCCCCTAGCTTCTAGCCTGAGGCACTGCAGGCATGTGCCTGCATTTTCTCAGTCCAGAGGGCACGTCTCTGTAGTTATAAACCAGTTCAACCTAGCCAGGCTAGACTAACCTCCAAAGACTGAGTCAATTCAGGCTCAGGCTTTTTGAATACCTGTCCCTAGGCAGAGAGAGAAAGGCTTGGATAGATGTTAGCTCTGAGTGGGACTCAGTGGTGTACTTCCTGTGCAGCTCAAGGATCTAATGTTTTGTAACTAGCAAAACAAGAGTATTTTAAATAAAGCAATCCACCTATACATTGCAACTTAGGGAAAAGAGAAATGGGAGGTTTTGTGTTTTGCTATGAAAATCAGTGCAACGATTTTTCACATCAGCTAGTTAAATCTTAAGGAAACATGGCTATCTTTGTGGAACGCACACATTCTACACTTAAATATTTTTAAATAGCCAAGTACTTACTTGTTTTATAGTAAACTGCTTATGAAAATTTGAAGAGTCACCAATCTTTTCTCTTGATGAATAAATAGAATAAAATCAACATAAATGTGCTTCTAAAATGGGATGTTTAGCAGCAGATACTTGTGCAGAATGGGTGGGTCTCTGAAGACAGAAATTTCTGTGTACATCGATCATGTTTTGGAATGGGATGCTAGCAAAAGATTGTCTGTGTAGTTCTTTTGAGATGCATTAACTGAATAAGTGGCATCAGTATTTCATGTAACTTCTAAATTTTTGCTTACACTCATTGAAGACAGTAAAAGTACATGCAGAACAAGTGCATTAATTCTGTATTGGAAAAGTTTTGTTTGTTTAATTTGTTTTAAAATGAAATTAAAATGATACATGCCTTTTACAAAGATAAACTTAATGCAAAGATGAAAACTAAAGTGATTAAAGCACAGGTTAAAGTTTCTACATGTGAGGTTTGTAATGATTTAGCGAGATCGTTTTTAAGTTGATTAAGAGCTTGGCTGTGAAAAGTATGCCAATTTAACTATACCCATTTAGAAACTGATTATTTTGCTTAGACACTGGTTTGAGTGCTTTAGATCAATTCAACTTAAGTTGCTCAGAAACTGACTTAAACAAAATCAATATAGCATACTCTTAAACTAAATAGGTCCCTTCACAAAAGAAGATTGAATTTCTAAACAGTTTTAAGCTGTAGACAAATGAAACAATTATACCAGGAGGTGGGGAACTTATCACCATCATCAGCTGATAATTTGTAACAGTTTTCTGTAACTGGTCCCATTGCATAATAAGGGAAGATAAACATACACAAAATATAGCAGCATTGAATTGCTGCTAAAGTTTATGGTGTGTTCCATGGTGGAAACTTATTGTGAGCCTGTACAAACCCACAAAACTTATGACCAGGGATCCAGGTTTTTTGGTTCCTATGGAAAAACATGGATTCCCCCACCCCTCCCTTGGGGAGAAAAAACACGAATTTTCCCCTTTCACAGAGAAAAATGCAGCTTTGCCCCCTTGAAGGAGAAAAACATAGATTTTTCCCTTCACAGATAGCTCTTTGCAAGCTGGCAGAGTTTCAGCCTGCAATATGCTGCTTGCAAAAAAGGCTGGAAAACCCTAAGCCCTGTGCCAAGAGGGAGAGGGTTGGGCCTGATAATCTGAGAATCATGGCAGGGACAATGGGCCAGGGACTTGTGTGGGGCAGCAGGCAAGCAGCAGTGGTCCCCATTCAGCAGGGGTTAAAAGGTGGCTGGAACAGACCCCATTTGGCCCTGTAGGTAGCCCCTGCTACATTCCACTTCCCTTTCCTCTTTCACTCTCTTCCTTCCTACCTGCCCTATACCTGCTGCCAGGCTTCCCTTGGCTGGGCATGGCAAAACGTGGGAGCACAGGCAGGGCTTGGGAGACTGTGGTTTGAGAGCGAGGGGCAACAGTATGGTAGGGCTAGAGGCAAGGTACTGGAATGTCAGGGCTGCTCAACACCACAAAGCAGCAGGGATGACAGCTGCAGTTGGACCTGCATCTTGGTTCAGGAGGGGAGCTGCTGCCCGGAGGGAGTGATGGTGCAAGCAGGGACTGTGGGTCAGGAGTGAGGGGCACCAGCAGGGCTGGGGAGATCTGGCTTGGGAGTGAGGGGCACTGGCATATCAAGGTTTCTCAGCGCCATAAAGCAGTGGGGGAACAGCTACAGCATCCTGATGAGCAAAGGTGCTAGGGGGAGCTCTAATTTTCCATGATTAAAAACAAAAAAAATCAAATGCCAAAAAATATAGGCATTTAGAATGTATTTTATTATAATGTTTGAGACACTGGTAGTTTTCCAAATTGCTTTAAAATTGTAAATGTATCAATAAAATATTGTGTTCAACAGAAAGACAAATAAATATAGTGGTGTTTCATTTTAATCACAAAAAATGGAAATTTTGTGAATTCTAATCATGGGATTTTGGATATTTTATCAGAGAATTTTGGATTTTTTTAACAGACTGTAGGTGTTCAGAGAGAGCAGGTTGATTGGTAAAATTGTTTTGTCCTTAAATTTGTGATTCTTTCCATGTAGACAAAGCTTTAGTTTAAATCACTGCAACTTTTCTAGCACAGGTAAGCTCCAATCCAGGAAGACAAAATTATCATATAGGTGACTCAGATGGAGATGGATAAGGAGAGAAAACAAAGAATATGTAAAAACAAATGCTACCAATTTCAAGTTGTTATGCTCTTAACATTTTGGGGTAAATGCTAAAATATTAGGGAAAGTCTTTTGTTTTCTTTTTTCCTGAACATGTAGCCTTCATACATATGTCTGTATGTCTGTAGCCACATTTCTTTTTATTGGGAGCTGTACATAGATATTGTATAATGGCATCAAAAAGATTCAGTTAACCATCTGTAATGCAGCTTTGAAAAGTGAGGATTCTTAACTATCATAATTGCATTTAAAATTTCTAGCTGATTAATATCAAAGCAATCACAGTAAAATGAGATGAATCAGCTGTCCGCTCCATTTAGTAGGGCTGTGCGAAGCTTCGGTCGCTGATTCAGTTCAGTAGATTCGGCCCAATTTGGCAGCCGAATATCCGAATCCAAGTTGAATCAGGAGACCCTTTAATCTCTCAGAATCAAATCAGAACCCTCTGAATTGATTTGGAGAGATTTTATGATTCGGACATAGACAGAGCTTTAAATGTTTTTTTCTACATACTTCAAGGTATCAGGTGGCTTGTGAATGCTGAGATGCTGGGACAGATAGAGCGTCCCACAGGAGCATGGGGGGTTGCCAGCACGCTCAGTGGTGGACCCAGAAGCAGTTCTCAGCAGCTGACCCAGAAGTGGACTGGAATTAATTCTGGTCCACTTCTGATTCTGCTGCTGAGCACCTGGGGGAACACCACGCTCCTGTGAGACACTCCATCTGCCCCACCATCTCAGCATTCACAAGCTGCACCTGGTACCTCAATGTATGTAGAAAAAATATTTAAAGCTGTGTCTATGGCTGAATTGCTGATTATCCGAAACAGCTTCAAATCTTCAGATTTGAATTCAGCTGAATCGAATTGGGACGGTGATTTAAATCAACAAATCGAATCACTCTCCCCTGAATCGGGCCAAATCCGAACAAAATACAGCCCACTTCGCACACCCCTACCAGTTAGTAGCTGAATGAAGTAGAGCTAAGAGTATCTCTCCTAAGAAATCTGAATAAAAACAAAATAGAACTAATATTGCCTATACCAGGGATCAGCAACATACAGTCTGTGGAGCAAATGGATCTGACCTGTGGATCCAGAAGGCTCGTCTCTGCCCGTAACCGCAGGGGGCTGGACAGCGAGGAGCTGTGCTAGAGCTAGGTGCCTGGAAGCTGTACCAGCACTGCTGCCACTTCTCCCTTCCCCATGCTTCCCAGTACACCTTCCAGCTCATGGGGAACTAAGCCAGCTTCCACCTGTGTCCACACTGAGCTAGTTGGAGGTGCGTGGTGTGGGAGAAGTGGCAGTAGGTTCCAGCAGAACTCCCCAGCAGCTGAAAGCTGCACCAGTGCTACATCCAGGGAGCAGAGGATAGGACGAAGTGCTAGCAGTGCAGGTGCAGCTCCCACCTGCCTGGCTCTGGTGTGAGCGCAGTTGCTGGCATGCTGCCAAGCCACCTGACCCACACTAGCCTGGGGCGGGGTTGTTCTGGCCAACAGCTGACAAAGGTTGCCAGCCCCTGGGCCCCTCTATTAACCATTGTATTTTGTGTGTTGCATCCTGAAAGGAAGGGAATAGATGTCTGAATTGTAAAACATGACCAAGAAATACTTTTCTAAGAATATAATCCCTTCTTTACCTCAGTAATCAGGAGTGTAGTAGAAGATGAGATGTTCCAGAACATCAGTCTTCCCCTTGCCTCCACACCTCATTGTTATGTTCCAAAATGATCAAAGCCATTGTGAGATACGTTTACTGTATCTATATGTTTAGGCCACTGGCTACCTTCATTCATCTTCATACAAACACAAGATTCTCTGTACTTTGAATCACTATATTCTGGGGTTGTAAATGCTCAAATATGTATCTTTCATTAAATAAAGGTCAGTATTCATGTTTATAGAAGGAATTATATAGCTTTCTAAGTGCCTGGTCAAAAAAAGTAATTGAAAGAAAGGATGGACTTGGCTTGTGAATTCTTAATCATTATTTTAACCCATTGGTAATAACCAGTAGAGGGGTTGATACTGATTTTTTTCTGAGCTGTAAATTGCTAATTCAAGTTAAGTATTACAAAATATTCAGACATGCCAGGTCAAGAGGGTCAGTCATTTACACACTGAACAACAAAAGCAAGCAATAATATCCCTCTCTCAAACCCTATTTAAAAGTATGATTTCTATTATTTTGTCCTGTAAATGCAAATTTGTTAACACCTGATGTTTTCTTTACAGGTCACATGCTGCATCATGTGAAAATTGGTTTAAAGGTCAAACAATGCGTCCATCAAATTCCCTCCATTACAATGGAAGCCACTATTCAACCAATTACGCGTACTGTACTCCGAGTTAGACTGAACATCACTCCTGATTTTTCATGGAATGACCAGGTAAAAATGAAGGGGCTTGTGAATACCTTTATCTGGTTTCAGTAATTAAGATGAAGATTGCAATGAAATTTCAGTTGCTTAGATGTTTGAAACTATCTTTTCACACTAGCAAGATCAAATTTTCTTTATAAGATAAACGACTATTGAAGTGCTTATGGAAGAACATACCCAGTTTTCTCTTCAAATAAAAAAAGTAAAACAATACAGTCCTAAGTACTTAGAACAGATATGAATACTAACTGGCATATACCTTCCAGACTTAATGGAATTTTAAGTTCAAAAACAGATGAATGAATAAAAAATAGATGACAAATTTAGGCAACGTAAAGTACTTGACATGTACAAGTTCTAATCTTGTCTTGACAAATTAAAATATAAAGGGTCATCTGCTCCAGTGACTTGTCTCTAAAGGAGAGAGATTAATTTAAATAGATACATGTGTATATATGACACAAACAACCTACGTAGATGTTTTTATTCTAGTACATCCTTTGTTTTAGTATGCGTCACTTGGAAAGGGATTTAAGCTAAACCAAAAAAGACACTTTCATAATGGAATAAAAGTGACTAGAGAGTATTATATTGGTACAATTATGGGAATATAACTGGTAAAATCTTTTCCAACAGACAAAGCATAAATTAACAATAGGCTTTTCTTCATTTTCAGTAATATCTTTCTCTCTTGCCTCTCAGAGACTGTAATCCTGAAGGCTAACGATTAATATCTATTCCTGGATTAAGATGAATTAAAAAATTCTGGTTTTATAGTGTATATACCCCCTTTTTTAAGCGCAAGAGTGTACATATAGCATCTTATTTATAAATTAAATACATTTACACTAATTATTTTCTCTAGCCACAAGGGCTTTTGTTTTTTGTTTAGAAAACTGTGCTGGTTTAGGGCCTTGTTACATGTTAATTTTAGGTGAATCTTGGAACTCTTAAGCCCTGGGTTGTCCACATTAATACCTGAAACTAGTTTTAATCACACTTTAGGTTGCTTAAAGTTATGCCAGTCAAGCCTAGGTTTATCTCTGATCCATGTTACCCAGATCATGTTACACTAATGTGTAGTAATCTAGACTCCATGTTAGTATAAACACCCCACCCAGATTGGGCTCACTGACCCCACTGCCCACAGTCCTCCCCAGTACCTCAAATCCATGCTCACTAGCCCCTCCTGCCCTTCTTTCCTACCCCCCACCTTGCTTACTTGTGGCTGCCCATTCTGTCTGTCCCATGGGAGCAGACAGGGAGGGGTTAAGCTATCTGCCCAGCCACTGCTGCTGCTGCTCTCTGGGCCTATCCCCTGGGACAGACAGCCACATCTAGGTGGGGGAGAACCCTGAGGACAGGGGAAAACATGGAGAACCCTAGAGTGCAGGGGGCGGGGATGGTGGGGGGTGGAGGGAAGCCCAGAATGAGGTAGAGGGGAGCGATCTTTACGATTCAGTCCTCCAGGCCCCTGAAGGCCTGAATGTATGACTGCTCCAACCCCAAGCTAGCACTAACACCAATCAACATTTGAGCAGCTCATAGTGTGAAGTGTAACAAGGCTCTAGATTGTGAATAGCAAAGTGACCAAAATTAAGGAAATGTGTTTGCTGTGGAATTGGTTATGTAAATATCTTTACATGAATCTCTAATTTAATTTTCTGCTGCTTAGTGTTGGTGACTCATTTAATTACTTATATATATTGTTATCTAATATGAAAGGAGGTTGCTAAGAAAGATTTAGCTGAATCTTCATTATGTAATATCTTTTTTCAGTGTTGCCAATGTAAAGTTCAGTACTATTGAGTCAAACTATTGTTAAGGACAAAAAAAGATTAACACGTTTTAACTGGAATTGTTTCTTTTAAAAAATCATTTTTCAATTTTTTTGTAGAGTGCTGTTCCAAAGCAAAACCATATTTAACATAAAAGAGGTCTGTATACTCTTCTGCTCTTTGAGTTCTGGATTTGCAGAAAGATCTTTGGAGCAAATGAAGTTTTGCCCAGCCTTATTGCTGTGACTGTTGACCCAATGGTCATCTTTACACGTGCTCCAGCTCTTGGGAGGCGCTCTAATTAAAGCACCTACAATGTACAGTGTATTCAGTGTCCTGCATTTCAAAATGGCGGTGGGGCACTTTAACTAAACCTCTTTCAACAAGCCTTAGTTAAAGTATCTCCGCTGCCATTTTCAAGTGTGGGACGCTGAATGCATGTGATGCTGCAGGTGCTTTAAGTAGAGGAGCTCCCAAGAGCCGGAGCCTTTTGTAAAGATGCTCATTGGATCAAGGGCAATAGCCAAGAATCCTGGTTTTCTTGGTATAAAAATTGCAAATTCAATGAAAAATAACAAATTCTCTGATTAAAAAACCAGCCCGGACATAGTGGGGATTACAGAAACGTGGTGGGATGAAACGCATGATTGGGCGGTCAATGTCAAGGGCTATAGGCTGTACAGGAGGGACAGGATAGGAAAGAGGGGTGGGGGCGTGGCACTCTATATTAAGGAGGAATACACATCCTTGTTAATTAGCAAGGAGCCAGGGGAGGGGCACTCTGAAGTGCTTCGGGTTAGAGTACAAGGCAGTCGAGGGGAAAGGGACTTAATGGTGGGAGTCTACTACAGACCTCCCAACCAGGGTGAAGAGCTTGACCAGGAATTCTTGGGTCAGCTCACAGAGGTAGTGAAGGCTAAGGATGTGGTTGTCATGGGGGAACTGAATTTCCCAGACATCTGCTGGGAAGAACAGTCAGCCAGGTCTGAATGCTCACGTAGGTTCCTGGCCAGAGTGCAGGACCTCCATCTAACCCAGGAGGTGCACAGAGTAGACGCCTTGTTGGACCTAGTGCTGGCCACGGGTGGTGACCTGGTGAGGGGGCTGCGAGTGCTCAACCACCTGGGTGACAGCGATCATCGCCTGCTGGAATTCACCATCCAGCGCAAGGTGGCAAAGGCATGCAGTAAGGCAGCGGCCCTAGATTTTAGGAGTGCAGACTTCAATGAGCTAAGGAGGATAGTTGGAGAAGCGCTGAGGTCCCGGCGGGGTGGGGAGCCAGGTGTCCAAGGAGAATGGTCGCTCCTTAAGGAGACGATCCTCCAAGCCCAAAGGAAGGTAATCCCAACGAGGATCAAAGGGAGCAGGAGAGCACACAAGCCTCTGTGGCTCACCAAAAGAATCCGGGAATGTCTCCTTGCTAAAAAGGAGGCTTATACCCAGTGGAAAGAAGGGGTCATCACTGGGGAGGGCTATTCTGTAGTTGCTCGGGGATGTAGGGGGGCAGTTAGGAAGGCCAAGGCAGAGATGGAACTGGGACTGGCTTCCCAGATTAAGGACAATAAGAAGTCTTTTTTTAAATACATAGGGGGTAAAAAGAAGGTCCCGGGTAATGTGGGGCCCTTGCAGGACAACATGGGTAACTTGGTCGTCACACCAGACGGCAAAGCTAACATGTTTAATGATTTCTTTGCCTCCATCTTCCTAAGTAGGGTCCAGAACAGCCACCTCCCTGCTGGGCCCACCTCGGGCCCCGGGGGAGGCACACCTGGGCCACGGGTTAGCGAGGATTTAGTTAGGGAGCTTCTGGAGGGGTTGGACATATTCAAATCAGCCGGCCCGGATGATCTCCACCCTAGAGTTCTAAAGGAACTGGCCGGGGTCATTGCAAGTCCCCTGGCACAACTTTATGAGCACTCGTGGTGCTCTGGTAAGGTACTGGAGGACTGGAAGAGGGCCAACGTGGTCCCCATCTTCAAAAAAGGCAGGAAGGAGGACCCGGGAAACTGTAGGCCGATTAGTCTCACCTCGATCCTAGGCAATCTGTTTGAGAAAATTATGCTGGCACACATCCAGGAGGGGCCAGCAGGAGACTGCATGCTTAGGGGCGACCAACATGGGTTCATCAGTGGAAGATCCTGTCAGACCAACCTGGTGGCCTTTTACGATCAGATCACCAGATCAAGATCACCAGATCATTAGATGCAGGGGTAGCAGTGGATATAATCTTCCTGGACTTCCGGAAGGCTTTTGACACTGTCTCTCACCCTGTTCTCATTAAGAAACTGGGGGGCTGTGGTGTAGATACCCACACAGTCAAATGGGTCGCCAACTGGCTGGAGGGCCGCACCCAGAGGGTGGTAGTAGATGGGTCCTTCTCAACCTGGAAGGACGTGGGCAGTGGGGTTCCGCAGGGCTCGGTCCTCAGGCCCGCACTGTTCAACATCTTCATCAGCGATTTGGATGAGGGGGTAAAAAGCACCCTGTTCAAATTTACTGATGACACTAAGACGTGGGGGGACGTGGGTACATTGGAAGGATGCAACAGGCTACAATCAGACCTCGACAGGTTACAAGGGTGGGTGGACGAGAATAGGATGGGTTTCAACACAGACAAGTGCAAGGTGATGCACCTCGGGAGGAACAACCGGCACCATACCTACAGGCTGGGGAACTCCCCTCTTATCAGCACAGAGGCAGAAAGGGATCTGGGGGTCATCATTGACTCCAAGATGAACATGGCCCGGCAGTGTGGAGAGGCAGTCAGGAAGGCCAACCGCACCTTGGCATGCATCCACAGATGCATCTTGAGCAGGTCTAAGGAGGTGATCCTCCCCCTCTATGCGGCGCTGGTCAGGCCGCAGCTGGAGTATTGCGTCCAATTCTGGGTGCCGCACTTCAAGAGGGATGTCGACAGCATGGAGAGGGTCCAGAGGAGGGCCACTCATATGATTGGGGACAGTGGGGCAGGCCCTATGAGGAGAGGCTGCGGGACCTGAACCTGTTCAGCCTCCAAAAGAGAAGGCTGAGGGGGGATCTTGTGGCCTGTTATAAACTAGTCAGGGGGGATCAGCAGGCATTGGGGAAGTCACTGTTTCCCCGAGCACCGCCAGGAGTGACCAGGAATAACGGTCACAAGCTGGCAGAGGGTAGATTTAGGTTAGATATCAGGAGGCGCTACTTCACAGTCAGGGCGGCTAGGGTCTGGAACCAGCTTGCAAGAGAAGTGGTGCAGGCTCCTACCCTGGGGGTGTTTAAGAGGAGGTTAGATGAACATCTTGCTGGGGTCATTTGACCCCAGTACTCTTTCCTGCCATGGCAGGGGGTCGGACTAGATGATCTGCTCAGGTCCCTTCCGACCCTACAAACTATGAAACTATGAAACCGCCAAATCCACTGTTTTCCATGATTAAAATGAAACATCACTATATATGTATAGGTATTGGTTCAGCACAATGTTTTATTCATCTATTTACAATGTTAAAGCAATTTGGAAACCTACCAGTGCCTCAACCATTGTAATAAAATACATTCTAAATGCCTATACATTTTGGCATTTGATTTGAGGTTTTTTATCATAGAAAATCAGAGCTCCCTCTTCCCCCTTCACCCACCAGGACATGGATCCAGCATGGATCATGTGTCCCCCTCCCCCACTACTGTCCTTTGTGGCGCTGAGTAGCCCTGGTATGCCACTGCCCTGCCTATGCCATTGCCCCTTACTTCCAACCCACAGCCCCGCAACCCTTCTGGTGCCCTTTACTCCCTACCCACAGTCCCTGGCCTCCCAGCTGGCAGCCCACAGCTGCCAGAGCTATGGGACAAGGGACCTGGGTCCATAAACCCCTGCCCCGCACAACAGTGCCTGAGCCTGAGCCAGTGCCCACAGGAGGTAGCAGCTGCTGCAGCAGAGCAGAACACGGATCCTGGCTCCCTCTCCCCCACGGCTGGCATGACCTGTGTGGAGGCCATGCGAGGGAGAGCTTTGGACTCCCCGCCCTGCTGCCTTCCCCCGAGGGCCTCTGCAGTGCAGCAGATGGGACCTGGCACAGCAGGGCTGAGCAGGGCCAGGTGGGGAAGCTCAATGCTGCTGCCATGAGCCACATGCTGCCATGGTACAATGTTACCTACCCGCCCCTACAGCAACAGGGGTGGTGGCACAAAGTTATGCCTGCTGCTGCTGTCGAGCAGGCAGGGGGTGCTGCACCATGGTGGTACAGGGGTTGCAGCAGTGGCACCAGTCTTCCTGGTTCTGCCCTGCTATGCTGAGTCTTGCCTGCTTAGCCGTGGAGGCCCTGGAGGAGTGGGAGGGAAACAGCAAACCAGGGAGCCCTGAGCCCACAACAGGCAGCACACACAAATCTGGGGGGCACATGCTCCATATGGTTCCCTTGGGAGTGCGCATTGCAGTGGGGAGCCAACCCCTCTCCCTTCCCTGCCCCATGGATGAACTACCTGCAGCTCCTTCCCATTCCCCATCCAGGCCCTGCAGCTGCACATTCCAGCCATAGGCCTCAGGCCCCAAGCACCACCCTGGCTGGCCAGCAACGCAAGCCCCAGCCCTTCCTTACTCTCTCCCTTCCTTCCTCACTATGGGGACCTCAATCCCCACCTCCTCCCCCCACCACACTTACCTGTAGGAAGCTGCTACCCAGGTTGCCTGGTGGCCATGTGCATGTGTATGTGCACACATGAACATGGTACCCCCTGCCTAACCACCCTCCTCCCACTCCCCACAACTTTGCCAGCCTGCAAGGGGAAACCAACTGTTTCCCATGTTTTTCTCCTTTAAAGGAGGAAATCTGGGGCTTTCTCCCTAAAATGAGAAAATCTTGGTTTTACTGCGTTTTTCCATGGAAAACAGAAAACCCAGATCCCTGGTCATAGCAATATGACTGAGAAAACTCAATTTTTTTTCAGAGATCTTTCAGCAAATCTAGAACTCAAAGAGCAGAAGATTATATAGACCTCTTTTATTTTAAACATGGTTTTGGCTTAAAGAAGCTTACAAGAAGTGGAAGCTTGGATATATAACTAGGAAGGAGTATAAGAATATTGCTCGGGCTTGCAGGGATGAAGTCAGGAAGGCCAAAGCGCAATTGGACCTGCAGCTAGCAAGGGATGTGAAGGGAAACAACAAGGGTTTCTACAAGTATGTTAGCAACAAGAGAAAGGTCAGCAAAAGTGTGGGTCCCTTACTGAATAAGAGAAGCAACCTTGTGACAAAGGATGAGGAAAATGCTGAAGTACTTAATGCCTTTTTTTACCTCCGTCTTCACAGGCACAGTCAGCTCCCAGACTACTGCACCAGGTAGCAGAGTTTGGGGAGGGAGATCAGCAGCCCTCAGTGGTGAAAGAACAGGGTAGAGAGAAAAACTGGATGCGTACAAGTTCATGGGGCCATATTAGACAATAATTAAGGACAACAAAATGTCCTTTTTCAGGCATATAGGGAGCAAAAGGAAGGTGCAGGGTAGCATACGACCCCTACAGGACAAACTAGGGCAATTGGTGACAGAGAGGGGGGACAAAGCTCAGCTCTTCAATGAGTTCTTTTCATCTGTGTTCCTAGACACAAATTAAGACAAATCTCCCAGTTGGATCACAGGTAGACACAGGAGGGACACCAGCCCACCAACAGTTAGCGCAGACATAGTGAAGGGTCACTTGAAGGGGTTGGATGTGTTCAAATCAGCAGGCCCGAATGAACGTCATCCAAGGGTGCTGAAGGAATTGGCCAGTGTCATACCAGAGCTGCTGGCACAGCTGTTCAAACATTCATGGTGCTCCAGTCAGCTCCCAGAGGACTAGCCAGCACGGGTTTGTTGTGGGTAGGTCTTGTTTGACCAATCTCATTTCCTTCTATGACCAGGTGACCTATCACCTGGACAAGAGGGAGGAGATTGATGTCATATATCTTGACTTCAAAAAAGCTTTTGATCTGGTATCCCATGATCACCTCTTGGCCAAACTGCCCAGTTCTGGCCTTGGCTCCACCACGATCCGCTGGCTGGGAAATTGGCTTCGTGGTCAGACCCAGAGGGTTGTGATTGATGGCAGTCACTCATCATGGTGCCCTGTGACTAGTGGGGTCCCTCAAGGCTCTGTCCTGGGACCCATACTGTTCAACATCTTCATTAACGATGTGGACATTGGAGTCAGGAGCGGACTGGCCAAGTTCGCCAATGACACCAAACTTTGGGGCAAAGCATCCACGCCAGAAGATAGGCGGGTGATCCAGGCTGACCTGGACAACCTCAGCAAATGGGCAGACGAGAACCTCATGCTCCACCGAAACACCGAAAAATGCAAGGTTCTCCACCTTGGGAGGAAAAACCTGCAGCACCCTTATAGGCTCGGCAGTGCTACGTTGGTTAGCACTACAGAAGAAAGAGACTTGGGGGTCATCATTGACCACAAGATGAACATGAGCCTGCAATGCGATGCTGCGGCTAGTAAAGCGACCAAAATGCTGGCGTGCATCCATAGATGCTTCTCGAGCAAATCCCAGGACATCATTCTCCCCTTGTACTCAGCCTTGGTGAGGCCGCAGCTGGAGTACTGTATCCAGTTTTGGGCTCCACAATTCAAAAAGGATGTGGAGAAGCTTGAGAGAGTCCAGAGGAGAGCCACGTGCATGATCAGAGGTCAGGAAAACAGCTCTTACGATGACAGGCTGAGAGCCATGGAACTCTTTAGCCTGGAAAAGCGCAGGCTCAGGGGTGATCTGATGGCCACCTGTAAGTTTATCAGGGGTGACCACCAGGATCTGGGGGAACATCTGTTCACCAGAGCGCCCCAAGGGATGACTAGGTCAAACGGTCACAAACTCCTGCAAGACCGTTTCAAGCTGGACATAAGGAAGAATTTCTTTACTGTCCGAGCCCCCAAGGTCTGGAACAGTCTGCCAGCGGAGGTGGTTCAAACACCTACATTGAACACCTTCAAGAGTAAATTGGATGCTTATCTTGCTGGGATCCTATGACCCCAGCTGACTTCCTGCCCTTTGGGCAGGGGGCTGGACTCGATGATCTCCTGAGGTCCTTTCCAGCCCTAATGTCTATGAAATCTATGAAAAGGGCCATTGTGGTCCTTATTTTCAAGAAGAGGAGGAGGTAGGAACCAGGAAACTATAGGCCAGTTAGTCTCACCTCCATCCTTGGGAAAACTCTGTAAAAAATCTTTAAGGAGCCCAGAAGGGGAAATAATCCTGAAAGGAAATCAGCACAGGTTCATTGCAGGTAGATCCTGCCTGACTAACCTTGTTTCTTTTTATGACCAGGTCACAAAATGTTTACCATCTACCTAGACTTTAAGAAGGCCTTCAGTATGGTATCTCATTCTTTTCTTGTAAATAAACTGACAAGCTGTGATGTAGATGATCACACAGTCAGGTAAGTAGCAAATTAGCTTAGGGGTCGCAGCCAGAGAGTGGTGGTGGACGGGTTGATATTGACCTGGAAAGATGTGGGCAGTGGAGTCCTGCAAGACTCGGTCCTTGTACCGGTGCTATTCAGTGTCTTCATCAGTGACTTGGATGAGGACATAGAGAGCACCCAGTTCAAGTTTGCACATGATACCAAATTATGGGGCAAAGTTAACATATCAGAGGGTAGGGAAGGGATCCAGGCAGATCTGGGCAGGTTGGAAAAATGGTCAGAACAAAAAAGGATGCAGTTCAACAAAGACAAGTGCAAAGTGCTGCACCTGAGCAAAAAGAACCCAGCCTGGGGGATAACCTTCTCAGCAGCACAACAGCAGAAAGGGATCCTGGAGTCATAGTTGACTCCAAGATGAACATGAATTGTCAATGCAACGATGTGATCAACAAGGCTAACCGCATTTTATCATGCATTAGCAGATGCGTGATAAGCAGGCCCAGTGAGGTGATGCTTCCCCTCTATGCAGCATTGGTCAGGCCACAGTTGGAGTACTGCGGAGAATCTTGAGAGGATTCAAAGGAGGGCCATTCCTATGGTCAGAGGCCTGCAGGCAAGGTCCTATGAGGAGAGACTGAGGGACCTTTACAAGAGAAGGTTGAGAGGTGATCTTGTGGCTGCCTATAAATTCATCAGGGGATGACAGCAAGGAATAGGAGATGCTCTGTTTACTAGGGCACCCCCTGGAGTAGACGCTAAAAAAAGTTTAAAATTTGTTCATAGTTCTAGTTAAATAATATTTTGGGTTCAAATCATCATAAATACACTTTCAAATCTGTATGTTTAATAAATAGTTTTTGGTACATTTATACTGTTGTCACTTGTTGTCAACTAGAGACAATGGCCAGAAATTGACGGAGAACAGATTTAGGTTGAACATTAGAAAGAGCTCCTTCAAGGTAAGGGTAGTCAGAATCTGGAATGGGCTTCCAAGGGAGGTGGTGTTTCTCCTCTTCCTTTGGGGTCTTCAAGAGGAGATTGGCCAAGCACCTCGCTGGGGTCATCTGACCCTAGCGCTCTTTCCTGCACAGGGCAGGAAGTCGGACTTGATGTCCTGCTGAGGTCCCTTCCGACCCTAACATCTATGAATCTGTGAATATGTAGTGCATTCAAGGGTGCTCACAGAGTTGGCTGACGTGACTGCAGAGCTGCTGCCCGTTATATTCGAAAACTCATAGTGATCAGGGAAGGCTTCAGATGACTGGCAAAGGGCAAATACAATACACATTTTTTAGAAAGAGAAGGGGAATCCAGAGAACTACAAACCAGTCGCCTCACCTCAGTCCCCAGAAAAATCATAGAGCAGGTTCTCAAGGAATCCATTTCTAAACACTTGGAGGAGAAGGTGATTAGGCACAGTTAGCATGGATTCCCTAAGGGCAAATCATGCTTTACCAATTTTGCTTTGCTTTGCTTTCTGTAATGAAATAACTAGCTCTGCGTTTGTGGGAAAAGCAGTGGGCATAATATACCTTGACTTTAACAAGGATTTTAATAGGGGACGATTTAACAGCAGCCTTCAGTAATTGAAGGATATTCCAAAAAGGATAAAGCTAGACTGTTCTCAGTGGTGGCAGATGACACAGCAAGAAACAACCATCTCAAGTTGCAGCAAGGGAGGTTTAAGTTGGATACTAGGGAAAACTTGCTCACTAGGGGGGTGGTGAAACACTGGAACAGGTTACCTAGAGAGGTGATGGACTCTCCATCCATAGAGGTTTTTCAGTCTCAATAAAGCCCTGGGTGGGATGATCTACGTAGGGACAGTCCTGATTTGAGCAAGGGGTTGGGCTAGATGACCTCCTGAGGTCCCTTCCAACCCTAACTTTCTATGATTCTAATACATGCAATGCCAAACCTGCTGGAGCATGCTAATTAGCACGCACCAACAGACTTGCTCCAACATATGGTAACTATAGCACGTTGGAGCAGAGATCCCTCACATCTACAGGCATCCAATATCTTTTAATGGAAGCATTACAAGTATTCTGTCAATTGTTATTTGAAGCTCTTCCCAAGTGAATTCATTTATTTGTATACTTCAGACCCAGGAAAAGTTACTGCCTTTTTTCCATTGCTGTTTTTTTACTTTTTGTGTTAGCAAATGGTGAGTTCATTGTTACTTCACTAAATAAAATCTCTGTTACTGTAAATATCCACATGGACTTTTGCCATTAAAAGTAACTATCATTTAATTTTACCATTGACAAACCAATAAAGGAATGATCCTCCAACAACATACTACTGTACTCTGGCAAGCTGCCCAAAAGACGTAGGAACTTCCAGATAAAGTTCTTGTAAGAAAAATAAATGAGTACACCAAAATAAATAAATAAAAGCATAGCACAGTAACATGTTTTTAAATATATATGCTAATAAAATCAGAATAATTAAAATTAAAGTTCTTTAAGAAAGATTCAGGTTGTTTAACATTTCTAGGTAGATGTGGGTGCCAAATAAAGTAGTAATAAACTTGGGATAGGTGAATCATGTTACTAGGATTAGACTGGAAATACATATCCAGCAAAGTTAATGCTTCCCACTTTGTATTTTCCTAAACTAAGAAAATACCTGTACAAAAAAGTGTCTTTTGAATTATTTCCTAAAAAGGGGAGAAATTAATTCATCCCGATCTTTAGCAACAATGATTTCTAAGGCTAGCAATAATAAAATATTCATTAAAATACCGTCACTTCCTAGGTTTTTTATGAATAGAAAAATAAGTTTTCATACTAGAAAATACATGATAGTATTTAAAATACATTGGTTAAATTGTTGACAAATGAACTACTGGTTTTATTATAAGAACTGTTGTTATGCCAAATAAATCAAAATTGATAGTATAGAAAACCAATTCAGAAGAAACTTTTCTTGTAAAAGTCATCCTTTAGGATGGGAGTGTGCAATGCTGTACATGTCAATGTGAGTGTTTTTAGCAACAGTGTGTCAGTATCCAAATTTGTGATTGATTTTCTTGAAGTAAAGTAACAACCCAAATGTTGCAACAGAAATAGATGGGAAACATTGTTGAAAAGCAAAGAAATTAACAGATTTTCATGATCAGAAGCACCCTTCTTTTATTTGCACATGCCTAAGCTTACATACATCAACAAACAGCATGGCTCTGCAGATCACATATTTACGGATACATATGTCCAGCTAGAAGGTCATTGGGGTATGTTTGTGCACAAATGTGTGATTTTAGTGTGTTCATAAGTTAGGCTTGTGCAAATGTAGATACATAACACAATAAACTTTGAAAAGCTGACACTTGGTGTTTGCCCTAATCTTTAACTCCATGGCAAAGACAGTTTTGTCACAGGAAAAAAGCCTACAATTTAACTGCCTAGAACTTGTGGTAGGTTCAATCTAGAAGAACATTTTTTTAAAAGTCAAACTTCTCTCTGTCTTTATCTTCATCTCCCTGCTTTCTCCTTTTCTTTGTCAATGTTCCTCAATTCCCCTATGAACTAAGAGTCCTCTTATTAGTCATCTGTATTGCTCCGTGCCGGAATGCATAGTCCTCGCTCCCACTGAAATCAACTATAACTTAGTTAAAGTCAGCGTTTTGTATCTATCACAGTCAAGTATGTTTAACCCTCATCTGTTCTCATGAAACCGTCGTTGTTGTTCTCATGGGGTAACTTGTTACCCCACCTGCATGAACAAAATGGAACAAGTGACAACAGTATAAATGTACCAAAAACTATTTATTAAACATACAGATTTGAAAGCGTATTTATGATGATTTGAACCCAAAATATTATTTAACTAGAACTATGAACAAATTTTAAACTTTTTTTAGCGTTTCAAAACATGAATTAACAATTTGCTAAGTCTGCAGTTCACACTGTTTTCAAACTTACACTTACTTCCAAAAACATTTCCCAACTGTTTTAACTAAATTTTGCATTCCACATAAAGCAGCAGTGATATACTGTGGTGCACACAAGCAAATTGCTTAGTCTTCACATTTTTTCCGGGTTTTGTGGTCATCTGTCCTTAGACAAAAAGCGCAACATCCACTCGTGCTTGCAGAAGGTTCTACTGGGGTGCGATGTGGCAATTTATAATTTAGGGCAGTCATACCAAATTTGACAGACTTAGACAGATTACGTGTATCAATCATTCTTTGTTTTATTCGTTGATCAACTGTTTCATAGATTTCATAGACATTAGGGCTGGAAGGGACCTCAGAAGACCATCGAGTCCAGCCCCCTGCCCAAAAGGGCAAGAAGTCAGCTGGGGTCATAGGATCCCAGCAAGATAAGCATCCAATTTGCTCTTGAAGGTGTTCAGTGTAGGTGCTTGAACCACCTCCGATGGCAGGCTATTCCAGACCTTGGGGGCTCAGACAGTAAAGCAATTCTTTCTTATGTCCAGCCTGAAACGGTCTTGCAACAGTTTATAACCGTTTGACCTCATCATCCCTTGGGGCGCTCTGGTGAACAAACATTCCCCCAGCAACTGGTGGTCACCCCTGATAAACTTATAGGTGGCCATCAGATCACCCCTGAGCTGCGCTTTTCCAGGCTAAAAAGAGCCCCGTGGCTCTCACCCTGTCGTTGTAAGGTCTGTTTTTCTGACCTCTGGTCATGCACGTGGCTCTTCTCTGCACTCTCTCAAGCTTCTCCACATCCTTTTTGAATTGTGGAGCCCAAAACTGGACGCAGTACTCCAGCTGGGGCCTCAACAAGGCCAAGTACAAGGGGAGGATGACGTCCCGGGATTTGCTTGAGAAGCATCTATGGATGCACGCCAGCATTTTGGTCACTTTACTAGCCGCATAATCGCATTGCAGGCTCATGTTCATCTTGTGGTCAATGATGACCCCCAAGTCTCTTTCTTCCGTAGTGCTAGCCAGTGTAGCACTGCCGAGCCTATAAGGATGCTGCAGGTTTTTCTTCCCAAGGTAGAGAACCTTGCATTTTCTGGTGTTAAAAACCATCAAGTTCTCGTCCACACACTGACAGGTCATGGTGCATGCTTGCCAGCAACAGCACAAATTTGGACTTCTTTGAAACATAGGAAACTAGGGTGAGTTCCCCATCAAAAGCAAAAATGGATGAAAAGGTTTTCCTTCTTCCATTTGCTTGCATTTCATTTGGGATATCAGCCTTGTTTTTCCAAATCATACGCACATAAGTGAAATCCTGTTGTAGCAGTTTTTCTGCCAGGTCAGTACTTGTAAAGAAATTGTGACCCACCATATTCCTTCCCGTCTTGTACCAGGGATGAACAAGTTTTCCAATGACCTGGGTACCAAGATTACCTTGACATGGAGCTTTTGGTTGCTTGCCCAGGTAGATGTCTCCAGACAGGGGGAATAATGTTGCTGCATCACAGCATCACCAAATTTTCAAGCCATATTTGGCAGGCTTGCTGGGCTTATGTCTGAAGGGACAGTGACCCCTGAACACAAGGAGCTGCTGAGCAACTGTCAGGTGTATTCCTGGAATGCACCATTTCCTGAGCTTCTCCACAAATTGTGTCCAAATATCTCTGAAGGCAGCAAGCTTGTCCACGACTCTCCTTTCCTTACGTGTTAGTTTGTTATCAAATCTCAGATAATTGGTGATCTGACAGAATCATTTTAAAATCACGGTGGCACAGAAGCAAAAACACCCAGTGTGTTGCTCCCATGACTCCTCCAGTGCCTCATGACCACCGTGGTATAGACCACTCAGCAGTAGGAGGCTAATGTAGGATTTTAGCTCTGTTTCATCCAGCTTTTTCTACTCCTTTCCATTTTCAGGATGGCTGTCATTCCACTCCCTAAATCTTCTTTCTGCCTTTGTTTGTTTCTCTTATGATAACAGTCAGGATATCTCGTGAGAGAAACAGGTGGAACACACATTTCTATCACTGTGTCTTTATTACTTTCTTTTGTTGGCCCAGCACTTTCATGGACTGTGTCCTTGGCTGTTCTCTGATGATGTATTAGCTATGGAGGTTTTCCGCCTCACTGCCATTCCTTCCTCTAAAGGTGTCATCATCTGCAATGTTTTCTGGGGGTGGTGGCAGTGGTTCTGCTCCACATCCTGCTGTAGCTCTCCGTCTTCCATGGCAGCCCTGGACTGGTCCTCTTCCCTTTCCTACTGGAAGTGTTGGCATCACTTCTGCTTGTGGCACAAACTCCTCATCTGAGCTGGATGAAACTTCCATAGATGCATGGTTTTCTTGCTCTGAACAGTCTCCCATGTCTGGAACAAAGTCAGCATCCTCACTGCCTTAGGTTAAGATTTCATCAGTGGATTTGTTGCTGTCATCCCCAGTTACCCGAGCAAGACAGGCTTCAGCACTGACTAGGCACTGCTTTCTCCTCCTGGACTGCAATGGGGAAAAAAAAAAAAATTATTACTGCTGAATGCATATAAATAACAATCAAAGACAAGCCTGTCCACCTATGCTGTCACAAAAGCAATTCTGCCCTGCCCTGTGGCTATGCAAGTAGCACCCTCTTCTGGGCACAGAAGCCAGAGGCCAGCATCCACCCTTTGCAGGCAAGCCAAATGTGGGTGGATGATGTTTGGAAACTACACATGCAGGGACTTATTGAAATCAGGTAAAAAGGGCATGGGAGGTATTGAAAGGAACTCCATAGTGTACACTATATTGCAGTATGATGTTGTTCTGTTTCTTCCCTGCTGTCCCTTTGCTCCTTGTCCTCACTTCCAACAAAGGCAGGGCAAACTAGCTTTTATGTTATGAAAGGGACAGGTGAGGTGAAGTTTTGCCATGAGAAAAAGAGAGCAGAGGTGGATTTGGATATCACAAAGGTTTTGATTGGTTTGTTGTTTCTGGCAAAGGTCAGGATGTTTTGATGACCTTGCAGCCTGGGAACAAAGTGGTTAGCGAAAGAGATTACCACATCTTCTGAAAAAACAGAGTGGAAGATGGCCATCCATTAGCTACCATGGATACCTGAAGTGGACATGAATGAAGTGTGAATGAATGCTGACTTTTCAGGTGCATCCACCCAAAGTGGCTAAACAGGTCTAGGCCTGTCATTTATACAGAAATTACATTGTTTTACCCCAATGTGTTAACATAGGCTTGGGGTTAAGTTGTCACCCCATATGAAAAAACACATTCATGCCTGGGGTAACATGTTACGCTGGGCAGTTTTTCATCCACAGAGAGCAAACCATTATGTAAGCTGGCTGTTCTTTGCGGATATTGTGCACTGCATTGCCAGTGACAATGTCCTAAAAAGTTTTAATTCTAAAATATTTTAACTTTAAGATACTGCACAAAATATGCATCTGGGTAGGAAATTACCCCATGGGAATGTATGAAGTTTAAAAAAAGGTGTCTTTCCACAGTATGTTCCTTCCCCTCCAGAAGTATATATTTTCTAAACCATAATAAATCATGCTGACAGAAGCTTATTATAATGCATAAAATAGAATGAAAAAATATTCCTGTATTATATCATATGAAATGTATAAAATGTAAACAACTGCTTTTTATAAGTTGCTTTATATAGTGTTTAAACATAGAGGTTAAATTACTGCCAACAATTTTGTAGCTCCACATCCTCAGGAATCTTCAGACATTCACCCATGTTCATTTATTAGTCTTGTTGCCACTTTCCGTTGCCAAGCCTTTTCTATTTCCACTCCACAAGTGATTAAAAGAAGCACGACTGTATGATAAATGTCTCTATTATTCTGGCAAGCCATGATTTTTTTTCCTGACCCAAAGCATGGTGGTTGGAGTCCCTTATTCAGCCTATCCATGTCTGTGACTCTCAACATAATACCCTGACAAGATCACAGCATAGTATAAGACAGACCCAAAGGGAGAATGAGAGGGAAGTGTTACCAGATGCCAAAACATGGGAGTTGTCTCCATAGTACTGAGCCCAGTTTATATTCTTTTCACCTCATCCAGATCAGTGCCCAGTGGGTTCTAAACTTCCCAACCACATATTTTCTGGATAAGGTGCGTGTGAATCAATGTCTAACCAATGCAGTATCCGAAGAATATGTGGCTATTGGCATCCCTACCCAAAAGAAGATAGTGTCAGGAAAAACAATTCACTGATTAGTAACCTTAATGGAACGTTCATGTGCAGAAGCATAAGTTTAGAGGGAGCACCAGGAAATTAGTCTGCAACTCCCTAAGTAGATTTCTTAATAAGAAGCCAGTTTCATATGAGAAATGTCTGTTAATACAGCCTGTAAAACAGGCTCTAAGTGGGGCAGTAAGGGTGAAAAGATTCAAACAGACTGTCATGGAGTGGGGCCTGCGAGCGGCCGTGTACTCGCTAGCGCCCCCTGCCATGTCAATTAGGCAATCCAGCACCCTCGACTCACCCGCCACATCTTTGATCTTAGGTTCAGTATGGGAGGCTGCCTACTTGCACCTATGATACCGCGCTGGTATTACCTCCATTCCAAATGGGGTGCTCTCACCCCAGCCTTATGGGCAGTGCATGCCTCCTACCTCCCCTGTAGCACACCCCAAGCCTCGCAGCTCTTCCTGGACGTTGTCTGGTCCTTAACCTTCTGCACCCTACCTGGCGCCCCCTGGGCTGGCCTGCCCCCAACGCCCCTTCTCTGGCATCCCTGGGCTTGGCCCCCCTACCTGGATTAGCTCTTTACATCAACTGGGCTCAGGCGGCCTGAGCCCTACCTTGCCCCTTCTGAGTCCTGTCAATGGTGATCGTCCGATTAGGCTCAGGCGGCCTAAGCCTTACCTGGCCCCTGCTGAATCCTGCCAATGATGATCATCCAATTAAGTGTGTCCCTGTAGGCTCAGGCGGCCGGAGCCTTACCTGGCCCCTCTGGTTCCTTGGGCTCCCCTGTTGCCGTGGAAGCCCTCTGGGACACTCCTTGGCCCACACCTGTCTTGGGTGCCTGTCAGTGACGCATGCCGCCCGCCTTGGGATGGCTTGATATAGTACGGGGCTGCCTAGGGCCTGCGCCCCCTCTCTGGGGTCTAAGCCATGCTTCCCCGCGCTCGTGCTGCGCCTCCTGCGTGTCCTCACCCCCTCTGTGGCCTGTGCTGTGCTCCCCGCACTTCCTCGCCACCTCTGGGGTCTATGCCGCACTTCCCACACTCGCGCCGCGCCTACTGCGCGTCCTCACCCCCTCTGTGGCCTGCACTGCGCTCCCCGCGCTTCCTCACCACCTCTGGGGGTCTGTGCCATGCTTCCCACGCTTCCTCGCCCCCTGCAGGGTCTAAGCGCCCTTTCGTGGCCATGCCGAGCACCTCTGCGGCACTCGGCACACTGTGCCCCTGTGGCACTGCTCGCTGTGCCCCCCACTGGGCACCGGGATCCCCCAAGCTACTGGGGAGTCCCCATGAGGCCTCCTCTCACCCCTACAGCCTCACCCAGTCCTCTGGTGTAACCATAAGTAAACCAAAGAGTCAGCCAGCTGGCTACAACATAACATAAGCGCCTGAGCTCATAGTGCCAACTCCACTCAATGCTGGACTCTCACCCATACGTCTGTCCAGGCTCTCTCTCTCCCCTCACATCATTGCAGCCAGTCACCATTGACTCTGCTGCTCAGCTCTCCCATAGAGCTGCAGCTGCCAGAGGGGAACTGCTAGCTAGGCTCCGGCCTGGGCTGTTTATGAAGGCCCGGCCCTGCCCCCTTCTGGTCACCTGACCTGTCTAGTTGCTGCGGCAACTGGCACCTGAGCTGCCCCTAGTGATTGGCAGTTCCTTAACCCCATATTAGTCACAGGACATCTCCTTGATCCTGTGACACAGACCCATAGGTCATTCCAACAAATGTGAGGAGTTTATTGATTAATTGACAACACAAGATTAGTAGCTGAGAAAAAGCATAATCTTACAGCATGGGTCTCGACTGCTGCAAAGCAAGGCTGGCCAGACTCTTGTCTCCACCACAGGGGATTTCTTCAGGTGGACCACAGGTCAGCAGTCCAGCAAACACACAAATACTCTGGCATATATCCAGTCAGAATTTATCCCCCTGTAGAAGTGCCCAACATTCCCTCCAGCCTGTGTCCACTATTTATAGATGGCTGGTAATCATAGTCTCAGTATTCTAAGGAATGATCTCTGATTGGCTTTCTTTAAAGTTCTTGGTTTCACTGAAAATTTCAGACCTGGATTAAACTAAATTTCTTGCAAACCTGAAAGGTTTCACATAATTGGGATTTATAATTGGGACAAGTTTCTTAATTCCCTTCCCTTTCTTCTTTGCACTGGTCTGTTACTTCTTCACTTTAGTTTATGATTTGGTATGATTTGCTTTGTTCTTATATCTAAGCATCTACTATTAGCTAGTCGATAACATTCAATACATTTGAATGTATTGATCCTTTCCTGGTCCTTTCTTCTAATGTTAATAGATAAGTAAGGTTGGATGGTGCCTTGTTTTTCACAGGTTATTGTTTGAATGTAAATGTGTTTCCTGCTTTTCATTTGTCACACCCCACTTTTGAACAGGGTGTTGATTATGGCAGTCTCAATCCCTTATCTTTGTAACAGATTTTTACCTTGAAATGTAAATGTAGCTTCCTGCTTTCCTGTTTAAGCAAGCAGTGTGTCAACCTTTCCTTGCTCAGGTCTGTCAGGTAGCTCCAGCACCAGTTAGAGGGCCCATTACATATAATGACTAATGCCAGTTCTCTGCTTACAAGCCTAAGATGAGTATTGAAATCACTATTTATTACTCAGCATGCTTTGGATGAAAAACCCATAGAGACAAACCTTTATGTCGTATATGTCTCAAGCATAGCTTATTCATTTCCAGTAGAATGGTTTAATCTATTTTTATATTGCTCCATCATCTTCTGCCACAAGACTCTTTGTATTTGTTCCATAGACACCTATATCATAATGAAATACCTCCAAATAATTGATATAGCCTAATGTTTTTACACAGTTTGTAATGTGAATGTTTTCATTATTTTCTTTTAGGTGCATGGCACAGTTGGAGAGCCTTGGTGGATTTGGGTAGAAGACCCCACTAATGACCACATTTATCATTCAGAGTATTTCATCATTCAGAAAAAACAGGTGAATGTCTTTATAACAGACTCTCAGAGCATTAAAAAACTAAATTGTCTAGAGTTAATTTTATAATAATGTCCAATAGCCTTTGCCATAAAACCACAGTGGCATCAGATTTTAAAATTGGTTGCCTGCTTTACAGTTTTGGCTGCACATGCTAAAAATGGGCTCTACATTGCTGTAACTACACTATTCATTAAGATTAGGTCCCTTCCCAATCAACATGGGGGGGAAAAACTCCTTCTCTTATATTTGCATACAAGGTAACCTCACTCATGGGCAACTCGTGCTGCCTTAGACTGGGGGGGCACATGCCCTCCCCCAATGACCAGTCAGTGACTGGGGAGGGGTCCCCCTTTGGCTGATCTCACTGACTGTGTGTGTGGGGGGGGGGGGGGTCACCCGCAGCTGATCCCACCAACCAGGGGCATTCCAGAAGTGGCTGCAGCCGCTTCTGAGAGCATCATGGCGCTACCACTCCCTAGCTGGTGCTTGCAGGGGGGCCCCAGCGCTCCTGCCTGCCACCTACCCGTCACCTAAATGGCCAATGTGGCCAGCCAGGGGGTGCACCCCCCTATACGTCACCACTGACCTCATTAAACTGCTGCTAAAAGCAGCATGTGCTTAGTAATAGAAACCAATACTGAAGTTGATTGAATGTAGCCAACACTGAAGATGACTATAAAACACATGGCCCCATGAATGATGCATGCCCCCGGTGGCTGGGGGCCTCGGCAGTATTGACGGAGATGGCAAGCACTGCATCAGCACCACCGATCAGTGACTGCCCTCAGATGCCGCCAGCCATGTCAGCGGCGAGGAGGGAGGTGGCAAGCACCACTGGCAGCATCCAATCACAGGGGATGCACCACCAATTTCAGAGGGTGCATGTGCACTCACGTGCACCCCCTATGTGTTGCCAATGCATGACCCATACTGGGTAAACATACTGATGGTAACCTGCCACAAGGATAGGTTACTGCAGCCCATCTGAATATGATATATGGTAGAGCCCATTGCGCTCATTCCCCTTTAGTGCCACCTCTTTCAAGTCAAGTGAGCCACTACATTAAATGCATTTTGACTTCCTCTTCACTCCCAGAGATGAGGTGTGCTTTTCTTTCCCATTTCTAATGTTTCCTGTTTCTTTACCAGCATTAAATGTCTGGCAAATGTTACCAAAGGGGCGCAAAACAAAAAATCCCAGAATTCTACTGTCACCCCCTCTCTCAGCTTGTTGAATATGATAAGTGTGGCCCCACACTCTATGAGGTGGAGCTGGACCAGGCTGCTCTGCACCTTATCTGCGTATACATTTTTGAATGATCCTAGGACTTGTGCTACAAACAGCTGGTTCCAGTCATGAGTGGCAGTGGCTAATTAACACCTGAATCATTTGTGGGAGGGAAGGTATCTGGAATAGACACACATACAGAGCAGTGCTGAGCTATGAGATCACCATGTCTTAAAACGATGTTGACTGTGCTGGGGCCCACCACAATGAACAAGCCTTTGGGCTTTGGACTAATGTTAGCTTTTTGGCTAGTATCACCTAGGTGGTTTTCCCAGGGTGGAGCCAGTCTTTTGTATTCCAGACATGCTGACCCCTACAAGTTTCCCCAAATGCAGGAAACTCAACTGCACAATTTTATGACAATGGGAGATGAGGATCAAGACTGGGAGAAAATTGACTTTTTAAAAAATGTTCTTGTAGATTGAACCTGGCACAAGTTCTAAGCAGCTGAATTGTGGACAACTGCTTTCTTGCTTTCCTCCTGGCTTGTTCCTTGGCCTTTTGGGTAAGGGCAAGCAAAATCAGGGGACATCTGAACCCCAGGGTTCCTGGGCCCTGACCTTGCATATGGGCTATCTGCCACAGATAGGGGAATATCTGAAGCCCCGGACTAATGAGTCTGGGAAGGAAGATACTTGCCCAGTGGTAGAGCCACATGGACTTGAACAATTGAGCTCTACTTGATCAAAACATGGAACTTGACTACTGGACTTTGCCCAGTAGAATTCAGAAATGGTTTGGCCCTTGAAACAACGCAAAGAAAAAGTTTGTTTTGTATGTAAGTAGATACTAAAGTTTTGCTTAAAAGTGTGTTTTTAGAGTACCTGTGCTAAAACTTGCAGCAGTTTTGAAAAAAAGTAAAATATATCAATTTTGGATTAACTAAGTCTCATGGCTACCCATAGTAATTTGCTTATATGTAAATTGCTGTGTTGTTTATTTCAAAGTCAGTGTTTTCAAATGTGCTTCTCACTTCCATGTGCTCAGAGAGAGCAGGGTCAGATGGTAAGGAGAGGCACAGGGGGCTGCAAGAGGAAGAAGTTAAGGGGCTGAGGAAAAGGGTGCCACCTGACCACATCCCTCCCCCCCACTCCTCACCGGTTTAATTTTCCTGCTGTAGCAGGCAAACCTCCTTGAACATACAGCACACATTTTCATTAATGTACGTTCACTTCATCAGATCAATAATTAAAAACAATTGAAGATATGTTTCTTCTGTTGCTTCTGTGATGAGCAACAGAAGAAATACTTGTGATTTAAAGGAAGTGTTACAGACTAGCTTTTTTCATTAGCTTTGTCTTCATATGGATTGCATACTGATATTCTACCCAGAAAAAGAAAACAAAATGCACATGCATGTACACACCACTGAATGCACTTAGGCTACGGACAGACATTCAAAAAGCCTGAGCCTGAATTGATTCAGTCTTTGCAGATTAGTCAAACCTGGCTAGACTGAATCAGTTTGTAACTGCACAGACATCACAGAAATGCAGGCACATGCCTGCAGTGGGTCAGGCTAGAAGCCAGGGGGGTGGGGAGCACTAAAGCAGCCCTCCCTTCCCTTTTATAATGCTGAGGTGAGGGGGGCATGGCCAGGCCCTGGCAGGACACTCTGATTATGAAGAGATCATCCCCTCCTTCTGACCAGCCCAGCAGGGAATTGATAACAGTGTTTTTCAGCCCTAAGTCAGTGTTTATCAGCCCATTAAGAAAACAACAGAGGGACATTACCAGCTACCTGTTGATTCTGCCTTTGTCCCATCTGCTGCTGTACAGATCATAGCCAGCATGTTTTTTGCTAGCTAACGCTGAGAGGTGTCTGTGTAAGGCAGAGGGGATGGGGAAGGGTGGTGGGGAGCAGTGGGGAGCCAGGCAGATGCCTGCAGTCTCTGCCAAGCTCCAGCCAGGGAGCAGAGGGGAGGGGCCAGGCCTGCTGTGGAGCAGAGAGCCCCACCCATCCCAGAGAGCATGCTCTGGTTTAACTTAAACAAGCAAGGGGTGTGGGGGAGACACTGCATAAACTGCTTTGACCCAAATCAGTTAAGTCTGATACTACTCAATAGCTTTATCTCAAACCAGGTTCAGCCAGTTTCAAACTGGTTTATGTGCACGGAATATCTGTTCTGTTACAGGTTTAAACCAGTTTCTGATCACTTAAACCAGTGTGTGTGTGATGTCTGCCCCTAAACTTAATGGCCAAGAGCCTTATCATGTTCCTTGTGAAGTCTTTGAAGTAGAATCTGCCCTGAAATTTAAATGAATGGAAGCATCTTGTGAACTATGTTTTTTAATGAGTATGCATGAACATGTTTCACTTCATTTATGCATGTACATTATATTTGTGTGTATTGATTATGTGACTCTAGCAAACTATGATTTTAAGACTGAAGATTTAGTTACTTAATAAGGTTTCTATTTACTATTCTTACATTAGGTCATTGCTAAAGAACCACAACTTCTCGTATTCACAATCCCTATTTTTGAACCCTTGCCTTCCCAATACTACATCCGGGCTGTATCTGACAGATGGCTAGGGGCAGAGGCAGTATGTATCATCAATTTTCAACATCTGATTTTACCAGAAAGACATCCACCTCACACAGGTAACATTCTTACTCAGAACCTGAACATTTTGTTTCCTTAACTTTTTGGTTGAATATGTCTTGCCAGTATAGATTTTCATTATTCCTATGCAATATACATTCTACTCTGGGTTTTATTAAGTGTGAGTGAGGATTCAGTTCTATCATGCATTTATTTGTAGTTTTGACACTATTAAGAACCCTACTGCTAATGATAAAGTGGCTTGATTTAATTCCTCCTAACAGTCTTGCTTTTTAATGATTCCACGATCAGCGTAAGAAGTAGAAATGTTTTCACTGTGTTACATAAAATAAGCCATTGGTATTCTTTTGCTTTTGTTACAAATGTTCTTATCTGAGAATGTTTTCTATAATATGGTTGCAAAATTATGGATATATGTCTTTCTGTTTTTCTAAAATTGAATATCCTTTATGGACGTCCATTCCTAACCTTCAGCAATGGAAAACTATTTTCTTTAAGTCAGCTTCGTTGGGTATGTGTAGCCCTCCTTTCCTTTATACAGCTACTTGATGATGGTATTTGATGATCAGTCAACCAAGACTCCAGCCTCCTTGAAGCTGAACTGCTTGATCCTCAAATACTACTATTTTTTTTATCAGTTCTTGTGTTTTATTTCAAAGAAATAACAGCCCCAAATATTAGCTTAAACTGTCTAAGTTTAGTAAGCATCTCTAATATATTTGCTTATAGCATTAGTTTTACATATTTTTATTGTAAAATTAATGCTATATCTCTGAGTGATTTTGGCATCATCAAAAGGTGCTCATAATGTTTAGGATTGGAATGGCATTATAGCCCCAATTGTCCAGGAAAGATTAGAGAGGGAAGGATTTTTTTGGTGATATCTTTTATAGGACCAACTGTGTAATTCAGAAAGAGTGTCCTTTTTTCAAGTTGTGCCTGAGAGCTTGTCCAACTTATCTTCTAAATACACAATTGATTCAGTAAAATATATCACAGAAAAAAAATCTTTATCCCTTTGAATTATTAATGCATCTTTTCAACATGATGTCATCAGGCCTCATCTAGACGCATCTAAAATTTCCTCATATATCTCAGTGAGCAGCAAATTATACATAAATTTGTACTATGGTATTGCAGTTAAAAAAACAGTTTAATTTTGGGCTGCATCCCTTTAATAGAGGCAGAACATCTGTGTGGCTCTTCACTGATCCTACTTTATGTTCTGTTCTGAGCCTCTAAATTGGAAGGAATTCAGACAAGAAGTGGAAAATGATCTGCAGGCCAAGAACTTTTTGAGGAAAAGCTGAGGATGAGATTCAGTACAGGCTTTTCAGCCTCAGTCTTCTGTTATCAAGAAGTAGTCCCTCTGAAAATGATGGAACTATTCATGGAATAAGGAAAGGGTGGCCAAACTGTGACATGTGTTACAAATGGCACAAGCAGCCTCTGTGTGGCATGCAGCAGATCAGAGAGGGAACAGGGAGCAGAAGGAAGAGCAGGAGATAAGACAAGGGAAAGGGGATCAAGGTGGCACTTCGGGGAGGTGGAAGAAGGGATAGACATAGGATTTGACTTGCGGCACGCCTGCCTAAAAGGTTCCACCCACCCCACCACTGGAATGAGGGGTCATATCTACACAAGATGTACACTGCAGAGCTGCCTAATTAGCTCCACAGTAAGGTCTCAATGTCTACATGGCCCTGTTAGGCCACAGGAAACTAATTAACTCTGTCATAGGTTAGTACTTGTAAATGCAAGTACTAGCTTATGGTGTTCTTTAGTGCACAACAGCACACACATAGATGCTGACAAAGCTGGCTGGGGCAAGAAGGTGCTTCAGTGTGGGGGCTGCCTGCCAGCTAGCCCTGCACTGAAGCAGCCTCATGCCCCAATGACCCCCTCTGCAGCACATTGAGCCAGGTCAGAGCAGCCCCGGATTGGCAGGCTGACCCCCTGGGGCCCCTCCAAGCCATGGCTACTCCACCCAAGCTCAGTGTGCTATAGTTCTGGGTGCACGTGTAAACATGGTACCTGGAAGCAATAAACACCAGCATGAAATGCACTAAAGTTTTTTGCTCTGTGTTAATAGCATGTGTAGATGCACCCAATAAGAGCCAGGTTCTTGCTCATAATTTGTCTCAGAAATTTCCAAGTTAAGCCTTGCTTGTGAAGTGTTGCATTTAAGAAAAATGATCTATTCACAAAGTAAAATACCATTGGTGTCTAAATCTACCCCTTAAAAAATTAAATGCATTAACCTGATAAAGAGACCGTGAGATGACAGAATATTTTATCTACCATTAAGAGTGTAGATATCAGAGAAATGGACAGGCAGATACTATTGAAGGGACTCTGGCTCTGAATAATGGGTGAAATTAAAAAAGAGCAGGAAACTTAAGATGATTAACAGGAACAATGTCCTAATGGTAAGAACTATAAAACTATGGATAGGTAAACCAGAGAAAGTCCATTGCTTGTGATAATTAAAAACTAATAAATCAGTAAATCTTCAATAATCTTGCCCTGTCATGACAGTGGCCTAGATGAACTTAAATGTGTTTTCTAACTCTGACTTCTCTGATTCTTCATTTTTGAGAAGACCTTCATGAAGATATTTACATGTATATGTGAGGAGATAACATTAATTATCAGCTTATTATTTCAGAAGACGAACTCAGTTATTCCCCATTGGAGTTCGGTCACTTTTCTGAGGTTTATGCATGAACAAGTGAACTGTAGGAATATGATTTTCAAACTAACTTTTCTTTTTCCAACTTCATCAAAGTCAAAGTATAAGCATGAGCAAATTGATTGTGCTTTTCCAGGGAAGCCTTCTGGACTTTTAACTTTTTTTTTCTTTATTTTTCTTTTTTGTAGCTGGAATTTGAACCTAATTGTTAAAAAAAAATTTAACTACAGAGAGAAGGAGAGAGAGGGATCTATAGATAGATGGATAAAATCTAGATAAAACTTTAAATATTTGATGAGTTCTACTTAAAAATATATTTATGTATATTAGCTAAGCACTCTTACAGAAAGCATTGTACATCCAGTTTCAACCTCCATAGTAGTGACTGAGACATGGGTTTTTTTTAAACATTTGGTACAGAAGTTTATGTCTGTTTTGGTTGGGGGGGTTTTGTTTGTTTGGGTTTTTTTGGAAGCACAAAATTTCTTATACGTTCATTGTCCCTGATCTCATTGTAAAACCCTTTCATTGTAATAACATTTGGCTCATCTAGCAGTCTGTGAAATGTGTGCATTCAGAAATACTCAATTCCAGTACCATGTTGCTCTTTGGCATGCATAAATTCACGTGTTTGTGAAGTGTTTAGCTATTGTTATATTGTACCTACACTGTCTGAAAAAGCATGTGTAACCTTTTTATCTAATTGACTGATCACTGACTACTATTCAGAAGAAACAGAAAGATATTTACACATCACCAGTTATGGAGCCTCTAGGATTTATGGTAATTGATTTCAATTCCCATCTGGTTCCCACTCAGCAATGAAGTACATAGAGGCCCTGCTAGGCAAAAACCTTCTCTCCTCCCAGCAGAGCCCGAGAAATCACAGTTTTAGTGGAAATGATAAAATGGCCATAAGGTATCAGTGAAAAGCATGTTAAGAATATTAGGCATTATTGTCTCAGTGGATTTTATGACTCCCATGTCATACCTTAATGTGAAGCACCCTGAAAAGACAATAAGATCTCCAGCCACAAAAACTTCAAAGGAAGCATCTGCATAACAGAATCGTGGCAAGTTTCCTTAATTTGGTAGGCATCCAAATCAGATCTGGTAATATATATCATTTTTCATTTTCCACAGTCTCTAATTGTTTAGATAACAGATGCTTCCAAAGCAGAGCCTTGTGGTTCTTTGTTTTTTTTTCCTGTACATTTATTTATCTCTCCCTATAATCCTAAATATGTATAAAACCTGCATATATCCCTCCAGGGCATATTATTTCATCAGTCCCTAAAGACTTTTTAAAAGAGAAAATTTTCTTCCTTGTAACTTTAGTATTTTCCTATATGAATCCACATTAAGTTATCATATGAACACTTGTATTGCTTCAGTAAGGTTTAGAGTTCATTACAATTGATTCATTATAAGTGGTTAAAAATGGCCTTTTGACATGCGGAATGCACACAGTATATTTAACAACCAAGCTCACGGTGTATTTAATAATCCTACTTTAAGAAAAAATCTACAGTTGTAATATATTTTGTTATTTGCTCACTGAAGTTCATAATAGCTCAATTGGGAGTTCATGTGATGCAAGAAACTACTTTTTAAAAAAATCAAATGTGAGTTATATTCCTTCAAATTTTTATTTGATGCATAAACGTGCGTTTGCTTTAGCCTAAAAATAAACTACTGGTACATTTAAGATGTCATATTTTGATATGCACTAATAATTATTCTGTAATTCTAGAACTGCTAGATCTTCAGCCTTTGCCTGTCACAGCTTTGGGACATCGAGAATATGAAAGCCTATACAAATTCACCCACTTTAACCCTATTCAGACGCAAATATTTCATACGCTGTATCATACAGACTCTAATGTTCTTCTTGGAGCCCCCACAGGCTCTGGAAAGACTGTTGCAGCTGAATTAGCCATCTTCCGAATTTTTAACCAATATCCCACATCAAAGGTTTGTAAAATATGTTTATTAAAAATGTGCGATATATATATATGTTTCTTTCAGCCACTCAAAAGTCTAAAACTGGGCACATCTACATGTCTGCTTTAATGGATATTAGCCTATTTTAGTGTGCATTAAAGAATCACAAAAAAGTGCTCTTTAGCTAATGCGCATTAAAATAGGCTAATGCATATTTTTCTAGTACTTCACAATGGAGGTAATTACAGCATGTTGGAACAGATTTGATTAATTGAATCTGCTGGAGCATGGCAATTACCGTGCTCAAGCAGCCTCCTGCATCTCATGAATCTGCATCCCTGTGCTTAAAAATGGTAGCGGGGGCACTTGAACTAAAGCTCATTAAACAACCTTCAGTTTAAGGATCCCCGCTGCCATTCTGAAGTGCAGAGAGGCTGATGCACAAGGTTCTGTGGCACTTTAATTAATTACATTAACTAATTAAAGTCCCGCCCCTGCCCCACACACCTCGAGCACCTGTAAAAGTGCCTGGAGGTACTAGATTTAATGAGCATTACCTAAAGCACATTAATGAACGTGTAGACTGTGAAAATTACTATCCTGCTTCTCTGGCTTCATACTAATACTTAAAACTGAGGGCATAAAAATGGTTTTAATTAGTATATCTTATGCTTTCCTTTCACTTATTTAACCAAAGAGAAAATCAGAGCTAAATGAATAAACCATGCCATAAATATATATTGATATTCTTCTTCCAGAGTATCATCTAAATCCATGATGCTCTTACAGAGAGGCTTTTTGGGTTTTTTGCTTATTAAATTCCTTCCAACAGCAAGTTCATGTTTCACATCTGTGAGGTCCTGCCATGTGAGAAAAATTGGTCAGATCTTCTTAATTACACATGCAAATTACCATTAAAGTAATGCTAGCCAATTCTCTCTCTTTCCAACTTTGTTTTTATTTCTTAGAGAATGCCTGCCTAAATCAATGTTAAGGTACACTCAGCTATCTGGGTAAAAATCATCATTCATGTGCAAAGTAATAGAATGTGGGGGTGCCTGTGTATATATTCTGACTAGTGAATTGCCTGTCAAGTATGAAGGGGGAAGGGAGGGGGCAGGCAGGTGTGGAGCGCTGCCACCCACTACCCCGCACTGCTGCCTCCCAGGAGATGTGGGGGGAAGGAAGCTTCCTCCACCATCACTCCGTGCTGCCACTGCCCCCAGCACCGCTGGCCTTCCTCCGCCCCCGGCCCTGCTCCTCAGAGGTGGCAGAGTGCCACCATGACAGCAAAAACAGAGCGGGGGCGGGGGGTGAAGCCAGTGCTGCTGGCCTTGCTCCCCCGATCCGTCTCTTCCATCATGTCAGAGTGCTCCAAGAGTGTTACAGACAGACAGACAGATGGACTGTCTGTTGGACCTTTATTATATAAGAATATTGACTTGGCCATCCTTCCTTAATCATTTATAGTTGCATTGATTGCTAGGCTCAATCCTAACGGCACCTTGCACTGTTAAAAACCATGTTTGATACCACCAGCATTCCAGCCTGGCCCTGGAAGCTCCAGTGATAGTCTGGTATAAACTGGATCCTGCCACTGCTGCCCTTTCTTACAGCATATTTAGGACTTACCCACAGACATGGGCCTGAAGCACAAAAATCCCAACAGCGATAATCTCACAGTTTCCTATTCCTATTCTTCCACACGCCACTTCCTCTAATTCCTGTCAGTCAAGATAAAGGAAACCCTTCTCAGTATCAGTCTGAAGATCATTCATCTGTCTTAGGCCCCTCATACATGTTACATTTAAGAAGTGATTAACTTATTAATTATGCCTTTAAGTAGTGACCCAGCCACATGTTCCTTCAATTAATTACATTATAAGTAACAAAGTTATTACACAAAATATGATCCCATAATCACACCTTGTGTCATTCATGTTTGTCAGTGGCTCTAGTGCCATGTTCAAAAAATAGCATGTACAATCTGGATAATTTGGTACATATAATGTAAACCTGGAAGGGCCAGATCACATTGGCTTGATCTGGATAAGCACAACTTTAAATCCAACCAAAAAATCAGCCATACCCTAAGCTGGATTTTCTGACTGAAATTCTTAAACCTGCCAAGAAGTTTTAATTATGCAACTCCCACCACAATGAATGGAAACCATGGCCAGGTACAAACATTACACTTTTACTGTTATAAGTGATCAGAAACTGCTCTATACCCATAACAGAACAGAAGTTTAGCATACATGGACTGGTTTAAAAATGGCAGAACTCGAGCTAAGATTTGTGCTCCCCCGCCCCCCGGGGAAGATGTGTGTTTTGTTTGCTACAGATCTAAATTATGCTGCTTACAGAAAACCATGTAACTTAGAGTGATTCCACCTGAAGCTTTTTTAATGTCTGTACTTAGCCCCATGTGTCTAAAATTCCTACTATAATGAATGGAAACCTTGCATCTGAATGAATGGAAACCCTAGTCAGCTTTGAAAATTGTAACCCGTATACATACATTTCTTAGCAACAGTTGAAGGGACAAAGATAGAATTGTAAAGGGAAAAAATCCATATGAATATTTAAATATGGTAATTATTAAAAGAATATTTAAATGTCTTGGTTAACACATTAGTGTAAAACATCTATAGGCCAGATTTTTTTTAAGTGCATATGAATGTTTTCACTTGTTCAGAGATATACTTGCACTTTAAAAAGCATATCTTTGAACAAATGTTGTACAAACTGTGCTAGTGAAGTTCAGTACAAAGAATGGATTTTTCTGGAAAAGTCTTGTGAGGTTTCATTTAAATTAATCATTTTTAAGTTAATTTTTAAAGATTTTAGTAATAATACTAAGCAGCTGGAAATAATGTAAGATATTATCCTACTAGAAATTCTTATTATTGGAGGGGAAGCATTATGTCCAGAATAGTATTTTCCAGATTTTGTATTCTCAGTAATCATTTTATTTATATAGGCAACTTTATAATAACATATTTTTTGCTTTTAAAAGGTGTAATCATAGTATTACCATTTTATAAATTACTCTCTTTATTTTTCAATTTACATGCATGGTGTTGAATTAACGAACAAAAGAATATATGAAAGTTTTAAGGCTACTTAAATTAGAATTCTGTTTTAAGTTACTTGAAGAAATTTTAAGAATTTATCATAATCATTTTTAGTTATTAAATTCATTTAAATCCTTAAAGGCACAGAAGAAAAAACTTACAAAATATGAATATGCATTTTACACAGGCTCTTCTCATTTAATTTTATTTTGTATGTATTTTTTTTCAGGCAGTATATATTGCCCCCTTAAAGGCACTGGTACGAGAGAGAATGGAGGATTGGAAAGTTAGGATTGAAGAAAAGCTTGGTAAAAAGTATGTGTTTCTTGCTTAAACCAGAAAAATTGGAAACAAAAAAGCTCAACAACAGGAGCCAAATCAAAAAAACGTTTTAAGCATCTTAATTTTCTGACAAATATATTTTATCCTTCAATTATATGAATTCTCCCTGAATATTAAAAGTAAAAGCAAAAACCAAATATCAATCTGTGTCATCACACGGAGCGCACAATGAATGTAACAAAAACAAAAATGGTCCTCGGGTTACACCTGCCATTTTTCTTAATTGTCTATAACCAGTGAAGCTCAGAAATAAGCACCTCAATTTTTATCTCTTCTCCTGAAATATCTCATTCTACTGAATCCATATAAATTACAGATACATAGTAACATTTATCATATACATAGTGTATTTTATGACATTCTATATGTATTTTAATAACCAGTCTACATTTGTTTGGTACCATTAGCTTTGTTATGAAGTTAGTATATCAGTGAAATACAGGGTTGAGTATTTAGTGACACTACCTGCATAGAAATCTTTTTAGTCCTTTCTAAAATCATTCAAAGTATCAGTTACTTAGCAGTTGATATTCCCATTCTTAGTCTCACTGATTAGTCATTGTTCTTCATGTAGTTTTATTGATATATTGATTTAAATGGAACTGTTTCTAAATGGTACTGTGCTGAATGGTATTCTCAGCATGTGAGAATAATGTCTCACGTATAGAATCTGATTTATTAGAGGATTGTCTTAAACTCACCCCCACCACCACTGGACCAGGGAAAACAGTGGTAGGGGCCCTTGGCAGGCAATGGCAAGGGGGTGGGGCAAGCAGCTTGCCCCCGCCACCTATGCCCCTCCCTCCCCGCCAACTCCCTCCTTGTGCCTGCCCTGCCCCCAAAACCTATGCCCTCCCTGGCAGCCTTAGGCCCCAGATACCTCCCTACCCCTCAATTCCCCCTTTGTGCCACTTCTTCCCCCGTCCTCAGTCTCTGCCCCCCTCCCCTTCTCCCTTCCCCTTGCTCTAGTGCCAGCACGTTCTGTATTTTCAGAGCAGAGCACCACCCCAGCTTGTCTCCATAGCAGCAGCTCAAAGTTGATACCACTACTACAAGACCAGGCTGGGACCATACTGTAGGTTCCAGCTTGCAGCAGGGCTGCTGGCACCAGAGCAAGGAAAAGCTGACGGGGGTGGGGAACAGGGCCCCAAGGCTGAGAGTCAAAGGGGAGCAGGGAGTGCAGAGACAGCATGGAAGCAGGCAGCACCTGTGGCTCCGGCCCCAACCCACTGCCTGTTCCTCCCTGACTCCTGGCAGCAGCTGCCTGTTCCTCCCGCCCCTTATATTCGCAAGACGAGGGGGTTTTTTCCCCCCATGTTAAAGGGGAAATAAAATCTCATCTTGGAATCAAGTAAATAGTGCATCTCAAATACTGCACCTAGTCAAACCCAACTCTGTAATCCGCTGTAGAGAGAAACATGATAGTTATCCGTGCAATAAGTAAGCACGCCAAGCTCTAAATCAGTGCCAAGTATGTGGGGGAAAAACTGGTAGTGGCAGAAATCACCCCTTCCCCCCCAAGAATCCCAGAACATAGTTAAGAAATATATAACATCTTTCGATGTAAACATTACAAAACTTTGGAGTTCTACAGCTGACTTCCAGAAGGAGTTCTGCAACTGATGATACACAGGATTATCTGAATTGTCCCTGCTCCATTCTTCTCACAGACCCTACCAACAGAGAGCAGACACACTTGTAACAGTGATTACCAGAGAGGTTGTACAGGGCAATACACAGCTACTTGATATATATTTTAAGAAGCACTCTCATACAAGTAGAAAAGGCTGGTTTAACATATGTAATATCCATAATAATATTAATTAATGAACTTTTTTGCATCATACACATGTGTAAACTTCTTTTCTCTGTAGGTGTTGTTGCACTAGACAATTAAAAGACAAAGATTTAAATTTGTGGTTACTCAATATTTTCATAATCTGTCAATGGTATTCAGCCAGGAACAGACTGGTTTGATTTGATTTTGTATTTTGTTTATATTAAGAGTTAATGTTTGGACATGGCTATCCCAAGACATTTAAAAAGTTTCATTGGTTTAAAAATGAAATTATTAAGTTTCAGAAATAATTAAATAATTTTGCGTAATTACAGGGTTGTAGAGCTGACAGGCGATGTGACTCCTGACATGAGAGCTATAGCAAAAGCTGACCTGATTGTTACTACACCAGAAAAATGGGATGGTGTCAGTAGAAGCTGGCAAAACAGGAGTTATGTTCAGAAAGTGTCCATTCTCATCATTGATGAAATCCATCTGCTAGGTAAGCAATACTTTTTTTTTTTCTTAATCATAATTTACCTTGAAAAATATGCACCCAGCTATGACTGCATGGAATTTTTAACCTCTGTACTTATTTTAAAATTTCTCTTAAATAACAGGGGACGAGAGAGGCCCAGTACTGGAAGTTATCGTATCTCGAACTAATTTCATCTCATCTCACACAGAAAAACCAGTTAGAGTAGTTGGTTTGTCCACAGCATTAGCAAATGCCAGAGACCTTGCTGATTGGTTAAATATTAATCAGGTATGTAGAAGATTCTTAAAAAGACATTTGTGCATATCCATCATGCAGAAAAGTTAACTATCAATATTTCCAAGATAACTCAAGCTTAAACTAAAAGAATTTGTTTTTGCTTCAGATGGGTCTGTTCAATTTCCGACCATCGGTGCGACCAGTTCCATTGGAGGTACATATTCAGGGCTTCCCTGGCCAGCACTACTGTCCTCGCATGGCTAGCATGAATAAACCTGCTTTTCAGGGTAAGCAGCCAAAGCTAGAGCCCTTCATTATCTGAAAAAGAAAAAAGGGTTCTAGCCATGTTTGCACAGTCTGTTTGTGTCTTATGTATTATATGATTACAGAATGTGGTACTATCTTCTTTTTTGTGGTGTACAGGATGAATCTCTTGCTAATGACCCAAAACCTCATCATCTCAAACATATAGTATCCTGCTGTTGGAACCTACAAACAGGAATATAAATATATTTGAAATAATATCAGTGAAATTAGTGATAGTGAGGAGAGATCTTACACAAATGAAAATGTGTTTTATCTTAGCTTTCAACACTGCAAGGAAAGGTTTGTAAAAGTATTTGAGATTTAGCAAGTAATAAAACCATTCACCGTAGCAATCTGATGAGGTATTTTCATAAAGATCGCTGTATGAATGCTTTAAAAAAATCGTGAACAGAAGTTGCAAGTCAAGCTAAACTCACATAATTCTAGGTTCAAGGCAATAACCATAAAATTAAGAATTTGCAGTGAGTCCAGATATGCTTCTGTTTTCAATTTTTTATTCTTAACAAAGCTGGCAGACAGGCCTGATTTAAGAAAAACCCTCATATTTTATTGGAACATGTTTTGTTTTGGTTACATAAGGAATATTTATTATATCAATTAAAAATAACCTCCCAAATAAATTTTGGTATGTGACCTGCTGTTGATTGTGGGGTGACAGTTGTGAGGTGACTTTTTAGCTACTCTAATTAGCCTTATGACAGAAACAAAGTATTGATTGTGGACTAGAGACCAATCTTGGCAGCTCAGATTATTTACACCTCCACAGGAGCATTGTATAAAAACACTAATGAACAATAAATCTGTCTTGGGCTGTTCAGCCACACCTGTTCCTGAAGCAACAAAAATCCATTAGATGTCGAGCTTTTAAAGAAGATATAGATATATAGGCATCCATATTTGTAGGGTATAAATATATTAACAGATTATGCTATAGATTTATGTAATTTTACAATTATATACATATGTGTATATATGCATACACACACGCTATTACCAGTGAACTAAGAGACAGTATGGGATGATAGGCAGTATAATGCACGTGTTTTTCATAAATTAGGGATGAATGCATAATAGTAATTGGTAGAATGAAACATTATACAAGAAATAAATCATGCATAAATATCTATATGTGTAATATACTAGAGTTACTATCCAAACTATAGCTACATGCTGTTTATTCTATTTTAATGTTATTAGAAAACCTGTCAGAATTTGATTTAGTGAGGCCATTTTTTCCACTTGTTTGACATGGTATGCTCATGATTCTCTTAGCATTTTCATTGTTATCTCCATTTCTGACACCATAATTTTTTTTTCTAAAATCACAAAATTTCTAATTTCTAAAATTACATAAAAACCCATAAAAAATGTAAATGATAATTTTTGGACTAGTTTGATTGTTTCACACTACTTGTTCAGGAGCAGAAACCATGCTCCTTTAAGCTGTTACTCCTACACTAATTTTGCAGCAACTGTAAAAGGTCGCTTTCTAGTTAAGAATTCCCTGCCAATGCTTAGGCATAAAAGGTTAGTGAAAGATGGATTTAAATCTTTGGCACTTCTGCTCGCAGTGCTAGCACGATGTGTTAGGAAATTCTGCTTTCTGGCAGAAATAGGTGATGTATAAATTTTTCTTTTTTAACAGCAATTCGGAGCCATTCTCCAGCAAAGCCAGTTCTTATCTTTGTGTCATCCAGACGTCAAACTAGACTCACTGCCCTAGATTTAATTGCCTTCCTGGCTACTGAGGATGATCCAAAACAATGGCTGAAAATGGACGAAAGAGAGGTACAGTAATATGATATGTATTAGTTATGTTTTGCTTTTACATTTTGGTTTAGCAATATCAGTTTTAAAAAAATATGTGAATATAAAACACAATTGTGGGCTTTTTGAGACTCTGGTTTGGAGACTCTTAGACTCTTGCATGTTTACTTACTTTTAAGCATACCAATAGTTCTATTTATTTCCATATTAAGCATATATTTGGTAGAATCAGGGCCTTAGATTGTGAACTATTGCTTTTTGTTCTGTAAAAATTATCTGAGGAATTGTTACTGGTTCTTTGGCACAATTACTATTGCAGAGTGCTTACTAATTGAAAAAGATAAACAGAGGAAGAAATATTATTGTCCCCAGTTTAAAGAGGGGGAACTGAAACACATATAAAACTTTGCCCTTTCTGTTTTATCTCCTTCAGTCTGGTCCTGTTTCAGATCTCTCTCGCTCTTCCACTCCTACATCCTCATACTAGTTTCTTTCTCTAAAACTTCCCAATCAATATTCAGGACCCTCATCCTAATCTCCATCTCATCTCTTTACCCAGCTGCTTCTCCACATCCACATCTCTCCCTCAAAATGATCTGTTCTAATCTCTTTGTCCTGCCAGTTACAGATCCTCACTTATGACTCTTCGTCCCATCTTGCTCTTCAGTGTTCCTTTGCCCACAACTGCCTCCGATTTGTCTTCCTTTCCCACTAGTTTCCTTCAAGATAATCTCTATTGGAGTATCTTTACCAACCAGTCCCTGCGTTCTTGCTCCAACCGCAACAAACTAGTCAGCATTTTCTTTCCATCCCCATCCCCTCTGGTCCAAGTCTTCAGAGACCAGTTGGTAATGCAGTTGGAACTGGGAGCTACCCTAAATATCATATTGGTGTTGGTGGAAGGGGGAGAACAACTCTGAATCAGCTGGTGAGAGAAGTAACAGCAAGAATCCAGCAAGAAGTTGGAATATGGCTGGGGCAGATGGGACAAGGGACAGGCAAAGGCAATGGGCTTGGGGTGGAATAGATCGTGATAAGAGCATGGGCAAAGAAAATCAGGTGGATAGTGGGAAGCTGGGGTAATGGAGAGCAAGATTGGAACACAAAAGAGAGGGATATAAAATCATAGGAAGTGCCTCAGCTTGGATCAGAACTTACAGAAGCATGATCAGATGTTCTGTTGTGATGTTGTTTGCTGTTCAAAGATCACAGGCAAATAACCTGGACAGTGTCCACTTGTATTATGTAACAATGAGAATGAAACAACTTTAAAAAGTGACTAAAATGCAAGTTTTCCCAGTCCTGAACTCTGATAAGCTTAAATGCTTATTGAAATAATACCTTCTCAGAGGAATTTATGCCAATACCCCAGAAATCTGCCAGGTTACCACGCTTGCTTAAAATGTGATTTAGAGAAAAATTACATTTCACATAAACCAAAAAAAATGTAAATTCTTTCACATAAAAATGATCTAATCCTGCCTGTCCCTTGCAAAATAGAAGGTGTAATTATTTTTGACAGAAAGGATAGTATTTGTGCGAGCCACAAGAGGCCATAGGTAGCTACAAACATCCACCTTTTGCCTGCCAGCATCACGCACTGCCCAGGAGGTACATCCCTGCTTTGGATGCATGTTAGAACTGGCATCTTTATAATCTGTTAATAAACTAACTTCTAACAGTGTCTAGATTTGATGCTACTTTTTTGCAGCTGATTGAGCTTAAAATTTTTGTTCGGTTTGTGCTGCAGCTTTAAATGTACTCCTACGTATAATGTAAATTCCAATTCATCATAAGATAATGAGCAGGGTAGCATCACAAAAGGGCCTAGCTTAGTGGTCCTGCACTGTTTGTTCCAGCTTACTGCTGTTTGAGGAAACTGACTTACATTTTATACAACAAATAACAAACTTGCAGAACAGGAATCTTAACTCACAACTACACCTTGCAATATGGAATTTTTAAATTATTTGGCTGATTATTTGACTAAAACCTATATAGAAAAAACCCTGATTGGTTCCATAAATGTCAGAACAGTACTAAGTGCCAAAATGCCAAAGAACATTCCAAAACGGCTCTGTTCCAGCAGCCACAAAACTCATTAGCCACCTTAACTCATTTGATTCCTCCATTTTGAGCAACAAAGTCCATTAAATGCCTGTGTTCATTTTTGTGCATGCTCAGGAGTGATCCATTTAGGAACAAAACACCCACCTAAGATTTGTTGCAGCCTAGAGTGAATGTGAGGAGTGCCTAAACTCCTCCTAAGTTATCAGATGGACCCAGTGAGTTGGCAGTCTTGTAAACAACTGACTGTCTCTGGGAATGTGAAGGAAGAGGAAGAAGTGCTAGTGGTGCCAGGTTTTAGCGTTGTTTTACCTAATGGTTAGAGCACTCATCCAAGATACAATATGTAGTTTCTAGATCCATTTAGCTGGAGACAATTCAAACAAATGTCTTATGTTGGCACTGGATTTACAACCCAGTCCAGATAGGTCATGCCTGTGTGGAACAAGGTTTCTAAATGACAGACCACAACCCTTTCCATTTGATAATAGGCAATTTTTACTGATACACAGTGATAGCAAATAAGATTAATGCAAGCAAAGGAAGGAAAATGATTAAACAGTCCTACTCATTTACTAGTCCTCAGGTTTCATGAGAAGACAATACATCTGGCCAGTATGTGAGTGCCAACTTGTTGTTCTTGCTTGAAGTATGTCAGCAGCCTTGGAGGTTGGGAGTCGATGTCAACTTGCTGCTCTGAAATTCCTCCTTTTGTATTCTTTTTCTCCTGATGACTCTTCATTTCTAGGTACTGTTGATTGGCTTTCTTGTGGTCATTATGCTGTCCACATTCTGCCCTATCAGCCTAATCTTTGTTACTTCATATCCATCAAATGCATGCATCTTAATGTGGTCGTTTACTGGTACTTTAATTTGGGTATCTCCCATCTCCTAATTTGGTCATTCCACCAAAACCAGGGATTTCTCGCCAAGTTACAGCTGGTCATTGTGACCTAATGCTAAGTCTACATGTTCCTATCTTGTTATGGGTTTCAAAGGAACCAAGTGCCTCTTTTGTTGCTACGTGTTTTCAGTTTCCCAGGATGTATATGACTGTTTCTCTGAGACAGTTATAAGAACATGAACCTTCTCCACAAACAGATTTTAGAAACCAATTAACTAGGGATACACTGATAGAGAATTTTTGGGCTGATACTGATGGCTGATTTACAGTGAGCCATTTCAGCTGATACTGATCCAGTTCCAATACGCAGCCAGGCAGCATGGAGAGCAGCATCTGGCTGGTAAGTCTGTTGCAGGCGAAGGAGAGAGGGAAGGGACTTGGGGGGCCAGATCAAGGAGCCCATGGTGAGAATGGGAGTGTGCAACACCTGCCCCAGCCCCACTCCCTCTCTCACCCTGGGGGCCTCTGTCTGCCCCCCTCATGCCCCTTTCCTCACAACAGACTTGCCAGCCTGACCCAGCTGCTCTCCATGCTACCAGGCTGCATTCCTGGCTGTCTGGATGCTGTACTGCATGTCCTTGCACAGGGTATTTATCAGCCACATCAGGCCAAAAAAAGCCAATTGCCGATGCAATCGATTTTCCTTATAACAGTGCCGATCCGATATGGGACCGATGCATCGGTGCACCTCTACAATTAACCCTTGTCGTTCCCCTGGACCATTGTTCTAATGCAATATTTACTCTTTTTACAAGCCAGTTTCTAAGAGCAAATTTCTAAATATAATTCTCTAGCCTTCATCTACTTTCCAGGACAGTACCACCATATTCCGCCAAGTAATGGCATAATGTAAATGGGGCACCTTCCACACTTCTTGTTGGAGATGCTGGCCCATTCTGCTTCCAAGAATGTAAAAATCACATGGTCAGAGAAGTAGCCAAGTAAAAGAAAAATTGACACTTTGACTCAATGATTTAGAAACTCCAAAAAGAGGGAGCCCTGGATTCCAGTCCCTGTTTGTAAGATCATTTATACATTTTTCCTTAGCCACTGGTTAAAAGATAACCCTTAAAGCAAAGCTCAGGAGCCAGGACTTTACTTTAAGCTGAGTACCCAAACCACTAAATTTTGCCAGTTTCCCATTTCCTGGATGAGTTCTTTAACCAATAGGCAACTATACAAAAGATAGGCATCTTTAACAAAGATCAGTCAGTTAGGCACCTACCCTCTGACGAGGGACTAAATGACATGGATCCCATGTGAACACGTGCAGCAATGAGTTGGCCACCTATGTGCCAGAATGGGGTAGAAATTCGTGCGTGTCCCTTGTCGTGGGTCACCACTGTTTATAGCACAGTTTTATTTTCTCTGGGTCAAACTTGCCACCATAGGAAACAACATAATCACAAAACAAACAGATACCTAAACAATAAAGAGTTAGCTTACATCCTGTGGTCTTTTCTCAGATCCTGAGAAAGTAATCCTAACTTTGTTGCCACCTCAGCCTTTTCTCTCTCTTTTCTCTCCTCCTCTCCCTTCACTAGAAGCTTTTAACTTCCCCTGGGCCATCCAGTCATCCCCACCAGCTGGCCCAGTCCCCCTCAGCAGGCAGGCAGGCAAACTTCTTTCACCCTTTGGAAATGTCTACTTCTTCCTTTTAACATTAGAGGGATCATAGGCACTTAATCTGGCTGTGTCCCCAGTCTGGGGTCAGATATCTAATATTTAGGCTGTGTAATGGCTAAATGGGGGTGGGGGGCTAGGTGACCAATATTTAATGACCAATATCAGTAAAGCAACTTATGCCCACTCATACAAGAGGAATTTATTGATAGAAGGTCCTTTATGAAGGTTTGTTTTACTTTAAAACTCACCTGAACCAGAGAGTAGATATATTTGCGTGCTACAAATTATACCTCATAGGCTCGGAGCATAGAATAGGCATCTATCAGTTTTCTTATTTATCTAATAAATAAACATTGTGAAGTCCTGTATTATTATCTCTCACCAGTTAAGTATCAGAAGATACAGCATTGCGTTATATGTTGGAAAAGAAGTTTCTTACAAGATGTCTTGATTTTCCTGAGATTCTTAAATGAGAACAAAAAATCATAAAAGTTTTGTCGTGAATGTATTTTTAAAACGTTGGATTCAAATATTTTATTGAGCAAGATGCATCTGTGTTTTTGTCTGACATAGAGAGGTGCTGGGTTTGGTCTAAATATAAGCTCAAAGCAAAATGAATCCATATTGTAGCACCTAGATTTCTTTTTATCCATCTTCTTGGTGTTTTACTTGAGAATTCCAATAACTTCAAGTTTAGATTAAAATCAAACCCAGATTAGGTGAAAAACCCAGAGTAGGCAAAAAGATATCCAAACTGTTTTAATATTTTTTCTAAGAGAAAATATGTTTTTAAGGCAGCAAGAGGGCACAGCAGCCCCCCCTGGCTCTCCAGGGACCTAGTAGACCTCCTGAGGCTAAAAAGAAAGACCTACAAAGGATGAAGGATGGGATTCACCTCTAAGGAGGATTATTCTGCACTGGTCCAGTCCTGCACGGAGCAAACCAGGAAAGCCAAGGCTGCAACTGAACTCCAACTAGCTTTGAGCATCAAGGACAATAAAAAGTCCTTTTTCAGATATGTGGGGAGCTGGAGGAAAAGCAAGGGCAACGTTGGACCCCTGCTGAACCAAATGGGGCAACTGACAACTGACGCCCAGGAAAAAGCCAACCTATTAAATGGGTACTTCACATCGGTCTTTCATCAGTCCCATGGTACGCCCATGCCCGCTATGGGACAGGGAGATCCCCTGCCCTCCATAAATGCTGACCTCATGAATGAACACCTTGAGAAGCTGGATACCTTCAAGTCAGCCGGCCCTGACAATCTACACCGCAGGGTACTCAAGGAGCTGGTGAGCATCATAGCCCAGCCTCTGGCACGGATCTTTGAAAACTCCTGGCACTCTGGTGTAGTGCCCGAAGACTGGAAGAAGGCCAATGTGGTGCCTGTCTTCAAGAAAGGGAGTAAAGTAGATCCGGCTAACTATAGGCCCATCAGCCTAACTTCTATCCCGGGGAAGATCTTAGAAAAGTTTATTAAAGAGGCCATCCTTAATGGACTGGCCAACGCCAGCATCCTAAGGGATAGCCAGCATGGGTTTCCTGCAGGTAGGTCTTGCTTGACCAATCTCATTTCCTTCTATAACCAAGGTAGGTCTTGCTTGACCAATCTCATTTCCTTCTATGACCTATCACCTGGACAAGGGAGAAGAGATTGACGTCATATTATCTTGACTTCAAAAAAGCCTTCAATCTGTTATCCCATGATCACCTCTTGGCAAAACTGGCCAATTGTGGCCTTGGGTTCACCACAATCCCCTGGCTGGAAGATTGGCTCTGTGGTCGGACCCAGAGGGTAGTAATTGATGGAAGTGTCTCATCATGGTGTTCTGTGACCAGTGGGGTCCCCCAAGGCTCTGTTCTTGGACCCATATTGTTCAAAATCTTCATTAATGATGTGGACATTGGAGTCAGGAGTGGACTGGCCAAGTTCACTGATGACACCAAACTTTGGGCCAAAGCATCCAAACCAGAAGACAGGTGGGTGATCCAGGATGACCTGGACAGGCTCAGCAAATGGGTGCATGAGAACCTGATGGTGTTTAACACCGAAACATGCAAGGTTCTCCACCTTGGGAAGAAAAACCTGCAGCATCCTTATAGGCTCAGCAGTGCTACACTGGCTAGCACTATGGAAGAAGGAGACATGGGGGTCATCATTGACCACAAGATGTACATGAGCCTGCAGTGCAATGCTGCAGCTAGTAAAGTGACCAAAATGCTGGCTTGCATCCACAGATGCTTCTCAAGCAAATCCTGGGATGTCATTCTCCCCTTGTACTCAGCCTTGGTGAGGCCGCAGCTGGAGTACTGTGTCCAGTTTTGGGCTCCACAATTCAAAAAGGATGTGGAGAAGCTTGAGAGAGTGCAAAGAAGAGCCAGCTCAAGACCATAGGTCAGGAAAACAGACCTTACAATGACAGGCTGAGAGCCATGGGGCTCTTTAGCCTGGAAAAGCGCAGGCTCAGGGGTGATCTGATGGCCACCTATAAGTTTATCAGAAGTGACCACCAGTATCTGGGGGAATGTTTGTTCACCAGAGCGCCCCAAGGGATGATGAGGTCGAACAGTCATAAGCTACTACAAGACCGTTTCAGGCTGGATATAAGGAAGAATTTCTTTACTGTGCGAGCCCCCAAGGTCTGGAACAGCCTGCCATCGGAGGTGGTTCAAGCACCTACATTGAACACCTTCAAGAGCAAATTGGATTTGCTGGGATCCTATGACCCCAGCTAACTTCCTGCCCTTTGGGCGGGGAGCTGGACTCGATCTTCCGAGTTCCCTTCCAGCCCTGATATCTATGAATCTAAGACCCTTGACAGACATTAGACATAGGACAAGATTAAGTGGTTAATCACATCTTAAGTAGTGACCTGGCCACATGTTCAATCAATTAGTGGTGTGATAAAACTGGAAATAAACTACAAAATCATTACACAAAATATATATAATTTGTGGCTTCTGCTTAATTGAACACATTGCCCACACACAAAAGCATTGTACTCCAGAGGCTGGGAGTCCCCTCAGATGATCAGAGCTCCCAGTCAGGAAGTGCACCCCGTGCTCTCGTGACTGGGTGCCCCATTCAGCTGATTGGAGCTTGCAGCCAGGGTGGGCACAATGTGATTCCACAGCTGGGAGCCCTAGTCAGACGATCAGAGTTCCCAGCCCCAGGAGCAGACAGTGTGTGATCCCTGGCTGAAAGTCCTGATCAGCCAACTGGGGCACCCAGGTGCAGAAGTGCATCTTGCACATCCCTGGTTGGGAGCCAAGCTTACTACTTGCAAGTGCAGGGGGAACCTAGAATTGGGCTCCCCCTGCACCTGCAATATGGGATCTGATGCAGGATCCCACAGCTGTGCTTCCTGCCATGCACATGTGACACACAAGGAAGCGGGATTGTCAGGATCCCACATCAAATCCCAGTGCACCTTATTTCTCAGTATTTCTCTGGTACCTCTTCCCAGTCTCATAACCTAACTTTCAATGAATTTGTAGTTACTTGAAGAGCTTTGTGAGGCACATATATAATGGAAGATTATTAGGAGACAAAATATCTATATGAATTGATGTTTTTAAGTTCTACATTAGACTTTAGCAGGCTTCTTCTCCATTCAGCTCATTAGAAACTCCTATTTGTATAACATTAACTTAAAAAAAAATACAAGAACTCTCCAAGAACTTGTTGACTAGGTTTGCTTACTGATGCATTTGTGCTGGACATCAGAATCAAATTCTGGACTCCACTTATCCCAGCTTCCCATAAAACTGCTTAAACTGTCTCCATACTATAAAGACTTAGAATGGGGCAGCCTGGCTTGGTGCACAAGGTAGCGAGAACCTTTGTCCTTCATGGCAGATATCCCTCTACTTCTTGAACAGTAGGTCCACAGAGACTGACTGTGTTCATCCTAGTATAGCTGATTACAGTCCCGGCAAATCATCCCATGGTATGGTGTTGAATGATATATTTTCATCCCAATTCCCTAGAAGGATAGATTCTTATCTTCCCACCAGTTAGAGAATCTCTTTCTTCTTTGTTCTCTTTCGATGGCTTAATTAGGCTCTTCAGGTCAGTAGCCAAGTTCTCTTTCTATCACTTTTCTGTGGAGACTGCTTTCCTGGTGGCTATAAAGCTGACCAGAATAGGAGAGATTCCAGTACGCATCATAGGTTCTTCTCTTACTATTTTCACAAGGACAAAGAGCACTGTGAAGCCTGTTCTGAAGTTCCTACCTAAGACTGTTTCTGGCTTTTGCATTAATCAGTTTAATATTCTAACCTGTCTTTTCCCTAAACATTTTTCTTTATTTATTGCAGTACTTATTCCTTGCAGAAGGACCAGGCAGTGGGGGCAAGGGAATAGCTAGACAGGAACTAACCCTGAGCTTGCTTGTATCTGCTAATCTCCTTACCTGACTTCTCTCATGCCTCATGATGGCCCTTGAAAAGATCTTGCAGCACCCGTGTGTGCCCTGTCATCCTGGTTGAGAATCACTGACTTGCAGTGTGTTAGTTATAACTATTAATGTGTGTGTTCTTACCTCATAATAAAGTGACATAAGAAATGAAAATAGATTTCCCTTTCTCCACCCACCCCTAGTCACTTGTCAATAGCTGACTCTGACTATGGTCTGTTTAACTAACAACTCTGCTTTTCAACTGTCAGCCAGGAGAATAGTTTTCAAGCTGGAGGACCATTATCCCATTCATTTAGAAATTTTGTCATGTCCTTTGAAAGAAATACAAACATCCCAGTTTATTTTATGGCAGTTATGTTATGTGGCACTATAGATTCTGACTAGGTAGCATTAGGAAGATGCCTAAGGAAAAGCCCTTCCTTCCACTTCCCTCCACCCCCTCTAAATTGTGTTCATCTTTGCAATGATGGAGTCCTGCAAAGCTGTGCAGCTATTTCACAGAAAGAATAACTAAAGTCAAGTTGTAGCCCTTCTTTTTTGTGTCTGTCTCAATTTTCCCTTTGTGTAGTTTTGTATATTTTTTCCCTTAGGTTAAAGGCAAAATATAAAGCTACTGGTAATATTTTAAGCTATGATATAGTTTGTTTAAACCAGCCAGGATATTTTTTCTCAGATTGAAACTTAAGGGAGGAAGAGAGCCTGCAGCAGGGAGCCAAAGGCTCCTGGTACTTTTAAGAGACTTCTGCAGGCTAATCTGGCTGTGTGGGGCTGCAACAGAGGAGCAGACAGGTCCTTAAGTAAATGGGAAGCTCCTGTGTATGACTCGGGAGCCACATGATAGGAAGGGGCAGGACTTTGAGGCATATAAGCCCAAGGTCTGCGTCAGATGGCACAGTCTGGCCCTGCAAGCTGCAAGGAGAGGAGCTCCTGGGGAAGATGGCTATACAGCATGGACACCTAAGCTACCTGTGAAACTGAAACAGCTTTGGGGAAAATATGACTTGTGGTGAGGTATTGACCCAGAGTGGCGCAACTTTATGAGCACTCGTGGTGTTCTGGTAAGGTGCCAGAGGACTGGAAAAGGGCCAATGTGGTCCCCATTTTCAAAAAAGGAAGGAAAGAGGACCCAGGAAACTATAGGCCCGTTAATCTTACCTCGGTCCTGGGGAAGCTCTTTGAGAAAATTATCCAGGAGCACATCTGCAAGGGACCAGCAGGGGAAATTATGGTTAGGAGCAATGAACATGGGTTCATTAGAGGAAGGTCCTGTCAGACCAGTCTCATTGCCTTCTACGACCAGGTCAAAAAAACCCAGTGGATGTAGTCTTTCTGGACTTTAGGAAGGCATTCAACACTGTCTCTCACCCCATCCTCATTAAAAAGTTAGGCGACTGTGGTGTCAACGCCTACACAGTGAGATGGGTCACAAATTGGCTGGAGGGCTGCACCCAAAGAGTGGTGGTGGACAGGTTATTTTTGACTTGGAGGATTGTGGGCAGTGGACTCGGTCCTCGGGCCCACACTGTTCAATATCTTCACTGGCGACTTGGACAAGGAGGTGAAAAGCACCTTGTTCAAGTTCGCAGATGACACTAAGATGGAGGGAAAAGTGAGCATGCTAGAAGAGAGGGACAGACTACAACTAGATCTGGACAGGTTACGGAGGTGAGCGGATAAGAATAGGATAGGTTTCAATATGGAGAAGTGTAAGGTGTTGCACCTGGGGAGGGAGAACCAGCAGCATACCTACAGGCTGGGGAACTCCCTTCTCATCAGCACAGAGGTAGAAAAGGATCTTGGAGTCATTATTGATTCCAAGATGAACATGGGCCACCAATGTAGGGACGCAGTCAGGAAGGCTAACCACAACTTGTCATGCATCCAAAGATGCATCATGAACAGGTCCAAGGAGGTGATCCTCCCCATCTGTGCGACATTGGTCAGGCTGCAGTTGGAGTACTGCGTCGAGTTCTGGGCACCGCACTTCAGGAGGGATGTGGACAGCATTGAGAGGGTCCAGAGGAGGGCCACTCGCATGATTAGGGGGCAGCAGGGCAGACCCTACAAGGAGAGGTTATGGGCCCTGAACCTGTTCAGCCTCCACAAAAGAAAACTGAGAGGGGATCTGGTGGCCACCTATAAACTTGCCAAGGAGGACCAGCAGGCAGTGGGAGAGTCCCTGTTCCCCTGAGCGCTACCGGGAGTAACAAGGAACAACGGGCATTAGTTGACTGAAAGTAGACTCAAGTTAGACATCAGGAGGCACTACTTCATGGTCAGGGTGGCTAGGGGATGGAACCAACTTCCAAGGGAGGTGGTGCTCACTCCTACCCTAGGGGTCTTCAAAAGGAGGCTAGACAATCACCTAGCTGGGGTCGTTTGACCCCAGCATCCTTTCCTGCCCATGGCAGGGGTTTGGACTTGATGATCTGCTTAGGTCCCTTCTGACCCTACTAACTATGAAACTAAGGGCAGCCACAGGACACCTTGGCTAGGGACCTGGAGCCTAAGAGAACAAGATAGGTCTGGAGCCCAGAAGCTGAGGTCTGAGACAGTGCATTGGGAGAAACAGGTAGAGGAAAGGGGCTAAAGCCAGGAAGGAGAAAGCCACAACAAAGGTTTGAGGCTTGAGGGGCCAAGTGTGGAGTCAAAGCCAGGGGCACCCCCTCCAAATACTGATCCTGCATCAGTATCCTGATGGGCATAGCTATCAGTATCCTGATGGGCATAGCTACAGGGGAGGACAGAGAGAATGATTATAGCCTCTAAGGAGCAACTGGGCCTGTTTTAAAAGGGGCACCCACCCCACAGAGGGGCCCCAAGGTCTGTACACAGAGGAAAGGCACCTAGGAAAGAGGTTACCCCAGCCTGTGGAGGCAGCCTCCCCAGTTAAAAAAAATCTTAATATCAAGTCATGACAGTTGAGAGGTAGGAAGTGTAGGAGGCCAGGGAGCACAGGCAAGTGGATCTGACCACTAGGGGCATCAGACGCCATGTATATTGTTGACTCTGTCACAGACCCAAATACCAATGTTCACAGTTTATATTTTAAACCACAATCATTTTCCAATACCTGTATATGAGAAAATCTATATCTGTATATCTTTTAAGCTCTCTGTTAAGAAACGTTCTTTCAGAAACTTCAAAAAACAACTCAGTTCTTCAGCACAGTCATGCTAACTCTAAACACGGCCATATCCATCTTCTACTATAATCTGTGAAAGGCTACCACTGATTTCATAGGATTTGACTAAGGTCTATAATGACCTCTAAATTCCAAAGACTGAATTTGCATACATGGTGTGCATGACATAATTAAGTGCATATATATTTATATGAATATGGAATATGTTTTGTCAGATTTTTGTTCCATACAGTGCTGAGAGAATAAATGCTGAAGAGCTAAAAAGTAATTTGTGTTTTCTACCTCTAACACAACAAATAACCTTTTACCTCCCATGTGATTGTTCTGAGGCAATGCTATGCTATAAAACAGGGAAAGAACCACTGCTATGTATTTTGGATAGGCATATCACTGTCTTAAAAATATTTTAGTGCAAGGAATTAGGTCCCCTCTACATGTTACAGCTAATGTGCAATTAACTGGTTAATTGAGCAGTTACCTTAAGACCAGCTACATGTACTTATCATGCCATAAAAAGCTCCAACCAGCTATAAACTTAGACCTCAAAAATGTGTACTATATACCTGGTTGCAACTGAGCTTCAACCTGCATGTGTAGCAGGGTCTCTCTTGTGGGTGGGAGCCCCGTCAGCTGATGGGACACCCAGCCCCAGGGCTGTACCACGCCCAGCCAGGGCTTGGAGTCCTGCAACTGAGGGGGCTCCAGCCACAGGAGTTTGCTTCTTGCTAGGACAGGGGAAACCCAGGATCAGGGTCCCCCTGCACTGGCAGTAAGGCCCAACGGGATCTTACATGCAATCCTAAAATTGCACCTCCTGCCATGCACATGTGGCATGGCAGGAGGCGTAATTGCATGTATTGTGCATAAGATTCCATCACGCCTTTACCTGCACATAAAGGAGCCGTCTTCGAGTAATGGATCAGTTATGGTCTAGGAATTTTGTGAGACAAGGATTTTTTTTTTTTTTGAGTGTTATCTATTATTGGACCAATTGTGTAGTTGGAAAAAGTTAGCCAAGTTTTTAAATGCAAAGCATTCTTCTTCTGGTCTGATGTTTTTCACTTCAAACCTAAAGAAGAAAGCTGTGCATTCAAAAACTTGGCTAAGTTTATCCCAAGTGTACGGCTGGTCCAAGAAAAGATATCACTCAAAAAAACTTGCCTCATATTTATGTAAACTACTATTCTTATAAATACTATTATGAATAATCTTTCCTGTGGTGCTTTGAAGTTTTATGCTTGAGGTAACAGAAGTATGGAAAATGAATACACACTGCCATTTAGTTAAAATAATAAGATAACTTGATTCTGTGCCTTCAGCAATTATTGAGGTACACAAGAATGATTTTGAAATGTATCTTTTATTATACAAGTTTAACTTCCTTCTGCAAGATGTTGTTTTTATGATACAAAAGTGTATCATAAAAAATTAACATTTAGTTATAACAAGGAGATGTTTTTATTTCACTTAACATCTGTAGCAGATGTGAAATATGTAATTATTTTTGTAAAAGACTTCATAACTTCCATGATTCTTTTGTTTGGCACATCTTTCTTTTATTGGGCATTTTAGACAATTGATAAGCATTATTCGGTGGCATATGGTCTGAGTCTGACGTGCTTTGAAAAGAGTACAGAGTACTAATAATGAGGATTCTGTGAAAATGGGAAAACCAGCACAACAGATATGCTTTGAGAAAGTATGGGTTTTTAGCATCTTGAAACAATATATCACACTCAAAGGGACAGAATTGGGCTGCACAATCTGTTAGCTCATTCTTGTCCAATCTGGTCTCCTCCTTTCTTTTGGAGCCAGCATTGTCATCAACTTGCTGAATTATACTCTGACTGGAATGTATTTCAGGCACAGGGTAATGTATCTACTTAAATGGAATCCTATCTTTCTACAAAAGCTTTTTAAGTATAATAAATTTAAAATATAAAAAAGTTCGATTAGCTTAAAGTAAATGGTTCAACAGTTTACATATGTGCAGGAACAAAGAAAATGACTACTTACTAGTTTGAGAAAAAATCTAGCTTGTTAAGAGATTATGGTATAAATTACAAATAAACTTTATTTTTTGTAAGAAACATTTTGCAATGATGATAGACTCCTGTTCAGCAGTAAAATATAGTTATTAAAGGGTGAGATACTAATCAAACTAATGTTGCTGGTAAATATGGGAGGTTTTTATGGTCTTACATCCAAAATCTATGAAAGTTAGCCCCAAGTTACTCAGCATGAGCCCAGTTTGGGTGCCATTGAGAATCCAAAAACAAAAATGCTATTGAATTAATTGAGAAAAGTTCTAGTTAATCGGCTAAAAAAAAGAATGTAATATTGATGATTTATATTTCCCTGTTATCATGCTGTACTATATTTAGAGTGTTCTTTTTTCTATATGAAAATTAATAGAAATTATATTACTGTTTTAAACTTTAAGGATATGAACTCTAGTTCAAATGATCAATTTTAACAATTTAATATTAGTACATATTTAATGTATTGGGAGTCATAGAGTCGGTGTCTGTTTTCTAATAGGAAAAAACCCTGTTTCTTAATAGAAACACATAATTTAATATTCATGCAATAAATTGGCATGAAAAGAAGTTATACTTTAAAATAAATTGTCATGAGAATTTTAAGCTCTGGATTGTGCCTATGGGTAAAATAGTTTTGTTTATTGCATTGATTTATGTGCAAGTAAGGGGGTCAGCCAGAAATGACTAGGATTCCCTGCTGGTAGAATGACAGGATAGTAGTATATGTGCCAGCTCTCCTGCTTAGGGTTCTTTAGTTTTCCTGTGGTAAATTACACTGCTTTGCAGATATGACTAACAGCACCACAGGCCATCGCTGTAATAGTAGTCCGAGGAAGGAAAAAAATAAGCACCACTGATTGTAAAAGAAAGAAGAGCATCATCGAACAAATTCCAAGCAGTGTGAATTTAGAATATTTTGTTCTGGGAACTGCACAACTAAAAGTAATAGCACAGGTTCTCAGATGAAAATAACTAACATTGTGAAATGGTTTATTTTACCTTCTAATTGGCCATCAATATTATAGTCAGCCAATTTAAGCATTGTTCTTTTATAGAAAAAGAAGGGGTTCAGACTTAGTATTTCCTTAGACCAGAACATTGGTTCTACTGATGGAATTAATGTCATGTAAGAAAATAATTTAGTCCAAAATTCATGGCTATCATAAATTATTACTCCTTGAAGAGAAAAATAAACTCAGCTGGACAATACATTTTGCTACTTAGGATGTATTGGACAGAATAAAATTGTGAACATATGGATTTTCATGTGTTGCTATTTGGTACCTAGCAGTCCTGTTTAATAAAGTAAGAATTAATCCATAGTCATTGTTTGACTCTCATGTAATCTTTTACTTAACTCACTGCCCACTAAGCACATACATAAAACCAGTATTTTCCCATGTGTTTGCCCAGGTACAACTTTAAAAAGCCTCGGGCAACACCAGTGCATAGTCATAAGGGATTATAATTAAGACCATAAAAGTGAACGGAGTTTCTCTACTTACAGAAAACAAAAGAGTAATATTTTAATTTTATTTAATTATCATTTGAATGGTGAATAAAATTCATGAAATGAGAAATACAGTAACACTCATGTTTTCCATACTGTAGTTCTATACAATGATTTGTAAATCAGAGATTTGCTATGCATATCTATATAGGTGTTTTATTCTTTAACATAGCCTCTCCAGTTTTTTTGCACTCCTCTTTTCTTTTCCCTTTCTCTAAATACAATATTTCCTTTGATGCATTACTTCTTTCCTGGTTAAACTTATTCCCCTTCTTACTTTACAGTGTTTTACATTTCCATCCATTCTTCCTTCAGGAAGCTTTCTATTCCTTTGTTTTCAATGCTCTAGTTTACAGAATAACTATCAATGTGTCCCTCAAATATATTTTATTATCAGAAGCATGCAGGAAGCAACATCTCTTCTGGTTATGATGAAGACTATAAGCTAGCACAAACTGATAGATGTCAATAAAAACTTTAATTGTTTACTAGTTTAGTAAACCATTTAAGTTCTGGTACATCCATCAAATCTTTTACTATTAAAGTAAATAACATTTAATTATTTTAAATGCGTTTAAGTTTTGCTGTGCTTTCCAGGCTACATTGTCTATATTTAATAAAGTGTGTGTGTGTGTGTCTGTACATACGCGTATGTGTGCACATGCGTTTGCGCTCCTGTGCATGTATTTAAACTGAGTACCATTTCTCTTGTACTTTTATTTCTTTTATTTTCAGATTTCTTTGTAGCTTAAAAAAAAGGTAGTAGCGATATGTTTTCTGTCATATTCATAAGGACAAAGGGCATGAGTAACTATGCAGTGCTTTTCTATTTGCTACCAAAAGGACTGTTTCTATTAAAAATGTAATTGTAAAGCCCAGAAAAGCATTTTCAAAATGATGTAATGTTCTAAACATCAAAAATTGTACATCTTAAAAGGTTTTCTATAAATGAAGACAATATAAGTAACAGATCTTCAGTTATCAAAAATGTTATGGCTAAATACTATTTAAAAAATGGAGATATTCAGTTTCCTAATTATGGTTTAAAAGCTACTGGGTATAATTTTATTAAAACATCCTTAAAAATACATTAGCCATAAAATAACGGAACAAATGTTCCAGGAAAAATTGCAAAGTTGTTTGCCTGAAGGCCTTGTTCAGGTTAGCAAGCAACTACATGCAGGTGTAGTGAGTGAAATCATTGGGTAAATTTAGACTTTAACTTAACTTATACTGTGATTCACCAGGGATTCACATTCAGCTTTAAAGCTATAATTCTGACCAGTAGGTACCATGAATTTGTATAAGATAAGCAGACTACGAAAAAAACCTCACTGTATCTTTTTTGCTAAAATTACCAAATTCCTTGATGAAGGGAATATTGTAAATGTAATATGCTCGCACGTACTTACTCTAGATTTGTTAGAGGATACCTCAGAATTGCACTTGAAAAAGTACTGTATTTTCTTATCTCACCTTTTTTTGCCAAAACACAGCTGATAGAAATCGGAGTGTGCATGAAATATGGTAAAAACAGGTTGTCCTGCTTACCAGCTGAAACAAAAAATAATATCTGCAGGGACTTGCAGGGAGCAGAACAATAAGTCAGCTACTCTCCAAATTACTGCTACTCTGTTACTTACTACAAGGAAACTACTTTTTTCTTCATGCTGCCTTTCAGAAACAATGTGTGTACTATATTCCATTGAATAGTATATGTGAGAAAATACAGTTGTTCAAACTGAGTTCAATAGCAAAATATGTATGGACAATTTTTCTAGTTGAAAATAGACTTCACCTAATAATCAGGAGGCTTTTAGCGTTCAAAGTATCCTAGGCCAGAATACTCCTGACTTTACTATTTTTTTAATTCTGTTTTTAAAAATTAAACAATACATATATGTTAGGCATATAGACATCCATACGTTCATTTACTACTTTTTCTCTCTCCATCCTTTGTATGTTGTTGGGTTTTTTTAGACTGTAATCTGACCGCAAACCGGGACCAGACTACATCTTCCTTTATGTATACAGACAGTGCCTAACACATCGTGATTGCTAGAACAAAGCTAATCATTAATAACAACAACTTTTGAATGTTAAAAACTTCTTAGAACAACTGTTCTAAATTATGTAACCATTCTCTCTGTTACAGATGAATGACATTATAGCCACAGTAAGAGATTCTAATCTGAAACTGACTCTTGCCTTTGGAATAGGCATGCATCATGCTGGGCTACATGAAAGAGATAGAAAAACTGTAGAAGAGTTATTTGTGAATTGCAAGATCCAGGTACATTTTTTTTTTAATAAGACAATAATGAGTTTTACATACAATTTTAAAAGTTGTCTCTTTGTTACATACACCTCATTAATCTGGCTTTCTGTTTTAGGTTCTTATTGCCACGAGCACATTAGCCTGGGGTGTAAATTTTCCAGCTCATTTAGTAATTGTTAAAGGAACAGAATATTATGATGGAAAAACAAGGCGTTATGTGGATTATCCCATTACAGGTATTCACAAATATATTACTCATAATTACCAAGATGCATTTGAAGCATATGAAAATGTGAACGTTGTTTACCTTCTACTTTTAGAAACTGATCCTTTTAAATTTTAATAATAGTAAAGGATTTGAAATAGGTTTGTTACTGGGTTCCCACCCCCCTTTGCCCTCTCCCCTCCCCGCAGTGTTTTTAAATGTAAATTATAAGAATACTGCTAAATTCAGTGTTTTAGGGGTCCACCTGCCTTCCTTTGTGGATACCTTTCCCTAGAAAAACTACTGTTAAAATTATTCAAAATAGGTGTTTTAAAAAGAGGAAAATAAATGGTTTGAACATGCACAGTAAATATTGTGGGATAATGTAGAGTCGTATTTGGCAAACTTTTTAATGTATATCAAATAAGATTTTATATAAACATGAAAAACTAATTGTTTTCAGTATGTTTTTTCCAGCACTAGAAACAGTTTTAAATACTTATATGTGCCTCTGCTGTGTTTGCAATCCAAACATTGTACTGTGTTAGTTCAGGAGAATCTGAAATTTAAATTATTAAACCTGAATACAAATTAAAATAAAACTAATATTCTATCTTTGGCCAAGTTGAGTGAAGTAAAAAGCAATTAAAATAAACAGTTAAAGTTAAATTATATATTTTAGTTTCACTATTAACGTAAAAATTGCACTTCTAATTCTGCTTCTGCCTCCAACTTATCAAAATCGTGATAACCACTTTGCAGTCTTGTTAAAAAACTTTTAAAAATTAAAAATGGAAGGACTTTGAAAAATGTCAGACAACGGTGAATATTTATCTGAATGGTAATAAGCTTGGAGGACAAGTTAAACTTATTCCAAGTTTCCTGTTCTGTTTTCTATTTCTCAGTTTTAACAGAGAAAGTAAATTTGATTTGGAACTATCTGAAACTGGGCCGGAAATGCCATATTCCTAGGAATAATGTAATTCTTATTTGTAACATAAGAGATTGATGACTTTAACCAAGCAGAGTCCCTTCTATAGAAAAACTTTTACTCACTGAAAAAGTTGGAACTCAAAATATTATAGGGGATGTCACTCCAACTAGTCTACCGTAGAGCTTAATTTAATGTCTGTTGTCCTCCACTCCATGCAGGAAATTTAAAATTGATTTCCAAGCCAAAGCTCTTGCTCCTGAATTCTAGCATGACCAGGGGACATACTACAGCAGCATGATCTGCACTCTTGAGAGTACTTTGTGTCATTCTTTGTCTGATGGAAACATAGTACTAACAATCTCTGGAGAAGATTGTATCTGATCCTCTTAAATTAGATAACTTTATTTCTGGTGGTAGATATTAGGGAGGAAGGAATATGTTTTTACATTCAGATCCCGCAATGAATCTGCAGAGCTAGAAGTTAAAAAAGACTTATTAAAATAAATGCATTGAAAAAAAGATTGTGTGATCAATACATTGCCCAGTTATGTTGTTTTTATGGACTTGTTTTTTGCTTACAGGTATTGCTTGGGAATTTTGTTAAGTCTGTTGTATCTTCACTGAGTGTTTTTGAGAGAGAGATATAATCTTGTGCCCAGTTTAATGTTGTTATTTAAAACTTAACAGAAGATGTAATTGACAGTATTAGGGAAAAGGTTATTTTAAAATAGATCTAAATTATGTAATCACATTGTGTGTTTGCTTAGAATAATATCATCATTTTTAAGTTTCTATAAAATGTTTATGTCTCTGGAAGCTGTGAAGAAAAAGTCCCTACAGATATGCAGTTTGATGCGATGCTCTCAAATTGTCATGTGTCTCTGTTTCACTGTCTCTTTTAATCTCCAATACTCGATTATTCTCCATTGCAGTTACCAGAGGGTATGTACAGAAGTTACATTTTGATCTAAGCCTAGTTAGGTCAATCTATCTAAATACCCATCTGTGCAGGCAAAAATGGTGGGGCGCAATCTAAGTTAGCTCACCTGGGTATCTAAGTTAGTTTACCTACTCAAGTAAAGTTACTTAGATAAATAGGCAGTGGGTTACCCCAATCTTCCAAATGTCTGCACATGTTCAGAGTGCATCCCTGGGGCTAGGAAAGCCCAGCCTTTTGTACCATCCCCAGGACTCAAAGCATCCAAAGCTCAACTTCCTACATCCCCAACCTTGACCAGGATATTTTTAGCCCACCCCTTAATCCCCAGAGGAAACCGCCCTCGCAGACCCACCAAACCCCTGTGCCAATCAGCTAGCCCCTCCTAATTTCTGTTTGCTTCTCCCCCCACTCCAAGTTAGTGAGTTTCTCATATGACTCCTAGCACCGGCAAACAGCTGTACATGCCATTCCCAGTCTATGATCATGTGGTTTAAAGTAAACTCCGTGATCATAAACAAATGCTTGTATGCACCTTGAATAAATTTGGCTACCTATATGCAACTGGGGGCAGAAAATGGACAGTGAATTACTCACAGATTGTTCAGTAGTTTGAAAATAAAACAAAATTCACATCTAAACTTAAGCAAATGTAGAGAGTGCAAATCAGAGGTTTTAAGCTGGACCCATCTTAGTTATAAAACATTTATTCGGCCAATTGTATCGCGTGTGACATTTCAAGACTTTAATCCAGTAGTTAACAGCCAGCCACAGGCAACATACAGCAAGTAACAAAAATGTTGCTTTTGTATTGCTAGACAGTGGTTATTGATAAAAATCATTTCCTGATGACTTTTGGTAAATCCATGTCATATATGTCATTGCATACTGTTTTAATGCACTGAGCTCAAATAACAGGAATTGGTTTCCTTGTTCTCTTGTATGCACCTATTCATAAGTACTGTTCAGGGACCCATTTCATTTATAGTTGAAAGTCACTCTTAATTTAACAAAAAATAAGCTTGTATACAGAATATGGTTTATATAGATCATAGAGAACACAGGAAAGAATATATAAGTTGTTAAAATTAATGCATGTTTTTAAAACACTTATAAAACATCAGTGGTTTCATTTATATTATTTACTCATGTTGAGGTAGCTGCTAAAGACCCCAAGCAGGGTTTAGAACCCTTCTGGGGCATGGCATAGCAGGAAAATTGGGAAAACAAAATCTGTACTTGCTCCTCTGAATTTACAATTTCATATTATGGCAAGATGTACACAGTTAGTTAAGCAGACATCCATAGTCTGCTTGGATGCTTCCATTTGGATGTGGGGAGAATCCAAGCAGTAATAAAAAGGGCTGTGTTTATATAAAATAGTATCCTTAATGTAATTAATAGTCATAACTGGCCAACTAGTGCCAGCAACAGGGGGATTATAGTAGTGGTAAGTTTTTTAGGAGGAATTTAAGACTTTTTTCTTTCAATTTATTGTACCACCTTATAATATGAGGATGGGGAGTTAATGGCATCCAGAGCTCATCACCCATTCTGAAATAAGTCTTTTATGTCTGCCAGCTAATATAATTTCTCCTTATGTTCAAATGTTAGAAGGCATAATATATAATAGAATTTACTTGTACCTTAAAACAGAGTCCTAGGAAATTGCATAGGAAGAGGCAATTATTTAGGAAATCTAGGAAAAGGCAGTATTTAGATTACAAAATCAAGCAAATGAAAGTTAGAAAGTGCTAGATTTACCGGTTCCACCACAAGGATATAAATATAAAAACTAATAAATAACCTTTAATATAGCCATCGTATGCATGTGCTGTGATCTTCAATTACATAGTCACAACCATTTATTTATTTATTAACCACAGAATCCCTGTCCTAACATGCTGTGGCCACGTAGTAATGGAGTCAAGTTTGAGGTTATACTTGAGGTAGTTGCTGTACAGTACAAATCTGTACTATAAATTGAACTTAAATCTGTTTATTATCTGTTTACCAGATGTACTTCAGATGATGGGACGTGCTGGTAGACCTCAGTTTGATGACCAAGGCAAAGCTGTGATTCTAGTTCATGATATTAAGAAAGACTTCTACAAAAAGTTTCTTTATGAACCTTTCCCAGTAGAATCAAGGTAAAATTTGACTAAAAAGAGAAGTTAAAGAACATACTGCAAATGTGGGGTTGATGAAAGTGAGAGGAGTCAGAGATGCACCAAAATACTGGGGTCTTTAAAGACTGTTCTTCTCCTGAGCACACAACCTGCTTTATCAAGACAAGTCTAGATGTCTTCCTCCCACTATCTCATCCATTCCTAGATAATCCTGACAAATATTATACTGCTTTTAGATGCCTTTATAAAAAGCAGAGATATAGGTTGTAGCCGTGTTGGTCTAACAGCAAAAGCAATCAGAAATCTTGTGGTAGAGGCAAATCTTAAAAAACATTCAGAGATGATAACATATCTTTGAAAGAACAGTTTTCTTATATAAGACAACTGCTCATGCTTCCAGCAACCCTGAGAGAAAATCTGAGGGCAAGAGTGCTTGGCAGAAAAAACAATTCTAATATTTTTCACATGTGATTTGTTTACTGATCTAGACCCCTTAAGAGAGGAAGAGACATCAGCCCCAAAGGGAAACATATCTTCTTGTAAACAGATGTAATACTACTTGTAAGTTTTCTGCCAGAAGAAAAGTAAAGAAAACCAAGAAATATTGTGCTAACCTTGCTAACCTTTTTGCAGTTCATCATTTGTTGTTCAGTGTTACGAGTTATAGTTGTAGCCAGTATAGTCTCTTCTAGCATAGCCAGCCAGCTATGCACAATTTTTTTTAAGGAACAGTCAGGGTCTATATCCAAACTTTAGTTAATCATAGGTTACCTTCATATATATGCTTGTTTTTAAATATTCATATTCATTGTTTAGGAAATATAGTTGAATTGGAAACAAAAAGAACGGAACCTCTTCAGAATGATATAATTCAAGGCAAAAATAAAATCAGGGTAAAAATGCAAATATTATATCCAGACTGTGTGGTTCTGGTAATAAGCCAGGAAACCTTTCTATATGTTGCTAAGTGGTATCTCTAAAAATAGAAGCTTTGTTTTAATTTACAAAAGACAGTATTAAAATATTTATATCTGAAGTATTATAAATTGTCTCAGATTCCTGAAACTTTTTGGATCCCAACAATGTACTCTTAGCAGCGTGATATTCTGTTACTATATATAAACATATGAACAGAAGTGTTCTACGCTGTTGAAGAGTTTGGTCTCTTATATGATCATTAAAGGCTTTTGAAGTAAGAGACTCCCTGATTTCTCAAAGAGGAAACTATATTCACTTGTTCTTTTCTTGAAGGAACCTTTGCTTTGGAACTATTTCCTTGTTCTACCAGATACCACATGGATTGACTGTCTATACTCTTCACATTTTGTTGGGTTTCTCTATTTTTTTCAGTAAATGTTTAAGAAAGAAATTGGTTTTCCATGACACTGCATTTGTCGTCTTTCTGGTCATTCCTGGTATACTGCTCAGGTGTCAGATCTCATGCTTTTACCTCCCTTGAGAATTTGCAGTTCTTCCCCTTGTCGATCTGTCACTGGATTATCATGCCCTGTGTATCAGCTGTACTTCCCCACTGTGACCTGAATTTGGACACCTGCAGTTCTTCGTTTCAGAAGTCTGTACCAGAGCCATGGAATAGCAAAACAACCTTCTTTGAGCCAAAGCATTGTTTATTTTAGCACTAAGAGCAAGCATTTAAAGAGGAGAAAACGAATTTTAAAGCAATAAGCACTCATATGTATGTCTGTCTTGCCTAAACTCTTCCATTTTCTGATGATAACATACCTATGCCTAACACATCCAGGTTCCCCAGCAGGTTCCTGTATTTCCGTGTGTTTATCCCAAATAAACTCTCCCCTTTGTGGTGAGAGAAAGTTGCTTTAAACTTCCAAAATTCCTTTTCTTCTGTATTTCTGGGTTTTGTTCTTTCTGGGAAAAACTAATTGTTCTTATTGAAATATGAAGAGGTAAAATCTTCAAAATTAAAGGCTTGTGCATCGTATTAACAACCCTCAAGTATTTGCTGAGAAGTGGCTTATCCTGAATTGCTCTTCTGTTTTCTGTATGTTTTTTCTTATGCCCCCATTACGATAAACCAACATATTCACACAGTAAGCATCTCATTCATGTCAACACAAGTATTCTTAAATCATTACATAGCAATATCAACCTTTCACCTTCCCAACCATAAGCTAAAGAATGCAGCATACATAGTCGAATTGTCAACTAAGTGAATTTGAGCTAAGTAGTAGGTACAAGCGTGAAATGATTGCTGCAACATAGAGGTGATGACTGTGCCATTACAGGAAAAGGTCTTTTTTTTAAAAAAAAAAGAGAATATCATTTTTAAATTATAAATATTAAACCCTTTTTGAAAAGCTACAGTTCAAAGAGAGCTAAAGCTTTTCATGTCTTGTCCCTTAGCCTGTTGGAGGTGCTCTCTGATCACTTGAATGCTGAAATTGCCGCTGGAACTATTACTTCCAAGCAAGATGCAATGGATTATATCACCTGGACCTATTTCTTCCGTCGTTTGATCATGAACCCTACGTGAGTGTTAAATGAAAATGTAATATAACTGAAAAAAAACACAGGAAAGAGTTGCTGATAGGTTGGTGTTTTCTGTTGTATATTTTGGGCATTTAGGATGCTCAGTATCTTAGCAATTGAACTACTATTGACTTATTCATAGGAAAGAAGTTGCATGCAAATGATTTGCAAGTTTTCTCTCTATATACAAAATATTGATTGGCAGATAATCTTAGGCTTTTCTATTCAGTAATAAAGATGAAATTGTAGAAAGCCCAATCAAAATGGTTAAATCAATATTTCTAAATTACACCTCCATGCCAGCAGATTCTTTTTATAGTGAAATAAAACTTTTTTTTAGTAACTACAATGACATGTTATGCATAGCTTCCTATAGGAAACTCCACAGCCAGATTTTCCAGTAGTTCATGGAATGAATAGCTGTTGGTGATTTCTCTGTGACAATGCCTCTTTTCATTAGAGGAGACTAGAAAAGACCATGTGTGCAAATGTTTTCAAGTGGTGTTGTCATCCTTTCTTGCTCCAGCTGGTGTACAAGCTATTGTGAGCTCTTCCAGCAATGTAGCCCTACCCACATTGTTTTGGATAAATGGCATGCCACGTGTCCCTGACCATTCACTAACCAGAGCTGTAGAGAACAGGGTTTTTAAATAGTGTCTGGGTGTACTCAAGACTATAATATTTCTGAAACCACATAACTTATCCCCACTATGTTCTACAACATTTTCAGTTCAGTTCCCTATGAGTAGTTTCTATTGCTAAGTCTACAGATGAAATCTTCAAGTTGCTTTAAATCCACATTTCATTATTCATTAGTTCTGTAATCTGCATTTAGTCTTTCTACCTGAACCTTTCTCCAGGCAAACTTTTTATAAAGAGATTTTGAGAGTGATGGGAAATACAGAGGTCTGATCTTCTGTGCCTTTGGGAATTTTGTCCAAGGTCAATATATGAGACAAAAAAAAATATTTTGAAGATACAGTATTTATTCAGGATAGTGTGTAACTTCATAATGATATATTTTGATACTGGGTTATCATGTTTAATCAATACGTTGACAATTTTTCTATACAGTACATAGAATAACATATATATTCTTTATAAAACAATTTGTACCATCCAGTGTATAATACCTACATTGAATAACAGATGTCTGGACAGTTAGTATTTCACTAGTGTTCAAACTGTCCAAATTCTAGAAAAAGCTTCCTACTCAGGATATTTGATGCTCCTTACTTCTGAGGAATTTCTCTAATTACAGTAATGTGCTATGAAGACTTATATTCCAGTTTATAACTGAATTTTCACTCTTAAAAGTAAGTTGGTGTTCTGAGCCAAAATACCTAAACAGTCCTGACCCAGAAAAGAAACACAGCACATGAGCAATGGAGTGCTGAGTTTCCTTTGCAGGAAAATTAGAACAGTGAGAGAAAAAGTGAACAAATCTGATCAGCAGTTGTGTCTATGGTAATGGAGGGTAAGAAGAAAGCTAAATACAGTCAAAAGAAATGAGATAATTAATTATAGTGCACTTTTATGGGGTAAATTAGGAACTGACTGAGCAGACAGTGCAGAATGTTGTGCAGATGTGTGGCAGATAATACAGAGTCGTCTTAGGGTAAATTTGCCAAGCATAGCGGAGGACATTTTCAGGGGAAGACATATTTTCTTGCATACCACATGCCCCCAATAAAACGCACACCTTGTTTTTTGAAAGCAGATAGACAAAAAGATTTTTTTCCAGTCATGTGACATAGCGAGTGCATCGATATGTGCCATTAAGGCGATGCGATAAACTCTAGCAGAAACAACTGGAGATTCTCCCAGGAGATTCTATTTTCACAGAAGGACTTAGTGGATGTCAAACAAGGTTAGACCCCAGATCCTTGCAAGAGGAGCTGCAAGACTTGCTTCTTCATTGTAAGTAGTTCTTTATATAGGTTCCAGTAAATAAAGTGTTTCCATATCACAAACCTTATCAAGATACTACCAGCAGCTCATTTGCTGCTTCAGGCACTAGCTGTTGTGGTCAGCCAACAGCCACGTCTGTGAGAGGGTTAACACAGGACTCGGCCCTTCCTGCTTACTGAGCCGGATACAAGTGGCAGTCATTCAGTAGCTCATGGCATGCACACAGTTTTCAGGCTTGCTGCTTTTCCAAGCTTTCCTGATTCTGACACGCATCCCATTTTGGAGAGAAAAGTTGCATGTGGTATTTGAGAAAATGTGATAGTGTGGGTTGGAGATGACTAGACTCAAGTGAGTCCCACAGTACAAATAACATTGAAGATGCAGGTTAAAGCCACAAACATCCTCTTTCTTTTTTTACCCTGCCTTACCCTGACTTATCTCCATAGCATTCCTTCTCTGCTTAGTTATGCAGAAGGAATAAAGACCATTCCTTAGCTGTAGGGCTAGGGACAGAAATTACACATAAACTGATATAAGTGATCATAAACCAGTTGAAACCTGTAACAAAACAGAAGTTCAGTGCACATAAACTACTTTCAAAATGGCTGAAACTGGTTTGAGATAAACCTGTTTGGATGTAGTATCAGACTTAACTGATTTAAGTTAAAGCAGTCTATGGAACTTCTCTCTCAAATCTCCAAGAGGATATGTTTGTAAGTACCAAGTGCAAGCCCAGCACTATCTGTCTTTCACATTTTTATTGCTTAACATCATTCCACACAATAGTGGCTGTTAATAACATTTATTCTAAAACTTTTAAAGTACAGTACTAAAGCTTTTGGTCAGGCTATCTTCAGTTATGTCATAACTCACATATTAAATAATATCAAACGGCCTGTTGTTTTTATTGAGGCATGTCCTTTTTTTCAGGAAAATGGAGTCAGCTTTTTCTCTGAAATGGTAAAGTGACTCCCAGAGCCACAGAAGAGCTTTGTTTTGTGTTGTTTTTAATGATGTAAGTCAGAGGCGTAATCACTTGCACTTAGGACATAAATAAATATTCTTTTAGGTATTGTACCTAACCACCTAGGCTAGAGACAGAAATTACACATAAACCGGTGTAAGTGATTGGAAACCGGTTCAAATTTGTAACATAAACTGCTTTCAAAATGGCCAAAACCAGTTTAAGACAAACCTGGATGGATGGAGTATCAGACTTAACCGATTTAGGTTAAACCAGTTTATTCAACTTGTCCAAGATCCACTCCAGATTCAAGTTAACTCATTGTCCCTCAACATCCCACGATGCTTTTCACCTCCACTGCAAACCTCCCCCCTTGCAGGGTGGGTGGGCTAGTCTTAAACCAAGCTGTCTACTTCAACCAAGCAGGGAGGCATGCTCTAGTGCCTTCAGCTTCTGATCTGGGCCACTGCAAGCATGTGGCTGCATTTCCAGAATTAAAAGTTGAATGTCTGTTCACTTATTTATTCGTTTAATCTATACAACTTAGACTAACCTTTGAAGACTGAATCAGTTCAGCCTCAGGCTTTTTGATTGTCTGTACTTAGCCCTAAAGATGCAATACCCATTTTACCAAGAGAAGCAGGGAGTTTTAGTTACATTCCAGTTTGATCCTTATATGATTTATCCTACCTATATATACTGTTCTGCATCACCTCCTATCATAAATGCGTTTGTAGCTTTTCTTTACACTGTGTAACAGCTACCGCATTTTTCCATAAGAAATATTTTTAAATTGCTTTGGGTTTCATTGAAATGAAATTCATTTTAGAAATATGCAGCAATGTTATATATTTGTGAAATAATGTGCTAACATTTTGGTGAACACATACTGAATCACTCTATTTACACCTGCAAAGTCCTATAACAAAAGCTTTCAATACAGTTTATACTCACAACTGATAATATATGTCAGTTTTCTGAGAGAGAAATAAAAATCAAGATAAGTTTTAATTATAAGTATCCATAGCTTCAACCTCTCTGTTGTTGTGCTGCATTGAAAAAGGATGTCACACTATTCAGAATATTTAAAAAAAAAAAAATCCAAAAAGGTAAGCTCACCTCTTAATTCTTATTTTCATTTGCAGCAGGGCAACCCATATCAATTTTTAACAGTTCTGTTCTTTTAAGCAGATAATGTTAATATTAATAACAGTATTTTGAACAAAATTTAATTTTGCCTCTTATGTATCTCTTTTATGTAATAATACATGTTAATTATGTTAAAAAATTATAAATATTGCAGCATTTTTTTCTGATTTTTATAATTTCCATGCTTTTTTAATCCATCTGTCCTGTTATCTGTGACGTGGATTTTAAAGTCTAATGATAAAATGAAGACTTGAGCCCATAAATGTGGAAGTGGCTGAATGGTTACTTCCCTGAATAGATGAGGAATATACCTTTATGAACTGAAAGTCCAAATGAGTTGTGGGTATCGCAACATGCCATGTATTACTTGTTTAGAAATAACTGACTGTAAGGGCCCCTTTACACATGCAGGTAAAGGCACAGTGGAATCTAGCGCGCAGTCCACACAGTCGCACCTCCTGCCATACTACACGTGCATGACAGGAGGCATGATTGTAGCATTTTGCATCAGATCCCATCATACCTGGGATTTGGGCCTCCCCCTTTACTAGCAAGAAGCAAGCTTCTGCAGCTGGGAGCCCCTCAGCTGAGGGGTACCCAGTTGTGGGAGCTCCCAATGCTCCCCCAGGGCTGTGACATGCAGCTGCTGCAATATTGCAGCCCTGAAGGTATAGGAAACCCCTGGGGCTGGGCAATTGCAGCTGCCGTGGCTTCCCAGCCTCAGGGGTGTGTCAGACCCCAGGGGCTGGGAGCCTGGGAGATTGCAGCTGCCAGTCTCCCAGTTCTGGAACTCCCAGCTTCACACACCCCCAGGGCTAGAAGATTGCAGCAGCAGCGATCTCTTAACCCTGGGGATTTCACACACACCCAGAGCTAGGTTATTACAGCTGTGGTGTACTGCTGGGACCCAGAGTCAGCAGCTGCTGGGGCTGAGTCTCTCAGTTGTGGGACTGCCAGTCCCAACTGCTTATGGTGCACCCATGAGCCTGGGAGCCCTGTCAGCTGATAGCAAATTTTTGAGATCTAACTTTATAGCTAACTTTATCTGATTTTTGAGATCTAACTATAGCTAGTTAGGAGCTTTTTATTGTGCAATAGCTACTTTGCACTGTGTAGCTGGCCTCTACTGTAATTATGTAATTAACCAGTTAATTGCACAAGAACTATAAAGTGTAGTGGGGCCCTTAGTAAAATATTCTGATCATTTGAAATTTCGTGTTTCAAGGTAGCTTTAGTTTTGATTGCCAATAGGCACTGTGGCATGGACTTTTTTTATTTTTTTCCCCTTAAATTTTTATATACTTTAGCTAGGGTCTTGATTAAAACAAAGAGAAGGGTTTATAAAGATTTCTAATATGTAAAAAGGACTGTTGTGGGCTATTAGTCAATCTCAGCTAGCAGGTTAAAGATCTACAAAAAATAACATAGGGAAAGAGAGAAGATCCTTGGCTGTGTGTGAAATTCGTGGGATATGTTTTAACCTTAAAATGATAAAACAGTTAATTCAACACTTCTGCAAAAAGGTGAAAAAGGGAGACGTAAAATATTTCTGAATAATAGATCCTGATATTTTAGCTATCTACTATACCAGGAAAAAAAGCATAAAAACCATTTTTACATGTAGGAAGGTAAGAAAAGTGAATGTAGGACTTGGACTATTAATTTGTGCATATTAGACTGAGAAACAGATTATCATCATATTAAAGTAAAAAAGTTAAATCTCCCTATATAAACTGCATGTGTAGATATGATAGATTTTGTAGTCAATTCATTCAAAGATTTCTCTTAAAAGATTTTCCACTTTGTGATAAATTTAAGGCATTAACCAAAATGAAAGAATGGTATAGTGTAAATTATAAGAAAATGGAATTGTCTAAGTCGGTAAAATGCTCTTATTAATACCTAATTTGGTACCTTTTATATCTCACTTATGCAATTCCATGCATACCAATCAGAGGAGTATGTCTAATTTGCCTAATAAGTATAGTTATTACTGTCCAGTGTGCAGATTCTTATACAAGAATCTGTCTATTCTGGGGCTTATAGTTTTAAGATATGTTTTTTCCTGCATAAACAATATGTATAGGCCTGTCTTTTTATTTATTTTTTATGAAGACCTTATTTTACCCAGTTACTTAGTAATGTACAAACCACATCACAAAACTGGTATAAGCCAAACTTACTTTGAATTGTATATGTAAATGTCGTAGTTATTCTGTGAGAGCAAAATAAAATGAGTTTGTTTCATTTCCAAAAAAGCCTTTATTTTGCATATAAGTTTAGAGAACACAATTAATTGAATGGAATTAACTACATGGAAACCTACATCAAAAAGAACTAGTTAATACTTTCTATTGCATAGAAATTATGGTGTGTTGGTATTTTGCACAGATATAATCTTCTGTCTATTGCAAATGATAAAGTCTTTGAAAATGTGCAATTTAAGCCCCCAGCATTTGCTCAAAAAAGGCAACTTGTATTAAATAAGTACTCTGACTGCCTGGACCATACTTCATTTGTATAGACTTTCATAAACTAAATAACATGGAAGCAGTGCCTCACATTTACAGTGCCAGGTACCTTTGGCACCAGTTTGCAAGTGGTGAAAACTCTCTTATAAGACAGAGCTTCTTGTAAAGGTCTGAACTGTGACACAAGTCCAGTAGAAAATTCTTTTCTGACTCCAGAGAAGCTGGGAGCTGTTCTCCTAGAATTCTCAAGTAAACACAATCCAGATCAGGAAAAGAAGTAAGAATCAAATTAATGTTCGTTCTCTCTCTCACACACACACACACACACACACACACACACACACACACACACGATTTAGATGAGACGTTTCTTGATTTTTAGCACACACATTACACATTTATACCCACATACACATGCGTATAAATATGTGTATATGCATATGTATATATACATGCACCTATACACACACATACCTATACATACATACATATAGCATTTTTGTGCTCAGAATACACAACCATCTAAATCCAGTAAAATAATTAATAGATAAATGCAGACTATAGCCCACATGTGTTATGGTGTACAAATCCAGTATGATCCACCTTTTCCTTCCCAGTGAAATATGGTGATCCATATCTACTGGACAAGAATTTGTAAGCCACTGCTGGGATCCACTTTCAATAGCCTATGCAACAGTACTATGTTGAAAGTTTTTACTGCCTTTATTAGGATCAGAAGATGCCTCCCCCAAATATTCCATTTTCCCCTAAGCCACTGGAGATGACTACCTATGCCTGGCTCTGTAAATGTATGTAAAGGAAGATTCTGGTTTCAGAATTGTTAGTCTCAAAAAGCATAAACTAATGTTGGTGGTTAATTAACCAGATTTTGTTCACTTTTTTTTTCCTCATAGAGCCTGCAAAGTAGCAAGATTTTTCTTTTAGTGTTTTAGCTGTCTGTGCAACCCACTTCCATTATGTGTGTCATTATTACTACCGTATAATCGGAACATAAAAAACATGGTGCTGCAACAAATGACTTCACAGCATTGACAGTTATAGCAGGACCATTTCAAGCCTGATGAAAAATTTCCCAGCAAGATCTCAGGTCAGGTTTACATAAGCTAAACAGGAAACGATTGCCACCATTCACATTAAATCCTTAATGTTTTGTGTAACTTCATCTACATTTTATGTTGCTGCACGTCTCTCTATCTTTCTCAGCTGATGAAATTCCACACTTGCTTAGATTAGAGAAATAAGTTCATGTTTCACAGTTTGTTGTTTTTGCTAAGCCCGACAAGGTCTGAAGGCTTTTAATATATTATTTTAAAAGACAATGAAAAGTTAGTTCCTTCAGTTTTTGATTGTTTAAATTTTATGTACTTTGTAAATTTTTATGATACCTAGGGGTTTGTTATTGCTTTTTCCCAATGGACTACTAATGGAAGTTAGCCTGTCTAGCCCATGTGCTAGATGCTGTTAGGATAAAACTGCCTTTGACTTTCACACCTCTCAGGGGACGAGTAATTGTTGTGTTCAAACAGCCTGTAATTGTGATCCCGCTGGCTTTCTCAGTACGCTTCTGGCTATTAGAATCATTAAACAACTCAGCACCTGTTAACAGCATTGTAAATATTCAACCCTGCTTGTGTGCAGGTTGAGCCCAATATAGGAGAAGGCTTACAGAGCCCAGCCTCATAAATTAGAGCTCCTGACAAGTCAATTATTGTGAAACTGGGTTTCACTGTGAAATAAATGAAATGGTGTGCTGATAAAAAGGTAGGCTGTCTGTTTATAGCAAAGGGAAAATAATGACTAGATGATTCAATGCAGTGAGCATGAAACTGCATTGTTTTTATTCTTTATCTGTAATTAAATGGTTAGGTAATGCAGCTTCATAGGAGAACTGATATAAAATACACTTTGTATGCTTGGAAAATACTAGCATGTAGAATTCCATCTACGTTTATCCACTGTTTCAAAATACAGAATAATTTCCTTGTTGAAATGATTATTGAAAGAAATGACACAATCTTTCCAGTTGAATAGCTCCATTGTTTATTAAGGTAAAGGTGCACTGAGTGACTAAGAAGATCCCTTGGGTGTGGTTAATTTTATTTTTATGTCATTAAAGAGATTATTTTAATATATATTGACAGCACATAAATCAAGATTACAAGTAACTTTAAAATTCCTTTGTCATACTTGGTGCATTTAGGTTTTTCCCTACAATTTTTTCAAAAGTGTAAATATTGACACATTTCTTTATTTTGATCTATTATTCAGCAGAAAAGTCTAGCAAAAATAGTTTGCTGTTTCAGCAATCTAAGAAGAACTTTGCCTATCATTACTTACTCTAAACCTGAAAGAGTGAATAATTTCATAGATTTCATAGACATCAGGGCTAGAAGGGACCTCGGGAGATCATTGAGTCCAGCCCCCTGCCCAAAGGGCAAGAAGTCAGCTGGGGTCATAGGATCCCAGCAAGATAAGCATCCAATTTACTCTTGAAGGTGTTCAATGTAGGTGCTTGAACCACCTCCGCTGGCAGACTGTTCCAGACCTCGGGGGCTCGGACAGTAAAGAAATTCTTCCTTATGTCCAGCCTGAAACGGTCTTGCAGGAGTTTGTGACCGTTCGACCTCGTCATCCCTTGGGGCGCTCTGGTGAACAAACGTTCCCCCAGATCCTGGTGGTCACCCCTGAGAAACTCATAGGTGGCCATCAGATCACCCCTGAGCCTACGCTTTTCCAGGCTAAAGAGTCCCATGTCTCTCAGCCTGTCATCGTAAGATCTGTTTTCCTGACCTCTGATCATGCGCGTGGCTCTCCTCTGGACTCTCTCAAGCTTCTCCACATCCTTTTTGAATTGTGGAGCCCAAAACTGGACGCAGTACTCCAGCTGCAGCCTCGCCAAGGCCGAGTACAAGGGGAGAATGATGTCCCGGGATTTGCTCGAGTATAATACAATGCTAGTGACTAAATTGCTTTGAAGAATATTCTAAAATTAAATTGTTGGTATAGGGCCTGCTCCTGAAAAACTACTTTTCATGATTTATAAGTATAAAAATTATTTTTATTAATAATAATCGTCATCATCTGAGGATAATTACACACAACAGTACTGAAATTATCCTGGTACAGCATCTGAAGCATCTATCTCCACATCCAGCTCTTTGACCAACAGTGAGTAAATTAGGCCTTAAATTAGGGCCTAATGTCTTTTACATTGCATATAAAACTGAAAATATAGATGTATTTTATACCCCTTCAAAGAATTCTGTTACATAATTTTAGAGAAGACTAAATGTTGTTATCTGCTGATTTTAAACATTTTCATATAAGTTAACTTAATATGTTCTAATAACCAGAAACAAGTTCAATCTAAAATGTGGTGGGTATTAACATGTCACTGAAAATATGTGGCAATGATTAAAATCAAAATATTCAACACTTTGTATCAATGGTTTAGGCTTTGGTAAAATTTGAAGGTAACTCTTCACCATCAAAATTAAAGGGATGTTGCTGAAAGAAACAAGGATACAATTTTCCTATGATCAGCTTTTTTTTGGATAGGTCAGGGTTGCTCAGGTAACTCGTTACCACCTGATACAAAAGTTTCTAGTTAATACACAGAGTGATTGGGGGAGGGGGCGGGTTTACTTGCACAACAATGTTGTTTTTAATGCTTGAAAACAGCCTAACATGAATCTACTTAAAGGCTATAGGCAGACATTACACACAAACTATTTTAAGTGCTCAGAAACTGGTTTAAACCTGTAACAGAACAAATGTTCAGTGCACATAAACCTGAAAATGGCTGAAATGGATTTGAGATAAACCTGATTGAATGTAGTATCAGACTCCCAACATCCCATCATGCTCTCTGGGCTGGGTGGGGCTCTCTGCTCCACAGCAGGGCTGGCCCCTTCCCTCTGCTCCCTGGCTGGCGCTCCAGAGACTGCAGGCTGCTTCCCCACTCAGCTCACCACTCCCTGCTAAGCAGGAATTCTTTCCTCCCTTCTACCTTGCTGAGGAGGTATCTGTGTATTAGCTAGCAGAGCACATGCTGGCTATGGTCCATGCTGACTCAGCAGGTAGAATCAACAGGCAGAATCAACAAGTAGCTGATAATGTCCCTCTGTTTTCTTAATTGAGTGATAAACACTGTTACCAATTCCCTTCCAGGCTAATCAGAGCTCTTGCTGGAGCCAGGCCGCACCCCCCTCAGCTCCGTGCTGTGAAAGGAAGGGATGGCTGCTGTAGCACCCGCCCACCGGCTTCTAGCCTGAGCCGCTGCAGGCATGTGCCTGCATTTCTGAGATGTCTGTCCAGTTACAAAACTGATTTAGGTTAAACTAACCTGCAAAGATTGAATCAATTCAGGCTTAGGCTTTTTGAATGTCTGCCATAGCCAAAGGGTGTAACTCTCTTGCCTCTGCTCCTTATTGTAATCACTTATATTGGTGCAAAACTGTTTGTAAGAAGGTACCACCAAATCTGGATTTTTCTCTTATACCAGTGGGAGAGTATTACATCAGTTTTGCCCAGTTAACACAGAATATGAGGAAGCAAATAACCAGCCTCTTTACTAGTGACTGTGATTACTAGTTAAGCAAACTGAAGAGCAACTATTTAGCATACTGTTTCTCCTAGGCTCAAAACTTAGAGTAAAAATAAGTGAATTTAGAGGCTGCTAAAAATTTTGTTACAGAAAATAATATTAAAATTAAATATGTTTTTACAGTCTCTTGATAAAGTACACTTGAAGTTAACATGCAGTAATTTCGTAAAAGTTGTGTAAGGGATGATTTCCTTTTTCTTTAAAATTTGTCACTTTTGCTAACATTTGTACAGCAGCAACAGTGAAAGCAGTAGTGGAAACAGACCTGTTAGCTACTACTGACATTCTAAGCATCCTCCTGTCTAACTGTGAAGAGAAAGTGTCTGAAACACTCTCAGTAGCTAGACTGAGCTAGACAGCATAGCTGTGTTACCAAATGAACTGATGGTAGCAATGCTGGGAAGTGCTAGGAAGACAATGTCACTAACAAAAGTGTGAAAAAATGTGTCAACTATTTACAGAATTAAGTGACTTAAATTGCACTGTATCTCAAGTTGCTCTTCTTTTCTTACTGTGCTTTTTTAAAATGTCAGTAAATTATTAACCTTTTCTGCTGTTCATCTCCCTCTTTGGAATAGTATGTTTATTAAACTGCCTTTATTTTAGGTAATTTTTCCTTAACTTCTGGATAATAAAATTTGGGAGTATTAGACGTATCCTCAGTGTTTTTCTTTACCTAAATTGAATTATCAGTTTGACTCAAGTGGACTTATCCAACCCAGTTCTCAAGTCCTTACTCCATTTTTATTCAGTTTTGACTCAGGCAAAACTCACTTGAATCCATGTTTATTGTCTGTAAGAATCTAAAGATTTGGCCTTTTTTCTACTATTGAAGAGCTGGATTTGGCCCAAAATGCCATTATATATAGGTATAGGAAATGTCTTTGCACATTAGTACAGAGAGCTGTGTATGTGAATTTATATACAGAGAAGAACCAGGAGAACATAAACTGAAATATGGCATAAGAATTTGTATTGTATAATTCTTTTTTTGATTTCAAGAGGAGACTGGATAGGCACCTGGCTGGGGTCTTATGACCTCTGCCACTCCCAGTGCTCCTTCCTGCCTATGGCAGGGGGTCGGACTAGATGATCTGTCTAGGTCCCTTCCAACTCATTGATTTTATGATCCTGTGATTAATTTCAGTTTTGTGAAAAAAACCAGGATTAAGATATATATATATATATATATATATATATATATATATATATATATATATATATATATAACAGAAAATATTTAATAATTAAACTTGGAATGGTACACCATGAATTTTCAAATGATTTCATGGAATCATAGAAATTTAGGGTTGGAAGGGACCTCAGGAAGTCATCTAGTCCAACCTCTGCTCAAAGCAAGACCATCCCCAACTAGATCATCCCGACCAAGGTTTGTCTATCCAGGTCCTAAAAGCTTTCAAGGACAGTGAGTCCACAACCTCTGGGTAACCTGTTTCAGTGCTTTACTACCCTCCTAGTGAGAAAATTCTTATTATTCTCTAACCTAAACTTCCCTTGCTTCAACTTGAGACGGTTGCTCCTTGTTCTGTCATCTGCCACCACTGAGAACAGTCTAGCTCCATCCTCTTTTGAACCCCACTTCAGGTATTTGAAGGCTGCTATTAAGTCCCCTCTCAGTCTTCTATTCTGTAGAGCCCAGTTCCCTCAGCCTCTCCTCATAAGTCGTGTGCCCTAGCCCCCTCACCATTTTCATTGCCCTCCACTGGACTCTCTCCAATGTGTCCACATCCTTTCTGTAATAGGTGGGCCCAAAAGTGAACACAATACTCCAAATGTGGACTCACCAATGCTGAATAGAGGAGAAGAATCACTTCCCTTGCCCAGCTGGCAACACTTGTACCAGTGCAGACCAGTATACTATTAGCCCAGGTCCTTTTCTGCAGAGCTGCTATCCAACCAGTTAGCATCCAGCCTGTACCAGTGCATGAGATTCTTCTGTCCTAAGTGGAGAACTGTGCACTTATCCTTGTTGAATCTTATGGCTAGGGACAGACATTACACATAAACTGGCTTGAATGATCAGAAACTGGTTTAAACCTTTAATAGAACAGATGTTCACTGCACATAAACCAGTTTGAAAATGGCTGAAACAGGTTTGAGATGAACCTGGTTGAATGTAGTATCACACTTAACTGATCTGGGTCAAACCAGTTTACGCAATGTCTATCTCAGACCTGTTGCTGGACTCCCCCAACATCCTGCTCTGCTCCACAGCGGAGCTGGACCCTCCTCTCTGCTCCCTTGCTGGAGCTCCAGCAGAAACTGCAGGCTTCTCCCTGCTAAACGGGGATTATTCTCCCATGCCCCTCCGCTTTACACAAACACCTCTCAGCATTACCTAGCAGACCACATGCTGGCTACAGGCTGTGCTGTGGGAGACGATAAATGCGGACAGGCTTTTGGAGCTAATCAGCAGGTAGCTGGTTATGTCCTTCCTTGGAAAAGCTGTTTAAGAAGAGATCTTGAACTAATGGAGAGAGGCTTTGTTTTCTTAAAGGGTTGATAAACACTGAGTTAGGGGTGATAAGCATTCCCTGCTAGGCTGCTGGGGGGCGGAACCCCTCCCTAATCATGGCATCCTGCCAGGGCCTGACCATGCCCCTCCTCAACTCAGCACTGTAGAAGAATAGGGAGGACTACTCTAGTGACCCGGCTTCCAGCCTGAGCCACTACAGGTATGTGCCTGAACTGGTTCAGTCCAGAGGGGATATCTGTGCAGTTATGAACTGGTTTAGCCTAGCCAGGTTAGACTAACCTGCAAAGATTGAATCAATTCAGGCTTTTTGAATGTCTGTCCCTAGCCCAGGGGCAGGCAATTATTTTGGGCAGAGGGCCGCTTACCCAGTTTTGACAGGCTGTTGAGGGCCGCATGGGTAGACCCGCCCCTTGACAGGTGTCCCCGCCCCGGTCACCATCTTGGGACCAATGTCCCAGGGCCAGCACCAGTGGGGCCCAGGGCGGGGCACAGGCCAGCAGGGGTCTGTGTAGCCGAGCTGGCCTGCACCAGCAGGGAGGGGGGAGCTGGCCCGGCTCCATAGAGCCCCTGCTAGCTGGGACCCCGCACTCCTGCCACCCTGCTCTGGGCCCCACTGGCACTCGCCCTGTGACAATGGTGCGGGCCCCGTGCTTCTGCTGGCTCTCTGCCCACTCACTCCCAGTGCCCACCAGCCCCGCGGTACAGGTGGGGGGCAGCACTCAGCCCTGACCCCCTGTTCACCAGCAGGGAAGTTGGTGCTGACCGTGGGGAAAAGTGGCACCTTGCCTGCCCCATGGCCAGCACTCCCTGCTGCAGGCACTTGCAGTCTATGTGGGGCTATCTGGAGCAGGCACAGGCAGGCTCATTTGGGCTGCAGGTGGCTGCAGTGTGGGGCGCTGGCCATGGGGCGGGTGAGAGGCCACATTTTCCCATGCTTAGCACCAGCTTGTAACACTCCCCACTGCCAGCCTGGTGGTGGGGCCGGGTTACAAGGTGGTGCTAAGCGCAGGACGGGGAGAAAGCAACCCCTCCCTGCCCGAAGCCCCACACTGCAGCCACTCGCAGCCAGCCTGGGGCTGCTTGTGCCCATTCCGGACAGCACCACACAGGCTGCGAGTGCCTGCAGCACGGAGCGCTGGCCATGGGGTGGGTGAGGGACCATTTTTCTTCACGCAGGGAAGGAGCCCAGGGAAAAGCTGAGTGCAGGAGGCAAGCAGCCCCTCCCCTGTCCCACGTCCAGTGCCCCACACTGCAAGCACTCGCAGCCCATATGGGGCTGTCTGGAGTGGGCACAGGCAGCCTCACACAGGCTGCAAGCAGCTGCAGCATGGAGCACCAGGTGTAGTTTGGGAAGAGCCACCCCCCCCTGCACTCCTTTCCTGCCTAGGGTCCTCCCACACTTACCTGAGCTTCCCGCACCAGGGCAGCCATGTGCTCCCAGTCTAGAAACCGCAGCTGGGGCTTCCAGCTGGGAGGTGGGGCCGGGCAGACCCCATTGTTGTGGCAGTCCGCCAGGCTTTCCCTGGGTCCTACTGCTCTTGGTTCCTGTCATTTTTGACAGGAACCAAGGGCAGAGAAATATTAATTTTCTACATTTTTTTAGGGGCCCCGCAAGCTGGATAGAATGGCCTCGCTGAATGGATGTGGCCCATGAGCCATATTTTGCCCACCCCTGCCCTAGCCGATGACATTCCTTTGGGCTCAATCCTCCAATTTTTCTAGTCGCTCTGAATCCTAGCCCTGCCCTCCGGCATATCTACTACTCCCCCCATTTTACTAGATCTTCTTTTATTTTTCATTTACAAAATATAAAACACTTTCTACCCTAAGTGCTTTCTTCTGTCAGTCCACTGGATAAATAAATGCATCCTTGTGTACATTTTATATTACTTATTTACTCTTATAGTCATCTAAACTGGAAAACTTTCCCATTATCAAAAAATAAAATGTTCAGTTTTGGACTAATTAACCTCAGTTGTTTGTTAATACGAAAACAGTCATCTTTTCATATCAACATTCTCACCTTGCTTCAGTTATTCCAAGACTCCAGTTATTTAAGACTCAGCAAAAAGAGTCATGAATTTATTTTTAAACTATAGAAGTGAACAGTTCTGTGTTTACTTGTGCGACTGTCAGTCTGAATAGTTGCTCTCTCCAATAGTGTTTTTATACAACAGCAACTAGGTAACATTGACACAAGATGCCCTTATTGTTGCATGTTGTTGTTTCAAAAGTCCTCACATAATTTATCTGTTTTAAATTTATCTAGTTACTACAACTTAGATGATGTGAGCCATGATACGATGAACAAATACCTTTCAGGCCTTGTTGAAAGATCCCTCTTTGATCTGGACTGTGCCTCCTGTATTGAAATTGAGGAGGTAAGACTGTTTTAGAAAATAAAGAATCAGTAGAGGTAATATTCACTGCCAGTTGATTACTTTGCTTAGCTTAAATTTAGTGTATTTACTTCTTTAATAATCAAATTCTTGATGTGAATCTTAAGAATTCTTCAGCTTTATTACAGAATTCCTACGTAAGGGGACAATGGGAGATAAAGATATTCACTTTTATTGCAGGAATAGTAAATTATTTTCATCTTTATCTAAAATACTACAATAACATTATAATAAAATATATGTAATTTATATTTTTGCTAAGGCATACAGTAGAATTGTATATTTTGCCAGTTTAAACAAAATTAAAACAGAACATAGGATATGACAGTATGGCCCCTGACAGACATTACACTTAAGATGTGATTTAGTGTTTAACCACATCTGAACTAGTGACCTGGCAGCACATTCAGTCAATTAATGGCATGATAAAAGGAGAAATATGCCACAAAGTTATTACACAGAATACATGGCTGGTTCTTATCACACCTTTAATTGAAAGTGTAGCTAATGCCTGGGCTGTAGAGCATAAAGGTGGCTTTCAAGATTCCCATGTGCACCAGAAACTGGGAGGCCCCTCAGATGAGTATGGCTCCCAGCTGGGGAGTGCACCAAGCATTCCTGTGGCTGGGGCCCTCCCAGTTGGAAGCCCTGGTCAGATGATCAGAGCTCCCAGATGAAGCAGCACACCATGAGCTCCCACAGCTGGAAGCAGGTGATCAGAGCTCCCAACCGGGGGGAGTGCACTATGTGCTGCTGCAACTGGGAGCCCCAGTCAGTTGATCAGGGTTTTCAGCCTTAGGAGCACATGGTACTGCCTACCAGCCAAGAGCCAAGCTTGTTACTTGTTGATGTAGGGAGAGCCTGACATTGAGCTCCCAATAAGTTGGGAATTTCCCAGTTATTTTAGCAACTTGCATCAAGCTGTTAAGTAACTTAGCAGTTGCATTCTCATCATTCAGTCTCCTTAAATAAAATGTTAACATATTTTTGCAGTTGTATATATGTTTCATGACATATTTTCTTCTTTAAACAGGATAATCGTGGCATTGTACCTCTAACTTATGGCCGCATTGCTTCCTATTATTATTTGAAGCATACAACTATTGGGATATTCAAGGATCTGTTGAAATCCGAAAGCAGCATTGAAGAACTACTTTTAGTTTTGACAGTAAGTGGTGACTCTTTCTTCACTTACCCATCTATAATTCAAACAGGTACATGATATTATATGAAAACCCTCCTAAAGAGTAAATAGTATTTCTACTCTCAGCTGTAAGTATGTACTGACCTAGATTGTCTTCAGTAGTTTTACTTAGACTAGTTGAACTCTGTCCTCTATCTTGATAATTGCCAACATGTAAACTAGCCAGTGCTACATATCTTGTTTATCTATTGGCAATGACATGTCTAAGACTGCCTGGGACTATATTGGATCTCATGTACTCCTGCATGTTCAGGTGCATTCCAAACTGTAATCTTACTTCTCTAAAATTTTACTGCTAGATATTGTAAACAGCAAGATCCAAGAATAGAATCACCTTAGTATTTTTCAAATGAACCATGAGTTACAATAATCATTTTAGAAAAAATTCTTTTGCACTCTTTCTGTGGTACGTATGATCAGTGGTGTATACTTAAAAAGGTATGCAAATACCTCATAATGGACAGCAAGTGCAAATTAAGTGGGAAAAATTTCCCACCAGATCTAGAAAGAAATTCTCTTATGTGATGAAACAAGAGGCTGGATGTACATTATACAAATGTGTATATATAAACATATTTTATTGGCTAGCATAACTGAAGATATTCTTCATGTTGATATAATGTAAAGGACTAATCTTTTATTGGAACTTACTAAGCTATTTGTCACTTATACAGGTATTCTTGTCAGTTTATAGGAGCATTTATTGGGGTTCTTTCTGCAGCTTATTTGATATCCAAATCCTGTTTTTTTATTAATTTCCCTCAACAAAAGTCTTTGTTTTTTAAAAATTATCTGTTCGCATGCTTGTTTCTCTATGATTCTAATTTCCCTTGCTCTTCTCCAAATTTTTTGTATTGCTATTGCATGTACACTTTTTGAACAGGGCACCCAAAATGAAAGGGGTTTCCAGATGATGGAGACCATGAAATCAAATAGTATTTGAATATTTTTAATGTTATTCCGTATATCTTTATTAATGCTAACACTTTAACAACTGTTCTGCATTAAGCTGTCCATAGTGTCCTCAGTGGCCATGTCTACATGGGACACTGACTGAGCAGTTGTTACTGTGCAGGCATTTAAGTACTTGCATACCCAAGTACTAAAAAACTGTGTAGTAACTAGTGTTACTGCGCAGTAGCGTCATGTCATGGTATATGCAACGTGACACTACTGTGCATGAGGATTGACCTCCTGTGCAGTAAGCTTCTCGTGTAAACATGCCACTAATGCCAATTCATTTAGAACCCAGCACTTCTTATACTTGTTCAATACCTTGCACTTATCTATCATCTATTATTGGCCAGTTGCCTCATAATCCTTTCATAAATTAAGCAATTTAGTCATGCACAAATTCTGTAACTGCTGTTGCTCATCACATACCTGAGGGCTCTGATTGATATAAAAAAACACACTGAGCTCACTACAAATTCTTGGTACATTGCTCTTAATAGGTAAACTTTGTTCTTATCTTCAAGTGCCAAGTTGTTGACTTATTGCAGAAACATTAGGCTCCATATACAATTGTTAGGGCTCACAAAAGAGCTGCTTCTGTCAAAAGAAATTGTCCAGGAAAAAGCATCAAGTGACTGGTGTGGACATTCCCTGCACCTGAGTTCCCTTTCATGTTTGTGTTCACTCATTAGACTAATTCTGCTACTTCCACAGCAAAGAGTCCCTGCAAGGCCTTCGTTCTGGCACACCTTCAAGTTGGCATCCAGGGCTGTTGCCCAGCTTATTGCCTCAAACATCCCGCCCCCATTCCCACTCCAGTTACACTACTGAACTGGTTACCTTTCAAAGTCTTGACTTCATGCTTTAGAACATATGGGGAGCTTCCTCTTCTGGTATTCCAAAATATTTACATTGACTAGATTTCCATGCTTGTAATAGGCAAAACAAAATGTCATATTATCTTCGCTATATGTCTTGAAATTGACTTTCATGGTTAACAAGGTCATTCCTAAGAATTTCTAGAATTATTTCATTATTATTTTTATATTATAATGTTTTATTAAGTGTTATTAGATTGGACGACAGTTATTATATCTATACATTCAATCCACGTAGAAGTTCAAACAGTCATAAACTCCTCCAAGACTGTTTCAGGGTGGACATAAGGAAGAACTTCTTTACTGTCCGAGCCCCCAGGGTCTGGAATAGCCTGCCACTGGAGGTGGTTCAAGCACCTACTTTGAACACCTTCAAGAGAAATCTGGATGTTTATCTTGCTGGGATCCTATGACCCCTGCTGACTTCCTGCCCCTGGGGCAGGGGGTTGGACTCAACGGTCTTCTGAGGTCCCTTCCAGCCCTAATGTCTATGAAATCTCACCTCAGACATGTATTTCTTAAGAGCAATGCCCTAGCAGAAATTGTACTGTTACATCTGCCTTGCACTCACTTTGCACTGATACACTGCATTTACCGTAAGATGAGTTTGAATGTAAGACAACCCCCCCACACACCCACACACAATAGTTAGATTCTGTATATAGAAAATGATACATTTGTTATATAGTTCCATGTATAGAATATAAATATTGGAATTTTTCTCCTAAATTTGTCCTCCCAATCTCCTCACCCCCTTCCTCCACCCCACAAGGAAAGCACTGGAAGGGGGCGTGGTGATGTGGACAAAGTGTTTGGAGGGCAAGTAGCCAGACCCCTGCCTCTTGCTCCCTGTCTGCCTCCTGCCACTTGCCCTGCCGCCCTCCTCCCCACTTGCCTTTCTCCACTGCATTGTGTTCAGCTAATCTGGACACAGAGAGCCCCAGAACTCCTGCCCTGTACAGCTGGGAACAGCTATGGAGAGAGCCTGACTTGTCTGGGGACAGCAGTAGCAGCAAACAGGTTCCTCTTTCCAGCAGCTGCTCTCTTCCTGCCTCCCTCTCCCCTGTGTGCCTTTGCTTCTGTCCCTTGCCAAGGGCTCCGTGCACTTTTGCCCCCTGCAGCACAGGGCAGGAGCAAGTATGGAGTGGCTCTGGGCCTCCTCTTGCATGTACATGAGCCAAGGACACTGATTCTCCCCACCACTCCCAGTTGGAGTGATCCCATACTCAATTCTAAGATGTGGCTTTGTTTTCCCCATGCTGAATGGGGAAAAATCTTGGCTTAGTAAATAGCTTTTGATACAGGGCCCTCAGTCTGGAAAAACCTCCTGTAAATATCACAAAGACTGTAAGGAATTGGTAACAAAAAACTAAAAGCAAACAAAAGTAAACAGTTCTCTCACTGAATGCATCTCTCACTTCTGGTATCTGTACTTGTGCATTGGACTCCCTTGAAACTTTTCAGTATTTTTTCAGCAGGACATTATGCCTTGATTACAAGATATTTTAGCTACACAAATGAAAATGATCTACATGGAAATAGTTTTGCTTTCCTCTAGGACTGGGCTTGAAATTTGAATTGTCCTTTAATATTTTGCAATTTTTAAGTACTTGAAAAAGATAATCTGATATTTCTAAAGAAAACTATTTTCACTCTGTTACCTCTTATAAGAACTGTGCTATAACATGATTAGTTTAATATTTTTATTTATAAATTTATGGTGGTTTTCATGTTTAAGGTACTTCAAGCACACCTCTGATTCATATTTCTAAAACAAATTGAAAATACATTTTATAATGTTGCCTTTTAAGGAAGTTGTGCTTTATCAGTTTGGCTGGTGATTTGGGGTTAGCTGGGTGGTTTTTTTCTGTTTGGTTGTTTTTTGGCATTTTTTTAGTTTCCTTTTGCAGCATGATTATACCCATTTATTCATGTTACTTTGCTTTATAATTATCTGAATCTGTCTGTTAGCTATTTCTCCAATCAAAGCTACTTTTAATATTGTATGCGTGCCACTATGTTAACTGAACACTAATATTAATGGCTACGTCAATGCTGCTGCCACCAAAGAAATTGTAGCAGCAATACCAGGAGTAGGCTGGGAATGCTTGGAAGCGATTCTCCCCGTCTGTATCTTGTCTGGTAAATTATGCGGCCTCCCACTTCCCCCACCACTTCCCTGAGGCCCATCAGGCCTCTAGAGTAATAGCCTTCCTTTGCTGTCAGCTCATGTATTAATCCTGGGACTTGTAAGGGTTGTGGTTCAGTGTAAAAGGTGTAGCTGTAGATGCAGAATGGTAACATATTTACATAATAGGAATTGTTTTGCCCCTTTTTCTTTTTCCAAAATATAGCAACACATTTAAAAGATTATTATTTAGCTTACAGAGGCAAGCCCTACAATTTTTTGAATTCCCGAGTTACCATAACCCTTACAACCTTAGTTTGCCTGCTTGTATTTCTACCCTGAACATTAAATGAGGTCAACGTGATTGTAATTAAAGGCTGTATCATAGCGCATAGAAGAGGGCAGAATTAAGGATACAAAAACAACCTGAAATCTAGCATTTCCTCACTTCCAAGTCCTTAACCCCCTACTCCCACTCCATAGGTTAACTTTAGAATGGTTCTGCTCCACTGTTATTCTGATGTGCTGCCAACACTTTCTTACGCAGCACATAAAGGAAAATGGAAATGTTGCTTTTCAACAATTTACATCCTATCATTTCATGAGACACAAAAAGCCACTTCTTTTTCCCATGGACTTCCTCCTGCCAGTTTAAATAGCCTGCTACAAATAATGGATATGTTAAAAGTTCAGAATAAAGGTCACCATAATCTTTTATATGGAAACTGTCAGACAATCTCAGTGTAGGAGATGTGACCCATTCTGTCTAAAATGTCCATTGTGTAAAACTATCTCTTGCATTTTCCTGTAAGTGCTGCATGCAAAATTATTATAAACTAAAAGGGCTAAGCAAGTGTCTGTTAGGGAAAATTATATCATTTTAGAAGACAAGTTAACTAAAATGACACTGAACACACAAGATCATATTCTCACCCTTCACTCTCTCCCCTTTTAGTAAAACAGCCAAAAAGAGGAGAAAAAATCCCCCAGTCTCCCATTCCTACCAAAGGAGTATTCCTCCAGTATAAGCCTGGCAAATGATGGTTTCAGACTATCTTCTGAGGATCTCCTTGCATCATTGAGATGGGGGATGTTCTGGGAGCTACACTAAGGGGCATGTTAGAGGCTAGGTTTGCCTCATCCATACTGCTGAGATGCTGAATGCCACTTGTGTTTATAGGGCAGGCTCGAATGGCTGACCTGATCTAAGCTGCCCTTCAAGGCCATCTGAATTATACTACAGGCCTCCTGCCATAGGAGCACCCTAGCATTGGGTGACTTGGGATGTAACCAAACCAGCATAGTTGAAGTGGTAAACTTTTTCATTGTAGACCAGTCACAGGACTGAAGTGTAATGTGTTCATATTTTAAGCTGTGAAGAAGTTCAAGTACTGGTCCTCTTCCAATGAGATTGTGCTATACATATATCTCTTCTTTATTTTAAGGACTGACATTAAATATAAAATAAATCAAGTCCAAATTCATTTATATAAGTATCTTTAAAAGGTAATATAGGAGAAGGGACTTGTGGCATCCTTGGACTAAAGTAGAATATTTTCATAGTTTTACCATTTTAGTTTTATGCAGATGTTGATTGTTTTTATAATTACTAGTTAAATTATTATTCCATTTTTATTAAAGGTGTAAATTGAAATTTTTTTGCAATCTGATGCTGTGTTGAAAAGATTAGGCATTTTAACATAATTATCGCCAATTTTTCGGGTGGGGGTTTCCTCCTCCTAAACACTGTGAATTAATGAGCTTTATAATTAGGGCAGTTGCTTCACACCTCTATTGTTACCCAATGACATTACATCTGTCTTGCTCCACTGATGCCCTCCTCCTACTTATTGAAGCATTTAGCAGTTTTGGCAACAGGGAATTACACGGTATGGGGTAAGTAGTCTAATTAGGTATAAGTGAAAATCCGTAGGGAAAAGAATATTTTAAAAGTAATTTGAAGAATTTCTTAATGATGCTGGCACTGAAAGCTGTAGTCTTATAGTAGAAAAGGCCTGTCGGCATTACCAAACTTCAGTTCAGTTTTAGTACAATTTACCTATGACTTAGTTTTAAAAAAATTACTTTTTAACTATACTTTGCGAAAATATCTTTCTTAAACTCTTCTGAAAAAATGTTTGACAGTCTGAAGTTTTGACAGGATGAAAAAATGTTTGACAGGCTGTAGGTATATGTCTTTATTCACAAGTCTTTCAAACATGCAATTTAAAAACAAAAATGAGTGAAATTCAATTACAACTTAAATGGTGGTGAAATTTAGGCATTAGCCTGTTGGTATAAATATACTGGAAGGAGATGTGTACAGTTATAACAAAGAATGTAGTTAAAGTTTAGACAGAATTTATACTGATGTCTACCAAATTACTAACCTATAATTTATACCAACACTCATCCCTTCTAAAAGCAAACACTTGGTAAGGCTTTTTTGGGCCTGTTTCGTGGAGAAGGTGACCACTGAATAATATTGATATATTATGACCATGGAATCTTTGCATTTAGGACCTCAAGACTTATATTTTGCTACTGAAGTTTTTTTGGAGTATTGAGAACTTGGGAACATATATACTGAACCACTGAGTAACCTGTCTTTGTCGCCAGCTTGAGTTTCTGGTCAAAATGATTTTCATTCTACAAAATCGGTAATCCTAAATTGGGTTGGGAAGTGAGGTTCAGAGTATTGGCCTTGCGTAACTGACCCTTAGTTGCACGTCTAGAATTTTCCACGTGCTCAGATCCACTTGAACAATATGTTTGGGGGTTAGAAAGTTTTCCCATAAGCCTTTTTTCTAAATTGCCTCTGGTCATGTTTCAGATGGTGGAAATCCAAATTAGGTCAATTTTGGACATTACTGGATTATAGTGCTTGGGGCATTAACATTTATTGATAAGAAAGCATTGATGAATTATTGACTGCTGGAATGCCCTCTGGTGTCTCTGAAGACTGACTCTTTTTCTAACAAGGCTTAGGTAAAGAACTTGTAACAAGCTCAAAATGTGCCTCTGAGGCACTGAGACATAATTGTATTAAACTGTTTTCTTGCTGCATTGAATCAGTTGTTAATAAGGAGTTTAAATAAATTAAGCTCAGATATGTAACTGTTCTGTATTAGTGGCTGTTTCTTGCCTGCTACAGAAACTGAGAAATGAGTGTCTGATCAGGGGATTCTAGGGCAGATTGTTACAGAAAAAGAAGAACATATTACTGGGGCCCTTAGTTCCAATTGGTGCTTAACTGCTGCTTGGTAGTTTTGCTCCATAATAACTATTACGATTAAATTCATGTGGGCCTAGTGTTGCAAACGCTCCTTATATGAGTAGTCCTGAGAATTACAAGATAGGATTGTGTAACTGGAAAATGGCAAATGGACATTTTATTTTACTTTTTTGTAAAACTGTCATCTCTATACATGTGGGGCAATTCCTCATAATAATAGTTTTCTTGTTCTCTTGTGGCTCCTTTATTATCTGCCTGTCATTTTGCTGTTCTTCATTTCTGGTTTTGTGTGTTTTCCCCACAAGAGGGAGGTATTTGGGTTTCCTGTACCTATTCCTGTGACTTGCATGCAAATTTTGTGGAGAACATGGTTTTCCCTGTTCATTATTCTGAGAGAACAGCAGGATTAGAATTGAGGTAGTGGTTGGGAATATGCCTATTATTGTCTTTTTAATTCAGGTGCTCACACACATCTAACCCCTATCTCTCGATTTAAGGTTTAGCTACATCCAGTTTCAATTGCTTCTGTTAGACTAGATACCTTGGGATACAGTTGGAAACCTAACAATGGGGCTGTTGTACCAGATTGTGTGGGCTGATGGGATAGCTAGTGTAAACTCCAAGTAAGGGAGTACCAAAAGTGGTTTGGAGATGAATGAAAATAAGGTATGAGCCTCTCCTCGTGTTCCAACCATTTCTAGATCTTCCTGCTTTCAAGGTTTATGCTGCAGGTTTAAATTAGTTTATTCTACAGTTCTTTATCATCTGTGTCACCATTGCTAAGTGTGTTGACAATTTTATTCTAATCATAGTTAAGCAAGTATGTTCTTGGGATTGTCTTAGAACAGAGTGCATTTTCTCTGTAGAGGCTGGGCTTTCCTCTGGTAAGTTATTTCTGCATGGCTTCTGCAAAAACAATTTTAGAAAACTATTTCACAATTACTTAATTCCTTTTCTCCTCACATCTCCATGAAGCCAGCCTCCAAATATACCAACCTAAAAAGATTCTAAGTCTGCCACTGGATCTGAAGGTATATTTGAAGGCTGGTTTCATGTAGATGTGAGGAAAGAAAAACTTAATTGTGAAGTAATTGTGTACAAAAATGTAGACAGTTTTGCTTCCCCAGTGAGCTGACATAAAAACATTGTGAACCCTATCATGCAATTGACAGATAAAATCACACAATGAATTACATGATAATTTTGTTAAGTTATATTTCTTTTATTGGGATAATTTTAAGAAAAATTAGATCAATTTTACACCGTGAGTTAGGTTCTAAAAGATATTTATTGATACAATTCAAAAGAATAAAAAGTTTTCTTATGAATATCCAATTGCTGTATTTACAAAGCTTTTCAGCGTGCTGTCACTTCGGGGATTTCAGTGCAGGGAACTTTTGGTTGTAAATACCTTACCATACAAATGACTCGTAAAATGAAAGAGCAGTCATGTCAGGCCTTAATCCATGCACCTGCTTGACTTCATGTATTTTGAGTCGTCCCACTAACTTCAATGGAAGTGTTTAGTGTGTAAACTTAAACACATGTAGAAGCTTTTGCAGGATTATGGCCTAATTTCTGTGTATCCTGTAGTCTCCACATCTTAATAGTTGGGGTCCACATGCTCCGATTCATTTTCAGGATTAGAGTTTTAATTTGTAATCACTTATTTTTTTCCAAACAGAAAGTAATGGAGAGTCCAAACAAAGCACTTGTGGGAAGTGATTGATCTAAATAACCATGGAAATTTTTTCTGTAGAAATCTTTACTATGATATTGACTTGTCATATACTTCATCATGCGCTTTTATTTAATCTATTGTGAAATTTAGAAGAAAAAAATTATAGGAACAAGTTAAATAATAAATGTCCTAACTTAACAACAGATAATGCTGTGCAAATGAGCTGTGTGGGGTTTTTTTTAAATTTCACAGAAACTTGATTTTATTGTAGGCCATTTCAACAAGGCCATTTTGCAATATTGAAATAAGTTGCAGATCTTGCATTAAAGCCTGCAGAACATTATCATACAAGGTTCTAATGTGAAATCTGATCTTTATCAGACTGAAAATTTTCAGTACAAGATTTCAAAATATGCAAAAATATTTTAAATTATTTCTCAATAAATAGTCCCGTTTTAATGTAGTTTGGACACCTGTGATTCTTTTGATAACTTATAACTGTGCATTTATGCAAATATACATGCTTTCATTCTTAATTTATCCTAATGCTTCTCAACCAGTAGGGTACCATCAGATCCTTTCAAGGGTGCCCCCAGGGTGCTACGCAATGTTAGCATTGTTAGATGTGCAAACATGATTCGCAAGATAAACCTAGAGATTTCAAATAGGAATCTGTAACGAATGTTAAAAATGGTCTGACTTGTGGTCTTTCTGAATTATTTACAGAAGAAAAACTACTCTATTATTTTTC